>NC_141699.1:906731804-907931804 GCF_964263255.1 Lissotriton vulgaris
CATTTTTAGTTTTTCCCTCTGTTTTAATGTAGTTGCCAGGTCGTCTGCTGTGGTGCCGCACAAGATTTTCTCTTCCCCCTATGGGGTTCTTTGTTTATTTAAGCTCTATGTCGTGTTAGATTAAAAAAAATTTATTTAATACTTGTGCTCAATCATGTCAGGAGATGGTGATAATGTTGCCCCCCCCGGAAACATTTCTGTGGACGCCCATGGCCAGTATCGATGTAACCTCCCACTTCTTTATCATTGCTCTAACATTAGTGGGAGTTTAAGGAACAAATTGTACGAGCACTATGGACTTCCATTAGAGTAGACTATGACAGTACACACCAGTCTTATTCTTCTTCTTCTCTCTTATTTAGGAAAATTGTTTGGTACGTTATCTGCAAGCCAGCATAATGCCAGCGCAGTGAACTTGCACCCTAGAAAAATAACAGACGCACGCCATGATGAGGGACATACACTTGCGTTACTGTACCGGTCCAGTACATGCAGGTGGTGAAGCTCTTACTTTTCTATTACGGGTGGCACTGAGAATACTCTGTTACAAGAGCTACTGCTTAATTAATTTAACTTTCACCCTACAGTGCAAATGAGTACTAGGAAAGGAAAATCAAGGAGATAAATAATGGGATTATCTATCACTTCACATGGGATGTATTTGCTTACATATGGGATGACTTCAGGTGCTTTGCTTTTTATTGAGTGACCAGTGATACATCCACACATGAATGACGTACTACTACTAAAATTATTAAGAGGTGGGGAGTGGCCACCGTACTATTAACCGGATATATGCTGTGCTTGCAATAAAAACTACTGCTACTATTCATGGTAGTTTTTTGACAAAATTACAACTTCTTTTTCTTGCCTTTCCTACACTGGAACGGACGTGCGGGTGCGGTGTTACATGCTCTTCAAAGTAACACGTAGTTCATCCAGTGACCGTCTACTCTCTGTAGATACACATCATATGCTATCTAAGAGTCAGATAGTACCATGATCCAGCTTACCTCTACCCGCCACCACCACTGTCTGCTTCCTCACAGTATCTTCTTGGGCCACTTGCGCCGCCTCCTCCCCAGAGTTGTCCTCGGAGTCGACCACCACCACCACATCCGAGCTGGCCCGCCACCAGATGTTCCACCTACAAAGTAGATTTAAGAATGTTAGATTGCACCACTCACTAGTATTTGGTCTAGGAATGAAGAAAGGTGAAAACAACAGAAAAAATAATTGACTGTCTACTCTAAAGTAAAAATGTCCCTCCTTCCAGGGAAGGCTGTTGTCTTGCAACACTTTTTTGTCACATTTGATGAATGCTTGCTTAATTTTAACACACACCATTTTTCTCTGAACAGACAGAAGCTGGACTTTTAAGGACAAGAGCAACATCAACTTCAAACCAGGTGAAAGCTCGGCTCGACCACAAGAAATGTGTTCCATTACTCATCAACTCAGCACCAAGCACTTTTCCATTTCCAGCTAACTTAATTTTAATATATGTGTTTACTTTTAATAAAGCTTTTAAACTTGAATAGACTCTGTGGTTTTTGGTCCTCCAGACTAGAGTGACTGAGCGAAAGGTTTTGCAATTTTTGCAAGGAGGAGTCCGTGCCTCTGACACTACCAGGTTTATACAGTGCGCCAAACACGCCACTCTGAAATATTATTACTCTGGTGTTTAGTGTCCATAGTTCGGTTTGTGGAGAATTGTCCCTGCAACAGTAGTATTATGGATTGTGCTCCTATCTAAACACTATTTCGAAAAAATTAAATTAGGAACGCTTGGACAACAATAGGTCCTCTATATTTAAATGGAAACTTACTGGAGCCAGCAAAGGAGCACTCGCCGCCCTGGCCTGCATCCTCCTCCTCTGGAGCCACAGCATCCTCCTGTTCCGTCCGCTTGCCCCTGGGGGACCTGACGTACAACATGAAAGAAAGAACAGAAAACATTGATGATTGCTGCTTGTCGATGTCCTTGTCAACCAAATCAAACATTTAGAAAGAACAAGAACCAACTATTTCAGCCAAAAAGAGGGCTACAAAGGAAGGACTGCACCTGAGCCTCTACTCTAGGGGCAGATTTACAAGCCCCTTGCAGCTCTTTTGCTCCGTTCTTGCGTCACTTTTGTGATGCAGCACCACAACAAGAGAGGCGCCATGGTGTGGCGTATATTAACAACGTGACGAATATGGGAGATGCATCCCATTCTAAAGCCCTGCGCCATAAGGGAGCGTTCCAGCGCAAGGGAGGGCGTTTCTGCGCAGGAACGCATGCTAAAAGTGGCTATGGGGAATATATGAAATTTCAATCAGTCATTTAGGACAATGATGCGTCACTCAAACCCTGCGCCTGCATGAAGCAGACGTACGGCTTGACGCAGCATTGCTGGAGCTGCGCCATCGTTGCGACGCAACTCCATCAATGAGCCGCCTTTACAGCACTGATGTGTAACACTTCGGTGACGTTTTGGGACCATGGTGTGCCGCATTGTAAATACGGCGCACCATGGATGGTGCTGGCGTGCCGCACCCTTTTGCAGGGATGCGCAGGTAATTGCAAATCTAACACTTAGGGGCATACTTACGAGTTCTGGGCTGCACACCTCCAGAGGTGCGCCAGAACAAATGCGTAACGCAAAACTAACCTTGCGTCACGGCAGATGCGCCGCAATTACAATGCGGCACACCCTGGCGCAAGGGTAGGCAGATGCGTGACGCATCTCATGACGAAAGAGGGGCGCATCTCTAGATTCGCGTCGCAGGCGCGATGCAACTCTAGCAATGCTCAGGGCTGCCCAATACTCAACATACCGCATCAGTCCTTACGCCTGATTCAAGCAAGCAGGCATAAAGAATTGACGTAGCAGCGTCGCGGAAGTGCCTGCGTTAAATCTTGTAGATTTCCCGCAGGCACTTTTGCGAGGCGCACAGCTGCCTGACCGCCCCCCCCCCCCCCCTGCGTGGGAACGCACCCATTGTGGCGCAGGCCCAGGCCATAACGTGGCGCATCTCCCTAGATGCATCACGTTGTACATGACTCGCAGGGATGCGCCACGTTTACGTCGCTGTTGCGTCAGGTAAGGCAGCGTAAACGTGGCGCAAGGGGCTTGTAAATCTGCCCCTTTGTGTCTAGCATTACGCAGTTCTGTAAAGTACACTCATACATTACTCAGCCCAATTCAATGAACACAAAATAGAAAACAAATAAGCAGTGGCACCGCCACAGAGAAGGAGAGCAGTGCACCTGAAATGCACAGAAGATTTTGAAATATTATTTTACCTCTACTATCAATGTAATCGGCAGCATTATTGCTCTTTGTAAAAAAGTTAAAACAAACATTTGCAATATAACACACAGAGCAGGAGAAAAAACAGAGTTGTGAGTGATGAAAAAATTGCTACTACTACTCACCAAGCCTGGGGACCTCCACTCCCAGCAGGTCGAGCAGGTCGCGCTCCCGGTCCAGGAGATCCGTCCAGCGGTGGGTCACCTGGTTGTAGGTGCGCTGGACCCCCGAGATGTCAAACAGGGCCCGGCACACCTCCTCCCACCGCTTCCGTCGCTCCTGGAGGTTGTTGTAGCCACCAGCGATCCTGCCGCCTGCCGCGATGGTCCTGGGGAGGCGGCGCTGTACATAGTAAACCAGTGCGCCCACCTCCTCAGGGCTGAAGATGTCCCTGGGCACCACCATTTCTGCCCTCAAACGGCCACACGGGAGCCGGGCACGGGCTGCGGGGCCCGTCTTGGGCAGCTTGACTGCTGGCTTCACCATGGTCTGGGCAGGTGGTAGCAACAAGGAGAAAAAATGAAAAAGAATAAGACTAGGGAAGAAGAAAATAAAAGTTTAAAAAAGTAGTTGAAAAGTAAACAAAAGTAGCCTAAAACACAAAAATATAGAGCTAGAAAACTAGAGGGATAGATAATAAGTTAAATAGATTCAAAAAATATTAAAACAAGCAAAGGATGGCAGAGATATAGAGAGGATAGAAACACCATGCCCAGACACATAGGAATGAATGAAAAACAAGATGGCGGCCCGATCACGTGCGCGTAAGTAAGTTCGCACGCGATTTCTCTCGCGAACTCGTGCAAACTTGTATTCGCAAGGCGCTCATTCCGCGAGATTACACATAGCGGGCGGGAACGGAAATACGTCACGCAAACAAAATGGCGGCGCCCATACTCGACCTTGGGGTAATTTGCACGAGTTCGCGGCTTCCACGGTCGATTTCGCACGACGCCGCGCCTCGCGAATTGCGCGAAATTACCGAAAAACGATTTTTGCAAAAGGAAAACCAATGAGCAGGTGCAAAAGTTCAAGATCATCATTTGTAACCATTCCCTGTAGTGCTTCCTGAAGGGGCCCTCCAGAATTCGGTTGCCTACTTGCAACTATTGTGTGACCCTGCTCTGACAGTCACAGAATAGTTACAAGTATGCCATTGCCAACAAAGATCCTGTTAAAAAAATGTACATTGCAACACAAAGTAAAGGGAGCAGACAAGCAGGTGCCAGCCTTCATTAATGTCAGTTGGGGCAGGGCAGGTGTTGTTGTAATTTAATTTTGCAAAACTTAAAGCACTTAGCAGGTGTGCTTTGCTTTGCCACAATAATGTACACTCACTGGTCAACCAGAGGGTGCTGTGATGACACCGAGGGTGGCATGGGTGTGCCAGCCAGAGGGTGGCATGGGTGAACCAGAGTGCCAGTGTTGACAGAGGATGGCAGTGCTTTGCTTTCCCCCAATAATGTACACTGGTGAACCAGAGGGTGCTGTGATGACACAGATGGTGACATGGGTGAGCCAGAGGGTGGCATCGGTGAACAAAGAGAGTGCCAGTGGTGACAGAGGGTGGCAGTGATGAAGAAAGGCTTGCAAACAGGCTGGGCACGTAGAAACAACAAGTTCGCAAAACTGGCAACCCGACAAGTAAGTTCGCAATTTGCGAAATTGTACGAAACCCTCGCGAACTTGCAGAAACCCGTGCGAACACAAAACAAATCCAAAAATCCGCGAGAATTCGCGGATTTTGCGGATTTTCGCAATCCGCAAATTCGCAAATCCGCGGATTGCGAATCCGCAAAATCCGCACATGCTTAGTAAAGGCGAGGCTCGAAACTTGCTATTCGAGCCTCTCCTTTAAACATCAATGACGCAAGGTACTCCAGGGCAGGTGGGAACCTCCGTGACAGAAGAATGGGAAGAACGCCCACCCACCTCCACAGTCCATGTCGCTGGGGCAGCTGCAGTCATCCCCATCTCCTCTCTGGCCTGTGAAGTGCAGACCCGCACAGAGACGTATTAAGGCATAGGCAAGGTGGGCTCTGGCCCAGGGCCCCAGCCTTTAAGGGGCCCCCTGATAGAGCCAGCTTTGTTCTACAGAGATGTACCCACATTTCCTTGAAACATTTTCAACCAGATTGTTTTAAATACTGTTTTCCTTTCATTTATTTTTAATATGGATGATGTGTGAGTCTATTGCAGACCTTTTTCAGGGAAATGTTCTGTTTATGTTTCATGCAACATCCATAAAAGTGTTTCTTTTGGATCATAACAGGACAGGACATGAGAAATGGGAGGGTTTCACAGAGATTATTTGCAGTAATATTAATGAGCTGATGCTGTGTTACAATATTGAAAATACAAGTCACTCTCCCTGTATATTAGATGTAAACACATTTAGAATGTGGAGGAGTGTGTCTGTGCACTGTCAATGACTTGGCCAAACAAGGCATATGAGAGATGAAATTGGATCATAAACTCAAAACTGTTCCAAACAGGGAATGCGCTCGTCCCAGGGCCCCCAAAATCCTTAAGATGTCCCTGGACCCGCACAAGGTTACAGAGGGTGATGAACTCACAGAACAGGCAGGCCAGGATACAGTGCATGCCACTGTCTTGACGTCATTTGTTTTAAGAGGTATTAAATATCGCAGGCTCGGAGGGAGATGGCGGGCCCCATTGCTGGGTACCAGAGGTGTAACTAGTGTCACATTTCGGGGGGGCTGAGAAAAAATTTCGGGGGGGGGGGCAGAAACATTAAGCAGTAGGTAGAGTGGCGCTGCAGGGGCTCTTAGAAGGGGTGAAATATCAACAAAGCCTCTTTAACATGCACACGGTCATTTAAAGACCTGTGAAGTGCTCGGATGCGGCTGTGTGTGTGCCCGGGAGCCGTTTGAGCCCGGGCTGCCACACACGACAGGGGTGGGGGCTGAAGCTCTTTGATTCCAATGGGTGTTGCGCGCCTGCTGGGTACGCTACCAGGCTGGGAGCATGTCAATCTCCTCACAAATTAGCTCAGACTAACTGGCCTAGGGTGGAGTGGAACTCAGTGGAATTCCACTGAGTTTTTATCCAACTCAATGAAATTCCGTGTGGTGCAACTCTGCGACTCTGCGAACTCGGCCAACCCCTTGTACTGACGGAGTAGTTCAAGAAATAGTTAGCAATAACTACTATTTTCCAAACAATATTTCATGCTATTTACCATGATGGATCACCTAAATCTTTTGCTCACAGGGTGATTCGGGTCACTTTGACCCAGTGATGATCTTCTGAATATACCTTACTATATACATTTGTACTTGCAGCCCTAAAGAAGTCAGCTGCGATATATGCAGCGCAGGACGAAACCCGCTTTGGTGAGGGCTTATTTGAAACATAACTGCAGAAATAAAAGACTGTTGACACCCATCACTATATGCCCACCCAAGATTATACACAAACACATCCACCATCAGGTGTCAACCCCAACAGGTTTATAGGTCCACACACTCACCATTAATGTCATGAGAAGCATCAGAACACACCCCACCCAAAGTGCATCCTCACAAAATGCAGTCATCACGCACTATTCTGGCCCCATCTTGATCGCTTCACTCCATTCAGCTCCAGTCCCGCTTGGCGTCTGTAAGCAAAAAATGTTGGGCATGCCAGGAGACCCCTCAAGAAAGTGAAAAACCTTGATTGCATCATCAGAGTAAGATGTGAGTCCAGCAAGAGAAGAAGAGTGTCGGCATGCCAGGGCAGCGATCTGGTTTCCACGTCTCATGACGTGAAGCAATGTAGTGAGTGATCAGCCATTGATGTCAACATTGCAAGCGCGGCAGGTGTAGCTTCTATTTAAGTATAAACACAAGGAATCCTCCTTGAAATGACAGGGAAGTGTTCACCACAGTGGTATGGGAGTACTTAGTGTTTCTTAAAATACCCCTCACACACCAAAATGCCCCTCGGTGTCATGCTTCATCATAGGGGTCTTCGCACCACTCTAGCGGGATGCGGCGTGCTGCGACCTACGACTACGCGGTAGCACTTTTAGTTTTTGCCTATATGTGGTGCATGTGAGTGAGTATGTTTTTTATGTGAGTGGTGGGATTTTAGTGAGGTGATTAAAAAGTGCCTGGCTCGTGGGTGAGGTAGAAAAAACTTGTTTTCATGGCCCCGGGCTGGCACTATTAAAAGAAGTGAAGTGCAAGGTGTGTATTGTCGTGATTATGGACAACACCTCATGTGTGCGTCGACATGCTTCGGAGGCAAAGCTCCTTCTTCAGGACAGGGGCACAACTTCCCCACCTTACTCACGTTTCACTAATGGGGTCTTTTGGTGTGTGAGGGGTATTTTAAGAAACACTAAGTGCTCCCATACCACTGTGGTGAACACTTCCCTGTCATTTCAAGGAGGATTCCTTTTGTTTATACATATCAGTCTGTGGAGTACGAATCCTTCTGAACTACTCTACCTCCCCTCTCCTGTTTGTTTGTATGTGGCTTCTATTTAAGCCATGCCCATTGTACAAAAGTTGCACGCTATTCTGTCTGAAACGCTGCATTTGGGGTTGCGACTTCTGATTTCCCTCGCCTGCTTCACTTACCTTGGAGTCTGTTCCTTGCCCGCTTAATGTGCCTAGGAGGAGTCTATTCCTCACATACTTCACTAACCTTGGAGAAGTCTGTTCCTTGCCCGCTTCATTTGCCTTGGAGGAGTCAGTCCATTCTTCCGCTTCTGTCGGAAGGTTTACAACCAGCTGCACTAATCAAAGGCGGTGACGCAATTGCGCCTTTCAGGCATGTTTCTGTAACCAGATACTTCCTGAGAGATCCATGTACTGTACACGTCTAAAGGTATAACACAAAGCACTGCATCGCCCTGAATATGTCATTGAAGTCTACTTTCATGAGTAAAAATGTCAGGTTAATAAGACCGAAGTCTTTAAACTTTGCATGTTCATTTAATTGTACATTGGTATTTAAAGCCTGTGAATTAATAAGACCTAAGATGGTTCAGTGAATGTGAAGTTAACATTCACTTCATACTATTGGATATATGTGAAGATGCTTTACAAGAGAACAGCATTCTATGTTTATGGAGATACAAATAAGTGCATTGTTCTGTGTTTAACTTGGGATAACATATGTCAACCATAAGAAGTATTATTGTGGTTTATGCATATCAAAAGTGTATGTAGGCTGTTCTAGCATATTTGTTATAGTTACAGATTGTACCTACAAGTAGAGTTGGTGCAAAGGCATATTGTCACCGTATAAAGACGCTGTTACAGAAGATAACCCCGGTATGCGTTTATGGTTACAGTCAAAGTATCCTCAAGAAAGAAAAAAACAAATAGAACACCTTCATTTATATTTCTTCATTTTTTTATTAAAGGTACTGAATGCCATTGGAGCACTTGCAAAAAGGAGGAAGAAACAAAGGCAGGGGATCACACCAAGTATTCACTTAGTTGAAGTGTAAGAGTTTGACACTGGTGATAGATAGTGGTTTGAAATATGCTGGTCCCTAACAAAAGTATCAAGAAAGCAGGAAAGCTCAGCAGTCCTGAAGGGAATATCAGTGTCCGAAGATTCGCCTCTCTCTCTCTCTCTTGACATCCCATTCCCCTTTCCCCCCTGGTGCCTCAGGCCTGGCAAGTCTATTCTTCACCCAGGTCTCCAATACTGGGAAGGAGTTGGGAACTAGCATCTGGACCTTGTCAGCAGGTAGCTTTCCTCGCTGCTCAGCTTCTCCTGGTAGCTGCTGCCCACTGACCGTTCCAGGTCTTGAGTTTGAGGCACTCCTCCACCAGTATGCACCCGCCTACACCTCATCCCTGGTGTTGAAGTGGGAAGCATCTCTGCTCTGCTGCTACTCTGCCCTCTGCGTTGTGCCTTTTCTCTTTTTTCCTCATTTAATCTTTTCTGTCACGTACTGCCCTTTTTTGCTTTTCTATCACTTTTTGCATTTTTTCAATTTTTCACCATTTCCTCGTCATGTCCCCGCAGCTGCTCGACTCCGCGGCCCCACCCCAGTCTAGTGCCGCTTTCCTGCTCCAATCCCCCAGCTGTCCAGCCCCCTCACGCTACTTAATGGCAGATGTTGTGCAGCTGTTCTGCTGGCACGCCGTCTGCGCTCCTCTGTGCCTGGATCACGCCCAGTACTACGGGCCCTGGTCCTTGGGCCATCTACCGCTTCAACGCCAACACCCTCCATGCCCTCAACCCCGGACACCACTCTACCTGCCACCTTGCATCACCGAAGAACACCCAAGGCCTGTTGACCTGCCACAACTGCACCTTCGCCGGCCTCCACACATTAAACCTACCTACCGCATGACCCTCAAGAAACGGACCCGACAACCTCAGATTTATCCTACTCAAAAGACAGGCCATGGAGATCTGGGACCTACTCGACTCCACCTACCCCGACTTCTTCACAGAAACCTGAATGTACTCCAGCTCAGCCCCGGACAATGAAACCGCCATCCCCGACGGATATATAAACATCCACAATGACTGCATCAACCAACCGGGAGGAGGCATCGGCATTGTACACAAAGACACCTTCCGTCTCACAATCAACTCTGATGATTACTCACCCAACAAGAAGCACCTCCATTTCCAGATCCAGACCAACCCAAATGCTACCCTCCATGGCACCCTCGTCCACAGACCTCCAGGACCCCGCCTCCCCCTTCAGCGTCGCCAGAGCTGACTTTATCGCTCACCACACTCTCGTCACAACAGACTACATCCTCCTCCACCACGTCAATTTCCACCTGGACAACCTCAAAGACCACAACACCTCATCCCTACTGGAGAACCTCACCACCATCGGAGTCAAAGAACAAGTTATTTACCTTTGGTAACGCTTTTTCTGGTGGATACAGTATCTGCCTATGGATTCCTCACTTTTTGAATTATCCCAATACGCAGCATTCCACAGAAACTTTTCTCCTCAGCTCTCCCCTTCAATGAGGGATACATTTATTTATGTTTTAGCATAAACACCATATGAATTTAATCACTGTCATCAGGAGGTGATTATCATTTTAGCCTGTAGATGGCAGTTTCCCACCAAATACAAGTATTTGTTTTATTCTGTAGTGTATCTTTTGTTAAGTTTCACCAACCCGAAAGCATAACCTGTTTAGTTGAAAAGGGCCTATTGAGGGCTTACAAAGAATTTACAGTGGCTTACACCCCCTTTCAATTGGTTAGCTTTATTGTCACTTTCATTTGCTTGTTTCTTAGTTAACCTTTCTCATATTGTTCCCTCTTGTGTTTGTCCCTCCCCTGGAGCATAGCCTCTTTACCATCCTTTGGCAGACCTGTATCTTACCACTGTTTACTTTTAGGGAATTCTATTTTTCTTTTTGCCGTAAATGTGCAAGTGTTTTCCAGCTCTCTCCCTCGTGTGCTTCCATCAAATATCGGCTCCGTGCTCTATGCTTCTGTCACTCTCTCGCTTGTGCTTCTCCCCACCGAACTCCCAACCATCTGTGCCCTATTTTGCTTTCTAACGCGCGTGCTTCTTCTTGCAAATCGAGTTTCTTTCCGTCGCATGCTCCTAAGTTGCTCAGCAACTATGCATTTAAAAGAAAATATATATAATTTTCATTTATTTTTTGGGCGGACCAAGCAGCAAAGTGGTGCTGGCTCCCAGACTTTAAAAAAAAACAAAACTTTTGTGCTACTAAATTTCATTTTCTTTTTATTTACATACCCGTGTCAGGATCGGAAATATAAACAAGCATTTGCAATGCAATAGGTTTCACATTAGGAAAGTTTGAGTTTTGGTATTGTAAATGACAGATTTTTTTATTTATGTGTTGGTTTTGAAAATAGCAAAATTAATAGCTTTGTCATTTACAATGCCAATAGTTTAAGCGTGGGCGTAAAATCCGTTTCGTTCGCGAAATTTGCGGATTTTTGGCAAATTCGCGGGCCGCAAATCGTGCGAATTTGCCCAAAAATCCGAAAATTTGCAAACTGCGGATTTTTTTGCTTGGTCGCGCTTGAAAAATACAATATCGCGCGCGCTGCGTTGACTTACCGTGATTCTGTGTTCGCCGAGTTGTTTTTCTCCCGGTTTGCGTGCGCTGCTCCATTTTGGATCTTGCTGCGTGATCGCACAAGAGTTTTTCGACCGCGATTACGTCATCGTGGCCCGACATCTTGCACAGCGAGAGTTTGACAACGCGAGTACATCATAAGGGCCCGCGATTGCGCATCGCGGGAGTAAACAATGCCGAACATGTAGATGTGGTGCGCAGCTGACTTCCGGCGAAAGATTTGAACAGCTCGCTTTCCTGAAATTGGAAAAATTGCTATTCTGCACAAGAAATCCACTGCAGGCAGCATAAACCTTCTGAAAATGATGATTTTAATCAGAATAACTCCTCAGATTGACATTTGGCTGCACTTTTTGGTGCAAGGAGTCCATTTTTGAGGGGGTTTGGTGGGAGGAAGGAAGTGCCCCAGAGTCTCCAACTTCCTGTTCCTGTCCAGCAGGCTCCTTCCAGTGCTTTGTCCATGTCCTGGTCACTTTTCATTTGGATCTGGAGCTGGAAGGATTACTTTTTGTGGCTGCTGCTGGATATTTGTATTTGAGGACTTTTTGTTTGGATCACTTTTGGATTACTTTTGGATTTGAGATTTTACAAGTAAATTGGTGTTGTTTGCTTGGGGCATTGCAGTTGCTGCAACTAGAATTGTTAAACTTTTTCACAACTTAAAAAAATATATATTGTGGAAAGCCACAGTATGCAGTAGGCCCAGGATTAGTCATGGGTGCATGATACAACTGTTTCTGTGAGTTTTGTTAAACTTAAATATCATTTATGTCATGGAATTGAATCGCTCGATGTTATATGTGGAATTTTTTTTTAACTTTGGGGTGCGTGTAAAGCCACACTAGCCAGTAGGCCCAGGGTAGTGAGTGGTGCATGGACCAAGTCTTTCTGTGGGGTGTCTTGAATTTAAACATCATTGAGGGCATGGATGGCATTGGATTGTGGTGATTTTTGTGTGTTTTTCGACTTTTTGGGGTGGTGTTGGGGCCTGGTCATGTGGGTGGTTGCCATTTTGAGGCCTGGTCCAGGCAGGGACTGGCCATGTGGCTGGGGGTCAAGGGGCCATTTTGAAGTCAGGCAGTGTACTCAGGCCTGCAGGCAGTTTGCCTTGCTTTCATCCTTAGTGCCCAGAGGTACTCAGTGGTGCATGGACCAAGTCTTTCTGTGGAGTGTCTTGAATTTAAACATCATTGAGGGCATGGATGGCATTGTATTGTGGTGATTTTTGTGTGTTTTTCGACTTTTTGGGGTGGTGTTGGGGGTCTGACCATGTGGGTGGGGGTCATTTTGAGGCCAGGTCCAGGCAGGGCCTGGCCATGTAGATGGGGGTCAAGGGCCCATTTTGAAGCCAGGCAGTGTGCTCAGGCCTGCACCCAGTTTGCCTTGCTTTCTTCCATTAGGCCCAGGGGTAGTGAGTGGTGCATGGACCAAGTCTTTCTGTTGGGTGTCTTGAATTTAAACATCATTGAGGGCATGGATGGCATTGGATTGTGGGGATTTCTGTTTGTTTTTCGACTTTTTTGGGTGTTGTTGGGGCCTGGCCATGTGGGTGGGGGCCATTTTGAGGCCTGGTCCAGGCAGGGACTGGCCATGTTGCTGGGGGTCAAGGGGCCATTTTGAAGCCAGGCAGTGTGCTCAGGCCTGCACGCAGTTTGCCTTGCTTTCATCCTTAATGCCCAGAGGTACTCAGTGGTGCATGGACCAAGTCTTTCTGTGGGGTGTCTTGAATTTAAACATCATTGAGGGCATGGATGGCATTTGATTGTGGTGATTTTTGTGTGTTTTTTCGACTTTTTGGAGTGTTTAACTGATGTTCCTCTGGCTTCCATTGCTTTTAGGTGCACAAGAGAACCACCAGTGCCAGGAAGAAGTCCTGCAGCGGTGTGTGCAGCACAATGTCACGTGATGTCACGTGTGACCACAGACAAGACAACTCTGCAACTTGTGCAACTGCGGCCTGCTGTTCTGACATCTGAAGATGGGCCCAAAGAAAGGTGGCCGTAGTGCCTCAGCGAAAAAAGTTGCCAGTGCCACTGCCAGTAAGAAGGAGCAGAAGAAGCAAGTGGCACCACCTACCAAGGAGACTGGTGGCCCCTCCAACACCTTTTTTGGTAAAAAAAAAACTACGCCTGCAGCAGCAGCGGTGTCCGCCGGGGACCAAGCTGGAAGCAGCACCTCCGCTTCATTAGGCTCAGTGCCACCACGCCAAGTTAGGTCCAAGACCATGAGTGCTGCTGAGGCAGCCACTTTAGTTTCTCAATCACCATCGACCAGTGATGTTGGCTCATCACAAGAAAGTACCATCCAATCAAAGCCAGGTGTAACTCAGCTGACGAGTGTTCAACAACCACAGCCGCAACAACAACCACAGGTGCAACTAGTACAAACGCAAGTACATGGGCAAGGAGAGGCACAAGGAGAGGCGCAAGGAGAGGCGCAAGTAGAGGCGCAGGTAGAAGCGCAAGTAGAGGTGCATGGCGAGGTGCATGTAGAGGTGCAACTAGAGGTTCATGGAGCGGCACAACTGCCTACAACGCTTGTTCCTTCAGAAGTAGGGGCACATCAGGAAATTGATATTCAAGCGGAGGTATCATCCGAGGAAGCCACTCCTCCTGATGATGATCAATTGTCTTCCAGATCCCCAGCAAGAAAAAGGTCAATGAGGGCTACTACTACTACTACAAGTTCTTATTCAAGCCCCCTTCATTCTGATGACCTTGATCTTGATTGGTACCCACCAATGCAGTCTGAGAGTGAGGCACGCCATGAGCCGACAAAGGTAGCTAAGCCTAAAAGGAAGGTTCCCGCAAGGCTTCCACTTATGGGTGATGGCGACGAACAAGAAGTGGTGTCTTCTGCTGCTGATGAACAGTCTGACGACGACCCAGTCATCACAGTCATCACTCCAGCCCCAGCAGGCATGCAGCAGACAGACATTTTCACCCTATCCCGAATGGCTGCTGAGTCGGATGTGGACGGCGAGGTACTGGTACCACCACCAACGCAGTTAACTACAACACCAACACGACCTACAGCATCCATATTTTTTAGTCAGAAGGGCCTTCAGGGACCTCCATCCAGCTCCACCTCCATTACCTCAAGTAGTGGTGCTGTAAGTGAACAACAGAAACACATTCAGCCACGCCCATCCTCCACTTCATCTGGCATTGAAACTCAAAGTAGCACCTCCATCACCAGCAGACATCTCCAGTCCCCAGTTTGGGACTTCTTTACTGTTAGCCAAAAGGCGGAAGACATGGTCGTTTGTTCGATTTGTAAAACATTAGTTAGTCGGGGTAAGCTTGGTACCGACTATGGTACCAGAGGCCAGAGAGGTCATCTCCAAAAACACCACCTTATCTAGTGGGAGACGCACCTAAGGAGGATCCGGGAAGCCAAAAGTAGAACTGATTCAAATGTATCCATTCACATACCCCTGGCAGCAGCACTGCAGTGGTAGTGCCCACACCCTCTACCCCTGCAACATGTATGAGGCACACTAAGAGTCTGGGAGAGACACCAATGCGAAAAAGTACATTACTGAGCCTAACTGGTTTGAAGATGTCTGCATCATCATCATCACGTAAAATGGTCCAGCCCACCATTAGCAGAATGTTTTGGTCGGAGGCGCCATTTGAACACAACCACCCAACGGCACATCTGTATAACGCAAAGCTTGCTAAAATGTTAGCGCTGGACCTTCTCCCTTTTTCTTTTGTGGAAGGGGTGGGTTTTCTAGAATTTGTGGCAACAGTCTGCCCTAAATGGAAGGTTCCTAGCCGGTCCTATTTTGCCAGAGTAGCGGTTCCAGCACTACATCAAGATGTGCTGGAGGTGATTGGGGCAGCTTTGCAGGAGAGTGCTGTTCACACTATCCACCTGACAACAGACATGTGGACCAGTTGCCAAGCCCTTGATTACATGTGCATCACTGCACACTGGGTCTCTTTTGCAGGGGTTAGAGACAAGTTATCTGCAGGTGTTGACAGTGCCACAATTTTTCAAGCTAGTCGGAAACATGCAACAGTAGCCATGTTTGCCATGGAGAAAACTCATACTGCACCTAACCTTTTGGAGAAGTTTGATAGGAAGGTCTAGGAATGGCTGCATACAAAAAATTGCATAGTTGGTTATGTTTCCATGGATAATGGCAGTAATATAGTTAAGGCCATGCCGCAAGGTGACTATTTCAGAGTGCCGTGTTTGGCGCACAGTATTAACATCGTGGTGCAAGATTTCTTGAAAAAAGAAAACACAGTCAGCAAGTTACTGACCACCTGCCGAAGAATCTGCACACATTTCAGCCATTCTTTTAAGGCCCGGAACGAGCTGAGGAGCATTCACATGAACGTATACTGCCAGTCAAAGGACTCATCCAGGAGGTGGCAACACATTGGAACTCAACCTTTTACATGCTTGAGCGTCTGTCTGAGCAGTGGGTGGGTAATAAATGATTATGTCTATAAACTGGGTTCTACTATGAAAGACATGAGGCTAGAGTTGGAGGAATGGAAGCTAGTTGCAAGCCTGACAGACATGCTTTATCCTGTTGATCTTCACGTGTGAAGTCAGCAGGGAGGACTGTTCTTTGGGCAAAGCTATCCATTGTTGGTCATGCTAGAGCACCAACTGAAGGCGGTGTCTTCAACGTCCCGAGATAATGCTGAAAAGCAAGACGCATATCAGTTGGGGGAGAGGTTATTAAGCCACCTAGTTGCCAATGAAAAACCTAAAAACATACATACAGAACAACATTACATTTGTGCCACTATTCTGGATCCACAGTACAAAAAGGCAGTGGCCAGCAAAGCATTCATTCCTTTTGATGAAGCAGATGTTTCAAAGTACAAACATTGGCTAGCTGTGTCAGCCACTCGGTTCGAAAAAGAGCGGCAGAAAATTCAAGGAGCCGGCAGAAGTACAACTGAATCAGCAGGCCATTCGGCGTCAAGTTCCACTTCTGAACTGTGGCCGAAGGGAGTCACTTTCCCTCACAGCCGTTAATGACACCAGCAACCGTATCATCATCCTCACCTGCACCAGGTTCAGCCATAATATTGTCGGAAGCGGATTGGCTAACTCATCAAGGGTTTGCTCGTTCCAGTGCTGCAAAGGCCACAGATGGTACGCAAAGTGGAGCAACGATGGAGAACCTTGAGTCCATGGTGCAGGCCTATCTGGATGACCCAACAGAGGTCTTTGTTAATCAGAACCCATTGCTGTATTGGTATAGGAAAAGGCCTCTACGGCCACTGATTACCAACCTGGCTCTAAATTATTTGTCTTGCCCACTCGCAAGCGTGTCTTCTGAACGTGTTTTCAGTGCTGCTGGTGCCATTGTAACTTCAAAAAGGACCCGCCTCTTGCCCAAAAATGTGGAGAGGTTAACACTGATCAAGATGAATCAGCACTTCATACCACCAGATTATAAAATACGTGAATGCACGCAGGAAGAAGAGGACACCGACTTAGGTGACAGAAGTTCTTCTCTGTTAGATGACCTACTCCTGTCTCAATTCATAGAGTTTGAGGACGAGCTCTACTTCCCTGACACCGAGGCCTGAAAATTACTTCCTTTTTTTCGTCCTTATTCACTTTTATTCCTGTGTGTCTTTCTTTGTTTAGCAACTTTTACCACAACAAAACTCTAATCACCTAATCACAACAAGTTCATCAGCAGCACTGTCTTCATCTTATTTTCCTTATTGATTTGAAGGTGCCGCAGTCTGCATTCCTGAGGTTCACAAGTTCAAAACTCAATCGTGCTCCTCTATCCTCCTCCTCCAGACTCCCCCTATCCATTTCCCTCAAGGCAGATGGATGGATTACGAAGAACAAAGAAACTTTGTCTTCATAGACGAGTCCCCTCAAGTGGGACTGAAACTACTGACTGACTACATGCTTGCTGATTGCTGACAGAGTTACTTCTGAAATTGACAGGAGAGGATGCCCTGTGGGCCCTCACTTTCTGAAGAAGATGCGGACAAAAAGTTGAACAGGTAATGAATAATGAGAAGATGGCATGCAGTGGACAGCAATGGCTGTCTGGCTCTGATGAAACCAATTGCTGTTTGTTTTTTGTGCATGAAATGAATCATATGTCTTGTCTTAGTTATTATTTAATCTTTTACACAGTAATTGTAACTCATATCTACTACTATGTTTTTTTTACCTTGTTTAATTCAAATTGTACTTCAACTTCAGGGGCCACTATTTTGCATTTTCCAATATGCAAAATGTTCTTGGAGTGGACTCACTTGCCAATATACCATGATGATTGATTAAATAATATATCTTTTTTCTTTACAGTCACTCACTGGGATGGATGGATCATCAGCGTCGGTTTACGGAGGAACTATGACCAATTCGTGAGTGGCAAACAGGTAAACCAGTCTACAACAACTACTACAGTAGAACTACATGTCTGTCTCTTTGTGGTATGTAGTGGTCGATGGCGAGGCAGTGTACTGTTGTTCTTATGCCAGGCAGAGTCCACTCCACTCCAGACAGCAGTTCATGTAAAATTAGGGCTATGTGGCTTGCTGCATACAATTAGATATGCTTTTTCTGTCTGACAAAGATCCTAGGTATGCTACATCAGGTTGCTTCACTCAGTGGTGCCTGCCTTGACCGTCTGCATGGCCCTGCCTCAAGCTTGAGCCAAACATCCGTTATGTTTGCGAAATTTGCTGTTTTTCGGTGTTTCGCGAATCTTGCGAAATTACCGAAAATTCGCAAATTCTTGAGGGGCACGGATTTTTGACCCATGCTTGCAGCAGGACCATGCAGACGGTCAAGGCAGGCACCACTGAGTGAAGCATCCTGATGTAGCATGCCTAGGCTCTTTGACACAGACAGACAAAGCATATCTAGGGTTTAGGGTTCAGTGCGATTTACTAGGGTTTTGGGGTTTAAGTTGGTAGGGTTCCCGCTGAGTCTAGGGCTCAGGGCCCAATGCAGACTCGTTCATAATGATGTTAGCAAGGTTTTAGGGGGGTTTGGAGTTCTTTGGTACAGAATTGGCAGATTTTTGGCCTTTTTTGGTGTTTTGCGGGCGCGTGTGTTTGGGTGAAAAGTGAAAACTAGTTGTACACCTTCTTCTTCTTCAAAGAGCGCAGTGGTTCGATTTTGTTCTGCCTTGCTGAGATTCTTGGAAATGTACAGGTAAGTTTCAAGAGGATGGAAGTAGTGGAAAGCTGAAAACAGCATTTTTTTGTGAATAGCGCAATTCGCCATGTTTTGGATATAGCAGTATTGCATTTTTTGGGGGGGCTGTTTTAGATTTGTGGGGGTGGGTCGGGGGTTCTTGGAGCACTGCTGGGAAACTCTAATTTTGATTGCAAGTGGTTTGAAGAAAATCCATGGTGGAAAAGGGGGGTGTGGGCCTAGCTACAGACAGCGTTTTGGCACAATTAAAACTGAGGCCTAGCAGTATTGCATGTTTTTGGGGGGCTGTTTGGGGGGGTCTAGGTTTTTGGGGGTGGGTTGGGGGGTCTGGGAGCCCTGCTGGGAAAGTCTAATTTTGATAGCAAGTGGTTTGAAGAAAATCCATGGTGGAAAAGGGGAGTTAGGGCCTAGCTGAAGAGAGCGTTTGGAGTGATTTTGAGGTAGGCCTCCAATGTCTAAGTGTGACATTTTCCCATTTTTGCTTTTGGCCTGTTTGGGGGTGTTCTACCTTTTTGCGGGTGGGTTGAGTGGTCTGGGGGCATTGCTGGTAAGGTCTAATATCGGATGCAAGTGGTTTGGAGAAAATCCATGGTTAAAATGTCTTTTTTCCTTTTTAGCTTATTTGCGTGTTTTTGGGGGGCTGTTTGGGGGGGTTCTACGTTTTTGGGGGTGGTCCGGGGGGTCTGGGAGCACTGCTGGGATAGTATAATTTTGATTGCAAGTGGTTTGAAGAAAATCCATGGTGGAAAAGGGTAGTTAGGGCCTAGCTGCAGAGTGCGTTTGGAGTGATTTGAGGTAGGTCTCAAATTTTCTGTGTGTGACATTTTCCATTTTTGCTTTTGGCCTGTTTGGGGGTGTTCTACTTTTTTGCGGGTGGTTGAGAGGTCTGGGGCATTGCTGGGAAGGTCTAATATCGGATGCAAGTGGTTTGGATAAAATCCATGGTGGAAAAGGAGGGTTTGGGCCTAGCCCTAGTTGCAGAGAGCGTTTTGGCACAGTTGAAAGTTAGGCATAGTAGTAGAATTGCATGTTTTTGGGGGGCTGCTTGGGGGGGTTCTAGATGTTTGGGGGTGGGTTGAGGGGTCTGAGGGCACTGCTGGGAAGGTCCAATTTTGTTCTAAAATCGCAGTTTACACTTTACACCTAGCTTGAGGGGAAAGATCCGCAAATTTCGCCCACGCTTATTTATTCTTGAAAAGGAGACTCAGAGTACGCACTTTCGAAATGATGCTTGTATGTATTGTAATACTGTCGACTCTGAAACCGAAAGTGTAATTTTTGCAGTACACAGCGTACCTTATATTTTTTTCTCAGTGGTATTTTAATATCACTTCCTGTTTTTCCATCAACAATTACAGGCCGGCTTTTACCCTGTGCAAAGGCAAAAAGGATGAACTCAGGCTTACAATTAGCGACCCGCAATTCAGCATCCGACAGGCAGGCAGTAGACAAGGTGTCTTCTGGTCCCCAACATTGATCGACAGAGCGTCAGATTGAATGGAGGAGTACCACGAAAAAGAGGAATGGCTGGATGCATGCAACTTCCCAAATTCAACAGGACAACAACATACAGTTACAGTATCCATCTTCATTTCTACTTATCTTTTAAGTAATGTTATTGCTGAACTTCTTGTTTGCTCTCTGCTTCAATTCATCCCTCCATCCATTGTATACTTTTGTCTTTGCTATTTTTTAAACTAATTTAATATACTAAGTAGTTCTTCTCTCTGAGGGCAGATAGGCAAGTGAAATTGCGTAATTACTGCAGCCCTGTACTGTCACATTGTTTCTTCATAGTTAGTACATTGTAGAAAGTACTACTTACTTTTCAGTAACCTATCCATTTAGCAAACAACTTCATGCATGCAGTAGTGCATGCACTTCCTTTACGTCCCTTAAAAGATTTATGGATAGCTTTGTATCCAAAGATTTGTTTATCTTCATTTGTTGTTTGTCCATGCTGTGTTTTTTTCCCTCTCTCCACAAAACTTTCCCCACAAACCCCATTTCCATCCAAGTTTCAAACCCTAACCCTCTTCCCCGGGGTGTGTGGTTTTCATTGAGGTGT
Organism: Lissotriton vulgaris; assembly: GCF_964263255.1. Classification (NCBI taxonomy): domain Eukaryota; kingdom Metazoa; phylum Chordata; class Amphibia; order Caudata; family Salamandridae; genus Lissotriton; species Lissotriton vulgaris. The sequence continues at coordinate 906,752,399 of NC_141699.1, forward strand.
GAGTAAATTACAATAATAATTCCACACACTTGCTGGGGAGGATAAGGTGCAAGCAACCTCCTCAAATCAAGTTTAAGGCAGCTAGATGAATCCTAGGATATTGTAATTCTGGTAAGAAAACAACAATGAGTATTTTAAAATAAATTCTGAATTTCATGCCCACCATCGATTGGATCCATCGTCAACATCATCCTCCTACATGTCAAGAAGACTTGTTGTTACGCTGCTGTGTCACTGTTCTTGTTGTAGCCATAATCATCCATGCAATTCTTTTTTCACCATACTTATCTTCAGCATTGCTTAGGCTACTGTTCCTTCTAATACTCCTCTCAGGCCACTCAATGTCTCATTTTTTTTACTTTGTTTTTCATATGCTGCTACTGCTAGTGTGGTACCACTCCTACTAACACCACTGTTGCGGTCCTTCTGATACTCTTGCCACTTGCCGTTTGCCGTTCTGTGAGTGGGACTGCTGTTAGTTGGACCTCTGTCTGCCCCTCGCCCTGTCCTTCCTGGTTGGGCTCTACTTCTAGCCGCACCCGCTTCACGGGTGCAGCGTTGCGCTGTGGGACCGGACAAGCGCTGATTCTGGGCATTGACCTGCTGGTGGGGAGAACCTGTGTTGTTGCAGGGGTGTCGCGCCGTGTAGCAGGGACTCACTCTCCCAGGAGTCCCTGCACGACCACAACCACCTGGTCCACGCCCCCTGTTAGCCACTCCCCCAGCTTGTCACTCCTATATATCCGGCCTAGCTCACCGCCGCGCGGGACGCGCCGGGCGAAGCCCGGGCCAAGGGCGGGCCGTCTGTGGCCGTCCGGGGATGGTGAGGGACGGGACGGGTCACCCCTCTAAGAACCTTACCCCGGTGGCTCTTGACTTTTGGTATGTGGGCTGCTAGCCCTATAAATCTTGCTTAGTTCTACTAGCTGTGTAATTATATATTCTCTCGTCTTTTCCCCAAACCTATTTCCCTTATATTATGTCAACACGGTCTGGGAAGAGTTTGAGGGGGGAGGGCGGTGTGTGAGTGGTACCATGGACCAGTTTATCACTCGTGCAGTCACGCTAGTAGAGAGTGAGTTTGCGTTAACGGAACGCTGTCTTTCCCGTGAGTCGCTTGCTCACAAACGCTCCTCCCTGAGACCTTTGGCATCGATCTCCTCCCCCCTGCAAGTTGCTATTCCCCTGCTCGAGGACTGTTCTGGCCCGGACTATCAACTGGTTAGCACCGTTAGGGCCAGTTTGGACAGACTATATTCCATAGCTCAGGGAGGGGCTAGAAAGTCCTTACCAGTCCCAGATTCTGTTGAGCCTCCCCGCCCCCTAGCCGATCAGTCCTCACCCATTAGCGTTGTAGTTATTACTTCCCAGTCTGTGCCAGCTCTGCCGGTAGGAGATGGAGTGGTACCTATCAAAAGGAAACGCATTGTTAGCCCCGTAAGGGTAGTTGCTCTAAACCCTACATAAAATTAAGGACGAATTGTAGCAGGGGGAGGTGGAGTTACGAAGGGTATGAGGGTTGGTGGCCTTCAACGAGGTACTTCTTTGGGAGGTGGGACCCTCCGCATCCCGCGTGAAAACCTGGATTTTAAGCTTTGGACCTACCTGCTGGACATGACGGTTCAGCCATCTGTGGACAATGACCATAATCCACTTATCCTATCCCTAACTAGCTTATGGAGGGCAAATAAAGATAGCCAGGGACCTCACGTCTTGAGGTTGACAAATCTTGTCTGCCCTGAGAATTGTGGGAGACGCCTAAAATGGGCCAAGGCTGCCATCAATGAGGAGGTCTCAGAAATTGGATTAACCATGGTTGAAACCGCAAATAGGCTGCAAGTTACTAGCATGAATCCCCAAGAGATATCATCTCTTTTTTGCCTTACCACCACAATTTTAGGGGATCTTTTTATTACAGATAGTCAAGGTGGCAGAGCAGGTAAGCAGGGGCGTCCTAAGGGCAACCCAGGATGGTATTCTATCCCCTTCAGGAAAGTAAAGAAGGATCTAATTAACGCAGTTAAAATTAAGGAGACTGGGTTGATTGGTATTGCTAGGAAGAGGTATAGGGCTGTGATTAGTGAAGCCAGGAAGGAGTGGGAAAAACAGTTCTGGTGCGATCTGAAAGTAGCCAGTGCAGTGAAAGATTCTAAGAGCTTTTGGGACTTAGTAAGATCTAAGAATAGGCCCACTGACTCACTCATAACTTGTAATATCACCGAGGAGTCATGGTTTGAGCATTTTGCTCGCCTTTACACTATCACTGTGGAAGATGGGCCAGCCCCCCTTGAACCATTTGAACTCCCAGTAATGGGTCCACTTGGCTTGAGGGAGGGTATGGCATTCACTACCAAAGAGGTGGAGAATGCCATTAAAACTCTTTTCCCTAACAAAGCTGCAGGACCGGATGGTATACCGGGGGATCTGCTTCGACTTAAATCGCCGGAATGGGGGACTTCTATCGCCGCCCTGCTTAATGCTACCTACCTTGGTGCCACTCTCCCTGAATCCTGGATGGGCACTGAGGTCGTCCCAATTTTTAAAAAAGGAAACCGGGACGACCCAGCTAACTATCGCCCCATAAGCCTAATTGACTCATCCCAGAAAGTTGCAGGGAAGGTGGTCCTTGGTAGGGTGCTTCAGTGGGAGGAAGAAAATAAGATTCTGTCCTATTTTGAAGCAGGATTCAGGTCTGGTATGGGGACTATTGAGCAGTCATTTCGTCTTCTGATGTTATACTGGAAGGTGGTGGTTTTGGGCAAAGGCAGTTTGTATCTTGCATTCATCGATCTGCGAACTGCCTTTGACCTTGCCCCCACTCTGTTCTCATTATATATCCCCGGTTGGTCTTCAGACCCTACTCGACAACTTCCAATCTTTTTGTGAGATAAGGGGCCCAAAGATCAACACAGAAAAAGCTAAATACCTGGTCTTGAATACTCCTAAAAAACTTGGCCGACCACCCATTTTAAACATGGTGCCTTTGGATAGAGTCAAGGAGTTTGATTACCTTGGCATTCGCCTTTCCGATACCATGAAGTGGAATAGCCATCTCTATAAAATGTTACTAAGCCATAAAAGGGTGGTGGGGGCCCTCCTTTAGGAACAGAGGCTATCTACCCTCAAACCTATTGCCCAGGTGCTAGATATTTATTCGGCAAGAGGCGTTAGTGCGGCGCTCTATGGGGCAGAGCTTTGGGGAGCTCAGAATGTAGATCAGCTATCCTATTCTGAACACAAATTCCTGAAGGACCTCATGTCTCTCCCCAATAGCACTCCCACTCTTCCCTTGCTTTTGGATATGGGTTGTCGCCCCATTAAAGACTTGGCCAGATTAAGACCCCTTCTCCTTTGGGCTCGCATATGGAGGGTCCCTGAACTTGGCAGCTACGCAGAAGGGCTGAATGAAATAATATCTATGCCCGGCTGGTCAAAAGTAAGTTGGCTAGTAGATGTAAAGAACTTGCTTGAAGAGCTGGGCCTTGGTGAGGCGTGGCACTCTAGGTCCGCACCTCCTAAGGAGGCTCTGAAAAAGGTTTACTGGAACTGGGTAATGAACAAGAGAAATAATGACCCCAATTTATGTAAATCCTCTAGCGTTTTTTTAATGGTAAAGGATGTAGCCCTACGGGAACCCTATCGCGATATTATTTCAAAACCTAGTGATAGGGCCTTATATTTTAAATTCAGATTAGGTATTCTTCCAGTGGGAGAACTGACGGCACGTTGGAAGATACCGGCGCAAACTGTTCCTTATTGCTGTTTTTGCCCTCTTAGGACCGAGTCAGTGTCCCATCTCGTGTTCAAATGCCCTGCCTATAAAGCGCCTCGTGCTAGATGGCTAAAACCACAGTGTAAAGATTTGGGTACCAGAGACCACAGTGTTGCTATGCGAATTTTAAAATCTGATACACGGCCCCTGTTTGCTTGTGGTATGGCAAAGTTTTTAAGTTGGGCATGGTTAATTAGGTCAAAAAGGCTCTTGTATATTGTTTAATTTAGGTCATTTGGACTGACCGATTTTTAAATAATTTATTACTACCAGTTTTAATTGTATTCTACTTGCATCCTGTTTAAATGTAATGTATGACTATGTTTTTATCCTTTTATTACTGTTGTAATTTGTATGCATTGCTTTTTAAGATATTTTGTATATCGAAATAAAGCCAATTTGACTGACTAACACCACAACAACGGAATTTCGGTCCGGGATGGCGTAATCACCATTTGCCATGCAGCCAGCGCTGTGCCTAGCTCTATTCTCAAACATGAATCACACGTAAGATAAGCATTTTGGGGAGGTAGACTAATGGGCTAGGACTCGGAGAAGAGACTGACAGTAGTACTAGTAAAGGGCTAGTAGGCCAATTGAATTCACTAACTCTGTTAGTGGCACTTTTGAAAATTTTGGGACGTTTTAGATAATTCATGCTGGTAAGTTTGAGGAAACCAAACGTGCTGTAACCCCCGCCCACCACACCACAAAATAAGATCAACGCGTACACTATGTTGAAGTATGTAAAATGAATAATGATTTATTTCCCCTAACAAAAATAAACTAGTCCCACCCCTCCCTACCCCAAACAATTGTCCATTTCAAATAGTCCAGTAGTCCCAAATAATCCCCAACTCCCGATTCCCACCCCCCAACAGTCTTTAAAAAAGGGGCAAGGGACATAGTCACTTCCGGCGGTGTCTGGACAGGCGGTCCCGCCGCTCCTTGCGGAGGTCCCTGAGCTGTTTTTCAAGGTCGTCCACCTTGCGCTCCAGGTAGTCCACTCTTAGGCGCATGTGTGCCTTCCAGGCTCTGGGGGGGGCAGCTGCTGGTGTTCTTGCAGCTGAGCGGTGGCGAGGGGCTGTCCGAGCACGGTGCCGTGCTGGAGGATGTTGGACACGGGGCAGTGCAGGAGGAGGTTATTGTCGCCCCCTCCTCCTGTTCCTGAGCCCACAGCCGGGAATATTCCACCCGAAAGGACTCCAGCTTCCGGGCCCTGGCCCGGACAGCCATCTCCTACTGGTGAGATTTTTGGGAGCATCTATATGAAGAAAGAAAGAAAAATAATGTAACCGATACTCTTTAACAATAAGACAAAATAATTCAACTGAAAGTTGTCTCACAGAAAAATGTCCGATTCGCCTAATTGTGTTATTCAACTATAATTTTCATCCACTAAAGAAGCAATGGCACAGCCTAAGTTAACCCAGGATATATATCTGAAGGTCCTGACTTGGAATCTAAATGGTCTGAGGGTAGTTCATAAACGGGAAAGGATATTTCAATATTTGAAAGATGCACCAGAGCAGATTTTCATACTCCAAGAAACTCATCTTACAGAGAAAGAATTGAGGGAAGTCTGTAATCAGAAAAAATGGATTCAAGAGATGGTTTGCACCTCTCAGCAACTAACTGTAAGAGGGGTAGCTATCCTGGTTAAAGCGAACCCAGCCTTAGTAGTAGAGAAGTCTAGAGTTGACAAAAAGGGTAGATGGGCCATAGCTACGATTAAATATCATTCCCACAAATTCACAGTCGCGGGGTACTATGGTCCGAATCTGGATGACCCTCTCCCGCTTAGAGAAATGATGGAAGAATTGTTAGAGTTTAAGGATCCCCTAATCTTAGCAGGAGATTTTAATGTGGTCCTGGATCCCCAAATGGATAAAACATACAGGGATAGATCCATATATAACTCTAAAACAAGAAATATTTTGGTGAACGCCATGCATCAGCTGGGATGGTCGGATATTTGGAGAAAAAAATGGGGATCAAAAAGGAGTATACATTTCATAATATATCAGTATATGAGCGCGCGCTGACCAAGAGCGAGCGTTCACAGAACTCCACTCCTGAGGCGGAAAGCCGGGAGTTAGCACTCATTTTAATCTTGTGTAAATGGTTTTTACCTTGCTAATTTCCCCCCTGATTGTACTCGAGCAAACGCAGCAGACCGCCCAGCCGATTCAGGGCTGACGCGGCATACTGTTGCCAGGGCAACGCCGCCTCCTAGCTGCGGACACGCCCACTCGCGCTGACCACGCCCACCTTCAGTATATGAGCGCGCGCTGACCAAGAGCGAGCGTTCACAGAACTCCACTCCTGAGGCGGAAAGCCGGGAGTTAGCACTCATTTTAATCTTGTGTAAACTGTTTTTACCTTGCTAATTTCCCCCCTGATTGTACTCGAGCAAACGCAGCAGACCGCCCAGCCGATTCAGGGCTGACGCGGCATACTGTTGCCAGGGCAACGCCGCCTCCTAGCTGCGGACACGCCCACTCGCGCTGACCACGCCCACCTTCAGTATATGAACGCGCGCTGACCAAGAGCGAGCGTTCCCAGAACTCCACTCCTGAGGCGGAAAGCCGGGAGTTAGCACTCATTTTAATCTTGTGTAAACTGTTTTTACCTTGCTAATTTCCCCCCTGATTGTACTCGAGCAAACGCAGCAGACCGCCCAGCCGATTCAGGGCTGACGCGGCATACTGTTGCCAGGGCAACGCCGCCTCCTAGCTGCGGACACGCCCACTCGCGCTGACCACGCCCACCTTCAGTATATGAGCGCGCGCTGACCAAGAGCGAGCGTTCACAGAACTCCACTCCTGAGGCGGAAAGCCGGGAGTTAGCACTCATTTTAATCTTGTGTAAACTGTTTTTATCTTGCTAATTTCCCCCCTGATTGTACTCGAGCAAATGCAGCAGACCGCCCAGCCGATTCAGGGCTGACGCGGCATACTGTTGCCAGGGCAACGCCGCCTCCTAGCTGCGGACACGCCCACTCGCTCTGACCACGCCCACCTTCAGTATATGAGCGCGCGCTGACCAAGAGCGAGCGTTCACAGAACTCCACTCCTGAGGCGGAAAGCCGGGAGTTAGCACTAATTTTAATCTTGTGTAAACTGTTTTTACCTTGCTAATTTCCCCCCTGATTGTACTCGAGCAAACGCAGCAGACCGCCCAGCCGATTCAGGGCTGACGCGGCATACTGTTGCCAGGGCAACGCCGCCTCCTAGCTGCGGACACGCCCACTCGCGCTGACCACACCCACTTCCCATGTCAACCTCAGCTCAATAAACATGTGCTGTAACCGGAAGCGCAGCGGACGAGCGCAGCGGGCGCGACGAATGCGCGCCGAAGGCGCGCATAAGGCAAGCTCGTCTGCGCTCGTCCGCGCCGAGGACGGGCCATGGGCCACCCCCCCTGCTGCTCCACGACCACGACCTACTAATACGGTGAGACGGACATACACCTCTGCCGAATTACTACAACTTAGGCCTACAGCTGCCCTACCTCATGTCCTACCACTTCTCAGGTACTCGAGCCCAATCCTGGGCCCAGTCCCATGTCCTACTTGCACAAAAGCTGATGCAAAACCCTCTACAACCAACCCTCCTTTGGTTCAAGCTGCATTAATAAATGCAAGATCCCTCCCCAAGCACAAATTAGAAATCGCCGACCTGATTGACGCGCATAACCTAGATCTCTTGTTTATCACAGAGACTTGGGGGGACGAAGCCTCCGAACCAGACTTTAGAGCAGCCACTCCTACTAACTACAATGTTTGTAGATTAGACAGGCCAATAAAAAAAGGGGGTGGCATTGCTATAATCTACAAAGACCACTTCAAGCTTACGACGAAACCTTTTATCTGCCCTGAATATGAGTCTCTCATTTTTACACTTTGCCTCTCGGCCAAATCATCCTTCAAGGGCATGCTAATCTATCGCCCTCCTGGGTCAAGAGCCAAATTTCTCGCCAATATAGGCAATTTAATAGAAGCAGCTGCAGACTCCCCGCAATTCACCATACTAGGTGACTTTAATTTTCACCTAGAAGTCACCAACAACCACGATACCACTCAGCTACTCACAAACCAATCAGCTGCCGGCCTGTTACAACTGATAAACTCTCCTACGCACCAGACAGGCCACACATTAGACGGTATATTTACCAATAGTCCCCTCGTAACTGTCACCCAAACTATCCCCCTCATCTGGACAGACCATGCAGCGATTTGTTTTACGATTGAAACAAACCATACCAAACCTACTCCCTCTGCCCCCATTCAATCTTCCTATAGAAACTGGAAAAACCTCGACACAGCTCAGCTAGCAGAGAGGATGCAGGAGAATCATATTCCCGGTGAGCAGGACCCCATTATAGCGTCCTTCAATTATTTGATGAATCTAGATACGGCCTGTAAAATACTTGCTCCGATAAAATCCTCCCATAGAAACAGGAAAATACCTTCAGCCCCGTGGTTCACTGAAGCCCTCCGGACGCAGAAACAATACTGTAGGAATCTTGAAAGGCAGTGGGGTCGTAACTACAATTCCGTAGACAAAACGACCTACAAAAATGCTCTCTCCATCTACAAAAGACTAATAGTTGCTGAAAAAAGTCTCTACTATACTTCCCAAATCGATCAGGCGAAAAACTCAGCTGGAGAACTATTTCGGGTGGTTACCACTCTGTCTAACCCCCCTACCCCGCGCCTAGAAAGTTCCCAGTCTTTAGCAGATGCTCTGGCCAGCTTTTTCGAGGAAAAAGTCAGTTCCATTTTCCTTACTTTCTCTCATTCCTCCCCTTCATCTGCGTCTATGGCACTCCCCATGAATACTTCGCCCATTCTATCAGTTTTCGACACCATTGACCAGAAGCATATTCAACGCCTGATAACCAGCACTAAATCCGGATCCCCCCTAGACCCATGTCCCCCTGCTATCCTGAACCTCATTCCAGAAGCCATTTCCCCTGCGTTGACTACCATCTGCAATGCCATGTTTTCAACAGGAATATATCCCTCAGTTTGGAAGGAGGCTATCATCAAGCCACTTCTAAAAAGCCAACCCTGGACCCTCTGCTCCCCTCCAGTTACAGACCCATCGCATGTCTCCCCTTCCCAGCCAAGCTTTTCGAAAAAACCATGAACATTCAACTTTCGAAATTCATCAATGATAACAACCTACTAGATGACACTCAGTTTGCTTCAGGCAGGGACACGGGACGGAGACAGCATTGCTAAAGGCCGCTGACGAAATTCGAACGACAATGGACATGGGAGGAGCAGCTGTCCTAATACTCCTGGATCTTTCTGCAGCTTTCGACACGGTCGATCATATTACTCTGATCGACCGTGTCTCAGCTCTAGGAATTAGAGGCAAAGCTAAAGACCTGATTGCCTCTTTCCTAGCCAATCGCCCTCAGACTGTCAAGATGGGTAATTTCACCTCCCAGACCTTCTCCCTCCCATGCGGCGTTCCACAGGGCTCCTCGCTAAGTCCAACGCTTTTTAATATCTATGTATCGGACTTAGCGAGGGTGATAAAATCTTATGGAATTGCCCTGACAACTTACGCCGACGATACCCAACTAGTATTATCGGTGCACAACAACGGAGCATCTATCGCCGCCAACTTTCAAGAGGGAATGAAGGCGATAAGCTCCTGGATGTCATCAAATTGTCTCAAACTTAACTCCGACAAAACGGAGGTGATGACATTCGGGAGCTTGCACCCAGCATGGTCCCCTCAATGGTGGCCACCTCAGATGGGGCCCCCCCCCCAACCGGTGGTCAAGGTCCGAAATCTCAGAGTCATTTTTGACAATAAACTTACTTGCATACACCACGCCAATGCTGTTGTATCATCTGCCTTCTTCACTCTAAAAAAAATAAAAAAATTACTTCCTTACCTACCTCAGTCCGCGGGAAAAACACTCATCAGCACCTTAGTGTTCTCGAAAACCGACTATTGTAACTCGCTTCTCCTGAATGCCCAAGAAAAGGTTCTCAACAAGCTCCAGACAGTACAAAACGCGGCGGCCAGAACCCTACTATCCATTCCCAAGTTCACTTTAACCACAGCTCATATCAAGGAACTACACTGGCTTCCGGTTAGGAGCCGAATCAAATTTAAGGCTCTGTGCATAGCCTATAAAACTCTGAATAATGCAGGACCACAGTTTCTAAAAAGAGCTCTCCACCCACTGTAACAACGCAGGACCATTCGATCTTCCTCTGCCTACCTGCTGAATGTCCCTAGGACAAGAAAGGCCAGCTGGGGAGACAGATGTTTCACAACCGCCACGGCCAAACTGTGGAACACCCTGCCACTTCATATCAAAACTGCCCCCACGCTCCTTAAATTCAGAAAGAGCCTTAAAACATGGCTGTTCTCATCTTTCTAACTCCCCCGTTATACCATCAGTGAGCTCTGTAAACACTAGCGCCGAGACACCCGTATGGGTATTTGCGCGCTTTAAAAATTGCAAAAAATAAAATAAATAAATAAATAAATAACAAGAAGTTAGGTCACAAATCAAGGCTAGATTTTTTCTTAATTGCAGAGGAGTTGGGGGGTAAGTTTAAGGAGGTTAAGCATCTAGGTGGTCACATCTCAGATCATTCAGCAGTTTCTTTAGTCTTAAAGCTCCTGAGACAGCAATGTACGAAGAGGTGGGCTCTGGATTGAAGTATTCTGTTGGAGGATGATGTGACAAAAAACTGATAGAGGAGTCAGAGGGTTTCTTTGAGCTAAATTTAGGAACCGCCCCTATTAAAGTTGTCTGGGACGCTTATAAGGCCTTTTTGAGGGGGGTGATCCTGGCATTTCAATCCACGAGGCAAAAAAGATTCAGAAATAGAGGTAAAATTAGCCAGGCTAGAAGAAGATCTGTTAGCTCAGAACCACCAGTTGGAACCATCTATTCTGCAAGAATTAGCAATATGCAAATCTCAATTAGAAGAAGTGCTGGATACTAGACTTAGGAAACAATGGCAGGCTAGCTCTCTTGCCCATTTTGAATATGGGGAAGCTAGTGGGAAGCTTTAAGCTTGGAAAACTAAAAAAGATCAATCTAGGAACAGAATCAAAGGGGTACTGTCTGATATAACGGGTGAGATTTCATATAGCGCTTCTGACATAGAAGAAGCCTTTTTTAGCCACTTTGAACAGGTGTATAATAAGGACTTGTCTCCTCAGAATACTTCAATCCAAGTATGGTTAGAGCAATATGCAGTCCGGAGAATTGAGGATGAAGCAGCTAACAACTTAAATGGAAAGATAGATCTGAGGATAGTGGTCTCTGCAGTTAACTCAGGTAAGAGGGGCAAGGCACCAGGCCCTGAAGGGCTGCCAGCAGAGCTATATAAAATGTTGGCTCCAGTTGTCGCCCCAATTCTCTGTAGGTTGTTTTCTTCTATTTTTGAGGAGGGAGGGAATATTCCCTCATCATGGAATGAAGCAACTGTAGTGCTAATTCTTAAACCATCCAAACCGGAGGCGCTATGTGATTCATATAGGCCAGTCTCTCTGTTGAATCTTGACTATAAAATCTTTGCCAAGATTTTAGCAGAGAGACTGAATGGTGTTGCCGATAAATTGGTGCACGGGGATCAGAAGGGATTTGTTAGAGGTCAATCTATCCAGAACCTGATCCAAGCATTAGTGGGAGCAATAGATATAGCATCTCTATATAAGCTGCCAATGGCCATTATCACGCTTGATGCCGCTAAGGCATTCGACCGTGTAAATTGGGTCTATTTAACTAGCATTAGAGAGATGCAATTTGGGTAAAAATTTCTGCAGAGCCATATCTTCATTTTATCAGTATCCCACAGCTGGAGTACTCATTACCGGTAATCTTTCAGCACCTATATCTATCAAAAGAGGGGCAAGACAGGGATGCCCTCTTTCGCCCCTGCTCTTTAATTTATATATTGAGTCCCTGGCGGAGAAGATCGGGCAAGACATGAACATTGTGCCCTTTAAATTCAGAAATTGGGAAAGAAAAGTGTCATTATATGCTGATATATACTTCGGATCCAATACAGGCAATCCCGTTAATATATAGTGCTGCAACCCAGTTTGGTCAGCTCTCTGGATATCAGATTAACCAGCCCAAAACACAGAATGTATGCTCTGGAATTTAGAAGCTCAGCTTCCTATTTTAAAACATGAGATTAGATATTTAGGAGTCCAAATCATCCAGGATATTGTAAAATTAACGGATAGAAATCTAGATAACGTAAATAAAGAAATTACTGAGTCATTAAAGGGCTGGTCTCTTCTTCCCCTCACACTAATTGCAAGAGTAAACATTATAAAGATGATGCTTCTCCCCAAACTGATTTTTTTGTTCCAGAATATACCCCTAGCTTTTAACGAAGTTAAGCTCAGACAAATTCAAGTTAAATTTAACTCCTTTGTATGGGCCTCAAAGGGTATTAGGATCTCGTGGAGGAAATTGAGCAGGCAAAAAGGCAAAGGCTGTTTGTGTGCCCCAGATATGAAGCTATATGCGTGGACCTTATTACTTAAAGCAGGGATTTTGCTTTTCAACTGTCCAGATAGATAAGAAGCAGGCATAATGTTTAAGGAAATGTTGACAGGAATCCAAGGGGGTTTAAATGGTTTCCTATATAAATATGGGGACCCGCGTTTTTCTAAAAAGGTTCGATTGAAGATGTTGAGGGATATGGCTCTTATCTGGGCTAGAGTAAGGAAATCTCTGAAACTTGCATACTATACAGCTATGGCTCCTATCTGGGACTCTCCTGGTTCACCGGAGTAGACCAAGGACAGCCTCACAAAGCCTTTGCTGGACGCGGACATTAAGTACTGGTCTCAGCTAATGCCTGAGGGGACGCTTGTATCCTGGGAAGAGATCTCTAGCGTGACTAATAACAACCTATCTAAGTTTAAATACTTTCAAATAAAGAGCTGGAGTCAGGCTGTAGGATCACGAGAAGGAACAACAAGCGTCTTGGAGGATTTGCTTCAAGGGATGAACAGAAAGATGAAGACAGCAACCCTCTACTGGGCCATTTTAGAAGCAGAAGACGGTGATTTCACTTTGCCAGCTCATCTGTGGGGAGAACATATTTCAGACGTCGATTTGGAGAAGCTATTGCAAGTATCTTTTGACATACTACACACCACAGTTTCTCCTGCCAATTTAAAACTCAATCATTTTTACTCTCTTCACAGAGTCTATTGGTCCCCTGCTAAGCTTGCTAAATTTTCGTAGGGCACTATCCTTTGTTGTCCAAAATGTAAGATGGAAAAAGCGGACGATCTCCATATGTTTTTAACATGTACGGTCATGTATAATTACTGGTGTGCGGTATCTGAAGGTATGGAAAGTATGTTGAAATTTAATATAAAGGTCAGTACTTCACTTATATTTTTTGGTATTTCCTTGAATCATGAATTACTCTCTCGAGATGTTAACAAGCTGTTGCTTTATTTAGTTATATTAGCTCGCACAGAAATCTGTAAATTATGGATAAAAGATACTGCACCAACTTATTTAGACTGGATTAATGCAATTAAATATACTTTGAAATTAAACAGCATAAATTGGAAGAGTAAAAAGCATTTTTGGATTCCGTGCATTGCCTGGTTGGATAAGCTTTAAAAACAAGGTCCAATGATTATGCCTTTTTGTGGATCAATATACCCCAAGATCAGTTCCATGGTGGCTAATTAATTGAACTGAACTGATTATTACTTCAGCCGGGTATCTACAAAAAGTGCTTCCAATAAGATCTTCGGAGTTAAAAAAAAAAAAAAAAGTTGTCTCACAGTAACACTAGCAATTTGCAAGCACAGTATAACATGTTGGCATGTATCTTTCCGCCGTCTTTGTAGGCCTGTAACAGTGGGAGTTTCAGGAATTCTACTACCACAGAGCACTATGGACTCAATACATAGTCAGAGAGTACACCAGTATTCTTCTTTTTTTCTCTAGTTTTGCGAAAGAAATGACTTGTACGTGAACTTGTGGTAGCCGGCATAATGCCAGCTCAGTCAGCTTGCACCCATAAAAAAGAGACACAAGCCATGATGACGCAGACTTGCATGCATTACTTTAAGCAGTACATGCAGGTGGGGATAGGGAAGCTCTTACTTTTGTATAGGGGTGGCACTGGCCATACTCGGTTACATCAAGGGCTACTGCTCAATGTAATTTATATTTCGCACTGCCCCCCCGGGCCTTCAGTACTACAAAAGGAAAATGAAGATTATTCATTTCTGATCATGTATCCAGCCGATCACATGATCTCTTTGCTTATATGATGGATGACTTTAGGTGCTTTGTTGTGATAGATTGAGTGAACAACAGCGATAGTCCACCCATGATTAACACAGCAGAAAGAAAATTATGAACATAGGGAGTGAGTGTGGTAACCGTAACTGCCGGAGGAAGGGACTTGACTTGATATAATTGTCAACTATACAATACATACACAATATATGCTGTGCTTGCAAAGTAAACTACTGTACTGTTACTTTTGGCAAGGGGGAGTTTCTGAACAATCACAACTTGTAGTATTTGGATTTCCTCTGCTTTGCTACTCTGGCACGGACATGCTGTTCGAACAAAGTAACACTCTTCATGCACTGAGCGTCTGCTCTACATACACCTCTGCTATGTATGAGGAAGAAGATACCATCCAGGCTTCCAAAGTAAACGTCTATCATTCTTCTTAATGTCTCAACTGTAAAAACTTTACTTTTTCTCAATAACCAAATAACACCCGTTTCATTTTATTTGGTAAACCACCGTCTTGAATTGCATTTGAGTTTCACAAAAATGATATATTGCAATGCACACCACACAAGAATTTTCTGATTGACCCACACAGGCAGTCATTTTTTTCTTTCTCCTCCAACCATACTTGCTTCAAGCAGCCATGCATCTGATTCCTTCCTATCAGTCACCTCTGCCTGCATTCAAAAACACATATCATTCCTTAGTCATAAATGTTACGACTCGCTCGTCCTTCTATTGACCCTAAGTTCTTTCCCTTTTCGTTCATCACATCCCTCAAGTTCATCTGATATGACTTGGCTTCACGATAAAAGGTTCCCAGCTGATTTGAAGTCAAATAGAGGGGGCCATTGCTTACTCAAGAACTACCACCGCTAATGCTAATGCTAAGTCAAGGGTGACTGTCTTCTCCGTGATTGGCTAAAATAATTTAGTTCTAAATCATTAACTGTTCTTAACAGTACAGTGTACTTGTAGTAGTGTACTGTCTACTGTACAGTACATCATACACTCCTTTGCGAGCCTACTCTAAAATGTCAATAAGTAAGGAGTATAATAATAACTTACCACCGTCCGCTGCTGCTGGGCCATCCCCCTCAGCTCCTCCTGGTGGCGCAGCTACATCCGCTGCTTGAGTGGACCCCTCCGCGCTGCTGGCCCGGCACTGGTGGTGGCAAGTGCTGCATCCGATGTTATGGCGTCTAGAAAAAACATGTCATATTTTTAGATGCCATACACCACCCCCTACTTTTTCTCATGATGGAAGAGAAAATGTTAAACAATTTTTAATTATTGGGACTGAAAAGAAGTCACGGTTTTGGGGAGGGTGTTAACTTATATGCTTAGCCATAACATGCAACTCTTTTTTGCACAACTGATGAATGCTTGCTCTTTAACGTGCAACATTTTTATAATTACAGACAGAACCAACTACTCCTCATCACCACCAGGCGGACTTGAAGTTCCAACAAGGTGAGGACTCCCAAGTTACTTCTGACTGAGGTATGTGGAAAGTCGAACTGCACCTATCATAAAAAATGTCCTATTTGTCTTGTCCATACTTCTGTATGTGCAGAATAGGCCCTGAAACACTAGCAGTATGGTATGTGATACTATCAAATCAAAAAGCAAAATACTAGCTTATTCTTGGTGGACATTGACATTTTGTTGTTGGACATCGTCAAAGCACTAACATTAAGAA
Source organism: Lissotriton vulgaris (assembly GCF_964263255.1). Classification (NCBI taxonomy): domain Eukaryota; kingdom Metazoa; phylum Chordata; class Amphibia; order Caudata; family Salamandridae; genus Lissotriton; species Lissotriton vulgaris. Next base: position 906,768,151 of record NC_141699.1, read on the forward strand.
GACTGGAATAGACAGCAAGGGTAACCCAGAGGACTGCACTGAGTGCCTCTAGAGCTATTGCTGGCTCAGAGTTTTGTTTTACACCGTTTGCCTCCTGGGCAAGCTTAGCTACCTACACAGACCGACTCATAAATAATAGTAAATAGTAGCAGCACAGAGAGTGATGGTAGAGAGGAAGGATAAGAAAGTAGAAACAGTCCAAAAGAAGATCAAAGACTATTTTGTAAAAAATAGAATTAGGAAACTATTTGGAATGAATAGGAGCTGTAAAAGTTAGGGAAGTATAATTATATTAACAACAGAACAACTTACTGGGGCCAGCAGAAGAGCTTGCAGAGGACCGATCCTGCCCACTCTGTTCCGCCGGAGTCTGGGATGTTGCTGCCTTGCCCCTGGGAGGTGCTGATGATCATGAAATAAACACAAACATGGATGATTGTTTTTTGGAAATATTTGATTTCTTTGACGACAATCTAAAATTATCTTGGGGAAACAAATTAGCAAAAATTGCACTACATGTATTGACCTATCTGATCTGGTCAACTAGGTGGATACTAGTACAGTATTGCGGGATTCGCAGACCGTCTACTTGGAAAGTTATGTAAATCACTAACTAAACCAACAACAAAAAGGTTCTACTACGACTGCCAGCACTCAGCAGCACGCGACGTGACAGACACAGTCCGTCATCATGATGGCAGAGCACTAAAAAATGTCCTACTACCAATAACAAGTCATAATATACTCAACCTATCAATCCATCACTATCTCTTCTTCTTAGTGGCAGCAGGAGTACAAAGGAAGGACTAGACTTGAGTCTCTAGTCTCTCTAGCATTACGCAGTACTGTAAAGTACTACACTCATACATATTCAGGCCAAATGAGCACAAAGTTGCAAACAAGTAAGCATAGTAGCAACGCCACTGAGGAGGCGAGCACCTGCAATCACAGAAGCTATTTAAACACTATTTTACCTGCAATGTAATCGAATAGGCAGCATTCTTGCTCTTCGGGAAAAACATATACTAGCATTTCATTTCAATAATCTTTATTTCGATCACAGATCATAAAAGATGCAGAACAATACATACAATTAAAAACTTATTAAACATAGTGTGATCCAAATTGATAAGAAATAATTAAAATGTTAGATAAGACATTTGTGAAAAGCCGCTGGTCATGTCCATTTATACCAGACTTTTCATCATTCGGCTTCGGGTGAACCACAGTGAAGTTAAGAATTTTGACAGTGCAAAAACAATAGGAGGGGAGAGATCGGATTTTAGAACTCTATAAGCAGTTTGGTGAGATCTAAATCCCAGGTTCCTGAGCATCGGAATTAGCCAATGTTTCCTGCTCCGCTCGTAGCCCTTGCAGAAAAGGACCGCATGCATGTCGTCCTCCTTCGGGTGTGCACACATTGGGCAAGTTGATGTAGTGGAGCAGGCTGACCAAGATGCTGTAAACGAAGCTAGAGGAAGGCATCCATAGCGCCATTGTAAAAACAGTTTCCTGGTTAATGCAGGGGAGATCTCGTCTAGAGTTTTTTCAAGGGAATAGGTATCTTTTATTTTCAAGAATAAATTTGTCAGAGACCCCTCACGAGTGTCATTAGAGGCTCTGGTGAGCATCATGGCGTAGTAGGTACTCGCGAGTGCCTTTTTTGGGATCTTGGTACAGGAATTAAGAGGATCTGTCCATAGTTCCGGGAATCCCATTTCCTCGAACTTTCCCTTGACGTACGTCAACCAAGGAATCCTCTTTGTGTTCCGTAGTTCCAGGAATTCATGTAGTTCCTCTCTATAGCTTGCGAGATCTGGGCTAGACCACAAACGCCTCCAGAATTTTAGGGGTTTTAGTCCTAGCTCCTCTGTAATGGGTCTGATTCCCAAATCTAACCTGAGTGGTAGTAATGGGGTGCTCTGGGGGAGGGCAGCTACCTGTCTCAAAAATTTGTTCTCCGTGGACTGTAACTTTGGATACTGGGTGTACCCCCACAACTCTCCCCCGTAAGTGACCCCTGCCCTAGCTTGTGTTTTGTATATATGAATGATTGGGGTGAGTGGTCGATAACTAGATTTATTTGCCAGACGCAAAGTGCCACCCGCCAACTGTGCCAGTTTGATGGTCACTTTGGCCTGGTGGGTTGACCAAGTTAAGTGTTCGTTTATAGTGATCCCCAGGTATTCGATATTATGCACCCGTTCTAATTGAACCGTGCCTAGCTTGGGCGGGGTTCTATTTCGGGAGTTGGGATTTAAAATCATGAATTTTGTCTTTTGAGGATTAACTTCCAGTCCCCGGTCAGAACAGAAGTCAAGGAAGCCATCCAAAATGCGTTGGATCCCCATGGGGGATTTAGACAGCAACAGGGTGTCGTCTGAAAACATAATTGCAGGCACCCTGTTGCCAGTCAACTTGGGGGCGTCCGAGTTGGCAATCCTGCTAAGGTGGGCGATTACCCCGTTCACAAAGATGCAAAACAGGGTGGGTGCAAGTACACAACCCTGTCTTACACCTCTGCGAACGGGGAACCGCTCTGTTAGTTTTCCACCTTTGCCACACCTAACGCGGGCGTAGTTATTAGAATGAAGTCTCATCAGAATTGCCAGGATATCGGCGGGGACATTCAGCTCTTTCATGACATTCCACAGCCTAGCTCTAGACACCAAATCGAAGGCGGCACGTAGGTCTACAAAGATGGTATAGAGACTGCCGCCTTCGATTATCGCTGTTTTCCAATAGAGCAGTTGTAACCTAAATATTTGGTCTGTAGTGGATACACCCTCCCGGAATCCTGCCTGATATGGGGACAGGATATCCATTTCTTGGATCCACGCTTGCAAACGATTTAAGATCAGTCTGCCAAAAAGTTTTTGGGTTATATCTATCAAACTGATAGGTCGATAGTTGGACGGGAGCAGGGGGGATCCCTTTTTGTAAATTGGGACTACCTCTGCTCCCGTCCAAGTATCGGGCACAGTCATTCCCCCCTGGATGGCATTGAATATTAGTGTGAGGTACGGTGCCCAGATCCCTGGTTCCTGTTTGAACAGGTCCCCAGGGACCCCGTCCAATCCCGGGGCTTTTCCAGCAGCTAGACCTTTAATGGCCTCCCTTACCTCTTTTTCAGTGAATAGAGCCCCCGAAGGGGTAGGTACGGGCAGAAGACTCTCGCTGCTAAAATCCTCACCTCCCTCTGCATATAGTGCTTCAAAATGGGCCTGCCATACTGAGGCGGCTATATTGGGTTCTATTGCAGATGATAACTCAGCCGTGCCATTCGCTACTACACGCCAAAATTTGCGTGAGTCTCTGGTTGATAATGCTTTCACGAGATTCTCCCAATAGTCATAGTCCCATTCCGCCCTAGCATTCACTAGGAGGGACTTGTACTTATTTCTTCTCTCGCGGATTACTTCCCTGCTAAGGCGTCCCTTTATGGCAGATAGCAAATGAGCCTTAGCCTTCCTACATGTGGCATTATACCAAGAGGTCTTTGGCTTATAGCCCTTCCTTTTCATGGAAGTTGTAAACAGGTCTTGTTCGAGGGAATCTGTAATGTTTTTATGGATTATTGCTAGCTCCCTTCTGGTGTCTTCGTCTGGGTCTTTAGTGCCCAGATCAAAGGCACTCTCTAGTAAGGGAATTAACCTTTCATAGAGGCAGGGTAGTTTGTCTATACTGCTAGCCAGCTTCTCCCACTTGACTTTCCTACGGTTGGTTTCAAGTAGGAGACCCGACTTGTCATTGCCAGATCCCTGTGATGTGTCCATATTCCCGGGAAGGGAGTAAGTCAGTTCCAGGGAGTTATGGTCACTATCACTTCTTGGGCACACTTTAAAGTCAACTATTGCTGGCCACATGGAAGTTTTGACCATGATGTAATCGAGTCTAGATTCACTACCAGGTTTGTTGTAGGTCGCGTTACTAGGTATATCCGAGCTACAACGGCCATTACATGCCCTAAGACCGAAATTAAGAGTAAGGGCGTTTATTTGTAGGGCTAGAGGGGTCCAGGCCCTTGGCGGTGGTGCCGCCGTCTCAGGTATGAGGCAGCAGGAATCTTCATCTAGGGAAGGGCCGTCGCGTAATCCGGGCAGGGGTTCATAGTGGGAATTAAAATCGCCCCCAACCAGACAGGCGAGATCGCACGGAATGCCCTCTAGGAATCTAGCTAACTCATCTATGGTAGGCGACTCTTTATGCATTTGGGTCGGCCTAGAGTAGATGTTAATAACTAATAGCTTTTTTGAGTCCGGCCATTCTAGAAGGACAGCCAACAGATCGTCGGAAGCGGTCTCTAGATCAGAGGCTTGGCAACCTAGATCCGTTGCTACCCCTATCATTAGTCCCCCAGATGGTCTCCCCTTTCCCCCCCACTTGGCTGTTTTGGAGAAGGAAGCAAAGCCAGGTATGTCCATTGCTTCTCGCGCCCAGGTTTCTTGCAGGAGTCTAAGATTTTTAGATCTAATGTAGGAGCCCCACTCTAGGCAGTCTAATTTGCTAGAGAGCCCTGCTACATTCCACGAAATTACTGTTATGTGTGGTACTTGGACGCGCGGCGGGCTCACAGCAATATCAATGGGCTCTTGGTGAGCCCTATGACTTGGGGATGGATATGTGATGTCCGATGGACTAGTGACAATGGGTAAGGAAGGGTTCATCATGGCTGGCGTCTGGATCGATTCACCTAAACTTGTTATCGATATATCCACCAGTGTATGTTAATTTATATCGAATATGGGAACTGTAGGTGTGTTGGTGGTAGTTAGGTAGGTTGCAGAAGCAACGTTCCCCTCTCCAACCGTCTGTCAATCTACCATATCCAAATTGCTGTATCGATTTTGAGTTGGTAGATAGGCAGGGTAGTGCGTTCTATATGGTCCGGGTATTCCCCTCCTATGACCACCACCCCCCCTCCTCCTCCTAGTGACGGTTTCCCATCCCGCCTCATCCCCGTAACCAGAGATATACTCAGTTGGTCTCCCCCTATATGGAGGGTAAGTGTTAATGTCTCTGTGACGAGTTTCCCACCCCTCCAATAACTCTTGGTGGTGTCCCCACCTGTGATCCTCAGAGTTATAAAGATTGGAGGGGTAGAAAAATGAGAGGGGAAGTGTTTGGATGGTATTACCGAAGTCCTCATCAGTAGCACAGGAGCAGATATATGCAGCTGTATTGGGGTCTCTAAAGGAGACCAAAATGCAATCTCCTCTGATGGACTTCCTAGTATGCCCCACCCATGCTACTCTCTTTGTCGTGGAAATGTCACTCGCAGTACCTCTCGGTAGTGGTCTATTAACCGAGAGCCAATTTATTACTTTATTCTTGAGTGAGGTGTATGATTCAAATGTGGGGGGGTCAAGTTCTGGTACCCCAGCCAAAACTACGGTGTAGGGGGCGGCTTCTGGTGGGAGGTTTACAAACTGTAGTTTTCGTTTGATGTGTGGCTTCTCTCCCTCAAGTGGGGGGTCGTCCTTGGTTTTAGTCAGTGGAGTTGGATTTGGTTTTGATGCAGGGGCCGGTTTGGGAGTAGTAGTATTTGGTTGCTGTGAGGGTGTCGGGACTGTAGGTGCAACAGTAGGTTTTGGTGCATTGTTTTTTGCAGGTTGTATGGATCTAGGTTTTGAGTCTGGTGGTTTGGAGTTTGATACAGCCTGCAGATTGTTGTTTTTAGCAGAATTAAGGCCTGTACCCTCCTTTAATGTCTTGGTCACATTGCTGTCAGTTTTCCTAGCATCGGCAAGTTGCACCGTTGCCTTTTCGATGCTCACTAATCTTGCTTCGATCTTAATCAGTCTCGCCTCTAGTGGGCTTAATAGAGACCTGAGCAGTGAACCTATATCCTCCAGAGTGATGTCATCCGAGGAGGTGTTTAATGGGAGATTGTCAGTAGATTGTGAGGGTGGGGTTAATTTAGGTGGTCTGGGAGTAATTGGCGTTCCTGATCTTACCCCCATTGGGGCAGGGGCGTTTAATTTCCTCCCCTTACCTCTAGTTTGTTTAGATTTGGGAGTTTTGGACCTAAGTTCTTCTTGGTTTTGTGGCCCTTGCTTCTTTTTAGGAATCGCCCCCTCTCTGGCTCCCTTATTGTTGTCGCTATTGGATTCTACGATTGGAGCTACCTCAGTATTCTGTGGTGGTATGGGTTGGGTGTTTTGAGTGTTGGGTAACACCATTAGGCTCATGTCCTCTAGATCGCTTGGTACATCAATAGTGATTTCTGGGCTGTTTGTTTGGGTGTCCATAGGGTGAGATAGTGCCTGATCGGAGCTATGCATAATAGGCCTGCCCGAGCTATTTTCAGGTGTTCTAGCTAGTGCCATCGGTCCCATAGAAGATCTCCTTACCCAATCAATTTCTTGTGAAATTCTTCGCTCCAGGACTTGGATCTCCTCAATCAGGAGTGAGCCAGCCTTGGCAAAGTAGGTGTCGATAGGGCCTTTAACCGCTCCAGCTGCAGCAAGGGAGGATGTTTTACTTCTTGTTTCCCGTGTGCACATTTCTCAAAGGGACAGTAGGCTTGGTGGAGCAGGCAAAGAGAGGGGGCCCGGACCGGACTCTCCCGTACTCGAACGGCCTCAAATGGCCCGCTCTTTGCCCGGTCTTCGCCCCGTGCTCCGACCCGCGCGCGTCCCGCGTCGCGGTTGAGCTGGGGCGGATTAAGTGCACCAAGGCAGGGGGCGTGGCCGCCGGGGGAAGAGGCACCAGCTGTGTCAGCTGAGGCTGCTGGTCCTCGCAGTCCTCCGGTCGGCTCCACGCGCAATCAAACGCTCAATGCCTCACCTGGGAGCGCGTTAGTTCTTCACCGGTTGTGAAGCCGCTCACACCAAGCAGACACGGCGCGTATGCAAATGAGCGGCACCCGCGAAACGGGTGTCGCGAAAGGTAGCGCTGGTCCTTGAAACAAAAATGCAGCAGGATCTGTCTCTCTCAGCAAAGGGCAGCAATCCCCAGAGGCACCCACTCGATCTGTGGGCTCAGGCGGTCTTATTCCGAGAGGCAGGGGGCGTGGCCGCCGGGGGAAGAGGCACCAGCTGTGTCAGCTGAGGCTGCTGGTCCTCGCAGTCCTCCGGTCGGCTCCACGCGCAATCAAACGCTCAATGCCTCACCTGGGAGCGCGTTAGTTCTTCACCGGTTGTGAAGCCGCTCACACCAAGCAGACACGGCGCGTATGCAAATGAGCGGCACCCGCGAAGCGGGTGTCGCGAAAGGTAGCGCTGGTCCTTGAAACAAAAATGCAGCAGGATCTGTCTCTCTCAGCAAAGGGCAGCAATCCCCAGAGGCATATACTAGCAATATAACACAGAGCAGAAGAATACAAAGTAGTTATTAAATAGCTACTCACCAAGGCCAGGGATCTCCACGCCTAGAAGATGGATCAGGTCCTGCTCCCGGTCGAGAACGTCGGCCCTCCGGTGAGTCGCTTGGTCGTAGGTGCGCAGGACCCCCGACTCCCTCCATATGGCCCAGCACACCTTATCCCACCCCTGGCGATGCTCCCGGAGGCCAAACCCTTGACCGGGCCTGCCCCCTGCTGCCACGGTCTTAGGGAGGTGGCGCAGAACAAAAAATATAAGGGCGGCCAACTCCACCGCGGTGAAAATCTCCCTGGCCACCACTTGCACCCCCCACAAACACCCGCATGGGAGCCGGATGCGGGACCCCTCCACTTACTCTTCCCGGCTCCCTTTGGCATGGTCCTGAACAGCTGAAGAAAAAAAAATATGCAAGAATAGGGAAAAAAGTAAAGAAAAGAAAAGAGTTTAAAAAAGTAGCATTAAAAGTAACGAAAAGTTGGAAAAAACACAAAATATAGACCTAGAAAAATAGAGGGATAGATAATGAGTAAAAAAGATCAAAAAAAGTTCAAAGAAACAAAGGATTGCAGAGATATGGGGAGGATAGGAAAAGCATGCCCAGAACCATACCAATGAATGAAAAACAAGATGGCCGCGCCCATTGAGTACCGCATGGGTAAGTTCGCGCGATATTTCTCCCGCTAGCTCGCAAAAACACACGCAAACTCGTAAAAGCGCCGCACACAACGCAAGCTTGCCAATTGCGCTTGGAAATGGAAATACGCAATGCACACAAGATGGCCGCGCCCATGTACGACCGCATGGGTAACTTCGCGGTCGGTGCGCTGCAAGCGGCCCACGAATACGCAAAAAACCCCACGAACTCGCAAAACAAAAAACACAAATTCTCGTGTTCTGCAGATCGTGAATTCGATTTCACGCAAATTCGTGGACCGCGAATTCGCAAATTTCGCCCATACTTACAATAGTTATAACTTTCACAAATGTGACACCTATAGCATTTGTAATGCAATATGTGTTGTATTTACGTGACTTAGATGTATTGACATTACAAATAACAATGGCTTTTAATTTTTGTTTATTAATTAATACTTAAATAAAAGTTATTGTAATTTATAATGGCAATAGCTTAAACTTTTGTAAAGATTATGTTCGGTGTATTTTATTGTGACGAAAATCCAAGAACAGAAGTGAAATATTAACATCTTTTTGTGACATTTGTAATAAAGCTTGAAACATTGAGAGAACATATTTGAACCAGTTGTTGTTGAATGGTTGCACAGATTGATGCTGTGGTGGTGCTGAGTGATGTTGTGATGGCGACGAGTGATGCTGTGGCGTTCAGTGATGCTGTGGTAGCGTATAGTGATGTTGTAATGCCCCTGAGTGATGCTGTGGTGGTGCTGAGTTATGCTGTGGTGATGCAATAGATAGATTGAGTGCGATAGATAGATAGAGTGAGGGCGATAGATAGCTAGAGTGAGGGAGATAGATAGAGTGAGGGCGATAGGTAGAGTGAGGGCGATAAATAGATAGAGGGAGGGCAATAGATAGATAGACAGATAGATAGAGTGAGGGCGATAGATAGAGTGAGGGTGATAGTTAGATAGATAGATAGAGTGAGGGCGAAAAAGTGTGGTTGTGTGTGTGTGCGGTTGTGTGTGTGGTTGTGTGTGTTATGCTTTGCTTTGCTATGCTATGTTTTGTTTTGTTTGGTGTGCTATGCTATGTTTTGTTATGTTATGATATGTTTTGTTATACTATGCTATGTTTTGCTATCCTATGCGTGGTTTTGTTATGCTATGTTTTGTTTTTCTATCCTATGCTTTGTTTTGTTATGCTATGCTATGTTGTGTTGTGTTTTGTTATGCTTCACTTTGCTATGTTTTGCTGTTTTGTGTTTTGCTAAGCTACGCTTTGTTTTGATATGCTATGTTTTGTTATGCTATGCTATGTTTTGCTGTGTATTATTATGCTATGCTATGTTTTGCTATGCTTTGTATTGTTATTCTATGCTATGCTTTGTTATGCTATGTTTTGTTATGCTACGCTTTGTTTTGTTATGCTACGTTTTGTTGTGTTTTGTTATGCTATGCTATGTTTTGCTATGATATGATGTTTTGTTATACTATGCTTTGCTATGCTATGTTTTGTTGTGTTTTGTTATGCTATGTTTTGTTGTGTTTTGCTATGTTTTGTTAAGCTATGTTTTGTTATGCTATGCTTTGTTATGTTATGCTATGTTTTGTTCTGCTATGTTTTGTTATACTATGCTGTTTTGTTTTGCTATGCTTTGTTATGTTATGCTATGCGTTGTTTTATTATGCTATGTTTTGTTATGTTATGCTATGTTTTGTTGTGTGTGTTTTGTTATGCTATGGTATGCTTTGTTTTGTTATGCTATGCTGTGTTTTGTTATGCTATTCAGTGTTTTTATGCTAGGCTGTGTTTTGTTATGCTATCGTATGGTTTGTTATGCTATGTTTTGTTATGCTATGCTATGTTTTGTTGTGTTTCATTATGCTATGCTTTGTTTTGCTATGCTATGTTTTGTTATGCTATGCTATGCTTTCTTATGCTATGTTTTGTTATACTATGATATGTTTTGTTGTGTTTGGTATGCTATGCTATGTTTTGCTATGCTATATGTTTTGTTTTGTTATGCTATGCTATGTTTTGTTATGCTATGTTTTGTTGTGTTTTGTTATGCTATGCTATGCTTTGTTGTATTTGGTATGCTATGTTTTGCTATGCTATGTTTTGTTTTGTAATGCTATGCTTTGCTATGCTGTGTTTTGTTGTGCTATGTTTTGTTGTGTTTTTTATGCTATGCTATGTTTTGTTGTGTTTTGCTATATTTTGTTATGCTATGTGTTGTGTTTTGTTATGCTATGCTTTCTTTTGTTATCTATGTTTTGTTTTGCTATCCTATGCTTTGTTTTGTTATGCTATGCTATGTTTTGTTTTGCTATCCTATGCTTTGTTTTGTTATGCTATGCTATGTTTTGTTGAGTTTTGTTATGCTATGCTATGTTTTGTAATGCTATGCTGTTTTGTTGTGTTTTATTATGCTTTGCTTTGTTTTGCTATGCTATGTTTTGTTATGCTATGTTTTGTTATGCTATGCTATGCTTTGTTATGCTTTGTTTTGTTATGATTTGCTATGTTTTGCTATGCTTTGCTATGTTTTGTTGTGCTATGCAATGCTATGTTTTATTTTGTTATGCTATGTTTTGTTGTGTTTTGTTATGCTATGCTATGTTTTGTTATGCTGTGCTTTGTTATGCTATGCTGTTTTGTCTTGCTGTTCTGTTTTGGTATGCTATGCTATGTTTTGTTGTGTTATGCTATGCTTTGCTTTAGTTTGTTATGCTATGCTATGTTTTGTTATGCTATGCTATGTTTTCTTATGCTATGCTATGTTTTGTTATGCTATGCTATGTTTTGTTATGCTATGTTGTGTTGTGTTTTGTTATGCTATGCTATGTTTTGTTGTGTTGTTATGCTGTGCTTTGTTATGCTATGCTATGCTTTGTTTTGCTTTTTTAAAAATTTTTTTATTTTATTTACAATAAACGAAAAAACACATTACAATACACATTGCAGAGTTGGTTTTAAGCCCAAAAAGAAAAAAAACATTGCTGAAAGATAGCTTTGCACATCCATGTAGATAATCTGATGATAAACACTTAAGTGGCGGTTTACAACATAGAGGCCAATATCAGCAAGGGGATAATAAATAATAATCGTAAAGGAAAAAACACACATCAGTCAATACCCCGTAACACAATGAATCTTTAGCCAACCCATTCAGCCACCGGTGCCCAGATTCTAGTTGCTAATAACCGGCTCCTCCCCCCTTTACAAGAAAACACAGAGAATTCTAGCCGATGGAGGGCTAGCAGTCTTGCTCGCCATTGTGCAAACGTCGGGGCTTCCACAGATAACCACTGAGAAGTAATACACAGACGGGCCTGGGACATAGTAATGAATAAAAGAGCTGATTTGTAGAATGAATGAGTACCAGCTAAGCTATTACCCACGTCAACCCCGAATATTACTAATGCAGGAGTCAGTAAGCAACTTATCTTGAGTGTAGAATTGATAAAATGCTCAATTTCGTCAAAAAACCCTACTAATACTGGACAGGCATAGAACATAAGTATTATGTCTGCGGTCGATGAGTTACAGCGAGCACATGTAATGCCCTTACTAGCACCCCATTTTGCGATTTTCATTGGTGTATAATAAAGGTCTAACATGGCCATATAGCTTTGTGTCTTCAATTAACCTGATGCAATAACCTTACTGGCAAATTCCATTACCGGGGCTAAGTCAATACCTGTCCGACCTAATTTGGTTTCCCACTTGGCACTTTGTACTAACAAGTCGTCCGGAAAGGTTGACACTATATATTGATAAAGTGCCCCTATTCTACTTCTTTTCACAATCATCTCAATAATTGGTAACTTATCAAGTATAGCTGATGAGGTCTTCAGTTGTTTGTACACAAAGCTTTGTATTTGCAAATATTTAAAAAAATCGCGCGGGGGTAGTTTATATTTATTCCTAATATCACTGTATACTAAGATTTGCCCATCTTCTACTAGGTCGCCCAGCGTATAGACACCCTTCCTTTGCCAGCCAAGCATTACATAGTCTTGAAAGATACTAGGAAACACTCTACTACTTTTAAATGGTGTATAGAAATTCAAATTTGGAATGTCTAATTTTTTCCTAATTTTCCGCCAGATAGAGCACGCAGCAATCAATACTTTGAAGCGTGTCCTTTTGTAGTAGCTAGGCTCCAAAATTTCCAGCAGTATACCCTTAGCAGCTTCACCTAGCCCTATCTCATATATAGTAGGTTGGTTGGATATAGGTACATTCGCCCTATCACCACATATCAGTACTCCCATAGTTTGTAACATTGCTGCCCAGTAATAGATAACTAGGCTGGGAACTGCCCAGCCCCCACAATCTCGAGGAAGATACATCCACTTAGCTGCTCGTCGTGGTCGTCTATATCCCCACAAAAACCTACTACAAACCCTCTCTGCCTTAATCAAGCTGTTTTGAGAAAATAACAAAGGAACGGTTCTAAACAAATATAAAAATTTCGGGAGGACTATCATTTTCAGGACGCTACAGCGGCCATATAAAGATAGATGTAGGTTGTCGAGTCTCTCCAGTTTGGTGTTGACTGCTTCTATCATTGGTAGGATATTTAGGTCCGGAATCCTATCAACTGTGGAACTTATCCGCACCCCTAAATACGTAGCTTCAGGAACAACTGGGGCATCGGATATAGACATATTGGGAGTCTGAACCACCTGCGTTTTTGAAACATTGAGCTTATAGCCCGACACTGCTCCAAACTGTTTGGCTAATTCCTTCAGTGCCAGGGATGTAGATTGGACGTCAGATGTTATCACAACTATGTCGTCTGCATAAGCTAACAGGTTATAAGAGATGTCGCCAGCCCTAATTGGAACTATAGCCTGATTAGCCAGGATCTTAGAGAGAAACGGATCTATATATAGGGCGAACAACAGGGGTGAACAAGGACACCCCTGCCGTGTGCCCCTAGTAATAGAAAAAAAGCTAGTCTGCTGCCCTGAGATGCGAAGTTGGGCCCTTGGGGAGAGATACATAGCAGAAACTGCATGTATAAATCCATCTGGAAACCCCTTCCATCTAAGTACTGCCCATAAGAACCCCCAGGAGACCCTGTCGAACGCCTTCTCGGCGTCCAACAGGATCAACCCGAGGGGAGATCTTGTGACATGGGCCCAGTCTAACAATGCAATGGAGCGCCTAACATGGTCCGCTGTGTCTCTGCCTGGAATAAATCCATGCTGATATATGGAGACCAACGGAGTAATCACTTGCGCAAGTACACAAGCCAAGATTTTAGAATAGACTTTCGAATCTCCATTGATTAGTGATATCGGCCTAAATGATGACGGGGGCAGCTCTGGTTCCCCTTTTTTCTTGAACAGGACTATAATTGCATTTCGCCATGATTCCGGCACTATACCCTTCTGCGCTGCTCTAAGGACCTCGAAAAAAACAGTTTAATATCATCAAAATAGATTTTATAGAATTCCAATGAAACAGCATCTGGGCCACAGGCCTTACCATTAGCTAAATATTTAACTGCTAACTCCAATTCTTCCATTTGGATGGGAGAACCCAAAGCTTCAGCCTGTTCTTGAGAGATTTTAACTGTCTCGACACCATTAAAAAACTCCTCCATAACCCTCTTAGTATCCAGCCCAGGAATATCCATCTGCTCTTGCTCAGACTTCCATCTATATGAAGTGAAGCTTTTAGTCTCCCCCCGTAGTCCAGCTTTCAGTGTGTCCCATACTATTTGATCAGATGCCGACCCAATATTTATATCTAGGAACTGTGCTATCCACTTTTTAATATGAGCCCGATACTCGTCATCACAAAGCAGCTTTCTTTCGAACGTCCACTCCCTAGGGGGTTTCCTAGTTCGAGGCCATCCATACTCTGCTATTAATGGGTTATGGTCCGATATGAGTCGTGGAAAACAGGAAATAGTAGAAACAATTGCCATCTGCTCTGTGAGGAAAACATAGTCTAACCTAACATTTTTGTTATGGGGAATAGAATGGTATGTAAACCCATCTTCCATTCTATTATGCAAGTACCATAGGTCAACCAAACCATGCTCCTGGAGGAAGAACTGAAGCGCTTTGAACACTATGCTTTGTTTTGCTATGCTATGTTTTGTTATGCTATGTTTCGTTATGCTATGCTATGTTTTGTTATGCTATGTTTTGTAGTGTTATTCTATGCTTTGCTTTATTTTGTTATGCTATGCTATGTTTTGTTATGCTATGCTATGTTTTGTTGTGTTTTGTTATGATATGCCATGCTATACTTTGTTTTGTTATGCTAGTTTTTTTTGTTATGCTATGTTTTGTTGTGTTTTGTTATGCTATGCTATGTTTTGTAATGCTATGCTTTGTTTTGCATGCTATGCTATGTTTTGTTGTGCTATGGTACTCTGTGTTTTGTTGCGATATGCTATTCTTTTTTATGCTATGCTAGGTTTTGTTATGCTGTGTTTTGTAGTGTTTTGTTATATGTCATGCTATGCTTTGTTTCGTTTTGTTATGCTATGGTATGTTTTGTTTTGTTATGCTATATTTTGTTGTGTTTTGTTATGCTATGCTAAGTTTTATTTTGCTATGCTGTGCTTTGTTATGCTATGCTATGTTTTGTTTTGCTATTCTATGTTTTGTTATGCTGTATTTCCTTGTGTTTTGTTATGCTACGCTATGTTTTGTTGTGTTATGCTATGCTTTGCTTTATTTTGTTACGCTATGTTTTGTTATGCTATGCTATGTTTTGTTATGCTATGTTGTGTTTTGCTATGTTTTGTTGTATTTTGTTATGCTATGCTACGCTCCATTTTGTTGCGATATGCTATGCTATGCTTTGTTATGCTTTGCTATGTTTTGTTATGCTATGTTATGTTGTGTTTTGTTATGATATGCCATGCTGTGCTTTGTTTTGTTATGCTATGCTATGTTTTGTTTTGTTATGGTATGTTTTGTTGTGTTTTGTTATGCCATGCTTTGTTTGCTATGCTATTTTATGCTATGCTATGTTTTGTTGTGGTGTTTTGTTGTATTTTTTTATGTTATGCTATACTCTGTTTTGGTGCGATATGGTATGCTATGCTTTGTTATGCTTTGCTATGTTTTGTTATGCTATGTTTCGTTGTGTTTCGTTATGCTATGCTATGTTTTGTTATGCTATGCTATGATTTGTAGTGTTATTCTATGCTTTGCTTTATTTTGTTATGCTATGCTATGTTTTGTTATGCTATGCTATGTTTTGTTGTGTTTTGTTATGATATGCCATGCTATACTTTGTTTTGTTATGCTAGTTTTCTTGTTATGCTATGTTTTGTTGTGTTTTGTTATGCTATGCTATGTTTTGTAATGCTATGCTTTGTTTTGCTATGCTATGCTATGTTTTGTTGTGCTATGGTACTCTGTGTTTTGTTGCGATATGCTATTCTTTGTTATGCTATGCTAGGTTTTGTTATGCTGTGCTTTGTAGTGTTTTGTTATATGTCATGCTATGCTTTGTTTTGTTTTGTTACGCTATGGTATGTTTTGTTTTGTTATGCTGTTTTGTTGTGTTTTGTTATGCTATGCTAAGTTTTATTTTGCTATGCTGTGCTTTGTTATGCTATGCTATGTTTTGTTTTGCAATTCTATGTTTTGTTATGCTGTGTTTCCTTGTGTTTTGTTATGCTATGCTATGTTTTGTTGTGTTATGCTATGCTTTGCTTTATTTTGTTACGCTATGTTTTGTTATGCTATGCTATGTTTTGTTATGCTATGTTGTGTTTTGCTATGTTTTGTTGTATTTTGTTATGCTACGCTACACTCCATTTTGTAGCGATATGCTATGCTATGCTTTGTTATGCTTTGCTATGTTTTGTTATGCTATGTTATGTTGTGTTTTGTTATGATATGCCATGCTGTGCTTTGTTTTGTTATGCTATGCTATTTTTTGTTTTGTTATGGTATGTTTTGTTGTGTTCGGTTATGCCATGCTTTGTTTGCTATGCTATGTTATGCTATGCTATGTTTTGTTGTGGTGTTTTGTTGTATTTTTTTATGTTATGCTACACTCTGTTTTGGTGCGATATGGTATGCTATGCTTTGCTATGTTTTGTTATGCTATGTTATGTTGTGTTTTGTTATGATATGCCATGCTGTGCTTTGTTTTTATATGCTATGCTATGTTTTGTTTTGTTATGCTATGTTTTGTTGTGTTTCGGTTTGCTATGCTATGTTTTGTTATGCTATGCTTTGTTTTGCTATGCTATGCTTTGTTTTGCTAGGCTATGCTATGCTATGTTTTGTGTTGCTATGATATGTTGTGTTTTTATGCTATGCTCTGTTATTCTATGCTATGTTTTGGTATGCTATGTTTTGTTGTGTTATGTTAAGCTATGCTTTGGTATACTAGGTTTTGTTTTGTTATGCTATGTCATGATATGTTTTGTTATGCTATGCTTTGTTGTGTTTTGTTATGCTATGCTATGTTATGCTATGCTATGTTTTGTTGTGTTTTGTTATGGTTTGCTATGTTTTGTTATGCTTTGCTTTGTTTTGTTATGCTATGCTATGTTTTGTGATGCTATGCTATGTTTTGTTGTGTTTTGTTATGCTATGCTATGCTTTGTTTTGTTATGCTAGGTTTTGTTATGCTATGCTATGTTTTGTTGTGTTTTGTTATGCTATGTTTTGTTGTGTTTTGTTATGCTATACTATGTTTTGTTATTCTATGCTATCTTTTGCTATCCTGGTGTGTGGTTGTGTGTGTGTGTGTGGTTGTGTGTGTGGGGTTGTGTGTGCATGATTGTGTGTGGGGGGCTGTGTGTGGTGTTGTGTGTGTGTGTGTGTGGTTATGTGTGTATGTGTGTGGGTATGTGTGTGTGGTTGTGTGTGTGTGTGGTTGTGTGTGTGTGATTGTGTGTGCATGGGGTTGTGTGTGTGGGGGGGTTGTGTGTGGGGTTTTGCGTGTTTGTGTGTGTATGTGGGGGTGTGTGTGTATGTGGGTGTGTGTTGTGTGTGTGGAGGGTTGTGTGTGGGGTGTTGTGTGTGGGGTTGTGGTTGTGTGTTGGGGGTTGTGTGGTGTGTGGGGTTTGTGTGTGTGGGGTTGTGGTTGTGTGTGGGGGGTTGTGTGGTGTGGGGTTGTGTGTGTTGTGGTTGTGTGTGTGGGGTTGTGTGTGGGGCTGTGAATGGGTGTGTGTGGGGTTGTGGGGTTGTGTGTGGGGGGTTGTGTGTGTGGTGGGGTTGTGTGTATGGGGGTTGTGTGTCAGGGGTTGTGTGTGTGGGTTGGTATGTGTTTGGGGGGTTGTGTGTTTGTGGGGTTGCATGTCGGGGGTTATGTGTGTGGGTTTGTGTGTGGGGGGTTGTGTGTGTGGGGGGTGTGTGTGGGGTTGTGGTTGTGCATGTGTGTGGGGTTGTGGTTGTTTGTGGGGGGGTTGTGGTTGTATGTGTGAGGTGTGTGTGTGTGTGTGGGGGTTGTGTGTGGGGTTGTGGGGTTGTGTGTGTGAGGGGTTGTGTGTGGGGTTGTGTGTGTGGGGGGGTTTGTGTGTGGGGGGGTTGTATGTGTGTGGGGGTTGTGTGTGTAGGGTTGTGTAGTTGTAGGTTTGTGCAGGGGGTTTGTGTGTGGGGGTTGTGTGTGTGGGGTTGTGTGTGTTGGTGTGTGTGTGGGGGGGTTGTGTGTTAGGGGGGGTTGTGTGTGTGGGGTTGTATGTGTGGGGGTTGTGTGTGTGGGGGGGATTGTGTGTGGTTGTGTGTGTGTGGTGGGGGTTTTGTGGTGGGGTGTGTGTGGGGGCGGTTGTGTGTGTGTGGGGTTGTGGTTGTGTGTGTGTGGGAGGGTTGTGTGGTGTGGGGTTGTGTGTGGGGGGTGTTGGTTGCGGGCGTGTGGGGTTGTGTGTGTGGGGTTGTCTGGTTGTGTGTGGGTGGGGTTGTGTGTGTGTGTGTGGGGATGTTTGTGTGACATTAATACTAAAAGCATCTCAAAATAAAGGAACACAAACATTGAGTTTGTGGAAAGAGAAAGTACATTGTAAGTCAAACTGAACAGCAAAGCATTAACACAACAACGTTCTTTGATGTTTGATGTTCTTTGAAGGAGAACATCAACGGGGAGCTGCTAAAGTGATTGCCAGCGAAAGTGATCTTGGGTGCTTAATGAGGCTGACAAATGGTGCGTGCCCCGGAGCACACGCACTGTGCCCAATCCGCCTGCAGACTGGGAGCATTTTTGAAAGTCCCTTACTATACTCTCGCTGAACAACGCATTCGTGTTGGTTCAGCAAGCCCTAAAAAGGGGGGAATTAGAAAAGGCCCAGCAATCCATATGGCCAAATGTGACAATCTAAAATGCTGTTGAACATGCCAACAGATACCAAAAGGACAAGAATAGGAATTGGTGGCATATGCAGTGCCAATGGACCTTTTTTATTTCAAACAGTTACACCTGTGAACGTGAACGGAAGTGGAAGAGCAACAAAGGTAGGCAAACAGCTTAGAAACTGCACAATCTTTAAAAGGCCCATGTTCCACCTAATTCTGCTAGGCTGAAGGGAGCCAACATATTGATAAGAAGTTCATGGCTCAACTAAGTCCCTGTCTTGCTCCAGAAGGCTCCTAAAGCCATGGCTCAGACCCGATCTCATATTGTCACCATGTACACGCCCTGGAGATAGACAATCCTTAGCTGACTGGAGACCGACACAGACGCCTGCTGTTCTGCTCCTCAAGTGATCGCTAATGCAGCACTTTAATCCCGATTTTTCCACCGGATGGTGAAGAAATCTCCAAATAACGTCAAGATATCCTGCTTGAGAAATACTTACAAGGGTGAGGGTGGACACCCCGCCCCCAGAGGCTACGTGAAGAAGCCTCCATATCTACAATAATACAAGGTTGTCCATCCAAGAAGACCCGATACGGTTGCTAATAAGTCTGCACCTTCATCTAGGGTCGAAACGTCGACGTGATATTATCAATCGGTCCATACCATGTCCCAACAGTAATAATGAGTAATCGTGTTGTTGGAGATTACTAATGTAAAACTTTGGACTGATGTTATCTTATATATTTACATGTAATTGTGTCACTGATCAGTCACCTAATCACTGATCACTATCACTCCGCTCAGCACTTCACCGTGATTGTAATTTCAGTTGTGTTTGGACAGCCCAGTTTTTATATTTGAATTAATTCATGCAAGGTGACAAAAATAATAATAACCTTGATAAAACTACAAAATGTGGTGTGTGTTCTTCATATGGAGTATTTCCATGATTAATAATGTGAAATACACTTAAAGCATTAAGTATAATTTAACTGAACTAAGAAATTGTTTAGAATTCCGACAGAACCATTGTTTGCTTGAAGCTGCAGATAGACAAAGCGCTTGGCGGCTCACTGCCCTGACAGCCCAGACGGGAACGGGCCTGGATCGTGTTACCATTTGGTTCTCACCCCTCCATTTATTTTTGTAGTTGTGTATAGAGCAGACTTGGCCCGAAGGCATCAGAGTGCTTTACAACACACAAGGTACAGGGTTACAGTAATAGCAGTTAAACTCTGAGGTTTACAGCGGTGGATGTGTTGGGGAGTAACCACAGGAGACATGTAAAGATTATTCCACAACAATTGGGCAGAGGGCATGCACAGTTGAGCGAGGGAAGATCAGGGTGCAGTGGAGAGAGTACTTAAGGGATTTTCAAGCCCCTTGGGGATCTTCTACACCATTGTTGCGTCATTTTTGTGATGCAGCGGTGGAGCAAAAGATGCGCCATGCTGCGGGGTATTTACAACGTGACGCATCTGGAAGATGCGTCACGTTGTAAAGCCCTGCGCCAGAAGGAGGCATTCCAGGGAGGGGGCGTTCTGGTGCAGGAACGCCTCCTAAAAGTGTCTGAGTGAAATCCACAAGATTTCACACAGTCACTTTTGGGCCCATGCTGCGTAAAAACCCTGCGCCTGCTTGAAGCAGGCGTAAGGTTTGACGCAGCATTGTAAAAATAGGGCCCCCCAGAGCATTGCTGGAGTTGCGTCGCGCTTGCGACGCTACTCCAGCAATGCGCCGCCTTTACGGCACAGATGCGTCATGCATCTGTGCCATTTTGTAGTGTAGTTCCTATTTTCCCAATAGGCTCTGCGCGTTGGAATAACATAAATAGCAGTGTAGACGTAGGACTGAGGTCATCTAGGTCTCTACTGACTATGTTAAACTTAATTTAGGTTTGCGCCAGCTAGCTCAGAGGTCACTAAAAACGTTTTTGAATGAATAGGGAGGGTTGAACTTCCCTGACTCAGACAAGAAGAGATTCAGTTTCTGACAACCGCATAAACATGACAACTTTGCTCCTTCAGAATAAGAGTGTATTTCTAGAGTCGTGTGAAAACAATAGGCAGCTATTTCACTCAGTCAACCGTGCATACTTAGTTTAAAAAGGTGTTATTTATTGAGCAGTCTTCTTTCTCATACAAGAGAAATGAATTGCCACAATTGCAATACTTATCATAAAGTAAAGTGCGTACAGTAGAAATAGTATTATGAAATAATACTGTAAAAGCATTGATATGGTTTCTTAGCCATATGATACTTTAAATGGATAAAATATATACATACATAAATACATTGACTAACGTACTCAACTGGTGCTTCTAACTAAGCCTACCCCGGTGTACCTGACCTAAGCCTAATACTTGGGAAGGGATGAGTAAGTAGCAGTTTAAGTTAAGTTGGTTAAGATTGTTTTGCCAAGAATCTGCATCAAGAATTCTCTTAAGAGTTTAGTCAGCTCCGTACCTTGGTAATAGAATGTAGGAGGTCTGGTATCTCTTTCCTCAGGACTCGATCTCCCAGCCACCCGCAAGAGTAGGCTGGAAACACCGGAGCTGGATTTTCTCGGCTGGAGAAAAAGACAGCGTCTCTCTCAGTACGTCAAATGGGAGGGGCGGCTTCCGTGGGCTCTCGCATCAGCTGGGCTCTCAGGCAAGTAGATGGCCGCTCTGCTCCAAACCACCTTGTGTTTGCTTAAGGCAACTGTTAGTATATTTATACCTGAAAGGTGCAGGGTTTGACGTAAGGTTGGACATAAGACATCACTAAGAGAGAGAAGTGTGGCTCAATGGTTAGAGTGGCAGACCCTGATGCAGAGGACTAGCCCGGGACCAGGGTTCAATTCCCCGCCTCGGCGGGTCTTGGGCTCAAAATTCCACAGACCTGATAATTCTTGCCTCGGTGCCTATTCCAATCATAGAGTCCCACTCTGCAACTCTGGGCAATAGCTTGCTTAATCTCCACAACGGCCCCCACAACGCTAAGGATGCCTGGCCTTCACCCTGGGGGTGCCCAGGAGTGGACGCCTCACAGGGAAAGCCAGGACGGGTTCCACAGCGGTATTCGTACAAGCGCCTTGAGACCCTTGCGGGTGAGTAGTGCGCTATACAAGTATCAAATTACATTTACAGTTCTTTCTGGACTCCAAGGAGTTCTTGTTCAAATCAAAACAAAAGCAGGGGGGATTTCCCGGGCTGCTGGAGCTTGGTTTGTTTAAAGAACGCGTTGTGCTTTCTAGGAGTCGATGGGAGTAGCCGTGCTGTGCTTTGGACTGCATGGGCTATTGCTGAGTAAGGATATGATTCTTATGCCTTTATCAGGATATTATTGATTATAACCACATAAGGGCATGAATCGGGAATATCAAATTAGGGTCCTACATATAAACACAACACCCACTCCACGGATTGATGTCCATCATTACTAAAAAAGTAAGCAATAGTAAACATTCAACGATGCATGTGTGTTTTCCAACAGACCCCAAAATACATATTTCGCATTTGAAATGGTATATGGTAAATACACAAAATGAGTGTTGGTACTGTACGCTTTTCAAGCAGTGTTATCATTCAGATAAATGCATATATATATCAGCTGAATAAGTTGCGAAAATTACACATGAAATGGGTCTGAATACAGAAAAGAAGGTCGAGACCATTCCATCACATATTTATACAAAATGCCGTATATGTGCTAGAGGCTGAGGTAAAATATTGCCTCTAGTATCCTAAATGTAGAAGCTCTGTTCTCTAAGAATAGTTCTACTTTAAGCAGAGTACCATGTGCCAAAAAAGGTAAATATTTTGGAAAATGGACAAAAATAATTTCGCTTTCAGGAGAAAAAAATAGTTACAAATATTTTTGGTAGCTTTGTTTATCAAAACTGAAGGTCGAATTCAGAGTTCAGGGAACGCTGTGAGCTTGTTAAAAAAATTTTCATTCTCGTTGCTCAGGGGAGAACATTATTTCAGACAGACTCGCAAAAAATGTGTCTACCACATCAGGTGAAAGTTTGACCAAGTTCGAAAATACTGCATCTGTGCAGTTCTCTGCGTGCTTGATATCATCGATGTTAGGATCAGCAATGCTCACAGAAGGTTGTACCTGTTTAGTGCTGCTTTCCTCTCGTACCTCACCGCCACCTATTCGTAGTGGTGAAGTCTCAACGAATGCCGTCATTAGGATGGGTAGCCGCTGGGGACAACACGATGCATGAGTCGTTACAGGACCTAGCAAAGTATCTATATCCTTTGGTAATGCTGATGGTAGTGTAAGACAGATGTCCAACACGCATTCGTCTCCGCATAGCAGACATCGAAGCACAGGTAAGACGCAATTCTGCCAGATTGGTCTGAATGAAACAAACCAGGTTGTATTCAGATCTCTTAGCCGGGCCAATCCGAGGACCTTAGATATACGGTCTCGGTATCGTATTGCTAGGATCGTTTCTTCCATCGTTGCTGGAGTCTTGTCTGTGGATTGGCTTGCCATATCGGTGCAGAAGGAGCAAAAATAAAATTACTGTCACGAGTCCCAAGATTAAGGGTAGGTCGCCAAAAACAGAATGGACAAAATACGGGAAAATGCCCAGAACTGTTTCAAAGGGTGCTAATAGTCTCGAAAAAATTGTCTTAAATACATGTGCGATGCCACTGGTATCAGACATGTTTAAGATTTGGCTTAGTATTTCTACGAAATGCACAGGGCAATTTGTCGATAAAAGGGAATGTATCTCTGCCGATGTCCTTGCCACTTGCAGATCATACATTTCTTTGGATGACGTTAAAGGCACAGCTGTCTGTAATTCATTCTGCTTAAAGTATCAATTCGAATAGAAGAGATATTCAACCGAGGCCATAACGCAGCCCCCCTATCTGGATTGCTGTGTGGATACAATACTTGCATACAGCAAACGGCCCTGGAAGTTACAGTTGTCAGATAGGCTTTTCCTGGCAGCATGCCACAACAGCTGTGGTCACTTATTAAAACGTAACTGCCGTTAAAAAGTGGTCTAAAAAATGGGCTCTATCTGTTTTGCAGGCGTGCCATGCAGGTGACATGAAAGGTTATTCGAAGACCCTTCGCAGGCTCCATGCAAATTAATACCATGACACAGAAGTGTACCGCTTAGTGATTATTTACAATTTTTACCACTAAGGAATACCTCCTTGTTCCCTTCACTATAACATCTGTGTGTATAAGGTAAATCCCAGGTTGTTTTGATGTATTCTTTACCCAACCTTTCATATTGGCCTGCAGGTATATACTTTTGGCAGTATTTAAACTGGAAAGTTGTTATCGGATTTGTAATCGTTCCATGTATTATCCATTCAATGACAGGTCTCTCTGACATTGTCAATGGTAATCTCTCAAGTTTTTCAATGTTCAGAATCATATAGTCTGCTCCTTTTTGTGCCAAACTGATTTGTTTATCAGTAAGGTTAAAGATGCCGAATAATGACGTTGTGTTGATTAAACGCCATGGTACATAGCCTGAACGCAGATTTTGCAACGTTCAACCAAGCTGTACAATAGAACGTAATTGGGACTGACCATGTTGTAACATTAGTAAGTCCTGCTCTATTATATCAAAAGAAGATGATACAATGCTGTCCAGTGAATATATTCTGGAGGACAGAGTTGTTAACCCATTGTCCACTACAGAAAGTGATTTTTCCAAATGTATACGATCAATTTCTTGTATTTTTTCTGCTGTTTCAATTTGCATTACTTTCCAAGCTTCGTTGTACGCAGCGTATATACCGGCCGCTATGAAACGTTTTTGACGCTGTTTGCGTGGTCCCAATATGAAATCACGCAAGTCAGCACCGTCTTTAAGTAAAGTCAAATGTTGCTTAATTTCAGCCAGTGTGGATTTCTCTAGCCACTCAAGGCATAGTTTCCCTACACTGTATGGTGTAACTATCCCTGGATGTTGTCTCTGGGAGTATCTTGGGTCTGGTCTGGTCATTTTGAACCCCTGTGTTTTGTTCAGGAATCTATCTTGACAGTTATTCGTGTCTGTTGGCCAGATCAACCACTTTTTCCAATCAGGATGTGTTCTGTTTTGGTGTAAAATATGAGATACGTCTATCTCCACATCTGTAGTGCTGCCACTATCAGTTATGGGTTTCGGAATAGACAGTGTATTTAAGTCTTTTATTTTAGCTAAGGCAAGACAAGTAGTTTGTTGAATTGTGTCATTCAAGAATATCATTTGTTCTGGGATCGTGAAGGCCCTAAATAATGCTTCTAGGCCTTGTACTTGCCAATCTTTGGAAGCCCACATCGTTTTTGTTTCAATGGTGTTTTTCCAAAATTCGAAACCAAATGTAGACATTTTGTCATAAACTTTTTCAGAATAAATCAATTTAGTATTTGTCAACATTGTTTTCATTCCTGTCCTAGTTAACATTTTAAAATAAAACGTTTCTGGATCACTGTTATTAACCCCTTCAATGCTGCGCGAATTCCGCTGCGGTGCTGAAGGTTCTAAAGAACCAATAGAACCATGACGGAACGGTTCCATCATAAGCACAGGCCAACCGACGCTCATGACGGAACCGTTCCGTCATGAGCATGGAAGGGGTTAAACCCTGAGAAGTACTGGAATTTCTCATAAAATGTTTTCGAACTGCCTTTTGGTGGAGTTGGACAGTGTTCCCATTGGTTATAAGATAAAACATTTCTAGGCTGAGCAGTTTTATGCAAATAGTGATCACCATAATGATTATAACAGTATAACTCTTCATAATTCGATGAACCCTGTAAGTAATCATGTTCTGCAAATTTTGCTGACATTACTAAATCTGACATCATATTATTAATGTTTTCAAAGTCCCAATCATCTGAGAATGTACTTGGTGTCACAAAGTCACTTAATGAAACCTTAAACTGGTGTAGATATTTCAAGAGCTCAACCGGGCCAAAAATGTCATAATCAGTTCTGTCCCATGCTACCCCACCGGGTATTGGATTGGCTGAGATTTTTACTGATGTCAGTTTTCTTTTCTCGATGTGGGAGGATGTGTGAGGCTTTAGGACCAAGTTGATGTTCGGACTTGCTGTGTCCATTGTACTATATTTTCCAACAATGAATTTTCCCAAACATAGAACCATGATGAGCCAAAGCAGGAGAGTAAGTACACCTAACACAATCCAAAATTCAATCCATGGTGAAATCAGATATGTTTCTTTTAGTTGGTGAAAAAGTTCAATTACTTTGTCTTTAAAAGTTTTTGTTGGAGGCGTTTCTTCATGCTCGCTTGGATCTTCAGAGAAGTCGTCGAAATTGATGAAGAAGCCAGAAGCAGTTCTGTCAATTGTTGGAAATCTTTCCGGATTTTCATTTGCTTTTGCATTTTTCTTTGTTTCATTAGCATAGTCAGAGGCTACATCATTGTAGACTGGTGTTTCTTGACGAACTGTTGCAATTTGGGTTTCGTGAGGCACTAGTTCCATGGCATTATTGCATAGTCCTTTGTTATTCACTGCAGGTTTATCAAATGTGATTAGTCTCTCAGTATGAGCCTCTTGGATTGTAGCAAATTTCGGTATTCTGCTATTTCTTGGGAGTCCACTTGGCCTACTACTTATTATTGGCCACATGATTGTGGTTTTACCAGGTAGATGGCTACAACTCTGTTCTCCTTTTTACCAGCAAGGGGCGGTAGAACAACTGATCTTGTTCCGCTGATAGCTAAGACAGGTACTGCTTTTCTGTAAGAAGGCCCAAATTCCTTCTTTACCGCGATCTTCTCTCTGACCAGATCCCCAATCTTTGGAATCCAGACAGGTCTTGCTGGGACAGGTGGTTTTTCTTCAGTGGCTGTCGGCTGTTGTTTCACCTTTATGTTACTCAGGTTTTTTCTGGTTTCATTTAAATCCTGTAAAACAGCCAAACGATCATTGATATCAAAGGATTTTTCTTCTGCCACTGAAGTATGACTATCAAGATCCTGAATGAGCATTCTAGTTCCGAACAATAGTTCGTATGGAGTGAGACCTTTTAGAGAATTTCTTGGCAGATTTTTAAGACTACGTTGGACACTTGTTAAATGTTTGACCCACCCATCACCCGAACCTAATACCCTCGCCCTTATAGATTGCTTTATGTCCCGGTTTTTTCTTTCCACAACCGCATTTCCCTCAGGATGGAAGGGAGAAGAGTACAGCAATGCAATGCCCATGCTGTTCATGGCCTCTTTGTAAGCTCGAGAGCTAAACGCAGGACCCTGATCAGAATGTAGCATGCCAATTGCATATGTGCCGATTAAGACTTGCAAATCTTTTATAACAGTTCTGGCGTCAGCCGAGTGCTGGGGTCTACATTTTTAAGTGAATTAAGTCTTTTTTCCGGCTGGATTTCTGCGCTATAGATAGCCTGATGCTATTTAATAGTGGTATCTGGGCTATTGGCTGGTCCGGTTCACAACTGCGATCTCTGTTGCAGTCCGCACAATTTTTTACAAAATTGTAGATATCTACGCTCATTCCCAGCCACCAGTACTCTGATTGGAGTTCCATCAGAGATTTCAGGATCTCTTGGTGCCTCAGACCCAATCCCATATGTGCTTCTTGTAGCAAGAAGATTCTCCGGTTCGTGTTTGGAATTACTCTATCCCCACTCCAGGGATTCGAGCAAACGGAACGGAGTTTGCATCAATTATGTATGTATTACTGAGTGGATAGTTGAGAGGTAATGCTGCATAATCGTCTTTTAATGAGGCTTTTACCGCCAGCATGGTTTCCCCATCTATTTGTTTTTCTGAACGCTTTTCAGTGGCTACAGAAGCCGGTTGAACCGCTTCCGCTGTGGCTGTGTTAGCCAATGAATTCCCTGCAACGTGAACTCCATCACGTCGATGACTCAGTGCGTGTATCACGTGAGTCTTTCGTAGTTCTTTCTTTAAAAGAACTACTTGCTCCTAAAGCTTTTTATGCTTGATTGTGCCACCTTTTGTATCTTTGAAGCCATTTTGAACCCAGTTCTGCAAGTATTCATTATAAGACTGAACGCAGTAATATGAATCGCACACTATAAGTGTGGGGAATTCGCGATCGGTATTTTCAAGCGCCATCTTAAATGCTAGTAATTCAGCTCGCTGAGCTGTATAATCTCCTAGAGATTGAGTTTTAGTGACCATTGGTCAAAATTTCCCTTCATGCCAACGACCTTTAACGATCGCGCATGCAGCACTATATGCTTGTTTACCCCCTACTGCAGGTTGTGCTGATCCGTCTGTATATATTATACAACCGTAATATTCCAGAGGCAGGATTTCAGCCGGCAGTGGACATTCATATTCATATTGGAGAAATTATTGTGTATTTAAATTACGATCAAATTCGTATACTACGTCTGTTGCAGCAAGAGAATTAACCCATTGTATCCATCTCAGAAGTAATGCTTTAGCATTTGGAATGCTTGCTTTTGTTACTGCTTCTAAGGCAGGTACCGGTGTGACGATTATTATTCGTTTACCTTGTGCTAGGGCTCTTTCTTTTGCTACAGCAGTTTGAACCGCAGTCAGAATTTTTTCTGTAGAGCTGAATTTCATTTCAACTTGAGTGTACAAATGTGATTTGTAAGCTATAGGTACCGTTTCTCCTTCTTTAGAGGTCAGGTATGTGAATCCGCATCTTCCTGGGATGACTCGGATTACAAGTTTGATTATGTTTTCGCGAGTTTGTTATTTTGTTTTAGTTAACATTTCTGTTTGCAATGATCTCAAAATCTGTGTGTGTTTCTGAGTCCAATTGATTTGTTTGAAATCAGGTCTTATTAATTCATAGAGAGGTTTAACCCTCTCGGCATAATTTAGAATGTATGTTCTTCCGAAATTCAGGAAACCTAGTTTTGATTGTAAATTCTTCTGCGTTTTTGGTGCTTGGAGTACAGCACATTTCTCTATGAAATTGTCTGCCAGGCTTTTGCCTTCACTTGATAATTCATATCCTAAAAACAGGACAGTTAGATGGGTAATTCGTGACTTTTTAAAGTTGAATTTGTAACCCTCTGATGCGAACCCAAGTATTATGGTGTTCACTCTTTTTAAGTGAATCTCCAGGTCATCATCTGTGAGATAGATGTCATCGACATAGGATAATGCCTCATCATCATATATTTGTAGTAACCCTGTTACCCTTGCTGAGAATAATCCTGGGCTATTCTTGAATCCCTGTGGGAGTCGGCAAAATTGTTTTTGCGATCCCATTATTGAGAAAGCGGTCAAATACCTGCTTTCAGGTGCAATGTTTTGAAAGAAGAATCCATTAGAGATATCTAATGTTGTTTTATATTTTTTGCGCACAATGTTATTCATTAGTGCTGCACTATGTGACTTGTGTACTGCAAATGTTTTACAACAGGAGTTAAGGTGTCTGTAGTTCAAAACTAGATGATATGAATAGTCTGGCTTGGAGACAGGGAACAAAGGATTGTTCATTTGAGAGGTGCATGTTTCGATCACCCCTTGATATTCAAGTTGATCTAAGATCTCCCTGACTTGCTTTTTAGCTTCTTGTTTAACTGGGTACTGCCTTTGTGCAGTGGGCTGATTTTTTAACTGGATTTTGTGGTGAGGCGAATCCTCATCCCATCCTACATGATTTTTGTATAAAGCAGGAGCTTGAGCCACTGCCCATTTTCTTGCAATGTGTATTTTTTATGAATCGGAATATGATTTGAGAAGGCAGGCATATTCAATTCTTCGCCATGAGGGCACTCCCTGACAAACTCTGGTGGCCAGTCTTTCTCAGCTAACAGGATGTCATAGCCTTTAGAAAGTTTTTCCCAAAACAGACCTTTTATTTTCCTAGTTCTATCTCCCTTTATACGTAATGTTATTTCATATAGTTTATGGGGCACACTAACTTGTGTGTCTGCAGTTTCCACCTGAATGTATTCATTCGTGTCCACTGTCTCCAGAAATTTCATCAGGATCTTGCGAGTTATTGTCACTTCTGCTGCACTGTCTAGCCTTGTCTGTGCCCACTCTCCGTTTTTCAGTTGTGTCCTCAGAATTCTCGGCATGTTTAATTTTAATACTTACTACCTTCTTTCTGGGAAATTGTAATTTTTTACTTTGATGAGCAGGTTCCTTGTCTTAGGACTTGACGTGTTCTTCTCTGTGTTCTGACCGTGCTCTTCTTTCCGATTTCTGTGAGGAAGATCGAGAAAGATTGAGTGAGAAGGATTGAGAGGGACGTGTATCAACATCTTGATATCTGTTAGGTTTTCTTATTTTATCCCTATCTCTAAGGTTATATCTTTTTTCAGAGGGCTCCCTTTGGGGAGACTTGTCTTCTCGGCCTAGAGATCTCTCTCTCTCCGCTGAGCAGACCTTCCTCTAGACTGAAAATGTTTTTCCCTGGGAGTGGATTGTCTATTACCATCCCAACTCTTTTTGGGAGTTTTTTAAATTATTTTTAATAAATGTTTTTTCAAGATTTTCAGTTAGTTGGGGTTTTACCGGTTTCCCACCCAAACTATCTCTTCCTAGTTCTTAATAGGATTTTTCTATGATTCTGGCGAGTTCAAATGGTTGGTCTGCTATATCTGTTTCCTTCAATTTCTGGCGGATCGCCACAGATGCTGCTTCTCCTTTTATGTTGGCTAATAATATAGCCGAGACCTGCTTGAAGTCTTTCAGTAATTTCATACCCAGAGTTAAAGCAGGTTCTGGACCGTATTCATTTTGAATCTGTCTTAGTACATCTGGTATGACCGCCATAGATGGGACACCATGTGTTTTTGTGTGGATGGAAGCAAAGACTGTGCCCCAAGTGTCACAGTCTTCCACATGTGGTGCGATCCCCATTGGAAGACAGATAGTCAGAATTCTGTGTTTCTCAGTAGGAGTAGTATCTGGAAATACTGCCTCTATTTGAGTAATTTTTTGTGCTAACCAGAATGGAATGTGTTCCCGTTTTATGGGTACTTTACCAAGAAATGATTGTATGTTCTGTGGTGTGATTTTGTTTGTGTTCCCCTGATGAGGGGTCAGCTGTGGAATGTTAATTGTCGGTTGGACTGTTAAAGTCTGCATGACATATTGGACCAATTGTCTATGTATTTTAATTGAGTTTTAGCTGAGCTAAAAGTTCCTGGACTGACATTTTATCAATGTCTGGATGTGGTGTGTAGCTGGCTAGAACCGGCCACATTGCTCCTGGTCTACCTAGTGACCGAGCCTGGTGATGTGATTATTATGTTTTAGGGCGCCATTAAACCAGAGCAGGTGCTCTTGGTAATTTAGTGGGATTTAGATCTCCTCGAAAGGAGTGTATTCTCCCAGAGGTTCCTCTATGTTGTAATAGTGAAAGACTTTTGTCACAGCGTGTGCTGCTGGAAAATTTATCCATGAATAGAATACCTCTGTCTGCGGATATTCATGCGCCCCTAGCACGAATATGACTGTACCACCTCGTGGTGTCAGTCCATTTTCTATAAGTTTGAGAGTTATAGTTCTTCTTACATTGACCGGAATGAATATAACACTCGGATCATTTTCTTGGAGGGCTGTGTCTTCCTCTAAGAGTCGAGCTGCTAAGGCTTCTCTTTCTTTTTCTTCGTCACTTTCTGACATTTTACTGACTGAAAGTTTTTTGTTGCAAATCGAGTTTCAAGGAAACAAAGATTAGGTGCACAATATTTTGGAACACTGTATCCATCAACGTTGATCAAACCAAAAACTAATACATAGGATTCTCATCCTACTAAGTTCTGGCGGATTTTAACCTTTTACCCACTCCAGACGTCTATTGGAGTTTTTACGGGGAAAGGGTTCTGTGTGAAAAAGCACGACTGAGTTACTTTAGTGTCTTGCGTTAGATTATCGCCTTACCAAACGTTGGGCGCCATGTAGTGTAGTTCCTATTTTCCCAATAGGCTCTGCGCATTGGAATAACATAAACAGCAGTGTAGACGTAGGACTGAGGTCATCTAGGTCTCTACTGACTAGTAAACTTAATTTAGGTTTGCGCCAGCTAGCTCAGAGGTCACTAGAAACTTTCTTGAATGAATAGGGAGGGTTGAACTTCCCTGACTCAGACAAGAAGGATTCAGTTTCTGACAACCGCATAAACATGACAACTTTGCTCCCTCAGAATAAGAGTGTATCTCTAGAGTCGTGTGAAAACAATAGGCAGCTATTTCACTCAGTCAACCGTGCATACTTAGTTTCACCAGAGTGCAGAAAAATAGAGAGACAGGCGTTTTCAATAAAAAGGTGTTATTTATTGAGCAGTCTTCATTCTCATGCAAGAGAAATGAATTGCCACAATTGCAATACTTATCATAAAGTAAAGTGCGTACAGTAAAAGTAGTATTATGAAATAATACTGTAAAAGCATTGATATGGTTTCTTAGCCATATGATACTTTAAAATGGATAAAATATATACATATATAAAGACATTGACTAACGTACTCAACTGGTGCTTCTAACTAAGCCTACCCCGGTGTACCTGACCTAAGCCTAATACTTGGGAAGGGATGAGTAAGTAGCAGTTTAAGTTAAGTTGGTTAAGATTGTTTTGCCGAGAATCTGCATCAAGAATTCTCTTAAGGGTTTAGTCAGCTCTGTACCTTGGTAATAGAATGTGGGAGGTCTGGTATCTCTTCCCTCAGGACTCGATCTCCCAGCCACCCGCAAGAGTAGGCTGGAAACACTAGAGCTGGATATTCTCGGCTGGAGAAAAAGACAGCGTCTCTCTCAGTGCATCAAACGGGAGGGGCGGCTTCCGTGGGCTCTCGTATCAGCTGGGCTCTCGGGCAAGTAGATGGCCGCTCTGCTCCAAACCACCGTTTGTTTGCTTAAGGCAACTGTTAGTATATTTATACCTGAAAGGTGCCGGGTTTGACGTAAGGTTGGACATAAGACGTCACTAAGAACTAACAGTTCTTTCTGGACTCCAGGAGTCCTTGTTCAAATCAAAACAAAAGCAGGGGGGATTTCCCGGGCTGCTGGAGGCTTGGTTTGTTTAAAGAACGCGTTGTGCTTTCTAGGAGTCGATGGGAGTAGCTGTGCTGTGCTTTGGACTGCATGGGCTATTACTGAATATGGATATGATTCTTATGCCTTTATCAGGCTATTATTGATTATAACCACATAAGGGCATGAATCGGGAATATCGAATTTGGGTCCTAGATATAAACACGACAATTTTTGCCCCATGGTGCGCCGCATTTACAATGCGGCGCATCCATGGTGGCGGAGACGTGGCGCAAAATAACTGGTGCATCCCTGCTGATATGCAGGGATGCGCCCGTTATTGTAAATCTGCCCCAGAACGTCTAGTCGAGGGTCCTCCATGAGACTCCAATACATTTCTTACATCCCAGAAACCCTTGCGCTCTCCGTGCGATCTGAAAACTATTTTGTTCAAAACAGTCATGTGTATGAAGCAGCATACAGCAGTAAAACAGAAACCTCGTTTTCAACAAAGCAAGACCTTGTTTCCTGTGCAATTACGCAGCAAACAGATTTGCACAACGCACCCAAAAAAATCTTTCAATACGGCCAATTTTCCCTGAATTCCGAATGAAACAATGTTTTGCTAATCCCACATGAAGTTTACAGAGACGATTCTCTGTTTTAATTGTCAGAGCAGAAACGGGGCAATTAACAGCAGTCATTCCAGGCAGACAGCTGTAAAACGTGCATCTGTTCTACGTCTGTGAATGGTAATAAATGACTGCAATCCAACTGTCCTGCTGTCACAACAAACAAATCCCTAGTAGATGGTAGGGCATGTAGGTTTAGAGATCCTGTGGACTTAATGCACTTAAGAAGGTACTGATGTGCTAACTGGTGTAATTTTAAACCAGTCCTGCCTTGCAGGCTGGTTTTAAAATAAAAGGGTGTCCAAATTCAACTTTTGAAATAAAAGTACTTTCAAAGTCCAAAACTGCCTTTTTATTACATATGAGTCGCACCAAGGGTCACCCATGAGTTGGGTGCATTGTTATCAGGTCTGGGAAAAGTGACGGAGTACAGCGCAAACTGCCATTCTCACTGATCTTCCTGCCGATCGAGTAGAAATTCTACCCGAGCGGCAGCTCGTGCTCACCAACTTACTGTCGGCAAGCGCAAGTGAGGAAAAAATCTCTGCTGCGCTATGCGGAACGGAGTCTTCTGTACTCTGCGAGCTCCGCAGAATGCAGAAAACTCTGCAAACTCAGCGGAGTTCACAGTCCAGCCTAATTGTTATAAAAAACAGGGACAACATAAAAGGATGTTGTTGTGCTGCTGGACCCATAGGCTAATATGGGAAGGCCTTATTACACTTAATAAAGTCTATATCTGCTTGGGAGATAGCAAGCAACATCATTCATTCAAAGTATCAAATTAATGGTCATATTAAATCCAACAACCTACCAAGGATGTAGCCGTACGGCTGGAGCGGTCGACCTCGTAGCTGGGCAACCGGGTAAGAGTCTCGGCAACGACGCTCAACATCCTGTGATTCTGGGCAAATCACTTAATCTCCCTGTGCCTAACAAAAATAAATGTGTTCCATCTGTAATGAAACTGGTGCTCATGTTAAGCACATTGATACCAGCTGTCTCAGGTCTAGTCTGCGCTATATAAAACTCTAAAAAAAAGTTTTTTACTTTTTGGGGGATTTAATGTAACTATTAAAAGGAAAGTTGTTTTAAATCTTACTTTTCTGAATTTACCTTAAGCAGCCCTGTAGCGGCCTCTTCTGACTGGGCAGCCTCTGACAGCCTGCGCCAAGATGCTCCCTGAGTATGTGTGAAGAGGCCTGTGGCTGAATCAAAATAGCCATTTGGTGGGAGGAGAGTTGCTAGCTGGATAAGCCAGGGAGAGAAAGGGGCTAGGGAGATACGCTGGACCACAACAGGCAGGAGAACTGGTGTCACAGGAACCAAGCCAGCCCCAACTTCCTTGATCTCCAGCCACATGGAAGCCCCCCTAATTAGAAGAGATTCTGAAGGGAGGTGTAGTGAGTAGTAGGCCACTCATTTGGGTTGGGTTACGGAGGCACACACACCAAGGAGACATTTTCTACAACTTGATTTTTGTGAAAACTGTGCATTATGGGTCAAAAATATACCATAACTTCACAGGAAGTGGTAATAGCAGAGGAAGGTAACTTTACCCCTATTGGTTGCGGTGGAATGGAGGATAAGTATGGGAAAGCTGCAAGATATCCTCAGAACACTGCCTGAAACAAAAGAAGGACTGCCCTGCTGGACCCTTGGACTTCACCAAATAAGTATTGCACCCAAAAGGACTGCACCTTTTGCACTCTCATGGCTAAACATAGCAAGGACTCTGCCTGTCTTTAAGGAAAATTAGTGGACTCCCTAATCAGCAACAGGTAAAACAAAGTTGGAAGAAGGTGCCTGCAAGTCCAAAGAGAAGATCACCTAAGCAGAACAATTACTACTGGATTTTACTTGGGCTATGCAGGTGCAATGTGGGAAACCGATTCCTAGCCCCCAAGAGGCAGGCCAGAGTCTCTGAACCCTTGGACCGAGCTAAATGACCCTTATTTTCCCCAAAGGAACAAAGAAACGTTAAGGTTTAAAAGTTAGGAAACTTTCTGCAAAGTGTTACACAAAAGTTCCAGGAGGAGACCGGCTTGGCATCGAGAATTGGCCCGACCGCGATGGTTTGTCCCACTGAAAACTCCGGAGCTCCTCGAGGTCAAGGACAGAAACTTAATGAAGTATTGCGCTGCAGCAGGCCGCCATCGTTGAATCAAACTTCATATCCGAGAAGCTCGAGGACCAGCAGACAAGCAGGCCAACGAGAGAAAAGCTCCAAGAAACAGACTAAGTCCAAAGGTAAACTTTTGACCTGGACCTAGCGCTCAGCCTATTTGACACACATTCCATTGCAGTCAGCCTAAAACGTTGACTTTGTCCCAGTATAGCACGACTAGATTGACACGAGTGATGATTACAGCTTTTTGGTGCTAGAATGCACAATTTGTTTATTTATCTTTAAAAAACTTCATACCTCCATTTTCCTACATTAGATTTTTGACTTTTTGAGTTCAACCTAAAGATAAAAATAGTCTACTTTTATAAATTGAAGTTGGATTTTTTTTGTGCTGTGTCTTACTTTTATTGACTGTTTTGGTGATTCAAAATGCTTTACACATACATCTTATCAATTAAGCCGGACTGCTCCTTTGCCAAGCTACCAAGGATTTATTTATTGAGACTTTACTTGTCCCATTAGTGATTGTGGTATTATGACTCGTTGAAAGTGAATACCCCCACCTACTAAGAAAACACGTTCCTACACATACAAAAACTACAATTTTACTGAATGCAGGCTTTTAGTAGGTCAGCTTCTGCTAGGTCGCACACTGAAAAACAACTTTTAAATGGGTCCCTATTGTGCTCTTTTTTCCTGTCCCTAACTCTAGTGGCAAAACCCTTGATTGATTCCCAAAACTATGACTGTAAAACCCTAATGGCGGAACCCTAGAACCACAGGATTGTGTAGCTGTGATGTTTTCTGCATAATAATGGATTTGCCGCATAATTCATCATATGATGCATAAATTGCAGATTGTTCCCCCAAAAATTATTTACAGCTCAAATGGAACAAAAGTTATGGAAAATGTGAAGACAAACGTTGCTGTCACCTTTTAATTTCCTATTGTTGTATTGTACTGTTAAACTGTTACTAATGAGGTAGAACCTTTGTCCAGGCAGAATTAACATCTGTAAAGTAAAAAAAAGGCAAAATTGCCTTTTGACGCATTAGTTAGTCAACGCTGCTGCATATTTTAGTCTACGCATTATTGCATAGTTCCAAAACGCATATGACCAGATCATATTTCATGGCAGGGATGCAATTTCCGTTTACAGTTCACGTTTTACTTCATCTTGCATTTCCTAAGAGTATTTGCTTCTTTCAAGAGGTTGTGTTTCTATTGCTGCATTCATGCAAGAGAGTATATTGCATACTTTGAACTGAGTCCCCACTGTCAGTGAGTTCAGGTTGCACGTGTGGTTTTGTGACAGTGTGGGATTGAGAGCTCTGGAGTTGAGGCTAAAGGCATTGTACTTTCTCAAGGCACCTGTCAGAGGTTCATTAAGGTGTGTAGGCAACATGTACATCCAGTTGTTGGCCTCTCTGCAGAGAAAACAGAGCGAAAATTCACATGTGCAAGGTGGAAAGGGCGAGATGTGCAGATAGGGAAATTCTGAAAGATGTGCGGACAAAAGGGTGCAAGTGTCTATCAGAGAGAGATGGCAGAAGATAGTGGTGTTAAGGTGAGAATGTGTCCGAGACGAATATATGACTTTACCACGAATACAAATACTCCGCATGGCATTACCACGCGAATTTTACTTCGCAAGTGGCTGTACCACGCAGCTTTTTAGAACGCAAGTTCTAAACTTGCATTTCAAAAACGTTACGTTCACCAGCTCTTACTTCCATCCTCCATCGAAATATGCGTTAAAACACGTGTACCAAAACTAAAAAAGGACATCAATTATGATGTACTCGCCACGTCTTCGGTGCGGCTCTTTTCTTTTTTTTTTTATTGACACTTTAGTGCGTTTTTTTATTGTATGTAGCCTGCTCGTTTTTTTTTTTTTTTATGGGGGGGAGACCCCCCTCAACTCCCCAAGGCCACGCAGAACTTACATGCTGGACGACCAAAAGGAATACCACTTGCGTGGTAAAGACGGTCGTTGAAGGCTCCCTCGTTGAAGAGACGTTTGCGGGGTAAGTGGATCGTTGAAAACATCATGCGTGGAAAAGACTTCGTTGTAAATGATGTTTCCCGTCCGAGACACCCCAAAGTACACTACACCTTCCACAGTCCTTAACATAATTCACAATCTAGAATGTTAAGAATATAACGTTTTCATTTCTAATTTTCCAGTACAATCTTGTCGAAATTAATTTACATGATACAGCTAACAAGCATCGGCAAAGCCAATAAACAGGTCTGGCTTGTTTGAAGTAAACGTGCTGAGTGCCGTAACATTTCTGGATGAGGTAACAAAAAAACAAAGCAAAAACAAAAAACAGGCACACTAAAACTAGTCAGGGGGCATATGTAATGTGAAGGACAGGTTTTTAGTTTACATATTGTATCGCACGCCCTTCACTGCATAGGCCAAACCTCTTGGCCAGGATTCCTAATTGAGCCTCTTTGGCCATGCCCCTGCCACCCAGCTTTTCATCCCACTTAAAGCAATTACTATAGCTCACGCAGACTGGTTTGCGAGGCCTTAAAATAAATTAGCTCACTGATTATAACCTTTCAAATACTGACCGAAAGTCAAATAACAAAAAAAAAAGCTTGATCTTAAAGAATAGGCATTTAATTAAAGAAATATTAGCATTGTTCAGGTTACCGTACATGAAAGACCGCTAAACTAACGTTGAACAGGAGAGATGGCATTGTATTTTGACTTCAAACGATTAGGGGCAGCCGCAAATCACAGTTTCAAATCAACTATCAATTGCAAAACCACCATTTAAAAGTTGTCTTAAAAGAATACCAAATAAACACAGAAACGGAGGGTGCAGTCGACATGTCATTGCCCAGGTCTCATAAGTGCGGCACGAGAAGCGTATGGAATCTAAAACAGAATGAAATAACAGATGAGGGCATGCAGCCAGAAAAATTCGAAGTTGCTGAGAAACAGCTGACACTACACATTGTCTGGTATTCCCACACGGGACACACCCCTTTGCATCTCACTGGCTAAGAGCAGAGATTGTTGGCGCAATTTCGCCGATCTTTGTTTCTCACTGTTCTACTAAATGCTGTTGGTGAGACAGCGAGCAACACGAGTGCAGAAAAAAGTAAAATTTTCATACAGTGGCTGTAAGTTGCTCAGGCCGCAAATCATGGGCATGCCATGTAACAACTAGATAGCGACAGACTGCCAGGAAAGTGAAAGCTAATCCATCTTTAGCAGCGGGACCCGAAATTAATGACATAAAGCACACAATTACACTAAAATCAAAACAAGCACTGGCCACGCGGCCGTAACAGAAAAGCTGCGCGGCCGCGAAATGAAATAAAAAAAAAAAACGTCGCGGGACTTTGAGAATATGGGTTTGTTATAGCATTTGTAACAAGCATTGGCAACAAAAATGCAAGTTATGCGCACGCGCGACAGCAAAAAGTGCTGTGCACGTCGCGCGCGCTTGTGCGCCTTCTCACAAGCTGATCGCCAACCTGGAGAACTTCTAAAGGACCTACTTAATTTCTCACAAGAGCAGGGCATGCGCGCTGACTCTAGCGAGACCTAAAAAGCACCCATGTCATTTTGTAGGAGAGCGAATACATGAAACATACACATCTCTCACAATGCGTGCATACACCTAAAAAAATCGCTGCTTCTACTGCAGCCGCCTCAAAGTGCCTTTTTTAAAAATATTTTGACCATGCTGCCAAATCGGCTTTTGGTCCATTCTTTTGGCAAATCTAAATATTGCATCTCCAGCCATACCCATTTTCTGTGCTCTTTGGATTATTAACTTGCCTCAAAATAATGTACCTAAATAATTAAAAGTGAGTGGTTTCTCGATGGGCTTCCATCCACAAAAAAATGTTTTGGATTTAATATTTTTAGGGCCACATGACATTATAAAATACTTTTGATGGTTCACCTTAAGTCTAAGGCTGTGCATAAAATTGTTAACACCATTTAAAAGGTTCTGGAGGCCATTTGCTGTCCCAGTTAGGAGAACCGCTTTGTCTGCATACAGCAGTACAGGGACTGCCTGAGAGCCAATTCTGGGAACATCTTTACAATATAATTTCAGTGCTGACGCCAAATAAATTATATAAAAGAGGAAGGGGGTAAAAATGCAGCCTTGCCTGACCCCTCTCAAGACCTTCATCGAGGCTGTGTAATCTCTGGTTTGTGTATATCGCACTCAAGTTGTGGTGTCCCAATGTAAACGCTAGATGAGGTCAGGTAGAGTGGGATCATTTCTAGCCTGTTCAATCAGATCCCACAACAAAACTATATCTACAAGGTCAAAGGCCCAGGAGATGTCCATATAAGCTATATGTATGGTCCCCCTCCTGGCCTTGATGTATTTCCGAGGGATGGCATTTGTGGTTGACATCAACCCGTTGAGTGCAGCAGTGCACTCGTGACTAAACCATGAATGGCCAGTGCACTCTTTGAAATTTTTTTGTTTTTTTACAGATGAGCGCACTAGCGACTCCTGTACAAATCCCCTGAAAACTGTCGCTGAATTTGCAGTAATTAAATCCTCAAGGAACTTTTTTTGTTCAAGAGAGGCCCACATTATGCCTACTCTCTAATTTGCTGAGAAGTTGACTTGAGGTATAATCTTAACAGGTGAAGAAGCCTACAAGGACATGTTGAACTTTAAGTTGATAGGATTATGATTGCTATAGGGTAATGATTGTACCTCATAAACATCAAGGTACTGCTTTACATCCCCTGATAAGACTAAGTCTATGACGCTGCCCTTTCCCCTTCCTATGAATGTGGGCAAGTTTTTCCCCAAGCTATCCAGGAAATTAGATGTGAAGGTTAAGTTGCGGGATAAGATTACATGATTTAGGGATTCTCTGTAGTTTGAATGAAAAAAATGGCTTGTGTCTTCCCCTTGAAAAAAAATCTATATGCTCTAAGAGCACTCCCACTTGACCTGTATTTCTTCAACAGCGGCTAGAAAAGCTCCCTGGGCAACCCTTTTCTATATCAATACATTAGATACATCAATCTTTTCTTCATATTCATGCTGTTTTTTATTCATAAAATTCATTATTTTCAATTTTTGTTCAGAGGATAAAAATAATTTTCAAAGTACACAAACATCTTTTTTGTTTTATTACAGAAGAAAGAATGTTTTTGTTTTACCATGATTCAATAATTCATAATAATGTGCATAATAATACCTATTTATATAGAGAAACTCCTATTATTATGATCAACCTCAGACCACAACTAACTCCCATGACATCACAGCCTAACTTACCTAACTCACACATTCGTACCTCACACGCACACTTCGCCCAGTTTGAAAGGCCTATACTTCAACTCACGGAAGAGACATTTAATTTAGTGTTCATGGTTGCATTACCACCTGGGGGTCCAATAGGTCGACGTACGTTTCGATACATGCAAATTATTTGCAGACACCTTCTTCAGGACATTTTATTAAAGATAACATTTATATCGAAGAATAGGAGAGGAATAAATATTATTATTATTATTATTATTATTATTATTATTATTATTATTAATGAATTTTATATAGCGCCTGGTTACCCTTGGGCATCCCCGCGCTGAAATCATAAACAGATGGACTGTTTTCACAAACTCAACCAAAATGTGGTTGTAGAGGGGCCCTTTCCAGGCATAGGGCTTAGGCGCTCTGTCAGTGGCGCTATTGAGCAGGACAGGAACCATTGGAAACGCTGCTGAAATACAAGCATCCAAAGCAAGGATACTGACACTACTAATACTTACCAATAGACGTTGAGAAACTACTTATAATATCGTCCTGTCTCAGAGCGGCACGATGAAATACGACTAAATCTGAGGATTCGCTGCCCCATGAGGACCATCGGGATGGAATCATTGCCAAATCGAAACAACCATAAGTAACAGTGTTAGATAAACAGACACCCGCTGACAGAGAGACTAAGCCCAATGGCTGAAAAAAATTCTTCTGTATAAAAAACAAAAAAGATATGTTTGTGTACTTTGAAAATTATATTTATCCTCTGAACAAAAATTTAAAAAAATGAATTTTATAAATAAAAAAACAGCATATATATGAATGAAACAGTGTTCTATCTGATGTATTGATATAGCAAAGGGTTGCCCAGGGAGCTTTTCTAGCCGCTGTTGAAGAAATACAGGTCAAGTGGGAGTGCTCTTGGAGCATATAGATAATTTTTCTGTTTTTCCCCCTTCTCCCAGACCTACAATTTAGTTTTAGGGGGTACCTTCACGGCTGGTGACATTTGAAAGTGGTGGGGCATAAAATGAAAGTCATACTGCACCGTATGTAATTGTGCTGGCTAACCTTTATGGGGGATTTGTCTCGTATGCCTCTCCCTGGTCATGGCCTCTTAATAAATCTGTGCACACTGGTTTACTTAACGTCAAAACAAACAAATTGCTATGGTCATCGCTTTAATCATTTCTATTATGTGAACAACCCTTTGGCTTCCCTAGAACCAACAT
The DNA here is from genome assembly GCF_964263255.1 of Lissotriton vulgaris. NCBI lineage: Eukaryota > Metazoa > Chordata > Amphibia > Caudata > Salamandridae > Lissotriton > Lissotriton vulgaris. Next base: position 906,809,601 of record NC_141699.1, read on the forward strand.
TCAAGCCACCAGACCACTGACAAGATCCAGCAACCCCCCCCCCCCGCAGCGTGCATGCTATTCTGGACGCCGGCGGGTATTTCACAATAAATAATTCTCAGGACCCTGACCTGTACAAAAGAGTCGCAAAAGCGATGTTTTTACTGAGTTCATTATAATGAAGGTTGGTTAGCATTGTCCTTGGCGATGGCGAGGCTTTAGGCCTACTCGTGTTTTCACATTTCAATATTTTCCAGGCTTTAATTAAATCAGGTTGCAGCCGGTGGCATCAAGATCAAAGCCGCGCAGCCTTCTGCCCTCCGGGTAACGATTGCTACATGCATGAAGGAATGTGTTCGCGTTTCCAGTGAATCCTGTCAGTGGTCACCGTCACCGACACCGTCAGGACTCATGGGGCCCATTTTGTAGACGAAGGGGGAGGGTTCGGATTCACCTGCTCTGACTGAGACGTCACTGGCATGGCGCTAAAAAGTATTCTCATGCACATTTGTCATTTGGGCTTTTAATTTTAAACCAAATTGTACTACTACCATCACTACGACCTTGTATGCTAAATAGAAAATAATTACACGAACATGGAACGTGTGCGTGGCGGCCTGTCTTTTCTGTTGGCTGACTGGCTGCCAAGTTAGTAAATCGTCGTGGCTTTTCCGGGAGAATTGGAGGTGTAATGTGAGGTTGCAAATGTTGAACACGGCTATAAACAGCACAGTTGTCGCACTGGATGTCGAAGGTGGTTGAAAGAGAGGCCAAGGCCAAGCCGATTGCCAGAGAATTAAATTAATTGACGCCTAAAAATGCTGCTTTTTTCAATAGGGTCCTCTGACAATTGGGTATCTTCTGTCAACTTACTTTTTACTTTGCTTCAGAAGAACGCACAACAACATTTTACATTGCATGTTTAGCGCTGCCCGACCCTCATCATGTCAACTTTTATATTTATTACCCTACCTGCACAGGTCCGGTCGGAAATTCACACGTCCCCGTTCAACAACGCTCCAAAAATAATTCAAGTGAGGGTGGGATGACAGACTCAGACAGACGACTAGGTGAGCCCTCAGACCAGTCTCTGTCCCTCAGGCGCACGAGTCACGACTCATGAGTCCGACGACCACCAGGACGATGGAGGAAGGGTGACTGGCCGTGGGCCGGCCCGATTTGCCCACCAACTAACAAATGTCCAATCACTGAATGGCTTAACACTAAGCCACTACAGTGATTGGGCATTGCTTGCCCCACCACGTTAGATGCTCCCACCCCCTCACTGAGACACTAGACTGGGAACAAGAGAACAGAACACACAGTCGTAGTAGTGTTACAGGAGAGTACTACTACAGTAACCAATCCTGACGCTGCTCTCTTTAGAGGAGATCTGCTCTCTAAAGAGAGCAGCATCAGGATTGGACAGAGCATGAAAAAAATGCCGCTCATTTTTCAAGCACTGGGGTATGTTGCATAGGCAAACCCCGTACTCAGCAGTGCTTGCTTTTTAAAATCCATTGACTTTGCTAGCTGCAGAAAGGCAGCCGGGCAAACACCACATGCTCAGTGCGCACTGTGACTGTCTGTGCCGGCACTCCAGCGCCAGTGCGCCACCCAGTGTCAGACAGTGATTAACATCATTAGTGAAGCTTGAAGTTCACACCACGGCCGCAGGGCAATAATTATCGGGCAATTTATTAGAGCGGCGCGTTAATTTATAAAACTTTTATTAACGCGCTGATCGAATAAATTGCCCGATAATTATTAGTGGGGCAACGCCCCACCGCCCAAATGGTAAAACCGCCACTGTGTATATTATACATTGTGTCTTCACCTTGAACATTAACAAGTCCACATATAGATTTCCCATCCAACTGGCATTTAGAAATATCATAATCCATCACCCATATAATTGAGCTGCAGGCCTGTATTTTCTTAGCAAATTCATGATTAGTTCCCCCAATTCATCAATAACGCCTGTTGGGTGGACTGAGAAAATTTAAAATAAAAATTAAGTAAAAGAAGATTGTACTGTTTTGAAGAATAAAGACGCAAAATTGGGAAACATGGCCTAGAGAGTAAAACGTTCACTTCTAAATTTCTAATAGTACATGGCACAAAAGTAACCAGGCCCCCTTTCCCTCTGCTGGCGACAGATGGAAATGCAGCTGTAAAAAAGATGTATACCCATTAATGACCGCTGTGTCAAAGGCCTATGTCTCCTGATAACAGGTCCAATCGAATTTACTGACAGAAGACAACCAGACTTCATTTTGCAGTTTTTAACGGATCCCTGAAACATTCTAAGATAGCAAAGATATACTTTAAACACCCCCACTATTACTTGGAATAATGACTGCTGTTCCAAGCCATTGCATTACGTGTATTTTCAGCTCAGGGTTACTTGTTCAGTGGTGTGATAAATCCATGTCCTGGACTTTTTTTCCTGTGAGGAGTCAATCGTGCCATGCCAGACGGGGGCATAAACTTGTTGTCGAGTAGTAAGGCATAATTTGGCCGGGATATGTAACTGGGATAACGGTTACCCGTGAACTTGTTATTCTTTGGGGCAACTGGTTGAAAATGCCTGTAAAAGTAACCTAGCTGCATTAACTTCATAAAAGTGGGCTTCATTCTGCCATCTCTCACTTAGGCCTAAACATCTCCAGCAGCCTTTGAGTTACGCACATTTAGGATGACAGGCATGTCACTTACCCCTCCTCTTGCTTTACTCTCTCCTCTTGTATCTCTCCACCCTCTTTCTTCACTGAGTCTATCTCTCGCTCAATTCCCCACACCACATCAACCCTCCCACAACAGTGATACAGGGCTGTGCCAATCAGTGTTGTGGGTCGCTCTCACTTATGTAGTGTTGTGGTCTCATTAAATTCAGAGGTCAGCCCTCTTTCTACTGCAGTGTAGCATGTCTCTCTCCTGCAGTGCTACAATCTCTCTTCCAAAGCACAGCCTGGCTTTTTTCTCAAGCATGGTCTCTCTCCTGCAGCATCAAGAATCACTTTCATACAGTGCAATGGTCTAATGCAGTGCCAGCAGTTGCTTGTGCAAAGCTTAGATGTCTCTCTTGTGCAGTGCTGTCACTCTCCTGAGCCGTCATCTCATTATTTGATGCTTTTCTGTCACTCACTCATGCAGTGCTAGAATCACTCTTACACAGAGATGGGTTTATCTCTCCTGTACTGTTGTCTTTTTTCATGCAGTGCTTTCTTCCCTCCCCATCACTGGACTTGGAACAGATTAAAAATAAATTTGGGTGTAACTTGTGAGCTTCACTCATTACAGAATGGGTCCTCCCTCAGGAAGCGCTGGAAATCTCACTTCCTCTCCTCCTCTATTTTTACTTTCGCCCTCTCTACTCGTGTATCTCTCCACCCGCTTTCTTCATCTCTTGATTATATAAATGCACTCCGCTTAAAACCAATCTACCTGTTGTACCTCCTCCATATATCATTAAAGTTACTGTATTTTGTATAGTTTGTATGCACCCCACTTTCCTCCCTATTGCACTTGGCATTGTGATATCATATGGAACCCTCAACAGGTATATAGCAAACGTCATGGAATGTTGTGTCATTCCTTAGCCAGCTGCTTCCCTTGCCAGCCATGCTCCTTGCCGGCTGTTTGTGGGCCTATTTAAATAAATGTTTACTTTATTCAGCTTTCGCCTTTTCAACCATTTATTTTGTTGTCACTTCAATTTGGAGACGAGTAATGAGATAACGAGTAAAGGTTTTTCTGCAGGCTCGCAACAGCTTAAAAACGACTTCGAATTCAATGACTTCAAAAGATATTCTTGAGGCAAATTACTACGTTTTTCGCCTGACGCTATGATCGGTTCTTTTTCTAACTTTTGAACCCGTTAGGCGTTCAATTTCTTTTGTTTTAGCTAACCGATTGGTTCGTTGGCAGTTAGGAGTTGGCAGTTTGATGTCCGTTAACGGCTACATCGCCACTCAGCTGCAACTGACATGGTGATGTCATCAGCATTAGAGTCTACGAACGCACGGCACGTAACGTGACCTGTGTGACTCCATTTTGAAGTCAGGCAACTCCCAAGTAAGTAAAGGAGTTTTGCCTGACAATTTCAACCGATCTTCGCGCTTCATTTCGTTTCCACAGCTTAAAGGTATAATTTCTTTCCTGAACTCATTTTTTTATTATACTTTAACGAGCATAACGCTTTAGTGAATAATTTAAACAAACAATGCTCTAGTAGATTATTTTTGTGAACTATTCTCTCATTTAAATTGGCAAGAATCGGTATAATACACATTCTAAAGAATACTTTTTTTTAATACATATAAACACATTTTTTTACTTAACAAGCATTGATATATAGACAGTTGTATTATTATTACAATATTATTATTCATTTTCTAGACTGTTTTAAAAATTAATTCCCTAATTAAAAAAGAAGACTGTTCTGCAGTAGACACAATGTCACAAAACTCTAATATAAGTGCACCAACAGCATTTTTTTCTGAACCAGGCAAACCATCCATAAAATGGAAAAATTGGCTACGTTCTTTCGAAAACTATCGAGTAGCCATTGACGGAAAAAAATATGAACCTGAAAGGAAGAAAGCTATAATGTTTGGTTTGCTTGGAGTGGCGGGATAGGACATTTTTGACAGCTTACCTGAATGTGAAGTTTCCCCTGGGCAGTTCATACCTATGGACGAATATCAGGAAGCTATAAAGCGTTTGGAAAAGCAATCTGGGGAAGAACCAAACATAATGATTGGTAGACACCGTTTTGCAATGAGAAGGCAATTGGATCCTGAAACTGTTGTGGAATATATTGCTTGCCTGAGAAGTTTAGCTACAAAGTGTGAGTTTAACGATATGGTTGATACTTAAATACGTGATCAATTTGTCTTTTACTGTTATGAAGAAAAAAAATCAAGAAAGACTGTTAGCTTGCAGGAATCCTACACTTCAAGAAGTAATAGACATAGCGAAAGGAATTGAACGCTCCCCTGAAAGCTCCAAGGAACTTTCAACTGAAATAAATTCCAAGTCTAATATGTGTACTGTACAGGATAAAAGGAAATTAGAGTTAAAAAATGAAAGTAGAAACAAACCTGGTAGCTTTATAGATTCTAAACATATTATTTGTTTCAGGTGTGGATTGAAAAATCATAAAGCTGACTATTCCGGATGTCCTGCACTCTGTAAGAAGTTCACAAAATGTTTAATAAAATTGGGCATTTTGCAGGAGTTTGCAATAATTTTATACCAACTCATTTTCAGAAGGTTATAGTCAGTAAGGTCGATGAAATGTGTTCTAATATTGTTGTTGGACCCGGCCTCGTGGCGTGGTCCCCCCTCCTCCCACATGGCGGGTCCCGGACAGCCTCGCCCCTGTTCCCCGGCCAAGAGCAGCACCTTTCACCCTCCACGAGTGCCGCCCCTCCGGGCCGCCCCCAGCTCTTCCCCGGTGGAACTCGACCTCCTCTCCTCAACCCCCTCATCTGGCCCGGACCCTTTCCCGGACCACCGTCTCCGGCCCAGCCGCCATCTTGCACCCTCCACGACCAGGCCTCGTGGCCTCGGTCCGACCCCAGCCGCCGGCCCAGCAAAGCCCCGACAACGAGGCACCACGATCCAACCAGGGGGTAAAGAGACCACTTGACGAGTCAATGGGGGAAGGAGTTTCGATGGTCCCCCATCCGCCTGGTTTCGATCGCCCACAGCCTCCCTGGGCGCTGGCTCCACCCCCCTGCTGGGTGTCTGGACTCGCACATCCCGGACCCTCCGACCTCCAAGTGCGAGGGTCTGGACATCAAAGGGCGCCAGACCTATAACTGGGGCAGCTCCGGAGCAGGTCGGCAGTTGTATCCTGGAGTCGAGAGACACCGAGACAAACTCATCTTCCTGCAACCACCTTTGGGGTCCTGCTGGCGCTACCGCGGCCCATCTTCGTGAAGCTGTCCTTGGAGTCCTGCTGGCGCTGCCGCGGCTCATCTTCGTGAACCATCCTTGGAGTCCTGCTGGCGCTGCCACGGCTCATCTTCGTGAACCATCTTTGGAGTCCTGCTGGCGCTGCCGCGGCTCATCTTCGTGAACCATCCTTGGAGTCCTGCTGGAGCTGCCGCGGCCCATCTTCGCAAACCATCCTCGGAGTCCTGCTGGCTCTGCCGCGGCCCATCTTCGTGAACCATCCTTGGAGTCCTGCTGGCGCTGCCGCGGCCCATCTTCGTGAACCATCCTTGGAGTCCTGCTGGCGCTGCCGCGGCCCATACCGGAGAACCCCCCAGCTCGAGGATTGAGAACTGTGCGCCAGATATCCCTGTACCAGGCCGGTACCAAGACTGTCCCGCTACCCCATTCCCACAGAGACTAAGTTTAAGGGGATCCCAGAATCCCGTTCCTTCTGTATTGTTACGATAACCTGCCAAAGAATACTGATAAAAGTGCTAAGAACCTATCTTTGTGTGGTGTCCATCTGTAGGGGGGTGGTTGCTCGGCTGTACGATCTAGGAGAGGGCCCCCGCCTGGAGGCCTATCCCCCTGGCTCGGCCGACCCTCAGGTTTCCCGTCTAACAATTGTCTTGACTGTTGATGACAATAGCACTACAATTAAAGGACCACTTGGAGTGGCATATATAGGTGAAGATGAATTGAAAATAATGGCTGACTCAGGTTCGCCTATCACTATTATTTCTGATAACAAGTATTATGCGAATTGGTCACATGTAGAATTATTGGCGTCCGATGTCAATCCAAAATCTTTTGGCTAATTTGGAATTAACATGTTGGGTTATTTCCAAGAGATGTTGAATATCAAGGGAAGGTCTACCAACATTTATGTTGCTGAACATGGGAGAAACATTGTAGGATGTTCTTGTATCTCCCATCCAAGATTCTTCTTGTTCTTCTATTGATAGTTTGGATATTATTCTTAGTAAATATGATTCTCTTGAGGGCGTGGCTTGAGGCATCGAGATGGCGGTCGCACTCTACGAGTGCTCCGGACCCCCTCCGTCATCCGCCTCGCATCGGCCCAGTATTTCCAGCCATCGATGTCCCAGAGTCTCGGGGACGAATCCTGCACCCTACCTGTATCGCCTTGACCCTTCTGGTGGCCTGCCTGGTGCCCGCGCCGTCTTTGCCGGCCCTCTGATCTGGGCAGCCGTTCTCCCTCAAGATGGCGGCTCTCTGGGCCTGATCTCTCGGCCGGGAGCTCCGGCTGCTACTCACCCGCTCTGCCCCCACTGAAGCTATCTCGGCTTCGGCGGTCCGGACATGCAGACAGACCTTCTGCCCCGGTGCCTGCGGAGTAGAGTGGGCCGGCTCCGGGGTGCAGTGGAGGCGCTTGAGGGAAAGGAGCGGCGCCCACGGCCTCCCAGCGGCGGTGGTGACCGGAGGAGGTTGCGGCTGGGCGGCACCGGGTGTGGCGCTTCCCGATCGCCGCGCCGCGTCTGGACCTGAGATATCCCAGGAAGACGGGTCCGGGCCTTGCCGCCTTGCTGGTGAGGAGTGGTCGCCGGTCCTGGGTGGCGTGGCCGCCGGAGCAACTGCGGAGGTGCCTGGAGCCGGGGGTGTCCGGTGCTGCGGTCGGAGGAGATGAGGAGGCGGGGGTTTTGCTGTGTGGGCCTCAGTGCCGTACTGGCCATAGCGGGCACCGGGCGTTTCCCCGGTAGGCCGCTAGGGTAGGGGCCGGTTTTGGGCCCCTGGGGGGCCGTTTTTGTTACCGGGGGTCGGCAATGTCGGCCCCCGGTAACAAAATCGGCCGAAACCGGCCGTCGCAAACTGCTTACCTGCACTCCCCCTGACCCAGGGGGGGCCAGCTGAGCAGTTTGCCAGGGCCGGTTTTTGTTCTCAGTCTGGCCCTGGTGGGCCTCCTTCCCCCTGAACCCTTCGGCGGCCGTGTCGGGCAACGGTGACGTGGACCGGTGGGACTGTGCAGAGGGGGACAGCGGGACTGTGCGCTGCAGTGCTGGCAAGCTGGTCGGGCCACCCCTGGGGCCTGGACTTGCTCTGAGACCTGCGCGGGCCCTCCATTGGAACTTAGTATATGCCCCCGCAGGGGCACTCCTCTCCCCCCTCTGGCCTGCGGTGATTCTCCGCGGCCCCGCCACTTTGGAGGGCGAGAGGGAGATGGGTGCTGGGGGACCCACAGCGGGGGCGGGGCGGGCTGACCCGAGACTTTCTGCAGTCTTTCTTCCTGCAGTGAGCTGACTGCAGGGTCTGTAGTAATGTGGGCCACCTTCTTTACCTGCCCTGCTGCTGGGGAGACGGAGTGCCCAATTCTAGGGGCCCGGCAGGCTCCCTGGCCTGCCTTGCACTCGCGGACTAAGAGGCCCGTTTTCTCCCACTAGCTGCGGGCTGTGAGGTGCACTAGGACTTGGTGAGGGGCAGAACGGCTGCTGTGTCGGGTGGCGCATGTGTGTGCCTGTCCCCCCCTTCTTCTCCCTTGGAGGCCCGGAACCTTGAGGTTGAGGCTTGTGGCCTGACTCTTTGGGACCATGAGCAGAAACTGTGCTACTCAGGCCACCACTCCCTCCACCCAAACAAGAATGGACCAATACACCAAGCCTGACCGCGACCCAGCGGTCGGGTCTACGGCTGCACCTGGGGCGGCTGGAGGTGACCTCTCCACTATCCTGCAGGCGATTAGTGCATCACAGGCCTTGGTAGAAACCAAGATCGGTGAGGTGAGGGTTGATGTGGCACTGATTCGGCAAGACCTCCATAATGCCACGGCCCGTATTACAGAGGCGGAGTCTCGTCTCTCCACGATAGAGCACGACGTGGGCACTCTCAAATCCCAAGTGGCCCGCCAGCAGACACAGACCGCGGAGCTGCATCGAAGGGCCGAGGACACAGAAAATAGGGCCCAGAGAAACAACCTGCACCTCCTGGGTTTTCCGGAGGGAGTGGAAAAGGGACGTACTGACACCTTTATCGAGGCGTGGGTCCGGTCCTGGATCCCCAAAGAGAAACTCTAGCCCTTGTTTGCGGTGGAGCTAGCTCACCGCTCCCTTGCTCCCAAACCCCCTCCTGGAGCTCCAGCTCGCCCCATTATCCTCCGTGTCTTCAACTTCCGGGATAAGGATGCGATTCTGGAGGCCGCCAGGGCGCTAGGTCCACTGCACTTCCAAAACTCCAAAATTATGGTCTTCCCGTATTATTCCAGAGAGGTGCAAACTCAACACCGGTCTTACGACTAGGTCAAGCAAAAACTCAGGGACATGGGCTTCCGCTATGGACTCCTTTTCCCGGATCGCCTTAAGGTGTTTTTCCAGGACAAAACCTTCTTCTTTGACACCCGATGGGCGGCATGGACCTGGCTTACGGAAGAGCGGCTCCTCCTACCTCGTGCGACCCCCCTCCCCTGCCCGGAAAACAGCGACTCAACCCGGTCAGAAGATACCCAAGGCGCAACAGCGCCGAACTGGATCCAGAAGACGAGGCAACCGCCGGTGGGGGGGAACTCTCAGTCGCCGGGGGCACAGTCCCGACGCTCCCCGATTCAGACCTCGAGCCAAAGGGCCTTCTCCCCTGCTCTGGTGTCTTCACTTATCGACATGGGCAGCGACCCGCGTTCGGACGTCACTCGACGGAGGGCCATGTCGGGCTCGGACCTGTCTGGGAGCCTCGTTATCCGTGGCTCCGGTGGGGAGGAGGGGCTGTGATCAGTATTACAAGTTGCCTGCCTCCACTCCACCTTTCAGGGCCTGACGTGGCGGGCCTGTCCCCGGCCCCGCGGACGGGGCTCTCCCCTGGCTCCTCTGGATGACCTGGCCAGGGGTCACCTTCTCATTGCCATCCTGAATCTGAACCATTTTGTGACTTCTTTGCTATCCACTCCATGTTTATCTACTTTGGGCATGCATCCGTACACATGGAGGGGGGTCCAACTCAGCCATGCTCCTGACTGATTGTTGCTAACTGTTTTAGACTAGCGAATCACCTCTTTGTTGGGTAGTTAGTAGTTGGGGTTTTGGGGCGACAGATGCTTCCACTTCAGAAGTGTAGGGTAGGGTGAGTTGGGAGGGGCGGCAGGGACGAGGGACCGTTGTTCCTCGACAGTTTGTTTTGTTTAGCCGCCTACAGGCCGCTGGTTGCAGTTCTTCTTGGTAGCTATGTCTCTCAGATTGGCCCACAGCTGACACGCAGATCACATCTTCCACCAGTTTGTTATTTTTTGCCGCATACGGGCCGCCATCAGGGGCTGCTGCCGGCAGTCGTGTTCCTTCCTCTCTTGGCTTCCACAGTTGATGAGCAGATCACCAATTTCCATGTCCCCTTTTCTGAGCTTGAATTCGGATGGGAGCTCTCCTCCGGCTGGGCATGGTCCCATGTAGATATCTGCCCCTCCACATTCCATTCCCTTTGATGACTTACACCCTCACTAGACCTATCCACATCCTTTCCTGGAATGTCAATGGCCTCCTAGACCGCATCAAGCGCACAGCTGTCCTCCGCGCCGCTCACCGCCACACACCGGACATTCTCTTCTTCCAAGAGACACACCTCCTAGGTATACAACGCAACTTCCTAGCTCGCTACAGATTTGACAGGGTCTGGCACTCTGGCTTTACACTGGGCTCCCGGGGGGTGGCTATTTTACTTAGGAAAGGCCTTCTCTTTACCCTGGCTAAAGCCGAGACAGATGTACAGGGCCGTTATGTGGCCGTCTCAGGAACCATTGAAGGGTGCCCCTTGAGCCTCCTAAGCCTTTACATTCCCCCTGCACTCCTGCCTCCAACACTTCGCCATCTTACACAGGTATCTCCTCCCTCCCGCAGGGACTTACGGTGGTAGGGGGGGATTTCAACGCCGTCCTGCAGCCCCTGTGTGATACGATGGGGATCCCGTCCAGGGACCGTGTCACCTCCACTAAGACCCTCTCAAGCTGGTCCTCAGCCCTGGGTCTCTGTGACGTGTGGCGGGTGTGGAACCCCAGTGGGGATCAATACACCCACACGTCGGAAGCCCATCATACTCACTCCCGAATTGACCTTCTCCTGATGCCGGCCACAGACTGGTATCAGGAGCCGCGATATTGCCCAGGGGGATCTCAGACCACTCTCCCATCTCCCTCCGTCTCCTGTTCCCTCCGACGGGTCCACGAGCGACTTGACAACTGAACGCCTGGTTCTTGCAGGACTCGGAGTTAGTGGAGTCACTTGGTCAGGAGCTGCGTCACTATTTTCCACCAATACGGGCTCGGTTCCCTCACTGGGGACGCTGTGGGAGGCTGGAAAGGCAGTTATCCGAGGAGTGGCCAGAGTATTGGTCCACGCGAAGCGATCGGAGCAGACGGCCCAGCTTGCCCAGCTGGAATCCCGGGCGACACAGCTGGAGGCTGCTCAACTCACTGGCGACCAAGGGGATTCTTCCCAACAACTGGCAGTGGTTCGCGAGGAGATCCGCCGGATCTCGTTGGAATCCGCTAAGATGCTCTCGCGCTCGTATTTATGGGTGGGGGGATAAGAACGGCAAGCTCCTCCACAACCTTGTGTCCTATCCCAAAGTCAACCGTATTATTCCCGAGGTCTGTTCAACCACCGGGGCCCTCCAAGTGACGTCCCGGCCATCGCACAAACTTTTGCTACTTACTACGCGACCCTCTACACTGCCCGTCCCCCGGGCGCTCCTCTGGCTGATTTGCTGTACGGGATTGGTACCCGATTGCCGCGTTTCTCTCAGGAGACTGCAGAGGCTCTAGACCGCCCCTTCACCCTGGAGGAAATCCAAGACACTATCTCGCTCTTACACCCCGGTAAAACGCCTGGTCCCGATGGGTACCCTCAGGAGTACTATGCGGCCTTTCGGGACATTTTGGCCCCCCATTTGGTGGACTTCTTCCGTCATGTGGCGGAGACCAAAACATTCCCACCTGAGTCAGATGTGGCCACGATAGTGGTTATTCCGAAGACACAGCCGCCCTGGGCTGTGCGGACTATCGCCCTATCTCTCTGATCAACATGGAGATCAAGCTCTTCACCACTGTCTTGGCTCAGAGACTCCGACCCCTCCTGCAGGACCTGGTCCACCTCGACCAATGCGGGTTCATGCCTGCCAGGGGCACTCGCCACTGCATTCGTCGTCTCCACCTGACTCTGGCCCACCATGGTCGACTAACCCCGTACTTGGCACTGCTTTTTATAGACTTTGAGAAGGCCTTCGATACGGGGAATTGGGATTTTCTGCAGGATGTGCTGGACAGGATGGGTTATGGTCCCTCGTTCCACCATCTGATCAAAGCTCTCTACACTAATCTCAGAGCCTGTGTACTCATTAATGGGGAACTTTCTGAGGCATTCCCGATCCGGAGGGGCACGTGTCAGGGATGTCTGCTCTCACCACTCTTGTTCGCGCTGGCGATGGAGCCCCTGGCGGCGCTCATCCGGCAGGACCCACTTATTCGGGGTTGGGCCTGGAACTCGAGCCAGGTGGATAAGATAGCCCTATATGCGGACGACGTTCTGCTTTATTTGGCGGGCCCGATAGCTCTGGCCCCAGGTGCCTGGAGGTTCTTTCCGATTTCGAGCGGGTCTCTGGACTCCGCCTCAACCTGGCGAAGTCAACTTTGGTTCCCCTGCATCCCTCTAGAGACTGCTATGACTGGCAGTCAGACATCCCCCTTAGGAGACACTCGGTCAAATACCTTGGCGTTTGGGTAGCTCTTCTACCGGAGCTTGAGTGCACCTTGAATGTTACGCCTTTGGTCGTTAGGATGAAGGCGGATCTCAAGAGATGGCAGGCCATCCCCCTTAACCCCCTGGGCAGAAGTGCGCTCATCAAAATGATGTTCCTCCCCGTTTCCTTTACATACTGCAAAACATTACTATCCACCTCCCGGGTAGTTGGTTTCGCGAGCTTGACTGCGTCCTCACCCGGTTTCTCTGGGGACGTGGGAGACCACATTTTTCCCTGGCGCACTGTCGTATCCCCCCTTTTGACGGGGGTATGGGGGTGACCACTCCACACCTCTACTACCTGGCCACGAAACTCATCATCATCGACGATTGGTAAGCGGGCGGCTGGTCCGACCCTGCCTATCGCGTGGAACTCAGCATGTCAGACTTCAGGCAGATCCAGGCGTTTTTATACGGTAGCCCAGTGCCCCAGGCTATGCCCCCGGTCACCAGGACGGTGTTTCTGGCCTGACGCACGGCCCTACGTCACGTGAGGTGGGATCGGAAACTCACTCGGCAGACGCCACTTTGGCATGGGTCCTGTATGCAAGAGGTCTCGTCCCTGTAGGGGTTCCGACGATGGGACCTCATCGAGGTTTCAGTGCTCAGAGATGTTTGGGTGGGGGACCACATCCGCTCCTTTGTGGACCTGCAGCAGTGCCATGCCCTTCCTCACTCCCAACTCTATAGATACCTGCAACTTAGACATGCCATCTATACACGTCTCACCCCCTTTCTCCCTTCCAGAGTTCAGCCCGCTGGAGGCTCAGGTGATGATGGGGAACGTAGGAAGGGGGGGAGTGTCCCGCATATACCAGTCCCTGGTGAACAATGGTCCCGCTTCCCTAGATCGGCTCAGGGCTCGAGGGGAGGGTTGGTTGGGGCCCCTAGAGGAGGCGGACTGGAGGGATGCCCTTATGGCGCCCAAAAACCTGATCACATCCTCCAAGTTGCACCTGGTCCTACTGTATTATCTTCACGCAACATACCTCACCCCGACTCGTCTATTTTACGCCTGGCTGAAACCCTCTCCAGCATGCACACGATGTGCCTCCGCCCCAGCCGATTTTTTAACACATGGCGCCATTTTGGAGGGGGGTGGAGCTTGAACTTACGCAGGCCCTGGGATGGGAGGTTCCCCATGATCTGATGTGTATGTTGTTGGGGGTGTTTGATGGCTTGGAAGGCTCTAGGACAGACAAGCGCCTTTTGGGGACAGCTGTGACAGTGGCCAAGAGGGACATAGCGGCACACTGGTCCCAGGCTAAGGCGCCTACTGTGCAGGGATGGAGGAGGGGAGTGGAGTGGTGTGGGATCCAGGAGGAGGCCCTATTCGAAGCCCGGGGATGCCCTGACTTATTCAGTAAAGTGTGGGGTAAATGGTTTAATATGCTGCCACCATGATGACCTGCCTTCATTTTTTTCTATGTATAATTGTAATTAATGTATGGACTGCAGTGCTAAACCCTGATGGACCTCCCCTCTCCTTGTCAGCAATATGTCCTGTCATGTTCTTCCCAATGATTACTGAACTGCATCCAATGAATTTCCATGTTATAAATCTAATAAAGTTGATTATCAAAAAAATATGATTCTCTTTTTGAAGATAGTGTTGGTTGTGTAAAGGGTTTTGAGCATTCCATCAAATTAAAGAAAAATGCCATTCCGGTCAAGCACAAGGCAAGATCTGTTCCGTTATCAGTTATAACTGATTTACAAAAATTACTTAATAAGCTGGTGGAAGATCAAGTCATGGAACAAAATTATTCTGCTGAATGGGTTTCTGCAATTGGGATAATTAAAAAAAATGGCGAGATTCGTTTATGCGCCGACTTGAGGTTCTTCGATAAAAATATTTTGGGCGATTGCCATCCCTTGCCAAATATTCAAGAAATGTTGGCGGCTACATCTGGGTCTAAGTATTTTTCTTTAATTGACCTCAAGCTGGCATACCATCAGGTCAAGCTGGCTGATGATTCTAAAGAGTATACCACGTTTATAACTCCTTTGGGAGCTTATAGATTAATCAGGCTTCCTTTTAGTTTAGCCTCATCAGCTAGCGTTTTTCAGAAGCTAATGGAATGTATTCTAAAAGGTGTCACTGGTGTTGAGAAATTTCAAGATGACATTTTGATTCATGCAAACACTATTGAAGTACACAACACAATTCTTGACACTGTTCTTAACAAATTAAATATTCTTGACATTGTTCTTAACAAATTAAATGAAAGAGGCATGGCGGTAGCTAAAAGTAAGTGTACATTTCTTCAAAAGGAAGTAGAGTACTTAGGTCATGTTTTGAGAGGAAATGGTATCAGGACGAAACTTGATCTCATCAAAGCAATTTCAGATGCCCCCAGACCTGATGACAAAGATTCTCTGAGATCTTTCCAAGGTCTCAGTGAATATTATTCACGGTTCACCGAAAACTATGCTGATAAGGTGGAACCATTGCGTGTTTCGTTACGTAAAGGTGAGAAATATGTTTGGTCTGAATAACAGGAATCAGCTTTTTCAGATGTTAAACATTCTATTAATAATGCTCCAATGTTGAATCCATATTATTCTGAAGTTACCAATATCATTACTGTTGATGCAAGCTCTATTGGCATTGGAGCAATATTTACTCAGGAAGTGAGAGGATCTGAACAAACTGTTGCTTTTATTTCCAGGTGCCTACACGATTCTGAGAAACACTACAGCACTATAGAGAGAGACATTGGCCTGTGTTTGGGCCGTAGAGAAACTTAAAATGTATCTGTGGGGCAAACACTTTAAATTAATCACTGATCACAAACCATTGACCTACATGATGGACGGTTGTGGTAGAGGAAATGGTAAGGCCTCTTCTAGGTTGGTTAGGTTGCTAGACAGTCGGCAAGAATACAATTTTACAATAAAACATATATCTGGTAAGGATAATGTACGTGCTTATCAAGACTGCCACAATTGTGTTCAGAACCTATGCTGGAAGAAGATACTGAATGTGTAGTAGCAAACATTGATATTTCAAAAGATACTGATCATATGTGTAGTGAGACTGAATGGTTACATGTATGTAGCAATGACCCTATTCTCATTAAAGTTAGGGATTTTGTCAAGGTAAATTGGCCACCTTTTCGAAATTTGTCTTCAGAACTTAAAACTTATTATCAGATTTCAGAAGAACTGAGTATAGTAAAAGGATTTCTCCTTCGAGGAGATCTGTTTATTCCAGCTTCCAAGTTGAAAAAATATTTAATTGACTTAGCTCACAGAAGCCATCCTGGTGCTACCTGAACTAAAAAAATATTAAAAGAATACTATTGGTGGTCCGGGTTCGATTCTGACTTGAACTTGTTTGTTGATAAACGTGCAAGTTGTTTAAAATCAGATAAGCATTGGAAACCCAGAGTCAACAAAATGCAATTGGTCTCTACTCCAGATAGTTTGTGGAACAAAATTGCTATAGATTTTGCAGGTCCGTTCAATATTCTTGAAAATAGTAGATTTTTAATTGTAGTGAGTGGTTACTACAGTAAATGGATCTGTTGAATTGAATTTGTAGCAGCAATTGACACTCGTTCTGTTATTGAATTTTTAGAGAAATGTTTTTCCATAGAAGGTCTGCCACGCATTTTAGTTTCTGACAATGGTAAACAACTTACATCAGAAAAAATTGTGTCCTTTTTTACTATAAATGGTATCAAACAGGAGAAAACACCTATGTATTCTCCTAAATCCAATGGACAAGTAGAAAGAATCAACAGATTTTTAAAGAAAGGTATCAGCTTGCCATTGCTTCAGGATTTAAAATAAAACAGCTCTAACAGGAGAAAGTAAACTGTTATAACAGTACTACCAACAATGTGACTGGGCACTCTCAGTTTTTTCTCATGAGAAGCAGGAGAAGAAACACTATACTTACCCCTAAGTTTGCTCCAAATGAGAAAAAGAAATCCAACGTTGTAGAACTCAAAGATGGTCAACTTAAAGTAAACAAAAGAATCCAAGATCATCAACTTAAATCAAAAGTTTACCACAACAAAATTCCTAGAGCAACAGTCAAGAAGATCAAATATAGGTGATTGTGTCATAGTTAGGAACCCTTTAAAAGTTCTAAAAGGAGATTCTAAATATTCTGTTCCAGTTGAAGTCATTTTTGTTGGTCATGGATCTGTTGTTTTGGATAAGCAAGGCTGGAGAAGCAAAAGTGACATTAAGCTTAAACCTGGTCAAAGAGAACTCATGGGAGATGACAAGTATGGTTCAAATTCTGTGGAAGATTATTTTTGGTTTGGATTTGAGACCCATGGGAACCAGAAATGTGAGTCATTGGATAGCTCGCATCATTTGGGAACGATACCATCTGATTTTTCTAATGATAGTGATACTCTTGTTCCTAGAAATTATTTTGCTGAACCTAAACATGTGATGGATAGTGGCCAATATGTGGATAGTACAAATGTTTCCTCCACAGAAGCACAAGTTTCCAGAGGCAGTAATGAAATGTACCGTAATGTTTGTGATAGTACTTGTACTTGTTCAGGAAGGCTTTCTCACTTCCCAAACCCGTACAAAGACTATGTTATGTATTAACTCACTTTTTTTTTAAAGGAAAATGTTGTACCTCCTCCATATATCATTAAAGTTATTGTATTTTGTAATTTGTATGCTCCCCACTTTCCTCCTTATTGCACTTGGCATTGTGATGTCATATGGACCCTCAACAGGTACATAGCAATGTTGCGTCATTCCTTAGCCAGCTGCTTCCCTTGCCAGCCACTCTCCTTGCCAGCTGCTTGTTGGCCTATTTAAATTAATATTTACCCCTATTCAGATTTCGCCTTTTCAACCATTTATTTTGCTGTCACTTCACTACCATAAAGCAACAATCCACATAAACACACTCCACACTATGCCACATAATTCCAATCAGCATTTCACTCAATGCCACATAGTTCCACACAAATCAACTCAACATCTTTCCATTCCACACTATAGTTCCCCAGAAACCACATAATACAAATCAAAAACACGATTACTATCCACATGATTCCACTGCATACCTTATACATCCACTCCACAACACATAAGTAAAAATATATTTACATTTACAACGCCAATAGCAATAGCTCTCGTTTTCTAAATCACTCCACTGCAGACTTAAAATCATACATCTTTAGGACTTTTTCAATTGCATTTCGCTCCTCCTACGACGTTATAATACAGCTCTTTAGTTGTCCACTACTTTTGTTCTCATTAGCAACCGACATTAACTTCGCGCTTTTTTATTCTTCAAAAATGACTCGATGATGTACAAAGCTGGCTAGTGAACGTGATCCATAACACAATCTCGCGCGGTTACAATGTTTGAAATCTCGCGGGGTGGTTTGTTGAAAAGATGGCGACTGCCGAGTCAGGTGTCTCTGCAGCTGCTGAAGAGGTGACAGAGGCTGAGCCCACAACTGCATCAACAGAGGTGGAGGGGGTAAAGGCACCTGCGACTTCAGGTGACCCTGTAAACGACAGCGGTGCGGGGTCGACGGCACCGGACGCAGCAGATCCTGAAAGCGGGTGAGAGAGGGGCTACATCCCAATCCAGCATAGAAATAAAAAGAGGGTATTCACTCACTACACGTTTTGCAATTTAAGTAAAAAAAATCACGTCTAGTTTGCAGCTGCCAAAGTGGCGGCCATCTTTAACTAGAGCACTGAAGTCAAGGAGGTAATAAACTTAATGCCACTTCTTTGAGTGTTGGAGCCCGCCGTTTGGCATATTTCAGTCGAGTTTACATGATGTACTGAAACGTATTTCACTTTGATCCTCTCGTAGCGATACAGTTGATTATGGCGTTGTTTTGGGATTTTTAAAATCGTTTTCTTTAATTTGATTAAACCAGAAACTCTTGTTTATCGATTTATAATCCTCGCTAGCGGATTTATGAGTGTTTTTTTTAAAATACATTTCCGTTTGCATTCATGCAGATCTATTTTTTTGCTAATGTTATGTGTATGTATCCTAATGTGTTTTGGGTTTGTGAAAAAATGAAGTTGAAACTAGTATATACCCATATTTATGTTAGCGATAAATGTGCGTTAAGGTTGAAAATATGAACATTTTCGTTATGAAGGTTGTGCTTATCAACTGCTGTTTTTCAGGATCTTTATCAAAATTCCTTTCTTTTTTTAACGTCTTATCCGTCCGTCTGCATCGCTTTTAGCATGGCAGTCACGAGTAACGGCATTTAGAATCACTACAAAATCCTCTCTCCGTTTTCAATCGCATCTTAAAATAATCCAGAAAATTGTGTTCTGTCAATATGTATGTGCAAAAATGAGTTAAAAAAAACGGAAAACCGGGAGCCTTATTTATAATGTGCCAACTTGATAGCCAAATTGGGCTGAAGAGTATCGGTACTTTGCCCTGGGTTGAAGGCTTTTCATTTTCAAGAAGTCTCTTGGTGGTTTCTGATAATTTGTGCACACTTATTGGCATCATTTACAGGAAAAGTGATTTCTCATTTTTTTGACTGTAAAATGCTCACAAGTATTTTTCTCAGAAAACTTTAATTTTAATTACAGTGTTCACTTTGTGTACATTAACTCTACAGAGACTCCATGCAGAAACGTGCGATTGTCAGGCAGCCCTTGTCGGAGGTTCTGCAGCTTGAAAGCTTCAAACCTAGATATTTACAGTTACCATTGTATGTCCTTTAAGCATATTATCCAATGGAAAGGGATCTCTCAGAGAGGTGTTGCCATGTTGTTAAAGGGGAAAAGCACTCCTAAGGCAGTTATTGATTGGGGGTATTCAGAGGGCCTGAGATGAATTTAACGGGTGTACTCCAGCTCCTCAAAAGCTACATGAGAGTTAGAAGTTCTGTTATATTTATATTTGTTTGTATAGCACACTAATCTCCCGAGAGGGTATCAAGGGGCCTGAGCAACTGTGGAGGAGGCTGTCTCCGATTTGGCGAGGAAGGTCGTTCCGTGTCTTGGGTGCGATGTAGGAGAATTCAAAATGTGCCAACATTCGTGACAAGAATTTTCAATTCTATTAAGGACTAGGAGGCAAGGATTATGCTATCTCATTTCTGTAATGAAATGCCCAGCAGCCATAGAAACAAATGAACTACAATACCCAGAAACACATGGGCAACAACCATAGAGTATGTGGTATAAAAGGTCATAGAGACAGTCACTCTTCCTTTCTTTCGTGAGAACAAATCCAGGAAAATAGAACAAAGCCATTCCGGAAAGTCAAACCAGGAAAACAGCATCACCAATCCAGGAAGGCCAAGGAACATCCCGAAGGCAACCAGGTGAAGGAAACTGAAGGAAGAAGACTCCGATGGAGCAGGAAGGTTGACACCAGACAGTTCAGAAGACTCCTCATTTGGGATCAGAACCTGAAAAGAAGACCAAGCCGTAATACCAAGCTATGCAAAAAACTGTGCATAAAAGGGAGGGTGAATAAACAGTATGCATATAGGGAAACATCATGAGCATAAATGCAGAATATGATTAATAAGAAATGCATACAAGAACGGGTGGGAAATCCTCGCCTCCTAGTACTTAATAGAATTGAAAATTCTTGTCACAAATGTTTGCAAATTTTGAATTCTATTGCAGGACAGGAGGCTCCGTTTATGCTTGTTTAAAGCTGTTCCACCACAACAGAAGCAACAGTAGCAATAGGTTTAAAATAAAACGTCTTGAAAACAAAGTCCGAGGACCAATCAGCAGCCTTCATAATGTCAAACAAAGTGACCCCATAGAGTAAGCCTTAAAAGCCATGGCTCCACGAGCTGAGTGTGCCCCAAACACAGAAACATCGATCCCAGCCTCAGCCATGAGCCAACGAACCCATCTAGCCAGAGTAGCAGGGGTGACAGGGCGGAAAGGCTTTTGCAAAGCAATTAACAACCGGCCCTGCATATCTGACCGAAAAGAAGCAGTACTTACTTCATAATCCTTGAGGCATTGGACGACACACCGATTAGGGCGAGCAGGGAAAGCGGGATCAGAAATAACTGTAGTGTTTGTCTTAGTACGCCTGGTAAGGTGAAAGGTAACGCCATCCGGCGTGAACCTGCGGCCGGCCAGATCCAAAGCTCGGACATCAGACACTCGCTTGCAAGAGATCAAGCACAGCAACATAGTCCATTTGGCCGACAGTTGCTTACGGGAGAGCAAAGAATTTACAGGCCAGGCCTCCAGAAAACGGAGCACAACCGACACGTCCCATAACGAGACGTATTTAGGTCGCGGAGGGTTTGCGAGACGAATACCATTTAGCAGTTTAGAAACCAGTGGGTGTTCACCTGCAGGCTTACCGTCCACTGGGAGTTGGCCTGCTGAGATGGCCGAACGAAAATTGTTCACTGTGCGATATGCCAAACCAGAGGAAGCCAGGGAAGCCAAGAAATTGACTATGACAGAAACATCCGCCGAAGCGGGATCAACTTGTCGTTGAACACACCAGTCACACCAACGCTTCCAGGATCCCCTGTAACGTTTGTGGGTACTGGAAGACCAGGCGTCAGTAATGAATCTGGAAGCGTCCGCAGAAAGGCCTGGGACCGACCAGCGTTCCCCGAAATCCGCCACGCTAGCAGGAGGAGAGACCCTGAGAAAATCAGGGGATGCAGATTCCGAAGAGGATCTAACGGGAGATTCCACTTCTGGGGAAGAAGGAGCGGCACTGCACAATTAATCTCCAAGAGAACCGGGAACCACGGTTGAGCCCGCCACAGCGGAGCAATCAAGATGATCTCTGACTGGAACCGTTTTGTGTAAGCCAGAACCCTGGGTATCATCATGAAAGGGGGAAAGGCATAACACAGAGTCGATGGCCACTGCTGAAGAAAAGCATCCGTGGCCAGGGCCTCCGGATCCTGTCTTCAACTGAAGAACAGAGGGAGTTGAGTATTGAGCCGAGAGGCAAACAGATCCATGTGACACGGACCCCAAGTCCAGAGAAGCGCACGAAAGACGCGGGGATGCAACCTCCAGTCGCTGAAGTCTTTCAGGTGTCTGGCGTTCCAATCCGCAATCTGATTGTCGCGGCCGGGAAGGTATTCCGCAATAACTGTGATCCTGTGTTGCAGACAAAAATGCCAAAAGTCCTTGGCAATCTCCGCCAGAAGCTTCGAGCGAGTACCGCCCAGCTTGTTGATGTAACAGACTGCAGACACGTTGTCCATGCGGAGAAGAATGCACCACTGGGACTGAAGGGGAGAGAAGCACTTGATTGCAAAGGAACCCGCCAGGAGTTCCAGACAATTGATGTGTAGAGAAAGCTCCTGAGGAGACCAACGACCCCCGTCGAGACGGAACCGCACCGGGCTCCCCAACCCCACTGACTGGCATCTGACTCGATCACCAATTCCGGAGAGGCCCCGAAGAGGGCTCGACCATTCCAGGCCTCCATGTGGTCCAACCACCACTGCATCTCCCATTTTGCTTCCTCCGAAAGAGGAATTTGGTCTGAGTAATGAAGACCTTTCCAGGGATGACAGATCTTCAGGCGCTGTAGAGCCCTGTAATGCAGGGGCGCCGGAAAGATCGCCTGAATGGAGGAGGCCAACAGACCGACAACACGTGCTAACGATCTCAACGACACAGTCTGTTTGGAAATAACACAAGTCAGCTCTCTCTTGATATAACGTACCTTTTGAGCGGGTAAGAAGTTGACAGGTAAGAGAATTGACCTGGAAACCCAAACAGTCCAACACCTGAGTCGGGACCAAGACAGACTTCTGGACGTTCACAAGGAATCCCAGGGACTGCAGGAGATCTATGGCCCAGTCCAGATGGGTCAACACCCGAAACGGAGAGTCCGCCAGAATGAGGATATCGTCTAGATAAATTATTAGACGGACACCCCTCGAACGGAGAGACTCCACCACCGGCTTCAGAAGCTTCGTAAAGCACCAAGGTGCTGACGAGAGGCCGAACGGGAGAACCCTGTACTCGTACCATTTCCCCAGCCATTGAAACTGAAGAAAGCGCTGATGAGGGGGAAAAATCGGGACCGACAAGTAAGCGTCCTTGAGGTCCAGACGAACCATCCAGTCCTTTTCCCGCAGAAGATCCCTCAACAGATGGATGCCCTCCATCTTGAAATGCCTGTAAACACGCCCCCGTTGAAATCCTTTAGGTTGAGAACCAAACGGGATCCCCCGCCTTTCTCTTCCACCAGGAAAACCGTGCTGGCGAACCCTTGAGGATGACGCACGGTCGGAACTATGGCTTCTTTTGACAGAAGAGCTTTCAGTTCCGCGGAAATGAATTCCTGATCCTGTGTTGAAAAGATAAGAGGAGAGGGAGGGTGGGTCTGATGCGGGCGCTGATAGAATTCTATTCGGAAACCCTGAACAGTCTCCAGAACCCAAGCATCGCTGGAGATTAATCGCCAATTGAGTCGGAAATACTGTATCCTGCCCCCAAGAATCACACTGCATGCAGGAATTAGGCTCACCTGATGTGTTGGAATCCTGGTATCCACCATAGGAACCTTCAGAACGACCTTTCTGGTACTGGCCATGTCCTTTCTTAGAAGGGTAGAACTTGGACTTGTTCGAATAACTGGCGTCCTGCTGATGGCCTCTGTGGGACTGGGTTCCCCTTTGGGTAGGCTGACCACGGCCGGACGGACGTCCCATACCACGTCCGGCCCTGCCAAAAACCGGACGAAAGGCCCGGCGTAAAGAGGCTTGAGCTTTGTTTAAGCCACTAAAGGTGTTGACAAATTTCGTGAGCTCCTTTAGGAAAGGTTGGCCAAAGAGAAAGAGCAAACCTTGGGCTTCCGGACCTGCCTCAGAAGTGCACAGCTCTGCAAGTTTGGGATCAAGTTTCAACAGTATCGAACGACGACGTTCGCTAGAAATGGCACAATTTGCATTTCCGAGTTGGCAAATGGCCCTTTGAGCCCATTCGATCAGTTCGTCAGGATCCACCATAGTGGAGAATTCTTTTGCCACAAAGCCAAGGTCAAGGATCTTAGTGAGGGGACCCATAAGGTCTAACACCTTATCCTGGCAAGAGCGCCAAGAACGGTCCAGCCCTTTTTTAGGGTCTTTCGCAAATTTGCGTAGGTATGTAAGCATCGTTGGATCTACTTCAGGAGTATCTGCAAGGTGATCCGCTAGGTCTGGACGCGGACACTCAGAACGAAGACGGGCCCTCACATCGTTATCAAACGGCTGGCGTATGTGAGCCTGCACGTATTCTGCCACCGCAGGTGAAGGAAGCCATGCAGAAGAGTTAGGGTGGACAATGTCCGAAGGCTCAAATGATAGGACAGGGGGATGCGTAGGCGCATCCACAAAATGCTCCTTGCAAACCTTCTTTTTTGGAGGGGGACCTGCATGGTCAGAGGAGGAGGAAGAATCTTGATCATCCGTATCCGCAGGAGAAGCAGTCGTAGATGCCTCAACTCTGGACACTGGTTTGGCAGTTTGCAATGCTTTAGCCAACTTCCGAAAATCCGAAGAATGAGGGGTATTAGGAGAGGTAGCAGACTTGCGCGAAGCAAGAACCCATCCCTGTTGCTGCGCATACTGGGTCAAATGACGCTTTAAAGGCGTTATGGCCCTCACCAAGGCCTGGTTGACCGAATGCTGGACCCCTTGGTCAAGCGCCTCTACCAAATCGTACTCCAAGGACTCAGAGACGTCGTCCTCCTCATAATAGTCATCCCCATATAAAGTACTCCTTGTCTCACTGAGTGAGAAATACATTTTAGCCCACTGGATGACTGGAATCCTGTATGCCAAAGGCAAAATGCAGGGGAGTGCAAAAACCCCGACAGCAAGCCAATAAGCAGGAAAAAGTCTGCCAATTTCGAATTTTAAACGTGGAGGGAGGGCTTGCTGAGCACCAAAAAACACACTCTAGGCAGTGCCTATGCCAAATTCTACTACCCAAAGCGTCTATGCAACAATGGGCGTCTGAGAGGTTAATACGCTGGCTGTGGGCGTCGAAGCTGACGAGGCGTCTCAAGAGGCTCCGTAATCCTGAAGAGCCAAGGAAGCAGGAAATGAGTACCGCGCATGCGTGGTGTTCCAGGAAGCCAGAAGCGTATAATAGAGAGCTTGCGCTGCAGCCCACGAGGCTCTCAAAACCCCCGGTCTCCCGCTCCACAACAAAGACACACAGGCGCCGAGCGCCCGAGTCACCAGGAAGGCGAACACGTGCTTCCAGAAAATAAACGCCGAGAAGACCAGAAATCGAAGCGCCGATAGAACGGGCATTAACAAACACGCGCGTGCAGTATAAGCAATGAAGCGCAAGCAGAGATAAACAACAAAGCGCTAAGAAGCACAATGCACGCAAAGCAAATGTCAGACAATACCAGCAAAAGCGATACGGTAAGACAAAATGCACTTAACTGGCTGCGGAGCAGCAAAGAAAGAGGAAGAGTGACTGTCTCTATGACCTTTTATACCACATACTCCATGGTTGTTGCCCATGTGTTTCTGGGTATTGTAGTTTATTTGTTTCTATGGCTGCTGGGCATTTCATTAAAGAAATGAGATGGCACAATCGGAGCCTCCTGTCCTGCAATAGAATGAGCGACCTCCAGTTTTGTTTTTGCAGATGCAGGGTACGAGTGAGGCAGAGCATAGGTGTCTGGTGGGTTGGTGAAAGTGTATGCGGCTGTTCAGGTATTCTGGTCCTGTGTTGAGTAGGGCTTTGTGTGCATGAGAAGTTTGAATTGGCTGCGCTAGTGAACAAGGAGCCAGTGAAGCTTCTTGAGGTGCCTTGTAATGTGGGAGCGGCGTCAGAGGTTAGAGTATGAGTATTGCAGCGGTGGTCTGGAGTCGGCGTAGGAGTTGTTGGCAGATTCTGGCGTAGTTTTTTGCGATAGTCTAGCCTTTCGGTAGTGTTTGTGTGTCTGGTGTTCTGAGGCAACCATTTGCAGCTCCTTCATACCATGTGTAGAACGTGGTAGCAGGAGGTGCACATTGTGTTGACTTGAGCCGCTGGTTGAGCTTGTCATCTAGGATGATCCCTAGATTTCTTGTGTGGTTTGTGGGTGTGGGTATTGGTCCTAACTCTGACGGCCACCAGGTGGAGTCCCAAGGGGAGGTCAAATTGCCAAAGACCAGTACTATTGTCTTATCGCAGTTGACCTGCAGGCAGTTGGCTTGCATCCAATTTGCTACCCGGGTCATGCAGTTGGCAGTAGTTATTTTGTATGTCAGAGAGAGGAAGAGTTTGGTGTCATTGGCTTAGGAGATGATGGTGATGTCTTCTGATTGGATGATGTGGGAGAGCGGTGTCATGTATGTGTTGAAAACAGTGGGGCTGAGAGACTATCCCTGTGGGTCTCCGCATATCAGTCTCTTAGTCTCTGATGTGAAGGGTGGCTGTATGACCCTTTGGGTTCTTCATGTGAGGAGGGAACTGATTTACTTGAAGCAGATCTTTGCCTGCCGATCACATGGAGTCTTCTGATGAGGGTGTTATAGGACGAACAAAGCAAAACCAAAGGGGATGATGGACGGAGTGTTGAACATTGCAGGCACTCTCCCCCAGTCAACTGACTTGTGTTTAATCCGTCATCATTCTTTAGCTCACTCCGCCACCCCAGTTGTGACATGGCCATATGCAAATCAGTCTGACCATGTGCCTCATGGCAGCAGTCCAGCCCGAACTGCCAAGCCATGTCTTCCCTAGACCGAAAACAAGCATCCTGGGATCGGTTTCTGGCTAGTCAGTCGTCATCAGCCAGGCTAGCTTGTATCCAGTTGCTGAGTGAGCAAGGGACCGACTTCTGGGCATACCCTGCCATCTTGGGGTGAACAAAGCAAAACCAAAGGGGATGATGGCCGGAGTGTTGAACATTGCAAGCACTCTCCCCCAGTGAACTGATCTGGGTTTAATCCATCTTCCTTCTTTAGCTCACTCCGCCACCCCAGTTCAGACATGGCCATATGCAAATCAGTCTGACCTTGTGCCTCACGGGAACAGTCCAGCCCGAACTGCCAAGCGTGAAGGTTAGTTCCTCCTTGAAATAACTTCTGTAGTCAGGTGAAGATTGAAGGAGAGACTTTATTAATTAGAAGCAAACATTGAGACCCCATCCTGCAGTAAGACGAGGTTAACTGTCTCTAAGTTCATACATTCCCCAGGCAACCTTCACCACATTCCAGAACCTGCAATAATTGGCAGACCAGAAGGAAGGCAGAGGACACCACATCACCTTCCCCTCCATGAACAAACCGAATAATAAAGGAAACAAAACAGTATACAACTGAAGAAAATAAAAAACATGCTGCTGAGTAACATTTTACAAATTAAGCAACAAAGTCACGTAAGAAAGGGGAGCACGCTTCAAATGTTCTGGTCTACCAGAGCTCTCAAAAGATCCAACATTTTCAGTAGATAGTTTCTGTAACAGCTGAGAAGAACCACATGTGAGTTGCGATGTGAAGATTTCGCCACCCTGTTCAGATTCTATATCCTGTGGTCACTTGTCTGTATGGCATTCTTAAAAAGTTTAATCACTCGAATCGGTTGACTGAACTTAGACATACCTGACCCCTTCCTTGGTAATACAATTTTGATCCAGTTACCAACTTTGATAATATTGTCTTTCACAGCCTTTCTTACATCATAACGAATTTTCCTCTCATTCATTTTGTTTCTTTTCCCTATCTTCCCAACCATCAATGTTATCAACTTTCTCATCAATCACAATCCTTTTAGATGAGATCCAGGATGGAGCCATCTCAATATTGGCCACTCTGCCTTTTAACAGGCAAAATAGAGCTACACCTGTTGAAGAATGAGGGGTGAAACGATATTCCCTCACCTTTTTACGTAAAGCAGTTTCCCAACACGCACCACAAGACCTAGCTTGCTGCAAAGTTTCTTTAAGGACTTTTATAAACCTCCCCGCAACACCATTACTTTGTGGATGATATGAAGAAGATTTCTTGTGAATAATTCCTCTCAAAGTCAAAAACTCTTCTATGACTCGAGATGTAAATTGGACTCCGTTATCTGACAGGATGGTGCAAGGAAATCCCTCACGTTCAAAGAGTTTGTCTAAAATTCACGACCACAGAGGACTCCACTGAATTAACAACCTTGATCTCTGGCCATCGTGAATACATATCCAGACAGACTATGACAAAACGATCTTGTGAATTTAACCTAACATGTCCCAAAATATGTATACCAGTGTCCGACCAAGGGGCTTGGGCTTGATCCCTAATCGCCATGGGTGGAGTTCTGCACTTCAATGACTTAACATAATTCATACAATCCGCACATTCACGAACACCACCAGGCCACCAATATACTGGCATTATCCTCTCTTTGGATTGGCAATACCCATGTGAGAGGCATGGGCCTTCCCAACTATCTTTTCTCTTAAGACCGAAGGTGGAACAAGTTTACTGCCACGTAACAATACTCCATCAACAACTGACAAGTTATCTTTGACTTGCCAGAAACCCTTTAGGGTATCGTCACAATTCTTCTTCTCACACCATGTTTCTTTAACCATGGTAACAACATTTTGTAAAATAGGATCAGCCCCAAGACCATTCGTACAGTCATCTTCCGTAATTATACCTTCGGTTATGATGCAAACATTGACTTCCTCTTCTAGTTCTTCACCACCAAACCATTCAACATCAGCACCCAATTCCTCATTCTCCGTTCCCAGTCTAGAGAGGCAGTCTGCTAAAACATTGTTAGCTCCAGGAAGATATGGGAAATCAAAATAAAATTCTTGAAGGGCTACAACCCACTTACGTATCCGATGACTGACAAAATCAATGCCTTTTTTTAAAAAAGATCTCCTTAAGAGGTTTGTGGTCAGACAAGACTTTACATTTCTTACCCTAATTTTTTTTTCGTAGTTTCCTAACCGCCCAGAACACACTAAGAGCTTCCTTTTCTAGAACCGAACATACATTTGGCACCTCTTAAAGGCCTGGAGATAAACAAGATATTTTTTTTTCCCACTCCCTCAATCTTCTGGCAACAAAACAGCTCCTACTCCAGTGGAGCTGGCATCTGTCATGAGATAAGAAGGCTTGGAAGGGTCATAGCTACTCAGAGAAGGAGCGTTGTTGAGCCGATTTTTGATATCTGTGAATTCCTTTTCACAAACTTCGGTCCACTCAAACTCGCACCCCTGTTTTAACAAAGATCTAAGTGCCAAAGTCCTCCCAGCAAAGTTTGGAACAAATTTAGGGTAAAACTCCGCCATACCTAAGAAGAATTTAATGAGTTCACCCTTAGTAGAAAGTGAACGCAACTTGATTACAGAGTTAACCAAACCAGACTTCGGTCTAATACCTTCTGCTGAAAAGAAATGACCAGGGTACTCCATCTCCTTAACATTAAATTTACATTTATCAGCTCGAAGGGTGAGACCAGCATCTTGAAGTTTACTTAGCACCTATCTGAGTCTCATGTCATGGTCTTCTTCATTGAACGCAAAAATAAGCACCATCTTGATATAATTTTACTTCCTTCAGATCCCCAAGAATGTTCTCCATTACTCTCTGAATGACAGAGGCAGCAGAGATTAAACCGAAGAGCATTCACAGACTCTAAAAGTACCAAAGGACGTGACCAATGCAGTCAAATCTTGTGAGGAGGGATGCAACTTAACCTGGTGATAGGCCGAGGTCAAGTCTAAGGAAGAAAAGTGTTTCGCACCGTCCAGAGAGCACATTTCAGTAATATTTGGTAACGGATAGTAATCTGCAATTACAGCTTTATTCCGCTCTCTCAAGTCCACACAGAGCCGGGCTTCTCCGTTGGCTTTACGTGCCATAACAACCAGAGAGACCCATTCTGTAGCTTCAACTCGTTGAATGATCCCTTTCTCTTTGAGTTTCTCCAATTCTGACCTCATACTATCCCTCACTGAGAGAGGAACATTCCTAACTTTAGCAACCCTAGGAGTGGAGTTGTTTTCAATTTTATACAATGTACATAGTTTTTGCAACAACCCAGTTCTTTGGCAAAGACCCCCAGAAACTCACTTATCAAAACGTGAGCAGGTTCGTCAACGACACTGATCACTGGTAATTCTTTCAGACTAACCTGAGGATCTTCATTAGGATCAAGAAAAACATGTTGTTCCTTCTGGTGTAACTAACTAATTAATAAGTGAGTCCCCTTTCACTGAAACATATATCTTCCCAGATCCAATCCTTCCCTTGAAATTGATAGAACCACAAAAATAACCACTTAATTCAATGGGAACACCCCTATAAACTTTTGGTTTAACATCGGGTTTTAACAGGGACACCTTACCACGTAGATTGTCATAGAATACCTTAGGGATAAGTTACATTTTTGCTCCTGAGTCTAACAACATTTTGACCGAAGCTCCATTGATGAGAACTTCCTCATAACGACTATCAAATCATAAGGACTATCAGATCTATCAGCCAAAATTTGGTGAGCTATGACTTCCTCACACAATCATCATCAAAGAGGTCCATTTCTTTCACCGTCTTTTTTTTTTTTTTTTTTGGGTTATAGCGTGATCTACAGCATTTCGTAACATGGCCTTTTTCCCACATTTTTTACATAAGACTTTCCACCCTTGACAACTTTTAAAATCAGCCATATGTCCAGAGTCTCCACATCTATAACGTTTCCCTTGAAAAACCTTTTGATTGACAGGTTTTCTGAGTGGAACAGCTTTCGACCTCCAAGATCTGTCAACAACTGTTTTAACTTCAGCACTCTCTTTATTCTCAGTGATAGTTTCTTTTTTTTTATGACCTTAACACAAGCTTTTAGTGTTCATAGGTCTTAGCAGTGGTGATCACTTCTTGCAGCGAGGGATTGTCTTTTTGCCAAAGTGCGTCTCTGGTCTTGTCAAACACATAGGCAACCACCCAGTGCCTAAACAGGAGAGAAGTACAATATAGAGTCTTGAAAAAGATGGCCCACATCCAATGAGTCCATCGAAACGCGTCAACGCCTTTTTTTGCACAATTAAATAACCCAACTCACCCCACGAACATTGAGGAAAAAAAGACAAGTCTGGGTTTGAGTAACATTGAGGGATATAATGTGCACCACCATATGACAAACTGTTAATGTCTGTGTTTTTTCTTCTCTCCCCCTCCCTTTCCATCTCACACTGTATGAATTAGAGTACGTTTGTAGGTGTTTCTTTTATACATTGTTTCAGTATTGATGTCTATATAAGTTGTATATGAACTGCAGGACAAGTATTTGATTATGTCTAAATGAGTAGTGTAAAGAGTGACAAACTCTATTTTAAGCTTTGTGTATGTGTTTTTTTAGATTTATGAAAATATTGTTTTAATAAAACTTTTCTACATTTTTACATATAGTGTTGTTTATGTTTATGTTTTTACTGATTTGAGTCTTGTGTCCAAGATCAATATTTGGGCTTCAATTCTTTAGACACTTAACCAAGGGAAACTGTTTAACTCTACTACTTGTCGAACACATCCCAACATGAACTGGTCTCTGAGGCGTTCGTCCAATATTGAGCCAGAGTTACACGTAGAAGCTAATTTGCGTAAAACTGAGACGTAGTCTTGAACCGATTCCTCTGGTGTCTGTATCCTTCTACCAAAGTGATAACGCTTTAGTACTGTGCTAATTTTAGGCCGATAATGAAAATTTAATTTTTGTAAACAAATCTCATATTCATTAAGTGAAGCAGATTCACTATCAGGAAGCTCTGGAAGATGTTCGAAAACTTCTTGACCCTCTGCACCTAGATAGTGCATGAGAAGAGAAGTTTTCCTCTCCACACTTAAAGATGTGCCGCAAACTCGAGCATAATGAGAGAAAACCCTATTCCACTTTTTCCAAGGTATGGGAGGAGAACCAGGAGAAGAGAGAAAAAATGGTGGAGCTGTGACGTTTTGCATAATGTAAAGCACACACAAAAATATATATGCAAAAGAAAAGTGTAAAACTAGTAATATAACAAATATGAAATCCAATGTGTAGTAAGCTCAAAGATGAGTGTACCAGTGTAAGAAAATACCATGTGAATGAGGATATGGTAATTTAAGCTGTGTGTATCAGCGTTGTGTTTATTAAACGTCGATGATCCACTGACACACTGAGAATGCTGTGTGTATCAGTGTAGTAAAAATGCGTATTGACAAAGTGGTAGTAATCCAATGACATGCAGTAAATTCTTAAACAGCAAGATGCTGTGTAAGCTGTGCGCGTCAGCTGTGTCTTTTTTTTAATTATCTAGAGAGGATCCACTGACACGCTGAGGATGCTGTGCATGTCCGCTTCGTTCTTGATAGAATAACTGCAAATTTGCGAGAAATTAAATCCGAACAATTAAATTGCCCAGACGTTTTAAATACACAGACATGCTGTTCTTGTCCGCGTGGCATTTCAAATAGGGGCTCATCGTATATAAATAAATACTTAAACGCCGTTCAAGTGAATATCCTCGTCACCAAGGAAGCCGAAACTGCAGGAACACTGACGCAGCACGTTCCACTGACGTCACAAAGACCACAGGCAAGCGTCAATAGAAACAAGAAAATGGCCACTTCTCACACACGTAGTGACGTCTTTGGAACAACCACTACGAATAGGCCCAAAGAGTCAGGCAAGGGCGCGTAAGTCAGGCGGAGGCAAGTGGCCCAGAAACGACGTCCGAGGAAGTCATATAAATTGTAGACACAAACGCGCAGCAGACGTACCTCGCTGTGTATGAACAGGAGTTTGCACTGCAGGCTCACGAAGTGACCAACATCTCTCGACGTGATAAGCTTGCAAAGTACTTCAAAATCTCACTCCTTGAAACCTGGGGAAATCGGCAGGATGTTGAGCAGCTCTGGATGTACCGCAGTTGCGAGATTCAGAAGTTGAAAATGCATGTAAGAATAAACGCTTCTTGAAGTAGAGATGAAAGATGACGTTCCTCTTAAATATTTGTGACTGTTGGAGTCTCAGTTCGAAGTGTGGGTCATCCTCGCCAAAATGTGAAGGATAGTCCCTCTTGAAGTAACTTCTGTAGTCATGTGAAGATTGAAGGAGAGACTTTATTAAGTAGAAGCAAACATTGAGACCCCATCCAGCAGTAAGACAAGGTTACCTGTCTCTAAGTTCAAACATTCCCCAGGCAACCTTCACCACATTCCAGAACCTGGAATAATTGGCTGACCAGAAGGAAGGCAGAGGACACCGGACCATATCTTCCCTGTACCAGAAACCAGCATCCTGGGACCGGTTTCTGGCTAATCAGCCGTCATCAGACAGGCTAGCTTGAATCCAGTGGCATACCCTGCCATCTTAGGGCGAACAAAGCAAAACCAAAGGGGATGATTGACGGAGTGTTGAACATTTCAAGCACTCACCCCAGTCAACTGATCTGGGTTTAATCCATCATCATTCTTTAGCTCACTCGACTGCCCCAGTTCAGACATGGCCACATGCAAATCAGTTTGAAACTGTGCCTCATGGGAACAGGGTTTTACGAGGGTGTTACAGGTGGCAGTGGTGAAGACCGCAGAGAGGTTGCGCAGGACTAGGGCAGGTATTTTTGCACGATCCAGGATGAGTTGAATGTCGTCAGTGGCTGCGATGAGTGCTGTTTTGGTGCTGTGGCCGTCTTGGTTGGTGGTGGGTAGTTTAGCAACCAGTTCTCATGTAAGAGGTAGGTTGGTGTGCGCAGTTGCTGTAGATGTTTGTGGTTTTTGCTATGGAAGAAGTTGGATAGGTTGTCACAGTATTGTTGGGAAGCAGCGATGTTGTTGACAGTGGCCTAGGGTGAGGTGAAATCCTTAACGGTTGAGAATCTATTTGCAGCTGTGTGATCTTCCTTTTGATGCTGTTTACTAGGGCTTTTTCTTGGTGTCTTTTTGTTGTTGTTTTTTTGCTGGTGATAGCGTCTTAGTGCAGCTCTGTAAGTAGTTATGTCTGTTGTATCATAGATAGCATAGCTATT
Organism: Lissotriton vulgaris; assembly: GCF_964263255.1. Classification (NCBI taxonomy): domain Eukaryota; kingdom Metazoa; phylum Chordata; class Amphibia; order Caudata; family Salamandridae; genus Lissotriton; species Lissotriton vulgaris. The sequence goes on from NC_141699.1 coordinate 906,843,183, forward strand.
GTAACTCATACCTTTAAAATTTGGGATGAAACTCGGAAAACGGTTATAAGGGGTTTTTCATGGTTCTCTTTAGGTGAAAGGTTACAATAAGCATACAGATTGTATACAACGCCTTCTCCAGGGTGCACCATTTTTAGCCCGTTGAAATGCATTGCAGTAAATATCTGGATATGAAGTTACAAAATGCATATACAAAGGGTGATAATAGACTTTAGTTACAAAGGAATTCCTTTGTTGGCTGCCTCATTCTAATTAGGGATTGCTGTAATTTCTAAAGTGATTTATTTATTTTACCCTGGGTTTTTTTTCTCATAGGAATTATGGAAGGTGCTACAGAAGGTAAAACGAGGGCATGTTTGCGAGATACATGTCTGAAATGCCTATATCTTGTACTTCCAAAAGCAACATTCTATCTTTGATTCCTCTGTGTACTGCAGCTTCACAGTAAAGTTCTAGTAAAACGCTAGAGCTTTAATATTCTATATTTATTGTAAAAAGTTTTGTATAGCGCGGACATGACCCCGGAGGGTATCGGAACGCTTTACGTAGGTATAGGTAGACAAAGGAGAATAGGTCGGTGAGAGTAATCATGGAAACAGGCGATCTACGACAGGGGCAAGCAGAGATTAGTCTGGTAAAGGCAGCAGGAGGGTGATAGCAAAAAAGGGGGGGCAATATACATCCAGAGCAAACCAGACAAAAAAGTAAAAGTAAACAATCACTTAGATGCAATAGGAGCACAACAACAAGTTCAGCGCATTGTTCATTAGAGCAGTTTGTTTAATACAAAATTTGTAACTTCTCTTTTGAAGGCAAGAGTAGAGGGAATTAGTCTTGTATCCACTGGAAGGGAGTTCCAGATTCTCGGGGCGATGCCAGAGAATGAACGATTGTAAGTTTTAAGCTTCTTAAATTTCTTGGGTTTGAGCAGCAGTGTGCCTGTGCTCCTTGTGGATCTGGAGCCACCCGAAAGTTTGTTTGTTTGTCAGGTAGAGAGGGGTGTTGAAGTGTAATACTCTATGGGTCATACAAGCAACCTTAAGTTGTATCCTAGCTTCAAAGGGAAGCCAATTGAGCATTTTAAGGTCCGGTGAGAAGTGATTGGTCTTCTTAGAGCCCGTGATAAGTCTAGTGGCTGCATTTAGAGATGCTCTGATAGGTGCTAAACTGAGTTTAGGCATTCCGCAAAGAGTCGCACTGCCGTATTCTAGTCTGGAAATGACAAGTGCTTGCACCGCCGATTTAAAGTCCTGTTGGGGAAGGTAGGGTTTGTTTTTTCTTAGGATGCAGAGTTGGAAGTTCGCTCCTTTGGTTGATGATCTGATGTGATCTTGCGTGTTTAAGTTTTTATCCAGCACAACTCCCAGTGATTAAGTGGAGTCAACGATATGTGGTGTGCAGTTGAGGGCGGTGAGGTTACAGGGAAATTTCAAAACAATGGAGGTTTGCTTAGTGGGTGAAATGAGGAGGAATTCAGTCTTGAGGGCGTTTAATTTCAGATGGTTGGAGTTAAGCCAGTTAAGGGTTTTGAGAAGGGTTCCGTTGAGAGATTTGATGTCATCAGGGGAGGAGATTTTCATGTAGAGTTGGGTGTCATCCGCATACATGTGATATTGGAGTCTAAGAATTACAGTCAGTGGTTCAAGGAAGAGGTTGAAGAGAGTGGGGAGAGTGAGGAGCCTTGGGGAACACCCAGAGTGCAGGGACTCGGGTTGGAGAGAGACTGGTTGGATTTGACCCTTTTGTGTTCGGTTGTTGAGGAAAGAGGACAATCATTTAAGGACTGTGCCAGAGAGCCCCATTCTGCGTTCCAAAAGGAAGAGTAGATTGTCCTGTTTGACAGTGTCAAACACCGATGATAGAGTAGGATTAAAAGGAAGGTTTAATTTTGGTCAAGTAAAGTGAGCACATCGTCCACAATGTGAGTGATGGCCGTTTCAGTGCTGTGCCCAGTGCGGAAACACGATTGGAATTGGTCGAGAAGCTGGAACTGCTCAATGTGTTTGCAAAGCTGTTCGTAAATGCATTTCTCCAGAAGTTTTGCCAGGGTCGGTATGTTTGTGATTGGGCGGTAGTTGTTCAGGTCAGTGGTGGTGCTAGTGAACCTATCATTTCTTTAAAGAAGTTAGGGGGGAGAGGGTCATTGAAGTGATTTGAGGGTTTAAGGGTAGAGAGAATGTTGAGGATGGTACTGTCATCGAGGGGAGTGAAAAGACACCAAGAGGCATTGTTTTTGAGTGAGATACTCAGAGGCGAGGGTAAGGGTGTGGAGACCGAGGCATCGGGAGAGGGGGTGATTTAGCAGACCTAAGGTCTGATTCGATTTTATTCATCTTTTTTTAGAGGAAGAATTTAGCCACAGCATCAGTTTGGTTGCAGGAGAGTGGTGTGCTGAGATTGGGTGGAGGTGTTGTTGGATTGTGATTTCATGAGTTCAAAAAGTCTTTTCGGGTGATTTTTGGCTATGTCAAGTTGGTGCTTGAAGAAATTGGCTTTCACCGTTTTAATGAGTTTGTTGTATCTGTTTCTTTGGGATCTTAGACTGTTTAGAAGATCCGTGGAGGGAGAGGTGTCTGTCCTCATTTAGTCTGTCATTGAACCATGGTTTGGAGTCTTATGGGAATTCTTTAAAGTTGAAGAGGGGCCATATCATTCCGGGCAGATAGCATGGTGGTGTTATAATGGTCGGTGAGGTCATGGACGTCAAGTTATGTTAGAAGGCGGCGGAAGGGAGAGATTGCAGCGATCTATGAGCTCATTCACGCTAGTGTTATGGTGCTGTTTTTTCCAGTGTTTAAGTTTGAGTGGTTGTACAGATTTGTGGTTCCAACTTTCAAGTATCAGTAAGGTGATAAAATGATGGTCAGACCAGTCACAGGGGAGAATGGATTCGAGATGAATGGAGTTTTGGTTGGAGATGATGAGATCCAGTGTTGAACCTAAGTTGTGAGTGGGGTTGTCACAGTATTGAGTGAGAGATAGATCAGTAAGGAAGTTTTTGAGGGTTGTAGCAGCCTGACCGTGGGGGTTATTCCAGCGGAGATTGAAGTCTCCAAGGAAGATATGGGGGTAGGGATTCCCCAGGTTGGAGGAGATGGTTTCCATAACTTGTTTGATTAGTTGGAGGTTATCACCTGGGGGGTGGGGGGGGGGGTGATGGGGTGATAGAAGATGTGCAGGCTGCATAAGGGTCTGTGTGTGCTGTTGATATCTATGGAAAGGTATTCACATGAGGAGAGATTAGCTGAGTGGGACTGTGTTGCTGTGAGAGTTGCGGAAGATACAGGCAATGCCAGCTCCTAATTTCTTAACTCGGTCGAGTCTGATAATGTTGTGACTAGGAGGGACTAATAGGTCCAGGATAGGGCCAGAGGAGTCGTTGAGCCCTGTTTCTGTGAGGGTAAGGAGGTCCAGTCTTCGGCTAGGATAAGATCGGCAAGGTCTGTGGCATGTTTCGCTGCTGATCTACAGTTAAGTAGCATGCTTTTCAGGTGTGATTTGTGCATGGTGTCAGTGGGCGCAGGTTGTGAAGTGTGGATCTGCAGAAGGTTACTGAAGGGAGGGGAGGGGAGGGAAGGGATGGAGGGGAGGGGCGGGGCGGGAGGGGAGGGCGGGAGGAAGGGAGGGAGGGAGGGAGGGAGGGAGAGAGAGAGAGAGAGAGGGGAGGGGAGGGGGGGAGAGCGATATATAAAAAATTACCACTCTGAGGTATTGTCCCGCGAGTGGGTGATGTACGGGAGGACAGGGGAGGTTGATTGAGTTCCTGTTGGAAAGTGGGCAGGCTTGTTGTCTGGTGTGGGAGTGATGTAGGCAAGGGCTAGTGGGGGAAGTATTGGAGAGGTGGCTGGGTCGAGGGAGAGCAAGAGCACCGTGACTATAGGTTACAGTCTGGTCAGGTCGTGGCACGATGGGTGAGTTAGGGGAGCCTGGTTTTGGAGGACCTATGGTCTAAAGGGAGTTGATCGGGGAAGGTGAGGCCGTTCTCAGAGTGTGGTCGATAAAGAGGGAACAGGGACCTCCTGAGATGGGGTACAGGAAAGAACGAACCTGGATTGAGTAGGGGAGTCTCTAGGGACCAGGGATCTTTTAAAGAGAGCAAACCTGTCCTCAAATATGTAGAGGCTGTGATCGGTGGCCTGAATAAGAATAGCCCCATTGTTGTAGATTGATATAGTGGCATTAGCTCTAAAAGTGGGGAACTTTGTGACCAAAAGTCGCAGACCGTGAGGGGATTTTTTGAAGAGGTGATGTGGAGTAAATTGTGGAACATAGATTTCCACTGAGCTCTTTTTTTATTCTAGAAGATCAGGTCACTAGTAATAGTACCTTTTTTTTTGGGCAGATGTAGGGGTCGGAGTTAAGGGTTTCTGGATTGGCTTTTAGCAGCCTGTGTTTCAGAGTATTGGTCGCAATTTTGGAGAGGCTGTCAGGATAGCTAATTGTGTAGCTGTTAGATCCTGACTTTTTAAGTCTAGGGTCCCTGCTGCGAATTGAAAGGGTGGTCGTGGAGGAGAAAGCTTAGTAAATGTGGACAGGCAGTGAAGAAGGAGAGCGCAGGAGCTAGTAAACTTGGTTTGGCATGGAGTTAGGAGTGTGCAGAAGTCCTGCTCAGCCATGCATTGAGGCTCCTATCAGGTCACACACTGAGTTGGATACATGACAATTAAGGAGATAACATTAATCCGAAATACCAGCAAAAGGAAGCATTGACTTTCCGGTTTACTTTGGCTCCCCTTATGTTCATAAACGCAGCTGATGAGAGTGGGACTATGGACTAAATCGCTATTAGAGGCCCCTAATTTTCAGCTGATTACATTCACTGCGAAGCAGCAGATGGGCAGAGGTGTGGGGGCTGATACACTATGGTAGTAGTATTCCATGGGCAAAGGCGGGGCATACCAGTTCAGTAATAGGGAGCAGTCACCAGATGGATGCCCATGAGTCGGTAGCCGTTATAAGATGGCTGCCAATTGTATGTGACTACAACCTATTTTAGATTTTGCCTGTCATAAAATGGCCGAGGTTAATTTCCAGAGGCATGAAATGTAGTGAGCTAATCTAGCATGCAGTTATGTAAAAAGCAAATCAAATCAAATACTGCCAGTCCATACCTCCCAAGATTTCCCAATATCGCAAGACAGAGTCCATTCACTCATCATGGCATCCGTGAGGATTCGCGCTACCGGGCATAGGGAGAGCCTTCTGCCTTATGGAGCTAGCCATGAGGGGAGGGGTGAGTGGATCTGGGATGAGGGGAGATCAAGTTAGTAACAGAACTGGGCCGGTGTAAGGAGCCTAATTCGGAGCTACGGGCAGAGCTCTGCGCGCATCGTGGAGCTCATCTTTGATCCAATATGGCGTCTGAGGAGCTTGGAGCTGAGAGAGCGGCTGACAACGAGAGATGCCGGTTGAAGAGGAGGTCGGCTCCGGGCTCAAAAGAAAGCAGAGGGCCAAATCTGGAAGGCGGCATCACATCAGGCTGGGAAGGCCAAAAGGCCTTTGTGTCAGGAAGGACCACGTTTGACTTAATATTTCTAAGAGATCCGTGGCAGGATGGCGCCCCGCAGCCCGTCCGGTTGAAGCTTCACAATGGGCGAAGTATGTAGAAGGCGTGACCCGGGATTATTTCTCCTCCGGAGGCCAGCTGTGGTAGAGTGCTGCAAGCCAGGCTGAAGGAGATGGGGGTCCTCGCAGGGATCGGTGAACTGCAGCGCTACGCCAACTCTAGATGCATCTCCCACCAGTTCTGTGAGGTGGCTCAAGATTGTGCCTGTTTGAGTAGGAGCTGGAGAATCAAAATAATTACCTATGGAAGAGAGTGCAGTAAATGAACAAAACAATGGGTTTCAATTCATAAGGGAAATTATGGTTTATGCTTTAAAATTAAGAATACATTTTCAATAAATTCTCCAATATCTTCCTCCTCCATGTCGGAACAAAGGTCTGGCATGCTCAGTGATACATTTTCTTCCAACACCAGCAGGAGTCTGTAATTGGCTACCAGCTGCTGTAGCTTCTCCTCGGGATTCTAATGAAAGATTTCAGTGCTAACATTCTGTATATATGACATAAATGAGGTGCTATGAATGGCATGGTGCTCAAATAGGAGCTGTTGATTTTAAATATTTTCATATGAAGCATCCTGATGTAACTACGCCCTGGGGGCTAATGCAGATAAGAAACCAGCAGGTTAAAATGAAATGAGGGAAATTAAAGGTTTTTATCAGTCATTTATATATATTTTTTTTTAAATGGGGGAAAAAAACAGTTAATGAGGCAGATCTACTAAATATATATATATATATATATATATATATATATATATATATATATATATATATATATATAATTGTTTACATATCCAATTTCCAAAGCGATGTAAGGAAGGCACTGACACCGTGAATTCAACTCAAGAAAGGTAATTATTCCAACATGCTGCACAGACTCGTTTCGGCGGAAGCCTCCGCCTTGCTCACTCACTCTGCTAGTAGTGACGCTGGCATATATAATCATACTGACACATCTCAACAACGCTATGGCTTGACTGGTTGTAAGTTGCCATAGTTACCATGAGTCATGAAATTCACAGAGACAGACATGGAAGAGTTTAAAATGTAAAGAAGTAGGTAAGGAGGGGCACAGCGGTTTGTAGAAATACGTTGCAGAAAGGTATAATCGGTTCGTGTGCACTCGAGGGTCGTGGTTCCGTCAAACCCCGATAGTTACAAGAAGAGTAGTGTATGCATCGTGATGCAGGTACATCCCCAGTGGAGGCACAACGTTGGAGTTCAAAACAATGATTCAATAAAGATTTGTATCCACTTGAAAGTGTTTAATCACATTTGATAGAGTTCAATCCATTGATATTTTAGTCATATCAAAAATGTTAACCTTGAGGAAGTAGAATGACAGTGATGCGGGGGGAACGCCTCCGATGCATTTCGGGCCGGTGGCCCTTTGTCAAGGAGCGCTAGAAAGAAGACAAACTACCACGAGGATGGGAAAATGAAGCAAGGTGTGGGTTTTAAAAGTTAAGGTGCCGATCAATGGTGGGGGCAGAATACAACGAAAGGGAGTGAATGGGAAAAAGGGTAGCGTCGGCGCGTGACGAGGGTGAATGGCGGTGAGGAAATAGGGTCGTGAAGCCGCCTGCACAAGCGGTGCCGGCACAGACTTACTTCGTTACGCATGTAGTGAGGCTCACTACTTCGGAAAAGCTGGATGCCTAAACTGTTGGAGGGCGTGGGGCCGTTAAAATGAAAATGGAAATCAATGATGGACTAAAGGGAGGGTGTGGGCATGAAATCAATGACGGGTTGGAGAGGGAGCTGTGGGAGCCATGTTGGAAAGGTGGACAGGGTTAAGGAAGCAAATGAGAACAAAGCATAGAACAAAAGAATGATCATGCGATACATAGTCAACATTGGAACAAGTATTTAAAGATAACAACTAAACTCAATGCGATCATTGAGACCATGCGGTTTGAGAGTCTGAAGACGATAGATCCATTCCAGTTCTCTTTGTAAGAGGAATTTGTTCATATTGATGCCTTCTTTTTTGGAAGCTGTCTCGAGGATGATGAATTGAAGTTGAGCAATGGTGTGTCTGGCTTCAGCAAAGTGTATGGCAACGTTGGACTTGTCATGTTTCAACCGTATGTTTGACTTATGTTCGTTCAAGCGTGTTTTGATTTTACGCTCGGTCTTGCCCACATATAATTTGCCACAGGGACATTTCAATGCATAAATGAGATTGGAAGTATCACAAGAGGCGTTAACTGAAAGTTTGATGGGGTAGCCTTTCATTGGGTGTCTGATGATGTTACCTTTGATGATGTTATGGCAATGGCTGCAATTGAGACATGGTTGAGTGCCTTTATATTGAATTGGGTGAATGGAGGGTGTAGAGAGGATTTCTTGGATATTTTTACTCCTAGAGTAGGCGAACAATGGTGGTTGTTGAAAAATGTCCCGAAAGTCTGGGTCCATTTGAAGAAAAGGCCAATGTCTAAGGATGATTTTCTTGTACATTGTGCTAGAGGTAGAGAATTTGGAAACAAGGACGATGCGTTGTTGGTCTTTGTAAGGCTTCTTGGTAAGGCTTTCATGTCTAGAAATTTTAGCCACTCTATTTTGTGCCTCAGTGAGGATGGTTTCTGGGTATCCTCGTTGAAGGAAACGTGCATGCATTTCTTTCATGCGAATGTCGGTGATGTTCTGGTCTGAAACAATGCGTTTAACGCGTAACATTTGTGAAAACGGCATGTGTTTTTTGAGGGATCCCTGGTGGAAGCTGGAGAAGTGGAGGGTGTTATTACGGTCGGTGGGTTTTCTGTATAGATCGGTGCTGAACCCGTTGGGATTGATGGTCACATTCACGTCAAGGAATGAAATTTGTGTGTCGCTGATTTGCCAAGTTAGTTGAATTCTTTCATCCTTCTTGTTCAGTTCCAATAAAGCATCGTTAAGAGTCTGTTTGGTATTGTTCCATACGAAGAAGAGGTCATCAATGTATCGACATACATTCTCATGTTGTCTTGAAAGATCTGATTGGTATAGATGTATGATTGTTCAAAATTATCCATGTAAATATTAGCATAAGTGGGCGTGGCACAGTTTCCCATTGCCATCCCGGATAACTGTAAGTACCATTTATGATCATTTTCAAAGGAACTGTGATATAGAGTGTAGGTCATGAGTTCCAAAAGGAATTATTGCAATTGTGGATCAATGGAACTGTTCAGAAGGGCTGCTTCAATGGCCTCAATGCCCCCTGAGTGGGGTATTGATGTGTATAGAGAGTTAACATCTGCAGTGCAAAGGATGCATGACTCGTGATCTTGAATTTGGATAGTTGAAAGTTTGAGTAGGAAATCCGTGGTGTCTTTGATGTGGCTTTTGGATTTGGTAACAAGTGGTTGGAGGTACTTGTCTATAAATTTGCCGGTGGGTTCGTGGATGGAACCTCTAGTTGATACGATTGGTCTAAACGGTGGATTGTTGAGGTCCTTGTGTATCTTGGGACTCATGTGAATGGTCGGACTTCTGGGGAATTCACATAAAAGAAAGTTCTTGGTTCGGTCTTCAATGATTCCGTTCCGATGTGCTCTGACTACTGTTTCTTGCAAAATATTGAAAAATTCCCGTGTGGGATTATTATCAAGTTGCATATAGATGGCGCCATCTTGTATATGTTCTTGGAGTCGTTGGGTGTACATAGAAGAATCAAGGATGACTAGGGCACCGCCCTTGTCCGCTTTGATACATTTGATTTCGGTGTTATTAGCAAGGGATTTGAGGGTGTCTTGATCTTTTTTTGGTGAGATTCTGTTGCTTTGTTTTTTTAGTGAAGTTGAGTTTAGATAAATCGTTGCGAACGAGGTTCTCAAATAAATCAAAGCTTTTGTGACTTCAGGGTGCTTGAAACGTACTGATTGGTCGTAAACCTTTTAGTTCGTCTGTCTTAGGTTTGGGAGCTGGTGGTAAGACATTATCAAAGAAGTGACGAAGTTTAAGTTTCCTGGTAAGTTTAAACATGCTAACCTCTAGTTCCAATAGGTTGGTGGATGTCACAGGGATAAATGAAGTGCCCTTCTCGAGTAGATCAATCTGATGTTGAGGGATGGTGGTTTTGGAAATGTTGATTACGAGACGTTCTTTTTGCCCTTGACTGTGCTCCGTGTATTGGGAGGGTTGATTTCCTTTTCTCTTTCTTTTGCTCTGGCTCCTCCTGGGTCTTCGGTTAGTGTTAGGCCTGATTCTAAAAAAGGAACCGCAGTTGATGTGGCGGTGGAAGTGTTGGCTTGTTGATCATTAGGTGGTGTAGTAGTAGGTTTGCGGGTGGGTCGGTATGAAGAGTCACTCCCTGAGGATGAGGTGTCGGTTTGAGGATTGGGGGGCCTGTTGCGGCGTCTTTGGGCATAGATGTCAGCCCAGGTGTATACCTCGTCAAGTTTATAGTCGAGAGTATCTCTGCGAAACTTTCTTAATTTGCGTTCGTTAATTTCCTTGCGATGTTTTTCAAGAATATTCTCAGTGTCTTCCAGAGTTTTGGTGAGTTCTTCAGGGGTGAGCATATTTTTTAACTCATCATCGACCGTTTTGATTTCATGAAAGATTTAGAACATGAAATCAAAACGGTCGATGATGAGTTAAAAAATATGCTCACCCCTGAAGAACTCACCAAAACTCTGGAAGACACTGAGAATATTCTTGAAAAACATCGCAAGGAAATTAACGAACGCAAATTAAGAAAGTTTCGCAGAGATACTCTCGACTATAAACTTGACGAGGTATACACCTGGGCTGACATCTACGCCCAAAGACGCCGCAACAGGCCCCCCAATCCTCAAACCGACACCTCATCCTCAGGGAGTGACTCTTCATCCCGACCCACCCGCAAACCTACTACTACACCACCTAATGATCAACAAGCCAACACTTCCACCGCCACATCAACTGCGGTTCCTTTTTTAGAATCAGGCCTAACACTAACCGAAGACCCAGGAGGAGCCAGAGCAAAAGAAAGAGAAAAGAAAATCAACCCTCCCAATACACGGAGCACAGTCCAGGGCAAAAAGAACGTCTCGTAATCAACATTTCCAAAACCACCATCCCTCAACATCAGATTGATCTACTCGAGAAGGGCACTTCATTTATCCCTGCGACATCCACCAACCTATTGGAACTAGAGGTTAGCACGTTTAAACTTACCAGGAAACTTAAACTTCGTCACTTCTTTGATAATGTCTTACCACCAGCTCCCAAACCTAAGACAGACGAACTAAAAGGTTTACGACCAATCAGTACGTTTCAAGCACCCTGAAGTCACAAAAGCATTGATTTATTTGAGAACCTCGTTCGCAACGATTTATCTAAACTCAACTTCACTAAAAAAACAAAGCAACAGAATCTCACCAAAAAAGATCAAGACACCCTCAAATCCCTTGCTAATAACACCGAAATCAAATGTATCAAAGCGGACAAGGGCGGTGCCCTAGTCATCCTTGATTCTTCTATGTACACCCAACGACTCCAAGAACATATACAAGATGGCTCCATCTATATGCAACTTGATAATAATCCCACACGGTAATTTTTCAATATTTTGCAAGAAACAGTAGTCAGAGCACATCGGAACGGAATCATTGAAGACCGAACCGACAACTTTCTTTTATGTGAATTCCCCAGAAGTCCGACCATTCACATGAGTCCCAAGATACACAAGGACCTCAACAATCCACCGTTTAGACCAATCGTATCAACTAGAGGTTCCATCCACGAACCCACCGGCAAATTTATAGACCAGTACCTCCAACCACTTGTTACCAAATCCAAAAGCCACATCAAAGACACCACGGATTTCCTACTCAAACTTTCAACTATCCAAATTCAAGATCACGAGTCATGCATCCTTTGCACTGCAGATGTTAACTCTCTATACACATCAATACCCCACTCAGGGGGCATTGAGGCCATTGAAGCAGCCCTTCTGAACAGTTCCATTGATCCACAATTGCAATCATTCATTTTGGAACTCATGACCTACACTCTATATCACAGTTCCTTTGAAAATGATCATAAATGGTACTTGCAGTTATCCGGGATGGCAATGGGAAACTGTGCCGCGCCCACTTATGCTAATATTTACATGGATAATTTTGAACAATCATACATCTATACCAATCAGATCTTTCAAGACAACATGAGAATGTATGTCCGATACATTGATGACCTCTTCTTCGTATGGAACAATACCAAACAGACTCTTAACGATGCTTTATTGGAACTGAACAAGAAGGATGAAAGAATTCAACTAACTTGGCAAATCAGCGACACACAAATTTCATTCCTTGACGTGAATGTGACCATCAATCCCAACGGGTTCAGCACCGATCTATACAGAAAACCCACCGACCGTAATAACACCCTCCACTTCTCCAGCTTCCACCAGGGATCCCTCAAAAAACACATGCCGTTTTCACAACTGTTACGCGTTAAACGCATTGTTTCAGACCAGAACATCACTGACATTCGCATGAAAGAAATGCATGCACGTTTCCTTCAACGAGGGTACCCAGAAACCATCCTCACTGAGGCACAAAATAGAGTGGCTAAAATTTCTAGACATGAAAGCCTTACCAAGAAGCCTTACAAAGACCAACAACGCATCGTCCTTGTTTCCAAATTCTCTACCTCTAGCACAATGTACAAGAAAATCATCCTCAGACATTGGCCTTTTCTTCAAATGGACCCAGACTTTCGGGACATTTTTCAACAACCACCATTGTTCGCCTACTCTAGGAGTAAAAATATCCAAGAAATCCTCTCTACACCCTCCATTCACCCAATTCAATATAAAGGCACTCAACCATGTCTCAATTGCAGCCATTGCCATAACATCATCAAAGGTAACATCATCAGACACCCAATGAAAGGCTACCCCATCAAACTTTCAGTTAACGCCTCTTGTGATACTTCCAATCTCATTTATGCATTGAAATGTCCCTGTGGCAAATTATATGTGGGCAAGACCGAGCGTAAAATCAAAACACGCTTGAACGAACATAAGTCAAACATACGGTTGAAACATGACAAGTCCAACGTTGCCATACACTTTGCTGAAGCCAGACACACCATTGCTCAACTTCAATTCATCATCCTCGAGACAGCTTCCAAAAAAGAAGGCATCAATATGAACAAATTCCTCTTACAAAGAGAACTGGAATGGATCTATCGTCTGCAGACTCTCAAACCGCATGGTCTCAATGATCGCATTGAGTTTAGTTGTTATCTTTAAATACTTGTTCCAATGTTGACTATGTATCGCATGATCATTCTTTTGTTCTATGCTTTGTTCTCATTTGCTTCCTTAACCCTGTCCACCTTTCCAACATGGCTCCCACAGCTCCCTCTCCAACCCGTCATTGATTTCATGCCCACACCCTCCCTTTAGTCCATCATTGATTTCCATTTTCATTTTAACGGCCCCACGCCCTCCAACAGTTTAGGCATCCAGCTTTTCCGAAGTAGTGAGCCTCACTACATGCGTAACGAAGTAAGTCTGTGCCGGCACCGCTTGTGCAGGCGGCTTCACGACCCTATTTCCTCACCGCCATTCACCCTCGTCACGCGCTGACGCTACCCTTTTTCCCATTCACTCCCTTCACTACCTTTCGTTGTATTCTGCCCCCACCATTGATCGGCACCTTAACTTTTAAAACCCACACCTTGCTTCATTTTCCCATCCTCATGGTAGTTTGTCTTCTTTCTAGCGCTCCTTGACAAAGGGCCACCGGCCCGAAATGCATCGGAGGCGTTCCCCCCGCATCACTGTCATTCTACTTCCTCAATGTTAACATTTTTGATATGACTAAAATATCAATGGATTGAACTCTATCAAATGTGATTAAACACTTTCAAGTGGATGCAAATCTTTATTGAATCATTGTTTTGAACTCCAACGTTGTGCCTCCACTGGGGATGTACCTGCATCACGATGCATACACTACTCTTCTAGAGTTTAAAATGTAAACATACTTCAAACAACATGTTGTGTTTTGACCACTTTGACAATAATAGTTGTAATCTGAGTATACTCGACATAAATAATGTTTAGCGAGTGAATTAAATTATATAACCATTTCTCACATTTTGTGCGGCAATTAACGCAGGGTTTTCATAGAACTGATTTATACAATTTCAATCATTGTATAAGCGATATCATTGTAAATAGAACAAAATGGTCGGCACATCCCAGAGGCGCATTATACCAAAAAATACAAAGGGCTGTAATGTCATTCTTATTATTATAATGTCGAACAAAACGTGGCGACATGGTGAGCCTTTCAGTGTCCTGGTTGGATTCATATGTGGCTAAGTAGGGTTATGCTAACAGTATTCCTGAATGCTTATACCAGAGAAATCATATGCCAAGGGTGTAGAGCATAAAATTCAGCCGTTTTGTCAGCTAAGGTAACATGATTTATACACTATATTAAACTAGGAAAATTTCCATCGGTATAAAGGCACCTCAAACAAACTTCGTCTCCAAGTGGAGTAGGTGAACTGTAGCAATGTATCTGGACACTGTTAGCGCAAAAATTAATATATGAACCCATAAATGTCACCTGTATTGATTAACACTAAATGCGTGACTCTTTGTATCCATGTCTCTTGCACACTTGTTCATGGAATAATAATTTTGATCATGTATCAGACAAATAATTTTAAATAATATTACAGCAAAAACGAAAGTATTTACACATGTAATGAAGCAGATGTGTTACTGGAATGGGATTATGAACGGGAGTAGCCTAACCCTAGATTATAAATGCACTGTTAACGCTTCGTCCGAGTTTAAACCATTGGGGATCTTTGAATCTAACAGGATGATGTATCTAGATTCCAGGCGTCTTAGGGCCAGTCTGCGGTTCCTCCCTCTAGGATTCTTGGGCACGTTGTAGATCACAAAAGAGGAGAGGTGTTTGATGTTCCCTTCATGCAGTGTGTTAATGTGCCGGGCCACTGGGTATGTTGGGTCATTGTTAGTAATGGCCCGTAAATGCTGTAGGATCCTGATGTAAGCTTGATGGATTGTGCTGCCTACGTAGCGCTTCCCACAACTGCAAACAAGTACATAGACGGCGTACTCGGTCTTACATGAGTAGCTGCCCCTGATGACATACGGTTTGTTTCTGAATGGCACTGTGACTTCTTTCGTGTTTATACCCTGTTTGCATGCTTTGCACTTATTGCACTTTCTGAACCCTTTTTGGATCGGCGGCCATGTGACAGGTTTTACACACCTGTTTACTGAGTCTAACTATACTGTCTCTTGGAGGTGCTAGGGGGCGCACAGCGGGATGGCTGGGTGAGACCGCAGCTCTGCCAGACGACCGACATCGTACTGGATGGAACCATCTAAATGCACACAAAACCGTTAACAAATGGCAGAAACTGGTGTCGGAATGTAGCGCGCATCTTTTGGGCTATGCATTGACTGGCTGAGAGTACACGAACGTGAGAAATCGGAACTTTTAGTTGCCAGCGCGGAGAAAGAGACAAGATGGCGGCTAATGCACTGCTCTGCGAACTTCCCCCCCAGAGCCTACCAGTAAGTGGGGATTTATGCTCAATCATCGTTAACTCTGTGGTGCCAGTATGATTTGATAGCAATCGGGATGCCCTGACAACTGCAAACAGGGACTCTTCGAAACAATAAGCGGCGCTGTCTCACTTCGCCATTCGAAGTCCGGCTGAATCAAGATGGCGGCGCCCAGCGCGGAGAGGCTCATCCATTATGCACGGAGCGAATGAATGTTGGGTGGACGCGGTGATACAGTGCGAAGCAGCAGCGATGCCCATGATGATGAGACTGGATGCGCAGGGCATAATTACAGGAACTGCTGGGAGAGGTGGCATGCCCGGCGCGTTCGTGTGTGGCGCCACTTTCGCCTGATTGCATGACTGAGACTGGGTCCACTGTGCTTCGGATCACTAAGCGGAACTATAGCGTTACTACCACCGTGGGGACGGCGTCGCAGAGACCTCTGGCCGTGCATGTTTATGGTGTGCATAGCTCATGGCTGGTGCTTCCTGCCAGGCGCTCACAACGGAAGCGGCCCCTTAACAACGCTATGGGCGCGAACTGAGTTCTAGGTGGCCCGACCTGTGTGGGTCGGTGAGTGACTGACACCGCCTTGCTGTTGCCGTGGCAAACCTATCGTACTACGGTCCAGGGCTGGGACTCGTGATGCCATTGGAATATACACCACAACGTAATATCTGCGGTGTAGCGCTTCATTGACTCTGCTCGAAACCATCACACTAGCGTTTTCAGAGCCTCACGATCGCAGGTAACTACTACAAACATTCGGTTGAGGACAACGGGGGACCCGTGTGAGGAAGAGCTCACTGAAAACTGGGTGACCATAATCCAGCACCAACCGACCATCGCGCAGAATATCAAAACTGCGACATCCACTAGATTCACAAGGTCCTCCCTACAGACAGCTAAAACGCAAAACAATCCGCAGAAGATGATGGTGAGGCCGGACAAGCAACAACAAAAGATCAACATTGAAGCTAAGAAGACCCCTAAGAAAAACTCTGAACAAATGGCAGAAGGGGGTGGATCGCCCGAAATGTCGCCCAACAACAAAATGGAGAAAATACTTCAAGCCATTCAATCAAACTTACAGGATATTAATGGTAAGCTGGATCACTTAACGTGTAGAATGGATGGCATGTCGGACAAAATTGAGAAACATGGCGAAAGACTTGAAACGGCTGAGACCAGAAGTGGAGGACGAGCCACTGCTACGAAATGCAGTGTCATGGAGCGGGTTATGGAAGTTATCCGTGCGAAGGAGGAAGAATTGGAAGCGCGTTCGAGACACACAATAATGTGCGCATCACGGGCGTTCCAGAAACGATGAACACGGGGCGCATGGAACTATATGTAGAACAACTGTGCACTGAACTGTTTGGAGCGGAGGCCATGTCCTCCGTCTTCATAGTTGAGAGGGCACACAGGTCCCTAGCACCGCGTCCTCCACCGGGGGCCACGCCGAGACCCATTGTGGCGAGGATATAAATTATCGCGACAGAGACACCATCCTCCGACTTGCGTAGGAAAAAGGGCCCATCACCCATCAGGGTAACAAGCTAGAATTTTATCCGGATCACACAGTCTCCGTTCAGCAGGCAAGGAGAGAGTTTACGTCTGTGAAAACCAAACTCCGGGAGCTCCATCTTGAATATTCTATGCTGTATCCGGCTCGGCTCCGTGTGAAGTGGGAAGGTAAATCAGTCATTTTGTCGAGTCCAAGGGCAGCGCAGGAGTTTATTAAAAAGGCAGCGAAACAGGCTAAGACCGAAGCTCGTGAAGAACAACACATAAATTCGGACTGAGAGCCAACGATGTCTGACAAACTAACAAACGTTGATGAACAGCGGTAAGACTTTTTTTAATCACTTTGAAAGGTGCACTCTTATTCTCAACTCCTGGTCTGGGGGCGAGGGGGGATGTGGCTTATGACTGCCAAGCGACATACTCTTCTGTGGGACTGCGGCGGAAATACTGACTTTCAGAGGCGGGGTGCCGCTACTCATGCACTATATATACTATCACGAACAATGAGTGACACGAGTGCTATGCTGTACGCTTATGGACATTGCGCAACACGCTCAGTTTCAGCTGCACAGGTCCCCCGGTGCCGTCTTGAATAAGCAGGGGAGCTGTGACAGGCAGTGGCACCATGGAACCCCCAAAAATTGAATGATACTCACAGGTTTATGAACTATCGCGCTGCATGATTCAGGATGGCGCCTGTTGCTAACTTTTTACACTATGTTGAGTTCATAACGGCGCTGCCAGACCCTACCTATGTATACTGCAAGACCACATGAACCTCTACAGTTGCTTAACAATCAAGGTTGTGGCCTTGTCAATGGAAGGGGTACATATTGTGCAGCTGCTTGCGCTGGCTGGAGTACGGGGTTACTACATCACATATGGGTGACTGACACACTGTCTCGCCTACCCTCATGCGCCAGTGGCCCCACTCGGTGAGTGGGTGCGTTGTTATGTGAGAGGGGCTGAGCGCACGATGCCAGCAGCCATGAGTCATACCTGGATGAAAATGGGACATACAGACACATCGCACTTGTACACACCTAGCGATATTAGGGTCGTCCACATCCATTTGGTTGGATGCTGAGTTGTGCCCCAAGCGGACCTCCACAAGGGTGTTCCCCCACAACAGTTTGTTTCAATGGGAAGAGCTACGGTTCTTTCTAGGTTAAAAGGGAAATGTTGCAAGGGTAAATGGCCTTGGCAGGGTTGGGTTGCTGGAGTGGGTGGGGGCGGGAAGGGCGGGTGTTTTGTTACTGTTATGAGACCAACTCATCTGAAACATGCTGAATATATGAATGCAGGGCAACATTGGGTTGCTGAGTTGAGACCGAATCTTCTAGAACATGTTGTTTCAATATTTGTTATGCGCCAGATAGTCACCTGGACACATGTGAGTGCATACATTGAAATACACAACGTTTCTATACATGAATGTACTATGTCACAAGTTTTGATACCCCTACCTCACTAATGACACAGAGGGTCAATGATACACAAAGTAATCACATGAATCTCCTCACATGGAATGTCAGGGGTCTAGCACAACCCAAGGAAATTAGACAGGTATTCGCCTACCTAAACAGATGTAACCTAGACATTGCTTTATTGCAGCAGACGCACATAGCACCCAACACACTTCAATCCATAGGTAAACGTTGGGCTGAATCGGTATACACTGCTACGTATTCTTCTTACTCTAGAGGGGTGATGACGTTGATACGTAAGGGCATGAATTTTACAACACAACACAACCGATAACTCCAGACCGAATGGTAGATACGTTATTGTAATGGGTCTTATGCGTGGGCAGAGACTGACAATACTTAATGTATATGGCCCAAATGTAGATGCAACAGAATTTTTCCAGGAATTGTGGGGACACCTACAGCAGTTAACAGGCACACACATCATATGTGGAGGCGACTGGAATGTAGCATTGGCTGACGATATTGATCGTTCCTCACAATCCACCGAGCCACACAAACAGGCTAGAGACAAACTTCTTCACATGATGAAGGATTTGTCATTAACGGACCTTTGGAGACACAAACACCCTGACTCACCTTGTGCAACGCATATATCTGCTATTCACAACAGCTGGTCACGCCTGGACTACTGGCTAGGCACGGATAACATTACACTATGGACACGGGACTTACAGGTCCTCCCCAGAACACTCTCAGACCATAACCCCATATCGTGTAAAGTCACTATTACTCACCAGATTACGCGCCACCCCCTTTCCAATGGCGGTTTAATTCACGCGACCTAACAGATATAATTTACGCTGACACCATCAACACGGCGATTAAAGACTACTTTCAAATAAATGAGCAAGTGGTCGAGGACCCATGTCTCCTGTGGGAAACCTTCAAGGTAACGATATGTGGTGTGTAGAGGAAGTCACGGAGGTGATCAAATCATTGCCGAATGGGAAAGCACCAGGCCCAGATGGGTACACAAACGAATTTTATAAACAATACGTTGACATCCTGGCCCCCTACATGGTGGAAATGTACAGAGCTGCATTTGATCAGGCAGAGCTACCTCCAACACTCAGGGAAGCAGTAATAATTGCCCTTCTGAAACCCTCTAAAGACCCAGACCTCTGCGACTCCTACATACCGCTATCGATGATCAATGTGGACTCCAAGATACTTGCCAAAATTCTGGCGGTGGGCTCACACCTCTGATGACTAATCTGGTATTACCTGACCAGGCGGGATTTATCCCTACAAGATCCACGTCCCACAATACCAGGACACTATTTGCCTTGTCCCACTATCTTCAACCCAATACAAAGGCAATAGCGTTGATGCTTGATGCCGCCAAGGCATTCGATTCTATCGAATGGAGCTACTTGATTGCTATTCTACACCGTATGGGATTCCCCAAAAGATTTGTCCAATGGATATCTTTAATTTAAACCAAACCATGCGCCAGGGTCCGAGTAAACGGGTACTTATCTGAAAGTTTTATTATAGAGCGAGGTACTAGGCAGGGATGCCCATTATCTCCCCTCCTATTCGCCATAGCCCTTGAACCTTTGGCCTGCTTGATCCGCCGGAATCGCAAGTCGTCCGCTTTGCAAATCCCTTCCAGACCACTACATATATCTCTGTACGCAGATGATATGCTGCTCTACGTGCGTGACCCTGCAGTGCATTTAAATCTGCTTCTGAGGGAATATATCAAATTCGATGGTCACTCAGGTCTGGCCATAAACTGTTCAAAATCCTACATTATCCCTCTGACTGATAAGACGTCTCCCCTAGACACTGAGTATCCATTAGAATGGCAAACCGATCCGTTACGGTATTTAGGGGTGCTGTATCATAGAGACCCGCAGATAGTTATCCGATCAAATTATGGGTCCACCATCTCCAAATTGGAAGACAAAGTAAAACGCTGGATACAGCTGCCATTGTCCTTTGCAGATTGCATCGCGATCGTGAAAATGAATATGCTACCCAAACTTCTATACCTTTTTAATAATATTCCAATCACCCCCCCTGGCGAAGTATTCCGCCGCATAAAATCACTAGTTCTACAACTCATATGGGTGGGCAAACGAGCTCAGATAGATTTCCAAATGCTGACACTCACCTGTGCCTGGGGAGGACTAGGGGTGCCGGATTTTAAATTATACTACTTATGCGCACAGGCTCAATACGCTGTCTATTGGTTTCATGAAGTAACATACCTCACACATACGGCGATTGAAGAAGGGGACGCGACACCCATCCCATTGTCAGCTATTCTATCACACAAAAAGCAGCCCCTACATGATCAAGACATTAACACAATAGACACCACAGTAAGAGCATGGCGAGCACTTGGACAACTGGCACATAAGACCCCCCTATACGCACCAGACATGCCTTTACATAATCATCATGCTCTATCAGTCACGGGCGAAAAAGTGGGAATGTCATTGTTGCAACAGGTGGGTCTGACACGTATGGGAGATCTGTTTGGGGATGGCAAATTTTTAGATCTTACAGACCTGGCATACATTCAAAACAAATCCCTAATGTTCAATTTCACACACTACAAGCTGAAACGAGCCCTGAGGGAACTGTATCCCACCTTTCCTGACAAACCAGAAAGTCTTAACACACTACAGTTGATAATCACAACTCAAGATCTATCGCACCTGGTTTCGAGGCTGTACACCGCTGCGCAGGCAAAAATACCCCACACCACTGAGAGGGCCAAATCCAGATGGGACTCTGTACTAATTGATCCATTAACAGAACATGAATGCCAACAGACCTGCGCATTAACTCAAATTCTCACTCCCAATGGCAATCTCAGAATCATACATTACAAGTTCCTCCACCAGGCATACTACACACCTGCACGAATGTGTAAATACGGTATGCAGGATGAAGACAGGTGTAAACGATATGGTATGGAAGGCGCAGACTTTGCACATTTAGCCTGGTCTTGTTCTAGAGTCCATGTATGACTGTGTATTATTGCTGTGGGCTTTACCTCGCTTCCTGCCGTTTTTAAATCCCTCGCTCTGGGCTCTGTGTATTATCTGCTTGCACAATCCATAGCGCCCCCATCGTTTCCTTAGCGCTTTGTACCACTAGAAACTTGTGCTTTATTTGTCCCCTGAACGCTCCATCTTGGCCAATTTCGACGTGCCCCTCGCAGCATTTGTTGTTATTGTTGCTGCCATTTTGTCTGCTGTGACGTCCCACACCTTGATCCCGCCCCCCAGCTGACCCTCCCACGCTCCGCCCCCCCCCACCATCCATTTATGGCCAATGGTCCCACGCGCAGCGTCCACGCGCTTCGGCCGCGCCGAAGGTGCGCCAAAGGTAAGCCCGTCTACGCCCGTCCGCGCCTGGACCGCGCCCAGCGCCAGACCCCCTGCCCCTCTCGCCTCCCACCCCCCCCCGCATTACCTACGATGCCGCCACCCTCCTAGCCCTTAACCCCGGCCGCGCCCCCACCTGCGTCCAAGCCGCTCCTGGACGCACCCATGGACCTTTCTCCTGCTATTCCTGCAAATTCAGCAGCACCGACAACATCTCCGCTACGACCACAACACAGATTCCCGACCCCATCCACCTAAAATGCATCCTTCTCAACACCCGCTCGGTCCATAGGCACGCCATTGACCTCTGGAACCTACTAGACACCATCTCTCCTGACGTCGCCTTCCTAACGGAAACATGGATGAACGCTTCCTCCGCCCCTGATATCGCCATCGCCATCCCTGATGACTATAAGATCACACGCAAGGACCGCACCGACCATACAGGAGGTGGAATCGCTATCGTCCATAAGAAAACAATCCGCATCTCAACCAGCTCTGACGTCAACCTCGCCAACTCCGAACACCTTCACTTCCAGATCCACATCGACCCCAAGACCACACTCAGAGGCACCCTCCTCTACAGACCACCAGGCCCACGCGCAAAATTCAGTGAAGACATCACAGACTTCATCACCCCACACGCGCTCCCCTCCAAAGACTACATCCTTCTGGGAGACCTCAACTTTCACCTTGAAAAGATCAGCGACCGCAACACCGCCACCCTCTTAGACAACCTCGGACTTAAACAACTGGTCACTTCCCCCACCCACATCGCAGGTCACACTCTCGACCCCATCTTCACCTCCAGCAACCATGTCTCCTTCAGCCACACTACGGATCTCCTCTGGACTGATCACAGCTGCGTTCACTTCACCTACAACAAGCCGAAACCCATCATCCACCTCCAACCAACTCTACAAAGAAACTGGAACAAAATCACCACAGAACAGATCTACACATCGCTCCTTCAAACCTCCCCAGCCCTCTCTTCTAGCGCCAACGAAGCCGCCTCCAACCTCACCCTTTGGTTATCCAACACCGCCGACACCTTAGCACCACTGAAAAAACGTCAACACAAACTTGGCATCAAGAAGGCCGCATGGTTCAACGACGACCTCAAGAAGTCCAAGAAACTATGCCGCTCCCTTGAAAAGGCCTGGAAAAAAGACCCATCCACCAGCAACAAGGACGCCTTCAAAAGCGCCATCCGTACTCACCACCAACTGATCCGAAAAGCCAAGAAAACAGCATTCAAAGATCGACTTGACAACAACGCCCACAACAGCAAGGAACTTTTCAACATCGTCAAGGAATTTTCCAACCCCTCGGCCAACTCCAACGACATCACCCCCTCTCAAACCCTCTGCGATTCCCTAGCCTCTTTTTTCCACAACAAGATTGCTGACATCCACAACAGCTTTGACAACCAACCCGGAAGCCAACCCACCCTACCATCAGCTGACCATCTTCCCTCCGTCAACACCCTTAACGCCTGGATGCCAATCTCCACTGAGGACACCATCCGCCTGATGAACTCCATCCACTCTGGATCCCCCACAGACCCATGCCCTCACCACATCTTCAACAAAGCAGACTCCGTCATAGCTCCGCACCTCCGAGACGTCATCAACTGCTCCTTCAACTCCGCTACCTTCCCAGAAGACTGGAAACACGCTGAACTCACCGCCCTTCTGAAAAAACCAACAGCAGACCCCACCGAACTCAAAAACTACCGCCCCATTTCGCTTCTTCCATTCCCGGCCAAAGTCATCGAGAAAGCCGTCAACAACCAACTCGCCGCCTTCCTCGAAGCCAACAATTCCCTCGACCCCTCACAATCTGGCTTCCGAGCCAAACACAGCACTGAGACCGCCCTCATCGCAGCAACAGACGACATTCGAACTCTGCTGGACAATGGAGACACAGTCGCCCTCATCCTCCTCGACCTCTCTGCAGCCTTCGACACAGTCTGCCACAGCACCCTTTTACAACGCCTCAAACATCGGAATCCAAGGAAAGGCACTGGATTGGATCACTTCGTTCCTCACCGGAAGAACCCAGAGAGTCCGCCTCCCACCTTTCAAGTCCGAGGCCACCGAAGTCATCTGCGGCGTACCACAAGGATCCTCACTCAGTCCCACCCTCTTCAACGTATACATGAGCCCCCTCGCGGCCATCGCCCGCCAACACAACCTCAACATCATCTCTTACGCGGATGACACTCAACTGATCCTATCTCTCACCAAGGACCCCAGCACCGCCAAAACCAACCTACACGAAGGAATGAAAGAAGTCGCCGAATGGATGAAACAAAGCCGTCTGAAACTGAACTCAGACAAAACAGAAGTCCTCATCTTAGGTAAATCCCCCTCTGCATGGGACGACTCCTGGTGGCCGGAAGCCCTCGGAAATGCACCCATCCCGACAGACCACGCACGGAACCTTGGCGTCATCCTGGATTCTTCACTCTCAATGAACAAACAAGTCAGCGCCGTATCCTCTTCCTGCTTTAACATTCTTCGCATGCTCAGAAAAACATTTCGCTGGATCCCCTCCGAAACAAGGAAAACAGTCACCCACGCTCTAGTCACGAGCCGACTGGACTACGGAAACACCCTCTACGCAGGTACCACCGCTAAACTCCAGAAGAAACTACAACGAATCCAAAACGCCTCAGCCAGGCTCATATTAGACATCCCACGCAACGAACACATCTCTGGTCACCTTAAAGACCTCCACTGGCTACCCGTCAATAAGAGGATTACTTTCCGACTGCTTACCCACGCACACAAATCACTCTACGACATCGGACCAGATTGCCTCAACTCTCGACTGTCCTTTTACACCCCCTCCCGACAACTTCGCTCTTCCAGCCAAGCCTTCGCCACTGTACCTCGCATCAACAAGACCACCATGGGAGGCAGATCCTTCTCATACCTGGCTGCCAAAACATGGAACTCACTCCCCGCTTACCTTCGCCTCACCCAGAATCACCTAGCGTTCAGAAAGCAGCTTAAAACGTGGATATTTGACAAATAATCCTCCTCCCCTCCTAAGCGCCTTGAAACCCTCTGGGTACGTAGTGCGCTATATAAATGCTATGACTTGACTTGACTTGGTAGATGTAACTACCAAACTATCTGCTATGATTGGAGTTGATATAGCCTGCACGATCCGTTTATGTTTATTGGGCATTGTACCACAACTTAAATCCACCAAATGTAAGTTCTGTGCGGTTTCATTATTACTTGCCAAGAGACAAATATCACAATGCTGGCACCGTACCAAAGTGCCGATTAAACAAGTGGCTCGGGGACATGTCCAACTGTAGGGATAAACTCCTGGAAGAGCTACCGATGAGATCTAGACCAAAAGATTTCTGGGGATACCTTACTGAATATATGCGTAAATTGAAAACCGCTACAAATGATTGAGCTGAGAAGGTGTTTCAAATTTATTAAGGTGTGTGTCACTGTGATTGAGTGTCGGTGGACGCTGTCTGCACAAACATATTAAGATGCATTCAGTATTTATGAAATTGACTGATAGTAAATGATGGTCTCATTCACTGGTTTGTTAATTGTTAATTTATGTTTCTTTTTGTTCTTCAACAAAAACTGAAAAACAAGACCTAATTTATATGCATAACGCCGCCGGACCTTGTGTTGTCGGCTACAAGGCTGTGTACAATCACTCCTGTACTGTATTACTTGAATCAACGCAGCCGGCCCCTCGGGTTGCAGGCTCCTGGCTGTGTAAACATCTTTTGTCACAAAGGTCTTACCAAGAAAAAAAAAAAACTATACTGTCTCTTAATGTATGATTTTGAAATTGAGGAGGTATTAAGACATTATCAGTTAAAATCAATGCGCTCAGGCATAGCAATATAAAAGGAAACAAACCATCAGCGACAACACCAACAAATATTAATGAAATGCATTAAATAAAGGGTTTCTTGCCTCAATAAAAAGACCACTAGCTTAGAAAAATAAGGCTTGGGAATTCCATCAACAATTTCATGACACTGGCTGGGAAGTCAATGTCTTACAGTTTTGACGGAGTAGAAGTAACCACAAAATCTTCATAACAGCCACTAGACAGAAACAAAAAATCGTATAGTGCACAGTACTACATTTAGACCTGCACCAGTTGAAAAATGTTAATTTTATTTTTTGAACCATATTAATGTAATTATCTAGCGCCTCTTCAATATTAAACAATGTAATTAAAAATAAAACTGCTATTGCTGCGTCTTCCTATGTAAAGAAGCAATACTTGAAAACAATCACATAATATGTTTTCCTCTCGCCTAGAAAAAAGGCCGAAATCTAGGATAAAATGAAGAGTATCTTATACTTTCAGATCGCAAATGCAGTGGCTGACATTTGCAGCAGTTTTGGCCTCAAAAATCCTTAGTTTTACAGGAAGAGCCTATTCTGACTCTAAAGACCAGTTCCCTTGTAAATTCTATTAGGAATCTCCCATAGATATGGTAGAATACCATGTGCATACATCAAGTTATAAATATGCTTTACTGTTATTTTAGGCAATCTGTCTCCGGTCTGTGGTCTTACTAACGCCAGAAACCTTTACATTCAGCATTCACTTAATTTTGGACGCTAGCACAGAATTCTCAATTTTCAGGCTATTAATCTCCACCTCTTATTAAGACACAATGTTCTTTGTCTCCTGAGTAAGACCATCCAGTGCACCTGCAATAGCCTTCTACCGGACAAAAAATAGCTTATCTAAATTTCTTCTCAGCATTTCAAAATGTCTCACCCCTTTGATACCCTCCCAGTGCCAACTCCGTATGTACATCAGTATAAAGCTTCTGTAGTGTTTTAACTCTTGAACCGTTGTTCTGAAGATCTTTCAGTGTGCAATCCTATTACCATTTCAAATCCGCACAATCCAGAATTCTTAGAAATTACTTTGTTCACCTGTATTTGATTGCTCAACTCACTGTTGGCAAACAAACTGCTCTTCTTTAAAACTAGTTTACTAAATATCTCCCATGAGCAGTAACCTAATTGCACTAAAAATGGTGTTCCCACAAGTGTGGTACTATCCCCGTATGTATGCACTTCACTATCTAAAGTGGATGAACTACCTAGTCTTTCTCAACATCCACTACTCTATTTTGTCTGTCTACCCCCTACCTCCTCATCACCCCACATCAATTGACACATAAAGCACATCTGAAAGCATTCACATTTACCACCTAGCGTCTGATCTATCCATCTAGATTCTAGACTAAACACTAAATAGACCTTGGAGTACCTTGACATCAACCCCTGAAAGCTCACTATCTGCCTGCCCATTGGACTGTTTGTAACAAAACCTCTTTAATCGTTTTGACCTCCCCAGTCCTGCACTACACTTCAGGGGTATCACTGAGTTGTAGATGTATCCTAAAGACGCTGACACTCTAGCAGCCCTTTAAACCAACTGTTTGTGGCTCGTTTACTCAAGCAACACATCTTCAGGTGATAGTTAGCATCATGGTCCACCTAAAACAGCCATCCCTAGTCCAAGTACACTTCTACATCCTTTGTTTCATTGTCTCAATGATTGCCGTCCCTCATCGTACCTGGGAACCTTGTGCAGGGTGGTCACTCCTTGACCACAAGGAAGATTCTTAAGTCTTCAATCTTCAAATAGAATGTCGATGGTCCAGAGTTTCGTTACAAGTTTCAGTCAGGATTAATATAAAGTCTTTGGACTCAGCTCCTACCTATATACCAAATCTAGGGGCTGGATTACCAGCTAGGTCCCTCCTATGGGTGGGACCAGGGAAGGGGGTGGTTACACCCCTTTCCCTTTGTCCAGTTTCGCGCCAGAGCTGGGGCTGGAGTGCCCCAGCACCGGTTTGAACTGGACTATGCATGGGACACCTTCTGTGCTCCAGGCAGTGTCTCGTTTCTTTCAGCCCTCCCTGCCCCAATACACTAGAGCCTGTCTGGGGTGGTGCTAGTACCTCCCAAGACAAGAAACCTATTGTCAAAGCCTCCCTCGCTGGAAGGACTCCCAGCAGCAGGAGGTCAGACTTGTGTCTGTGGCAGCAGCATCAATCTTGTGATGCTGAGGCTCTGGTTAACTTTATTTATTTATTTATTTTGAAAGTTTTATATAGCGCGAACAAGATCTTTGCAGATATCAGAGCGCTTTACAAAGAAGGGGTACGAACAGGAGAGTGAAATAACAGGCCATTGGGCATAGCGTAGTTGTAGGTACCGGGATTAGTAGGAACAACATGTCTTCTCCCTCTAGAAGGGTGAAATGCTACCCCCGTCGCCAGAACTGGCGAGGGGGTAGTATTCTAAAGTGTATGACACCTTACACGACATGTTCTGATAAAGCCAAACCAGAGTTAGCATTTAACCGCGAGGTTCATAATGCACTTAAGAGTATATGGTATGGCTATATCCTAGAACAGCTATAAGGACATGGTTCCGAAAGCTGCAGACAGGCTCAGCTCATGTTAGAGCCTCATCCCACATAAAACCAAGCACTCTGCCTCCAGGATTGTTAAGGCCTGCCATAGGAGTGACTTATAGGTGTATACTATATCTAAGCAAGGGGTGATTACACGACCTTGCCCCAGCTGAGTGATCAGCCAGTTGTGTGAGTTTGGATCGCCAGCCAGGGGTGGCAAAAGATATGCTGCAGCCACTGGTAGGCCTTGGATGCACCTATGCCCTGGCTACCTATAGTACACTGTACAGGGGCTCATAAGGTGACCCAATTCCCAATTGGTAATGTACCTAAGGTACATAGAGTCTATTTTACAGAGAGAGCAGATAGCCTGGGGCCCTGATTAGCAGGATCCCAGGCCAACTAAGTCGAAAACCAGCTAAACACTAGGCAAAAAATCTGAGGTAACCGTAGTCTGTATCCACCTTCCTACAGTGCCCATTTTGAAATCTGGATCATATCTGTACTTTAGATGGCCATCCCTTTGAAAGACATCAAAGCCTTTACAGTGTACCCAAATAAGCCATGGTATGTTCCTGAGCTAGATAATGTGAATGGGAAAAGTAAAAAGTTAGAGCGCCCTTTCTACCTTTCCTACATTTCCCCCAGGTAAAACCATATATGGAAAGGAGTTGGGCTCCTCCACAAAATCTATTAACCAAGGAAGGGGGTTCTTATGCCCAGTGGATTGAAGCAGCTTGTAGCCCCATTAGAGAAGTCTATACCAGCTCTAATAGCCATGTCTACCCTCCAGCCAAAATCGCTCTGCTTCATCTGCCTCTCTGCTTTACCCATTCCCTATGTCTGGCACGCGGTCTTTGTGCCCAGACTGGCTGTACTTTCCAATTAGAAACTTGTTGAAACTGATTTGGTACTCCTCTGAATATCATAGCTGATCCTTCCATCTTGACTAACTACAGGGCAGTTTCTCTGGTTCTCCATTCCAATGAGAATTGTGTAAAACTCAGTTAATATCCATCTCTTGAAGTTACTTGTGGACAGTGATATTATTGACCCTCAACAATTGGGCTTATTTCCCGAATTAAAAGTACATAGTGTTATGGTCAGAGTGACCAATGACGTAAGAGTTATTCTTGATGATATAGTACCAGCTTCCTTGATTGGATTAGATTGTTTAGCAGCTTTTGGCATGGTGTCCCTCTCTATTCAAATTTCTTTTTCTTCAGGAAATTGGCAATTCTATCATCTCCCATCATTGGATAACATCCTTTCCATCCCAAAAAAGGTAAGCTTTGTCACTGCCAACCTTTACCTATAGATTCAGAGACACCTCTTATATCTATGTGGTTCCTTTAACTGCTTTCATTTGAGGTTTAAGACCAATTATTTCTCCTATGCACGTAACACACAGTTCGTACAAAGAAGGAAGGTGCACCAGGGAGTAGTCGATAAGCTTCAAATCTTTTCAAAAATATATCCTTTATTGTGGTTGTAGTATTAAAATTGGTCATCAGCCAACGCGTTTCGTTCCAAAGGAACTTAGTCAGGGCTCCGATATTCAACTATCAATTATCTGGTTTCCAGTGGAGTGGAAGTGCGGCGAACTCCGGAAGCGGTTGCACTGACTCTTTTTTTAATTGTTTTTCTAAATTTTGGAATTGAGGTGCTGAACCGTGGTCAGCCCCATTTTGTTTTTGTATTTATGTAACAGGTAATTGTCCACTTGGATTGTAAACCTACATTCTGTAAACTTTCAGGGATATTTGTGTGTAGTCTACATGAACTGTTCACTGCTTAACTCTGGTGGGGGAGTAAAGGAATTGGTAAACGACTTGGAAGCCTTCAGAACTGACAGCACCACACACCACCTGTATTGGCACACAATTTAAGATTCGTATTTATATAACTAATTCTCCTTTAAGAAACAAATCAATAAAATATCCTGCCCATTCTTCTTTATATTGCATACTTTCTGCAATATTTGGCTTTTCACCTCCAGAAGATGTTTGTCCCGAGCCTGCAGTCTTTGTTGAAACCAGAGAATCCCCTTTAAAATCAACAGGGCACCAGAGTCCAAACCAGCACGCTGCCGCCACTGTGGGTGCTCTTTTTGTGCTAAACAGAATACCCCTTTCCCCTGAGCCTAACACCAGGAGCTTTGCTCCCTCAACCCAGTGGCCTGCTTGTAAGCAGCCACCAACTGCAGGCCTCCTATTCCCCATTGGACAACATTGGGCCTCTCCACCCGGCCGCCCTAATGCCCCTGAGGATGTAACAAAAGTGCATCATTGACCTTGGGGGAACCCTTGTTCTAACCCCAGAAACTCCATCCCAAAGTGGAGTGGTGTGGCTCACTGGTTAGAGGCGGCAGACCCGGGAACAGAGGACGGCCCGGGACCAGGGTTCAATTCCCGACGCGGCAGAGTCATGGACCAGGGTCAGCGGACTTGATCATTCTCACCTCGGTGCCTACTCTAACCAGGGATCACACTTGGCAACTCTGGGCATTAGGTTGCCTCATCTCCACAACGGCCGCCCACATACGCTGGGGATGCCTGGTTTCACCTTGGAGATACCCAGTAGGGACCATCTCACAGGGAAAGCCAGGACGGGTTCCCCAGCGGTCTACTGCGCAGGGATACTCCTTCGGGAGTCGATTCTAGCACGTTAGAAACCCACAATTAAAAGACTGAGTACTTACCTGGTAACCGTTAACTTCATCTCTCTCCAAGGGAACCTGTTGACTGTTTTTCCGTGAACATTTTTATAAGTGTGGAGTTAATTTGCATGGAAACCTGAAAAATTACAATTCTGCAAAACTGATTTTACTTACTTTTTCTCTAGGAAATGTCCTAGTGCGATATCCAGGCATATCACACGGAGTAGAAAGTTACGTAAAAAGTAATCTAAAAGTAACGAAAAATTAAGCCAGTGACACCAAGGGCTCTCCAGGACAGATGGAGTGGCCCTTACCCCATCTTAGGAAATAAAAGTGAGGTCACCTACTTGGTTGACCTGGGCCCAAGCAGGACACCCAAAAGGATGATCCATGTGAACTGCATTCAGCTTTTCCATGACCGGGCTAGCATCACCATGCTGATGGTGACTGATGAGGATCTGGAGATAGAGAGTGAACCTCTCTGACCTTCTCTTCTACAGCCCTAAAGATGGGTCAGTGGGTGGAGTTTTCTTTTCAGACGCCTTCACTGCCCAACAGCTGACTGATTGCAAGCATTTCTTGCAGCAGTATGATAAGCTCTTTTCCTTGACCCCTGGTCAGACAAACTTGCGTACTAATGATGTGGACACTGGTGACAGTGCACCTGTCAAGAACAAAATCTATCGACCGTCTGGTCAAGTCGAGGAAAGCAACAGAGCTGAAGTCAGTACATTGCTGGAGCTAGGGGTTCTTGAACCCTCTGAGCCCCTGGGCCAGCCCAGTGGTTCTGTTCCCCAAACCTCATGCCCAGGATGGAAAGAGAAATGAGGTTATTTGTAGACTGTAGAGGTCTCAAATGAGGTCACCAACATAAGACTAGAAAGAATAAAATAAAATTTAAACTCTGGATAACCCTTAGTCCACTGACTAAGCCAGGGTCACACGTCTAATTTATGTACAACACTGCCAAGTACAAGAAATAGAACGCTTGTACCAATTAAAGCAGCAGGAAGTTGTGTGGCGCAGCGGCCAGAGCAACTGACACCGGATGCTGGGGATCACGGTTCGATCACCGGTGGCAGGGCGCGAGTTCCGACCTGTTACCGCCTTTCTGCGAGACAAGAATGTGGCCTACTCCTGGGGTCACCCTTTTCGTCTCATCTTCAGATGGCAAAATAGGTTGGTGCAGGTCCGCTCTTTGCAAGCTGCCAAAGATCTACTGGGTCTGGACGACGAGGCTCCCTCCCCGAGGGAAGGGAGATCCCCTGCTAGACGGAGACGGCGCTCTTCATCCTGGCAGAGAGTAGGAGGCCCAGCGGCGAGGGGGAGACCGGATCCCACAACTAGCCTGCAGGAGAGAGGGGCAGAGACTTTTCCTTGTTCCCTTTCATCTTTTATTTTGTTGTCCCTTTGCGGGGCTTGCGGGGTTTGGGGGGGGGGGGGGGGGGAGTTGTGTGGGTGGGCTTTGGTGGGAGGCAGGGTAGTTGGGAAACTGGGAGACGGTGGTGGTGACCAAGTGTGCAGATGGATGGATGTCAAATGGTGGCATACTGGTGTTATGCCTTTAGACCCCGTGGTTCTGGATTCGTCGGGAGTGTGGTGGCTGAGGGCGGAGGGGGGGAACCTGGGGTGGTCGGGAGGGATACGCACCCGCCCGGAAAGGACTTTTCGCAGCTATTTATGGTTGGAGGTGCTACTACAACGAGCCGTTTGGCTGCTCTGGTCAGTGAGGTATGTGAGATGTCTTTGTAGATAGCAGGGGGTGAGGATAGCCTTGTGTAATGCCACTATCTATAGGTACATGGAATGTGAAGGGCTTGAATTCTCCACAGAAGCGCCAAAAGGTTTGGAAGTATGTGCTTGATCACCAACTAGATGTGGTGGGTCTCCAGGAGACACACCTGGCGCGCAAGGACGAATTGCGCCTCAAGCATAAAAACTTTCCCCTTATTTACAGGTCCTCTGCTACCATGAAGCATAGAGGGGTGGCCCTTCTCTTCTGGTTTGTCCTCCACTTTCAGCCCATGTGGTTGTGCAGCTATAGGGAAGGTGGATGGCTGATGGTCAAAGGGTTGTTGTTTGATAAAATGTGCACCTTTGTGGTAGTGTATGCTCCGAATGCAGGCCAGAATGGCTTTCTCCAAGACCTGATGCCAAGTGTGGATCACTTTGTGGAGGACGCCTTGTTTTTGATGGGGGACTTTAATTTAGTATGGCATAAGGGAATGGATAGCTCTTAGCCAGCGTTCGGATACTGGGGTGTTCTCAGCTGAAACGCAGCGCGTGATGGGCGATTTGGTGCTGGTGGACGGATGGCGGTCTCTCCACCCCCAGACTCGGGAATACACCTTCTTTTCTCATGTCCACCATACCTATTCCCGCCTGGACCACATTATTTTGAGCCAATCCCTTAGAGGGGATCTTCGAGACGCCAGAATGTTCCCACTCTTGGTCTCTGATCACAGCTTACACGTGCTCTGTTTGCGCTGGTCGGCGAGGGGGATGGGCAACGCAAATGGTACTTCCCAGCCTCGCTTATTCGAGATGAGACTTCTTGCAAGGCCATCCGTGAATTTTTCGATCTTAACCCTGTGGCCGATACCTCAACTTTCACCACATTGGACGCCTTTAAGGCGTCAATAAGGGGCACCTGCTAGGGCCTCAATGCCAACCTTAATAAACTGAGGCGTGAGGAGTTGGAGAAGGAACTCTATGTCCTTGAACTAGAGCATAAACGGAACCCCTCCAGGTTGACTCTTCGCCCACTGATGGCGACTCGGGGGGGGGGGGGCGGGGGAACTCCGAGCTCACTACAACAACAGAGCAGAGCTCACTCTACTTAAACTCCGGCGCCTCTCCTATGCCCAGGGGAACAAAGTGGGGAGACACCTAGCTCGCCAGCTTCGAGATAAACGGGAAAGGGAATACATAGGAGGTATTCAGGATGCTGCGGGGATCCTGCACCATCGAGTTGAGTACAAGGCACACTTATTCGGGCACTTTTACGCAGCGCTCTATAGAGGGGAAGCCTCTGACCCTGATGGCCAACAGGCTTACCTGAGTGGCCTTCCGCTTCCTCGGGTTTCCAGGGAATGGAATGGACTACTCGAGGCCCCGTTTACTAGAGAGGAGGTCATGGATGCTATTAAAAATCTGAAACCCCATAAGGCACCTGGGCCGGATGGCTATACTGCTCTATTCTATCAGACCTTTGCGTCCGAGGTGAGCGACTTTCTGGTTTTGCTTTTTAATATCATGGCGGAAACTGGGGAGACATCGGGCTCCGTGGCCGAGGCCGTAATCTCGATTATCCCCAAACAGGGGAAAGACCCGTCCAAATGCTCCTCATACCGACCGATAGCCCTCCTCAATATCGACGCCAAGCTGTATTCCTCCATCATTGCGGGAAGGCTCCAGGACCTGATGCCAGCAGTCATCCATCCAGATCAATCTGGTTTTATCAAGGGTCGCCAAACCCAAGACAATACGAGAAGAGTCATCCATCTGATTGAGAAGGCCAATAGGTTCAGGATTCCGGCGGTTCTAGTAGGCCTGGACGCCGAAAAAGCCTTCGATCGGGTGGACTGGGGCTTCTTGTTTCGTACTTTGGCTGCCTTCGGCTTTTCCACGAAATTCCTTTTGATGGTGAGAGCGAATTACAGCACTCCCCGCTCGCGAGTAGCAGTAAACGGCCATCTCTCTGCGTTCTTCTCTCATTCGCGTGGCACCAGGCAGGGGTGTCCCCTCTCCCCTCTGCTCTTCGCCCTGAGCATTGAGCCTCTGGCACTGGCTGTGCGTGAGCATGAAGAGATACGTGGACTCCCATTCTCGGGAGAGCAACATAAGATTACCCTTTTTGCCGATGACGTCCTCCTCTCTATCAAGGACCCAGCCTACTCTCTTCCGCACGTCCAACGGGTTCTTCTTCGCTTTGAGGAGGTGGCGGGCTTCAAGGTTAATTACGAGAAGTCCTTCGTCCTTAATCTTAACCTTCCATCAGCGGAGGTGAATAGATTACGGCCACTCACGCCTCTATCATGGGTCCCCCACTCCAACCTGTACTTGGGAGTTCAGCTGACTCCCTCGATTGGACAGTTGTACTCGGCAAACTTTCCCCAGTTGTTGGCACAAACCCGGGCTGACCTGGAGCGCTGGAAGCCGAAATACATATCATGGCTGGGCAGAATCCATGCACTTAAAATGGTCATCCTCCCCAAATTCCTATATCTCTTCCAGGCCCTCCCCATACCACTGGAGACTGCCTTCTTCCAGCGTCTCAAGACCCAGAACCTACGGTTCGTCTGGCAGGGGGCAGAGTGCGATTTTTCCTTTTCTACACTCCGCTGGCCGCGGAGGGAGGGAGGAGTGGGCCTTCCTGACATACATTTATACTACAAAGCCGCACAATTGCGGGTCATAGTGGAGTGGTCCCAACAACTCTCGGAGAAACACTGGCTGCACATGGACAGAAGTGTAGCGGGAAGATCGATTTGGGATCTGGCATGGAAACCCAAAAAGGACAGGCCCAAGAACGCATACATTGGTACCCCCACTGGCACTACTCTTAAGGTCTGGGACACGGTGACTGGAGATGATCGCTGGACTACGTTCCCTTCCCCCTTCACACCACTACACTTTAACCCGGCCTTCCCGCCGGCTCCTCAGGAGGGGCCCTTCGATGTTTGGAGAGAGGGGAGATGCCGCGCTCTCACACACCTGTTCCATGACCATGCCCCACTTACCTTTGACAACTGTATGAGGGACTATTGAGTGCCGGAATCCGAGCGCTTCTGCCATATTCAGCTGCACTATTGGGCCACGTCCTTGGCAGTCCACGCGGGGGCCACTCGATCGCCTTCCATCTTTGAGGCTTTTCTACCGGGAACCTCCTCTATGAAGGGTGTCATCTCCTTCCTCTATGGCCTCTTACTTAATTCCGCAGATTCACCTCGGCCCCAGTACATGAGTACATGGGAGGACCTCCTTGGACGAGACATCTCAGATGGGGAGTGGTCGCGCTTGTGGCGTGACATCGCCTTGCATAACCACTCGGTGGAACTCCGCTAGGCCCACCTCAAGACTCTCATGGATTGGTATTTATACCCTGCCAAGTTACACCGCATCTTCCCGACCTCCTCTGACAGATGCTGGAGAGGCTGTGGCTTGCTTGGTGATTTCCGCCACATTTGGTGGGACTGATTTTATCCCATATCCGAGAGATACTAGGATACCCTGTTGAAGGCTCCATGGCTCTTATATTGCTGGGTCCTCGGGACCCGGAGCTCGAACACCAAACCCGAGCAGACAAACCGATACTATGGTTGCGCCAGGGGGCCGCAAAACTCACTTTGGCAGCGGCCTGGAAGACGCCGAAGGCCCGGCGATTTCCCTGTGGCATGCGAGGTTGTGGAAGCTGCTAAGCATGGAACGGATGGCGGACATTTTCCTAGGTTGCTTCAAGAACTTCATGTTTCGCTGGGGTCCCTTGGTACGCTTCCTCTCCAAGGGTCTACCATCCGCAGTTTGTCGTGCCACGTTTCGGTCCCTTCATCTGTTCCAAGTCTGATTGATATAATCGGGATGATTGCTAGAGTGTATGTTGTCACCACCACCCTGGGGGAGGCGGAGGGGGAGTTCTCTTTTTCCTCCCTTTTTTTTTTTTTTTTTTTTTTTTCTTTCTTGTTCCTTGGCGACACTCTCTCTGACGATTGAGGCAGACACAGGCTTAACGTATCGGGTGAAGACATTACGGCAGCCATTTTACCAATCTGAGCACTCTTCCCCGCTCTGTCTGATGCCCTGTGATTTATTTTAAGTAATGGCAAGATACTTCTGCTATTTTTTTGGACTGTTTCAACGAGCTGAAAGGACTTTGAGCTATTGCCTATAATGGCTGATTTATGCCTCCTGGATTGCCCCCTGTGTGGGAAGTTGTGCGAAGCTGTTGCTTTCTTTATATTCTTTTGTTCCCTTTCCTTGAATACAAATAAAGGTTTTACAAAAAAAAAAAAAAGGTCGGCAGATTGTTGCCAGATTTGAACCCAGCTCCAAGGGCGCACTCTGCACAGAATCCTGAGCTCAATAGCACTCCACACTTAAATGCAAAAACCACAGTTGATGGATAGAATGCAGAACAATGTCATACATTCACCCCAGTACAGAGATCTGGGCCTAAATCGATCGTTTTTTTTGCACTCCACACCACCCCAGTTCAGACATGGCCGTATGCAAATCGGTCTGACCCTGTGCCTCATGGGAACAGTCCAGCCCGAACTGCCAAGCCATGCCTTCCCTGGACCTGAAACAAGCTTCCGAGGACCGGTTTCTGGCATTCCAGCCGTCTTCGTCGGCTTGGGATAGTAGAACTGTATCTAGTGATTGTAGATTCCTGCCCCTACTCTTCCAGCCTCGCAGTTCCTCCGTTGGCTCGGCTTGGAGACATCGTTAAAGTAACGTGTTCTCTCCGTGTGTGTCTCGGACTGTCAACTGGCAGCAACGCCTTCGCTTCCGTTGGGTGCGGGGTGGTCTGGGTTACACCAATGAACCCTGAACACTACTGGAAGACCACTTAAGGAAGGCTCCCCTCTGCGTGTCATTGGTCTCCCGCTATTATGTCCAAAAATTCCTTTCCCAGTTAGAAAAAGATGGGGGGACGCGGCAGGGCTTCGCGGGATTCTTCTATGGTGTACGGCATGACGCGTTTCGGCGGTAGCCTCATCAGACGCCTCCGTTGTTGTACTCCCAAGGTTGTCTTTTCTTGTTTTATTCGTTATGCTATTATTTTGTTATATATGTGTAATACATATGTGTAATACACACAAGTGTGTGAGTGTATGTATGTGTGTGTGTGTATATATAAATATTCACTGAAAAAACCATAGGTTTCAGGCTCGTTATAGTTAGAAATTAGCACTTAAAAAGCCTAAGACATTCACAGAAAAAAACATTGGTTTCAGGGGCGTTATAGTTAGTGGGACATTTCACTCGTACAAAATCATAGAAATTCCCCCCTTATAGGTCGTTCCGCTAACTATAACTTGCGCGTCCGCAATGCACTGCTGATGACGTCACATATTACATCGCTTGTGACCTGGTCAGTGACATCACTCATGAAATCCCCCCTCGCCAGACCTATCCGTTGGGGACCATAGGGGGGTCCCCAATCCCCCCACGGTCCCGCCGGCTCGGTGCCGGAATTGCTTTTCCACATGGGAAGCTGCTAAGATGCAGATGGAAAAGCAATTGTCTTTGGTTTTTGGAAGAGAGAGCAAGATTCCCAAAAACCAAAGCAGTTTACTATGACCGAGTGGGAGCCGCGAGGCTCCCGCCCTGTAATAGCAAACCGATACAAAAGGGGATGATGGACGGAGCGTTTGAGCAAATCAAACACTCCCCCCCAGTCAACTGATCTGGGTTTAATCCATCACCATTCTTTAGCTCACTTAGCCACCCCAGTTCAGACATGGCCATATGCAAATCAGTCTGACCCTGTGCCTCATGGGAACAGTCCAGCCCGAACTGCCAAGCCATCACCACCCCCTTTTGTACCGCTTTTGGCCACCATAAGTGTTGCAGGGTATGCTCAGACGTGAGTCCCTTGCTCACTTTAGTTTCAACAAAGAGTGAATTGGGACAAAGCACATTGAGGGTTCTCACTATGTGCCAAGTCTAGCGAATTTACCACTCGTACGGGGGAGCGAAAGGTCCAGTCCTGGTGTTCGCTAAAGATAC
Source organism: Lissotriton vulgaris (assembly GCF_964263255.1). Lineage (NCBI taxonomy): Eukaryota > Metazoa > Chordata > Amphibia > Caudata > Salamandridae > Lissotriton > Lissotriton vulgaris. The sequence goes on from NC_141699.1 coordinate 906,881,483, forward strand.
CAACAACTAGAGGGGTACCAGGCTGTTCCTAAAGGAGTGCTAGTTAGTCGGAGACAGGTTAGGGATTTTGTAGGGCAACGTGAGGTGCCTACAAACGGGCATCCATTTGGTTGGATATAATGGCCTCACACACCCTTGCGAGTGTCATGCTTCATCGGCAATGCTCCTCGTTGGGTCGGCGGTGCAACACCCAACGGGCAACACCTCAAAGAGGGCCTCTTTGGCGGATATCTTTTTCCAACTGCCGTATGGGTAAAGTGCGGGTGTGGGGCCAGAAGGGTGTAGACGTGAAAGTGGATTAAAATGGGCGCAAGGGTACCAGGATCAATTTTATTCTGGAGGTCCCTTGGCTCCAATTAAAACTTGAACAAGGACTAGACTTGTAGGGAAACCATGTATCCTAATACAAGGCTAACCTGGTGTGTGACTGGGTCGACATGTTTCTCGCCACTTAGTCAAATTGACTGGCGATTCATAAGGACCAGTGTCTAACTGAGTTAATTAAGAGAACTGTCTACAATATGGCTGTTCCAATATTTTGCAATGTCAAAATAAGGGAAAGTAGTGTACCTGTGTTGCGCTCTGTATTCCTGGATGGGGAAAAAAGGAGAGCAATTCAAACAGTGCAAATTAACCTGTAACAAAGTGGGTGACCTGATAGCACTCCGTGTTCCATGCCTGTGGTTGTGGTACTAGCATGTGATTAAAACAATAAGTCATTCTCAGTAAGCACAGTGCACAGCATGGTCATGTGGAAAGACATCATTTAAAAGCGACGCTACAGTATTCAATAAAATGACACAAGTTCATAAGCACTCATCTATCTAGTGATGGTGAGCTACAACAACAGTACCCAGCGGGTAGAACAGCGGGTGAACCTCATAGTGGACAGGCTGTTTGATACACAACGGGCATTAGGCATATTCCAACATTAGACATCTGTCATGTGTATAATTTCTGTAAAAAGGGTCTCCCTCATTGCTACCCTATGTTGTAATGTCGTTTGACTTGTCCCTTGTATTAGCAGAGTTATAAAAACGGCTGTCAGACTGTATGAACTGAGCAGCCTATTTACTTTTCATTAGTCCTCCCTTATTCTTTATGATCCTTCCAGTTAAAAACTCGGTGCCCCAAAACCGCCTCCAATTACTTGCGTACCTACTCTCAGCATGGTTAGAGACATGCCACACTCTCGCATTAGCTTGCAATCAGAATTACGTATCACACGTTGCTCTAATCACGGGTTTTAAATGTCCCCTCAAAAGTCTCGCCAAGACCTTTAACTTGTCAATAATATAGTTAATAGCGGGTCACAAACAAACTAATATCTGGATTGAGGCAAAAAATTACTCTGATAGTCTGATTATTGGGCTATGTCAAACACCCGCTCTAATCGAGTGCTGATCTGAAGCGTCCGGCTGCAAGTTGCGCGCCGCTGCGCTCATCCCATAGGCATACTTCGCTAAAAAAACGAGTTCGCCGGGAAGTGAATAACACAGTTGCCGACCGGCACACTCGAATGCTCTTAGGCGCCTGGCATAGAGCAAAGACTTACTTTCAAAATCCCGCGTCTCCTTTGGTAGACCTACCCCTCACCGCCGGTCCCGGGTAGATGGATTCTTGTTCGCCTGCACTCGTTTTTGTAACGAGTCCATCACGTGACCGGGGGCGTGTTAGTTTGTTCCGGGGTAATGGTGGAATTTACCCGGAAGTGTTATGTATGTAATTTTCGGCGGCCATTTCTCAGTGGTGTTCGAGAAACGGGATATATAGGGCTTATAACTGGGGACCGGCAGGTGTCATATCTTAAACCTGAAGTAGGCTTAAAATTAAAAACCAAAACCAGGATTTTTATATAATAAAATCGCACCCCTCTGGTGAGTCTTGTTCAGTAATGTATTCAACCAAGGCATTGATGATTTGTTTTGTCTAGTGGAAAAGGTGTTGTCCCTTGTGTATCAGCATGTGATCCATGTGTCTTAGAGTGCCCGTAAGATCGCGGTTCTAGTTCACCATGTTGTTCCCTGGGTACTCCTTCAGGCAGTCACTCTAGGTTTACCGGAGAAATATTAAATTTTCATGGCGTGACACCAATCAACAAGGATCGGGGTTGGCTCGTGAGTGCAATAGCTTGGTGTTCAATGGATTTTATGTGGATAGGTAAGGCACATAGTGTGGCTGGTTCGTGCTAGGACATCAGGCTGTGTTCGTATCAAGTGTTGACACCCCAGTTTCACAGAGCAGCCTAGGGGATATCCTCATTAAGGCCCATGGTATCCGTTGACAAGCGATCGATCCACCTTTGTTCTTTGTAGAACAGGCTTTGTTTAGTTGAGCCTGCATTTGCTTCCAGTATCAGCCACTTAATGGAATCAGCGTTGTGGTTGGATTGAAGAAAATGCTTGCACATCTTAGTGTTGTCTTTCTTACATCGGAAATTACTGCGATGTTCCGCCAAGCGTGTCTTGACTGGGCGTGTGGTCATGCCCACATAGTACAAATTGCAGGGGCACATAATGAGGTAAGTGCATTTGGCCGTGTTGCAGTTAGTGTGGCCTCGTATCTCCCACGAAAAGGTCGGGGTTAGTTGAATGGATTTGTATGTGCCTGTAAACGGACAAACGCTGCAAGACCCTCAAGCGTAATGACCAGTGACTGGTGGTAGATTCCACAGTGTGCGTTGGCTAACAGTCTGGGTTTCCTAGGTCTTGTATGTATCAAGATATCCTTCATATTTTGTGACCGTTTGAAAGCAAATCGTGGAGGATCAAAGCTCATGTCTCCAGTATTCAAGATTTGCCAATGGCGTTTGAATGCCCTTTTGACTGCGTTAGATGCTGGTGCAAAAGTCGTCACACATGTCAAAGGCTCCTCTGAATCTGGGTTCTGTTCCTTTCTCTCTAATAGACCATCCCTGTGGTTGTTCAAAGCTCTTTTCCTTGCTTTTGTGACCTCACGGTTTGGATAACCTCTTTCTAATAGGTTTTTGGACAGGAGTGTGGACTGTTTCTTATATTCTGCAACTTGACTACAATTCCGCCTCATTCTCAAAATTTGTCCAAACGTGCGATTTTCCTTTAAGGCTCTCGGATGGTGGTTACTAGTATAGTGGAGGAAGCTATTCCGGTCAGTAGTTTTCCTGAACATGGTGGTGGTGAGATGTCCGCCACCCACCTTGATTGTTAGATCTAGAAAAGAGATCTCTGTTGGAGATGCCGTTATGGTGAAGTGCAGAAATGGATTGAGTGTGTTAATCCATTCAAAGAATGCCTCATTCTTTGAATGGATGGTGGTCCCCGGGGTCCCTCTAGGGTCCCTCTGGGCCTCCCATTACCATACAAATATTGCCCCCGTGACTTGGCCCACCCGGGGGCTAAATAGAAACAAAGAGCAGGCTTTTTGTTTTTTCCGGTCGCATCCGCAGATTTTGCAGTGGTTTAATTTTGGTTTTTTTGTGTATTGTTTTTTAAATAATTTTTTGTGGCCTTGGGGGTCCTTGTGGGACCCCCTAAGCAGGCCTAAGGGGTCAGGGTGGTTCTACCCTGCCCCCTATTTGTTTTTTGCGCGTTTGCTTTCATGATTTCTTGTGCCTCGGTTCTACTGAGGGGAGTATCACTACTAGAGTCGGTCACGCACCTACTAAATCATCCATTCAGACACTTATACATCCACTCATTCTTCAATACACCTTTCTCTATATATTAAACATATTTAAACTTTACAGAAACAGTCACTGGATGATGTCTTCAGTGATGTCATTTTAGATGTCATTTTAGATGTCATCAGCGATATTCTTCAATGCGCCTTTCTCCATCTCCATCATTTTCCCCATCTCGCTCCTTCCTTTCCCGGCCAAAGTCATCGAGAAAGCTGTCAACAACCAGCTCGCCGCCTTCCTCGAAGCCAACAAATCCCTCGACTCCTCAGAGTCTGGCTTCCGAGCAAAACACAGCACTGAGACCGCCCTCATCGCAGCAACAGACGACATTCGAACTCTACTGGACAATGGAGACACAGTCGCCCTCATCCTCCTCGACCTCTCTGCAGCCTTCGACACAGTCTGCCACAACACCCTTTTACAACGCCTCAGAAACATCGGAATACAAGGAAAAGCACTTGAATGGATCACCTCGTTCCTCACCGGAAGAACCCAGAGAGTCCGCCTTCCACCATTCAAGTCCGAGGCCACTGAAGTCATCTGTGGCGTACCACAAGGATCCTCACTCAGTCCCACCCTCTTCAACGTATACATGAGCCCCCTCGCGGCCATCGCCCGCCAACACAACCTCAACATCATCTCTTACGCGGATGACACTCAACTGATCCTTTCTCTCACCAATGACCCCAGCACCGCCAAAACTAACCTACACGAAGGAATGAAAGAAGTTGCCGAATGGATGAAACACAGCCGTCTGAAACTGAACTCAGATAAAACAGAAGTCCTCATCTTAGGTACATCCCCCTCTGCTTGGGACGACTCTTGGTGGCCGGAAGCCCTTGGAAAAGCACCCATCCCGACAGACCACGCACGGAACCTAGGCGTTATCCTGGATTCCTCACTTTCAATGAACAGACAAGTCAGCGCCGTCTCCTCATCCTGCTTCAACATTCTTCGCATGCTCAAAAAAACATTTCGCTGGATCCCCACCGAAACCAGAAAAACAGTCACCCATGCTCTGGTCACGAGCCGACTGGACTACGGAAACACCCTCTACGCAGGTACTACCGCTAAACTCCAGAAAAAACTCCAACGAATCCAAAACGCCTCAGCCAGGATCATATTAGACATCCCGCGTAACGAACACATCTCTGGTCACCTGAAACACCTCCACTGGCTACCCGTCAATAAGAGGATCACTTTCCGACTTCTAACCCAGGCACACAAATCACTCTACGATGTCGGACCAGAATGCCTCAACTCACGACTGTCCTTCTACCCCCCCTCCCGCCAACTACGTTCTTCCAGCCAAGCCCTCGCCACTGTACCTCGCATCAACAAGACCACCATGGGAGGTAGATCCTTCTCATACCTGGCAGCTAAAACATGGAACTCACTCCCCACTTACCTTCGCCTTACCCAGAACCACCTAGCATTCAGAAAGCAACTTAAAACGTGGATATTTGACAAGTAATCCTCCTCCCCTACCTAAGCGCCTTGAGACCCTCTGGGTATGTAGTGCGCTATATAAATTCTTTGACTTTTGACTTTTTTTTGACTCTCTATCTATTAAACATATTTAAACTTTACAAAAACAGTCCCTGGATGATGTCATCCGTGATGTCATTTTAGATGTCATCAGCGATGTCACTGACCATGTCATGAGTGATGTAATATGTGACGTCATTAGCAGTGCATTGCAGGGGTTGTGTGTGTGTGTGTGTGTGTGTGCATAACCGGCCTTATCAATAATTAAAGACTCTCCTTGAAGATCCCGTACTCCTACTACAGGAAGAAAGATGTTTTATAATGGAAAATGCACAGAAACCCACTGAGGTAGAAAGACTGCTCAATAATTGGACTACTAGTCCTATGCAAATTTTTGGACTACCAGTCCCATGATGCCATTGAATATACACATGCAACAAGCACAAACCAACTGATGGTAATTATTAAAAGCGACTACAAAAGAAGAGCGTCTCTGGCACCTACCCTCTCAGCCTATGATTAAGATGTCTTGCTACATCGCAACGCGTCAAGCAGCATAAGTGAATCAGGACTATGAGGGGAGTTATCAAGAGAAGACCGGATGGTCGGCTGGTTACCGTGTGCCCTCCTAAGGCTTTCGTGGCATTTGGTGAACTCCCTGTTTTCTGTTCTTACTGATTTTTTTTTTTTTTTTTTTTTTTTACAGATAAATACAGACAGCAACCATTTATATTTTGTCTGTATTTATTTTCAAATGTAGATAAAAACGGCAATTGGGTGCTTTTAGAGTGATTCTAAATACACTGTGCCAGGCCAGTAACTGTGGATTGATAGGTAAGGGGGTAAAAAAGGAATTTTAGTAAAGCGGCTTAAACAGCAGTAGCTATGCACAAGGCTGATACTGAAATATGCATATTTTCATATAAGTGCAGTGAGTAATCTTATGCAGGTGTTCATATCACTGACCCCTGAATGGCATTTAATGAGGACTGTATATTTATTGGTTAAATAAATATGGAAATATACCAGTTTCAGCTTTTACTTTTTTCACAAAACCAATAATAAATATGGATAAATACATATAAAGCTGACAATAAATAAATATGGATAAACACAGACGGAAATGACAAAAAAATAAATACCATAAAACCGGGAGCCCTAATTATATATAATGTGATTGGGCTTCTGTCAACTGCTAATACATTGCTATCTTCCCCAAGATGGTGAACGCATAATTTATCATTTAGGTGGTAGTTGGGGTGTTAATACACACCCTGTTAATAAAAAAGAATTCCACCAATATCCCTTGCTGATGGTGATCAGCACAGACTATTGCCCTCCAAGGATGCGTTGCTCTTTTTCCACCAAATGCATTTTTCTGAATATTCTTTGAGAAATATTTCATGCTTGTTTATATGTTTTGTTATTAATTGAAATTGCCTCTTTCTACTATTAATATCAGATTATTGTTGATGCACCTACCAACCAAGGGACAATAGTAGAATAACTCAAGAGTTCTACAAGTTATCTGTTTATTTCCTAATTTGCTGTTATCTGTTTTGATTTAGGGCTTGTTTTTTGTTGGTAAGTCTAGCTGTCGTTCTCTTCTAGGGATTCTACTCTTGTTGATGTCACTGGCGGATTAGATGCGGACTCCTCCAATGGGAAGGACCCTTTGGTATGTAACCAAAAGCAGTACATATTGGGGAATTTTAGTTTTCAGCGCTGGGGGATATTTTGTGAAAATGGTAGCAGCAGTGCACTACTAAAGAGGGTAGATGGTCTGCTTTCTTTCTTTTAATGTATTCCTTTTTTCTGACTTTATAATATGTATTCTAATGAAAGATCTGAATTGTTCCTGTGCATAGTAGGAGCCTGCCAATTTATTATCAAATATCACTAGTGTGTGGGCTACTCTTGGTTACTGGTTTTCTCTTGCATTGTTACCCTAAACATCACTGGGCTGGTGTTAGTAATTTCTAATGGAATCTCAGTGGAGTCGCTGCCTGACATTTCATGTTTCCCAGTCTGTCAACGTATGGCACTCTACCTGCCCATCGGCCCGTCTCAACTGGGAACCATGATCCTTTAAAGGAGGATTTCTTTCGCTGAAAAGAAAAGGCTTGTTTTTCCTTTGCTGTGTGTGTTGTTCAACAAGGTTTTACCCTTTCGATGCTGATGACGAGCTCAGCTCGTCATCACCCACGGGTGTCGTGTGCTGATGACGAGCTGAGCTCGTCATGGTGCCACTAAAATGGCATTTTCCAGCACAGGGGGGGGGGGGGGGGGGGGGGAACGCCTAGCAGCCATGTGGTTAAGGTGGTCATTGGCTACAGGAACTTTCTTCAACCTTACGAAATTTGAAAATGTGTAAATATTGATATGTGGCCTATTGGATTTACTTGTTGCATGGCGCAGTCTACATCAGGAGCAAGGGCAGGTTTTACCAAAATAAATATATATTTTTTAACGCAGAACACTGATTTTAACCCGTTGAGTGCTTCGAACGTCCAACGGTCGTCGCGTGCACTACCTCGCTAGTGCTGCGCACGACCGTTGGACGTCCGAATCCCGTTAGTGCAATCGAACGTCCGCACTGGGGCGGAATGTTTGCGCACGCTTAACTGGTTAATTAAGACCACTATATAAAATCCAGCACCTTACCAACTGTAATCTCCGTTTAAGTTATAGCTATAGTGTGAAATGACTGTTTCACATTGGGCGTAATTTGCACCTAATAACACACCACCTTAGTTTTATTCTATCATGCCTATTGTCTGTTTCTGATGTCCACTGATGAAACAAGGCTGTCAAGGTTTGCTCTGCTGCGTTGGTTTAAATCTATCATTGGGGAACGGGGGCGCAGGGGGTGGAGAGCGGAGTCCAGGAAGGGTAGAATCATGTGGGGTTTTGGGGTCTTTTTGAAGGGGAGTGGGGTAGATATCCAAGTAAGAAATTCTACAATTGTGAATTTTAAATTAACATACATGGTTAGTGAATGGCAGAGATCTCACTGCTTGAAGCAATGTTAGATTCCCTCTATCCACTATTAAACGTGTCCTGCAACCCCCGGTCTACGGACCTCGATTTTTTTTCTAGTATTTGGGTAAAAAAATCTTGCAGTCAATATTTACTCTTCCCTGACATAACGTGTGACTGCACAGGACTTCAGCTTCTTTAGGAAGAGGCCCAATCCTGTCTTGTCTATGGAATGGAATGGGATGAATCCGCTCTAATGTTGAATGTGGAAGCTCCCTTACGCAAAATGCACATTGTACTAAGAATTAATTCATTATTGCCGGCCATAGCAAAAAGTTGCTTTCCTTTTAAATCAAGTCAATAAATGGTGTGCATTAGTGAAAAGAAGCATTAGTATTGTTTGAAAATATAAACTGGCTAACATAGAACTGTGAGCAGAGTAAAAAGTGAGATTCTGCATCTAAGCTCCTACATGCTAATAGGCCCAATTGAAGTGGGTGACCCTTGATTAAAGTCAAAAAGGCTTTATTTTAGAAATCCCTCCCCAATAATCTTCTTTGCTTCATATGGAAAATAAAATCCCCCTATTTTTTATTTTTTTCCCCTAATCTCTCTCTTTGGTGTTTCAAAATGTTTTTATGTATGTAAGCTGTAGAAAGGAAAATATTTAAGGTCAACATCTTGGCTTGCTGACTATTGTGCTAATGGATGCTCACCAAGGCCATAGATAAATGCTTGTGGACAAGATGGAAGGGTTGAAAGTTTGGTTGATCTGCAACTACTGTATTTCATACTGGTATTGCACTACAGCCACTGCTTAATGTACTGCTCCAGTCTCTATGATTCTCTATATCGTAGTGCTTTACTCCTGCTCAAAGGCCTGATGGATTTTGTGTTCATACTATTGTGCTTCCAGGAAGGTGCCGGAGACGGATTGGAAGCAATGGACGCTCAGACGGGTTCTCTTGATGACGAAAATGGCCGCCAGCTCGGAGAGATAGAACTTCAGTGTGGGCCTTGTGCAAAGTGGTTCACAGCGGAAACATTCCGCATTGACACTACGTATGTTTTTTTAGAAATCTTCCTTTGCCAATCAGATACACTGTAGTTAGTCAAATCCGTTAGAGAGCATTACCAGGAAAAAGTACTTATTTTTGAAGGAAAACATTATGATTAGTCTCTTTGATGTAAGTCCTGATTTTTGTGATTGAGTTCTTACTAGAGGGCACAATAGGGTCCCTTAATTTGTTAATTATGGGCCAAATATGACCGTAATAATGGGCATGCTGAAAATACATGTAAGATTAGCCCATACTACAACCATGTAGATTAATTTTAGTTTGCTTAGACTGCACTATGGTGCTATAGAATTTTGTTTTTATATTGGTTTTATGTAGTACAACCTTAGTCGCAAGAACTCCCAGAGCATGGCAAATAGCAAATTATAAGGATTTGTTTGTGCAAGGAGTTAGTTCAAAATAGGCGTATAGTACACTGGGCTTCCCTAATGTGAGCAAATAAATCAAAGTTGGGGCTCTTTTAAGCCTTAGTTTTTTAGAAGTGAAACCAAATGACAGGGTAAGGGAAAATTACCTGCTGGTATTATCTACAGAGTTGGAGGGCTGTGATATGAGCCAAACGTAAATCAGTGATGTTGCCTTTGGCATGAAAATGGGCACAATAGATGGCCAAGCGGCCCAGTGTTATAGCTGCGTAGCCCTTCTAGTAGTCTTCATACTTAGTGATACTAGAGAGAGAATCTCCAGTGTCCATCCATCCCTCTACAGCCTGCAAGACTGTGAGTAATAAAGAAATGGCTACACTCTTTATTGTGTGCCTGCCATAGTGGGGCGCAGAAGATTTGTTTTTTCCCGGCTTCAAGTGAAAAGACACAACAGATCAGTTAAGTTGCTTGTCTTCAGTTATTGTCTAGTTTTAATTGAAAGTTGGCACATAACTTTGACTGATAGAATTGTGTTCCTTTTTTGTGCTCTAAAATGCTGACCTGTCTCTTTTTAACAAATCCTACCATAGAGCATGTCTACCCTTCATGACCAACTACAGCTTTCACTGCAATTTATGTCATCATAGTGGAAACACTTACTTCCTCCGCAAACAAGCCAGTAAGTATTTTTTTATCTGTGGCTTTATTCCCTGTAAGTGTGGTGGTTTTCAGGGCCCTGTTGCGTTTTGGTAATGTGCGTGTTTTTTTTCTTCTTGTTTTGAGAGCCTTCTGTTTGGAGCTCGATTCCGCATAAGCAGGCCCTTCAAGTTTATTGCTGTACACTGTACTTCTTCATTTCCTCCTTCTTTCTAATCTCCTTCAGTCACTCTGGGACTTAGTCCATTTTTCTGGTGGACAAGTTGGGGTAAATATCCTGCTGGTTTCTGACCAGTAGTCTTGTTGCTTGTAACACACTTGGCTCTAACAATTAGGCCTGGGGAACATTATTTGCACTGGCAAAATTACAAAAATGACTTAACATTTTGCAATATTTGATTTATGCTTGACAGGAAGCCACTCATGTAGAAAGTATCTCACAAGGGATAATTTTTTGCTCAAACCAGTCTATTATTAGTTTTATGAAAGTTTTTTTTTTTTAACCCCCAAATGTGCACTTGTCGCATGTTACACAATATACTGGCACAGAGTTTGCGTTTAGATTTTTTTGTTAAATGTTTAAGGATTTTTACTAAAGTTTGTAGGACAAAATTATGCAACCTTCCTCACCTTTTATTAACATTCCTCCTTGCTCTCTACCACATCCTTTTGCCCATGTTTTCTCATTGGAAATAGCTTTGGCTTGGTAGATTTGCCATATCCTGTCCTATTTTAATTTCTGATTCATATTAAACCTTTATACTCTGATCATAGAGAGTATGCTATGAATAGAGTAGCTACCCAGGTTAGTGTAGTCTTGTCCTCCTTTTATTTGCTGCCTGGGTTCTGTACTCCATACATGTTGGATCCCATGATTAGGATTGCAGTTGAATTTCACCATAGCCGTCTTCACCAGCTGTGGGCTTTCCTATTACAGTGCATTGCGATCTGTCTCATTACTCTGATGTATTCAAATGCTGTATATCATGACCACAACTCCCAGAATGCAAAATATTGTGCAATGAAAGTCTAGGGCTGCAACACGGTGCCCTTGGTAACTTGACACGGATCTCTGATGACAGTGAAATCCATGCCTCAATAGCGGTCCCAATCTTTTCTTCCATAAGCTGCAAAGTTGCTTCATTATCCTTCGGTACTCTGATAAGGACCACAATCTATTACAGCGTATCTGCGCCTTCCCCTTGACTGCAGTGCAGAGAGACGTTGTCTTCACACAAGCTGGCTCTAAATCACTTCTTAAGGCAATGTTTCTGTACAGCGCACTTGATCTCCCTCTCTGTCCTGCTTAACACCATTCTGTTGCCTTCCACACTACTGCTGCAATTCCTTCTTTGTTTCTATGTTAACCTGTCCTCCACTCAGTCACTCTTATTTCTCTTTTACATTTTCTCAGACTTATATCACAGCCCTTTTTTCTTCACAATTTCTATATCCTGCTGAACCAATATTCTGACACCGTGTTTTTCTTCCCTGTGGCTTTTTTTCTTTTCTATACGTAGCTAATGTTTTCCTCTACTTTTCCAACCATTAACAGAACCTACCTTGTTCTAAAAGTAAAGTAAGTCCTGCAAATTGGCAGTATTAACCAGGCTTTTCATAGGTCTTCATGTAAACGGACATTGTGGAGGTTGGTGATTTTACTTTCTTGCTTGTGCAACAAATATGCTTTAATTAAGAATGTGGGTGAGTTGAAGAAATGTATCCAGTTGTGAATATTACTTGTCAAAAGAAGCTAATGTCAGGAAAATGGCAAGAAACCCCACCCCAATTAATAACTGTATTTACTGTGTACATATGTATGGGATTTATAGAGTGAGGAAAACTAGCTGCAAAGCAACCAAGCACGATCCCAAAGGTTGGTTCATCACATAAGTGGCCATTACAGACTGGGTCTGGAGGAGAGGGAGAGAATAGAGGGCAGAAGGACATTCGGGAGTGTTGACTGAATGGATAGAGGTGGTATGTGTGTAGAGATATTTGGGTGCAGCAATTTGCTTGGAGTAGAGAAAGCTGATAGAATCTGCTGGTCGGACGTTTCTTGATTTTCATAGTGTTTCAGAAGTTTATTCGGTCTGATTATTATTTTTCTTTTTCTTCTTTTCTTCTTTCTTTTATCATGTGCTTTTGAATCTTGATGTTCCTCCACTGAGATGTGGATGCCCTGGTAGGTCTAATCTTTGCAGCCAGATAATGCCGGCCTTTGTGTGGAGTGCTTTTTAAATGATTCAGTATGTCCGAAGAATAAGGACTATCCCAGGGGAGGTTACCAATATGCCTGTGGCTTTAGTATCCCTGGATATAATTGGGTAACTTAGCTGGAGAAGTGTAGTAGTCAGTACAGACTTCCCCCCCTCCATTGTCTCCTTGGAAATTACCTCCCAGGGGTTGGTGTGAGCCCCAAGGAGGTGCTTGTCCAGTGCAAGCCCTCTCCCAAAGACTCTGGAGGTGATGAACCTGCAGTTAGTTCAAGTAGGCCCCAGATAAAAGGAAAAAAGGTGAAAGTGTTGGAATGGGGGGTGACTTCTAGCCAAAGGTTCAGTGAGCCAATGATATTCTGCCCCAGCAGGGGAGAACTCCATAGTTGGCACAGATTAAGCCCTGGGATCAGTTCCGGTCCTGGTGTCCATGTGTACGATTGATGATACAATCAACAGAAAAGCCTCTTCCAGCTGGTATGAGGGGATATGGCTGGATAAGGCTTCCACTATGATGATGTTTAATACTGGTGCAGTGACCAAGTGGTGAGCCCTGATGAATCTGCCGATAAGTTTGTAGGGCAGTGAAACATGTTGGCTATGGGTATTGGTATGCGATATTAAGCTACCAGCTTTTTTAATTCACCGGTACACACCATAACTAATAATAAATTTGTAACTTTGGTGTGACTGCCGATTTTAATCACTTTTTCTGTACCAAGGAATGATTCCTTGGATGGTTTTGTCTTGCACCTGTCTGTCTGCACACAACACGTATGGTTCTGTTTCTTTGGACACTTTATTTTGAGGACGTAAGGCGACCGATGATGAGAAAGGGGCAAGAAACTGGTAAACATCTGCCAAACGGCCCGAGGGTGTACTCCCGTGAGGTGCCTTCCTCCTCACCACACATTTTTTATGTCTGTTTCACTTTAAGTGTGGGAGTGTGTACTGTCTCAGTTGAGCAGTCACTGGTGGTCGTGTCGAGTTGAAAAGCAGTTCTGGATTCTCCCCCCTTGTTTTTATGTTCAAAGAAACGATGATTTGTTTTGGACGGTTTGGCATCTGAAGATAAACGCCTAACTCAAAGTTCTAGTAGGCGGGTGCTTAGGAATTACATTGGATAACTTCCAGCACAGTGATATGCCTCATTAGATAAATACTAATCCGAGCTTAGGGTACAGGGATTTTTTGGTATTGATACAAATTAAGCCCTACCTGACCCACAAGAAGTCTTGTCTAGTTAGGCAGCTGTTAAGCATGAGATGGTGGCTCGTCTGCTAACAGAAGAGATTGGAAGGAGTGTGTTCTTTACAGGAAGTAGTACCCCCCACTCAAAAAGAGCAGGCAAGCTTCCTGAACCCAATAAAGCCTTTCAGTAAAGAGCTAGAGGTGTGGTTCTGGGTCCTGACAGCTGTCAGTGGCCTCTGCTGTATGTTATCTGTTATGGCTGCACTGTCATAGGCAAGGCTGTTTGCCCCCTTAACCGCCTCCACCCACCACCCCCCCACCCCCCACCCCCATGTCGAATAGCAAGCCTCCAGACCCTGTTGATCATGGTGGACTTACTGAAGTTGTGGGTATCCTGTTTCGGTGGGCTGGGAGTTTCCCTGGCTAAGAATGGGTTAGCAGAGGTGACCACTTCTAATCCTAAAGAAAAGAGAATGGGCGAGGAAACTAAGACAAAGTACATTTTAAATGGGGTCCCAACACTGTTGAGGTAGGTCTGCTTCCCAAAGGAAGGGACCTGGACAGGAAGATATAGGGCAGAGTAGGCCCTGCAGCAATCAAGCCTGTTTCTTTACTCTTCCGATGGACTAAGAAGACTGTGCCAGGTTGTGGCTGAAGAGGGAGGTATTGGGGGGTGGGGGGGACAAGGTTTTCTTGTAGTAGTTCCCCACTTTTTGCCTGGTATTTGATGCGACTTCGACTTAAGTGCTCTGGGTTCCTGCTAGCCAGATCGCCAGTGCTTTCCACAAAACAAGACAACTGTTCAATTGATCCCCAGTTAGCCAGGCCTTTAGCACCTTTAACCCCTTCCGTGCTCCCGTCGGCTAATCAGACCCACAGCCCAGCTGTTCTCTCTCTAAATTGATACCATGTACTTTAGGTACATACCTGATTGGGTATTGGGTCACCTTCTTGAGCCCCTGTATAGTCTACCATAGGTACCCAGGGCATATGTGCATCCAAGGCCTACCAGGGGCTGCAGCATGTATTATGCCACCCAAACTGACACCACAGGCTGATCACTCAGCCAGGGTAAGGTGGTGTAATCACCCCTTACTTAGTTATAGTATATCTACCTTATATATAGACGCATAGTAACCTATAAGAAACTCCTATGGCAGGCCTTAACAATCCTGGAGGCAGAGTGCTTGGTTTTATGTGAAAGGGTGCCCTATAGTGAGCTGAACCCCTCTGCAGCTTTCGTGACCATCCTCTTATAGCTGTTCTATGATATAGCCATACCATATACTCTTAAATGCATTATAATCCTCGCGGTTAATGCTATCCTTGGTTTGGCTTGATCAAACCATGTCGTGTAAGGTGTCAAACTCTTTGGAATACTACCCCCCCCCCCCCCCCCCCCCACCAGTCCTGGCGGCGGGGGTAGCATTCTACCCTTCTAGAGGTAGAAGACATGTAGTTCTGTAGTAGGGGATCTCTGTGTATAGTCATAATCTAGTGAATAGTCCCGCCCATGTGCGTGGACCCCGGAGCAATCAAAAATAATCTCTTAAAGTGTCGAAAAAATGCACAACAGCACAGACACTTAAGAGAGAATTTAAGGACATATAATGCAGCCTATAAACAGGCTACACTGTCCAGTACTTCAGCTAGAAATTCCACCAAAAATCCACAAACCGCAAAGCCTGTCCAGATTTCCCTTGCCTTCAGCAAAAACCCCTCTGGCGCCAGGACGCTCCTTCGCTGGAGCATCTGTGCGCATAATAAATGACCATAACATAACATAACATAACATGATAGAGAGGAAGACCTGGACAGACAAGCCCCATAGGCTGCCATTATGTGGCTCAGAACAGGATACTGTGCCTTTTAAGAGAACTTTCCAGAACTTCACAGCATCCCAGAATGCCCTGCAGGTCCCTCTTACTTTCAGTTCTTTTTTCCGGCTCCTGCTATCAGGACCCTGGGGCATTGAGCTCTCCCTTTTTGGGACTTATTTGGTGTTTTTTCACTAATTTTCACAGATTTAGTACTTTATTGTACTGGGGGGCTTTTCTTCTTGGTTTTCTCACTCTGTTTTTTGTCAAATATGCCTGCATTATTCGACAAATGCCCAGAGTGCTCCAGGAACAAGGCCAGGTCGGACCACCATGAGGTGTGTATCCTCTGCCTTCCAGCTTCTCATGTTCCAGAGGAGTGTGTTATCTGCCAAGGCTTCTCTGGAAGGACCCTGAGGGAAAGGAAGAAGATCAGACTTCAGGGTCTCGAGGAAAGAAGACTGAAGGCACAAGGTGTGTCTGAAGGGGCTTCTTCTGCCCATGCTGAGGCCCCTGGGGGGCTCCCCAGGGGCAGGAAGACCAGCGAACATCACCATTCTCCGCCTGGGTCCATTGCGCCCACTACGGCGTCGAGAGGAATGACTGCGATCTGTTCCCCATCGTCGGAGACGAAACGACGTCGACGCTTGGCGTCGAGGGATATCACTAGACCTTCGAAGTCTCCGGTGACTGTTTCATCGTCCTCCTCGTCGACGTCGAGCGATCGACGTCGACGAGCCAGGCGTCGGCGCTCGCCGTCAAGGCGATACCGCCGTTCGCCGTCGGCGAAGAGGAGGCGGACGTCGTCGTTGAGGTCCTCTCCGCCAAGGTCGCTGTCGAGGCACAGGAGGTTCGCCGTCGAGGCACAGGAGGTTCGCCGTCGAGGCACAGGAGGTTCGCCGTCGAGGCACAGGAGGTTCGCCGTCGAGGCACAGGAGGTTCGCCGTCGAGGCACCGAGGTTCGCCGTCGAGGCACCGAGGTTCGCCGTCGAGGCGCAAGAGGTCGCCGTTGAGGCGCAGGAGGCTTTCGACGCCGAGGAAGAGACGCTCGACGTCCAGGGGCCGACGCTCGCCGTATGGTCGCCGTTCTTCGACGCCGAACAGAGGTGGAAAGAGACCTGACGCCGTGGGAAGTTCGCCTATGTCCCAGGCTGGAAGAGAAGGGGAGTCGCCGCACTCTGTGTATTCCGAGGTGTATACCCCGTCGGGGAAGGTGACTCCCCCTCCTCCGTTACCGAGGGGTCCCCCTCCGAGGACGCCTACTCTGCCTCCGTTGCCTCCACCGCAACCTGGGTCAGGGTTGACTGAGAAGCCACCTCCGGTTCCACCGAGGTCGACTTCGTTACCTAAGCTTCCGACGCCTCCCAAGGGTACACCTAGACCGAAGGCTCCGTCCAAACCCAAGTCACCCGTTCCGGTGGACCCGGTTGATCGTCCTCGGCCGAGGAGGTCCCGTTCACGCTCCGGACGGAGAGGAAGATCAAGGAGTCGTCATACATCCTCCACCAGATCAAGGCGTCGCCATAGGAGGCGAGAGTCTAGGTCCCGCACGGACTCTTACAGGACCCATTCCTACTCGCCGACCTTATCGGACTCTCCTGAGACCAGGATCTCTCCAGTGGACGACAAAGCCACATTCCAGGAAGTTCTCCTGAAGGGATCTGCGAAGTTAGGTATCACGGTGACTGCTCCTACGACGTCCGTGGTCTTCGAGACGCTTCACAAGAAGCACTTGTCTCGCCCTCTTCTGCCTCTGGTACCTGGCTTGAAGGAACCTGCGGAGGAGCTGTTCCTCACGCCAGCGGTGGTAAAGGCCGCTCCGTCCCGGCTTAAGTACAGGGCCCCGGATTTGGACCCTGCCTTTCTGAGAGTGGATCCGGTACCGGATTCAGTGATAGTGACGGCTGCCAGGAAATTGCATTCTACCTCCCCGTCATCCACAGTGCCGCCAGATAAAGAGTTGATGGATCGACTCAGCGGGCAGGAAAGCGTGTGGGACTGCTTCCGCAGCCATGAAGGCTGCCAGCGATACAGCTCTGCTGGGCCGTTACGACCGGGCGCTGTGGGACTCCCTACAACAGTTTGTGGAACTGCTACCGAGAGACAAGTGGGAGGACTTCCAGGAGATCCTCAAGGAAGGGATGCTGGTATCAAACCAGGTGATCAGTGCAGCGGCGGACGCCTCCCTGTTGGCCGCACATGGTTACTGCCATGGAATCAATCAGCGGCGGCATGCCTGGCTACGGCTCACGTCACTCAAGCCGGAGGCCCAGCAGCGGGCGGCCAATCTGCCATTTTCTGGGGAGACCCTATTCGGGAAACACGCAGATGATGAGATGGCCCACATGAAGGTGGAGGCGGAGACCCTTACGGCTGTGGGCGTGGAGAAGCCCAAAGAAAAGCAAGCCTACCGACCGTTCCAAAGGCGGTTCGGTGCACAAGGAAGAGGACGGGGACAGTCTTCGGGACAACAGCAGCAGCAACAACAGCAGCAGTTCCAGAGACCCTTCCAGAAACGGCAAAAGGGTAGAGGAGGACAGCAGTCCTCTACCGCGAACAAGGGCCCGGCCGGGTTTCGACCCTGAGCGGTTACTTCCCCTTCATCAGTTACCCGCTCCGGTGGGGGGGAAGCGTTCAATTTTTTCTGGCAGAGTGGAGAAAAATTACTTTGGACAAGTGGGTGCTGAATATTGTTTGCAATGGATACAGTCTTCAGTTCATCAGCCCTCCTCCAGCGATCCCTCCGGTCAGCTCGCAGTATCAACTGCGCGAGCTCCAGGCGGAGGCCGATATCCTGTTAAGGAAAAGGGCGATAGAAGACGTACCTCTGTCTCAAAGAGGAAGAGGTCTGTACTCCCGGTTCTTCCTGGTTCGCAAGAAGGACAAGAACGAGTTCAGGCCCATTCTGGACTTGCGGCAGGCAAACAAGTGGATTCGCAGAGAAAAGTTTTGCATGCTGTCGTTGCATCAGATTTTTCCTCAGTTGCAACAGGGGGACAGGCTTTGTGCCATAGACCTGCAGGATGCTTACTTCCACGTGCCCATTGCGTACAAACACTGGAAGTTTCTGCGATTTCAAGTCGGCACCAACCATTATCAATACACAGTGCTGCCATTCAGGCTGAAATCTGCGCCCAGGACTTTCTCGAAGTGCATGGCAGTGGTAGCGGCACACCTCAAGAAGAACAAGGTGTTTGTCTACCCGTACCTGGACGATTGGTTGATCAAGGCCTCCTCCTTCTCGGAAGCTCAGGCAGACTTCCAGAAGACGTGCGTTCTCTTGAACAAGTTGGGGTTGCACATCAACATGTCCAAGTCTGTCCCGATCCCGGTCCAGTGCATTCAATACTTGGGGGCCACCATCAATATGCTGTCACCAAGCGTGTCTCCTTCGGAGGAGCGACGGCGATCGATCCTTCGGAAGGCTCAGGCTCTTATGACCGCTCCATCTACAACAGTGAGGACGGTGTCTTCTCTACTGGGGTCGATGGCCTCTTATATCTTCCTCACTCCTCATGCACGGCTACACATGAGACCTCTGCAGGAGTGCTTGGAGGACCAATGGGACCAGAGGAAAGGATCTTGGGATGACAAGATACGGCTGTCTCTGCATGCTCTTCAGTCTCTGAAGTGGTGGTGTTCAGCGGAGAATCTCCTCAGAGGGGTTCCCTTCCACAAGGACATCCCTAGTCATACTATCGTGACGGATGCTTCTCTCCAAGGCTGGGGATCGCATTCGGGAGACGTACAGATTCAAGGAACGTGGTCTCAGTTGGAGTCAACATATCACATCAATTTCCTAGAACTCAGAGCTGTTCACTTGGCACTGAAGGCCTTTCTTCCGTCCTTTCAGACCAACTCTCTGCTTGTACAGACGGACAATACGACCACGATGTATTACCTCAACAAGCAGGGGGGTCAAGATCGCGCACTCTGTCTCGGGAGGCGCAGACGATCTGGCGCTGGCATCTGGCCAGAGGATTGACGATAACGGCTACCCCTCTACCAAGTGTGCAGAATGTTCAGGCAGACGCGCTGAGCAGACTGATTCAGGAAAACCACGAATGGGTCATAAACGACGACGTACTAGGGGAAGTCTTCGAAAGGTGGGGGACGCCAGACGTAGATCTGTTCGCCACCGCCGAAAACAGCAAATGCCGAGACTTCGCCTCCAGGTACTACCAGCAAGGGACGCTGGGGAATGCACTCTGGATCAACTGGTCGAACAGCTTTGTTTACGCTTTTCCGCCCATTCCCCTGTTTTCTAGCGGTGCTCATCAAGCTGTCCCGGTCCAGGGCACGGATGATCCTGATTGCCCCGGAATGGCCCAGGCAGTGGTGGTTCACGGACCTTCTACACCGGTCAATCCTTCCGCACATACGTCTGCCGTGCAGGCCGGACCTTCTCACGAAGTTCGGGGGGCAGATGTTGCACCCCAACCTCTCATCCTTGAGTTTGGCGGCATGGCTCCTGAGAGTGCAATATGGCCATTTGAATGTGCCCGAAGATTGCATGGACATACTGAAGGAGTCTAAGAGACCTTCCACTCGGACTTCTTATGCTTACAAGTGGAAGAGGTTTTGTATCTGGTGTGTGTCCAGGAACTTTGACCCAACGACGTGCAAGGAAGATGTCATCCTTCCTTACTTTCTGCATTTGGCGCGGTCTGGCCTTAATGTTCATTCCATTAAGGTTCATCTCGCTGCATTGACTGCCTACAGGAAAAGCCCTTCACAGACTTCCTTCTTCCAGATCCCTGTGATCAAGGACTTTTTGGAAGGCTTTAAGAAAGTGTTCCCTCCTGTCAGGCTTCCCTCGCCTTCATGGGAATTGAATGTGGTGCTGTCCAGTTTGATGAAGGAGCCTTTTGAACCCATTCATAAGGCTTCGTTGCAGCACCTGTCCTGGAAGGCGGCGTTCGTCGTGGCCATTACATCGGCCCGCAGGGTGAGTGAAATTCAGGCGTTGTGTTGTAATGAACCTTATACTGTATTTCATGCTGCTAAGGTTGTTATGCGTACTCACCCTAGATTTCTTCCCAAGGTTATTTCTGACTTTCATGTTAACCAGACTATAACTTTGCCTACGTTTTTTCAGAACCCTTCATCTCCAGCGGAAAGGTCTCTACATTCCCTGGATGTTAGGAAGGTATTGAAATTTTATCTGGATAAGACCAAAGGTATTCGTAGGTCAGACCAATTGTTTATCAATTATGGATCAGTCAGGACGGGTCTTGCGACCTCTAAGCAGTCCATCTCTAGGTGGATTGTGTCCTGCATACAACTGTGTTACCAGAAAGCTAATAAGACCTTAGGAAGTAAGCCTAAGGCTCATTCCACCAGGGGCAAAGCTGCCACGACAGCCTTGCTCCGTAATGTGCCGATTGCAGAAATTTGCAAGGCCGCCACTTGGAAGTCGGTTCATACCTTTGCTAAGCATTACTGTCTGGACACTGATGCCAGGGCGGATGCTCAGGTTGGTCAGGCTTCGCTGCGGAATTTGTTCGTACAATAGTGGTGTTGGTTTCTTTTCTCCACTGCCGCTTTGTTGTGGGGATGGGCTTGCCAGTTCTATTCACTAGATTATTACTATACACAGAGATCCCCTACTACAGAAGGAGTAGTTTCTTTTCTGTAACTCCAGTTCTGTAGTAGGGGTATCTCTGTTATAGTCGTAAGCGCCCGCCCTCCTTTCCGGTGGAGTAAAATATTCATGTAAGGAATGCTACAGGTCTGGCGTGTTATGCCTTCAAAAAGAACTGAAAGTAAGAGGGACCTGCAGGGCATTCTGGGATACTGTGAAGTTCTGGAGAGTTCTCTTAAAGGCACAGTATCCTGTTCTGAGCCACATAATGGCAGCCTATGGGGCTTGTCTGTCCATGTCTTCCTCTCGATCATTCCAGAGGGGTTTTTGCTGAAGGCAAGGGAAATCTGGACAGGCTTTGCTGTTTGTGGATTTTTGGTGGAATTTCTAGCTGAAGTACTGGACAGTGTAGCCTGTTTATAGGCTGCATTATATGTCTTTAAATTCTCTCTTGAGTGTCTGTGCAGTTTTGCATTTTTTCGACACTAAGATTATTTTTGATTGCTCCGGGGTCCACGCACATGGGTGGGACTATTCACTAGATTATGACTAACAGAGATACCCCTACTACAGAACTGGAGTTACAGAAAAGAAACTACTCCTTACTGCTTTACCCGGTTAAAGTTAAACAGAGCCTCAGCATCACAAAATGGATGCTGCTGTCACAGACACGACTCTGACCTCCTGCTGCTGGACGAAACTCCGGCAAGGGAAGCCTGGACAATAGGTTTCCTGTCAGGGGAGGTGTTAGCACCTCCCCAGACAGCCTGTTGTTGTGTATTGGGGCAGGGTGGGTTGAATAGAAAGATGCTTTTCCAGACACTGCCTGGGGCACACAAGGTGCTCCATGCATAGCCCGGTTCAAACCAGTTGCTGGGGCACTCCAGCCCCTCTCTGGCGTGAAACTGGACAAAGGGAAAGGGGTGTAACCACCCCCTTCCCAGGTCCACCCATAGGAGGGACCTAGCCGGTAATCCAGCCCCTAAAATTAGTATAAAGATAGCTGTGTCTAGAGACTTTAGAATATCCTGGACTGAAACTCTTGGACCTTCGACGTTCTATATCGACTCGAAGACTGAAGACATCTCCCTTGTGGTCAAGGAGTGACCACCCTGCGCAAACAGGCACCACCAGTAACTTGACGGTTTGCTTTGTCGACGCTCCTGCCGGAACCCGAAGACTCAGCGACTCAGGAACTGGACTTCCAGACTTCTCCGACTCCGATCCACAGGAAAGCTGAGACCCGTGGCGGACACGAGAGACGTGGGACCGGACACCCTGGACTTCCTGCATTTTGCTAACTGCTCGACTCCTGAGGTATCCTCGCAGTTGTGCATTGGGGTATGAGAACCCTCATACCCGAGCGCCATTTGCACCAAAGCTCAGCCCTCCACACTCCACGAGTGCCGCATGGGGCCTGCTCCAGCATTTCAGCTTGACGCGTCTTCCCAGTTGCTAGCCCGCTGGCTAGTTAGCCCTCCAAAGACTTTCTTTTGAAACTACACTGCTTTCCTGGTTGCTCCAGGCTTGTTCCAGCTTCCCTGCAAAGGAGAAGCTCCCCAATCTTCACTTCCTGCGTGGATTGCGTTTGCCAAGGCTTGTTGGGTCCAATCCGGATACCGGCACCGCAGTCGAGTAGATCCTTCGTCGGACAGCTCTAATCCAGCTCCTGGTCATCGTCGACGCCTCCTGGTCCTCGTGGCTGCAGAGACAAGCTTCACCTCCTCACCTGAGATCATCGTGATATCGCCTGGTTCCTTCCTGGTCACTGGCTAGTAAACCAGACTCTGTCCCCTCTGCTTTCAGGTTCTTCACTTCTTCGATCCACTCTTGGATCCACCCGAACACTCTTCCACTGGCCGCCTGCAGCACTTCTTTTGCAGATCTCCATTGAAAGCATCGACGAAACCCGACACGAAAAGACACCTATGCACCCGGCTTCCCTAGGTGAGGTAACTCGAGTACTCCGGTGCAACCGTGGGTATTGACTCGTCAAGTGTCCTAGTTAAAAGGGGTTTCACCGTAGTCCACCCGGAAGTGTCCTTAATCAGTAACTTTGTAACTTCTTCGTTCTCCATTATAAGTCAATGGTAACTCGCGACTGTGTTTAGACACTGCATGCGTCTCCCGTGGGCCTCCTACATCCTAACCTTTGGTTGTCTAGTGTTTCCCCAACGATTCCCTAGACCCTAGGCCTATTCCCTATTCCTGAAGTGGTTCTTATACCACTTACTTAGTATATGGTTTGTGAGGCCCCTAGGGCAAAACTGTATTTGTGCAACTTATCGTATGCTAATTGAGTAACTTGTGATGTACTTCGATCTCTGACCTCATAAAGAAGTCAGAGGGGTTTTGTTAGAAATAAATACATATATATTTTATATATACCTTGTGTGGTATCCTTTCATTTGGTATTCAAGGGATTAGAATTGGTAAAACAAACAGCTTCACGTGCTCTTTGGAGTTTAGCCTAAGACTGCTGGTCCATGCTACCACTAGCTTGTCTGTAAGGAGACTTGGTGGGAAACCGAGCGGTGCATTATTAAGCTTGTACAGGGCAAAAACTCTGGCAATAGCCAGGTATGGCGCAGGTCTGTGGGGTTATGTGAAAAGTGAAACCATACAAAGGGAGGAGAATAAGTTCTTCCGGTCTATATTAGGGCTCCCCCAGTCGACAGCCACATTCTCAGTTCATCAGGAGCTTGGATCAGGGTACGTTACCGATATCCTTTCTATGGCACCTATTCTTTTATGGATTAGGGTTTGGACCAACAACAACTTAGGTTTGAATCATAAAATACTGATGGATTGTTTAAAACTGGACAAATACAAAGATATTGCTTGGCTGTCATATATATAAATGTTCATTGGAACTTGGTCGCCCCGAGATATTTTCCTCCCCTCTCGGTTTGAAAAAAGCAGACCTGGATTGGGTCAAGCTTAACTTTCTTAAACTGAAGAGCTTTGAGAGAGAGGAAAATCAACTTACAAAACCCACGGTTAGAGCTCTTTTTTTGACGATTACTTGTCTAGCTATTCAACCGTACCTTGCCATAGTAAACATCCCTTTTCACAGGTGGCTTCTGGTTAAATTTCGGTTTAACCAGATTTATACGGTTCTCTGTGATAGCCATGGTTGGTACAAGCCTGAGGATGCACCTGTGTGTAATTGTGATAATTTTTCTCTTCAAGATAATATGCATCTAATGCTGTTCTGCCATTTTTACAATATTCCAAGACAGGAGTATTTGGCGCCTTTATTGAAGGGCAAAGCTTTTTTACAGGCAAAACCAGCTCTCCTGTATTTACAAATTCTAGAATCACCCTTGGTTATGTTTAGCGTGGCTAATTACCTTGTTGCTGCTGTCAGGATTAGGAGGAGGAGAATGCAAATGTAATATAGGGGTCTGTGTTGGAGGATAAAATGTTTCCTTTTTTATTCACCCGTCAATTTTATCTAGCAAATATGTGTAGCCGTTTTTAAACTGTGTATATTTATTGCTATTGCTGTATGAATTTTTTTTTAATGTATTTGGATTGCCTTTTGTAATTGATTGTAGCATGCTTTTATGATTTTTAACTAAATCGAATAAAGTGGTTTTTGACTTGACTTGACTACAACCACCATCAATAAGGGTCGTTTAGACTGGTGCAAGGTGCCCACTAGAATAGTGGTCATCATATACCAGGCTAACTTCTCACAAGGAGTACCACTGAATGGGGCTATAGTTACTCCTAATTCTTGTGCTATACCTAAGCAGACACATA
Source organism: Lissotriton vulgaris (assembly GCF_964263255.1). Lineage (NCBI taxonomy): Eukaryota > Metazoa > Chordata > Amphibia > Caudata > Salamandridae > Lissotriton > Lissotriton vulgaris. The sequence goes on from NC_141699.1 coordinate 906,906,285, forward strand.
GCAGGAAGAACTGCCAACTACTCATCAGCCAGACCCCGGCCTTGCTGCATGCCCCACCGCACATTGTACGTTCTTTAGCTTAATGAAGAGAACTTTTTTAGGTCCAGGATTCAGAATCTATTCAGGGAATGTTTAAAAAAAAAAAAAAAAAAAAAAACCAGTGCAACTGGAAATCAGGAAATTTAAGATCTAGAGGATGGAGAGCATTTTCTTTCATGACCACCAAAAGCACGGATGCATGTGGAAATTTTTCACAAAGGCGATTGACAAACAAAGCACTTGTTGCTGCAGTCTTGCTATTTCATATCACATTGCTGTAATAGTTGATGTTACTATTACTATATTAAATGGTGCCAGTTAAATTGGGTTGAAAGTATGTAGGGCTGATTGAGCGGGCAGTGATCTAAAATAATAGCTGCTGATGTACTGAGGTTTAGGTGCATTAACAAACTATTTAGGTTTTTTAAAAAAGACATTTGGCTAGCTTTTAGTTTTTGACCACGTGCTTAAAAAAAAAAAAAAAAAAAAACACAATTATTTAATCTCTAGCCTGTTGCCATTTCATATACTGCAAAATTCAGAAGAGGAACTCTTTCTCTTTCTGATTGGGGGGGGAGTACCGGTAGCTCGTGGGGTGAGGGTTGGGGTTGGGGGGTATGGTTTATATATTTTTCCTTTTTTTTTGTTTTTTTTAAATAGTCTGAAGTCAAACTGTTTAAAGCCAAGGCCTGACTAAGTTCTCTGCGTCTTGACCTTACCCACCCCATTAAGGGGTGCAACCAAAAAGTCATGTTGAATGATAGACCCTTTCCTGTTTGCCCTTTCCTGTTTGCCCTACTTAAAGCAAGTTTTTGAACCATACTACTGAGCTTGAATGGCAAAAGGCTAGGATGTTCAATAGTAAGCAACTATATTCAGTCAATTTGAGTAGTGACTGGCTCAAGTGCATTGATGCTTGGCTGACTAATAAAAGTCAACATTGCATGCCTTTGGATATGCAAAGCAGTTTCAAGACCATTTAAAAGACCTAAACAGTGACCTCAAGATTTAGTTAGCTTAATCTATACTGTAGCATTCCTTAGTGCTCATTCACTGTTTGCTGTTGGGATAGTAGACTTCAGTGTAATTGTAAAGCTTAGTTATAATTTGTTTATAAACATGTCACTATATTTTATTTGCAGATTTGAAGGAAATGTGTCTCACTGCACTTGCCAACCTCACATGGCAGTCTAGGACCCAAGATGAACACCCAAAAACCATGTTCTCCAAAGACAAGGTAGTCCATTTGCATATACCAGATTGAAGACAATCCTCCATAACACTGTTCACTCTTGTTGGTAGTTCAGATTTGCCCACTGATTTTTGTGTAACTGAAACTTTTTTAAATGCTGCATGCAAGGTGGGCAAAAGGTAGGATCAATTTTTAGGGATGGCCAATTTCAGCGATGGCATTTAGTGGCACCCAGATCTCCGTTTTCAACCGCTGTGCTCCAAAGACTGGTCTTGGTAGAATCCTCGATTGTGTCCTCTTTAGAAGCTGAGATGCAAGTTTGTATATGCTACATCTCTCTATAAACTCAGCAAGGCACTCCTAGAAACGGCAGTATATATTCACTATGGTAGAAATGTAGGAAAATCTATACCACCATTGTGGATCCTGAAACACTGATATAAACTACTGTGTTTTTTTTTCTTCTTTCTTCTTGGTCTTTTATGATTGAATGTATGCCAAACGAAGACCCACTTTCTTCCTTTTGGTCTTTTTACAGACTTTGACTAAATTATTATTATTATTATGGAATTTGGTAAAGCGCACGGCTACCCCCACCGGGGGTGTCCCGGCGCTGAGGACAGGAACAGCAGTGATTTAGGCAACTAGCAGTATGAGAACAGGTATGTTTTTAGCTTGGATCTGAAAAGGGATTCTGATTCGGTGAGCCTGAGGCCAAGCGGTAGGGAGTTCCACAGCTTGGCAGTGACCACAGCAAAGGCTCTACCACCTCTTCTCGAACGATGAAAACGGGGAGGTAGTAGGAGACGGAGGTGGTTGGATCTCAGAGAGCGGACCTGGTTCAATCTGTCTCTGAGATAGCGTGGCCCGTGGCCATTGAGCGCTCTAAAGGCCAGGACCAGGGCTTTGAACTGTATGCGATGGGAGATTTGGAGCCAGTGTAAATTTTTTAGGAAAGGGGAGATGGAGTGCCTATAGGGGACATGACAAATCGGTCTTGCCGCCGCGTTTTGGATGATTTGCAGTCGATGGCAATGGTATGCAGGTGCCCCTACGTACAAACTGTTAGAATAGTCCAGGTGTAAGGTGAAGAGGGCGTGCACAACAGTCCTCATTGAGTCACTGACAGGGGGAGATTTTTTTAATCATTTTTAGTTTGTCAAAACAAGCAGATGTGACCTTTTGGATTTGAGTTTTGCATGACAGTTCATTATCAAAATGGAACCCAAGGTTCCGGGCAGAGTGAGCGAGGACGGGGGGTGGGTTGAGCTCAGGCGGCCACCATACAGAAGGCAGCAGGGGGTTTTTAGATTAAAAAATAGCACCTCAGTTTTATCTGTATTTAGTTTTAATGTGTTAGATGTCATCCAATGAACTATTTTGGTGAGGCAGGATTTAAAATTGTCAAGACCTTTGTCATAGTGGTCTCTAAAAGAGGATAAGCTGAGTATCATCAGCGTAAGAGACCACTCTGACACCACAGTCCTCAACTACGTTTGCCAATGGTGACATGTAGACATTAAAAAACAGGGGGCTTAGTGCTGAATCCTGTGGGACTCCACAGTCCAGGGGCATCTTGTTTTTTGACAGGTGGGGGCGGCACCAGACCTGTTGCGTTCTGCCTGATAGAAAAGATTTTATCCACGCCAGTGGAGTGCCCTGAATTCCTAGGTCATATAGCCTGTTCAGTAATATGGAGTGGGTCACGGTGTCGAAAGCCGCGGACAGATCGAGGAGGACCAACATGGCCACCTCGTCTCTGTCCACACTCTCTCTTATGGTCTCTGATACTTCCAAGAGGGCCGTCTCAGTGCTATATCCGGATCTAAATCTGGATTGAGAGTCATGCAAGAGGGAGTTGGATTCCAGGTAGTCGGCCAGTTGCTCCTGTACTACTTTTTCCAAGATCTTGGCAGGCTTGGGTAGGAGGGAAATAGGTCGGTAGTTGCCGAGTATCGATGGGTCAGCATCCACTTTCTTCAGTATGGGGATCAGCATTGCCTGTTTCCATTCTGAAGGGAATATGCCAGAGGAAAGAGATGTATTCCAGATGGAGACTAAAGGGGTGGTGATGAGTGGACACAGCTGCGTGAATATTAGAGCTGGGACGGGGTCGAGAGGGGAGCCCGACTTACATTTTTTCATTCTGTGTAGGACAGAGTCTTTGGCGATGGGGTCGAATGCAACAAAAGTGGTGGTGCTGGCCGCAGGAGGGGGTGGAGTCTGCAAGGCCTCATCAGGTCCTTTGGGTGGTGTAAATGAAGTGAAAATATCCACAATTTTGTGATGAAAAAAAGTGAGTTAGGTCATCAGAGTTCTTGGCTAGGTGAGGAGGAACGGGTGAGTGCTGAAGGCTTAGTGAAGTCTTTCACGATTTGAAAGAGGGTTTTGGCCGAGTTGTCAGCCGAGTTGATTTTGTTGGCAAAGTATTCCTTCATGGTGGCTTGTTTTAGCTTATGGAATCTCTTCAGCGCTGCTTTATTTGTTTTTTTCGACCGGATCATATGTGCGACGCCATTGTCGCTCAAGTCTTTTACATTTGCTTTTCTCCGCTCGGAGTTCCGATGAAAACCAGGGGGCGGAGGGTTTCGATCTGGCCGAGTTGAGGGGGAGAAGAGGGGCAATCACATCAATCGCTGTGACCAGAGTGGAGTTAAATGTTTCCACATCTAAGTCTATATTCTTGGAGGAGAGCCACTCCACGTTGGATAATGCTGGTTCCAGGGCTTCAAGGGTGACTTTGTGCCATTTTCTGCCTAGATCAGGTTTTACGTTGTGCTTAGTTACTGGGGGGGGATGGAAAGGGTGAAGGGGATGAGAGAGTGGTCAGACCAGGCCAGTGGACTTGGGGTCACAGTGGAAAGTGCTGGCAGGTTTGAGAAGATCAGGTCTAGGGTGTGGCCTGCAGTGTGGGTAGGACCGTGTACTCTCTGGTCTAGGTTTATGCCTGCTAGGGTTTCTACGAGAGTCCTCGCTTTTGAACAGGTAGGGTCATCCACATGTAGGTTGAAATCACCTAAGATGGTAAAATGCGGGTGTTTGAGGGAAAGGTCAGCTCAGGTGGCCAGTAACTCAGTAAGATGGGAAGGCTGAGTGCCAGGCGGATTGTAGATAAGAGCACCCGCCAAGACCAAATGGACGGGGTCCGTGATGCAAAAGTACATTGCCTCTACAGGACCTGAGTTAGGTAATTTCCTGAATGTTATTTTCCATTGGGACCGAAAAATAATAGTAACCCCTCCTCCCACTTTAGTCCCAGGACGGTTAATTCCTGCAAAGCGGTAATCGGGGGGATTGCTGGAGATATGTCCGGATTAGAGGCGTTTTTGACCCAGGTTTCGGTGAGGAACATTAGGTCCCACGCATGGGTGGTGATAGAGAGCCATATATCGCCTGCATGGCGTGGTAGGGAGCAGCAATTGACGAGACCCGCCATGACCTCCCTGGGCAGCTCGTGGACTCTAGGTTTATATCTTTCTTTAATAAGGCAGCTGGTAGGAGCTTCTAGGGGAAAGCCACAGTCTTTGCATACGAAATGGTTAACCAGTAGCTGAGTGGGATTGCACTTGGAGCTGCAGCTACTGGTCTGAGGCCTCATTGCCAGTAGCTGTGCCCTGGACCGCGTGTTTGCCCTATTGTAAGTCCTCCTGCAGCCTGCCTGGCGCTAGGCGCGACACAGGCGCGGACGGGCGCAGACGGGCTTGCCTTAGGGATACAAGGCATTCTTCTACTGTATTGATGGCTGGTAGACAATTAACAATGCATGATGGCCTTTTCAAGATTTGGTATTACAGGAATGTCACTTCACGAACTGTAAAGTGCATCGCCTTAAATGGCTGGTGTGCTGACCCCAGACTCCGCCCTCCCAGCATCCAGAGATAGTGATTGGCCGCCCCGCCTACCCTCCACAACAACCGGGCAAGCCCGTGGTGGACCGGGGTAGGGGGCGGAAGTGACTGGGAAGAGGCTGGATTATCGAGCAGGAGCAGGGGAATGAAAGCCACACTCCAAGGTAATCTTTAAAACAATAAAACCGGGCAAAGTATTAAAACATCACGTCACCTGAGGCTGCTAGCACGTTTACAAAATAGCACGCGTCGGCAAAGACAAGGTGAAGGGTTGTGCAAATAAGATTCACAGCAAGAAGATCAAATACAATTTTAAAAACATGGCATGACCTGAGGCTGCTGGCGCGTTTAAAGAAGCATCTTTGTCGGTCTGCATTTTCGAGGCTCCTGCCGGATCCCGAATAATCTGTGAGACAGGACACGGACTTCCAGACATCTCTGAAGCCGACACGAGTTCCCAGCACAGCTGAGACGTGGGACCGGAACTCCTGGACATCCTGCATTTTTGCAACTGCACCTACTTTCCGAAGTTGTGCATTGGGGTATTTGAAGCCCCTGCCTGAGCATCTTTTGCACCGAAGTACAGAGGCCAGCACTCCACGAATGACCCGTGAGTCCCCTTTTTTCACTGCAGCTCGAGGCTCCTTCGCGGTTCCTAGTCCACAGCGATCAGGTACAGAGCGATGTTTTAAATGGCTGGTGTGCTGACCCCAGACTCCGCCCTCCCTGCGTCCAGAGATAGTGATTGGCCGCCCCGCCTACCCACAACAATCTAGCCTAAATGTAAACCATTTGTAGGGGTAAATGATTTTGTTACCACTCTTTAAATGTTTTCCTGTTTTATTCAAAATGGGAACAATGTAAGAAAACTGGCGATAGGCAGCAGAGCATTCCCTAGAGAAGTGCACTGTATTTGAAAGACTTTAGGCTAACGCTGCTATTCAAGAGGGCACAGCTTTAGCAGTTGGCGATCAATTCATCTTTCTGCCTCCTTGAAAAGGCTCACTAGATACTGAAGTCTAACTACTACTGAACTTTGAATTAGAATTTCGATAAAAGACGTTCCTGTTTTCTAGCACACTTCACAGCAGCAGAACTGCTTTACTTCCAGGGTTTTTGTGACTATTTCCCAAAGTTAGCTATAATTGTCTCCTCTGAATGCCTTCACAGTTCGTGAAGTGGCATTCCTGTAATACCAAATCTTGAAAAGGCCATCATGCATTGTTAATTGTCTACCAGCCATCAATACAGTAGAAGAATGCCTTGTATCCCAAAAATATCTAATACATACAGTTCTATCCAGCTTTGAGGTAAGGAGCAGTCTATTACACCATTAGAATCTGTTAACTGTGCTGTATAGCAGAGGGAAATAAATCTGGGGGTGGGTCCACCTACCTCTGCTTTAGTACTGTATTCAGTCAACATGGATCCCCAAAGTACCATGTGAAGAGGAACAAGATTGGACGCATAGGGATCATAATCAGGACTCCTGTTAAGAGTTGAGAGAAGTGGGAGCATGCTTGCGGTTATTTTTATCAAAACTTAACTCGCACAACATTGAACTCAGCGCAAACTCTGGCTGAATCCCCATCCATGTTCATGATGCCGAGTCATTTAACCTTAAAATGTGCCATGCTATGTAGAATCTTATGTATTTTTTTTTTTGTCTACACCTAAAAGATTCCTACATTTGTTTTCTGTAGGAGAGTAGGGTGTGCTTCCTATGGTTACCCCCACGTTTTGCTGTGTTTCACTGGTTTTTCGACTTTAGTATGGTTGTGGCCCTGCTAACCAGGACCACAGCCTAGCTGTTCTCTCTCTAAATTGATACCATATACTTTAGGTACATACCATATTGGTTACTGTGTCACCCTTATGAGTCCCTGTATATGGGACATTAGGTATCCAGGGCATAGGGAACCCCAGGGTCTACCAGGGGCTGAAGCATGTGCTGTGCCACCCCTGGAAAGCCTTCAAAAATGACACCACAGGTCTAAACTTGCAGCCCGAGTAAGGTGGTGTAAACGCCCTTTACTTAGATATGGTATACCTATATCTACCCTTGCAAATAGACACATATTAACCTATAAGTCACTCATATGGCTGGCCTTGACAATCCTAAAGGTAGAGTGCTTGGTTTTGTGTGAGAGGTTGCCCTAGCATGAGCTGAGCCCCTCTGCAGCTTCCGGAAACATCTCCTTATAGCTGTTCTATGATATAGCCATACCATATACTCTTAAGTGAATTCTAATACTCGCTGTTAATGCTAACTTTGGTTTGGCTTTATCAAAACATGTTGTGCTTGGTGTCAAACACTTTGGAATACTACCCCCTCCACCAGTTCTGGTGGCGGGGGTAGTATTCCACCCTTCTAGAGGGATAAGACATGTACACACTGGTATATCCGGTTAAAGTTAAACCGAGCCCCAGCATCACAAAATGGATGCTGCTGCCACAGACACAAGTCTGCCCTCCTGCTCCTGGACAAAACTCCAGCAGGGGAGACCTGGACAGTAGGTTTCCTGTCCAGGGAGGTGCTAGCACCTCCCCAGACAGGCTTTAGTGGGGCAGGGTGGGTTGCATTCAGTGAATGCTCTTCAGACAGTGCCTGGGGCACACCAGGTGCTCTAGCTCTGGCGCGAAACTGGACAAAGGGGAAAGGGTGTTACCACCCCCATCCACCCATAGGTGGGACCCTAGAGTTAGCCCAACACCTAAACTTTGTGTAAGTATAGGAACCCAGTTCCTAGGACTTTAGATTACCCTGGACGAAACTCTGAATAAAAATTCTTGGACCTTCGACATTTCATTTCGACTGAAAGACTGAAGAATCTCCCTTGAGGTCAAAGAGTGACCTCCCTGTTCAAACAGGCACCAAAGAAGCATCTTTGTCGGTCTGCATTTTCGAGGCTCCTGCCGGATCCCGAAAAATCTGTGACACAGGACACGGACTTCCAGACATCTCTGAAGCCGACACGAGTTCCCAGCACAGCTGAGACGTGGGACCGGAACTCCTGGACATCCTGCATTTTTGCAACTGCACCTACTTTCCGAAGTTGTGCATTGGGGTATTTGAAGCCCCTGCCTGAGCATCTTTTGCACCGAAGTACAGAGGCCAGCACTCCACGAATGACCCGTGAGTCCCCTTTTTTCACTGCAGCTCGAGGCTCCTTCGCGGTTCCTAGTCCGTTGACTAGTCAGCCCCCACGAGGGCCAATCCTTCTTGAGCGTTCCTGGTTACTCCAGATGTGCTCTGACTCTCCTTCAAAGGAGTCCCTCAGACCTTGCTGGTCTGAACCGAAGCCAATCTTGTCATTTTGTGTGGGTTGCTATTGCCAAGGCTTGTTGGGTCCAATCCGGTTTCTGACGCTGCAGCACTCGACATCCTTTGTGGGACAGCTCGAATCCAGCTCCTGGTCGTCGTCGACGCCTTCTGGTCCTCGTGGCTGAAGAGTCCAGCTTCACCTCTTTCACCTCAAAACACCCAACATCGTCTGGCATCTTCCTGTCGCCATCCTGGTCACTGGCTTGTGACCCAGACTCTGTCCACTCTGCTTTCAGGTTCTTCACATCTCCGATCCACCCTTGGATCCACCCGAACACTTTTCCACTGGTTGCCTGCAGCATTTATTCGCAGCTCTCCATTGGAATTGACGACGAAACCCGACACCAAAAGACACCTATGCACCCGGCTTTCCTGGGTGAGGTAACACAAGTACTCCGGTGCTCCCACGTCTCTCGTGTCAGCTACAGGTCTCAGCTTTGCTGGGAACTCCTATCCAGAGATGTCTGGAAGTCCGTGTCCTGTGTCGCAGATTCTTCGGGATCTGGCGGGGGGTCAGAGGGGTTGTGTTTAGAATAAATACATATATATTTGATCTATACCTTGTGTGGTGTACTTTCATTTGATCATTCAAGAGATTATAAACTGGTAAAACAACTTTCTTATCTCGCCTCGCAATCTTAGCCTGAAGGCTGCTCTCCACAGCTACCACTAGGATAGCTTTCTATAAGGTTGACTTTAAACCTACCATCAATAAGGGTAGTTTAGACTGCTTCAAGGTGCCCACTAGAATAGTGGACATCATATGCCGGGCCAACTTCTCACATTTCCTATCTAAAATAATTTTGGCAAAGTAGAAGTTGGAAGAGACTTATACTTCCGAGCAAGCTTCTCCTTAGAGTAAGGCAACAAGGTGCAAAAAGAAGAGGTTTTGTAGCTTTTGCTCCTCAAGAGGCCCTGGAAAAGTCCATGGAATGCTAGTCATTCTCTTGTCTCTGTTTCTTTCCAATTCACAACAAAGTTCTTAATAATTCCAAGCAGCACTTTTAATAAGGAGTAGTCTGTTTCTTTACATTACAACAAAAAATATGCAGCTGTTTCCTTGCAACGCATGAAATGTTTAGGATCGTATTTGGACCTTATCTTTCAGCATTGGTGGCTGGTGGAATTCAAAAGAGGTGGGGTGTAAGGGCAATGATTAAAGTATACTGCGCGGGAGCGAAGTGAGAGCCTGCCATTTTGCAAGGAGGGTTCCGGGGAGGTGTCTCCTGAGAAAATGTATTTTGGTGCAATTTTCAGCACTAGATCTGTGCTGAATGAGTGAAAAATACACTTCTTTTACTGGCTTTAGCCAGCCATCCTCCCTCTACCTATGATGTGTTCCAGCCAGAGCTTCCGAGTTTGGAACTGGGAACCATGAACCAGGTTCAGTTCTCGGCGTTGCCTTACCATCCTGTGATTCAGGGCTAATCACTTACTTTCCATAAAGTCTCATTCCTCTTTTTTTTAGGCCTATAAAAAAAAGAAGTTGTCCTTGTGCAATGTTGTTGTTCACAGAAAGTACTTTAATACCTTCAAGTAGAGTTTGCACTACATACAAACTGCACAAAGAGGTTAAAAACAAAACCTTTGCACATTGAAAGACCACTCGATACCCATTCTGTGGCGGATTCGTACAAAGTGACACCAGAAAATCTGGTTAAATCACTGCTTCACCACTTACAATATTTTTTCTAAGATCACATAATTTATCAGAAACTCAATTTTATGCATTATCACAAATTAAAGCACTTGTGAAATATGTGAGTTCATAATACCATTTACACGTCTCGACAACCCGTGAGTACATCTGCCCCTGCACGACAGACATTACCCAAACAGAAGGCAACGGTCAGCACTCCGCCCATGGGGCCCAGTCGAGACCGACATTTACCCTCTAACGCCCCGCCTTCGGGCCCGGCTCCGAGGAAAGATAATACGCCTTCCGGTGCCTCGGCACCAAAGAAACACCATGTGCCAGTTACACCTCCACCATTGGCACCAAAACATTCTTCGACGCCGAAGGATTAGTCTGCACCGAACATAAAAAAAACCTTCGGTTCCCAAAGACAAAGACAAAGACACTTCGGCACCCGTACCATCGGCGCCAAAGACAAAAACTGTACCAAACCCGATAGCTTCAACTCTGAAACCTTCCGGTTCAAAAAACAAAGAGGGGAAGCCAGTTTCCGGCGTCGCAGGCCCAGCAAAACCTGACTCCATGCCGAAACCTTTAATACCGGTACCGAAGACCCCAGATAAGGCTAAACAGCATTCGGCACCGAAAACATTGCCAAAAGAGACTACTACACATCATAAGGCAAAAAGTACTAAACAACCTCTATTGGCTCCGAAAAAATCGACGCCGAAAAGGATTATAGAAGAGGAAGAACTTTTTAGACCAGATCCTAGACAGAACAAAGTCCATATTAATCAAAAAACTGGACCTGTGGAAGCAATCCCTTATAAGAAGAGACCAGCAGATACACCACTTACACCTGTGGTCCCTGCCAAACAAAGACTGTACAACTTCTCCAATGCACCCTTCCTCTCCTTCACCTTCTTCCTCTCCTGTTACTCCATATGTAGAACCTATAACTTCTCCTATTCACTCTCCTGCATCATCACACCACACTGATGAGGAGTATGATTTGGGTGGGGGGATAATGTTCCAGAACCACATACATACCCTTTAGATGAGGATGTTAACATCGAATACCCTAAGGATGATGAGGATGCATATAATTTTTCACCAGATAATGCACCAGACATCCCTGATCCTCAGTACTACCCAACAAATCCATCCCCTACAGAGGACAGTATTGGTTTTAATCATTTGTTAAACAGAGCTGCACTTTACCATGGGGTTCCCATGCACTCTGATGACATTGAGGAGGACGTCTTGTTAGACCCTTTCGAACAGTCACAAAGGTCTACACAAATATTACCAATGATTAAGGGAGTCCTAAAACATGCTCCAGAGATTTTTAAAGATCCAGTAAGGTGTAGGGTGTTAAATCCTAGAATAGAAAAAAAGTATAGGCCAGCACCAAGTGATCCAGTATACATTAAGGGTCACCTGCCACTTGACTCATTGGTAGTGTCTAATGCGCGCAAAAGGGCCAATTCTCAAACCTCTGGGGACACACCCCCGCCTGACAAAGAGTCCAAGATCATTGATGCGTCAGGGAAACGAATTGCTGCACAAGCAACAAACCTATGGCGCATAGCAAACACACAGGCTTTGCTCTCACTCTACAACAGGGCTCATAACGATCAACTAGAAAAGCTAATGGAACACCTACCAGATCAACACAAAGATCTGGCAGCAGAACTTTTACAAGAAGGCAAATTAATTTCAAATGCCTCAATTAAATGTGCACTAGATGTAGCTCACACAGCATCCAGAGCAGTAAACACTAGTGTTATTCTCAGGCGTTACGCATCTCTGGTTTTAAACCAGAGGTAAAAACTACCATCCTAAATCAGCCCTTTAATCAGAAGCAATTTTTCGGGCCGGAGGTAGATAACGCATTAGAAAAGATGAAGAAGGACACAGTGAAGGACATAGATACCGCTAAGTCTATGGGGGCATTACAATACACCCAGACTAGTGGTTCTTTTCGCCGCTCCTCTTATAGAAGAGGCTCCAAGCAGACCGGCGCAGACACAACATCATCTTTTAAAACACACACGCAGACCTCCTCTAATAGAGGATTTTTTAGAGGAGGATACAGAGGCAATAACAACAAGGGAAGAGGTAGAGGTAGTAACGACAACCGTTCCTCTTCCGCTCCTAAACAAATGACTTCCCTATGCCTCCCCTACAGCATCCCACTCCTGTGGGGGGCAGACTTTCACAGTTCCTACCTGTCTGGAACTCCATCACAACAGACAGGTGGGTAAGACAAATTATACAACATGGCTACTGCCTAGAACTCGCAGCAACCCCCCCAAACATACCACCCAGGCAGCATCCAATGTCTGCAGAACACAGAACTCTGCTTCAACAGAAAGTTCTAGCACTCCTGCAAAAGGATGCTGTTCAAGTAGTTCCATTAGAAGAACAAGGAACAGGAGTCTACTCCCTGTACTTTCTAATTCCAAAGCAAGACTGGACGTTAAGACCAATTCTCGACATCAGGCCACTCAATCACTACATTCAATCAGATCATTTTCACATGATCACCTTACAACAGGTACTCCCATGTTCGAGGCATGTGGGCTGCTGAATTCATATCTGTGCATATCTGTGCATAGATCGCCGCCTAGTGTTGGGTCCGGATGATTGCACATTGTTGTCCTGGAAGAGTCTTCGAAGTATCACGAGATAGGTGGCTCCTCGGTATTGTCCATCGTTCGGGTTTGTTTATTCATCAGCTCCGAACACTTGCTGCCCTTCCGCGTGCTGTCGGCGCGGACGGGCCTACACAACGCTCCAGACTACTTAACATGGAACGAACTCCGTTTAAGAGGTGCCCGGTGTGCACCTCAAAGTATTCACACCTCGACGTGCACCCAGTGTGCAACAAATGTTTGTCGCCGGACCATGATGAGGCCAGGTGTATGGCCTGCTCCAAGTTCCGGTGTAAGAAGACTCTCAAGCTTCGTCGGGCCGCTAGACTCCAGGCCCAGTTATCAGCTCCCCCGCCAGACAACATCTTCGAAGAAGACGTTGGTGACGACACCGTCTTACAAGTTTCGGACTCCAGCCCGGCGTCAGAGGATGAAAACTATGACGCGGAGGACGAGGAGTTTGATGAAGTCGTCTGAGAGGTAGGGGACGACGACGGGGCCATTGCCACCGTGGAGGATAGCTCAGAGGAGGAGCATCCCCAGACTGACTCAGGGGTCAATCCCCACTATACGGACCAGGTCGAGGGATCGCCTTCGGGCCTTACCCAAGACCTCAATACTCGTCCCACGGCCCCGCCTCCGGGCTCGGCCACGGACATTGGTGATGCGCCACTCCCGGTGAAGAAACCGAAAGTGAAGCCATCGGGGTCCACACCAACGGTATCGAAACCGAAAGTGAAAGTCGCACTGGTGGGACAGAAGGCTCCAGAGGCCTCAGCGCCTAAAAAGCCCAAAATGGCCGCCGACATCAAGAGCCACGCCAAGATGGCCGACCCGAAGACCCCGGTGTCGAAGACGACCGACGCGGCCGCGTCGGCGCCGAAGATGGTTGAGGTCGACGACCCAAAAAGAGCCTCGAAGAAGCGTCAAGACGACCCCAAAGCTCTGGCTGCGCCGATTCCGGTTGTCAAGGCCAAGGGTGGTGATGTGTCGGCTCCGAAGACCGTGCCTTTGATCGCCGACCCAACTCCGGACTCGGGGGAATCGCTCGAGCCGGTCCAGCCCTCCTCGTCCTTAACCAGGAAGGTCACGGAGTCCCTTCAACGTATTCGGAAGGACGCAGTGGCTCCCGCACCGAAGGATGTGGTGCCGAAGCCTACACAGAAGCCGGCAAAGGCGCAGACCCGATCCACTTCACGCTGCCGCCGAAGACGACGCCGAAGGCTTTCGTTCCAAAACATGGGGCCGGGGTGCCCTTGAAGCTGGTGTCGACGCCTAAAGCATCATTGGTGGTGCCGAAGCCTCGGCTCCAGCCACTCGCAGGCGAGGAGCGTCGAGAGGTTGTCATCGACGCCAACACAGGCAAACTCTCTCTCCTTAAAAGGAAGATCACCCCGGAGCCGGTGTTAGAACATTTTCGGATTCCACTCAAAAAGAAGTTGGACTCTGCGGGTACTTCTGCCCCTATGGAGCCTGCATCTCCACAAAATCTAGAACTCTCACCAACCCATTCTAACGCTGGGGAAGGTGACGGTGATGAGGAGGACGAGTACAATTATCCAGCGTACTCTGATCCAGAAGAGGTCAATGAACCTTGGTCTGCTGGAGGCGACCCTGAGGACCCTCAGTCAGGTCACGAACCGCAGCTTTTTGCAGCTAACCCTTCTCCAACAGAGGACTCTGCAGCCTTCAACGCTCTAATTGAGAGAGCTGTGGCTAATCATGATGTCGACCTCCATGCGGACCCAGTGGATGTCGATTTTCTGTTTGACACTTTCTCAGTGGCTGAAAAGTCGGTCAAGACATTGCCTATGCTCAAGGGAGTGCTAAAGCACGCGCCAGAGGTTTTCAGGGAGCCCACTCGGGCGCGAGTCATCAATCCTCGTATTGACAAAAAATACAAGGCAGCGCCCACTGATCCAACGTACATCAAGGGACACTTGCCACTGGATTCTTTGGTTGTATCCAACGCACGCAAGCGGGCAAACTCGCAGACCACGGGTGATGCTCCTCCCCCAGACAAAGAATCGAAAATCTTTGAAGCCTCAGGAAAACGTATTGCTGCGCAGGCAGCTAATATTTGGCGCATTTCAAACACGCAGGCCCTACTTGCACGCTACGATAGGGTGCACTAAGACACCCTAGAAACACTTCTGCAGCACTTACCTGATCAGTACAAAGAGGCAGCTGAAATGTTGATTCAGGAGGGGAAGCTAATCACCAATGCTTCCATTAAGTGTGCACTGGACGTGGCTGATACCGCCTCCAGGGCTATCAACACTAGCGTGTTACTGCGTAGGCATGCATGGCTTAGAATATCAGGCTTCAAACCAGACATACAGACAACCATCTTAAATCAAACAGTTAATCCAGACCACCTGTTTGGCCCTGAAGTGGATGCGACCCTTGAAAAGATGAAGAAAGACAAGGACACTGCTAAGTCTATGGGGGCCCTCCAGTCCCAGCAGTTTAGGGGTGGTTCTTTTCGCCGCTCCAATAACAGAGGCACCTCAAGGGGTCAGGCATCACAATCCACGCAGTACTATAAAAGCAACACCCAGACCTCATACACCAACAAGGGTAGAGGTGGTTACAGGGGCAACAACGTCAAAGGCAGGGGACGTGGAAACAGCTCCAGGTCCTCCACCACCAACAAACAGTGACGCCTTGTCACTGCCCCCCGACCACACAACACCGGTCGGGGGGAGACTCCAGCAGTTACTGCCCGCATGGAAATCTATCACCACGGACAGGTGGGTCAAATCTCTTATCCAGTACAGTTACTGTCTGGAACTTACTTCCACACCACCAAACATACCTCCAAGAGACCGTCCTATGTCCGGCGAGCACTTGCACTTGTTGCAGCAGGAGGTCAATGTCATGCTGCAAAAAGGGGCAATAGAGCTCGTGCCACTGCAAGAAAGGGGAACAGGAGTTTACTCTCTGTACTTTCTAATCCCAAAAAGGACGGATCCCTCAGGCCCATCCTGGACCTCAGGCCCCTCAACTGGTACATTCTGTCGGAGCACTTCCATATGCTCACGTTGCAGCAGGTTCTCCCTCTGCTTCAACAAGGGGACTTCCTGGCTACGCTACATCTCAAGGATGCATACTTTCACATTCCCCTGCATTCTTCACACAGGAAGTACCTCAGATTCACAATTCAAGACCAGCACTACCAGTTCAGGGTTCTGCCTTTCGGGGTCACCACAGCGCCAAGAGTTTTTACAAAGTGCCTGGCGACTGTGGCGGCGCATCTAAGACGCCAGAACGTCCACGTCTATCCCTATCTGGACGACTGGCTCATTCAGGCAAGGTCAGAACAGCAGTGCGCCGACCACGTGTCCCGCACCATTCATCTCCTGCACGATCTGGGATTCTCACTGAATTACCCGAAATCCCATCTCCAACCCGCCCATATACGGCAGTATCTGGGCGCGACAATAGACACTCTGGCAGCCACTGCGCAGCCAAACTCAGTGAGAATCGCCAGTATCCAGACGCTGATCCAACGATTCAGACCTCAGCACTCGCTTCCAGCGAAGGTGTTCATGCAGTTGATAGGCATGATGGCCTCCTGCATCTCCATCGTCCCGCACGCGAGGTTACATATGCGTCCGCTCCAGGAGTGCCTAGCACGTCAGTGGACTCAGGCTCATGGGCAACTAACAGACCTAGTGTTGGTGAGCGGTCGGGCATACAACTCTCTGCATTGGTGGAATCCACAAAACCTTTGCAAGGGCCGACCATTCCAAGAGCCTGTGCCACAGATTATCTTGACGACGGACGCTTCTCTCCAGGGATGGGGAGCGCATGTACTCCACTACACAGTGCAGGGACTGTGGACACTACAGCAAAGGAAGATGCACATCAATCTGCTGGAACTGATGGCAATCTTCATGGCCTTGAAGGCATTCAAAGTACATCTGTGCAACAAGGTCGTGTTGATCCGGACGGACAACATGACGGCCATGTACTACATTCAGAAACAGGGGGGCACACACTCTCCGCAGCTGTCTCATCTGGCTCAGAGCATGTGGAAGTGGGCCATTCAGAGGAACATTTTCCTAATGGCAGAACATCTCCCAGGCAAAGACAATCAGATGGCGGACCTGCTCAGCAGGCACAGCCACCAAATGCACGAGTGGGAGATACATCCATCAGTACTCCAACCGTACTTCCAAAGGTGGGGTCATCCAGAGATAGACCTGTTCGCCACAAGGGAGAACGCAAAATGCCAAAGCTTCGCCGCCAGGTTCCCACACCCGCAATCGCAGGGCAATGCGATATGGATGAACTGGTCAGGCAGATTTGCGTACGCTTTTCCCCCAGCACCTCTGATACCGCTGGTGGCGCGCAAGCTCAGGCAGCACTCGATGACTCTCATCCTGGTTGCTCCAACGTGGGCTCGCCAACCATGATACACCACGTTTCTGGAACTTTCCGTGGTACCGCATCAAAGGCTTCATCTCACACCCAGCCTTCTGACGCAGAGCCATGGCGACATTCAGCACCCAGATCCGCAACAGCTCAACCTGGCGATCTGGCTCCTGAAGTCCTAGAGTTTGGCTATCTCAATCTTCCCCCGAATTGCATGGACATCATTCGGGAGGCAAGGAAGCCCACTACTAGAGCATGTTATGCGGCTAAATGGAAGCGGTTTGTCATTTATTGTGCGAACCACGACATTGACCCGCTGGATGCTTCCATTCAGAACATCATTTGTTACCTGTTCCATCTATACCAATGCAATTTGGCGTATTCTTCCATCCGCATTCACCTGTCTGCAATGGCCGCATACCTCCAGAATAGGCAACACCTATCACTTTTCAAGGTTCCTGCTATCAAGGCATTTCTGGAAGGACTCAAAAGGGTCATTCCACCACGGACACCACCAGCTCCAGAATGGAACCTCAATGTGGTTCTGAAAAGGCTGATGGGTCCTCCCTTTGAGCCAATGCACTCTTGTGAGCTTCAGTTTCTGACTTGGAAGGTGGCTTTCTTAGTAGCAATTACATCGCTACGGAGGGTTAGTGAGTTACAGGCACTCACCATCCAAGAACCTTTTTTCCAAGTACATGCTAACAGGGTGGTGCTCCGCACTAACCCTAAATTTTTACCCAAGGTTGTATCTCAATTCCACATAAACCAGACAATTGAGTTGCCAGTGTTTTTTCAAAATCCTGAGTCGCTGGCGGAGCGGATGCTCCACACCCTTGACGTTAAGAGAGCCTTAATGTACTACATTGACAGGACAAATGATTTTCGAAAGACCAAGCAACTTTTCGTTGCATTTGCCTCACACCACAAGGGAAACGCTATTTCCAAAGCCGGTATCGCTAGGTGGATCGTGAAATGCATTCAGATCTGTTACGCTAAGGCTAAACACTCTCACAATTCCACCAAGAGCCCACTCCACCAGAAAGTTGGGGGCCTCTATGGCCTTCCTTGGGAACATTCCCTTAGAGGATATTTGTAGAGCAGCCACATGGTCTACCACACATACTTTTATTAAACATTACTGTGTAGACGTGCACTCTAAACAGCAGGCAGCTGTTGGTCAGGCTGTTCTCAAAACACTTTTTCAAACTGCTGCAGCTGGCACGGGCGGCCGCCAATGATAGGAGGACTGCTATGTATTCTATGCACAGATATGAATTCAGCAGCCCACATGCCTCGAACTGCAAATGCTACTTACCAGTATGCATCTGTTCTTGGCATGTAGGGCTGCTGACATTCATATCGCCCGCCCTCCTCCCCGGCGCCTGTAGCAGCTGCAGTATTCATATATATGTATGCTCATAGCATGGTCATCACTCACATAGTTCACTCCATCTCGGCCAATGGCTAAAAACAATCTGGGGATGGAGGCGATGCCCATGCGCACTGTAGTCCAGGGGAGGAGCCACCTATCTCGTGATACTTCCAAGACTCTTCCAGGACAACAATGTGCAATCATCCGGACCCAACACTAGGCGGCGATCTATGCACAGATATGAATGTCAGCAGCCCTACATGCCAAGAACAGATGCATACTGGTAAGTAGCTTTTGCATACTAAAACAGGGAGATTTTCTGTCCCCACTAGACCTAAAGGACGCCTATTTTCCAATTCCAATACATCCTGCGCTCAGGAAGTATTTAAGGTTTGTCATACAAGGACAACACTATCAGTTCAAAGTCCTTCCATTCGGGGTTACAACAGCACCACGAGTGTTTGCAAAGTGCTTAGCGGTAGTGGCAGCACATCTCAGAAGACAAAAAATACATGTCTTCCCCTACCTAGACGACTGGCTCATGAATGCAAGATCGTACAACCAGTGTGCACAACCCACAAAGCAAACAATTCAAACACTGCACAACTTGGGGTTTACGATAAAATACACCAAGTCGCACCTAGAGCCTTCGCACGTTCATTAATATCTAGGAGCTACTATAAACACATCAGAAGCTCGCGCCTATCCCAGTCAAGCCAGGATTCAAAGTATTCAGAACTTAGTCTCCCTTTTTCAATGCCAACACTCTCTACAAGCCAGAGTGTTTATGAAACTAATAGGGATGATGGCATCTTGCATCTTCATAGTTCCCCCACGCAAGACTGCAAATGCGTCCACTACAGGAATGTCTAGCACAACAGTGGAATCGGGCTCAAGGTCAGCTCACAGACCTGGTGTTGGTGGACAGCCGTACATACCGCTCTCTCCAATGGTGGAACACCAAAAATTTGACAAAGGGACGGCCGTTCCTAGAACCTGTCCCACAGATAGTGCTCACGACAGACTCATCCCTCACAGGATGGGAAGCCCATCTCCTGCATTATACCACACAAGGTCAGTGGAACAATCAACAGAAACAGTTCCACATCAACCACTTAGAGCTGCTAGCAATTTTCCTAGCACTCAAAACTTTTCAAGTACAAATCCAAAACAAAGCTGTCCTAGTCCGAACGGACAATATGACCGCTATGTACTACATACAAAAACAGGGGTGAGACACACTCTCTGCAACTGTCCCAACTTGCACAGAATATCTGGAGATGGGTCATCCCTCAAAACATACATCTGACAGTAGAACACCTTCCAGGGATCCACAACCAGATAGCAGATCTGTTACGTCGTCAATCACAACAGATTCACAAATGGGAGTTGCACCCACAAGTACTCCAACCATTCTTTCCACAAATAGACCTCTTTGCCGCCCACAAGAACTCAAAATGCCCAACCTTCGCCGCCAGGTTTCCACACCCACGGTCGGAGGGGAATGCAATATGGATGAATTGGTCGGGCAGATTTGTGTACGCTTTTCCGCCTCTCCCACTCATTCCACTAGTAGTACGCAAGCTCAGACAACAGTCCCTCAAACTGATACTAGTGGCCCCTACATGGGTACGTCAACCGTGGTTCACCACGCTACTAGATCTCTCAATGGTTCCACATCAGAAATTACAGCTCACGCCATCCCTGTTAAAACAGAACCATGGAGAAATAAGACACCCAGAGCCAAGCCAACTGAATTTGGCGATCTGGCTCCTGAAGTCCTAGAGTTTGGTTACTTAAACCTACCACCAGACTGTATGAATATAATTAAAGAAGCTAGAAGGCCCACTACCAGAGCATGCTATGCTGCTAGGTGGAAACGTTTTGCAATATACTGTAACACTCACATTGATCCTTTGGACTTTTCCATCCAAAATATCATTTGCTACCTTCTACATTTACAAAGATCACATTTGGCTTACTCTTCCATACGCCTGCATCTAGCAGCTATTGCAGCGTATTTACAAAATAGACAACATCTATCTCTATTTAGAGTACCTGCAATAAAAGCATTTATGGAGGGATTAAAAAGAATAATCCCACCCAGGTTACCACCTGCTCCAGTATGGAACCTGAATGTGGTCCTTGCAAGACTCATGGGACCTCCTTTTGAGCCGTTACATAAATGTGAACTACAATTTCTAACATGGAAAACTGCTTTCCTTGTTGCCATTACCTCTCTCAGAAGAGTTAGTGAAATCCAAGCATTCACAACAGAAGAACCATTTTTTCAAATACATCCTAACAAAGTGGTTCTTAGACCCAATCCAAAATTCCTACCAAAAGTGATTACTCCTTTTCACCTAAACCAATCAGTAGAGTTTCCAGTGTTTTTTCAAAAACCAGACTCTGTTGCAGAAAGAGCTTTGCACACCCTAGATGTTAGAAGAGCTCTACAATATTACACAGACCGGACTAAATCCTTCAGAAAAACAAAACAACTATTTGTATCCTTCTCTCCCCCACACAAAGGCAATCCTATCTCTAAAGGAGGTATTGCTAGATGGATTGTTAAGGGTATTCAAATATGCTATCACAAGGCTAAACGTACACTAACGGTTCCTCCTAGAGCACACTCCACTCGCAAACTAGGAGCCTCTATGGCTTTCTTAGGAAACCTACCATTAGAGGATATATGCAAGGCAGCAACATGGTCTACAATACACACCTTCACTAAACACTATTGTGTTGATGTGCAAGCCAATCCGCAAGCTGCAGTAGGCCAAGCTGTCCTTAAAACACTTTTTCAGTATGCTGCAACGGATACAAGCGACCACCGCTAGGGGAGACACTGCTGCACAATCGTTGCTAAATGTAGGATCTGCAGCTCATATGCCTCGAACGGAAAATGCTACTTACCAGTATGCATCTGTTCTTGGCATGTAGAGCTGCAGAATCCTACATGCCCTCCCGCCTCCCCGGGACTTGTGTCCGTTCCAGTATTCATCTTACTTAGATGCACACGCATGGACATCCTTTCTCTTTACTTCTACTAACTCCATCATTTCCCATCATGGCTAAAAACAATCTGAGGATGGAGTCGATGACCATGCGCAGTATTGTCCAAGGGAGGAGTCGCCTATCTCGTGACTACAAAAGACTTCTTCCAAGAAGACAACAACAACCTGCAATCATCCGAGCCCAACACCAGGTGGCGATCTATTGCTAAATGTAGGATTCTGCAGCTCTACATGCCAAGAACAGATGCATACTGGTAAGTAGCATTTTCCTTCTTCCTCACTGTAGGAAACTGGGTTTTGCTTGCAGTAGTCAACCCACTTTTTGCCTGGTATTTGATGCAACTTTGACTGAAGTGCACCGTGTTTGTGCTTACCAAGTCCCCAGTGGCAGTGTTCTTTCCCCCAAAACAAGGTAACTGGCCAACTGATTACCAACTTAACAGGCCTTTAGCGCCTCTGTAAGTCCCTAGTAAGTGGTACCTCTGGTACCTCTGGCATAGGTAGTAGAGGGCTCCTTAGAGCTGCAGCATATATTGTGCCACTTTAAGGGACCCAGCACCAAACTCTGGCAGACTTTCATTGCCGGCTGCTTGACAAAGTAGTCTCAAAAGTGAAAATGTAACATGGCAAACAACCTATGTGCCATGTCCCCTAACACTGCAAGTAATATCTGTAAGTCACCCCTACAGAAGGCCTTACAGACCTAAGGCAGAGTAAATGTAAATGTATAGGCATTTATATAGCGCACTACTTACCCGGAGGGTCCCAAGGCGCTTCGACCGCTGCGAAACCCTTCCTGGCTTCCCTGAGAGATGGTCCCTTAATGGGTATCTCCAGGGTGAGACCAGGCATCCCCGGCGGTCTGGTGGGGCCGTTAGTGAAGATGAGGCAAGCTAATGCCCAGAGTTGCCGAGTGTGATCGCTGATCAGAGTGGGCACCGAGGCGAGAATTATACTGACCGTACAAGTGAACAGGGAAGTCCTCTTAAGGTATGTACTGGGCACTGTTCAAAACTAGTTTCTCAGCTACATAATGGCTTCACCAAAACCTATGGTGTTTGGTATCAAACACCTCCTATTAGTAAACCCACACTGATTTCAGTGATGGATTTATTAATACGTGTTCCCAGAGAGTAGCTTAGAGGTACCCCCGGAACCTTACTAGTCCTCTAGTGTCTTGGCTGACTGGTGCAGACCAGCCTGTCACTACAGACAAGTTTCTGATCCCCTAGGAGGTGAGAGCCCCTCTTCTAGAGGCCAGAAATGATTCCTGCTCTGGCAGGTGTTTACACCTCCTCAAAGTAGGATGCCTAAGTAAATCCGCTTACCAAGGCAGGAGGCTTCAAAGGCCTCTGCAGCATTTGAGATGTGACCCAAGGCTTCACAAGACTGGGGATACAACACCTCCTGCCCAGGGCTCATCTGGCACTAGGACGGGTGAGAAAATTAGCTGGTCAGGTGTGTGGTCACCCTCCGGCTAGTACCAACCCTAAGAACAGCTACCTGATGTGCACACAACTAGGAAAATTAGACCATCTTGCTTTTTGATGGAATTGGGTCCTTTGGGTCAGGGTTATTCCCACTTCCAATAGGACGTGGTCATATAATGGGTGTAGTCTCCCTAAAGGCAAGTAGCCCATTCTCAAACCTGTTGTGGAGTACCTTCGGGTGCCGGAAGTTTGCATAGCTGTGTACCTGGACGATGTGCTCCTGCTGGGCCAATGTCCTCAAACTTTTTCTAGTTGCACATAGCGGTCAATCTCCTACACAGCCTCTGGTTCGTCTTTGAGGGCAAATACCTCTCGATTCTTTCGCAGAGAGAGGTTTTCTTGAGATTCTCTGTAGATACGGTCACAGCCACCCTGAGCCATCCGTCTCGGAAGATGAGGATCTGCCACAATTTGAGGCGTACCTTGACCAGACAGCATGTCTTCCTTTCAGCAGATCGCTCATCTGGTGGGCCTTCTCTCTTCATCTGTTCAGGCCATCTTTTATGGGCCTCCTCATTACTGCGCCCTGCAACATCTGAATGCCACCCATTTACGCAAGGGCCCCACATACTCTCAAACGGTATCTTTGACCAAGCATCAGTTCCATGGTGGCTGGCTCATATGGGCGATATATTTGTGTGGGGCAGGACAGGGGGGGGGGGGGGGGGTCAGGCTCGGCCCCAGATCCGCTCATAGTCGGACACGAGCAGTTCGGCTGGAGCGCTTGATGCGGAGACTTCTCCACTGGATGGTTCTGGTCTACACATGAACAGAGGTTACATATCAACTACCTGGAGCTTTTGGCCGGTTCCCCTGCGGTCAGATGTTGGACCAAGGACTCTCTTCAATCGTGTGTCCTCCTCAAAATGGATGTTCCTGTGGTCTGTTATAAATCATTTGGGAAGCACCAGGTCCAAGATCTGGTCATAGTCAGACACGAGCATTTCGGCTGGAGCGCTTGATGTGGAGACTTCTCTACTGGATGGTTCTGGTCTACACATGAACAGAGGTTACATATCAACTGCACTGCCTGGAGCTTTTGGCCGGTTCCCCTGTGGTCAGATGTTGGACCAAGGACTCTCTTCAATCGTGTGTCCGGATGTTCCTGTGGTCTGTTATATAAATCATTTGGGAAGCACCAGGTCCAAGATTCTGTCTGACCTGGTGACCCAGTTTTGGCAGTACTGCCTGGATCATTGGATCTCGGTGACAGAGGGGTACTTGCCTGGTCAAGCGAATTAGATGGCAGATTTCCAATTCTGCCACTTCAGAGATTCCAGCCTATGGAAATTACATCCAGAGGTCTTCTCAACTCTGTGCGACCAATGGTGTTTGTTTGCAGTAGATCTGGCTCCAGGTTGGATCACCAACTGCCCAAGTTCTTGAGCTGGAGCCCGACCCCATTGGCAGCTGCCACGGACGCGTTTCTCCAAGATTCGAGTCACGAGGCAGGCTAGCAGTACTGACCGACTTGGTTGATCAGGGCCCTTTTGAAACCTGTTCTGCACACTCCATTAAATACCTGCTCCGCGGTAACACAGGCGTTGAAACACACCCGGGGCACATTCGGTGTCACTGGGTGGGCCCGATGATGAAGCATGCCACTAACTAGGTTGGTGGGTGAGGGCTTCATAAGGAAACCAAATGGTTCCTTTTCCTTTCTCATACACTTCTGAGTCCTGTACCACATACAATTAGGCTAGTCCTCTCTTGATTATATATAATAGACCTGGGGATACGGACTGGCTATCTAGTCCTCTCTCTCTCTCTCCTTGATAATTGAGCACCAGAGAGTTGGCCCAGGTCTGGTGCCAACCGAGCCGACCTGGTGCTAGTCACTCCAATTTGGAGGTTCCAAGTATGGTTTCTGGTTCTTCTGGAACTTTCCTACAATTCTCCAATCGGACTCCCCTGTTTCCAGCTGGTCTCAATCGGGACCAAATGGTGCAGGACGGGGTCTCCATTGCTCATGGCGTGGCAAATTGCAGGAGACTATGGTCGGCCCTTGGGCTTTTGTGCCAGGTTGAGAATTTCTCATCAAGAGCATGTGCCAGCAGTACGAACAAGTGGTAAGCCTCAGCTAGGGGCCGAGGATCCCGTTGGTGTCTGCGATGGGATATTGGTCCCGTGGTTGTTGAGGTAGTAAATATGCTCAATCTTCTGGCTCTGTTAGCTACGGATGGTCTGGTCTATCAGCCTATTAATATTTTTTGTTCAGCCATCTTGATTAGACGTGTGCCAGTGGAAGGCTCCCTGGTGGGATAGCATCCCTTTTGTATATCATCTCCTCCAGGTAATCGGACTCTTGCTTTCTCCAGAACCCCATTATTCTGCTCTCTGGGACGTCAATCAAGTATCTAATCTGTTTTTGTCTTGGCAACCAAATCAATTCCTGACCATGACAGAATATCGTTAAGCTGGCGATGTTACTATGCCTGGTTTCATGACCAAGGGTTTCAGATGTACAGGCCTTATACGTTTTGGGCAGAACTTGTTCCCCCTCTGGGGTCTTGTTCACTGTAAGCAGAAGGATAAAAAGTAATACTTGTGTCATTTCTTACCCAGCATTTCTGGCTTTCCAAAGCTTTGCGTAGTGCAATCTCTTAATGCATATGAGAATATGTCAGAATAGTTATGCCCTATGAGGGAATGCCAGCTCCCCATCGCCTTGCAGAAAACACATAGAGCTATTTCTTCTACCATCGCCCATTGGGTGAGGTGAGTAGAGCAAGAGGCAGGCATTGATATCACCTGTTTTGGTGCGTATTCTGCATGTGGTATCATGGCTTCAAAGGCTTTTATACTGAGTGCCCGAATGGAGGATATAATGAATGTGGCAGACTGGTCGTCGAACTCTTACTTTTTTAGGTTTTACGTCAAACCAGTCTTGGATATGGCTTACTTGGTTGTGAGCTAGCTTTAAACTAGCATAATCCTTGCCTCCGGTCCTGACCTAGAATGAAACATTTCCTAGCTATCGTAACGAAAAGTTTCAATTCTATTAAGGACTCTGAGGTGAGGATTATCCCACCCACTCAGCGGTATTTGGGAGCTCTCACCCTCACTAGTAAATATTGATTTTCCTGCATTGCAATTGCACAATATGCTTGACCATGATCTCAATTGTGACTTTGCAGTTCATTGCTGGCTATGTGCTTGTATATCGACGTGGCCTGTGTTCCTTTGCAGGACTTTGCAATGGTTATTTCCTGTATTTCAATTACCCTTTTTTGTGGGAATGGATTCCAGTAGACAAGACAGATGAAGATGGATCATAGGTGTGACTCGCGCGAAGAAAGAGGAGGTGGGAGCACAAACTATATACTGTATTGTGGACTATTGAGATCTGGCCGCTGTTTAATAAAGCGAAGGAAGTTGAGCATAATTCTCATCCGAGTCCTTACTAGAATTGGAACTTTCTGTTACGATAGCTAGGAAATTTTTCATTACGTGGTAAGAAAATTATACTGTGTAGTGCAGCACATTTTGTGATCTTGTATATTTTGGCTATTTTTTTACACAGGTTAACACTGAGAAAAAGGGTTTACCTCATTAGTATCAGCTTGACACTCCGATCTAGCAATAAGCATCAAAGTTGACTAGTCAAAGGAATGAGACGGTGTTTTTTTATGAAAATTTGAGGATTATGTAGCAAATTATGGATTATGTGGTAAATGATGAAAATAACTCTTTTTGGAAAAGGTTTAGTGACTAACCTGCAGTGAGACAATGTGCCTCATTGATTTTTTTTTTCCTTCTGAAGTGTTACATAATACCTTAAGGCAGAGTTGTTCAAAGGACAGCAAGATCCTTAATAATCTGTGGTTAGAGTTCTGAAAATGTCCATTGAGTTGTTTTGTATGTGAGTAACCCTGCTACTATTTCTATACAGGAGAAGCCCTGACACTCTGATATTTCATACATTACCATCCACCAGTTGTTGCCCCACTTACACAGTTGAGTTCCTTCCTTCCTACCAAAGCTAAGGTGAATGATCTCCCTTATTTGCAACTTTTCATCACTTGTCGACCTGGATATTTCAATGTAAGCGTAGCTAGCATATTTGGCAAACAAGTTAACTTGGCAAGAAACCAGGTTCTAAGAAGCAGTTCTCTGGAGGTCAGGGGTGGCAGTCTTCCCCTACCTCGACGACTGGTTGTTGAAGGCGGGCTCGCCCCAGTCCGTCGTTGCCCACCTTCAGACTACGGCCAACCTCCTACATTTGCTGGGGTTCTCCATCAACGTGCAGAAATCGCACCGGAGTCCCTCTCAGAAGCTCCCCTTCTTCGGAGCGGTTCTGGATTCGACAGTTTCTGGTTTATCCTCCCGAGCAGTGAATGCGGGATATTCAGGCGCTGATTCCGATCTTTCAGCCTCTATCCCGGGTTTCAGTCAGGATGACCCTCAGGCTCCTGGGCCTGATGGCCTCCTTCATCCTGCTAGTGCAACATGCCAGGTGGCATATGCGGGCTCTGCAGTGGGACCTGAATCTCCAGTGGGCGCAGCATCCAGGCAACCTGTCTGATCATGTCCAGATTTCGGAGGGCACTGCACGACACTTGCAGTGGTGGCTCACGAATCGCGATTGGGTCATTGGCAGATCCCTCTCCCTTCCCCAACTGGAGCACACAGTGGTGACAAATGCGTCTCTCCTGGGATGGGGAGGCCACTTGGGAGAGGCAGAGATAAGAGGCCTCTGGTCTCCAGCAGAGTCCCGGCTTTATATCAACCTTCGGGAGCTGCAGACGATCCGACTTGCGCTGAAGACATTCCTTCCCCCTGTCCAGGGAAGTGTAGTGCAGGTGTTTGCGGACAACACTACCGCCATGTGGTATTCCAACAAGCAGGGTGGGGTTGGGTCCTGGACTCTTGTCAGGGGGCTCTGCGCCTCTGGACATGGCTGGAACATAAAGGCATCACCTTGGTGGTTCAACACATGGCAGGTTCTCTGAACGCCAGGGCAGACTAACTCAGCCGTCAGTGCTTGATGGATCACGAATGGCGTCTGAACTCTGACGTGGTGCAAGGTCTCTTTCAGCAGTGGGGAGAACCTTGGTTAGATCGATTCGCCACCAAAGAGAACAGGCAATGCAATCAGTTTTGCGCGTTGGAATTTCCAAGGCGGCACTCGCTTGGCGACGCTTTTCTTTGCTAGTAGAGCTGCGGTTTGTTGTACGCCTTTCTCCCTATACTACTTCTGCCCAGAATGCTGTGGAAGATCAGGCGCGACCGGTCCCAAGTCATCCTTGTGGCTCCGGACTGGGCACGAAGATACTGGTATCCCGAGCTACTCAGCATGGCAATCGATATTTTTTTTATTTTTTTTAATTTATTTTTTTCCTTCCCTCCCATCCAGCTGCCTCTTCGGGAGGATCTTCTGTTGCAGCAGCAGGGGACGGTCCTCCACCCGAACCTGTCCAGCCTCCACCTTCATGCGTGGAGATTGAGTGGCGACAGTTGACAGCTTTCGATCTTCCTCCCGAAGTCTGTGATGTTGTTCTGGCAGCCAGGCGTCCCTCCACGAAAACTGTATACACCTGCAGGTGGAACAAGTTTGTGGCATGGTGTACAGCAAAAGCTGTGGATCCCCTTTCTGACCCTCTTTCCGAAGTCCTTCTGTTCCTCTTTCCTTGGCCCGGCAGGGCTCTGCTCTGGGCATTATCCAAGGTTATCTTTTTCCCATCTCCGCCTTTCTACGGCTTCCTGATAAGCCTTCTCCTTTTAAGTCCCCGGTTGTTAACCGTTTCCTGAAGGGCATTATACACACACGTTCCCTCCGGTTCCGTTTATAATGCCTCAGTGGGACTTGAATCTTGTCTTGACTTAATTGATGTGCGCTCCCTTTGAGCTGCTTCACAACTGTCCTTTACATCTTCTCACCTTAAAGACTGCTTTCCTGGTTGCTCTCGCCTCTGCCAGAAGAGTAAGTGAGCTCCAGGCTCTGTCTTCTAAACCTCCTTTCCTTTCTGTTCATCCGGACAAGGTGGTTCTAAGGACCCGTCCTTCTTTCCTGCCAAAGGTTGTCACAACCTTCCACATCGGGCAGACCATCGCTTTACCCACCTTTTTTCCGCCCCTGCATCCTTCTAAAGAGGAGCAGCAGCTTCATCGTCTGGACCCAAAACATGCTCTCTCATTCTATCTGACGCGCACACAGCAGTTCTGGGTGGATGACCAACTCTTTGTTGGCTACGTGGGTGCCAAAAAAGATCAGGCCGTGCACAACGGACCATCTCTCAGTGGGTCGTTCTCTGCATCAAGGCCTGTTACTCGTTGGCCAAGAAGGAGCCTCCTGTGTGGCTGCGTGCCCATTCCACCAGGGCAACAGCAGCCACTACTGCCTTGGGATGCAGCGTTCCCTTGCAGGACATTTGTCCGTCGGCTACGTGGGCCTCTCTGCACACATTTACCAAGCATTACTGCTTTGACAGTCCAGTCCGGAGAGACTGCTTCTTTGGCCGTTTTGTTCTCCGTGACTTTCTGGTGTAATCTTGTTCGCAGACCCTCCACCGGGGTTGGTATTGCTGGGGTATCTATTCTAAAGTAAGGAATCTATAACACACGTGTCTCTTTCAGATGCACAAGTTACTACTTGTGTAACAGTATATTTGTAAGAGACATTATTTAGTGATAGATTCCTTACCGAACCGCCCATCCTCCCCGTTCTGCGAACTGATTACTAGGGTTAAGGTCATCCCTTTCAGGGCCCTAGTTTCAATGCACCAGTGGTCAGTATCTTGCATGGCTCTGCATTCCTGGTGCGGAAAGTAGTGTACAGAACTGACGTTGGCGAGCTTGGGTGGCGAGTAAGTAGTCTCCGTGACGACATCTTGGCGCGTACGACGCTAGTGACGTACGCGGAGCCGCAGGACGCCACCTAGTGACGCACCGGGGTACTGCTAAGCAAAACTTTCCGGATCCAGTCTGACACCTGGGGATATTCTAATGTAAGGAATCTTTCACTAACTAATGTCTCTTACAGATATATTGTTACAAAAGTAGTAACTTGTGCTTCAATGCCAAGATACATTTTGTGCTAGGTTTAGTCTCTGCTTTTATCACAGGATGCTTTAGAAAGACTAGGGTTAGAGGCGGCAGACCCGGAAGCTGAGATCGGTCCTGGACCAGGGTTCAATTCCCCGCCTCGGCGGGTCTTGGGCTCAAAAATTCCACGGACTTGATAATTCTCGTTCCGGTGCCTACTCGACTCACGGGTTCACACTCTGCGACTCTGGGCAATAGCTTGCTTAATCTCCACTACGGCCCCTCGCGGCGGGATGCCTGGCTTTCACCTTGTGGATACCCTGCTGGGGTTATCTCACAGGGGAATACCAGGACGGGTTCCCAAGGCAAGCGCCTTGATGCCTTCGGGTGATACGTGCGCTATATAAATCGCAATACAAGTGTATTACCGATCATTTCTTGATCTTCTAAAGCATGCCACCAAAATTAGACTTCACATTGCCAACCTAGTCAGTTTTTGATCACAGATCACCTTGGTCTTTAGAGACTTATATTGGATGCATTTATTTCAGTTTGGTTGAAAGCCACATTTTGATTTTCTGCACTAACGGCAGACCAATTCAGTTGGACAGAAATTCCCTGCTATTTTGAGCAAGCTTTGGGAAAGCCAGTAGGTCTCACATATTTGCTTTACCAATTGCTTTTTGCGATTCTGCACAGCTCTGGGACACTCCCATTAGAATGATGGTTCTGCCCTGGAATTTGACCTTGGTTCATAAGATACAAGCAACTCTGGGGCCCTGCTGCATTTCCAACATTTGACTTTGTTCCTTTTTGCCAAAAGAAACTCTAACTGCGTTATTTCTTACCATATTTCTTATTTCTAACTTAGGAGATGCATTTTAAAATCCTAGAGGCCCCTCCTACCTGGAGCCTCTTGGGTTACCCATTTCTGCCCAATAGTCCATTTTTCAAAGCGAATGTGTGTTTTCAGCC
Organism: Lissotriton vulgaris; assembly: GCF_964263255.1. Lineage (NCBI taxonomy): Eukaryota > Metazoa > Chordata > Amphibia > Caudata > Salamandridae > Lissotriton > Lissotriton vulgaris. The sequence continues at coordinate 906,937,206 of NC_141699.1, forward strand.
AAGATTATATTCAGCTTCTGTAGCCTAAATGAAGTAAATGTGCATGCAGTCTAAAACATGAAACTGTAAAATAATTGATTTGGCATTGGAAGGAAATTGTTTAAAACTATGATCACACCCTCTTCTAATCTGCATCCATAGACTCCTCAAGTAAGTCACTGTCCATTACGTCTGCTGTACAGCTCTTACCTTGCCATCTTTGCCGAGGGCAGTATATATGGATGTGATGAGTTTGTCATCCTTAGCATGAAGATAGAATGGCTGCCCCATGTGTTCTTTTAGCAAGCTCTAAAGCTGTGCACCTTCAGTTGATGCATCTATACAAAACCACTGTGGCGTAAAGTATATGAACTGCCATAATACTTTCATAAATCCTTGCTTAGCCCCCTCAAAATTTGGTCTGCCCCCTCAAATAAATGATTATCCATTTATTTTCCTTTTTTGGGGACGATAATTTAGATCTCCCTACACATAAATGTTGACGTCTCCCATGATGGCCAAACTCCGCAATGTACAGAGGGAAGACCAAAATATAGATTTAGTCCAATTGATCTTCAACCTAAAAACTAGTCTGATGTGAAACGCCACTTAAAGCATTTACATGGCAGAGGTAAATTGGTCTCTCAAATTGATGGGCTGTCAAACTGAAGCGACACAGTGTGAGATACGGTGTCATTGTTCTGCAGATTAGGCCTTAAGAGGCAGTGGACCACTAGCGCAAAAAACAGCCTAGTATCAGGGAAAACCATATGTTCCCTTTTTGAGTTTCCCATTGTTCAGAAATTTGCCTACCAGCCTTTATGCTCGCTGAAGGTTTTTTTTCCTCCATAGGATAGTCTTACCCAATCAGCCTTTGGTCCAAGGTTCATAGTTACCAGGATTCAGAAAATAAACTCTCATCCAGCAGAATCAAATTCCTTTTCGACACCAGTGCTAGTGTTCCAGATCATGTTCTGTCTTGCAGTTATGTTGAAATCTATAGTTTAAAATTGTGCTCTGACTAGGCATAACTGGTGAAAGATCTGCTTGCACCAGTGTAGGGAGGTAGCACTCTACCCTTATTGAGAATATTGTGCTTTTGGCCTTCAAGACTGTAAGGAGCTGCACCGAGCACGACTCCCCCCACATGATCAATGCTTGAACTGCAGGGTTGATTCTATGGTCTGTCCCACTCTCCTGTCCTATTGGTCTGAAGTGAGGGCTTGCTTGCAACTCTATGCCCCTTAACATTCACTCCTTCTCCTAATGCTCCTACAAAGCATAACTGACATCCCGGACTTGAGCTCACACACTCACCGCTGGCTAGCAACCTCTTTGACTGTGGCCAAAAGGTGCACCCTCTGCCACTGGTGCCAATCCACTAACCGTACGGTATGGGATTGGCTCATATAACTCCATAGGGCGGCACTTGAAGAGCCCAGTACTTACAGACCTCATGATAAACGTGAGGTTAATGAAAGGGTGTGGTATAAGTTTCATTGTTCTTTGGGGATGCCCCCCCCCCCTTTCATACTTAACACCTTAGTAATTGCATTACTTTGGTTAATGGTTGTCTCCTTTCCTCCCACATCTGCAATCTCCAGGTTGCTCTGGGGAGGCCCACCCTGTCCCTGTGTTAGTGTTTGTTAGTCTAGTCTGCTGTTGCAGGCAATCTCCTCTTAGGGAAATGTATGATGTGCTTTTTTTCCCCCCGACTTTACCATCATTGTGTTGCATTGTCTCTCTCTGGGGACTTGTACCGTGCTTGTGGCTGCGATTTGCTGATCCAGATATACAGTCCATATGTCCGGTAATCTCAAACCCCACACCACCACCACCACCACCTCACAATAATTTGCCCTAACTTTACCCTCCCTGTGCCCTGACACTTGTATTTTCTTGTCATGGCATTAGGATGTTAGACATTTTCTATGTAACGGTTAGTCTGGCCAGACTTTAGTGGATCATGATACCTCCGTTTTACTTACTATTTTTCCCTGTATTATTCTGCATTGTTGTATTGTGGATATGTAAAATTAATAAATAACTTGCAAAAAGACTGTAAGCACACATTGTTTAGACTTTTTCGGATTAAGAAGTAATCTATTCTCCCCTTCCAATAAAGTTTGAGCAAAATCCATTTCCTCATGCACCTTCATTAGGTGCAGTGTCAGTGCACTGTTATTACTGATAGAATTGTAGCTGGTGGCACCCACATTCTTAAAGAGGATCCGAATCCCATCGGCAGACATGTAACCCGAAAGCCAAATGGAAAGAAGGGATCAGTGCATTCAGAGTGCTCTGAGACTATGGGAATCCCATGTAGGATCTTGGAGAAGAACAAGTGTAATTGAAGTTATTTGGATGGAATGGCTCAAAAAAGTGATGGGATCCACGCCTTTGTCCCAGGTGCCTACTAAATGAAGTTGTGATAGCAGCTGCTAATAGTGGACAGGAGTGAATCCTACCAAAGTCTGATAGCACCAGTGGTAAAACCATACTCCGGGGTATTCCCGTCCAGGTCCTACGTAGCCACAGCAACAAAAGACTGTTTCCAGTTCGGGTTGTGGAGATTATTGCTCTTGATGTAATCCTGGAATTTAATTAGAATCGCCCTCAAAAATGGAAGGAGTTGTTTTGAAATTGGGCAAAGTATTGTTGGGACCTAAAGTTCAGGAAGAGTTGTTTCAAGATTTTAACTACAACGGTTTCCTTAAGGAGAGCTTTTGCTAAGGCAGGTTTTTACAAAAAAAAGTAATCGGATACATGAAGCTTTGCTTTGGAGATGGAACAACTGCTGCTTTCTGTTTAATGGGGTGTTCTTGAAACGACAGAAAAAGGTTCAGACAGAACTTTGGAAGTTCCTTCCTTGCTTAAGCTACTTTATATTTTAGGGGGAAATCCAGACTTATTTTTTGTAAGGAGGGTTGGAATCGTAGGGTGGTGGTATATGGTTCCTACCTCTGCCAGAATAATCAACTGTTCATGACCAGTGTTCAACTCCCCTGTGTGAGGTTCGATTGCTTTCCAACACGCAAATCTTGATCCCTTACGTGGATAGGCTTGGGGAAATGAGAACATGTATTCATGGTGCTAAACGGCAACAACAGTAAATCTGACATCCCCCACCCACCAGCTCAATTCATGCTCTTTCCCCAACGTTGGTAGGAATGGATGTTTGACAAACACAATATTTACCAAAGTCACTGTAGCAGAACCATGTACTGGGCTGCCATGCTGAGACTAGGCAGCATAAGAGAAATCTGCTTTGTTGCCATCAAAGTCTAAACGCTGCACTGGTTATAAACCGGATCAAGCCAGAAAGCAATTTTGTCCCTTACAATCCTAAGTCATCCAGATCCCATTAAGTAAATCCTCATGCTCGCAGATTGGTTATTGTCACCAGGTTACACCTAAACGTCCATTTTAGCGCTCTTGGGTAAATTAAAAGAAAAAAAACTGCAAAGCACCTCCAGCATCAAGATTGAAGAGTATCCTTTTCAAAATCTCACTATTGCATGCCGGCTAAAGGCGTTGTAGTACTGTAGGACCTTACCCCATTGAAACAGTTGATTGCAGTTATGTAGTGTGCAGTACTAATGGGGGGCGAAAATATTGTAGCTACTTAAGCTGCATCTCACGTTCTCCATTAACACACTGATAAAGGCCAATAATAAACCATGAAATGCAGAATCTAGCCTAGTGGCGACCAATTTCTGCATGTTCTGCTCTGCTAAGAATCACTAGTGAAAAACGATGTCCCCATACACTAGTATACCTTTTGCAGGCCATACCTGTGTGTAGTTCTCCTCCCAAAGGTAACTGATGGTTATGGGCATGGGAACTACTAAAACTAGACTCTATAGGAAGCTACCAACCTCCTCCCCAAACGTAGAGGAAGAATAGCATACCTGAACGTTCTGCTGTATTATCAGTCCTCATCTCTCTCAGCTAATGAGTTACTGGTGAACCAGAGAAATAGAAAAGAATAGAGCGCATATGGATCAGGCAGTAGCTAGAATAACATTGTGGCCTTCTGTCCTTCCCAAAGGTAAATGGTCCACTCCCTGCGTAGCTGAGATCCCCTCCCAAAATTTGACCTTTATACTGGGAAACTGAAATTCACTAATCTATAAATTCTAGTTGACCTACTTTCATCCCCATTTAGACTGGTACATCATAATTCCATATTCATCCTAGGAACACAGGAAACCAAACGTCCTTTCATTGGGGCATGTGTAACTGTCACAGTTTTAGAAGACGAGAAAATCAATTTGATCAGTGTAAAAGAGATGTTAACCTATGAAAGACAGATCAGGGTGTTGACAAATGTGACACTGTACTATTCCATTAAAATAGCGGATCCAAATGACCCAATCCGTTTTACAATATGTTCCTGGCTTACTACAGGCTGAGATGGTCTTGCTTCCTATCCATAATAATTGCTTTACTTTGATGGGGAGTGCCTGAAATAACAACAGTAGCCACAGTGGGAGAGTCTGTTATAAAGTTAATTGGCCCATGAGGAATGGAAGGACTTTGGGTGGATCCTTTCCAAGGTGTTAATTGGATCCAACTTTGAGACATACAACGAATTACAAAGATTGTTTCGTTGGTATCCAGTACTATAGATATTGAGGAAAGCCTTCAACGTAGGTGATATGGGGGACATGCCTGAGGTGTGAGAATCCATGATTCACGTTTGGTGGTACTGCCCAAAACTTGAGAGCCTTTGTAAGGACGTGCTTGGTGCAGTCAAATGGGTATTATCTTAACCTATTACAGCAGGGCCAGTGTATTTGCAATATGTCTGAGAGAGAAAATTGTTTTAGGATCGAGTTTTGTGAGGTCCCTGATAGCGTATTAGCATGGAGGAAGCCCCCAGAAGCTGCATTGGAACTCTGCTTTGAATGAACTTTGGCTTGAGAAACCTGTCGGTGCAGTGCATCAACATAGGGGCTCCTTTATAAGCATCTGAAAAGCACTTTCAGCCAAATCAAACCGAATATCTCGAAAGCACTGCATTTGCTTATCAAAATGTCTTAACTGCGTGTATCCTTGTGACTACAAAAGGAAATCAAGGTACATAAAACTGCTGTATGTGGAGCAGAGAAGAACCTTCTCTGTAGAGGAATGGACAGTTTATCTCTAGCTTTAAGTTAAATGTTCCTGCACAAGATTAGAGGGCGTTCTGATTGTTGTCCAGGATATGAAGTGCACTGAGCAACGCAGCCAATAGCACTCTATTACGTGTAAAATCTTCAAGACAAGTTTGAATTTAAAACTAACCTGTGTACCAAAACTTGCTTTCTGATAATCCTGTAACAAATGTCACCATGGAGCCATGATATTCCAAATCAGATGTCTGAATTGTTCATTGACCATTAGCCCTTAACATAATGACGTGGAACAAGGCCGTATCAGCAACCCAGCACCAGGAGATGTCTGGTGAATGTGCACTCTAGAAATTGCCCTTAACATAACATTTGCACTGTAGTCCAACTTGTAGCCTGTAAACCACTTTACTGATGCACATTTTGTTTCCCACAAAGCCAAATCATGACAAATTGTATTAAGCTACATCCAGTTACATCTCCAAGTCATGTCCACTCCCCCAACTCCTACATATTCTCAACACGCTTAAACTTTGCCATAAGACTTTCTTGAGAAAATCTGCATGTTTTGTAGACCTGCTTTTACAGTAAGAGGCTTTTTGATGACCGAGGCTGATGAGATCAAAGAAATACTGTGCAGATCAAATGCCAGGGCCTTAGTCTCAGTGGCCAGTATCTGTCATCAACTGTACTGCACTGTACGTTGTTCTCTGATGGCAAATACAACATTTGTGTCCACCAATGCTTGTAAAGTCTACTTTAGCTCTAATTTGTCCACAGTTTGGGAGGATTCTGGCATGACATAAAGGAAGATGCTCTCCTCGACTCATAAATCCCATACAGAGTTGATAAACAAGCTGTGTTCTTTCTCCCTTAGCCATATGAACTCTGTTTAATTGGTGCCTCACGTTTGCTTGACAAATAGTGTCCATGCTCTGGTTAAACTGCATTGGTTTCCTGTTCGGCAAAGAATTCTTTCTAAAGCGCTTTGTATAAACCATAAAGAACTTCAGGGTCAAGGGCCAGCCTTCCTGAGGGAAATAATCAGTAGGTATGTGCCCAACAGAACCCTTGGATCTAGTTCAGCGATTAATTTAGTGGTGGCACCCTATAGGCTCTCCTCGTTGGGTGGCATGAGCTTTCTGGTCTGTACAACCCAACCTGGAACAAGCTTCCTCTGGAAATTAAATCAGCCCCCTCTCTCCAGTGTTCCTGCAAGCTTCTCAAGACCTGGCTTTTTACTCGAATGTAATCTTATTCTCTCTTTCCTCCCTTCTTCAGTGCTGGGACACCTCTTGGTATTTGTTGCGCTTTAGAAATTCAAAACAAAAATCCTGCAATGTGGTCTTCAGAGGTCCTAGAGTCTGGCAATGGAACAAAAGGGTGGAGGACCCTGTGCTTGTCTGCAAAGATGTGCTTCTGAGACTGGAGGACAATCTTATTACAAAAAACCTTTCAGACTACTATTCCAGAAATGGTTGTCCTCCTAGATGCCTCCCTCTTGGGTTGGAAGGGACATTAAGACCAACAGGTTGTTACTGGTGCTTGGACCCCTTCGAGGTCCAGTATCCCATTCTCTCCTACCTTCTGTGAAGTCTTTGTCTAGCCCTCATGGCCTTCCTTCCTAGGGTTATGCCGCTTGAAGCAGACCTTACAGACCACACAGTGGGTGTGTGGAGGCGGGATGAGGAAGGTGTACCAAGGCTAGTGACACCTACCTTTGTGAGGGAACAGGTTAACATTGAAATATACCACTGCAGGGTCCACAGTGCACTAGAAAAAGAAGAGCTTGCAAAGTTAAAGTTCTCGCCTTCTAGACTGTGATTTTTAGTTAATACTTGCCAAGAAACAGGGGCTGGTGGTTTTCAGCCAGACCGTTCATTTCAGCAGTATCCATCTTTGACTTGTGCTGCTTGCACACTGGCACTGCTGCCCTCCAGAGGTTGAGTGCAACACATTCTGAAGCATAGGCAACTATTGTGCTTTGAGGCGGGAGTCTTTGTGACCTGCACTGGTAATGCAGTGGAGGAACTAAAGACTACAATGTCGTGAGAGTGTGTGTTTGGAAAATATGTGGCTTAGTGTATGCAGGGAATTCAGACCTTTTGTGAATCTAGAAAGTGCCTGAACTTACTCCCCAAGTGTACAAACTGCACCACCATCTTCAGAGTGCTTGGGGTGTCGGTGTTCCCTGGGTTTGATCTATTGTGGCGAGGATCTGGTTCATGATGTGCCTGTGAAGGGTTTCTTCCTGTGTGGCATGAATCGGGCATTTGCCTCTCTAAACAGCTTAGTCATCGGCCCAGTCACAGTGTTCCTGTAAAGCAGAAGTAGCTTTGCAAACATGCACTTCGCCCTCTCACACAGAAGACGTGACCAAGCAGCACACACCTCATGCAGGAGCGCAGCCCGAGGTGAGCATTTTCTTGCATCCTGCACCGAGCAAAATCGAACTGAGTTGCAGAAGCAGGGTTAACTCCTGGACCAGTTCAGAATGTATCCCTTACCGCGTTGAAGGAAGAGTCATTCACCCCCACCCCACAGGAGAAAGTAATTGTAGGGACTCCTAGAATAGAGCCCCTATACTTCCCTGCTACTGAAAATCCCAAGCTTGCAGTATGTAGGGCAAAGATATGTATAGCACAGTATTGCCCCAAAGCCTTTCTCTCCTCCCCACTACCCAATTTCTTTCTGTGCCCCTGTTTAATGGCAAGTGCTTTTTGAGACCGTTTCCTCTTTGACCATCTCAAGACATAGACCAGGGTATGTTGGGTTAGGGAGACACTTAATGGATTGTATTGGACCCTGTTTTTCAGTTTCAAATCCCTTCGGGCCCACTTAGACTCTAATGCTCGCAAGGTCGATAATTTGAGCACGTTTGAGTTGGGGATAGTAAATATCCGATGTCCGTTTAAAGGGACTGCACTGGTGTAGAGATGCTTTCCAGATGTATATTGTATATGCAACACAATCCTCTTCCGACGGAAGTCTTTGAATTGGACATTATGGTTCAAGAGCTCCACTGCAGAGTATCCGATTTTCGTTATTTCCAGGTATGGGTTTCAATTGAAGCTATTCCTTCTGTACCCTTCATTGTTGAAAGGTTCCGGGTGTAGAGAAAGAATAGAAGGGTGAAAGGATAGATGTATGGATTAGCGGAAGGAAGGATGCAAGGGTGAAGGGGTAGATGCATGGAATAGTGGAAGGATGGTTGCATGGAGTAGTGGAAAAATGGATGCAAGTGTGAAAGGATAAATGCATCGAATAGTAAAAACAATTAATTGAATAGTGGAAGAATAGATGTATGGAATAGTGGAAGGATAGATGTATGGAATAGTGGAAGGATAGATGTATGGAATAGTGGAAGGATAGATGTATGGAATAGTGGAAGGATAGATGCATGGAATAGTGGATTGATAGGTGCATGGAATAGTGGATGGATAGATGCATGGAATAGTGGATGGATAGATGCATGGAATAGTGGATGGATAGATGCATGGAATAGTGGATGGATAGATGCATGGAATAGTGGATGGATAGATGCATGGAATAGTGGATGGATAGATGCATGGAATAGTGGATGGATAGATGCATGGAATAGTGGATGGATAGATGCATGGAATAGTGGATGGATAGATGCATGGAATAGTGGATGGATAGATGCATGGAATAGTGGAAGGATAGATGCATGGAATAGTGGAAGGATAGATGCATGGAATAGTGGAAAGGATAGATGCATGGAATAGTGGAAAGGATAGATGCATGGAATAGTGGAAGGATAGATGTATGGAATAGTGGAAGGATAGATGCATGGAATAGTGGAAGGATAGATGCATGGAATAGTGGATGGATAGATGCATGGAATAGTGGATGGATAGATGCATGGAATAGTGGATGGATAGATGCATGGAATAGTGGATGGATAGATGCATGGAATAGTGGATGGATAGATGCATGGAATAGTGGATGGATAGATGCATGGAATAGTGGATGGATAGATGTAAGGAATAGTGGATGGATAGATGTAAGGAATAGATGCATTGTATTCAGGATACAGGGCAGACAGGCTACCTTCCTGAAGCGTGGTGGTGGAGGTCCCTTGTCACTGGTGTCTTTTGCTCCGGCCTCCTATGGAAAGGCCAACTGGACCAAGTACAGCCTTTTCCGCACTTGACTCTCACGATGGGTAGGGCAAGCCGTCGCAGTCTATCTGGGGGTGGTAATGTTGTGGGCCCTCCTTTCGCTGTAGTCTGGATCCCACTATTATTAATATTTATAAGTCACCCCTAAGGCAGGCCTAAACAGTCCTGAAGGCAGGATACAGTGTATAAACAAGCATTGGCATAGCCAATATGTCTTTGCCTATGCAAGAGCTACTATTGCCTTTGCTACTATGTTTTATCCATGTTGTACTCCTGTGTGGCTGCTGTTCACCATAGTTACAAATTATTGAGGTAATAAAGAGTGGTGTGGATGTTGTAAATTGTAGTGTTATGGAGTGGTGAAGAGACTCGTATAGTGTTGTGGAGGGAGTAGAGTAAAAGGGTGTATTGTGGAATAATGTAGTAGATTTGAGTGCTGTAGAGTGTTATGTAGTATCGTGGAGTGGCAGAGAGTAGAGTCTAATAGGGTGTTGTAGAATAAAGTGGAGTACAGTGACATAGAGAGAGCTGCATAGAGCATCATAGAGTGGAGTAGTGTCATAGAGTGGAGTAGAGTGCTGTAGAGTCAGAGTGGAGTTTAATGGAGTCAAGACATAGAATAGAGTATTGTGAAGCATGGTGTTGGAGAGTGGTGTGCTGTACATTGAAGTAGAGTGCCTTAAAGTACAGTGGTGTAGAGTGCAGTGACCTTGAGTAGAGTTGGGTAGGTTGCAGTGACGTGGAGTGGCGCAAAGTAGGGGGGAATAGATTGTAGAGGCGTAGGATAGATTGTTTCAGAGTGAAGTGGTGTAGAGTGGTATGTTGGAGAGTAGAGTACTGTGGCGGAGAGCGCAGTCTTTCAGAGTTGAATGTTGTAGAATGCAGTGGTGTGCAGAAGAGTAGCAGAATGCATTGGTGTAGAGTGCAGTGGCGCAGAGTAGAGTGGCGCAAAGAGCAGTAGCGAACATTACAGTGTTGTTGAATAGATTGGCATAGATTGCTGTGGTTTAGAGTACATTGGTTTTGAGTAAAGTAGTGTATTGTGCACTGGTGAAGAGTGGAGTGGTTTAGAGTAGAGTGGCGGAGCGTATATTGCAGTGGCGTGGAGTGACAGGGTAGAGTGGTGTAGCCTACAGTGACGTAGATTAGATTGTTTCAGAGTACAGTGGTGTGGGGTGGGGTGGTGCAGTGCAGGGTAGTGTACAGTGGCATAGAGTAGTGGAGTGGTTCGAATCTGAGAGTGCAGTGGTATAAAGTGCAGTGCACCAGTATAGAGCGGTGCAGAATAGAGTGCAGTGTTGTGTTGTGTAGGGGGCAGTGGCGAAAAGTGTAGTGGTGCATAGTAGAGCGCATTGGCGTACAGTAGAGTAGTGTAGAGTCGAGGGTCATAGAGATGTGGTGTAGAGTGCAGTATCCGTGTGTAGTGGTGCATAGTAGGTTATAGTGGTGCAGTGGAGTAAAGTGGCATATAGTTCAGTGGTGGAGAATGCAGTGTTGCAGAGAAGTGTCCTAGAGTGCAGTGGTGGAATGCAGTGGCATAGAGTGGTGCTGATTAAAGTGGCATAGAGACCGGTGACACAGTGCAGTGGTGTAGAGTATAGTGGCGTAAAGTGCAGGTTGTGCAGAGTCGATTGGCATAGTGCAGTGGCATAGAGCATATTGGTTTTGAGTAAAGTGGGGTAGAGTATAGGAGCGTAGAATAGAATGGTGTGGATTACAGTTTCAGTGTGGATTATTTCAGAGTGGAATAGAATGGCATTGAGTGCAGTGACATCGTAGGATGCAGTGTTGTGGAGTGCAAAGTGGATTCGTAGCTTCGAGTGAATTGGCGTTGAGTGGAACGATGTAGAGTGTAGTGGCGTACAGTGCATTAGGTTAGTGTCTTAGAGCACAGTGTCATAGATTGCAGTGGCGTCTATTTTAGTAGTGTAGAGTGCATTGTTGCAGAATAGGTGAGAACTGGTGAGTCGCAGAGTAAAGTGGCGCATAGTGGAGAGGCATAGAGTGTGTAGTGCAGAGTAGGGAGGCATAAAGGGTACAGTGAAGTGGCATGGAGTCCTGTGAAGTACAGTATGCATGGTGTGGTAACGCACTGCCATTAGACAACACATATTGAATTGAAATGATCATTACTTCTGCACAGACAAGAAGTTTTACTGATAAGTATACAGTGCACAAACGATAATGTGTGGAAATGTTATCACCTATTGCATGTATTTTTTTTAATCTTACTAAAATATTTGTTTCCACCACACTTCACAGCCTTCCTCCAGCACACTGTTAATAACTATTGTAATTGTCACATAAATCCTCTCACTTTGATGCCAGAAATGACACGTAAACACCAAGCTCCCCGGAAGATAGAGCCTGACATGTGACCCTTGTCTTTGAATGCACAGCAAATTTGACTAGATAAGAACAAGATTTAAAGACCTGTTTCCAGAAATAGAACACTGGTGGAAGGATACAGTAAATAAGGTATGGGGCACAGAAAGGACAAACTCAATGTGGACAGCCTAAAACAAATAAAGCCACCAAATACAATGCAAGCAAATGTGAGTTACAAACCACAAAACCAATGGGAAGCAACAGGCTGAATGCATTCCCTGGGAAGCTTTCCAAATGTCCTCAAGATGTTGGCACAGATGTCTGGTAAGCATCAGACCAAAAAGTTGCATCTAACTTTACTTTTCCTGAAAGTAAAAAAAAACCCACCCACATTATGGTTTTTACTATGGAAAGGCTTGTAGCTCTACTGGTGAGTACAAATTTACACTGCAGCAGCGATATCTTCTAAATAGGACTACTATACTGATACCTCGAGGTATAATTAGAATCAATGCATTAAATCTGAATTGATGCTGAAGTCCAATTTATTGTAACTTTTTCTGAAGTGGTAACTGTAAAATTACCAGTCTGTTGGCCAAAGTTTTCCAATGACGGTTTACAGTTGCTGACCTCGAGACCGTGTTCTGTGTACTTTTGAGGGTGTGGGGGTGAGGACTCAGGAAGTACCACAAAGCGACTGCATTTGGAAGAAGTGTGACCTCTTCCTGGCAGGAAGTCCAAACAGGTTGTGAGGCCAAAAGGCATGCCTTAAAGGGGGAAGTTACAGTTGAAGATCAGTGATACTCACTGACAAGACAGACTGCTCTTTTGTTTTTGCAGACAGGCTGGCATCGGAAACAGATGGGAAAACAGTGGCCAAAAGTTTTTTTCCATGAACCTGTAGCCTCGAAGTATCCTCTGGGATGGGTTGCTGAGCTCCACACACCGAGAAGTTTTCCACCAAGTTCAGAGTAGGCAGAATGGTATATCCAGGGCAGCTAAATTCCACACTTCACAGGAAGTAATCACTAGGCGGGAGGGGATCAGTTAGCCTGTTTTCTAGTAGTCTCCACAGGGCAAGAACTGGAGGGCAAGAACTGGGCATAAGTAACACCCTAGACCTCGGATCACATCTGTACTGGAGAGGAGACTGAAGAAAGACTGCCCTGTTGTTCCCTAGACCCGGCAAAGAAAGGCTGCACCAAATACTGGACTGCATCTGCCGGGAGATAGGGGACTTTCCCTTTGGTGGCTTGCCCAAGGAGAAGTCATCCCGTACCTCCAGACAGAGAAGGTGTCTCCACGAGTAAATTGGTTGACCACCTGATACAGCTATAGGGCCACAAAAGCTGAAGAAGCCTACCTTGGTCAGTTGGTAGCGAAAAGCGCCTGACAGCCGAAGTGCTGCCAGGAAGACTGAGTACTGACCCTAAATTTGTACCGAATCTGCTGGACCTGGGAGAGTTGGAGTACAAGGAAGTTACCACCAGTTAGAGGGAACTGATAGTTTTGCTGTAACTGGAGACCAGTGGCAACTGTTTTTTGCTGGACTTGGCTCGGACTTTGACCCTTGTGGCAAAAGTCACCTTACCATGTTCTTGGACTGAGGGGTGGCCACAAAAAAGATCCTTGAGCATCTGCAGCATCCTGTATCCATGGCATCGGAAACACTCCATTAAAATCCGTGGTGGTTCGCCCATAGAGCCTGGCACACTACTAGAGACTTCTTTGACTGTTGGGTAACTGTACTAAACAATGGTTCCTTTATAGCAGTTTTAAAGTTACTTGTTGTGGCTAACCCTAAACAGCAAGTTGATGTAGATTACAATGACTTATTGCGCTCATCGAAAATCAGATTTATTGTTTCTTTAACCACATGCGTGCGAGCGGAATTCCGCTCGCACGCTCAGATTTTCTAAATCCCATTATTCATGACGAGCTGGGCTCGTCATCAGCGTGCGAGGAGGCTACGCCATGACGAGCCCAGCTCGTCATCAGCCCCGAAGGGGTTAAAAATTAAGCTCTGGAACCCTTCCTTGGATTTGTGTCATTGAGATGTCTATATAAAGGTAAACATGCAGCCTATTTTTATAAACTGGTGTCGCAAGTGTGTGTTATTCTTCTTACTCAACTATTTTGGTACTTCTTAATGCCTTACACTTATTCCTTTAATATATATATGTGTTTTGGCCGGGGATTTTAATTTCCATATGGATGTACGACTGGACCCTGACACAATCAAATTGTTTGATATCACGGCCCCTCTTGGCTTTGTCCCTTATCTTTCTGGACCTACGCATGATAAGGGCCATACTCTGGATCAGGTCTTTTCCACGTCCCCCATAGAGGTGACGGCTCTCTTACCGGTGCTTTAGTCAGACCATAGACTGGCCAAATTCCATTATCGGGGCACAATGAAACCATCTAGCACCGCTCTTAGGCAGCAGGGACGAGCTCCTAGGGCGTATCATCGGGTGACTCCAGATATGCTGGCTCAGGCTGCTCTGGATCATCCCTGCCCTCTCATGGGAGATCTGGAGAGGGTCTTAGACTCTCTGCAAGCGTGGCTAATGGATAGGTTGAATGATCTAGCCCCTGTGATGGCCCCCGATTAACACCCAAGCGGGTCTCTGCCCCCTGGTTTACTGAAGCGCTGTCTGCTTCTCGGCGGCAGTGCAAGGTAGCTGAAAGGGCTTGGCGCTCTCAGTATGACCCCGCGGCCAGGCTTGCCTATAGGACAGCGGTTAAAGCCTATCATCGGGATATCCTCCTGGAGAAAAAAGGCTATTTTGCGAGGAGGATAGAGGCTGCCTCTAATTCCTGTAAGGAGATCCTTACAATTGTTAGGGAATTTACGGCCCCTCGATCTAACTCGACTCAGGCTGCTCCCTCTGAGTCTTGGGCTTCCGATCTTGCCAATTTTTTTACTACCAAGATAAAACTGATCCAGGACTCTTTTCCTTTGATGGCGACTGAAGTACCTGTCAGCCTCGAGGACGGATCAGTTTTACTGGCCCCTTCGGGCCCAGTCTTGGCAGATTTTCCGTCTATTTCAGCCTCGTCATCATTGGCACTCATGGTCCATCTTAAATCTGGGTCGCCTCTTGACCTATGCCCAGCCAAATTCTTGGCAAAAATGGCTGAAGTTAAAAATCCGCTGGCGAACCCACTCTTGAACCTTTCCTTGAGCCAGGGAGTGGTTCCGCAGGCCTGGAAGCAGGCAATGGTCATTCCTCTTCTTAAGAAGCCTGGCCTTGACTCGGAGGTCCTGGCCAATTACAGGCCTATCTCTCTCCTCCCCGCACTGACGAAGATCCTGGAGAAGCATGTGCATATCGTGCTTTCCAACTTTTTGGAATCTTTTAATTTACTGAACTCTACTCAATCTGGCTTCCGCCCAAGCCTAAGCACCGAGACGGCGCTGTTGGAGGTGTCTGAAGCCATTAAAGAGGTACTGGATTCGGGGGGCAAAGCCATGCTTGTTATGTTGGATCTATCGGCGGCCTTTGACACCGTCCCCCACGAGGGTCTTCTCGCCAGACTTTATGAGATCGGTCTGAGGGGGACGGTGCTTAGCTGGTTTAGATCATTCCTGGCTGGCCGTCGACAACCGGTCTGGGCCTCACCCAGCTCTGCTGTGATGCTGTCTTTGGGAGTCGGAGTTCCGCAGGGCTCTGTGTTGAGCCCGACTCTTTTCAACATCTTTATGACCCCTTTGGCGGCATTGGCGGAGTCTTTTGGGGCCCAGATCGTATCCTACGCCGACGATACCCAGCTCTTCTTTTCGTGCAGGAAAGGAGAAGATTTAGACGGAGAGAGTATCCGTGAGTGCCTTGGGGCTGTTTTTAAATGGTTCCAGCTTAACAGCCTCAAGTGCAACTCAGATAAATCTGAGGTACTCTTCTTCTGTTGTCCATCTGATCCGGATTGGCAGGCATGGTGGCCTATCAATATGTTCCCTCCATCTTGTTCGTCCCAGCTGGCTAATAACTTGGGGGTCAAGATGGAATATGGTCTGACGTTAATATCTCAGATCCTTGGTCTAACGGGAACATGTTTCGGCCTCCTCAAGATGCTCCGGAGGTTTCTGCCTCTGCTCTCAGAGAAGCATAGGAAGATGACAGTGCAGGCCTTAATTGGTTCAAGACTGGACTATTCTAACGTCCTCTATTTGGGCCTGCCGGAATACCTTTTGCAACGGCTGCAGGCGGTCCAGAACTCGGCCGCACGGGCCATTTATGGCCTGACTAGGCGAGCCAGAGCTGCTGGCCTTCTGCAGTCGCTCCATTTGCTGCCTATCCGGAAGCGGATAGTTTTCAAGGCCTTGACCTTGGCCTATAAGGCTCTTCATGCCGTGGGAGCAAAATATCTCCAAAGGAGACTTGCCTTTTACCACCCGGCTCGATCTTTAAGATCTGAATCACTGTTTCTTGCGGTGGTCCCGCGAGTAAGAAGGGCTCGTATTGGAGGCCGTTCCTTTAGGCTGTTAGCGCCACAGCTATGGAATACTTTGCCTTTGGCATTACGTAGTGCCACCAATCTGCTAACCTTTAGGAAGAGCCTTAAAACCTAGCTTTTTGCCCTTTAGGCTGCCTATCCTGTTTCTTTGTTTCTGCTGATTTGTTTTTATATTATTGTGTTGTTACTCTGCTACAGGTTTTTAATAAAAGCTCTGGGACACTCTTTGGAGTAGCCGTGCGCTATAAAAGACAATATATAACATAGCATATATATAATGACTGCTCAGTCACAGCTACCCAGGGTTGAGCTAGAGCTTTTAAAAATTGAATCTAACTGGACTTTATACTGGTGTATGAGTTTATTACATGGTGAGGTAGCACAACCACAACATGTAAATAAAATGCTGTCTTCAAAGTGGGCAAGGGTCTGGCTCTGCTGAGGATTGTTCACAATAGTCACTAAAGACACTGAACTGAGTTGCCCTTTAACTTGTGAGATTTCATGGCAGATGTTTTAAGCAGTGTGACAGATCCTGCTGCTCCTTAGTGTTTCTCGCCTTACAAGGTGTCCTCTCCCATGTTAACTGTTGATGAATAGCTTTTATTTATTTGGAGGCTGCGAACACCCATATTTTTTCGCATAACACTTTGCTTTAAAGAGAGATTGGAGTTCAGCAGCATTGAGTGAAATACCTGGCTGGCCAAGGGCTTAAGTGCAGAGTACAGTCCTTACGCTGTCCAAAACATGAAGGCGTAGTCTTTTCAATATTTCCTGACAAAGACATTGTGGTACTGGGCAAGGGTCATCAACGTAGCAGAGATACCACCCCCTCTCACATTTACCCTTTTGTGTCTTGCGCGACACAGTGCTGATAGACCCATTTCTAGGCTCTTCTGTGGACAAGGCATTCCACAGATTCATGCAGACAGATTCTCCACTTGGATGCAGCTAGTCAATATTTGTAACTCTCTTATGGTTGTATCCTCTAGGTAGGGTGGCCGATACTTCAATAATGTAGTATTTGGTTGTATGAATCTCGATTTTGAATATGGAACTTGCATTTCTCCAGTAACCTTAAAAAGCTTGTTGCTATCGAGTTGTAAAAGATATTTTTCTAGTTGATTTTTATTCAGGCTGAATCAGTGTTGTCTTTAGAAATCTTGTCAGACTGGTAGTATTCTTCTCTTTCCACTCCAGTTGTCTCATTTGCCTTGTCAATGTATAAAAGTACTACAGACACGACTACAACAAAGTCTCCAAACACTACCTTATTAAGCAAAATAATTCATGCAAATCTGACGAGTCAGTCATTTTTGAGAGAAGAGGAACAGTTTGTTTACTCCAGCGATTCATATTTCATTAATCATAATTAGGCTATCATTGTAGGATTAAACCTATAATAACTGATAAAACCCCACTGAAAGGACTATAGCCATCACCGGTATAAACCTATAAATGCTGAAAAAATACCTTTGCAACCACAAAGTAAGTGGCATTCAAAGAAAGGAAAAGATGAGTGAAAGAGACATTTGTATTTCTTCCTGAAGGGGCCAATACAATGTAACTTGGTTGCATCAAGAAAGACTGGGCTAACATTACTCTGCTTGAGTTTTGTTGTCTAGGGATGTCACTAAAACTTTTTCTTCTTCCTTCTGCTTTTTTCAGTTTTGTGGTCGTTGGTCTAAAGATGTAGTGTTTAGATGCATGTTTTAGGTCTTATTTAGTTATTTTATAATCTGTGGAGAATCGGGAAATATCAAAATCCATATTTGATATTTTTGCTACATTTGATTTCACCGAAAGGTAAAATTGGCTAGTTTCATGAGAATCTTTCCTATTTTGTATCCTCACATTTACCCACAAACAGATAATGGGTGAAATCCATTGATACATCATCCCCCTTTTCTAGTGAGTCAGTATTTATTGATTGTAAGTGAATTGCCAAAAACTCCAGGCTTTAAACATTCAATTCAAGATGCTGTGACTTGTATATGGGAAAAGAATGTCCTCACCGAGCATCTGAGATAGTGGTGGAAGCATGACACCAGATGTGTGGTAAACATTGAACGCAGTGTCACATGGAATGCTGCTGAAAAAAGTTCCCATCAAGTTCAATAAAGAATGGTGGGCTGTTGTTTGTATTTGCAGTAATTCAGCTACGTATATGAAAAAGTTGTATTATGGCCTGTCAAAATCGATACCTGAGCTGAAGTGCTTCCGTGAAAGATATCCTTGTCACTTGCTAGATGGTAGGCTCACTAGAATTTTTGCAATCTTCAGAGATAATGAGGAATGCTATTTACTTTGCAGTCCATTCTGGTGAAGTAAAAATGTATTTGGACCTCATATACCCTGTGCACACGCTATTTATACACATGCGCTATCCGTGCAGAAGGCAAACAATAATTAAAATTCCATAAACACTGGCAAAACACTGGTTCTGTTTTTAATGGCTCGAAAATGTTTAACCACTGATAACCACAGTTTTTTTAAGGTATTGTAAAAACTGATAAAACTCCACCAGAATTTACAAAAAAATTGAAACTGAAAACAGGAAAACCTAATCATAATCTAACCAGATCTCATGTAGGGTGGACTGTGGTGTGGAAACATACGGAATGTGGTTCTTGGGCTTACTTGTATGCATCATATTCCCTTGATAACTGAAAGAAAGAGCAAAGGACTTAAAAAAATTAAATGCACATCAATATTATTTTTCTGGTTAAAAAAAAACACATGTTTTTTTTTCTCCCTGCAGGATATTATTCCATTCATAGACAAGCACTGGGAGTCTATGACAACGAGGCAAAGACCTGGGAAAATGACGTGGCCGAATAACATAGTAAAGACTATGGTTAGACCCTTTCATTACCTTGGGTGGTGTAGACTGGGCTTGGCAAAGATGCTCATGTGACCTCTGAAGTGGTATGTTTGAGTCTCCTTTCTTATTAGGTAGCGCAGAGCAGATTTGCCTTGGGTCTAATCGAGACTCCAGACAGGTTGAAGAACGTCATTGTGTGTGTATGTGTGTAATATAAATATATACCATCCTAAGTATTGGAATGAGTAGCAAACAAACTATTCTGCTAACCTCTATACAGTTCAGCCTTGGATGTAGTGTAGTGTACTAGCCCATTACTTAAATTTCTCAGCCAGACTGAGGATTTCTAAAGTATCAAACAACCACTATTCTTTTCTCCTGTTTGAGAGTGGTGGGAGAAACAGTGATGAAGACTATACAATTAAAAAAAACACTTCAATAGTGATGGGCTGTTGCGCATCTCAGTTTATTCATATGGAATTATTGAAACCTTGGTTCTAAGAAATTAATGTTCACATCTGTTTTAGAAGTCGACAAAGTGAAGCGGGTGTTGTATTGCAGGGTATAGAGACAAGTTAAGCCATTTTCTCCTGGAAAACACAGGGACATGAAAACTGCATACATGCGGCTAAGCTTTTGGTATCCATTGTGGGGTTCATTCCTTACGTAATGTGATTAAAGTTAAGCGCCATTTTGGCATTAAGCTTCTTTACTATCCCTTTACTATACTACCATAGGGCACGAACACTAATATATTTTCGCTATTAAGAGACATTTTAAGAAGTTGAAATGTTGGTAAACTTTATTTTTTTTCTCCGTCTTTCACGTTCGCAATCCAGGCACATAATTTCTTTGTTCCGTGTTCATTTTATTTCATGGCTGCTGTAGGCAAATTTACTGTCTGTGTAACGTACCCATCTACTGAACCTGCGACAGGGGCAAAGCAAATAAGCAACAATGTTTTGCGTGTGGCATACCTAGTCTTTAGCATTCCAACAAATAGACGTTCTGAAGATTGGGCTAAAAGTTGACATGTTGACATGGTGTTTTTTGTGTGCTTTTTTTTTCCAATTTCTAATCGCAACCCCAGTTTTTTTGTTGTTTTTTCTGGTACTTGACTGAACTCAAACTAATCAGTAGCTTGGAATGACTCCCAAAACCTCTTCACATTCCTGTATTCTGTAATGGAAAAACAAGACCCTCTCTTTTTTACAGAGCAAAGAGCGGGACGTGTTTCTGGTGAAGGAGCACCCAGACCCAGGCAGCAAAGACCCAGAGGATGATTATCCAAAATTTGGCATTCTCGATCAGGTTAGCACATGAATATTTTGGTTTTGTTATGGAATCCTCCTATCACTTGCAGAAATGTTTTTGTTTTTTAATTTTTTTTTATTATAGGCTAATTCCTAGATGTTAGTCTCCCTGGATCATGAATGTTTAGAGCATACCTCTTCCGTTAACATTTTGTGATTTCTAGTGGGCAAGGCAATTTATGTAGTGTATTGCAAATTGTGCTCCTATGTCTGTACCATAAACATGCATTCATTAAAGTAGATGTTACTCTTCAAAACTTAATTCAGTTCTCGGATGCATAATATAGATTTCTTACTGCTGCAGTAATTTTAATTAAATATAGGAGTTTCATACCTGCTAAAATATTTTTTGCATGTTTGAGCACTTGCCATTTTAGCAATACTCCTCTTATGTGTACTTTTTGGTGTTGTGGTTCTAGGCCTTGATGCCATGGGCAGAATATATCTAAATTTCTCCAGCTGAAGTCTTCAAAATGGCTGAGCATTCTCTTCTGCGATTGAATGGGTCTTGAGGCTGTATGTGTGTTTGTAGTACTGGCGGCTGCTTTTTCATCCAGATTTATAACAAAGCAAGGGTCTTGCATCTTGCGCTAATTCACAGAGTGGTATGTCCTTTAACTGACCTCTAGATTACCTAGGTTGGAAAATGGGACGGCAATTCATAAGTTGAAGAAGGAGCTATAGTTAAAAGCACTGAAATATTTTGATTTGCTATTCTGTTGAAACAACGGAGATTGAAGGGTCCCCATGAATACTAACAATCCGAATAAGCTCGCACTAGACCTAATGGTGCATGCCTCTTTATGTGTACATATGCATTATAGTTTTATATGTTTGGGCAAAGAGAAAGCTGTCTGAAAATAAGAAGGGATATGTATAATTTCTAGGACCATGGTGTCGGGTGTTTGCTGCCAATTATTATTATTTTTTTTTTTAACTGAGTTGAAGATTCCTTTCAGACGCACCCCACCCCCCACTCCACGCCCTCTTTCCAAACCTGCTTGGCTTTTTTGCTGTTTGGAGATTATGGGCTTTTTGTTTTTTGAGACGGTGCAAGATGATGGTTTGTAACAGCATCTATTACTTGCCAGTGTGACCATCTTGCCACCTTCGACAGGGCCGCAGTAAAAGACCTGCAGATATGTTTGTAAGGTCAATTGTGTGGATAGTGTGCATGGCAGCCCACATGTGACATTTAACTTTTGTGCTAAGGGGGCACTTTTTGTGCCATTTTACTGTGATTTTATTTAACAGTTAAATACACCAATTGGGGTTAATTTGGTTTAACCAATTTTCCCCATGTTTTTAGGAGTCGGAGCACAGTCTTCCAGTGGACACAGTCTAAAAACAGCAGCAGAAAATTATTAAAATATATCCTAGGAATACCTTTTGGTTTTGGTCAACTATCATTACCAGTTCAGGGTACTGCTCTTATGGAATGAGGAATACCCCTAGAGTCTTTACCAAAATGCATGGCAGAAATGGCAGCTCATTTACAGCGAGATGATCACCACTGCTATCCTTGCCTAGTTGTCTACCTGACTGCACACAAGTGAAAACAAAGCAAGAACAATGTCAAGTCACGATAAACAAAGTAAAGTTGCTTTCTCTCTGTTGCCGTTGTGGCTAACTGTGGAACTGCTGGTACAACACGCATTTACAATGCAACGGTTTCGCCTTTGACAAAGTTAGAGCTATTGGCATTGTAATTGACAAATTGTTTATTTATGTGTTGGTTTTGAAAACAGATAAATAAATGGCATTGTCATTTACAATGTCAATAGCTTAATCTTTCGCAAATGCGAGACCTGTTGCATTTGCACCCACACACACAGCCCCACACACACAGAGCCACACACACACAGAGCCCCCCACACACACACAGAGCCCCCCACACACACACAGAGCCCCCCACACACACACACAGAGCCCCCCCACACAGCCACACACACAGCCACACACACAGCCACACACACAGCCACACACACAGCCACACACACACACACACACAGCCATACACACACGGGGAACATCACTTACAACGCATTTATTACAACGCACTACCATTACATTGCAACCATTACAACGCAAACCATTACAACGCATTGCGCTGGGGGGCGCTCTAGGATAGGGAATATATTTAATTTACTATCCAACACCTTCCCTACTATCCACGGGGACTGGAGTTGGAATAGTAAATTAAATAATTCACTATCCAGCGCTTAAAAGCACTATGCGTTGAATTGGTATGCGGTGTAAAAACCGCGTTGTAACAGCAGGCGTTGTAATAGCCTGCGTTGTAGTGACACCAATCCCACACACACACACATTCACACACACACACACAGAGCCCCCCCACATACACACAGACCCCCCCCCCCCACACACACACACAGAGCTCCACAGACAATGCAAGCCTAGACGATGGCGCCATATAGCACAGTAGACCAACATCTGCAAATTAGGGCCACATAACAAAAAAAAATTGTTGAGCCCCGTTTTAAGGTAATCTGTTGTACTCAGATTTGCTATCTAGCTCGTGCACCAATCAGATTCTTAGCGGGTATTTACACACTTCAAACATTGTTATTTTATAAACTGTCAGATTATACATTATGAACTCACCCCACATGCCCGGCGTAATAATATACTGAAAGGCGGTAATGCATACCGTAGGAATGTACGTTTTTGCTGTCTGGGCAATTAGTCTTTTGTAATGCATGCACCAGTGCCTTGCATTATCTCAGCACAAACTGTGTGGCACAACCCAGGTATTTCATGCGTGTGAAAATAATAAGGAAAATAAAAACATGCCTTTCGTTGTCAACGCAATGTTCCATGACTAAAACTGGGATGGAAGGCCAGCGGGTTAATGCACATGCTGCGGGAATGTACCAAATACTTTCTGGTCTGCGTTGTGTGCTGTGGCACTGTAATAATAACTTGTTCTAGCAGCAGCGAGTGTTATGCGCGACTACAGTTGCCGCGAAAGGGGTTGCAGTGCCCTGCTCTGTCCTACACAGCTTCGCTGACAGCAGAAGGTGCATGTTCTACAGCCATGCGTGTACAGTAGTGAAAGCAGTGCCTTGAATGCGTCTTGCATACACACACTGACAGCAGCAGGGTGGATGTGACATGCTCAGCCTTACACTCGCGGACAGAGGCAGCCGGGGTGCGTTGGTGTCATCCGTCCCTGTATATCGCAGCAAGTTTGAACGGATGAGCGCGTGTGCCACGCGCAGTCGTGCAACAGCTGTCCTCGCACAGCACAGACCTGCCGGCCCGACAGCGGCGCAGCCTGGCAGCGCAGGTAGCAGTGTCTCCAACACAGGCACAAACTACTGCCTCTGGCAGAGTGACTTCAGCATGCAGGCTGCTCCCCCACTTCCCGTACTACAGTCACCACGCAGGCAGCCGTGTCTGTTAGCTATCACAACATACAATGAGTGAGGTCTAGATCTCTGTTAAGTGTTACCTGCTTTATTTTTTTTCCGATGCGGACGATGGGTGGAATATTTTAACACCATTTTGCCACTTGATCTGCAAGCTCATTAAAGCGTATTTCATGTTCTTAAAATTAGTCATTTTGGCAGCAGTATTTATCAAGCGCTCGCCATTTGTCACTAAGCCCCGCCTTTTTTATACTGGACCCTGGCTAGCCTAAAAAGTGCCTTGAAAAGAGGATGCACAATAGTTGTATTTACTTGTCACTGGATGGACTAGAAATAACCTTCAAACAGGGAACACTACAGTGGCATTAAACAGTTGCTGGGCTAAGAAGTGCCTTAAAATCCTGAAGCACAAGATTGGTATTCACTAGTCACTGGCTGGACTAGCAAAAACCTTTGGAGCAGTGATCTTTATTTTAGAACTTTCAAGTCACAAGGTGTTGGCTCTGGTGGAGTCCGGGAATGTGTGGACTGTTGAGTGGGAAAAGAATCCTAGGACGGCAGTTGCTGCCTAGACTTGGGGACTGACGGCCTGGAAATAAAGTACTTACCTTTTCCACTTGCCTGACGGAGTTGCCTCCATTTTACAAGGCGGGACTAATGAGAGCCTTGAAAACAGGAAGCATCAAAGTATCCATTACCAGACGCTAGTAGGCTTGAAAACAGGGAGTATGATGGTGAACTCTACTAACCACTGGCTGGGCATGCCAATGCTATGCAAGACAGTATGGAGCTAAATTACTATGCAGCAAATTGTATATGTATGTTACACCCTCAAGCTGCAGACCAAAAAGCTCTTCTACAAGGTAGAAGAACAAATATGCCCTACGGGGCCCAAGAGACACCACAACAAAAAGAAAGGTGAAATGCAAAAACACATGGCAGGTTTCTTTTGCAAAATTAGGGCAAATGCAGCACCATGAGGAAGGGCTGATGTGTGGTGGAGAGAAGGGATGTACTAAAAACGGACATAAGTGAGAAGCGGTTCTTCGCTGCTACATTTAGGCGGCTTGTGTTGACAAGGCAGTGAGGGCCCCTCCTGAGCCAAGATTCTGTCTCCGGAAGGTTTTATCTGCTCTCCCTGGAGTACCGTCCTGATTATTCGGAGTGGTCCTCGTCTCAGCCCAGCTCAGCTGATGTCCGTGACTACCAGTGCAGGAGCCGCATTTACCACAGCGTAGGGCTCAGAGGCTTTCACTCTTCTCGTGCTCTCTCGCGAAGCAGGATTTGCCAAATGCTTCCAAGGTCTCTCAGGAAGACGTTGCAATTTACGACCAGAACAAATTAACTTTATTTAAAAAAATGTTAACAACGAAAAGAGGGGAGGCCTAATTATTTTCAGATTTGCGGCACTAGCGTGCAGCTATTTTTCCTAGAGGCCTGCCAAACCCCAGACAGTGCGTTTAATAAAGGTGGAGGGAATTACGTCAGACGCTGGCAGGAGCGTTACCGGGGGAGCCTGCTCTTTCTCCGCTTTCGGGATTCCATGGATTTGACGTCTCCAACAGGAAGAGCCGCGAACCCAGGTGTCCTGGCTATACTCAAATAACGATCATACGCTTGGCTTTGACCTACCCGTCCGTGTGAGAGAAACGGTAATGCACCCTCAAAGGTGCAATGCAGTGAGAATTTACCGTCCCCATGCGTGCACGCGAGAATGTCCCGATCAGTACCGTCCGCCCCCAGGGGGCGCGCAAGCATGGCCCGATCAGTACCGTCCATCCCCCAGCGTGCACGCGAGCATGGCCCGATCAGTACCGTCCATCCCCCAGCGTGCACGCGAGCATGTCCCCATCAGTCACAGTACCGTCCGCGCGAGCATGTCTCCATCAGTACCGTCCGACCCAGGGGCTCGCGAGCATGGCCCCATCAGTCCTGGCGGTACCCTAGGTGACCAAGGGGACGGGCGAGCATATCCCTAGCTAGCAATCCCAAGCATGCTTGGCGGACATCAAGGCATCACTCCTGTGTCTCTCGTGCTCTTGGGAGGCAGCTGTAAGGGTGCCCCCCTCCCCCTCCAGCAAGTAAGAAGAGCCAAGCCACTGCAGCGAGTCTCGAAAGGCAGCTGGCCCTCGCACGCACAAAGCAATTGCTTTGCTGCCTATTTATCTTTCCCAAGTAGGAAGAGAGAACCTGCACCAGACTTCAAATAAATAGATGGCCGTAGGGAGGGGGTGGAGGTCGTTCACTTGTTCTACAGGTTCCTTGAAAAGCGCTTCCTAAATTGCGCTACCTAATCGAATCAAGATGGATGCACAGATCAGGCTCCTGATTGCACTGGTAATCCGGTGTTCCACTGTGAACACTAGCATGGTGACTAATATGATTGGTAGAGGGTGCACAGCTGATGATTCCTTCAAATGTTGTGTTAAGTGAAATTGAAGGTGTTTTTTGACGGGTTGGGTGCTCTCTCCGGTAGCGCCTCCATCCGGTGGGCGCATGAGTAATACTGTAGAAAAGTGCATGCTAAAGATGCATATGCATCCCTGTGTTAGAGGCACACCCTTAGGTTAGATAAGAACTCCAAAGTTTGTTATAAATTATTTTTTATTCTTTTTCAGTTTTCTTTCATGTCTTCATGATATTATCAACATATCATACAGTTTAATTTCGTTAATCAAAAACGGGTTAAATTCCGAAAAGGTAAAGCTCCGATGCATTTCGGGCTGTACTAGCCCTTTGTCAAGGAGTACTGAAAATAAAGAAAGATACGACAAACTATCAGTAAAATGAACGAAGACTAATGGGTTGAAGTAGTGAAAATCGTGCTTGTGGTAGACAAGACATAGATGAAAGAATTCGCTTATCACCAGCCCTTAACGTGAAGGGAACGAGTAAACGGTGTGTTAGATCGTGAAAACGACTGTGTGGGGATTATTAACTTGTGCTCAAAGTGAGGGTGTGATTGAAACCTTCACTTACTAGTCACGAGCCTCCTCAGAGGACATAGCGATCTGGAAAAATGGGGAAAAGAATTGGGAAACTCATTAGCGCTGACCTTGTAACCGGCCGTGTTGTTAACAAACGTCAAACACATCAAAAGTATGTGCTGTAACAAATCTTACTTGGGAGCGCGAACTAGGGGCTGTAGAGTGCTGCCGTTTAGTCCGTTAGAGTGAATTTGCACGGAGGTGTATGATGGGATATATATCATGTGATCGTGATTACTA
Organism: Lissotriton vulgaris; assembly: GCF_964263255.1. NCBI lineage: Eukaryota > Metazoa > Chordata > Amphibia > Caudata > Salamandridae > Lissotriton > Lissotriton vulgaris. The sequence continues at coordinate 906,963,983 of NC_141699.1, forward strand.
CGTGAAGGTGAAACAAACTAGTAATAGAAAACGGACTCACGTTTAGGTGTGGGCAAGGGGAGTGTGTTAACAGCGTGTATATGTAGAGGGAGGAAAACAAGGACGACTTCATCCGGCGGCGGTCGGCGGAATGACAAAAAAAAAACCTCCCCAAAAAAAAAAAAAGCACGCCCACAGTCTCATGACGTGGGCAAAATGCGAAAAACTGTCGGGAACGCCCACGAATCTGGTCCAGCAATGACGGACAGATCTCTGTTCCAATGGCTAGCCTCCATTTATGAAGCTAGCCAATCAATCAATCACGTCATTTGTATAGCGCACTACTCACCCGGAAGGGTCTCAAGGCGCTGGGGGAGGGGAAAGTTACTGCTCGAACAGCCAGGTCTTGAGCTGCTTCCTGAAGGCGAGATGGTCTTGGGTTCGCCGAAGGTGGGTGGGTAGGGAGTTCCACGTCTTGGCTGCCAGGTAGGGGAAGGATCTTCCTCCGGCGGTGGCTCTGCGGATGCGTGGTACGGTGGCGAGTGCGTGGCCGGTCGATTGTAGCTGGTGGGTGGGCGTGTTGAAGGTCATGCGGTCATTGAGGTACTTGGGGGGGCCAGGTCGTGGAGAGCCTTGTGTGCGTGGGTGAGGAGTCTGAATGTGATTCTCTTGCTGACGGGGAGCCAGTGCAGGTCTCTCAGGTGTCCGGTGATGTGGCTGTGTTGGGGGATGTCGAGGATGAGTCGGGCGGAGGCGTTCTGGATGCGTTGGAGTCTTTTTTGAAGTTTCGCTGTGGTTCCGGCATAGAGGGTGTTCCCGTAGTCCAGTCGGCTGGTGACGAGTGCCTGGGTGACGGTCTTCCTGGTTTCCGTGGGGATCCATCTGAAGATCTTGCGGAGCATGCGCAGGGTGTTGTAGCACGACGATGAGACAGCGTTGACTTGTCTGGTCATTGACCGGGAGGAGTCCAGGTTGCGTGCGTGGTCCGTCGGTTTGGGAGCGGTGCCCAGGGCCGGAGGCCACCAGGAGTATTCCCAGGCGGAGGGTGATGATCCCACGATGAGGACTTCCGTCTTGTCCGAGTTCAGTTTAATTAAACAACAAGGGGTGGTGATGGACAGAGTTTCTGAATTAAGCAGAATACTCTCACCCAGTCAAGAGATCAGGGCTAAATCCAACACCGTTTTTTTAGCTCACTGCACCATCCTAGCTTAGAACCTGGCTATATGCAAATTAGTCTGTTCCTGTCCCAGTGCATGATGGGAACAGGGCAAACCAAACTACAAAGCCAATTCTTTCACTGGAAAGGAAACAAGCTTCCGGGGACCGGTTTCTGGCATTACAGCCGTCTTCGGCCCGGCTTGCTTGAATCCTGATGGTGCAATGAGCAAGGGACTCACATCTGAGTATACCCTTCCACGCTTATGGTGGACAAAATAATTAAACAACAAGGGGTGGTGATGGACAGAGTTTCTGAATTAAGCAGAATACTCACCCAGTCGAGATCAGGGCTAGATCCAACACCGTTCTGAGCTGGGATGGTGCAGTGAGATAAATAACGGTGATGGATCAAGCCCTGATCTTTGGACTGGGTAAGAGTGGTCTGCTTAATTCAGACACTCTGTTCATCACCACCCCCTTTTCTGAATCGTTTTTGGCCACTATAGGTGTGGCAGGGTATACTCAGACATGAGTCCCTTTCTCACTGCACCATCAGGATTCAAGCAAGCCGGGCCGAAGACGGCTGAAATGCCAGAAACCGGTCCCCGGTAGCTTGTCTCCTTTCTGGTGAAGAATTGGCTTGGTAGTTTAGTCTGCCCTGTTCCCATGATGCACTGGGCCAGGGACAGACTGATTTGCATATAGCCAGGTTCTGAGCTGGGATGGTGCAGTGAGATAAATAACGGTGATGGATCAAGCCCTGATCTTTGGACTGGGTAAGAGTGGTCTGCTTAATTCAGACACTCTGTTCATCACCACCCCCTTTTCTGAATCGTTTTTGGCCACTATAGGTGTGACAGGGTATACTCAGACATGAGTCCCTTTCTCACTGCACCATCAGGATTCAAGCAAGCCGGGCCGAAGACGGCTGAAATGCCAGAAACCGGTCCCCGGTAGCTTGTCTCCTTTCTGGTGAAGAATTGGCTTGGTAGTGTAGTCTGCCCTGTTCCCATGATGCACTGGGCCAGGGACAGACTGATTTGCATATAGCCAGGTTCTGAGCTGGGATGGTGCAGTGAGATAAATAACGGTGATGGATCAAGCCCTGATCTTTGGACTGGGTAAGAGTGGTCTGCTTAATTCAGACACTCTGTTCATCACCACCCCCTTTTCTGAATAGAGTTCAGTTTAAGGCAGCTGTTCCTCATCCAGTCGGCGACGTTTTTCATCCCTTCGTGTAGGTTGGCTCTGGCGGTGGTGGGGTCGCTGGTGAGGGAGAGGATGAGCTGGGTGTCGTCGGCGTAGGAGATGATGTTGAGGTTGTGCTGGCGTGCGATGGCTGCGAGGGGGCTCATGTAGACGTTGAAGAGGGTTGGGCTGAGTGAAGATCCTTGTGGTACGCCGCAGATGACTTCGGTGGCCTCTGATCTGAACGGAGGGAGGCGGACTCTCTGGGTTCTTCCGGTGAGGAACGAGATGATCCATTCCAGCGCTTTTTCTCGAATTCCGATGTTGCTGAGGCGCTTCACTAGAGTTCGGTGGCAGACGGTGTCGAATGCTGCAGAGAGGTCCATGAGGATGAGGGCCGCTGTTTCCCCGTTGTCTATCAGGGTTCTGATGTAGTCGGCTGCGATCAGGGTGGTCTCTGTGCTGTGGTTGGCTCGAAACCCGGACTGCGAGGGGTCGAGGGATCCGTTCGTCTCGAGGAAGGCGGCCAGCTGTTTGTTGACGGTCTTCTCGATGACTTTGGCCGGAAAAGGAAGGAGAGAGATGGGACGGTAGTTCTTGAGGTCGGTGGGGTCTGCCGAAGTTTCTTGTAATGTAAGGGACATTTCTACCGCACAACTTTCACTCCAAGTGTGGAATTTTAATTTGCGATCTGAACATCATCTGCGCCAGCTTGTCACCTATGTACTACGTGCACGGCAGCCATTTTAGATATCATGGTCTCCCTGTCCACGATCGATCGCCAGCGCGCCCTTCTGACCCAGCAAGCATCCTCCGCGCACCCTGGCTCCCCCTCCCTCCTCCTTATGAGCATGACCCTTCTGCATGACCCTGTCCTTGGGAGTCACGCCAAGCGCCTGACCAACACCTCCTCTCCTCCCATGAATGCCCCTCTGTTGATAAACCTCCCCTCTGCACTGGATTGTCCACGCAGTATGAATACCACTCCATTGATGGCCCCTCACCCCGTGTCCGACTGTCCACACAGGTCCGAGGCCATTGCCTAAGCCGGGAGATATCCTTTACTGCCCCTCATTGTATGAGGTCGCCCTCCTTCAAAGGGCCCTCTATTGATCCAGGCCTCCCCACCCCCTGTGATATGATCAGGCGCACACATCCTAAGACTCGACGGAACACTCAGCTGCGTGATGACCCCCCCCCTCCTCTTATCAGCAGGTCGAGGACCTCTATTGTGAAGGTATATGGGGGTGGGATTGACACGAGGATTACGGGAATGTCTTTTCCTTGCTTTACAAAGTTCTGATTGTAATAAAGGAAGGTCACATGCCATAAACCAGTGTATAAGAGGCCAGGCCTCCGAGAGGCTGTTAGAGCACCTCGAGACGATACCTTGTTGTCTGATCTGATGTGTTCTGCTCCGTCGGAATAAACTTCTGTTTCCTGCCTTCTGGTCTCCGGCGCCTGCCTCATTGCTTGGTAAACTTGAATGGTACAAGGGCGGTTAGCGCCGGGCAAATCCTGAGAAAGGTCCTAGCCCTACCTTTTTCAACAATTGGCGTCCCAAAGCGTGGGGCCCATCAGCGACACGTGGATCCAGTGGGAGAGGTCCTGATGACACAGTGAACGACTGCAACGATCGGGAAGAGCTCGTGTCCGATAGACCCTCGTCTGACAGCCGATCTTCCGACCTTCACTAGTTCTGAACAGACCTCTCTCGAGTGATCTACGGTCCTGACTGGGAACCATCAGGAGTGCCGCGAACATCACGAAGGAGAGAGGACGATCGGGCGCTGGATCCAGAGGACAGGAAACCGTCCATGCGGTCCGGGTAAGGTCGTGTAAACACGACGAACTGAGAAAAATTGTTTTGTTTGGATAATACTAGTATTACGCTTTGTTGAAAACCTCTGGAGATTCGCTGTCTGCAAACGGAGAAAACAACAGGCTCTCTCTTTGCAAACAGTGAAGGATAGGCAACGCAGACTTTTGTCCCCGTTGTAACCCGTCATGCCTATCTTCCTCCCCCACTGTTTCCCGAACTGTCGTTCGTGGATTATTGTCTGGAGATTCTTTTTCTGCAAACAGGGAAGAACAAGGTCTCTCTTTGCAGGGAGAGAAAGAGTAGGTAACGATAACTTTTCGTGCCCACTTATTCTCCCCACTGAATTGTTTTGATTGACCGATTGTTCGGTATTGGTTCGTTTGAGGTATTCACCGCCGGCAAACAACGGAGAATAGAAATATTCTGTCTAGTCTTTGCCCGCCGTGATAAGATAGGTAGTGCAGACTTTTGTCCCCGTTGTAATCCGTCATGCCTATCTTCTCCCCACTGGTTGGTAGCCTGTTTAGCCCGGACCGCTTATTAGAGATGAACCATCCAGCTCCACTGGAGGGCACCCCTAATAAGGACATGTTCACTAAGTATGGACTAGTCGCTATAGCTTACACTAAACTATGGCATAAATATACGAAAAAGAACCCTGAAAGTCAGTGGCCACTGATAGGTTCCTTTAATGAAAATAAAATAAAAACATTAGAAATAGCGCTCCAGAAGAATAAGACCACGCCCACTATGCTCGACAGTATCGGCATGTGGCGCAAAGAAACGGAACAACGAAAGAAAAGAGAAGAAGCAAAAATAGGGAAAGAATTACGAAAGGCAGCCCACCTGGCCGCAAAGCAACTAGATGAGGAAATAAAAGAAAGAAAAGAAGCTACACAAAACCAAGAATCAGGGTCAACAGGCCAATGTCCTGTTAGGACCCCCTCTGCGCTCTACCCTGAACTGCCCTCCAAACAACGGGCAAACAATGAGTTACTGCTAGGTCCTCCGATCATCTACATGCCCCCTCCATATGCTCCCAGCCAACAAAACCTGCAAGCCCCGAGTGTGAGTGAAAGTGACCCTAGTGCTAGTGCACCGGCCCTCACGGCCTCCGCACCAGCCACATTAACAACTTCGTCAGACGACCCCGAGGCTAGCAAACAATCACCAGCCAGGCTAAGTAGGTTAAGCAAAGATGAGCGGGATGGGATCAACAAAATAGCAAAGACATTGGTAGAACGAAGGGAGAGCGAAGAATACACAATGAGCATATATAATTCACATGCCGACAGCCACAGACGGCATTTCATCTTGCGATTCAGCTACCACACCTTGAACGCGTATGAAGATAGGTATCAGAGTAAGGGTCCCGCTAAACTAACAACACTATATAGGAAGATTGATGTTGGAGATGGGACTGAACGTGAGGCGACGGAGCTCTTCATGCAAATGCTTGAGGTCTTCCGCCACCTCGCGGAACAGAAACCAGAAGCCAAGGTTACGGTCCCTGAAACAACCTCGGCAGAAGTAGCCAATACTATGATGCCCATCAGAGAAGCGGCCCCTTACTGGATCCCGCCACGGGGCCAGGGAACGAGCGATGATATTAATAATGAAAATGCAAAGGGGAGGGTTGTGTACAATTGGGTTTACCAACCATGGGACCGACAGGATATCCTAACCTTCAAACAAACCCTGCCCGATTTAAGAAAGAACCCGACGGCATTTTATACCGAATTAGGCACAGCCTTGGGTTCGACAATAATGACTTTAGCGGACATTGACTTGTTCTTTGGGTTATGCCTGCCAGCTGATGTGTGGAAGCAAATCCGGAAGGCTGACCACACGGATCTGTTTGGACATACCTGGGACCAACTCGGTAAACTAGATAGACAGCGAGAGCCGGGGAGTAAACCAGTGAAAGACATACTGGAACTCCCAGACAAACTGGTTCAGAAGTTAAAAACACTGGTCCCGGAAAGAAAAGTAGACTGGTCGATAGTCACGGCCTGTCGACAGAAACCCCAGGAAGATGTGTCAGAATACTTCTCCCAATTCGAGACCGTGTTCTCTGACTACAGTGGCCAAGACATGACCACCGCAACCGGACAGCACCTGTTTGTGCAAAATTATGTAAAGGGACTAACGCAAGAGGTCTCCCAAAAACTGCAGACGAGTGAGAGTAGTTGGGGGGCCTCCAAACCCGCAGCTATCCTTCAGATGGCTCAGTATTACGAGCACCAAAAGAATGAGAATGATAGGGCGTCCGAGAAAAAGAAGAAAGATTTAAAGGAAAGGGTAATGATAGCCCAGATACAGGGTATAGCGGTAGGACGGGAACACCAAAGGGGGAACTACCAATCGACCACCCCCAGAGATCTACCTCCTAAAGATCACACCCCAACATCCCACACTGGACGGAGAGACATTAGCAATGACCAATGCGCCTTCTGCAAAGGGTTCGGTCATTGGAAAACCCAGTGTCCGGTTCTGCTAGAGATGAATAGAAATAGGGATTCCAGGGATGTGGCAGGTGGTCCGAGGAATAGAGTACAGGGACGAGGGAACCCCAACGACACCAACAATGACAGATCAGGAAGACTGAACACATTTGACCGTCCCCGACAGAACCAATATCAGCTGTCCGAAGGTGAAAATGCCCCCGACTTTGCATAGGACTGCCAGGGGCAAGGGAGGGATCCAGTCGAGCTCTGTGTTGACCAGCAAGGTCCTTATGTCACTGCTAAGGTCCTGGGTACAGAGTCTCCATTCTTGGTAGACACTGGGGCGACACGTAGTGTGTTATCAAAACGACTGATTCCAAGGGCACCCTTGTCTGGCTCACACATAACGTCGATAGGTTTCGATGGAACGCCCTCCACTAACCCCCTGTCCGTACCTATTACCTTTGACCTAGAAAACAACACCACTGACGCGACATTTCTACTCTCCTCCAACTCCCCTGACGCCATTATGGGCATTGACTTACTGAAACATTTTCGAGCTACCATTAGGTGTTCCCCAGATGGAATACGAGTCATCCTGTACGACAACCCAGACATGCCCAGATCCCGTCCCCCACGACACATGTGCTCCATAACTGACGCTGACCTGTCCCTACTTGACACCCTGCCTCCGTACCTGTGGGCCAAAAATGACTCTGATGTGGGGCGAATGATGATTGACCCTATTCACATAACTGTACGACAGGACGCTATGCTCCCGAAACTCCCGCAATATCGGATATCGCCAGAGGGTGAGAAGGCACTGGTAGCGATCATTCAGTCTCTGGTAGATGCAGGAGTGGTTGAAGAGGTGGTTAGCAACGTCTGCAACAGCCCAATCCTACCTATTGTTAAGAAGCAAGGTGAAGGAGATGAGAAAGCGTACCGCTTCATCATCGACTTGCGAGAGATTAACAAAGTGGTTGTACCCCAATATCCTGTAGTCTCCGATATCACCACCATTCTGACCCTCATCCCGTCCGCTGCCACCACCTTCACTGTTATCGACCTTAAGAACGCGTTTTTCTCTATCCCCATTCATCCAGACAGCCGTTATCTCTTCGGCTTCACTTTAAAATCCCGCTCGTACCGATTTTGTAGAGCTCCCCAGGGGTACACTGAAAGTCCCAGCATTTACAGCCAGGCCCTCAAAAGACAGCTGGATGCCTTCCAGCTACCAGAGGGAGTGGTGTTGATCCAATATGTCGATGATATCCTTCTGGCGGCCGACACCACCCCGCTTGCAACGACAGCCACCGTCCAACTCCTACACTTTCTTGCAGAAAATGGCCATAAAGTCTCCAAAAAGAAGTTACAGTTCTGTCAGCCACAGGTGACTTACCTAGGCCATCTTCTGTCCAAAGAAGGGAGGAAACTTACACCCGACCGAATCCAAACCATCCTAGACACCCCCATCCCAAAAACACAAAAGCAGGTCCGCTCTTTGGTTGGCCTAACCTCTTTTTGCAGACAGTGGTTGCCTAATTACAGCCTCATTGTGAAACCATTACTTGCCCTGCTGACCAAAGATGTCCCCTCCCCGCTTCCTTGGACCGCTGAGTGTCAAGCCTCCTTTAAGGAATTACGGGATGCACTCTGCTCAGCGCCTGTCCTAGGAACCCCGGATTACTCCAAACCCTTCTCCCTCTTCACCCACGAAAGGGAGGGATGCGCATTGTCTGTCCTAACTCAATCGATTGGTCCTAAGCAGCGCCCTTGTGCCTACTTCTCCGCCACTCTTGATCCTGTAGCCAGAGCTTTGCCTGCCTGCCTTCGAGCAGTAGCCGCCGCTGCTGTCTCTATCCGTCAGAGCGAGGGAATTGTACTTTCCAGCTCCCTCACAGTGCTGGTACCCCATGCCGTCGACACCCTCTTGAACCAGACCAAGACCCAACACCTGACTAGCGCACGACTGACAGGGTACGAGTTGACTCTACTTGCACCCCACATCACACTAAAGAGATGCACGACTTTGAATCCTGCCACATTGTTACCCCTGCCTGAAAGTGACCCCGACATTCCTCCCATCCACGACTGTGTGACCCTCACGGACGAACAAACTAGGAGTAGGGTTGACCTCCGAGACACTGCTTTTTCTGACCCCGATGGAGAGCTATGGGTAGACGGCTCATGCATCAAACTCCCAGATGGCACCACTTCAGCTGCCTATGCAGTAACAACAGCCCGAACCGTAGTTGAGACAGCCTGCATCACACAACGATCTGCCCAGGCAGCAGAGCTGATAGCCCTCACCCGAGCATGCATCATAGCCGCAGGGACCACCACGAACGTATATACGGACAGCCAGTATGCCTTCGGAGTGGTCCACCATTTTGGGCTCCTGTGGAGGGAGAGGGGATTCCTGACGTCCCACGGCACCCCGATCCTCCACGGAGATCTAGTCTCCGCTCTGATTGAAGCAGTTCTCCTCCCCAAACGATTAGCGGTGATAAAATGTCAGGCACACAAAAGGGTGACAGACTTGGTCGGACAAGGGAATGCATTGGCCAACATCACTGCACGAACCACAGCCGAGAATAGGACGGTGACACGCATGTACATGACCAGGTCACAAGCAGAAACATGGAGTGACACAAGGATAATGATCAGAGACATACAGTCGGCCAGCACCCCTCACGAGCTGACTAAGTGGGCAAGGGTGGGTTTGAAGGATGAGGAGGGCTGTTGGCGAACGAAGGATGCAAGCAAATGGTTGCTGCCCGACTCATATCTGATTCCCTTACTGACAATGGCTCACTCCCCCGCACACATAGGATCTGCACCCATGATCGAACTCATTTCCAAAGTCTGGCATAACGACAAAATCCCTGACTCAGCCAGACGCCTAGTTCAGCAGTGCCTTATCTGTCTGCAACACAACCCCGGGAAAGGAACTGTAGTGCCCCGGGGAGGGTTTGGGACCCCCAATCACCCCTTCGAGGTCCTCCAGATGGACTACATCCAACTAGAGAGATGCCAAAGCCTGAAGTATGTACTAGTCATCGTGTGTGCCTTCAGCAAATGGGTAGAAGCCTATCCAACCCGTGACAACACTGCCATGACTACTGCCAAAGTACTACTGAAGGAATTCTTCCCTCGCTATGGCCTTTGTCGAATTTTATGGAGCGACAATGGCCCCCACTTCATAGCTGAGGTTATCCAATTAATCCTAAAGGGGTTGGGGGTGAAGCAACGATTTCATGCGGTCTTCCACCCCCAATCCGCCGGTCTAGTGGAACGCCATAATGCCACACTGAAGCTGAAACTGGCAAAAATAGTGGCCACCACTGGACTTAACTGGCCGGATGCCCTCCCACTGGCTTTGTTATCGATGCGCTCCACTCCCACCAAGCACCATTTGACCCCTTACGAGGTCGTGTTTGGGCGACCGATGAATCTCTGGACTGCTCCCAAACCGACCTCCATTCATGACGTCCCGGACGTCCTACTGTCTGATTATTTGTGCAAGTTAACTAAAACGTTGTCTGTCATTCATCAACAGGTGCAGCAGGCCATCCCCGATGCTTCCAGGGGCCCCGGCCACGACATCCAACCGGGAGATTTCGTATTGATACGAAATTTCCAGCGAACCAAGAGTCTGGAACCTCGGTGGACGGGCCCCTGGCAAGTGCTGATCACCACCCGAACGGCACTCCGAGTGGAGGGGAAGAAGCACTGGCTGCACGCGCATCATTGCCGGAAGGTCTCTGCAAACCTGGCCACGACAGAAAACGTCAGCACCCAAGAAGAGCTCCTGAGCAAAGACCGACCAATATTGGACTGTTATCCCGATACTGAGGCACTCGAACTTGCAAAATTCTCTGATCCCACTGTGCCATCCAGAGAAGGGTATTTCCTGCGTCGAAAGGAGGGAGTTTCGGCTAAGTAGGCCTCGGACTAAGTTAAATCTCAGAACGGTGACCTAAACACAATCAAGGGTTGCCGGGAGAGAAGCTAAACGAAGTCTGTGGTTCTGCCCACTACCGAGCCCCTTGAAGGTGATGGAAGCGCCAGATAAGAAGATGATGGAAGCGCCAGATATGAAGATGATGGAAGCAACAGGAAATACTCAGTATAGAAATCCAAAGACTGACAACTTGCACAAATCAAAGACAATTGCACTCTTCATTGTCTTCCTCTTCTGCCTCCTCCTCATGACCTCCTTCTGGATTCTGGAGGAAAGCACACCGGCCCATGAGGCATTGCTACCTACTGCACAGCCGACCCCCCTGAAAGAGCATCACCTAATCTCTCTGTCGCCTCAGCTCCGAGAAAGGCGCAGGGAATTCTGGAACAATTCCTTCGTGCAACTGTTGCACCAACATAACCTTGCTGCGAATGCTACGAACTGTTGGATCTGCGGGTTGCTCCCGCATGCCACTGGACACTCCATTCCCTTCATCCCTTCACCCTTCTCAGTTCACGGCTCTTGCCTCGCCTGGTTGATCCTCATGCAAGAGAGCCACAAGGACAACGCCACCTCCAGCCGGACAGTGTCACACTTCTACTCTGGGTTCTGGCTGAACAAAACAGGAAAGACCCCTGCTGCCCTGTGTCCTGCGCTCGCAGGCGCCACCTTCATCAAAGACATTCCAGCCAAAGAACGAGTCGAAGTACAGGTGCTCCACAATCCAGCCAGAACCACCTTCACTCATCTGCAAAAACAAACTACCGCCACTCTAACTGTGGCCCTGTCCGTTATCAATGTCACAGGTCTCGTGTGTCTCGAAGGCCATGGAACGCAGCTGGTGGGTCACAGCGCCTGCCGAATCACCAGAACATTGGACTCAGCTGACCCCCCTTCCTTTGTTGCTTCTCCAAACATGTACTTTGTGTGTGGCACCAAAGCTTACACCTGGCTCCCGAGAGGCTGGAAAGGTATCTGTTACATTGCCTTCGTTCTTCCACCCACATATGTAGCCCCTGCCAACCATCACCGGCAGAGGCGTGCAGACGACCTTGGACAAGCCGACTCCACCGGAGCACAGTTCCTGGATGCAGCAAAGGGACTTGTTCCTCTGTGGGGCCCAATGGCAAACAGCCGTGCTATCCGACACCTGACCCAGGCAGTAGAAACAACGATCAACATCACAGCTGGCATCCTCGCCAACAACACTGCGGAGCTTCAGGCGGTCCGCCTCGTGACCCTTCAAAATCGTCTTGTCCTAGACGTGGTCCTAGCCGACCGAGGAGGAGCATGCCGCATCATCGGATCCAGCTGCTGCACCTACGTGCCAGACAACTCGCCTTCAGTCTACAAAGCCATTGAACACCTCCACAGACTGTCCTCGGAGGTTCACCAAGAACAGGAAGGATGGTCGCTTGGAAGCTGGCTTTGGGACACTTTGAAGAATTGGGGTTGGAAGTTGTTTTCCTTCGTGCTGATACCTGTTGTAATATTATGTGGGTGCTGCCTAGGTATCCAATGTCTGCCACCTTTGTTCGGCCTTGTATCTAACTGTATGTGCCCAAAGACTTTGGACTTCCGAAATGAGCACATGAGCCCCCTCTATGAAGTAGAAATACGTGGCCTTATGGGGATAAATCCAAACTGACAAGTTGGCGAGACATGTTAAAAGGGAGGACTGTGGAATTTTAATTTGCGATCTGAACATCATCTGCGCCAGCTTGTCACCTATGTACTACGTGCGCGGCAGCCATTTTAGATATCATGGTCTCCCTGTCCACGATCGATCGCCAGCGCGCCCTTCTGACCCAGCAAGCATCCTCCGCGCACCCTGGCTCCCCCTCCCTCCTCCTTATGAGCATGACCCTTCTGCATGACCCTGTCCTTGGGAGTCACGCCAAGCGCCTGACCAACACCTCCTCTCCTCCCATGAATGCCCCTCTGTTGATAAACCTCCCCTCTGCACTGGATTGTCCACGCAGTATGAATACCACTCCATTGATGGCCCCTCACCCCGTGTCCGACTGTCCACACAGGTCCGAGGCCATTGCCTAAGCCGGGAGATATCCTTTACTGCCCCTCATTGTATGAGGTCGCCCTCCTTCAAAGGGCCCTCTATTGATCCAGGCCTCCCCACCCCCTGTGATATGATCAGGCGCACACATCCTAAGACTCGACGGAACACTCAGCTGCGTGATGACCCCCCCCCCCCCCCTCCTCTTATCAGCAGGTCGAGGACCTCTATTGTGAAGGTATATGGGGGTGGGATTGACACGAGGATTACGGGAATGTATTTTCCTTGCTTTACAAAGTTCTGATTGTAATAAAGGAAGGTCACATGCCATAAACCAGTGTATAAGAGGCCAGGCCTCCGAGAGGCTGTTAGAGCACCTCAAGACGATACCTTGTTGTCTGATCTGATGTGTTCTGCTCCGTCGGAATAAACTTCTGTTTCCTGCCTTCTGGTCTCCGGCGCCTGCCTCATTGCTTGGTAAACTTGAATGGTACAAGGGCGGTTAGCGCCGGGCAAATCCTGAGAAAGGTCCTAGCCCTACCTTTTTCAACACAAGGAGTATCTTGGCGCTCACACAACTCAGATGGAGGAGTTGTGAGGAAAAAAGGGTGTCCTAAGTTCTACATACACATTACACTAAGGTCCTACAAGTGGCGTCAGGCAAAGAGAAAATCCAAGTTTTTAATGCCTTCCTAAAAGGGGCTTCCTGAGAGAATGACCGCAAGAAGAGAGGGAGTTTGTTCCAGGCTTTAGTTCCCAGTACAAAAAGGGATTTGCCACCCTTCAAGTCAAGTCAATAAATTTATATAGCGCGCTACATACCCAGAGGGTCTCAAGGCGCTTGAAGAAGGGTGGGGAATTACTTGTCAAATATCCACGTTTTAAGTTGCTTTCTGAATGCTAGGTGGTTCTGAGTAAGGCGATGGTGAGTGGGAAGTGAGTTCCAGGTTTTAGCTGCCAGGTAGGAGAAGGATCTACCTCCCATGGTGGTTTTGTTGATGCGAGGTACAGTGGCAAGGGCTTGAAATGAGGGGGAGTGAGTAGGTTCTTGTTTGCAGATCTCAGATGAGATCAGGAGGGCGGTCAGCTTGGCGTGCTTCCAGCTCTCCGGGAAGGTGGCTGTGTGGAAGGAGGAGTTGATGGTGTCTCGGAGATGGGGTGCAATGGTGGCGTTGGCTTTGTTGAAGACGTGGTGTGGGTAAGGGTCGGTTAGTGATCTGGGGTGGATGGAGTTCATCGTGCGGGTGGTGTCTTCGGTGCTGATCGGGGTCCAGTTGCAGAGGGTGGTGGTGGCGGGCGTTGGTTCGGCGGTAGGGTGCGTGGTCTGTGCGTCGAAGCTGTTGTGTATGTCGGCGATCTTGCGGTGGAAGAACGAGGCGAGTGAGTTGCAGAGGTCTTGCGAGGGAGTGATGTCGTTGTTTCTGGCGCTGGGGTTGGAGAACTCTTTGACGATGCTGAAGAGTTCCTTGCTGTTGTGGGTGTTGTTGTCCAGTCGTTCTTTGAGTGCCGTCTTCTTGGTGGCGCGGATCAGCTGATGGTGTTTGCGGATGGTGTACTTGAGGGCGGTCCTGTTGTATGTGGTGTGGTCGAGCCGCCAGGCTTTCTCGAGGGTGCGGCAGGTCTTCTTGGATTCCTTGAGTTCGTCGGTGAACCAGGGGGTTTTCTTGCTGCCGTGTCTGCTGGGAGGGTTCTTTAGTGGTGCGAGGTAATCGGCGCAGGCGGTCAGCCACTTGGTGAGGTTGCTGGCTGCTTCGTTGGAGTCCGTTGTGCTGGTGGGAGTGTTCTGGCTGAGGGAGGCGGTGAGATGCTCGGCGGTGATCTTGCTCCAGCATCGGCGGGGGGCCTGTTGCGGGTGGAACAGAGGCGGCACAAACATCCATACTGTAACTCATAAGATTTCGCCTGCGCGAAAGTCTGCTATGCCTATTGCGTGCATCTTGAGCAGAGTCTGTGCTAAAAAGCTTTCACATTATTATTTTTAAATCCCGGTAACACCAACACAGTCTTTCATTCTTCTAGGGTCCATAACTTAAGGAACATTCTTCTAACCACCCCTCCTTTGCCATTGTCTCCTGGTACCTCTTTGTGTCTCCAGGTATGAACAGGACTACAAATACCAGAATGCACAAAAAAAGCCATGGACTGGATGAGACAGTCCTGGATAAATCCAAAAAATGTGTTTGTCTCCGAAGGTCAAAGTCCAGGCTTTGCATGCCTCCAGCCCCTAATCAAACCGCCTGATAGGGCAATCCCTTAATTTACTTAACGTCTGCATTTTCTGTACCACAATCCTTCTTAGTCTAATATACATGTTTTGTCATACTTGTGTTTTGATTTACAATTCTTTGCCCAATCCCAAGAAACTTCACATTGCCTTAACTCCAGTACTTGATCTCCCAGACTTTCTTTATACTGTTGTCATCACACTTAAACTACTTTCTCCTTGCCTATACTTTCCAGGAAAAGTGTACCTTGTTCCAGTGCTCTTTATTACCTCATGTCATGTCCCTTTGCGGTGATCTTTTTTACCTGCCTTCATTATCTTTTCTTTGCTTAAAATGCGATGTGATTCCCTTTCATAAAACATTAATTAAATAAAGAAATCATGTCTTTATGGCAGTCTCCCCCTGGCTCTACTGTCCGGTTCTTCCAGGGTCTCCACGGCACTGCCCAGTATTTCCAGGGCCTCTACCAACCCTTCCTTCCTTCCCAGTCCTTTAAATGTATTCCATAGTCCTTGTCTCCCAATGTCAGTGTCTCCCCAGATTATTAATTTAATTGTACACTCCATCAGAAAACTCAGAGCTCCACAGTTTCCGAAGGCCACACGTGAGTAATTCATTCACTCCAGGGATTTCCTTTGAAGGCCCTGCAGCCATTATAAAAGTAGGACTACAACACCCAGACTGCAAAGCAAAACAAGTTTGAGCTATTGACATTGCAAATAACAATGCCTTTTATATTTGTTTTAGCTTTAAAAACATAAATAAAAATCATTATCATTTACAATGTCAATAGCTTTAACTCATGTAACTGCGAGACCTATTGCATTGAAAATGCTTTTTATGGATAAATTGGGGCCTTACCTGGTCTAGGAGCTATCCACAGGAGCAACTATATAAGTTAGTTATGAGTTTTACCCAGGAGCAAATATCCCTCAGCAGGTAGCTATGGCTTATGTCCAGAAGCAAACACACCCAGGACTGTGCCCAAGAGCAGCTAAAATGCACCAGGCAGCTATGTGATACACAAAGCAGCGACTATTTCCAAGAAGATCCTCAGTGGGGGATGAAAGGAGTACCTGTATCATTTGATAGGCTCTTTCCAGGACCAAACAGGCAATGCCCTTAACCTGGCATCCTTCACATGGATGCCCCAGCTGGACACGCCTAGATTCCAGATTAAATAGTGGCACACTTTTAGCAATCACATGGCTAGGGTCCAGTCTTAGCCCTACATGTTCTAGACTGGTCGGACTAATCTAGTCCCAAAGTTTAGCCCTAATGCACAGCTGATCAAGTGGAGTCACCCTGTTGTCAATGAACATCTAATTGACTTTCAGAGGGCAATGGAAAAAGCAGAGCTTTACACATAAGGTATTTCAAATGATAACAAAGTTTTTTTGTTTTTTTTAACTACTGCGATTCTGTCTCAGTGCAGTCAATTAATTTTTTGGGGTGAAAAAGGAGTTTGAGGCAGAGGCCAACAGGACACCGAGTGTAGAGAGAAAGTGAGAACGGAGAGACGGTGTGCATGGAGAGCAAAACGAGAAGACAGAAATGGAGTTAAAGGAAGGAAAGGAAGAAAGGTCGAGAAAGCAAAGAAAAAAGTGAAAGAAGCGTACGTGAGAAAGAGGTGAGGGCTGAGATAAAAACAAAATGAGGGAAATGGAGGCGAGGAAGAGAAGGAGAGAGAAAAAGTAGGAGAGAGAAAGGGAGAACATAACAGCATTACAAAGGTATGCCTGGTGCTTGCCTAGATCGCCAAGGGGCGGGTGTCAAGGGACCAGCAAAAGCACAATGACTATTACTCTATAAAACCACAACAACAACGTTTTCAAAAACAGTTTTACATAACTGTCCTTTCAGGTTATTGCACTTTAAAAAAAAAACATGAATAAATAAACTTCTTAACTGCATGCACTCAAGCCCGTTTTGGAGGAACAAAACTTATCAGCTGACCCTGGTATGAGAGGAAACAGCTATCCTTAAGGGAGGCCAACCAGGAAAGAAAGGCCAGGTGCTGTGTCCTATGCCTATGCAGGTAGTCCACTGAAGGGGCGAGTTGGAGGGGTCCAAACGGAAATGGATGTGAAATCCCAAACTGCAGTAGAAGAACTCGAAGTGGTTCGAGGGAGAACAGGGTGGAAGGAGAGGGTGGAGAGGAAAAGAAACAAAGAAGGAGGAGAGAAAGCAGGGGAGAATGGAGGAGACCAAGATAACAAGAGAAATCGTGGTCACATTAGAGCTACCCTCTTCTGCTGGCAAGTCACTGCAGACGCAACTCCTCTTAGCTTGTATCGCACACAGCAGCCCAAGACCTTCCTCTGTGTGCAGTGAGGTTACACACAGCAGAGACCTCATTCCCTGTGAAGTTACACAGTGAAAAGTACTCTGACAGTTTCCTCCGTGCAGAGGAGTCAGCAACTGCAGCGGGGTCTCCCCATCTGTGTAGGCAGGCACACACTACAAGCAGCCGCTTCCTGCACAGTGAAGCCACCTCCTTTATGAAAGCAAGTCGATCCGAGGCACCACAGAGGGTTACAAACGTTCTGGCTGCAAGGCTCCGGAAATACAATCTCTTTGACAAACACACAGCTGGGCTCTCTCGTTTAAAAGCTGAAGTGGTCACTCGAGCATACACGAGCGTTTCTCATTATATAGTGTAGTTCCGGCGCTCATTTATACTCACTCAGTTTTCGCAGTTTCTCTGGTCTTATAAGGCTCTTCTTAGCGACCCAGAAAGGCACATACTGCCAGCAGGGCCCGAGGGACGCAGGGTTTTCACAGAGCACGCAGCATCTAATATGCCAGCGCATCATTTAAAATAGCATGCCACGTACTCAATGCTAGGTGAATTCATGCATCATGGCCACCCAATAGTTAGCTATGCTGTGGAGGAGGAAGTCCGATTTGAGATGGGTAAAGTAGTGGAATGTTCATACTCATCCAAACCTTGGTCCCTGCAAGGTGATTGCAGACTTTCAGTTTGCATGCACATTAAATTACTCGCCTTTTCTATAATGAATACCTTTGAGTAACGAATTGTACACCACACACCCTTTCCATCCTCTGGTATAAATAAGCAGATTGTGCCCTGTGATGTAGTACTTTTCTCGCTCCAGAACAATCATATGCCCCAGTTGGAGTTACAAGTCCCTCCAATTTCAAACCACCATCTATTCAGCCATGTACTTTCGTTCTGCAAATCATTCAAGACATTCTACTTGGGTGAAGTAAATCCAGCAAAGGCGACACCGGTGTGACACAGGACTAGAAACATGGTATTTTAGTGCATATGTTGAAACTAGCAACTGCAGTTTGCATGCATCATTTGCATACATTTTGTGCACTAAAAAGTAGTTACTCCCCATTTGAATTCCTGTGATTTTACTTTTACACAAAGCATCGAATTTAGTTTGTAATTTTGTACACTGCCATGTAGAAAACAAGCATTGCCCCTTTTAGTCTTATTGTCCATTACACCATTTTCTTTGAGTCTAGCAGATAATTGAAGGTTTCCTTTCCTTGGGCTAAAATCTGCCTAATTAGACATTATGAGGTGCTGGTGAACTTTGGTCTATCAGTGCACTAGTTCTGAAATTCAAACCAACCTGTAGTCTGCTGCCTTCTTTCCTGGTTTATTCGATAGAAATTTAGAAATACGAGCAGCACAAATTAACAAGTCCTAAACAAGTCAGGTCCCGGGCCGGCAGCCAATCACAGCGCGGGCCGGGGAATGACATCACGGGGGTGTCCCGGGCTGGCAGCCAATCGCAGCGCGGCCCAGGCAACAAGGGGTGGGACTTAAAAAAAGACACGGAAACGCCCCCGAATCGCGTTCTGACAGGGAAAAAGTGATTGACAACGATGTCTTCCAATGGCTAGCCTCCATTTATGAAGCTAGCCAATGGAAGAAGGGGCAGTTTCAAGTCCCCACTACTGAGATAACATTAGATTTCGCCCTGCGCGAGCACTGCTGCGCAGTGCTACCGCCAGGGCGAAACCTAATAAAAAGGATGCTGCAGTGAATGATGCCATCGGAGCAAGAGAATGTTTAGACATCTAAGTGGAATTGAGGACATGTGACTGCACTCAGAAAAGCTTTGCAATTTCTCAGTGTGAACAGTCCTCTTGCCTTTGTGCCTGCACTCAGAAAAGCTTTGCGATTTCTCAGTGTGAACAGTCCTCTTGCCTTTAGCTTCAAAGTTTATTTAATTCCATAGTTAATTAAAACCATTGCACACAGCTGTAAATAAAAACCATTTCTTACAATCAAGCATTTCTTACGATCAAGCATGATAAAAAAGAGCAAAAAACCATAGTTTTATTAAAAGCATTTACCCAATTTCGACTTCTTATGTGACAAAATCTCGCTGACCATGTTTTTTGTTTGCCTCTCTTGTAAGGGCTGTTTAACTTAGTGCAAGAAAAAAAACTGATTGTAAAGTGCAAATGACTTGTGCTAAGAGTTCCTAACAGTGTTGCCTGGTCTTACACCTTCTCCATCACAATGCCCTCAGTTCCTTTAGAAGCAGTTTTAGGACTTTTAAACTTTAGCTTCAACCCCTTGAAGCCAGTTGTAAAGTGCTAGTGAATTGTGCAAAATGATTACCTGAAATGGCCCCTGGGCTTGCTCCTTAACTGGTCCGATGTCCCTCCTTGCCATAAGACCATTTTTAAGGATTTATGATCAGTCTTGGTGAAAAGGCTTAAACTTGGTCCCCTTCAGTTCTTAATTGTCGCCATTGTAAAGAGCGCAAGGACGATCACCTTAAAACTGGTTGAAGTGCAAGTAAGTTGTGCAAAAGAATTCCTAAAATGTTGCTTAGTCTTGCACCTTTTCTGGGCCGGGCCAGCCCTCAGATCTTTTAGCAGTGCTTTTAGGAATTTTAATCCTGGACAGGCAAGAAATTGAGGTGCCATTTAGCCAGGTGATTACTGCTTGTCTGCAAGTGCGAATTTGGAGCTTTAAAAAGATTGGCTTCATCAACCTTTTCCTTTGAGCCATGGGCACCAGGCATAAACCGAGGATATGTAATAATGGTTCTTGCATATATCTGCATAGTCAACAACTTAAGTTTGTTGGCCAGTTCTTCTAGGTTGGGATAAAATCTTTGGTTCCTAGAATCCGAACTCGGTATAACACAAACTGATTCTTTGAAACGGGGGAAAATGGGCTCGCAGATACTCCTCGGGTTTCAGGATTTCTATGAATTGCTGTCCAGGCATACAGTCTCATTGCAGATTCGTTTTTGTCTGTTCAATGAGACAGTAAACGAGTTGAAGAGTTGGTTACCTGACCTAAGCTGGCTTTTTCCATACCAATGTCCCTCTCCTCTTGAATGCCAAGATTCTCAATTGCCTGACCTAAGTACTTATCCCACCCCCCCCCCCCATGAGCCTTTTTGATTGTGGGTCTGCTGTTCCTTAATTTCAGTCCAACATAAGTTGTAGATGGAGCCCCTGTCGGAGGCATGTAATCACCAGCATAGTTTTAACGAAAGTGTTCATTCTTTGTAGTAATTGATTTTTTTATTTTTATTTAAACCAAAGTCAAGAAGAACCTGGGCAGGGGACGCTGTTTTTGGTATGGAAAGCACAGTTTTTTGTGAACTTTAGCTCGAAGCTTGTTGCGTATAGCAGTTTGATTTCCATGCCGTAAGCTACCTTTGGCATTAGCTGAACTGACATTACGGTGAGTAAATGGCTCAATGACTGACAGCTAAGTTTCTTTTTCAATACTTTGGACCCAAAAATTAGTGTCTGTGCTTTGACCTGTTGAGCAGCTAATGAAGTTTAAAAATCATATTATGTTCCACGTTGATGCCTAGGTATTTATAAGTAGTAGCAACCTCTACCTTTTTGTCTTACTGAACCAGGTGAATGACTTATGTTTGACGTCAACCAGACAGACCACTTTGGTTTTATTTAAGTTTAACTCTAACCCTTGGTGGTCCATATAGCTTTTTAGGGCATTCTTGCTTTGTTGCAGGCCTATTGCGTCTGGCTTAAGAGAACTGTCATTTCTCATACTGTAGGAAACCTAATTTCTCTTATGCCAAGTTTGACGGATGGCTGTTGTCTTGTAGAAGGAACAGTACAAGGTCTTCAAGATAGAAGTCAAACAGGCTTGGGGCGAGTATGCATCCCCGTTTAAGGCCATTCCTAGTGGCAATTTTGTTCTTAACTTTGCTTCTGTCTCTATTTTGACCTGCACCCAGGTATCTGAGTACAGTGTTGTAATTGCCCTCCGCAAGTCTCTGGCATGCCCCATTCTTCCAATTTATACCATAGATGTCTGTGAGTGACCCGACCAAAGGCGGTATTGAGGTCCGCAAAAGAGGCAAACAATTGAGTTTTTCTCTGTTGGGCTCTTTGTTGGGATGTTTAGTGCTGTTAAATTCGTGAGGGTCCCCAAGCCTGGTCTGAACCCAGTTTGTATTTGTGGTATCCATTTTTTTTCATTATAACCCATGATTGCAAATGTTTGAGTAAACATGGCACCTAAAGGTTTGCTTCTATGTCAGTGAGGGTGATTTAACCTATAGTTGTTTGGTGAGGCTGGGCTTCCATTCTTGTAGATGGGTTGAAAGGTATTCCCGTTCCATGTATCTAGGATGATGTTTTTTTGTGAAAGATTTGATTTCAGTGCGGTGCAAGATAATGAGCCCAATAGATGGTGTCCCTTGTAAAGAGTGCCTTGGGCTGTCCATTCGGTCCCACGGCCCCTTCAGCCTTCAACTTCAATATGTTTACTAGTTGTTCGATGTCCCCAATTAAAATGTGATGTTCTGGTGGTTACTGTTAAGGCTCTCGGTTTCTGCGTGGTAAATCAGTGCACGATTTATGCTGTCTTTACCTTTTGTAAATCCTGGATTTCGACTGATCCATTTACCACTTGCCAGATTTCTTTGCTATTTGGCCTTTTGCTGGACAATTGGAGCTCATTCTAGATATCCTCTTGATATTTTCTTATTGCTGTCCAGCATTCCTTTTGATATTGTGCACTCCTGGTTCACAATGTCTTTATCAGGCCTCTTCAGTTTATTTGCTCCTATTGTTGTTTAGGTCTCGGCCTGTCAATGTGCATGTGCATTGCTGGCCGAGACATATAGAGGGCCTCCAGCAAATCTACCAAGAGTACGGATTCTCCCCAATGCATGTGATTCATTCAAGCGCAAAGCTTCAACAGCACGTGCTGTTACCATCGGCCTCGCATCAGACTCCTTCAAGCGCTAAGCTTCTCCAGCACGCGCTGTTACCATCTGCCTTGCATCAGACTTCAAAGAAATCCACTCCCAAGCTGCTCCCCCGCCTCCGCATCATGCTCCCCTACCCCCCCCCCCCGCGCCACAGCAATGCCGACAATGTTTACAGTAGCCTTGCTCCTCAAATGCTGTGCTGTGTTGTAATCTCTCTAGGGACACTCAGCTTGAAAACACTCGACTTGCTAGCTGCAATGATGTCTGCTCTGCCGCCATTTACTTCGGACCCTCACAACCTCACTACCTACCCCTCACTACCTCACTCACTCTCTCTCACTCACTCTCTCTATCTATCTCACTACCTCACCAACTCACTCTCTCTCTCTCTCTCCATCTCTCACTACCTCACTCTCTCTCTCACTACCTCACTCTCTCTCACTACCTCACTCTCTCTCACTACCTCACTCTCTCACTACCTCACCCTCCCTCACTACCTCACCCTCCACTACCTCACCCTCCCTCACCCTCCCTCACTACCTCACCCTCCCTCACCCTCCCTCACTACCTCACCACCTCACCCTCTCACTACCTCACTCTCTCTCACTACCCCACGCTCTCTATCACTACCTTACTCTCACTACCTCACTCTCTCCATCTACCTCCCTAACTCACTACCTCACAATAAATAAATAGCTTTGTTTTAGCTTTTAAAGCACAGCTTCTGCCCATTCCTACAGTTTTTGTGCTAAATGTTAAGCAAGCTACCCCTAAATAAAGTATGATATTGAAACCATAAAAATAATCACGCACTAGCATTAGATGTGTTACAAATTAAGGCCTAGGGAAAATCTGTTAAAAAGACGTTTCAAGGAGTGCAGTTATTAAATTAGTCTCTAGCTATTGTGCTGGTGTTTAAAATAAATACAACCACTGTTTGGCAGGCACCGTTGTGCTTATTTCTTGGTGCCACTGCACCACTAATCGATACGCATAAATGTGAACTGTAAACGATGACTATGCTCTTAAAAGATATTCCCCAATATTCTAGTACACATTTTAAAGCCTTTAACCACGTCATAAGATATAGAAACTAACAAGCATTGTACTAAAACCAGAGTTACAGGAACACTTGTGGCTATAGATGAAAGTAAGGTTTAGGTTGACTGCTTTTAAAATGTGCACCAGTGTCCCCTTACCTAATCCATACAGGGTGCGCACAGACGATTACACCCTTTTCGTGAACTTTAAAGAGTTTATAATTGAGCAAGGAGTACAGAGCCGGGAAACTTTGTAAAATACCAGAAAATAATAAAAAGCAATCACAATACAAAAAATGCTGGCCCATGGGCACTGCAACATAAGCATTTGCAGTTTAAGCTCCATAACAACCTCAACACATTTGCACATTTTGTATGCGCACTGTTCAATAAATTAACGAGCCCAAATACACTGTCAAAGACTGGTTTTTATATTCGCCCCTGCACCACTATAGCTACAAATTAAGCACTATAAAAACAAATTGAACAAAGCCATTATTTAGTTGGTTTCAGCCAATATTGTAACCATTTTCTTTTTTTATTAAAACCACATTTATACTTTATGTGCTCTCCATAACATAAACTAACCAAAGGAATATAATCCATGAAGCTTAAAACATTGCGTTAAGCTGCAAAATATTTAGAACCTAGGCACTTTTTTCTCTTGACAAAATCAGTTCTAATAAAAACATTTGTAGCTCCTTTTTTAAATATGTAAAGAAAGAAAAAAGCAGTTTTGTGTTCAGAAAAACCAATGTTTTACGCTTTAAACAATTTAAATAAATTTGCGTACGTTCATTTTGTAACTGGGCTAAGCTAATGTAATGCATTGCCATTTAGTTCAGACAAAAAACACAGACCGGAAGTCTGCAAGAGTGTGAAACATCACATGTTTTCACTAGTTGGAAAGTAAACCAGAACAGGATACTTTAGTGCTTTAAGCTGCGTCGTAAAGATTGTAATCTGTTGCCTGGCAGCATCTGTGAGATGCAAATCAACTAACAGCAGGAAGCTAAGCTCCGGAAAAAAATGGAAGTCACTGCTGAAGTAAGGGGTAAAAACACAACTCCCCCCTTCGCATACGTTTAAATGCACAGAAAATGCTATTACTTTGTAGTCGTCCAGACAAATCAAAATTTTATGTTTGCCTATATTTTACAAAGAGAACGGACCCAGGAAACTCCATCAAAAGCCGTAAAATACATCACCCCAAAAAAATGTACATTAAAACATTAGCTTTACTTAAAATACTGTTGGCCAGGCCCCTTGCCCCTAGGGGTCTCAGTGTCACTGTGCCTGCTGCACCCCTAATGCATACATGTAAATCGTCAGTGTGAACTATGCCCATGCTGTTAATAGGATCTCTGCTATTATTACAAGGAACAATTTAATAACAGCCCCAGCAACACTAACAATACATATTAAGCAAACTCAGCTGTCAAACAGCAAGTATTAAATCGTAATTAATCTAATAAATAGGTATGTTTTAGCCTTTAAAGCACTAGTCCGGGCCATTCCTACAGCTTCTGTGTTAAATATTAAGGGGCACCACCACACCACTCGGGGACACCACCACACCACTCGGGGACACCACCACACCACTCGGGGACACCACCACGCCATCCCTCGGGGACACACCACGCCATCCCTCAGAGACCCCACCACATCATCCCTCAGGGACACCACCACATCATCCCACAGGGACACCACCACATCATCCCACAGGGACACCACCACATCATCCCTCAGGGACACCACCACATCATCCCTCAGGGACACCACCACATCATCCCTCAGGGACACCACCACATCATCCCTCAGGGACACCACCACATCATCCCTCAGGGACACCACCACATCATCCCTCAGGGACACCACCACATCATCCCTCAGGGACACCACCACATCATCCCTCAGGGACACCACCACATCATCCCTCAGGGACACCACCACATCATCCCTCAGGGACACCACCACTTCATCCCTCAGGGACACCACCACATCAGTCCTCAGGGACACCACCACATCATCCCTCAGGGACACCACCACACATCACTCTGGGACACCACCACACAGTGACACCACCACACCACAATGCCCCCGAAACACTGCAACCTCACACTGTCCTACACAGATTACAACACACAAAATGCCACATCGCACACACTGAACTTCACACATTAGACATCATAATGTGATACCTTACACGATGGTCTACACACAGTAGGCCACACTAAAAACCACATCACACTGCCCTACACACATTAGCCCACACAAACCTCGTCATCTCACACTGCCCTACACACATTAGACCGTACTAAATGACATTTCACACACTGCTCTACACATATTATACCCCTCACACTCTGCACCCCTTCACCCTTCAAATAGTACAAATATATTTTAGTTGCAAGGCACTGCAATCATTTACGTGAGTCCGTGTCACATTGTGATTATTTTCACAAGAGGAAGACAGTCTTTACAATGAAAAAATTTGAGTTTACTGATACATGACTAAGCTCTCATGAAATGTGTATGGGAACGAAATTAAATAAAACAAAGTTGCAAATGATCAAAGTTCTCCTTTTTGCCCGTTTATCGACACAATTTGTTGCTTTAATGCGCTTCAAAAAACACCGTTTCAAGAAATGTTTAACCGTTTAAATATATATTCCTTGAAAACATTATTTTATTTTCGTCTAAGTAACTGAAAAAGAAGTGGCCGTTGGGGTGCACGCATGCCGATAGCGCCACGTCCCTGCTGTCGCTTTACAATGGGACATTTACAAGTGTCACAAGTAAACTGACCCGCGGCGCCAGGAGAGCACAAACTAGACATGACTTCTCCTTTAATTCTTGATACTTTCGGCGGACTCCTTTTTGTTAGGTTCAGTTTCTACCACTTCCATCCCCCGAAGCCTCTTCTTTTTTTTTCTTTTTTATACTGACAGACCATCAGAGATTTATACTGACAGACCTTTAACACTGGCTACTAATATTCTGTAAAATTTCGACTTTTGATGTTTACAGCCTAATTTCGATGTACTTCAGTGAGAATATTGTTTCACAAAATAAATAGAAAAAAGTATACTGTTGCGTTATTACTTGCAGGATATAAAATAGGATTTTAGATTTGCAAAAGCACTAGGGAATATGTTTTGCGTTGAGTTTAACAGAACAGACTATTGCTCTGCAACACCCACACACACGCTCTGCAACATCCACTACACGCTCAGCAAGACCAAGAACACACTGTCCTCGGCCACACGCTCTGCCCTCGGCCACACGCTCTGCCCTCGGCCACACGCTCTGCCCTCGGCCACACGCTCTGCCCTCGGCCACACGCTCTGCCCTCAACCACACACATCTATCGCCCTCCCTCTATCGCCCTATCGCACAACAACAGCGTCACTCGGGGGCACCACAGCGTCACTCGGGGGCACCACAGCGTCACTCGGGGGCACCACAGCGTCACTCGGGGGCACCACAGCATCACTCGGGGGCACCACAGCATCACTCGGGGGCACCACAGCATCACTCGGGGGCACCACAGCATCACTCGGGGGCACCACAGCATCACTCGGGGGCACCACAACATCACTCGGGGGCACCACAACATCACTATGCGCTAATACAGCATCACTGAATGCCACAGCATCACTTGTCGCCACCATAACATCACTCAGTGCCAACATAGTATCAATCTGTGCTAACATTCAAAACTGAATCAAATATGTTCTCTCAATGTTTCAAACTTTATTTTCAAATGTCACAAAGAGTTGATATTTCACTTCTGTTCTTTATATTTTAGTCACAATAAAATACATTGAACATACTCTTAACAAAAGTTATTCACAAAAGTTTAAGCTATTGCCATTATAAATTATAATAACTTTTATTTAAGTATTAATTATTTTTTTTTTAAAACATTATTTGTAAAATCAATACTTCTAAGTCACGTAAATACAAAACATGTTGCATTAAAAATACTATGTCACACTGTCAAAAAAATAAAAGTATTAGCATTGTAAATGACAGCTATTAATTTCACAATTTTCAAAAATGACACAAATAACAAATTTGTCATGTACAGGACAATTAACTCAAACTTTCCTAATGCGAGACCTATTGCATTGCAAATGCTTGTCTCACTTCTCTTGTGATTTAGTTTTTAAATTGCATACTCCACTACTTCACCAGCTTTGCCTTCCTGAACCCCTTTTTTTCATAAAGGTTGGAGATCTTTGGAGAATGTGCTCTGGCTAGGGGATTTTGTGATTAAAGTTGAAGTTAGGGTTGTCCATTCTTTTTCACGTTCACCTGCTGTTCTTTTTACTTCAAGGTTTACTGTTCCTCTTTTTACCTCTTCTAACATTCCTACTAAATGGTAGACTTCAGCCATTACCTTCTGTATTTCAGGTCCTCTACATTTTAGACTTTTTCGGTTATCAGTGACTGGGGTGGTGATTAGACCATCTGTCATCTTGCCTTAATTTACATACTGCAAATACATGACTGAGTCAGCACAGGCAGTAGAGCAAATTTCAGGCTACTAGAAGATATTCCATTACTGCAGATCCGAAGTAGATTTTTATAGTGGTGCAATAACTAAACCTGTGCTAGGTCTACTGTTTCAGAGACCAGTCCCTCCAAAATAGTTATTCTTGCAGCATATTTCTACAAAAGCACCAATACCATAGGACATCAAAGACACACGGAACATTTCTGGTGCTATAAAGATTGCCCCGCAGGTCTCTTTGGCAGAGTCTCCAGATGCTGATCAGGGTGTCTGTTTATCTAACACCGACAGCTCTGCATTGCTTCGAAGATTTCTGTATCCAGTCTGGCGCCTTCAGGAGGGCCTTCAAAGAACGAGTCTGCAAGAGTTACTATATTGGTCAGAAAAACTGTTACCGAAGGTAAGTACTTATTCTTCCTATGAGCAGTTAGTCTGAAAGGGCATACATGAATCCCTTCTAAGTTGCTCCTGACAAAGCCACAAGGGATTTGTCCTTGGGTTCTCAAAATCTTTGCATCATGGCTCATTAATTATGGGAGTTCAGAAATGTATGAAACTATAACATTTTTAAACAATCCTACAAACAGTCAGATCAACTTCTACCATAACAATCTTGAGTGATGTAAAATCACATCCAAAAGAAACAATTGATGGACGGAATGCTGGACAATGCAAGCATTCACTCCCAGTCACAAGGATCTAGGTTGAATCTATCATTCTTTTGTTCACCACACCACCCCAGTTTGGACCCAGCCATATGCAAATCAGTCTAGCCCCTGTTCCTTATGGGAACAGTCCTGTCCGAACTGCCAAGCCAGGTCCTCCCTGGACCGGAAACAAGCATCCTGGGACTGGTTTCAGTTTCAGGGCATCACCCTTCATCAGCCAGGCTAGCTTGAATCCATTGGTGTGGTGAGCACTAGACGCACGTCTGGACATACCCTTCCCACTAAGGGCGACATATGCAAAAGAAACAATTGATGAACGGAATGCTGGACAATGCAAGCATTCTTCCCCTGTCACAAGGATATGGGTAAAATCACAACACTTAAATTTAATTAGTAATCCCTCTAACTCGCAAAGTTATGACTGGCTTTTTATAACTGAAAGAATCTGTTAAAAGCATACTTGTTTAAAGTACACCAGCCCAAAACTGTATATTAGTCCCCCCTTTAAAAAAAAAAAAGGTTTATAGCACATTTTTCTTTATACTGAATTTTTAAGAGGACCAAGTCAGTAATTTCCGACCCTGACTTGGCCATGCCTGGTTCCTGAATGCAGATCTTTTAAATTTCGCTCATCTGCTTGATCCTGGGCAGAAGCAAAGACTACTTTGCTACAGAGATCAGTATGGTGAAACAAGTACCCTTCTTAGCAAAGAACTGTAGCAAGTGTTTTTTTTTTAAATTTGTTTGTGTTCTATAGGATTTGTTTGTAATTGATGCATGTATAACTCTTCTTGCTGGTAAATTCTGACGAGTCACCTAGGTCAGACCAATCCATCACATTGCCAGAGGCCAAAAATTAAGCGAGTAGGCTTCCCTAGTTAGGTATTTTACTAATGTTGCTATTTTTTGTTTACTGAGGATTCCTATTTCGGCAGTACATATTTCAATACAATTGACTCTGTAAGTTTAGAGTAGCTGTGATGCAGGATTGTAACTTTGCCTTTTGCTGGCTAAAAAATGCTGTTGATTACGTCTGGGATTTCCTGCAACTTATTTGGTAAGTTTAATTAGCTTTACTGCACTCTTTTAGTCGCTTTTTTATATTTGTAAAACATTACATACCAACAGTGGCTATGTATTTGTGTTTGTGTTTTTTGTTTACTGTTAACATTGTGAAGCTGTTGCACTGTGGCGGGGGAGTGGGACTTGTAGAGGGTGGAAGATAACAAACACTATGAACTGTTTATCGAAATCCTTTACGTAATATCCTAGATGTGCCTATATCTAGAGATTTGAAAATGTAAGTATTTTTTCTTTCATTCTAGGACCTTGGAAACATTGGGCCAGCGTACGACAACCAGAGGCAAAGCAGTACTGTGTCTACCAGTGCCAGTTTGAATGGTAATGCAAATTCTTAGCTTTTTGTAGGTTCTTGCCCTATATCCACCTATTTAGCCCCTTCCCCCCCCCCCCCCTCTCCCCCGGCAGTGCACTGCTTCCTTTAGTGAGCTATATTGTTATCCTACAGTGAGCTTTGATATCCGTTCTCCCACGCTCCGCCAGCACTAGCAGTCCTAATACTTCGGTCTGAATGTATATACCAAAAAAAGGCAACTATTCATGAGATATTTTGGTGTTCATCATAGATCATCCCCAAAGAAAGTACGGTCCCTTCTGCGACATGCTCCTAACTTAAGCATATCAGTGGAATTAGTGGTTGCCCATTTTCAGGGGAATAAATCTGAGACTGGTTAGAAAACAAGATCATTTGCATAGGACATGCAATGGAATAAGTAATCAAATCAGGCCTAGCCACCATATGAGGGTATGCTATGCTTCATCAAGCGCATATAGAGATATGTAGTTGTTTTGTCATCGCAGGACAAGGACCTTAGAGATGATGCCCTAGAACAGACTGTATACTTGAAGGGTAGAGATTCCTAGACCTGTGTAGGTCTTCAGTAAAGTACATTTGTTGCAAGGCATTGTCCAATGCAGTGTATCTCTAATGTACTCTTATTGTGGATGGGTCATAAGTAAAGGAAGATACTTGCATCTTTCAGCTTGTAAGATATACTTCCATGTCCAAATTGTTGTTTGTACTTGTGAAAGTGGCACCAACTTCCATTGTTATTTTATACCCACTGGCCTTGTCAAGTTTTTCTCAAGCAGACTTGATGATCTAGGACAATGAGGTGCTCTATTTTATTACTGTGCTGGCCATCAGTAGATTTAATCCCTGTTAACATGAGCCACCACCTAAACCCTGCACTGTTAGTAGGAGAGTGCCCACTGGTTCCCCTTTTGAGAGTTCAGACTAGTACTTAGGCTACTCACATCATTGTGTACCTAAAAACACCCATTGAGATGGAAAGGCTTGACTCCTACTACCCGAGGCTATCTTCAAATTATCTTCTGCATGCCATCTGATACAGTCCTTAGATTAAGCTCCAATTATTCTATTTAATTCCACGATCAAGATACCAGGGCCGGTAAAACTTATGACTAATAGCATTTTCTGAAGAGCCACGAAAGATGCATATCTTGCCTTCAACTCTGTCACAAGACCAAAGCCTTAAAGATCTGCATATAGTAGAGGGAACCCAGGCTGTGGGAAAGAGAATTTGGAATTTTTTCCAGCTGTGAATGATCTGCCATATATACTACCCAGACAGGAGCTAGGAAACTCATTTTCACCAGTGTCTAGCTCATGTACTTAAAATGCTTCCCCTGTCACTTGTACTGGCAGCAATTGAACTGACCAACACAGGGGCATAACTGGATATGTCCACCCCTGCTGTATGGTGCACCCTGCCTCAGTGCTGTAAGCCCTGCTGTAGGGGTGACTTTGCCAGGCTGCATTTAGTATCTGTGGGCATGGCACACAGGGATGTGTGCCATGTCTTGTTTTTTTCTTGTGTCTGAACCAAGACACGCAGCCTGTAATGGCAGTCTGCCTGTTCTTGGTGGTGGGTCCTTTGGGGTTGCACAATTCATGCTGCTGTCCTTAGGGACCCTCTTAGGACCCATTCCCTAAGTACGGGGGCACCATTTACAAGGGACTTTCAGGGGGTGCTAAAGGTATGGGCAATTGGGATACAATTGCACAGTCTTTGGGAAAGAGACCTGGCACTGGGTAACCTGGTTAGCAAGAACTCTGAGTACTTCCCGTCAAAATGGCGTCAAATACCAGGCAAAAAGTGGGGGTAACAATGTCAAAAGGGGCTCTCTCCTACATCAACACCCCCTCCCCACTCAAAAAAGAGAATGAGACCAATCACTCCCAAGCGAGTCTTCTTGTCTAAGTGGAAAAACATGCAAATGCCGTCTTCATTGGCATGGTCAGTCCCAAGTTTGTGCTCCACTGTGAATTTCATTTGCATTAGCCATCTGAGAGGCCTGTGATAAGTCTGAACAAGGGAGTGAAAACCAAATAAGTATGTCCTCAGCTTCTTCATGGGTCAAACCACAGCAAAGGATTCCCTCAATGGCACTCGAACACTGTTTCCTGGGGAGTAACCTCTTGCTAATGAAAGCAACAGGTTAGTCATGGCCATTATCATTGCTTTTGGATTGGACCGCTCCTAACCCATGTTCGGAGAAATCTGTCTGCGCTGTGAGCTACTTAGTATTATCTGGAGCTTTCAGAATTGGTACTGAACACATTGCTTCCTCCAGAGATTCAAAAGCTGTTTGACAGCTCACTGTGTCGTTTACTTAGGCATTTTTATGGAAGGCAATTCTGTGAGGGGGCCACAATGGACCCATATCCCTTCACAACCCTTCTGTAGTATGCCGTCAAGCCAAGAAATGCCCTGACTTGAGTCTCGGTGGTTGGAGCTACCCAGTCCTCAATTGTTTGGATTTTTAGTTGTAAGGGTTGAACTTGGTCTTTACCTACAAGGTTTCCCAAGTATACAACAGAGCCCTGCCCTATTTGGCACTTGCTAACCTTGATAGTTAGGTCTGCACTCTGCAGAGCCTCCAGGACCTTTTCCAAGGTGGCTCTGGTGGTCCTGCCAAGTGAAGCTAAAGACAACAATATTACCAAGATATGCTTTCCTAAAACCCTCCAACCCAGCACAAACTTTGTTAGCCAACCTTTGGAAGGTGGCAGGGGCATTCATCAGTCCAAATGGCAATATTGTAAATTGGTAATGTCCACCTAGGGTCGAAAACTGATTTTTCTTTTGCTCTTTGGGTCGGACCAATCTGCCAGTACCTTAATGTCAAATCAAAGGTACTAAAAACATGACTGCCCCTAACCTGTCAATCAGTACGTCAGCCCTAGGTATTGGGTGTGCATCTGTCTTGGTAACCATATTGTGGCCCCTACAGTCCACACAAAACCTGGCCCATGGGCTCTCTGAGGGTTGAGTGACTCCCAATTCCAGCATCTTTCTTACTTCAGCTTTGATGCTCCCTTTAACTTGGTCAAACTGCCTGAGTTTTATTTTTGACAGGCAGACTGTCCTGTGTCCACATCATGTGTACAACAGCTTGTCTGACCAAGGGTAAAAGAGAAGAGCTGTGCATACTGCTGCATGAATTGACTGCAGTCCACCTTTTGTTGGGCAGAGATTTTGTCTGAATAGACAACACCATCAATTGACCCATCTTTAGGACTGTGGGAGAGTAGGTCAGGGAGAAGTTCACTCTCTTCTTCCTGATCCTCATCAGTGACCATAAGCATTGCCACATCGGCCCTGTTATGATAGGGTTTAAGGCGATTCACATGGATGACCCTCTTGGTGCTTCTGGGAGTGCCAAGATCCACCAGATAGTTGACCTCCCTTTTCTTCAAGGCTAGGGTAGGGTCCATTTTGTTTGTCCTGGAGGGCTATAGGAGCCACAGACTTCAAAACCCACACCTTCTGCCCTGGTTGGTACTCCGCCTGTGCAGCCTTTTGGTCATACCAGAGCTTCTGGAGCTCTTGGCTGGTCTCAAGGTTTTTTAGATGTATTCAGCCATCCTTGAGCATAGGCTGAGTACATAATCCACTATTTCTTGATTAGGCTCTTTGACAGGTCTCTCCCAGCCTTCCTTCACTAGACACAATGGTCCCCTTACAAGATGACCAAACTGAAGTTCAAACGGGGAAAAACCTACTTCCTTCAGTGGTACTTCTCTGTAGGCAAAAAGCATACATGGCAAAAAGGACATCCCATCTTCTCCTGAATTTGTAAGTGCCATGATCATGCCCTTCAATTGTTTTAGTTAAATCTCTCAACTAAACCATCTGTTAGTTGGTAATATGGGGTCGTGAACACGTAGGACACCCCACGCTTAGCCTGCATGGCTTTCATATAACCAGACATGAAGTTACTATCGGCCCGAACTAAACCCTCTGCCCCCTGGTTCTCTCCGACTTTGCGGGAAGAAAGAAGTAAATGTAAAAGGCTTGAACGCCTATCACGTCTTACCTATGACCCTGCTGCTAAAGCCATATACAGAAAGGCCTTAAAATAATTTCATAAACTCAAACAGACCACCATGGAAGATTATTTCACTAATAAAATTAACACTGCTGACAATTCGGCTAAAACATTATATCAAATTGTGAAGGACTTCACTAAACCAGCGGCTCTTACTCAGCCTATTAAATCCAGTCAAGAGCTCTGTGATTGCCACTGACTTCTTTCATGAAAAAATTATTGATATCTTCTCCTCTTTTAATCCCGCTGAGAGGTCCAGCGAGGAGTCCCCACCCCATTTTACAGAACCACGCCTTGGAATTATGAACTGGGTGTGCTTGCTAATTAATATTTCTTTTGGGTTGCCTTAATCAAGAATCACCAACTGCTATTTGGATACATTTCCTGCTTGTGAACTCTCCATTAAGGGATGAGTGATAGACCAGTTGTTTAACTTTGGAACATTGGAGCACACCATTTATTGGTGGGCAACCTCATTGCTGCGGCGCTGTCTTGCTGAAATCTAGGTCCCTTCACCCTCTGTCCGTCCTGAGGAAGACCCGTAGCTGAGGTGTTGATCCTCCCTCTACAGCGCAAGGGTCGAAACGTCGACTATCTCCCCCCATTCATTGATGCCTGCACCCCCTCCCCCGCCCTCCCCCTGAAAGACTATAAACCAATCGTATGATTGATATACGTGGCGCAGGCTCAACACTAAGGGAATAGAATCTTCGCTTTTGTAATCATTGGATTATCTTTTTATTAATTCTCTCTCTTTCACTTGAGCACGCCCTTTTGCACTTTCTACTGCACCTGGCAGAACTCCCTCAACTTCTGGTTTTTAATAAATATGTATATGAAATAAATTGCAAATTTATATTGCCTCACAATCTTCTTTAAAACATTTTTTTGTTTTGGGTATCATCCCGAAGACTTGAAACGCATTTGTTTTTTTCTGTTGCTTTTCTTCTCCTTATTTTTCAGGATTAAGTCACATGAAAAAACTCTGATTCAAAATGAGTATTACATTTAAATGTGTTGAATAAGTTGTGCCTAGGACCACTTTTTTCTCCGTACTATCAGATACCCAGGTCCTTTGACTTTTCTGGGTTATACCCCATTTTCTTAATGGTTTAAAAAGTCATTGTTCTGGCCTTTTAGACAAAATTGCATTGTTTTCATATTGGGGCTTCCTGAAAGTTTATGAAGTTCTAGTTTTGAGATTTTCCCCTCAGATTCTTGTAGTCCTTCAATTGTAGTTTCGCTTTTATAACATTGTTCTCTTTCACAGAGAGACAAATTGGTACTTCCTTTTGTGCAGCAGCCCAGGCTCTTCACAGGCCAGCCAGAACTAGGTTCTAACGTGTACGGTTCCTGTGTGACGTAACGTAGAGTTTGTTTCTTGGTCATGCTTGTCTGGGATCAAGGCAGCCCTTTTTGCATTGCTAGCCAGCTGACCACCATATATGAAGCTTTTGGCCTTGGACCAAGGGGACGTGTGATTCAAAAATTAAAATAGCCCTTAATCTAAAGAGAATCCAAATTCTCACATGAAAACCCCTGTCCTAACCAAACTGCAGTACCTGTCTTGCCTATACATTCAAGAACCGAGCCCCATAACCATGGCCAAGTTGCACTGCTGCCCCAAAACATTTCCAAAGTAGCAGAAGCCTCATACATTCTTTCTAAAACAATAGCGACACCCAAATACTGACCAAAGCAATAGTGATAGTCAAAGATAGACCAAAGCAGTACAAACGCTAATACGCTCAATCAAGCAACAATGATCACCAAACATTACCCAAAGCAGCAGTAATCCCCAAAGACAGACGAAAAATGCTAAAAGCAGTGCAAACCCTCATACTCTCTATCAAGCAACACTAAGCACCAAACATTGTCCAAACAGAACCGATTCCTAAAGACGCACTAAGCAAATTAATACCTTAGTTTCAATGTAAGAACACCAAATAATCAAAGCTGCATCTTGCATGCATTCTATCATCCACCAGGAGAGAATGCAAAGTTCACAGAACAATTGATGGAGATCATAACGACTAACTCTAACTCGGATGCCAACAACATATTCCTAGGCGACTTTAACCTCCACTGGGATGACGGCAATGACAAACTGGTCAACTCGCTTAAAGTCTTCCTCAGTGAGCTAAAACTTATACAAGCTTGCAACCAACCCACTCACTCACAAGGAGCGACCTTAGACTGGATTATTGCAAGAAAGGATAAGGCATCAATCCTCGCTATAGACCCATGTGACTGGTCTGACCATCACGTCATAACATTTGCGATACCGATAATGAAAAAGGGTAGGACCGTGCAACCACACAAGCTCAAGAAACTGATCCGAGACACAAAAGAGGCTAATATAGAACTACTGGTTGAAAGGTGTGAGAAAGATCTGAAACCACCTTACAATAAGCAAAATGTAAATGAGCTGACGGAGCACTATACAACCGTGATCGATAATATCGTCAATGACACCATGCCCCAAAAACTGAAAAAAGTCTCTGAGAAACCAAAAAATCCGTGTTTTAATGAATCATTGAACGAGGACAGGCGCAAACTGAGAATGGCCGAAAGGAAATGGAGACAACATCCCTCCTCCCCGTAGCTGAAAGCCCTCAGAAAAACTAGAAATGAATACAATAAAAAGATAATCAACTCCAAAAAAGAATTTATCCGATCGGAATTGGACAGAGCCACAAACAGACCGCGAAAACTCTTCGAGATTTTAAAACAGCAGTCAAACAAACTAGCCAAAACGGTTCAAGAGAATACAAAAACTCCCATAAGCTGCGAGGAATTCTCCTCATTTTTCACGGAAAAATCCAAATTGCTAGAGGTTGAACTCTCAAATGCAGCAACTAACCTCTCGACCCTTCCTCCACCTAAAAATGAGGCCAATGTCGCAACAGAAGATCTACAAACAAAAAATATGGCAAAATGGGATACATTTGAATTATATGACCAGAGAAAGATCGCCAAAACGCTGGCGGAACTCAGACCGAACAACCACTATCAAGATCCTCTACCGGGAAAATGTGTAAGAAAAATCAGCCACACTCTAGTTCCGATCTGGACTGAGATAATAAATGCCTCACTTGCACACGGAACCCTTCCGGACTGCCTTAAAACAGGGCAGGTAGTGCCCATCATTAAAAAGCCGACGGCTGATGCAACAGACCCTAACAACTATCGACCAGTGACCAACATCCCTCTACTGGCCAAACTCATTGAAAAATGCGTACAGGGACAACTAAGTCAACATATCGCTAAATTCTCACTACTAGACGATTGCCAATCTGGATTCAGAACAGGACACAGTACTGAGACTGCGATCCTGCATATTGTCGATGACGCACTTCAAGCCTTAGACCGAAATCAAACATGCCTACTAATCCTCCTAGACCTGTCATCAGCATTTGACACGGTAAACCACGAAGTGCTAATGACTAGGCTACAAAACAGGATGGGATTGTCCGGAAACGTGCTGAAATGGTTCAACTCCTTCCTACAAAATAGGACTCAACGATTCTTAGTGAATCAAGCAATCTCTTCCCCAAGCCCCAATGAAAACGGGGTCCCACAAGGCTCAACGTTATCCCCAGATCTATTCAACTTGTATGTAGAACCTCTCACAGAGATTCTTCAACAATCACAGATATCCTATCACATGTATGCTGACGACACGCAATTATACATAAAGATCGCCTCCCTCGAGGACATTGACCTAATGAACAAGACACTAAAGAGAGCACTGCAATGGTTAACAATGAACCATCTGAAACTAAACGCCCAGAAAACAGAATTCCTGCTAATTTCACCGACCAGGAGCCAACCGGATGTTAAGGAATGGACTAAATTGGTGACGGCGCTAAATTGCGCCCCGACCCTAGTTAACTCGGCCAAATCACTAGGAATCACCTTAGACGAAAACCTTGATATGAAAGACCATATTAATTCAATGGCCAAGAGCGCCCGCTTCCACTTAAATTACTTAAGAAAACTGAAACCCTTTATCTCAGAGTCGGATCTAAAACTGGCTATCCAATCACTAGTTATCTCGAGGATCGAATACGGCTGCACCACACTAGCTGGCCTACCGAAAACATCCACAGCACCACTAAAAGCCTGCCTCAACGCAGCGGCAAGACTCATCACTGGAACAAAGAAATTCGATCATATATCTCCTCACCTGAAAGCACTAAACTGGCTACCCTACGAAGCCAGAATTCAAATGAAGATGGCCTGTATTACACATAAAGCGGTTCACTACAACACGCCTAGATACCTAGCCAAGAAACTTAAGATATCAGGAGGTAACAGAACAACTAGAAACGCAAAAGAGCTGCTGCTACCAGCCTTTTTCCACAAGAAAAAAACTTACAACAGAGCATTCTCTGGAGCTGCCCCCAGAATATGGAACGCACTCCCGCCAAGCATCAGGAAGATTCAAAATACATTATGATTCAAACGAGAACTTAAGAGCCACTTGATGAGTAAATACCCTACATAGATACCTACGGACTACTGAGACGATCAGTTATGCTACCAGAGGATTGTCCACTTCAGGAATGTTGGAAGATCAATACCTGACATCTGTCTGTGTCCATGTACAAGCCGAGGCTAGACACATACTGCTACCTCATTTACTTGTGATCCTATAACTATATCTCACTGACAAAACTATATAACCTCTACCTCACCTATCTATTTATCCACACTATCCTAATATGCACTGGAATACAATATAACTCTACCTCACCGAGCTTGGCTTGAGACCAATGCTAATTGCACAGACGTTAAGAACTTATATATCTAATCACGTCCATTCATTATATTGCCTTCTACCTCATATATATGTTATTATTATTATCGCTACTATAATGTCTATTTGTTATTCTTTCCTGTTAAGCGCTCTGATACCCACGGGTCTTGTACGCGCTATATAAAACACTATAAATAAATTTAAAAAAAAATAATAAATGCCGTGCAGATCCAAAATAGCCAATTTAGCAAATCTTAGTGTTTGCAACACCAATAGCTCAACGTTTCACTAATGCAAGACCTATTGCATTGCAAATACTTGTTATTCTTTTCATAGCTGCTCGGTATTCATTCACTTGACGCAAATTTCTAGAAAGTAAAGTGACCTATGATCTTACCTTCCCTTATACCTAAATGTTGTGCCGCCCACCTTCCCCTTCCACAGTGTTTTAAAATATACCTTTTCTAGTTCCAAAGTTCATGCTTATGTTAGAAAGTAATTCGCTCCTTTCATTCTTTGTCTCTCGAGGTGTCGCTTATGCTGGGTTGAAGGTATTGCAAGAAATACTGGTTCTCAAAATCCGAAAAAAGCTTGCAAGAAGCAAACGTGACGCTGAGATTCCAGTGCACTCAGTCCCCCATCCCCGTCCCTCCCTTTTCCCCTGTGACGAACTTGGAATGCTGCCGTATTCCCGCCCTTCTGAATTACCACATCCAGCCGTGTTAGTAATTTTGTGTGTGGGAAAATCACTATTCCGGTTCTAGACAAAATTGGGGCTGAAGTGTTTAGAAACATTTATCTTGACTATCTCTTAAAAGCGTTAAATTGCGTTTCCAACAAGATTCAACCTGTGGAAAATATATATTTGTTGGAAGTTTTGTTTTCTCTTTTGAAAGCGTAATTTGATAATAGGCCTGTAATGAAATATGTGGTTAACCTGATGTATTTTTTTTCATTGTTTGATTGTGCAAAGAAGCTTAATAAGTGTCGTATGTTGTGCTCTAATACTTGCCATATATACCCTATCAACATTTTTAGTGGTTTGTTTTGCAAGTGTAATTTTCGGTACCCCCCTAGGTGAGAGTTTCTTGTCTGAATTGTATCTGATGTTGGTCTGTTTGAGAAGCAGGGTGGGGGTGATGGATGGTACATGCTTTCCTCCCTCAAAGTCTAGAAGATGAATTAAGACATTTTGTGTCTATTCTCCCCCCCCCCCCCCCCCCCCCCCCCCTCCCAATCGGGAACTGAAGAGGTTGGTGCAGTTATTCGCTGACCTTTCGATTAAAATCTGTCTGGTGCTGCTTATTTTCCTGCCTAAATTGAATTGCCTTGGTTGCCATTTGACACAAACACGGTGCTACTTCTGTCCTTGCAGGTGGAGCCTCTTTTGGAGGTGAATGTTTGCCTTCATCTCCTCGAACTTAAGTATCATGTGATTTGCTTTGGGGCCTATTTCTGTCTCTGTTTAGATGTTTAGAAACGTCCAGCAGAACCTGTGTTTAAACCAAAAATGCAGACATTTGTGAAATGAGACTATATTAGTTTATGCTCCTCTTGTACATGACCCAGTTTGAGCTGAAATGAGTGTGTGAGATACAGAATATCATGTTCTTAAATTGGCCCGTTTCTTTGACTTCTAAAAATATATTTAATAAAAATTAAAAAATCACTCAAACTCGGACCGATCCTGTGCTAATTGCATTGAGGGTCCTAAACATTACTTTGGCTGCAAATATTCACACGTTCACTCATAAACGTTTTATTTGCTCGTTGATGTAAGCCTACATTATAATTTCCTCGAGTAGGTTGGTGACTGTAATAAACAAAGAAGGGTCAGCTTCTTCACAAATGACTTTTCACAATGGTTTAATATCGGGTTATCTTTCCAAAAATTGACATTCATGAAATGAAACGCTGCTGTTAAAAGTTGTCAAAACTTTGTTTTCCATTGTGCCTCCCTGTTCAATGCATTAGTGTTTTGGAGTGTAGAATCAGCTAAAGTTTTGCTTCTTATTGTTTCATGTTCTGGAGGGTGCTATGGCTGCCTGGCTGAGTGGAATTTGATGTGTTTGACCAGCAATGTTTTCTCTCTTTATCCGAGCCAATCTTTTCCTGATAAACTGGCCTTGCAATAATCAAAGAAATGCTTGGCGTGTGCAGTGTGTTAGCTGAAGGTTGCTGTGTCAGGGCGTTTTCTTGTCTCCACATTCTAGGAAGAGCACGACTCCAATCGGATCAGGGTTACTTGGAAAGATTGTAAAACTGCGTCAAGATGCTACCATGCTTGGCCATGCGAGGCCCAGCGTGCGATTGCTCCTTATTTATGGTTTACTCACACCACTGTAGGTATAGTCCATAGTTACACTGCTGAACCAAATCCTATTCTGCATCATGATCCGATGTAACTCGCTGCTTTTGAGACCCACCCCTTTTCTACCTGTTGCAGGTGTAAACACAGATTAAACCAGATTAGTGTCAGTCTCAACTTATTTTCTTGCTTTTCTCTTTGTGTCTCGTTGATAAACACTTTCTGGAAATTTAGGGTACAGAACTTACCCAGCAAGCTGTAGCAATATAGAATGGAGCTTCTAATATTGTGGCAGTGCCAAAGCAAGTAATGTTCATGTGTCTAGCTTTCTTAACGCCACCTTAGCCTCTAAGAGCTCTAGAAATGCCCCTGGCCATCTAGCAGTTGCAGTGCCGCCTGATACTCGCTTAATATGTCTGTAAATCTGTAGTAATGCCTATAGAGTTGTTCAGTTACCAATTTCTTTTTTTTAACATGAAATGCTCAGTAAAATTGTTTAATTTGTCCAAACAAGGTCGTTGCCTTTTAATTTACATTAAGTACTTGCTCTTGTGATTTATGACGGGTTTCAGATGTAATGTAGATGATGTGTCCTCCAACCCTCCCCAGAAACCAGTTGTGCCCTTAGGGGGTTGGTTACTAGAGCAGAGGTACAAAACGTTCAGAAATATAGATGTTACCTGAACAAGTAGACCAGTTCTTTGAGTCCTTATCACATGCCCTTAAGGTTTGTCCTGGCTGCGCCTTAAATGTCAGCCACTATGAAAGGGAAACCATTAAGTCTTACTCAGAGCTGTTAAAACAATGCATCATCTTGTCAGATATTTTAGACCTTACAGTAAACACAATGTTCTTCGTATTGGGAGTGAGTCAGTCACACAAAATAATTAAATGTTCCAGTTGAAGGAATACATTAAACTGAGCTTGCAAAGCGCTCTACGGCCTGAAAGGCGAACTCTACTTGATATCCTCCAGACGAAAACTGAGAAAGACCTCAAATACTGGGTGAAATGCCACATTTGAAGCAGTTCATGAAGTCCATATATATGTGTGCAATAACCTAATCTGAGGAGGAAAAGAGTTCATATTTACCAGTGACTTTTAAAAAAGATATTCCAACTACTCTGGTATACCAGTGTTGAGTTGGGTGGGTTTGTGACCAGGTTTCTGTCCGGGCAGACTAAGTGAAGTGTGAGGGAATGACGTATGGATTACCCTTGTAAAAAACACAGTGACAAATTCTGAAGACTTTTAGAAATCCCCAGTTTTTACACTGGCAGCCAGAAGAGCTCAGCGGGATGTTCAGAAATCTTTTCTCTTATGAGTCCAAAGAACTAGTCTGTGCTGTGGAATTCGGAACACGTTTCTACCTCTGCAGTGTGCGTTTTTGAAGCCCCAAGTGAGAGATTATTACTGTACGAGTGACGATTTTATTGTCTCCAATGGGATGTTGCTGATAAAATCTTTTTCCAAAATTCTGAGGCAATAAATGCAGGATGATTGAGGTTGGAAAGAGTTCCTTATCAAACAAGCAATGGCAATGCCAAAAGATCTGGCTTTAAAGGAATGTTTTATGGTAATGTGAAGCATTGCGAGTAAATTGCATGGGAATTAATATGTATTTGTGTGGAAGCAAAGAACTGTAGAATAATATTGGTGTAGGTTAGAAAGTTGGGTAACAGTTGCACTCTCATGTCAGACCTAAACATCCATGAAGTTTAATGACTGCCGTCCACTCATCTGTGCTGCTGCCAGAGGAAGACAAACAGAATAAATTGTCTTATCTGAGACGCATCGCAATGTCATGTGTTTGCCCCTGAAAGGTAAACCTCTGCCATGTGGATAAAAAAAAAGATCACAACTGCAGTGGAGAGCATGCACTTTTTTCGTTGTAGCACACCACTTCTGCCGAATCAAAACGTGTACTCCTGACTCCCAACATGTGAAGGAGCCAAAGCCCCCTCTCTAGTTATGCTCACATAATTGTTTGGCGGCAGCTGCAATGGCAAGCCGGACCAAAATGGCAAACTTCTAGAGTTCCTGCTTTTCTTGGTAATTTTAAATGATGTAGTTTAATCATATCAGTAATAGCTCCCAATCAATCCTAAAATCTCATTTGAATACAGGCAAAAACTGTACTTCTCAGACAAATCAGAGTATACTCTATATAGCAAAAGATATCCAAACCAAAACCTCATCAGATATGCCAGACGGATCCTATATAAATGGGTAGGGCTACTGGCAGAGCCTTATTTGCGGGCACACAGGTTCCTTTAGATCAATGAATGAACTCAACAATCCAAGAGCAAGGCATCCCATCCCAACCCAACCTACCCTACTTGACAAGTCATTCAAATACAAAAGCAGAATCGAGTGGGAAATCGTATCAAAGGCCGTCAACACATCTAGGAGGGCCAATATAGAGGGTCCTCCAACTTAGTCATCCTCTACTAATCCGGTCAGCCAGAGCTCACTGTGTGCTATGAGAAGAGTGGAAACCAACTTGTGAAGGATCGAGCAGGGAGTGCTCGTCAAAGTAGTAAAACTGTCTAGCATATACCATAGCTTTAGGTACTTGGATGCAAAAGGTAAAAGCAACAAAGACCTCAAATTTGAAAAAAAGGTCTGGATCTGAAGATAGTCTCTTTAAAAGCAGTAACTAATGGTCTTCATTGCACAGGAGTCTAAAGGTGACCCTGAGGGACAAAGTTATTTCTAGTGAGTGTAAAATCAGCAGTCCTATTGTCGAAATCTTAGATGAGAAGAGACCTTTCAGTCAGTGCAAGTTCTTTTTTTTTTCTGAGAAAAATATAGAGATTCTCCTGTTGAAGTGTAAAAGTCTATTAGAACGCCAACTTGTGGCTCAGTAGGTTCATCCACCAATTTAAGCATTTCCTTGAACAAATTGGCATCTTAGGCTGATGTGACCTGTTTTTTTGCTGACCAGTCGGAGGGTTATACTACTCCTAGCTCAAATGATTGACTCTGCTTATGAAGTGTCTCTCACCTCAGCTCCGCAAAGTTCTTATAACTGGGACAACATATGGTAAGTGGCACTCGATGTGATGTATTCGGGTATGTATCCTATTGAATCATTAATTGATCATTTACACCCACCAAGCATTGAGTAACATTAGATTATAGAGTAGAAGTAGAACTTGGACAGCTCTGCTTCATGGTGGCAAGGGTTGAGAGTCGTGCCAGCAGCTCCTTACTGTGTTCCTCTGATCTGCCTTCGGGAGTCTAATTCTAGGTCTTTCCTGGACCCTGCATTTATTGCCCACTTGATCTTCTAGGGGTACATACAGGTACTTGGGGACATCCCCAGGGTATCTTATCCTAGTCATTCAGAAATGTAATGAGTGGCTTGAATGGTTTCCATTTCTGCACAGTATTCAATAAAAGGTCTTGAGCGTTATGGATTTGTCTTTCCAAAAGACTAGGACATTCTGTCTGATCAAGTTAACTTCTTCTGATCCTGTGTATTCTTTCAGTTCCAGTGTGGAAGCATTAGGCTATATCTCACTCCAGTCTGTATTTACATTTCTAATGTTTTATCTTTGTTTTGTAGATTTTCCAAATCATCTGATTTGTCACACAAGGATTGAATTTTCTGCATTTTATAGAAGGCTTCATGCTACCCCTAAGCTCTAAACTCTAAACTCTGAATCTCAGAGTGCCTACGTCTCTTGGTATTTCGTCTCCATCCTATCACTTATCCACTATGTTT
This sequence comes from Lissotriton vulgaris, assembly GCF_964263255.1. Taxonomy (NCBI): domain Eukaryota; kingdom Metazoa; phylum Chordata; class Amphibia; order Caudata; family Salamandridae; genus Lissotriton; species Lissotriton vulgaris. Next base: position 907,008,448 of record NC_141699.1, read on the forward strand.
TGCACATATCACTTATGTTCTTTTTCACATCACTATGAATTTCCACCAAGCCATCCACCCTGAACCTACAGAACACCAGCTACAGACATATTATTGGCTTTTGAGTGTCGTTTTTATTCTCTTTTTGTCTAGACAGCCCTTAAATGTGTATTCTCAACCCTTTTTTGGGCTGTATCCGTCAGGAATCTGGGGGTTTGACATTTCCTTATTTCTGCAACTAGTTGATCTGGAGTTTCAGTTCGAGAACATATAGATACAGTTACATACACTTGAACCAACATGAGATGATGGCCTTCCTAGGAGACATGGCATTTTCAGACACCGACTGCTCTGAAGACGAAACTGAAGTTACTCCATTTGGTAATATTTATTGCTTCAATGGTTTTCTAGCACTTCAGGAGTCTGTGTCCTGTAACTCATAGTTGTCATGAAACTGACTAAAAATGGGTCTTCTATAACAACAACTGGACGGCAGCGCTCTTAAATCAGACGCTTCAAAGTAAATAATGCAAAGTTGGCAAAGCGTTTCTCTTTATTTATGCTGAGTGGCCTCAGACTGGATAAGGTTTATCCCTTGTGTGTGGCCCCGGAGGTGACAACTGTTCACACCAATATTTAGGAGATCTATTTCCATCTTGAATGGATGCTTCTTGGCAGGCCAGCGTTCAAAAACCAAGTAGGCCAATCCTTGTAGGCTGACTTGGACATTCGTTATGTGCACCTCTAAGCATTCTGCTTTGCCATCTATCCTCAATAGATTTTCACTTTGACAGAGCTACACACTAGGAGCAGGGTTCGCACCCACTGCAGGACCATTTGGACTGGGAAAATTGCTACGCTGTAACCTGGAGTCTATCTCAAATTTAGGTCAACGACTTCTTCAGAACGTAGGATGATGAAGAACAGACCATTGTGAACTGGCCATAATGCTGCAGGTGAACCTCTATACGTCCTTTGATGTTGCCAACCATAATTTCTTTTCCCAACGTAGACCAGGTTTGTGAGCGTGCGTGCACTTGTGTTTAAGGTCTCTCCTGACTAACTTTTAATTATGGGTGAGAATGCAAGAATACCGTCCCTTCTCGTCATTTTAAAGGAAAAACTTCCTACAACAGAATTATGAGCTGGAATCCCTAATGAAGATTTTACAGACCTCTAAAAGGTTTGCCTCAAGTGAATACAGTCCAGTACACAATAGTTGCTGAAGTGGGATTTAACATCTAGGATCAGTAGCTCTTTAATGATTCATTAAACCAGATTTCTTTCCAGTGGAAATATTAGATTATCAGTTTGGATTTGCAGGCTAATGAATAGCTTATTTATTTCCTGGAGAAATCTCCCCAACATTACTCTTTTTCGTAAATGTTTAAAACCCTAACTCTGTCTCCTAACGGAAAAATCATTCCGAGAACCGTTACGCATGATTAGTGTCAACGCGAATGTATGTGCAAAGGCAGCGTGTAAATGTGCTTATAGCCTTGTACCCAGGTTTTTAAAGCTGGCGTGTTCAGTGTTGTTTGGTCCTGAATATAGTGGCTATTTAAACATAAGCCAACCTTACTGCAGCAAATAACTTTTTCATTCCTTTTCAAGGTGCTGTGTCTGCAGGAAGTAGTAGCAAAGGAAGAGGGGCAAAGCGCAAACAAGATGGTGGATCCACAGGCACAACAAAAAGAACAAGGAGGTACAAAACAAACCAAAGGCAAAATGTCAAATTTAGAGTGTAAAAAAAATTAAACCTCTTTACCTGAATAGCTGGATTTTTTCCATGCAGTTGAGCTTGAAGGAAGCTCCCACAATGAAATCTAGTGGAATAATTTTGAATTGGGTTGTTCGTAAGTTTTAAATCGTTGGCCCTACTTGTCCTTTACTCTGTAACCCCAAATTAAAAAAATATTAGAATTTTGGTTTGCATGCAAGGTTTTCCTAAATGATAGATTCGCCGTTGTTGCTTATATGCAGGGCCACTGGAATTGTGTGAAAAACACTGTGGACACATAATTATATATTTACTGCATAATCTGCAGATAAAAACAAAGATTTTGTTTCTAGCTTTTCTAGCTTAAACGGTTCAAAAGTTACTAAAAACACATCAACGTATGCTGCCTTGCAGTGGAACTTTGCAAAAGTTGGCTGCCCCCCTTTCTGTTGCTTATTGCTATATTTGGGTGTTGAACCTGTACTAATGAGGTGCCCATCCAGTGTTAATAAGTGAAAATAATTACTACAATCGCAAATAATTAATACAATCGCAAAATGTGCCCCGTTATGCTTCATATTTTGCCTTTTCTTGCCACACTTTGGGCCTCCCCTGCTCTATAGTTTCAGTTGCCCTGTTTATGTACTCTTAGTTGCAAATATAATGGCAGGGTAGTATTGTAAAGGTGTGTGGTTGAAGAGCTATGCATTTAGCTAATCGTCGGATGGCAGTGTGATCTGCTCATTTTAAAAGGAGGCAGCCAGATTGTGTACACACTGATTCACCTTAAAGCCATTTCTCCTAATTCGAGACCTGTTTAATTGTGCCCTTCTGGTTATTAAACAATTCTTTCACTTTTTTTGTGTAAATTGCAAAACTGTGTTCTATAAATTAATTTCAATAGGGCAGATTGACATTAACAATCACAGGCAGCCCAAGTATAGGGGTTCCTCACCAAATTGTTATAATTTTTGTGTGACAGCCTGCTGTTGCACGTGGAACCTGTGAATATTTTGGCTTGTAAAGGTGGCAAATCGGTTTTAAAAGATATGCCATGACTCCTTTAGACTGTTACGTTGAAATAAAACAATTAAAATCCTTTGAGTTTTTCATGTGGAAGTGAGTGTGTTCTATTTTGTGCATTCCTTTCTGTCATTCTCTTTAGCTGTAGTGCATTCTCAGTGTCAAGCAAGAATTTTTGTAGGTATCCTACTTTGCGAAGGGTGATTATATGGAAGAAGCAAGATTTGCCCAGGGGCAAATGGATGTAGTGTACTGGTTTCCTTCCATTATCATGGATAGCATTTATCTGGACCGGGTTGCGCTATGGGAATCGTCTTTGCTGATAAGATGTCTAATACCATCCTTTCCTTTCAGTGATCCCATGTTTTCCTCCCAGCGTCTTCCACATCATGGTTATCCTCTGGAGCACCCATTTAATAAAGACGGCTACCGCTACATTTTGGCTGAGCCTGACCCTCATGCCCCCGACCCTGAGAAACTGGAACTTGACTGCTGGGCAGGAAAGCCGATCCCTGGAGACTTGTACAGAGCATGCCTGTATGAACGGGTTCTTTTGGCTCTTCACGACCGAGGTATGGTGTATCCCACTTAGTGATTGTCCTGGTAAAGCATGACTGATTCTTTTTGTAATGAAAGATCTGTAGAACAGACTGGTGTGCACAGCCAGAACTTCACATTCTCCCTCCTAATCCCTTCAGTACCTCTGCAGGTACATAGAAGAATATGTAATTTACACAACATGTTGTGTGGTAATAATTTGTGTAACAACTTTACGTTATATGGGATGATTGTTTAGATTTATTTGCAAAATACTGAATATTTTGGAGCAGATTGGACTTTGGTCAAAGAAGATGAGGCAATCCGTGTTTGTCGAATGTCCCTTGGATAGTCTCTCTGTGTGTCCTTATAATGCCAATATAGTGGCCAAGAATCCCATATCATGTATGTCACTTTCAGGCAGCCCTGGCTTTTTAATTGAAAAACACATTGCATTCTAGGACGTGTATTTATGCATTTTGCAATGTAAGTGTGGGCATAAACATCATGTTGATGCTTCAAAGCTGTAACTTAGTGTATGAAAATTAATACTGGTTTACATCACCAGCCAAAGTATCATTTGCACTCTCATTTTCTATAGTTTCAGTATGTCCAGTTCTATTATGTGTGAGTAAATGTTTTTTTTGCTTAGCTCCTCAGTTAAAGATATCAGACGACCGACTGACTGTAATAGGAGAAAAAGGGTACTCCATGGTGCGAGCCTCGCATGGCGTGAGAAAGGGGTCCTGGTATTTTGAAATGTGTGTGGATGAAATGCCCCCAGAAACTGCTGCCAGACTGGGTTGGTCGCAGGCACTTGGTAAGCTTTTTCTCTGTGTAACTTACCTTTTGAATAGTCCTTGGCGGCCCCTTTCATTCTAGGGCCTACAAGTTTATGCTTACATTTTTTTTAAAACTATTCAATGGGTAAAGCCCTATGCACGTCCTTTAGGATCCGACAGTTCTGTGTATGTTTGTTGCTGCACGATTGACCTATTTAGAGCCTGTATTCCATAAAATACAATCATTCATACATATGTAGGCGTTGATTTAAAAATATTCACCAGGATACTCCATTGGTTAAGGAAGTTAGTGACTGTAAGGGGAAGAAGTAAAGAGCAGTGATAAGTGTTGTGATGTTTACATTTCTCTATTCTTTTAGAGCACCAGGATTACAAATAAGTCTGCAATTTCTCTGCTCCTTTTTGTGTAGTATTGGTTGTATTTTATAAGGAAATTGTGTGTGCACCTGTAGTTGAAGAGTTTAGCTTGTCCTTCCAAAGAACAACTGCTTTGAGACCCGATGTGAGTAATCTTTACTTTGGTAGATTGGGAAAAGCCATACGTTGGCTGCAGCCAGAGTTTGGATTCTAAGTCTGGTGTTGTCACCCAGCTGGTTGCAATACCCATGTGTACCTTACAGCTGTAGTTTTTAAATGGCCAGTAGAGCACACCATTCGGCTGCACTGGATAAAAAATGCTCACTTTTCCATTTTAGGCTAACGCACAGTGATGTGGGTAATGCTTGCAAATAATCTAACCACTGGCAATCCCTCAGGGTAGCATGCCAATTTAGAATTTGTTTTGACCACTCTGCATCTCTGATTAGACCCAGCCATATGCAAATCAGCCTTAATCCTGCTTCAATTGGAACATTCCATCCGAAACTGTCAAGCCAGGTCCTCTCTTAACCGAACATAAACAACCCAAGGCCGGTTTCGGCATACTAGGCCTCTTCATTCTGGTACAGCTTGGTTCCAGTGGCACAGGTAGCACAGAACCCGAGTTTGGGTATACAGTTAGAGCGTTACATCCAACACATAAAAAATGATGAAAGGAATGCTTGCAAATAGTAGAACACTGGCAATCGCTCGGAGTAGGATTCCAACTCAAAGTTGTTTTTTTTCGTGCCCATTATGCCACCTCAGATTAGACCCAGTTATTTGCAAATCAGCCTTGATTCTGCTACAAAGGGAACAGTCCATCCTCCACTGCCAAGCCAGTTCCTCTCGGACCTTGAACTCAAGCCACCCAGGCCTAGTTGGGCCTCTTCAGTCGGGTGCAGCTCTGTTCTATTGACACAGGAACCGCATCTGGGCATACCCATGGCCACTTGTTTTAAAGTACAACTAGATCTGTTTTCTAGCTCTTTACGTATGTAGTATTGCTGGAAACTGAGGTGCCGATGGTGTTTCAGAATACAAAGTTGCACCACCCTCCCACCAAACACCACAAATTTAGCTTTACCTCACTGGTTTATCAGAAGCAAACCCTGTGCTCTCCTGGTATTCCCTGTCACAGCAATAAGTTATTGCATTCATGTGTCCCCAGCACCAAGTTCTTACATATATGTTGCTGCAAGAATCATTTTCCCTGCTGCTATAGAATTTCTGCCTTGATTTTGGATTTATTTTTGCACTAATATGGCCATCCGGTGCTTCACTGCTTTTAAGTTAGTACGAAATGGTGAATGTTAACCATTCTGCCCGCTCACACATCAGTTTCTTTCTTCTCCCAAAACCTCTTCAACCCAAGGCGGATGCTGATGTTGATGTTTAGCACTGTGGTATTTAACATGTGAATACAAGAGCAACATGGTACTTTGTCAATGTGTGTTTGTTTTCAATGTGGGTTTTTGTGTTCAGTAGTATTACTAATCCCTTCCACGAATGCTATGTAAGAACTGCTTTGGTTAAACAAATCAAACGACAATTCAGTACTCCATCTCTGTTGTGTCTTATGCCATAGCTTTGTTTTGGGAACTTCAAGTAATCAGTGTGCAGGGTTTACTATAATGTTATGTTCTTTGCGTCTGTATTTCAGGAAGTTGTACTTAAATGCATACATTAAGTAAGGAGTTTGCAGTAGAGCCTTAAAAAGATGTTGAATGTGTTTTTGAAGCCTACCTAATCTAGTTAGTCATTGTTTAGGTTGAATGCGAGATTAGGTTCTGTGATGCAATGATTATTGATGCTGTAGGCAAAACTGCATTTTTTTCTGTGACACTGCTTTCTCCTCCCTCCCACTAACCACCAGTCATCTTCTCCAGTAGGTCTCGCACCTACAACGCATCGCGAAGCGATGTCGCAGCGAGACCTATAGTTGTCGAGTCTGCTTTCAAGGAGACAGGAGATGGGCACGCGCAGCATGCCGGAATCGGATCAGGTTGCGCGCGCGTTCACCCTCCCCTGTCTCCCTTGAAAGCCTCCAACACACATAGCCACACCCCCCTCCTGCTTTCGCTTCTCACACACACGCGCACACAGAGACACGCACACACACACACAAGCACACATGCACACATACAGAGACACACAAACCCCCACCGCCCCGCCGCCACCCCCACACCCAGTACAACTAAGCCCCACTCACCGCATCAGCGCCACCCGGACTTCTGCAGCCTCCGCAGGGCTCTCCCTCGGGCATGGGAGCCCCGTGTCACCACTGCTCCTCTGGGCCAGCCACTCCGTGGGCGCGGGCTTCTGCAGAAGACAAAAGTCCCACCCCACAACAGTTTTCGGTTTCAGCAGTGCACATGCACGTCTTTTGTTAAGAGTTAACAAGCAGGTAATCACTGGCTGTATGTCCTGCTGCCGGGGAAGATTCTAGTGCATGCTATATGTCTCATCTCATGGACTGCCTGGAGTTGACGTCTATCCCAGAGGTTGTCATTTCGTACATTTTACAAAAACCGGGTTGTCTTTTGGGCTCCTTTATTGCAGCATGATGTGATGTCCATCTCGTGGAGTGATTTCGAAAGTCAATGGCGATATTTATTTAGGGCTTCTGAAATCAGTATCCGTACTAACTGCCTGTCTTTTTCGTTCCAGCAGCCAATGCCTTTGCCCTTCTGTATTCCTTTTCTGCCCTATACGTCTCTTGAGTCTACAGAATGTTTAGAAATCGTGTTTAGGTCATCTTCCATAGACTCTTAGATCGCCCAAAGTTTACACTCAAACACAGGCAATTGGGTGTGAAGGGAGCCGATTTATACAGAGACGTTTTACCTCCTCGTAAACAGCGGAGGTCGGCCCGACCATCCCCATCCCAGTATTCGGAGGCAGAGGGAGCGACAATCAAAGCATTCTTTTATTTTGCAGACTGCGCCGCCTGGAGCGCGGTTTTTAGTTTAACATGGTTTACGTGAAGGTGAAGGTGGGTAACAAAGTCAAGCGGCTTCGATGGTCAACAGTCCGAACTGCTTTAAATGTGAGGCATCCGTGTTTAAGTGCAAAGATTACTGTGTGACATGCGAGCCGTTGGAAATATACCACACAACTCCACTGGAAACTAGTAACTATTGTGCGGGCAAAGTAGCTCAGTGGGTTAAGCACCCGCTGCAAGGTCCATGCTGAACTTGCTTCCCCCATGGGTCGCGAGGTCGTCGCTCAGTATTACTCTAGTGTCTGGATCACAAATATCTATTTTTCCCTTGCGGCACCTGCGTGTAGCCCTTTTCTGAGCGCTCCCAATCTCTGTTGGGAACGGGATGTGGTGCAGGGCCCAGGATCACACAACTAATTGAAGTGGGAAAGCTCCACCTCTGATATAGTTACCACAGTATAGCACGTCCCTCGCCCCAGTCGAGTTAAATTTAGCAGCTGTTAATTCACACCGCAGTGTGCTCTCTGGAGAACCGCAGAATCCCGCCATTCAGCAGCCACAATTAATGTCCGGCTGGAAGACTGGCGCAGCCTGAATCTGCTGATTATAGGGACCTGGATTAGTTGTTCTGTACAGGGCTTTAAGTGGGATGAAAAAACTGGGGGCTCTCTCATAGGAGCACGGCCGATGTAAGTAAGAGCATGGCTTAAAACTCTTAAGCTAAAAATCTGTGCTTAGCCTAGTGTGCTGCCCCACTGGTATTTTGCTCCTTCTGTCCATTCATCCAGATATAGAACACAACAAGTAACATTACACCTACAACAAGCCAGAACTATTGGCTTTGTCATTGGGCGGTACTGCCTATTGTATAAGGCGTCTAGCATTGAAGCATCGGGTCAGCTCAGCCAATGTTAATGAACTGCACAGAATTGTGAAATGCTGATTGGCTTTGAAGTGAACACGTTCCTCTGTCCAAACAGTCCACAGACAGCCGATAAGTGCAGCTCAGTTTGGAGCCGGGTGGGCTGGGCTAGAGGTGTGCCTGGTCTGTCAAGGTGATAACCTTCCCCCAACCAGTCAGACCAGATTTGGTGGCTGTTGCTTCCTAGCGTCTGAACTAAAAGGTAGGACTAAGGATAAAGTACGGGAACGGGGTGGCTGAGTGCAACTAGAACTATCTCCACTGGAGCGCCCTTACAACGTCACAGTCTGACAACTGGCAGCCAGGCATTCGCTTAGGCTGCTACCCAAGTTCCTGGAGTTCAAGCCAGGACAGTGACTGCTTTTCAGGGTACGGCAAGATATGGTGGGGCAGTTCAGTAAGGCGCGTGGAATTGCTAGCGTGTATTGACACTAGATATTCTTTTTTATGTGAAACTAGTTCAAGTAGCACCATTCTGCCACACTGACTTCCTGCCTAACATGCCACACATTTACAAATCAAGGGGTTTGCAAGAGATTAGCAGACTTAAGTGCTGTGTAGAATGTAATTTTGAAACGTTTCTTCTAGTGTAAATGGTACCAACTAGAAGTAGTCCGATTACATTACCGTCCTATTTAGTGTGTCCTTGATCATGTAGCATCCTTTTGTGTCGCAGGATTATAGAGGACTCTGCTGCTGGATCCCCAAAATATATTACTTGTATTTACGTACAATAAGTAGTTTTGCAGGGCAATCATCGGTCAGGAAGCCATTTAATAAAGGCTGTTTGTTAGAGCAAATACATCTACAAAGGCGCAGCTAATCTTAAAATCCATAATGCTTTGCAGTGCTTACTATTATTAATGATTTGGAGCTGCGTATCCATGTCAGTACATCTTGCAAACCAGGATGTCAATACATCACTGCGTGAAAAGTACTCTATTGCAGGCGTAACAATGCTTTTATTGAATAGGTCACTGTGACCAACATTTCTTGTTTTTACCCGTTGCCTGCCCAAGATCAGGATGCAGGCACACGGAACCGGCACCTCCTCACCACTTCTTGTCAGCCAATAGCAACCCCCATGCCTAGCATACACCGAGAACTACACTGCTATGGCACTGCACTACCAACTGCCTGCCTTCCTGCCCCTACACTGTTACCCCGTGGTGCAGCCACAGGACAGTGGCTACATTGCCCTTGTCTGCCTCGCAACACGTTGTTCCTGCCATGGAGGTTTCCCACATCCGGGTGCAGTTAATAAGTACAGGGACCCAAAGATATGTGGCATCGCAGAATAAGAACGGACGTGGTACAAGTAGGCTTTTTTTTATTTATTTATTAGTTTTCACTTTTATATGGCGCAAACTTTACCTGCAGGTATCAGAGCGCTTTAAATCAGCATGCTTATAACAAGCAAGACTAGCACTCTATATTACTGCCAACTTTGCTTAGCATAAGCAACAGCTAACCATTCACAAACAATGTTTATATACCAATTGCAAATTAAAAAATTAATGCAAAGCATTGTCATTTACAATGCCAGTAACTCAAACTTTAATGCTGCGAGACCTATTGCATTGTAAATGCTTGTGTTGTCTTGAGTTTGCCAGCCTTGGCAATTAGGCAGAATAGTAACAAGGTATTGCTAATGTTGGATTGCCTCACAGATAAAAGAACATTGTTGTAGTGTCAAACCTTCTGTAATTAATTTTTTTTTAATCTACAGGCAATCTTCAGGCTCCTCTTGGGTATGACAAGTTTAGCTATTCTTGGCGAAGCAAAAAGGGGACCAGATTCCACCAGTCTATAGGCAAGCATTATTCCCCTGGCTATGGACAAGGCGATACACTGGGCTTCTACATCAGTCTTCCAGATGACACGGAGACTGCCAATGCTGTGCCCGATACCTACAAAGATAAGGTACCCAGATTTACTTTACCGTATGGCTTGAGTAAATATGGTTTTAGAAATGGACATCAGTATGGGGTCAGTTGGGGTAGCGACTGCATACTTCTGGCTTGCCCTTTGCTACCTCCAACACTGGTCTTGCTGCCCTTGATTTCAGGGGTTAGAAAGACTGAATAAAGTAAGAGATCCTAAACAGGCCTTCAAAACCCCTTGCCTTTCAGCTTCCCTTTCAACAAAAAGTAGGATGTTGTAAAGTGACTAATCCAGAGACTGGGAATCGCCCATTTTGTTTGGCTCATTGTGTGATAGTACTTCTACCTGAAGCATTTTAGTGAATAGGTACCCTTGGAAAAGCGTGACCAGTTCTGAAATTTATACAGCTTAGTGATTCAGTAAGAAATGATTTGGTTCGGAACTGTCCTAAAGCTATTGGATTTTAAAGATTCTGTAGAATTGATGGGTTGTTAGAGAACCTTTGAGACTACAGGTCAAACTTCTATTTCATCTTTTAGCAAAATTCGAACCAAGAGAAATTGCACTGTTCACTTGCATTTAAAGAGGATGTTCATTATGATTTTCAAAATTGAAAGCAATTGTTTTTATTTACATTGTGCGTGATCAGTTTGCATTGCAAGCTACCTGGAAAACTAATTTATGGAATGATGTTTAAATAGGAAACCCTTCTGTGTTTGTTCTCAGTTTTGTGTGGTTACTTTTTTCATGGAAACCTGTGCATTTAAATTAAGTGTGTAAATCCAGCAGTTTTGTTAACCTCCTTCTTACAATCATATGGAAGAGCAGGTACAAAGAAAAGCTTCTCTCATGCTTCATCTTTTTCTGTAGGATTTTAAAGCCATAATCTGTCAATTTTCAGTACATTTTTCTCTTCAGTGACCAACTGAGCAGTAAGACAAAGGCTTTGTAGTGCAAAAGCTGGGCAGGTTATTGTAGCATAGACCGATTTCAGCAGGTGTCTTGTACCTGGGGTTGATAGCCAGTGGTCTGAACAGTGCCTGCAGAGTTTTGAGTAATATGCAATGTTGGACTTAGCCCTTTTAGCAGGGTCATCCCTAAACTTGTTGCCTTTCTCCTAGCCTTTTTTCTGTCATGGTGTTGGTGGTTTTAGGACTCTGGGCACTTTAGCACTGCTGTTCAGTGTAAAGTGTGTGTGCTCTCTGTGATAAATATGGCAAGATTGGTCTACACCTGTTTGGCCTATTTAATTTACCTGTCAGTCCCTTGTAAAATGGTATTGCATATACCCAGGGCTGGTAAATTAAATGCTAATGGTGGAGTTGCAGTGCCGATTGCGACACCCACTAAAGTAGCCTTGCAAACCGATCTCAGGCCTCTGCCATTGCAGGGCCTGTGCGCTCAGTGTTACTGCCGCTGTGACGTGACACCTAAAGTGTGTGCCATGTACCTTAAAAGTGTGACATGTCCTGGTAGTGACAAACAGCCATTTTGGTTTCTCACTACTGTGGGGCTGCCCTCCCATTGGAATGCATTGGGGATTCCCTGATAAGTATTTCAGTAGTAATTCCTGATATAAGGAGCAGCGTGGTCCAGTTTGGTATGTTTGAAATGGTAATAATAAATGCTACGCAATGGTGTGCGCAGATTTATTATCACTATTTTAGAAATGCCGCTTTTAGAAGTTGGAATTTCTGTGTGCTATGTGTCTGCCTGTGAATTGCATGTCTGGCTTTTGAGTGACAGGGGCTGGGAGGTGTTTGTGGCTTCAGAAGGGGCAGGGCGAGTCAGCAGTAGACTGAATGGGACATCTGCATTGGGAGTAGTGGGAGGAGTAATCTGTGGTAATAGGTCTGTGCCTAGCCTGTACAATGCTGGCTCCGCCCCCTGTGGTGTCTCTGATCACTGAGCCCCCACCTGACAAAGGGGAAGAGGAGCCCTGTCAACAGAGTGCTCCAAATCCCCCTGAACCCGTTGCATCTGGTTCCCCCAAGCCCTGTGCTGCAGGCCAAGAGAATCTGTGTATAAATACTGGGGCTGTGACCCCATGAAAATGTGAGTTTTCAGATTTGCTGGGGCTTGCTGCTGCTGAGGCCTAGAAGGAGCCGCCATGGGAGCTTGCCTCCCTGCTGGAAGGCCCGGTGTGCTGGCCTCCCTGTGCCCAGCTATGCCCCAAGGATGCTGGAGGACTACTGTGAGCGCTTTTCTTTTACTTCCCAGGAACCTAAGGACTCCTAGTGCCTGGGATACATTTGTTCTTAGGGCCCCAGGAGGGGTCCAGGGGGGCCTGTGTCTCTTCTATTAATGCTATTTTTACATCTGCCTCGCCTGCTAGAGTGCATTGTAACGATGAGGGCATGTTGATAGAGAGTCCCAGAGAGGGGCTCAGGCGGCACAGTGGGGCCAGGGCTAATTTCTTATTCACAGCTGCGCTGCACCAGTGCGGGCCGCTGCAATGTGGCGCATTTTTGTGTTCAGAGCCCATCTTTGGTTATTTCCCAGTTGCGCCGCCGTAGCGAGCAACTGCAACGTTTTGCTGTATTTGTTTTGGTGTCCCCTTGGGGACCCACCCAGAGGGCCCAGTGAGTGCTCATGCCTACAGTGATGTTTACAGCTGCACAGCAATTAGTGGCAGCTGCAACGTTTAGGCCTGCGCAATTGCGCACTTTGGGATTCTGCTGCATTGACAGCCAGCCCTGAAATTTGGGACATAGGGCATTTGAGCCCTCTGAGAAGGCCGGTTGGCCAGGGGGACTGTGTCCGGTTGGTAGGGCGCAAGGCCCTAATGTGATTGCATAATTAGATTTATGCTTGTGATGCCAATGACATAATGTGTTTGTTTAGGCTGTTAATGTATAATTCATATAATGCATAATGGGTTTATGCTGGTGAGGCCTATTGCGTAATGTTTGTGCTAATGAGGTTTGGGCCTAATATGATTTATACCTAATGTGATTTATGCGTAATGTTATGCCTAATGTCATGCTATGGTATTTTAGGATGGTGTCTAATGCGATAATGCTTAGGTCATTATGGGACCAGTGGGGGTCTAACTAGTGATTAATATTTGGTATTGTATGTGCATGAAATTAGTATTTCATCAACCTTATATATTTTTCACCTGAATAAATGGACCAATTCAGTTCTGTTAGTAATGGTACATGGGATCATTGCTCTGGTCCTGACGAAAAACCTTAGGGGTGAGGCTTGAAACGTGTAGACCAGGAGATAATCACCCATCCTAGTGTAAGTCTCCAATCGCCACTTTTTAGCAATACCCGCAGCAGGGTGGGAAGAACCAGATGATGAAGCATGCCACCTTTGGTCACTTTGGTAGGTGAGGATTATTTTAAGAAACCTCATTGCTTTCCTTAAATCATTATCTAAACCCTGATAGGGAAGTTAGTCTAATAGCAAGCAGACTTCTTTTGGTTATGTTCTTAAGAAAAATTAGACCGTCCATCTAACGGTCCACAAGAATATGCATGTTAGAACCGGCTGTCTCTAGTTGGCAGAGGTATACATTTCTGACAAATAGGGACACTCCTTTTCTAGTCAGGGCAAGGGGATCACACCCTTTGATAACCCCTGCTCACCCCCTTGGTAGCTTGGCAGAGCAGACAGGCTTATCTCAGAGGCTGTGTGTTAAGCATTTATGACCACATACAGTAATAAAGTGAATACACTACAAATGGACACGACACCGTAGTATTATAAAAATAAGGATCTTTATATAAGGCTTAGCACAAGACCAAATAACGACAAAAATATACACAATCTTAATAAATAATCTTGGAAGGGAAAATAATAGTTCAAAGGTAGTTTCTTCTTTAGCACAAAGTCTTTTTGTATCAAAGCAACTCTTCTTCCTGGAAACACAGTTCTTAGCAACAATGTAACCCACACAGGAGTTACACGACGTCGAGGCAAAGTTAATCCAAAGGTTCGGCGTTGACCGCGAGGAGCGCTACGTCGAGCCCGGAGTCACACGGACCCCCAACAACACAGTACCTTAGGAAAATGAAGCACACGATGATCAGCGGCGTCGAGCAATCCGGCGTCGCGTCTTCGGTGTCGATCAGGCCTCAGCAGGCGTCGTTGTCGATGATACAGTTGCACAGTGTGAGCAGCGCTCACGGCGTCGAGAGGGCACGAGGGCGACGCGATCAGCAGCGGTGCAGACACGAGGTCCCTTGGAGCTGGAGCCGAACTCACTACTCACTGGCGTTGCTGCTGGCGTCGATCGGGCCTGGCGGCCGGCGTCGAGGAAGCGGGACACTTGAGCCGTCACTCACGGTGTCGAGCTGGATTTGGCGACGCCCGTCGGCGTCGAGATTGCTGGTTCTTTCAGAGGTGCTGGATTCACAGGTTCCAGCAAATAGCACTTTAAGCAGATGAAGTCCTTTAGCCCTGTGACTTCAGCAGGAGACTGGCACTCTTCCAGTCCTTGGAGATTTTCTTAGCAAGCGTGAGAGTACACACACAGTTCCTCTCTCCTGGTTCCTTGGCAAAAAATAAAGAAGCACTGCAGGATTCCCCCCAGCAAACAGCACACTGGCAGAAGGGGTAGGCAAGTCCTTGGATCATCAGACTTCTTGTCCTTGGTTTCAGGGTTTCTTGTCAGAAGTGATCTGATTTCTTGGTTCAGGGGTCCTTCTCTTATACCCCTTTTCGGCTTTGATCCCTTTGTCCATGCAGGGGAATTTCCCAACATCCTGGGTCTGTTGTGGGTGGAGCCAGGCAGCAGCACCTGGCCTATTCACTGAGCAGGGCTGGGTCCTCAGACGCCCAGCAGGAGGTGGAGCCAGCATTGTCACTGGCAGGAGCAGAGCTATCGGCCTCCTGGTAGGAGGTGGGGCTAGGCTCGTCCATGGCAGGCACAGAGCCATCAGCCGCTTGGCAGGAGGTGGAGCCAGCATTGTATCAGGCAGGGCAGGCTATCAGCAACTACTCTCCCCCTACTCTCAACGCAAATGTCCCACTCATCCCACACTGACTCATTCAGACCTCTGGAGCCACCCAGCTCCTGTCACACACACGCAAGACCAGCAGAAACCAGAAATGGTTAGACAAGAAAATAGACACTTTCTAAAAGTGCTATTTTCAAACCCAGAGTCCAAAAACCATCCACACCAACGGATGCGTAATTAAACCCCGAGTTCAGGGATACCAAACTCGACATTGCACCATGCTCCCCGAGCCAGCTAGGATCATAGCATTAATAATCCCGGCGGCCCATTGTAACTAATGGAGAGCAGCTTACCTCGCAATAGTGAAAACGAAGATGACTGTAATTCACTATTAGGACATACCAACTTGGTCAGGCGTGTCCTACCTTATACTTACAAGGCACCCTGCCCGCGGGCCTACCATAAGGGTGACTAACATGAAGTCGAGGGAAGGTTTAGGGACTGGCAAGTAGGTGTACTTGCGCAGTCAGCGTGACAGTACCAGACTGCACGTGGGTCTCGCAATGACCGACCCGTAGACATTCTTTTACGAGGCCGCTCTTGTGGGTGGCACAACACGTGCTGCAAGCCCACGAGCGGCATTTGTATTTACAAGCTCCGGCACTCCTGGTGCACTAGACTAGGGACTGACAGTAAACCAAATAAGCCAAACATGGAATACAATCGATACATCAATTTAACATAGGGAGCACTTGCGCTGTGGCACTGATCAGCAGTGGCACAGCGCCCAAAGCATATACCAGCAAAACAGTGAAAACAGTGGAGGCAAACAGAAAAAATGGAGGAGAGACTCAAGCTAATGATGTCAGGTCTAACAATGCACTAACTCAGTTCCTCTTGGGGCAAATGATTGATCAAGATAGAATTATGAAGCTTTAGATTCAGTGGTGTTGGAAGTGTTACAGAGAGTAAACACATTGTTACATTTGGTAGCAATTGTTTTCTTCTTAGAAACCTTGAGGTTCTTCATACTATTTTGTTATACACCTGCTAATGTTGCCTCATATTTTGGTGATGCCGGTCCTTCATCACTGGGGCTTCCACTATATGTTCATCTCGAATAATGTGGCTGCCCTTGTATCATGATGTAAGCAGTGTGCGTTGTGAGTTACATACTTGCATGACCACCGTTAACCTTTGTTCCGTTGGTCCTCAGTTTCTCTTCTCAGTGTACTTCTGTCCGTATTCAGATTTGTCACTTATGCTATTGGAAGCAGATATGCATTGTTTAAGTAAATTTTGATAAGTGTTTGCTGAATGTTTTGATCTTATTTCATAGGCTTTGATTAAGTTCAAAAGCTATTTGTATTTTGAAGAGAAGGATTTTGTGGACAAAGCAGAGAAGAACTTGAAGCCGACTGTTGGAAGCAAAGTAAGTGCCTTACTTGAAGAAAATGATGGTTTAAGGGTGCTATGTGGGTCAGATGACGCCAAGCAATCTGAAAAAAGGCAGCCAACTGAGGCGGAAATTCTATATGGCTGTAGTGTTGTGGGTGAGGCAAAGTGGAGGTAGGGTAACAGGACACTAGAGTAATTGTGGCAGCTTATTAACAAGGAAGAGGGAATGGTTTTCATTGGGCATATAAGGGGCATCGGGTGCAGGTGACTGTAGAGATGGGACACCTAGTTGGTGGTTAGATTAGTGAATGAATCAAACTTGCTATGTATAGGGTAAAATGGATAAATGGTACCCGGTAAAAGGGTGTGGTAATGGAGAAAAGCAAGCAGATTACAATATCGGGAGAATAGAGTGAGTAAAGGGTAATAACATGGGGGGGGGGTTCTAAAAACAGACAGAGTAACAAAGTTGTTGACCACAAAATATGCAGACCTATATTAAGAATACTGTCTTTGTTGATGGACCAAAAAAATATGGCTCTTGGCAAACAAACCACATTGGCTGCCTAAATTGTGAAGGTGTAATAAAAAAAAAAACTGTACATTTTTTGGTCTAGTGCTTTCCCTAGTAATGTACCTACAACTTTCAGTGCATCCTAGTTTCTGTAAAATAAGACACCCCAACCCAATCTACCTGCACACAACTACACCTCTCTGCCCTCACCCCCTTCTCTCCCCCTCCCATTCCACTGCCTCCTTTTCCATTCTCGCTCTCTTCCCTCCAAATATTGAAACAAATAGTCCCTTTAGATGAGGATGTATCCAGTGCCTTTCATGTTTGATGCGCTAAAAGGGAGACTATGCCATGTTTAAAATTCATCCGCATAGGTTACCCACCTAGCAATATCTGTATTTGTGCAGTTAACAGTGGTATCGTTATGCTGCTGGAGTGGGATAGCAAAAGTCTTTGTTGCTATCTCTTCGCAGCGACATGTTTTCACTAAGCACATAATGCAAATTAAATGAACTCTGGAGTACTCCATTGTATAATGGTCTCACCAAGATGACAGAAAAGCGATCTACAAAAGATATAAAACCATTGGAAGCTCCCAAGAACCATTCAACACTGGGGGGACAAGGGGTCCTACAATACTAGAAGTGCCAACGCACAATCATCCACTATTTGCAAAGCATAAGATCATCCGAGGGTGATGTGCCCTGAAAGTTATTCCATGTATACAGTATGCTACATAATGGGTATTTATTTTATTCTTCAGATTGTTTTCTACAAAAACGGTGTTAATCAAGGTGTGGCCTACCAGGATATATTTGAAGGTGTTTATTTCCCTGCAGTCTCTTTGTACAGATGCTGCACAGTAAGTATACACTATTTCTCTGTATACAAAAGTTCTCTGGCTCTTCTTAATGGGTAAATCTAAAACTATGCTAGCAATGCTTCCTTTCATCAAACAGAAGATCCCTTGCAGTCTCTCTACAAAAATTGACAATTGCTTAAACCATGGAAGAAACTGAACACGGAGCTTTCAGGTAGAGCCGATTGGGATGGCAAATATAAATTCCAATGTGTCCATACTGCGCAATTGTATGTTGCAATCAAAATGAACAGACTACATTTGTGTTGTTAAAACGAAGGGTGTCATTTAGCTTCAGATTTTTCTAACTACTGATTCCTAAGATTAAGCCCTGGTCGCCAGACTGGATCCTGACAATTTTGTAACTGTTCTCCCACACACCAGTAGGTGGCATCATGCAGCTATGTTCATTTTCCATAGCACCCCAGAAGTGATGGAGCAAAGCAGCATGTTTGTGCCACCCCTATGCAATGATGTAAGTTTGTTTATTTTTGTGCCTTCAAGCATGGATCCGGTGCTCTGCTCTCACCTTCCGATTACTCATAAAAACCTTGAACATGGTGCTAGCGAACAATTTTCCCATCCAATGGCTGTGCCTCAAATACAGGAAGTAGCTGTCGGCCGTGCAGCCACACAAGGTGTGCCTGTGGTGCATGAGCTCCTGATACGACTCAAAAGTAGTGTGGTTCATGTTCCCTGATGTACCCGATGGCGATTTAGATTCCGGAAGGCAAAGCTGTACGTCACCAAACACAAGAGGTCATGCTCTTCCTCTAGTCCTGCTCACTCTCCAAGTAACTTGTTCTGTCAGTCACAGAGCTGTCCCACAGCTACTTCACTTCTTGCTCCAAATCTTCGAGTGAGTCCACGTCCAAGCGGAAGCATAAGAATGTGGGGCAGGATTCGATCCCATCCTACCACTGATTCCAAAGAGAACATGCAAGGGCATCAAGATGTAAGTTGCATACCACAAGGTCACCTGCCACAGAATAGAGTCCTAGATTGGTCCAGACATACCCTGAGATGCTCAGGCCATTGTTATCCTCGCAGCAGATTAAGGCCATGCTGCAAATTTTCAGTTCACTTTGAGATCACTCATTCAGACCTTTCGACCCTCCAGAACTACAGGAGCCGCAAGTCAGATTACTGCAGGCGGTCCTGAGGACGCAGGACCCCACGTTGCCGTTTGGAGTTTTATTCAGCAGACTGCAGGCGGTCTGGCTACCTTGAGAACAGGAGGATTCTCCCTGTCTCCACATTTACGGCACAGTAATTCTTTAAGCGAACACGAGATGCGGTGTATATTTACACGCATACGGATTGAATTTAGAGGAAATAGCTGAAAATTGCTGATTTTGAGCAACATCGTGGATTCAATCAATTCTTTGAATCTAAAAGATATTTTGTCTTTAATGGGGCATTGTTAGTTTTAATCCTGAGAAAGGTTTTTGGCCTGGAATCATTTGCCATAACCGAAACGTGTCGATGCATTTAAGTGAAAATACACTGAGTAACTGAACAAAGAAACTCCTGTGATTGTGAAATTAAACGTACAACCTGGAGTAGGATTCAACTATTTAGAAAACTTGTGTATTTTCCTTTTTTAACTGGAATATTTTTCCTTGTGTACTGACCCTTTAGGTTTGTGTATATGTATATGTTTTATGATATTAATACAATGTTTTTAATTTACCAAAATAAAATGTACATTTTATGTATGACTGCATTATGTTTATCATTTTCTGCTTCTAGTTTGTGATATTGAAACTATTTGCTTGCATGTATGTTGAGTTCTGAATTGTGGTCAGCATATAAGTTCACCCAAAGGGGAAACTTTCTTGACAGTTGGTCCTCCTGCACAGACAGTCCCCTTAGGGCCCATTACCAGAACCTTCCCGAATCTGGTATAGACTTCCACTGTAGGCCCCAAGGTCCATACTGGTCCCCTGCTGCCCGTACCAAACCCGTTGATGTGTAGCCAATGTCCATGTCGAACTCCACATGGACATCGGCTAGAGCTTGAACGAGGTCACGCTATGAAGTTAGAAAAGCACAACTGATTGTTTTGCAGCCTGACTCTACACTTAGTGCCACTACTGCCTCGCAATTATCAACAGAGCTCCATTTTGGGGGGGGGGGGGGGGGGGGGGGGGTGGTTGTAGCTCTGATACTGTGCCAATGCATAATGCACCTCAGGATACTGATAATGGGGACGGAGTAGGCTTGCTCCCCACATCATTTTATGAATGATGCCTTAAACCTTGATTTACATAACTCAAGTGTGCTTGATGGCTCAACGGAGACCATAGTTCCTTCAAAACGGTGTGCCTGAGCAGATGAGCACACGTTGATTTCTTGCTGCACAGAGACTAGTAAACAAACACAAGGAGAAGATAGACTGAGCTCTGAAACTTTTCAGACACTCATCCCCAGTCACAGATCTGGGTTGAATCCATCATCATTATTTAGCTCACTTCGCCACCTCAGTTCAGACCGCGCTATATGAAAATCAGTCTTGACCCTGTGCCTCATAGGAACAGTTCAGCCCAAACTGCCAAGCCAGATCTTCCCTGAACCGTAAACAAACAAAACAAGTGATGGACAGAATGTGGATCAATGTCACACATTCACCCCAGTCCAAAGATCTGGGCCCAAATCCATCGTTTATTTGCACTCCACACCACCCTGGGTTAGACAATGGCGATATGCAAATCAGCTCTGACCCTGTTGCCCCATGGGAACAGTCCAGTCCGAACTACAAAAGCCATGTCCTTCCCAGAACGGAATCAAGCATCCGAGGACCGGACCGGTTTCGAGGTAACACCTCTCATCAGCCCGGCTAGCTTGACTCCAGTGGTGTGGAGTGCCTGGGACCCACGTCTGAGCATCCCCAGCGCACTTATGGCGGCAATTGCAAACAAAACAAGTGATGGACAGAATGTGGATCAATGTCACACATTCACCCCAGTCCAAAGATCTGGGCCCAAATCCATCGTTTTTTTGCACTCCACACCACCCTGGGTTAGACAATGGCGATATGCAAATCAGCTCTGACCCTGTTGCCCCACTTGTTGTTTTTGCAATTGCCGCCCTAAGTTTCTGCTTCCTCTGTATTAATAGAGTGCATAGCATTTAAGGTGGTGGTGCGGGGACATTGCGTGGGACAAGCTGTGGGGGTGCGTAGGGAACTAGACCGCGAGTTGCTGGATAGAGATGGAGAAATACAGGAGTTGGACAATCTTAAGAGACAGCGGCGCAGGCCCATGCACTCCTTCTGGACAAATGCACGCAATACACTGACACTCTGGAGCGACTTAGGTCCCATGACTACAAGGCATATATGGAGAAAGTAGAAGGGGAGGAGGGATGGGCTGGTCGTCTCCTGTCCTGGTTGATTCGGCCAGAAACGCACAGGTCTCCGATTATGCGCATACGGACGGCTGATGGTCTAACCCTGCATGATCCAAGAGAAATTAACGCTCTGTTTAGGAACTACTATAAGGCCCTTTACGACACCCCCCTCACCCCACCTCCAGGACCCCCTTGGAACTGTTGATGCTTTCTTGGATCCGTTAGATCTCCGCACATTGGACGCTGAAGCATGTGAGGAATTGGGTAGGCTAGTGACTAGAGGAAGTACAGGGAGCCATTGCTGCTATGGCTAACGGGAAAATCCTTGGCCCAGATGGCCTGCCGGGAGAATTCTAGAAGAAATATTGTACTGAATTAGTCAAAGGCTTGTGACCTTGTATGCGGAGTCTCTTCAATTGGGTTATCTGCCGGACACCAAGGGGGATGCATTGGTTGTCCTACTCACCCAAGACTGCGTCCCCGGATCCCGTGGTAAAAGATTATAGGCCCCTCTCAATGCTCAATACTGTCTTTAAGATACTTAGTAAAGTACTGGCGCTCGGCTACTTCCGCATATGCAGGACCTAATTCATCCAGACCGAAATGGGTTTATTCCGTCCCGCAACACCTCGTATAACTTCCGCCGACTATATACTTGGTGCTGTACCACCCAGAAGCACACGCTCTCCGGCGGGCCTCCATGCTGTCAACTGCCTACCTGCTAACTGTTATGAGGCAGCTGGGTATGGGTGATGGATGAGTGGCTTGGGTACGACCATTTCCCCACAATATCTCGTAACACGAGGCACCCGACAGGGCTGCCCCCTGTTGCCACTTCTATTCGCCTTGGAGATAGAACCTTTGGCCGAATTATTCTGACAGGGGTGTTTGGCATGGGTTTGACAATAGGGGACAGGACCTATATTATTTTGTTTTACGCAGCTGATTTATTACATCTGTAATGTTGTTCAGGGGCGAAAATGGCTCTGCAACATCTGGATTCATTTGGGGAACTGTCAGTTCCGGTCCCCCCAGAACCCCCCCCCCCCACCTGCACAAAAGGACTGGGAAATGTAGGTTGGCTAGCCGTGAAGCACATTGTTGAAGTGAGATAAGGCGCTCATGGAGCCCTGAAGTGAACAGATTTGGGGACTCTTCCCCACCCCTCCACTCACCCCCACCTGCGCTCATGGAGGCTACCCTTTGGTGGCGTGCATGTTAAAATGTGGTTCAAAACTACTCTGAATTTTCAGTGTTAAAGATATTTATAGTTGTGACCATGAAAAAAAATCTGTTAAATTGATCCTCACAGCCCTACTACTTAAACAATTCTCTTTTTGAGACTTCTGTACAAAGTAAGGAATAAGTAACAAAGAGGAGGGCCACATTGATATTTCCTTATTGTTGGAAAGTGCCTTTTTTTGCATAGTTACCCCCTAACCGTTTGCCTAGAACTGATGCCAACCTTACTAATGTGTGTGCTGGGATCCAGGCTCTAGCACTTGTGTTCTTTCCGAAAAACTGTACATTTGCATCCACAATTGGCAAAACCTCTGTTCCACATGCAAGTCTCTTGTAAAAGGTGCCAAAGGGCCTTATGACCAGAGAGTCTCTGAGGGCTACAGCATGTATTATGCCACTCTCCGAGACTCCTCACCTGGCGGATACTTCCTGCCACTGCAGCCTGTGTGTCCGAGTGGGACTCCAAACCCAAATGTCGACATGGCACCCGTCCTTGGGGGCCATGCCTAAAGAACACTGATTGTGCCATGGAGAAGTCACCCCTCTAGCAGGGCGTACTATACCACAGGTGAGGGCACGGTGACACGAGCACTGGGCACCTACAGTCTCTGTGCCATTCACAGACATTGTAAGTGCAGTGAAGCCATTTTGAGCGCATGTACTGAGAGGTTGTCATCACGAACTCTCCAGCTCCATGATGGCTTTACTGAAGACTTAGAAGTTTGGTATCAAACTTCTCCGCACATTAAACCTGCACTGATGCCGGTGTCTGATTTATTTTAAAGTGCACTCTGCGGGCATCTTAGAGATGCCTCTTGAAACGTGACCATTCCTGGTGGTGTTCCTGACTGGCTACCAGCCATCTGCCACCATAGACATGTCTCTGGACCCGAGAGCCCTCCGCTCTCTGGGTCTGGAAACAAAGCACATCCTGAGCAGAGGTGTCATGCCTCCTCTCCCTGGATGGGCCGGGTCCATGAAGGGGGAGTTTCAAAGGTCAGCCACCTTTGTTAGCTACCACCAGGCTTTTGCTGCAATCTGCAACTGGCTCCCCCCGGTTTTTACCCCCATTTGGGCACAGGAACCGGCGGGAAAACCTGGCCAGGAAGAGAGGTGTACCCACCTTTGCCATCCCCACCCTTCAGGTGGAGGAGGCGAGGTGAAGCACACATCTTGGTCACCTCCATCTTTAAGATGATGGGACTCAGCCCATTAGGAGGAGTATTATGCCCCTCTCCCACTGAAGGATGGCATACGAGGGGGTGTTAACACCCCAAGCAGGGGACCCATTGGTCCTGACCTGCACACACCTGTAAAACCCCTCAATCTAGTATTTACGGGTGCCCCTGAACCTTACCTATTCAGTTTTGATGGACTAAAGAAAAAGACAGAAGATAGTCGCTGCCGGACCGGGATCTGAACAGCTACAGGAAAAACTCTGCAAGAACCCCGTCACCTGCACCCAATTTGACCTCTGGACCAGCTGTACTTCCAGAAACCTTGCCTGGCCTCCAAAAAAATCCCAGAGGCCCTGCAAACTTCGCTAAAGTGCCCAAACTTTGCCAAAGTGGCAAGAACCTCCCTCCAGATAAGAGGCTCTTGTCCCCAGCGTCCGCTGGTACAAGAACCGCCACAGTGAGGACCGACACTGGTGTTGATGTGATTCACTGCCACAAAAGAACTCCGACCGCAGTGGCAGAGGACCGACACTTGTGTCTATGAGACTGCCTTGCAGAAGAAAAGCATCCCAGAGAGACTGACTCCACGACCTTGAGGGTTCCTCTCGGGCCCCATTGACCCTAGCTGTGCCCAGCTTGTGTCTGAGAGCCCGTAATCTCCTGCAAGTGGCACCGTCCGACTCCTGGCGCCTCTTACTCTACTGCCCGACCGCGACCTCCTGGTGATGGTCTGACGGTGCCGGAACTCCTCCAGCCTAAGTTCAGCAGCCTGCTGCCAGCGACCTCACCGGTAACTCTGTTGGCGGTCTGCTGAAAACCAAACTGCTTCATTAATCTCTCTGGACCGTGAGGGTAAATCTCATTGCTGATATCGACCGCCTTGGCATAGATGCTGAATCCCTCACCTCGATGTGCCCCCAGTCCCCCACGACAGACGTTGCCCGCAGTGTTGGCCTGAGACCACCCGAAGACTATCTGAAAGGTGGGTACTTACTTGTAAGTCCATCACCTGTCTTTCCCTCCACAGGATTACATAGTGTTCTCTCTGTATAGCCTGAATGCGAAGTATTTTCTTTCCGACTGAAAAGTGTTCCTTGAATCACCAAACTTATCTACCTGAAATTTTTTTATATTGAAAGTATTGCAGCTTACCTGTAAGTAAACCTTTGTTCTTAAATATATTTCGAAGTATAACTTTTTATACTTACCAACTGGTCTGGATTCAGTCTTTGAGTGTGTGATAACATTTCTTGCCTGAGTGGGTCAATAAATGCTTAACACCGCCCTCTGATAACTGCTCAACCACACTAACACAAATTGAGTTGTTCGTGTTATCTACTTTACCCTCTGCTATACCTCTGGGAGTCCCCTGAACTTAGTACACACTATACCTCGCTTTGGTATAGTTTATATAGAGTCTGCTTCCTACACTCCTAGTCATGGTCACCAGAGTTATGTGGCTTGGGAGGCCTAAATTATGTGGCAAGGTTGACTAAATTATGTTCCAAGTAAAGGTAAATCATGTGGCAGATTTAGTTATTGTATTGTTTCCATATTTTGTCATTTGTTCACAGGTTAACACGGTCTAGATAAATGGTTTACTACATTAGCACCAGTTTAACACTCCAATACAGCAGTAAGCAAACTGAAGGTGACCTGTCAATCTTTGCAACGGGCCTTCTCCTGCACAGGAACATATGTTGCTTTGTTTCTAGTAAGTTTTGACCTAGAATAGAATCTGCAGATTATGCAGCCAATGATGGATTATGTGGCAGATCCATACATATGCGGAAAACGCTGCAGATGACCAAAGTTATAGACCTGACTGGTTCATTGGGAAAAATTATGTTAGATGCCATAGGTCTAAGCTATCTCATTAAAACGTTCTGACACAGGAGTATACCTGATTTATTGATTATGAAGCACACTGTGTAAAGCCAATGGGCCTTTAAGGGTTATTACTGCACCCTTTTAAAGATTGCAAATGTATTTTGTTACATTATATCTTACAATTACAGTTTTTAGGCAGGGTTGTTGGTGTTTATTACCCCTTTGACAAACCTTAGGGGCACAAGATTTCACTGCAATAATTCTTCCTAGAATCTCTTTAGAAGGTCTGACAGACTTATTTGTCTGTTAGGATCTTTTATTTAAAAAATCATTTAAAAAACCTGTTTGTATGTCTTTATCTCTTTCTATTATTCATACGTATTATCCATACAAAAATACAGGTAGGGGATTAGGGTTAGCCATCTTCTGCTATGAATCGATAGGATTGCCCTGCGAGTTACATTTCTCTGTGCACATCTGCCTGAAAATCAGTGCACTTCAGTGCCAAGGCTGGTGGGCCAGTCCTTTAGTTTTCCATTTTCTACTTCTAGATCCCTTTTCATTTCCTGCCTTCTTTATTTTATCTTCCTGTTTAAAACATGCTCCACCTCCAAAAACAGTGCTATCTGAAAGAGACACGTTCGTGATAGATTCCTTACCTTAGAATATCCCCAGGCGTCAGACTGGATCCAGGATTTTTTTTTTGTGGCGTTGTGCTGTTCCGCATCCGTTACTGGTGCCTTATTCGCCAAGATGACGTCACAGAGACTACTTAGGCGCCGCCCATGTGCACTGACGTCAGTTCTTTCTTTTTCCGTGCCAGCAAGCGCAGATCCGGTTAGAGCTCATACCCTCGTCTCTTTTTGACTAACTTTTTTGAGACTTTTGTCTCTACTTCTCTTTTGAGTCTTTGACTCCTGGTGCCATGTAGGGATGCCTGGGTTTAAATCCTGCGGGGCCTGTCGCCGTATGATGTCGGTGGCCGACCCCCATGGCCTCTGTCTCTACTGTCTGGAGCGTGATCATGACTCCCGGTCATGTTCCGACTGTCTGGACATGGCTCCGAAGGCTTTCCGGGAGCAGTTGGGTAAGCTGCTGGAGGCCCAGCAGTCGTCTCCGCGTCGTTCGAGGTCCAGGGGGCAATCAAGGGACTGACCGCAGAGCCATCGTCATCGCTCCTCGGGGTCGAAGTCGTCATACTCCGTATCGGGTAAGAGACGTTATAAGAAGAAGTCAAAGAAGCGTTTACGTGCTCCGATGTACCCCCCGTCGGTCTCTGGACGAGGGGGCCAGGGGTACCTCCCCGCGGCTCCATAGGAGCCTGTGAGTCCCGCGGCCTACCCACCTTATCCGGGTCCGTCTGCGGCTCCGGCCTTGGTGCAAGATTTTCTTGCTGCCATGGACCGCCTTTTTAGGCCTCAGGTTCCCGCCGGCATGCCTTCGGGCCCTGCGGTCACACCTGAAGGGCCTCTCTTACCGCCGGCTCCGGCGCCTCAAGGTCCTCTGCCAGTGGCTCCGGCGCAGAGAGGTCCTCCGCCGGCGACTCTGGCCCTGGTGCCTCCCACCGTTCCGTTCCCGGCACCGCAATGAGTTCCGTTCGTCCCACCACTGCCCTTTCCCTGGTTTATGGACAATTTTGCTCCAGGTTGGGACCCTAATTGGAACAAGGAGCCAGATCGGCACCGTTCCCGGCGCCGTTGGATCATTTATATTCCCTTGTCTCTCCCTTGCCGCTGCAGCCTGTGCCACAGGCTGTGTAGGCGGGGGGGACGACTGGAAGGGGTCCGGGGCCCCTCTTGCACAGCAGTGCGAGTCGGAGCAAGAGTGGGCGGAAGAGTCGGAGGATCCAGGTGGCCTTGGCCTCTCCTCAGAGCCTGGTTTTCATTCACCTCCTGCTGTAGCCATGGAGGAGTGCACCACATACATTGTGGTGCTCCGTAGAGCAGCTGAGGCCCTTGACCTTGATCTGCCTACAGTGACTCTCAAAAGTAACCTTCTCACTGAAGTCCTTCAGACTGCAGCAAGCTCTATGAAGCCTCTACTACCGTTCAATGAGGCGTTAACTGATGTGTTGGACACCTGGTCTAGACCAGCCACTGGAGTTCCTGTGGATAAGAACGTGGCCAGGCGTCATCGCCCAGCACCAGGTGACCCTGCCTTTTTAACAACTCACCCAACTCCGGAGTGCCTGGTCATCCAAGCCTCCACTTCCCAAAGCGCATTCCCTACCGCCCCGCCGGATAAGGAATCTAAGAAGCTGGTACAGTTTGGCAAGAAACTGTTTTCCTCTGCCAGCTTGGGGCTGTGGTAGGTGAACACCGCATGCCTCTTGGGCCGTTACACTCCCGCTGTGTGGGTAAGGTTTGCGCAGAGGCTGCTTGAGTGTCCAGAGGAAGTTCGGGCGGTGCTTTCCCAGGCTGTAGCTGAGGGGAAAAATGCCGCAAAGTTCTCCATCCGGTGTGGACTGGACACCGCCGACTCACTGGGCAGGACAACTTCCATCACAGTGGCCCTCCGTCGTCACACCTGGTTACGGTCCACATGGTTCTCAGGGGATGTTCAGAGCTCCCTTATGGACAATCCTTTTGATTGTACCCGCCTGTTTGGCGATAAGGAAGATACTGCGCTGCAGCCTTTTAAGGGCTCCTGGGCTACGGACAAATCCTTGGGTCTCTCCACCACGCGCCCAGCCACGTCAGCTTTTCGGTCCCTTTCGTGTCCATGGACACGTTTCTTTCAGTCAGAAACCTACGCAGAACCAACCTCAGCGCGGGCGCGGATGTGCTTCCCACCACGGCGGGACAGGAAGCCAGCGTGTGGGACAGTCCACTTCCGCTCCCGCAGCATCCGCCTCTAAACCTTGCTAGTCCGAGCTTTGGGGTGCACCCCACGCCGGTGGGCAGCAAGATTCGCCATCACCTTCTCCACTGGCATTTTGTCATTTCGGACAGGTGGGTGCTGCAAATCGTCCGATGGGGCTACTCCCTCCCCTTCGAGTCTGCCCCCCCCCCCCAGCCATGCCACCTCTGTTCCACTGCATGTCGGGGGATCACTTTGCAATGTCACGGCCCTCTTGGCCAAGGGGGCCATCAAGCACGTTCCTGGGCCAGAAGTAGGACGTAGTTATTCCCGCTCCCTTCTGGTCCTCAAGAAGGAGAAAGAGGGCCTGCGCCCCATCTTGGACCTCAGGAACGTCAACTGCTTCCTCCGGAAGGAGAAGTTCAAGATGTTGACTCTGGCTCAGGTCTTGGCTCCCCTCGACCCTGGAGACACGATGGTAGCGTTGGACTTGCAGGTCGCATATTTTCATAACCCGTCTTGCCGGCCCACTGGCGTTATCTGCGGTTCACGGTAGGCCAAGATCACTTTCAGTTTGCCGTGCTCCTCTTTGGCCTTACCAGTGCCCCTCGGGTGTTCACGGAAGTGTTGGCGGTGGTCGCAGCTCATCTGCGCAGATCAGGGGTTTCAGTCTTCCCCTATCTTGACGACTGGCTGTTTAAGGCAGGTTCACCCCAGGCAGTCGTCTCCCACCTCCAGACTACGGCCGACCTCCTGCATTTGCTGGTGTTCTCCATCAACGTGCCGAAGTCACACCTGAGTCCCTCTCAGAAGCTCCCCTTCATCGGAGCAGTTCTGGATTTGACACAGTATCCCAGACTCGCTCCAGAGGAGCGAGTCCGGGATATTCAGGCTATTATTCCGATCTTTCAGCTTCTATCCCGGGTTTCAGTCCGGATGACCCTCCGGCTCCTGGGCTTGATGGCCTCCTGCATCCTGCTAGTGCAACATGCCAGATGGCATATGCGGGCTCTGCAGTGGAACTCCGGTGTGGCGAAAGGTCTCTGTTCGAGGCATATGGGCTGCAGATGGTACATTATGAATAGATCGCCATCTGGTGTTGGGCTCGGATGATTGCACTTTGTTTTTCTCTTAGAGAGTCTTTTGTATCTTGGTGACTCCTCCCTTGGTTGGTAGTGCGCATGGGCATCGGCTCCATCCTTAGATTGTTTTTTTCCGCCATCGGGTTCGGATGAGGATCGAGACGCTCCAGATCAACTTCAGGGAAAAGTGATTTATCGGCGCGTATTCCCTTTCCAATTCGACGGTATTGTTATCGAACGTGTTTCATTTCCATTCCGGCGCGTTGCAAATTCAAAATCGAAGAAAAAAAACTTTGATCTACGTCGACGAACAGGAGGCCTTTCTCGACGCAGTCAAGCCCGGAGTCCATGGAAAGGACTCCATTCAAAAAATGTCCAACGTGTGGTGCTAAGTTCCCACACAAGGACCCAAACGAGGTGTGCAACCTCTGTCTATCGCCTGAACACGAATCCAGGGACTGCGAAGCCTGCGCAGCATTCTCCAAGCTAACGATTAGAAATCGTCGGGCTAGAAGACACGAGGTTTCCAGAATGCAGTCGGAGGCGATCCCGGAGCTGTTCGGAGACGAGCAAATTGAGGAAGAAGAGGATCAGTCTGGGTCAGAAGGGGACCAGTCGGATGTCGAAGAACTCGACGTGCAACAAACCGTGAGTGACGACGTCCCCTTACCGAAAACCCGACCCCGTGCGGTAACGACCCCGCCTTCGAGCCCGGTCAAACCGCAGAAAAAAGTTTCCGACGCCCCGCCCTCGGGCCCGGCAACGAAACCAAAACTGAAACCGAAATACTCGGCCTCCCACCATGTCGGATCCGAGAAAAGGTCGACATCGACTTCGACACCGAAGCTTCATACAAGGGAAAGCTCGGTATCGAAACATTCCATGTCGAAACAGAAACATGATTCGTCGTCCAAGACTCACTCGATACCCAGGAAGTCGGAATCGAGTAGACACTCGGTGCCGAAAACACCGAACACTGACGATCGAAAACATAAGCACCTTTCGGAACCAGGGCCTTCGGTACCGATTCAGGAGCAACAGACAGATCCCAAACAAAAGATTTTGTTTATCGATCCGCAAACTGGCAAAGTAGTGACGAAGAAGAGAAAGAATGAACAGACAGAAGATAAATCTCTTCCTTCAAAAAAGAGAACACTGGGGACAAATACAACTCCTCCTGCTTCTCCTCGACCTAAAGTCACACCCTCTTCTTCTATTCCTCACACTATGCCAAATATTCCTACACCTTCCACACCAAGACCATCTACACCTCAGTCTGATGTAGACAGTGATCCAGGGGAGGGAGAACCTCAAGGGGATGATGAAACCATCCCAGATGAGGATGACCCATGGGAAAATTATGACGTAGGGTCAGATGAGGACAACGACCCAGAGTTATATCCCTCAAAGCCTTCACCACCTGATAACACAGGGTTTGTACAGCTCATTAATAGGGCAGCAAAATATCATAAAGTAGATATACATACAGAACCTCAAATAGAGGATTTCCTGTTAGAGACGCTACCTAATGCACAAAGAACATCAGGTACTCTTCCTCTGTTGAAGGGTCTTCTCAGTCACACAGAAGAAATATTCAAAGACCCAGTGAGGGCTAGGGTGTTAAACCCAAGAATTGATAAAAAATATAAGGCGGCTCCAAAGGATCCAATATTTATCAAAGGGCATGTACCTCTGGACTCGCTTGTAGTTTCAAACGCTCGTAAAAGAGCAAACTCATTATCTACAGGAGAGGCTCCTCCACCTGATAAAGAGTCAAAATTAATAGATGCATCAGGCAAGAGAGTAGCATCACAAGCGGCAAACAGCTGGCGTATAGCCAATGCACAGGCACTACTTGCACGTTATGACAGGGCACATTATGATGAATTAGAAAAACTCATCACACATCTCCCCAAAGAACATCAGAAAAAGGCAGATCAGTTAATACAGGAAGGTAAAATAATAACTAATACTTCCATTAAGTGCGCCCTAGACGCAGCAGACACTGCAGCAAGATCCATCAACACCAGTGTCATGTTAAGGAGACATGCATGGCTTAGAATCTCAGGATTCAAACAGGAAGTACAAACGTCCTTACTGAACCAACCATTTGATCAAAAGACACTTTTTGGTTCAAGCACAGATGAGACCTTAGAAAAAATGAAAAAAGATACAGAAACGTCGAAGTCAATGGGAGCATTGCAACAGCCAACACAAAGAGGTTCCTTTCGTAGATCCACCTATAGAGGGGGCTCAAAAAATACAGGAACAAGTCAGCAATCCACCTCTTTCACACCTACATCACCCAAAGGCAATTCAAGAGGAAATTACAGGGGTAACAACAACAAAGGTAGAGGCCGCGGAAATAATAACAACCGCAACGCCTCAACCCCAAAACAGTGACTTCATAGAACTCCCCCCAGACCACATAACACCGGTCGGGGGACGTCTATCACAGTTCCTACCTGTCTGGGAAAACATCACATCAGACAAGTGGGTGAGACAGATTATCCAACATGGTTATTGCCTGGAACTCACAGCTACCCCACCAAACATCCCCCCCAAACAGCGTCCACTGAGTCAGGATCATCTGACATTGTTAAA
The DNA here is from genome assembly GCF_964263255.1 of Lissotriton vulgaris. Classification (NCBI taxonomy): domain Eukaryota; kingdom Metazoa; phylum Chordata; class Amphibia; order Caudata; family Salamandridae; genus Lissotriton; species Lissotriton vulgaris. The sequence continues at coordinate 907,040,384 of NC_141699.1, forward strand.
AGAAGAAGTACTAGCACTTCTACAAAAGCATGCAATAGAGAAGGTCCCAAAAAATCAACAAGGGACAGGAGTATACTCTCTATACTTCCTAATCCCCAAAAAAGACGGGTCCCTAAGACCAATATTGGACCTCAGACCTCTCAATGCTTACATAAATTCGGAACATTTCCACATGGTCACGCTCCAACAAGTACTCCCTTTACTGAAGAAAGGGGACTTTCTTTCTACACTGGATCTAAAAGACGCTTACTTTCATATCCCAATTCACAAAGCCCACAGAAAATACCTAAGGTTTGTAGTAGAAGGACAACACTATCAGTTCAAAGTCCTTCCGTTCGGTGTCACAACAGCACCAAGAGTTTTCACAAAATGCCTAGCTGTGGTGGCAGCACACCTAAGACAACAAATACATGTCTTCCCCTACTTGGACGATTGGCTAATAAAGGCCAAGTCACAAGAAGAATGTCTTCACAACACACAGAAGACAATTCAATTGCTGCACCACCTAGGGTTTACGGTGAACTACAAAAAGTCACACCTGCAACCAAACCAGATTCAGCAATACCTGGGGGCTACGATAGACACAGAAAAGGCAATAGCATACCCCAACCCAATCAGGATACAGACAATGGTCGGGTTAATACAAAGATTTCAACCACAACACTCACTACCAGCACGAGTGTTTATGCAACTGTTAGGCATGATGTCCTCCTGCATACTGCTAATACCACATGCCAGGCTACAAATGCGTCCACTACAGGAGTGTCTAGCGACACAGTGGAATCAGGCTCAAGGTCAGATTACAGATCTGGTGTTGGTAAACGACCGGACGTATCGCTCTCTGAAGTGGTGGAACACAGAAAACATTTCCAAGGGACGGTCATTCCTAGAGCCAATTCCACAAGTGATAATAACAGCGGACGCATCGCTCTCCGGATGGGGAGCGCATATGGACAAATACACAGTGCAGGGGAAGTGGAGTGTGCAGCAAAAGAAACTGCACATCAACTACCTAGAACTATTAGCAGTATTTCTAGCACTAAAGGCTTTCCAAATGCAAATAACAAGCAAGGCAGTCCTGATCAGAACAGACAACATGACTGCAATGTATTATATTCAAAAACAGGGGGGGACACACTCTCTCCAACTATCCAAACTAGCACAGGACATTTGGAGATGGGCCATTCCTCAAAAGATTTATCTGTTAGCAGAACACCTACCAGGAGTTCAAAATCAGATAGCAGACATCCTAAGCAGACAGTCAGAACAAGTACACGAATGGGAGCTGCACGACCAAATACTGCAGCCATTCTTCCAGAGATGGGGGCAACCAGAGATAGATCTGTTTGCCAATCATCAGAACGCAAAATGCAAAAACTTCGCATCCAGGTACCCACACCAACGGTCCCAGGGCAATGCACTATGGATAAATTGGTCCAACAAATTTGCTTACGCGTTCCCTCCTCTCCCACTAATTCCGTTACTGGTTCGGAAACTGCAGCAACACTCAATGACAATGATACTAGTGGCACCCACGTGGGCAAGACAGCTGTGGTTCACCACGCTACTACAACTCTCACAGGTGCCACATCAAAAACTAAGATTATTACCCATGCATCTTACACAGAACCATGGAGAAATAATGCACCCAGATCCCAAACAACTGAACCTAGCGATCTGGCTCCTGAGGTCATAGAGGTTGGATATTTAGATTTACCACCAGAATGTATGGACATCATTAAACAAGCAAGACGTCCTACCACCAGAGCATGCTATGCAGCAAAATGGAAGAGGTTTGCTATACACTGTAACAGTAAGCACATCAACCCTCTGGACGCATCCACTAAACAAATCATTTGCTATTTACTACACTTGCAGCAATGTAACTTAGCATATACCTCTATCAGAGTTCATCTCGCAGCCATAGCGGCGTACCTACAAAACAGGCAACATCTTTCCCTGTTTAAAGTACCAGCAATTAAAGCTTTCATGGAGGGACTCAAAAGAGTCATTCCATCAAGACGACCACCTTCCCCAGTCTGGAATCTCAACATAGTACTTACCAGACTAATGGGGCCACCCTTTGAACCTATGCATAGGTGTGAAATACAATTCCTCACATGGAAGGTGGCCTTCCTCATAGCTATCACGTCACTTAGAAGAGTAAGTGAGTTGCAGGCTTTTACGATTCAAGAACCATTCATGCAGTTACACCAAAATAAGGTGGTTCTTAGAACAAACCCAAAATTCTTACCGAAGGTAATTTCGGCATTCCACATCAATCAGTCAGTGGAATTACCGGTTTTCTTTCCAAAACCACAAACAGTAGCGGAAAGAGCCCTACATACATTGGATGTTAGAAGGGCAATATTGTACTATATAGAAAGAACACAAACTTTCAGAAAGACAAAACAGCTATTTGTTGCGTTTTCTCCTACACATAAAGGCAATCCCATCTCTAAAGCGGGCATTGCCAGATGGATTGTAAAATGCATTCAAATATGCTACTTAAAAGCAAAGAGAACATTAACTGTTCCTCCTAGAGCTCACTCTACACGTAAACTAGGAGCATCTATGGCATTTTTGGGAAACATTCCACTAGATGACATATGCAAAGCAGCTACCTGGGTTACACCGCACACCTTCACAAAACACTATTGTGTAGATGTGCACACAACACAACTAGCTAGAGTGGGACAAGCGGTATTAAAAACTTTATTTCAGACAGTTGCAACAGACACGGGCAACCACCGCTAGGGAGAGAACTGCTGTATAGTCTATTCATAATGTACCATCTGCAGCCCATATGCCTCGAACGGAATATGCTACTTACCAGTATGCATCTGTTCTTAGCATAGAGGGCTGCAGAGTGGTACATGCCCTCCCAGCCTCCCCAGAAACCTGTGTCTGTTCCAACATTATCTTATTTAGATACACTTACATGGGCATTCTTATCTGTATTCTATCATACTACTCCATCTAACCCTACTATGGCAAAACAATCTAAGGATGGAGCCGATGCCCATGCGCACTACCAACCAAGGGAGGAGTCACCAAGATACAAAAGACTCTCCAAGAGAAAAACAAAGTGCAATCATCCGAGCCCAACACCAGATGGCGATCTATTCATAATGTACCACTCTGCAGCCCTCTATGCCAAGAACAGATGCATACTGGTAAGTAGCATATTCCTTCTGCAGTGGGGAGAGCCTTGGTTAGATCTATTCGCCACCGAAGAGAACATGCAATGTCATCAGTTCTGTATGTTGGAATTTCCATGGCGGCACTCGCACGGTGACGCTTTTCGCCGCGACTGGAGCTGCGGTCTGTTGTACGCCTTGCCACCTATACCACTTCTGCCCCGATTGCTGAAGATTTTGCGCAACCGGGCCCAAGTCATCCTTGTGGCTCCAGATTGGGCACGAAGATACTGGTATCCCTAGCTACTCAGCATGGCGATCAATCCCCCTATCTGACTGCCTCTTCAGGAGGATCTTCTGTCACATCAACTGGGGACGGTCCTCCTCCCAAACCTGTCCAGCCTCCACCTTCATGCGTGGAGATTGAGTGGTGACAATTGACATCTTTCCAACTCTTTCTGGCAGCCAGGCGCCCCTCCACTAAGACTGTATAGGCCTGCAGGTGGAACAAGTTTGTGGCATGGTGCACAGCAAATGCTGTGGATCCCCTTTCTGACCATCTTTCCGAAGTCCTTCTGTTCCTTCTCTCTTTGACCCAGCAGGGCTCTTCTCTGGGCACTATCAAAGGTTATCTTTTAGCCATCTCCGCCTTTCTATGGCTTCCAGATCAGCCTTCTCTTTTTAAGTCCCCGGTTGTTAATCGCTTCCTCAAAGGCATTACACACACACACACACATGTTTCCTCCTGTGCCTTTCATACTGCCTCAATGGGACTTGAATCTAGTCTTGACTGACCTGATGTGCGCTCCCTTTGAGCCCCTTCATAACTGTCCCTTGTGTCTTCTTACTCTAAAGACAGCTTTCCTGGTAGCTATCACCTCTGCCAGAAGAGTGAGTGAGCGCCAGGCTCTTTCTTCTAAACCTCCTTTCCTTTCTGTTCATCTGGACAAGGTGGTTTTAAGGACCCCTCCTTCTTTCTTGCCAAAGGTTTTCACGCCCTTCCACATCTGGCAGACCATCACTTTGCCCACCTTCTTTCCGCAACCTTCAAAAGAGGAAGAAAGGCTCCACCGTCTGGACCCAAAACGTGCGCTCACGTTCTATGTGAAGCACAAACAACAGTTCTGGGTGGATGACCAACATTTTGTTGGCTACGTGGGTGCCAAAAAAGGCTGGGCCATGCACAAACAAACCATCTCTTGGTGGGTCATTCTGTACATCAAAGCATGTTACTTGTTGGCTAAGGAGCCTCCTGTGGGGCTGCGTGCCCATTCTACCAGGGCAACGGCAGCCACTACTGCCTTGGGAAGCTGCGTTCCCTTGCAAGACATTTTGTCAGGTAGCTACGTGGGCCTCGCTGCACACGTTTACCAAGTATTACTGCCTTGACAGTCAAGTCCGGAGAGAAGGCTTCTTTGGCCGTTCCGGGGTTGGTATTACTGGGGTATCTATTCTAAGGTAAGGAATCTATCATAACATGTCTGTTTCAGATTCAGAAGTTACTTACTTGTGTAACAATAGATCTGTAAGAGACATTAGTTAGTGATAGATTCCTTAACGCCCCACCCATCCTCCCTGTCCTGTGAACTGATTTCTATGGTTAAGGTCATCCCTTTCAGAGCCCTAGTTTCATGGCACCAGTGGTCAGTTTTTTGCATGGCTCTGCGTTCCTGGTGCGGAAAACCTTGTACAGAACTGACGTCAGCGCGCAAAGGGTGGCGCCTAAGTAGTCTCCGTGACGTCATCTCGGCGCATACGACACCAGCGGCGGACGTGAGACGCACACCGCCACCTTCCGACACGCAGGGGTACTGCTGGCCAAAAACTTTCTGGATCCTGTCTGACGCCTGGGGGTATTCTAAGGTATGGAATCTACCACTAATTAATGTCTCTTACAGATAAATTGTTACACAAGTAGTAACTTGTGCAACTAGCTAATTGAATGCCACTCACTTCATCTGCAGTATACTGCATCATGCACTGCCTCTGCAACTAAACCAGTTGACCATCAAGGAAAGATATCATCCATAAGGTATAATTGTTTTACCATTGCAAGATGGCAAACCTGTTGGTTCCAGACATGGCTGTCAGTTGGAACTATAAATCAGCAATGCACTATGTACAGTACAATTGCTGAAGACTGCATTGTGTTTCTTTTAATTTTGTTATCGCAAGTATGTCTGTTTTTAATTGACAAATGCAAAAACCACAGTTGATGAACAGAATGCAGAACAATGTCATACATTCACCCCAGTACAGAGATCTGGGCCTAAATCCATCGTTTTTTTGCACTCCACTCCTCGGAAGCTTGTGTCCGGTCCAGGAAAGGCATGGCTTGGCAGTTCGGGCTGGACTGTTCCCATGAGGCACAGGGTCAGACTGATTTGCATATGGCCATGTCTGAACTGGGGTGGCAGAGTGGGCTAAAGAACGGTGATGGATTAAACCCAGATCTTTTGACTGGGTGTGAGTGTTTGATTGGTTCAGATGCTCCGTCCATTACCACCCCCTTTTGTACTGCTGTTTTTAATTGACAGCATGTTTAATTTTTTTCTTTTATTTTGATTTATCTTGCCTGTGTGGCTAAGTTTGTGAGTGATTCTTACTGTGGTTGTGTAAGTGGCTGAATGCAAGAGTGAGTCTGTGATGAATGGATGCATGTGTGCTAAATTATTCTGTACATAAACGTATCGACAACTAACTAGGAACTTTTATAAATGAGGTTTCTATTGTGGGGGTATTTCCATTATAGTCGCTATTGTGTGAATCGTACCGCCCATGTGCGTGGACCCCGGAGCACTTCATTAGATATATCCTCATAAGTTGTCATCTTCTGCCTTTTTTCAGGAAGGCCTGTATGGACACTTAAGAGATAAAGACAATAATGCAGCCTAGGCTACACTGGCCATTACTTCATCCTGAAGTGAAAAAAGATAGCCAGTTTAACTTAAATTTAGTCATTTGCTTTGTTTTACACATAGAAAACTCTCCTCAAAACTCCTTTATTTCATGATCGAGATGAAAAGGAATAGATACAGAAGCCCCCATAGGCTGTCATTATATGTCTGCGAAAGGGTACCGTGCCTTTAAGGATGGGATGCACATCCTGACCACCTCCAGATACAGTGCACATGGTCCCCAAAAGAGACCAAGTACCATATCAACTTCCTGGAGCTTCGAGTTGTTCACTTGGCGCTGATAGCATTCCATCCGTCGTTTCACTCCAGCTCCCTGCTTGACCAGACGGACAATACAACAACCATTTTCTACCTCAACAAGGAGGGGGGCTCCAGATCTAGAGTGTTGTCTCAGGAAGCCCTGGCCATCTGGCACTGGCTGTTAGCCAGGAACCTGACCATCATGGCAACTCACCTTCCTGATGTTCAGAATGGTCAAGCAGAGGCGCTCAGCAGACTCATTCACAAATGGGTCTTAAATGACGAAGTGGTGCAAGACATCTTCGAAAGATGGGGTACTCCAAAAGTCGATCTGTTCGCTACTGCAGAAAACAACAAATGCAGCAACTTCACCTCCAGGTTTTACCAACCAAGGACTCTGGGGAATGCCCTATGGATCAGTTGGTGAGGCGGCTTTCTCTATGCTCTTCCGCCAATTCCCCTAATTCCCACAGTTCTGATCAAGCTCTACCAATCACGGGCCAAGACGATCCTCCTTGCTCTGGAGTGGTCCCGTCAATAGTGGTTCACAGACCTACTCCACCAGTCTCTCTTGCCACATCTCCGTCTGCCATGCAGGCCGGACCTTCTGACGAAGTTCGGCGGATAGATGGTGCACCCCAACCTCTGGTCGTTGAATTTGGCAGCATGGCTCCTGAGCTAGTACAGTACGGACATTTGAATCTCCCATAGGACTGTATGGAGATATTGAAAGAGGCCAAAAGACCATCTACACGCACGTCCTATGCATATAAATGGAAGAGATTTTGCATCTGGTGTGCCTCTAAGGACTTTGATCCTACCTCCTGTAAAGAAGAGGTCATCCTTCCTTACTTATTACACTTGGCACAATATGCCTTCAGTTCCTTTGGATCAAAGTTCATCTGGCAGCTTTGACTGCTTATAGGAAATGTCCTTCACAAACTTCCTTTTTTCAAATCCCAGTCATCAGAGATTTTCTTGATGGATTGAAGAAAGTGTTTCCTCCTATAAGGCGTCCTTCGCCTCCCTGGGAGCTGAATGTAGTCCTTTCACAAATGATGAAGGAACTATTTGAACCCATTCATAAGGCTTCTCTTCATCATCTGTCCTGGAAGACTGCTTTCCTTGTGGCCATTATGTCTGCCCGCATGGTTAGCGAACTTCAAGCTTTATCTTGTAAAGAACCTCGCACAGTCTTTCATTCCTCTAAAGTAGTTATGGGGACGCAACCTGAGTTCCTTCCTAAAGTTGTTTCGGAGTTTCATGTAAACCAAACTATTACACTGCCTACATTTTTTCAGAATCCATCTTCTCCTGCTGAGAGGTCGCTGCATTCTCTTGATGTTAGAAGGGTCTTGAAATTATTTAGACAAGACTAAGGATATCCCTTGATCAGATCAGCTATTTGTAAACTAGGGATCGGTTCGACCTGCTCTAGCTACCTTCAAACAATCCATTTCTTGGTGGATTGTTTCATGTCTTTAGCTGTGTTATCAAAAAGCTAACAAGCCTTTGATTAGTAAGCCTAGGGCTCACTCTACCAGAGGTAAACCAGCCACCATAGCTTTACTTCGTAATGTACCTATTGCAGAAATCTGTAAGGCTGCTACTTGGAAGTCAGTCCACACATTTACTAAACACTACTGCCTAGACACTGATGCTAGGGCAGATTCTCAGGTTGGGCATGGTTCACTTAGAATAACTGCACTATTGTGCAAATACATTTCTATGTTCTGCCACCGGTGGTGAGTTGTTTTGGGGATGGGCCTGCTAGTCTATTCACATGATTATGACTATACATGGAATTCCCCAACAAGAGAAGTAGTAGTTGCTTACCTGTAACTCCAGTTCTCTTGTGTGGGTATTTCCGTGATAGTCCTAAGCAACCCACCCTCCTACCCTGTGACAGACACAGATGTCTCCAAGACTCAGCAGGCTCTGCTTCTTTACGCCTTCAAAAAGAACTGAAAGTAAATGCCTTTGGCTGGGCCTCATGGCTTACCTGGGGTTCTCTGGAGACTCTTGAAATGAAATGAATGAATGAAATGAAATGAAAAACAATTTTTAACGCGCAACTAAGCCCAGATGGGCGTCAAGGCGCCTAACCAAATAATACCAGATAACAGAGACTGATCCTAATTACGGATAAGCCCTAACAAAACACCAGGTCTTGAGCGCCTTTTTAAAGGAAGACAGAGAAGGTTGCATCTTAATCTCAAGAGGTAACAAGTTCCATAGTTTGGGGGCAGCAACGGAAAAAGCTCTGTTTCCCCAACGAACGCTTTTGGTACGTGGGACAACCAACAGCTTCATCTCAGAAGATCGTAAAGATCTACCAGGCTGATACCGGGTCAGCAGGGCACCAAGAGGGTCAGAAGAGCCCTCTACCAGAGCTCGATAGACAAGACAGAGGATCTTAAACGAAATCCTGAGATGAATGGGCAACCAATGAAGGCTCCTTCTGGCCATCGTAGCAGATGAAGCTTTGGGAAGTGCTAAAACAAAGCGAGCAGCCGCATTTTGAACTACCTGTAATCGCTGAATGAGCCCCTTGTTGGAGTCTACATAGAGCGCATTACAGTAGTCCAACCTTGAACCTATCAATGCTACTGCCACCTGTTTACGTGCTGAGGGAGAGAGATAGTGAAGGATCCTCCTGAGAATCTTTAGCACTCCCCAACAGGTGGCCACCGTACGGTTGACCTGCAGAGTCATGGATAGGGAGGTGTCAAAGATTACCCCAAGGTTTCTTGCTGACTGGGAAGGGGATGGACAGGTTCCCAGTGAGGCCGGCCACCACTCATCCGACCAGATAGTCTGGTCCTTGCCAAAGACCAGGATCTCAGTTTTGTCACCATTCAACTTCAGGGAGTTCTGAAGCATCCAATCAGAGACTGTCTGCATACAGATCCTGAAGTTGGTGGCGGATGATGATACTGAGTGGGCCAGTGACACCATAATCTGGGTGTCATCAGCATATGACACCAGTTCCATCCCCTGAGATTTTACTAGCCTTGCAAGGGGGGCGACATAAATGTTAAATAGGGTCGGACTGAGAGCCGACCCTTGTGGCACCCCACACTGCAAGGACATGGCAGGGGAAAGGAACTCACCAAGCTTGACTCTTTGCTCCCTATGCTGTAAAAAGGAGTGCAGGAGGTTCAGGGCCATGCCGGAGATCCCTGCCTCCCTCAACCGAGATGTAAGCGTTGAGGGAGACAGGGTGTCAAATGCCGCTGTGAGGTCTAGTAGAACCAACACAGTAGTTTGGCCTGCGTCCACCTTCCTACGGATGTTATTTGCCACCATAGTCAGAGCTGTCTCCGTACTATGCGCTTTTCGGAACCCATGCTGGGAGATGTCAAGATACCCAGATGAGTCCAGGAAGGCGGTAAGATGGCCATTGAGGTGTGTCTCAAGAATCTTAGCAGGAGCGGGTAACAGTGAGATAGGTCTAAAATTTTTCAACTGTTCCGGGTCCAGCGTGGGCTTCTTGAGTAGAGGCTTCACTATCGCTTTCTTCCATATTAGGGGGAAGGTACCTTGGGTTATAGCACCATTCATAACTTCCAGGAGTGGCGGGAGCAGTATCGCTCTGCATTCCTTCAATATCCTCAAAGGACAAGGATCTAGAGGTGATGAGGATTTAATCCTATCGAGTAGAAGCTCAAGTTCTTCTCGGGTCAATAGTGGAAAGGCCGTTAGACTAACCGGATGGTCTCTAATCCAGGCTTGTAATTTGTTCAGGGTTTGGAGTGAGGAGTCAGCTAAGGACTTTCTCTGAGTTTCCAGCGCAAGATAGATGTCCTCAATTTTTTTGTGGAAAAACTCTGATATATTGTTGCAAAGCTCCTGCGAACCCACAACTGGATCCGGGACCTGAAGGGAACAGAGGGAGTCTACAATCTTAAAAAGCTCCCTGGAGGAAGTAAGGGAGGTAGTAAGATTCGAGAAGTACTGCTGCTTTTCCCTGATAACATTAGTTTTGTAATCGGCAAGCAGACCCTTATGTACTTCCCTTTCAATGGGATCCCATGTTTTCCTCCATTTTCTTTCCTGTCTTCTGCAGCCTTGACGAAGGAGTCTAAGTGCATCCGTGTACCACGGGGCCGTGGGCTTACGGCGAGCCGAGTATCTAAAAGACAGGGGAGCCAGCTCATCAACCGCTAAGGTGATAGATTCAGAGAGCAATACCGCAGCATCCTCCACATCTCCCCGGGAGGAGAAGGTGAACTTCTTTATGTAAGGTTCAAGAGTGTCATTAGTGATGTTCTTATAGCTCCTTTTTGGGCCTCTGGAAGAGGAGTACAAATCGGATGTTCCTTCCAGAGGAAGGGCCATCAGAAGAGGGATCGCCGAATGGTCCGACCAGACCAGAGGCACCGGGGTGTCAACAGACAATCTGTCGTCGTTGGTAAAGACTCCATCGAGGGTGTGGCCCGCCAAATGAGTAGGGCTGTTGACCAGCTGTATGCATTCACAGGCAGCTAGTGCGTCCACTAACCTGATGGTATCAGAGTCTTTTGTATTATCCAAATGAAAGTTAAAGTCCCCAAGAATGGACAGATGGGAATTGCCAAAGTAGGGTTCAAGGATTCTAAGAAGATCATCAATGAACGTAACTCTGGAGCCAGGGGGTCTATAAATAAGGATTCCTGAGAAGGAAACCGAGGGAGCAAACAGGATGGAGAAATGCAAGGCCTCAAAAGAGTCCGATACTACAGACAGGGCTTTAATCGTGCAGGACAAAGTGGCCTTGCAGACAATAGCAAGTCCACCCCCTCTGCGTATGGGTCGGTCTTGTTGAAGTATTTTATAACCCTCTGGAATGGCCATCACTAGGTCATGTCCAGAAGACTCCGATGCCCATGTTTCTGTGACAAGCATCCAATCGGGTTGCCTGTCTACCACAAAGTCATGGAATGCAATATTGTTTTTAATAAGGGATCTAGCATTAATTAAAAAGCCCTTTTTTATCGGAGTATTCCTATCCACTTTAGAAGGTATGAGAGGTAATAGTACAGATTTGCACGTGTGACAGCGGGAGGAATACAGGATGCCCTCTGGGGAAAAACTATGGGTACATGGTAGACATGGGGGCTTTAACGCTAATAGCTCGGCCGATGAGTACAAAAGCGTTACCTGAGATAGAGTGGGTAAAAGTCCTGTGTCCAGCCCGTCCTCAGCGCGGACGGGCGCAGACGGGCTGGACTCTGAAGGCACGGTACCCATTTGCAGACACATAATGGCAGTCTTTGGGGGGGGGCTTCTCTAGCCATGCCTTTTCATCTCTATCATGAAAAAAGGAGTTTTGTGAAGAAGAGTTTTCTATGTGTAAAACTCATTAAATTACTAAATTTGAGTTAAACTGGCTATCTTTTTTCAATTCAGGATGAAGTAATGGCCAGTGTAGCCTAGTTGCTTAGGCTGCATTATTGTCTTTTTATCTCTTAAGTGTCCATACAGGCCTTCCTGAAGAAAGGCAGATGATGACCACTTAAGAGGATATATCTAATGAAGTGCTCTGGGGTCCACACACATGGACCGGACTATTCACATGATTATGACTATCATGGAAATACCCCTACAAGAGAACTGGAGTTACAGGCAAGAAACTATCCTTATTGACATTGTTAATGCTTGTTATGTACGTTTGAGTGGAAGCTGGTTGATTTGCCTAGTTGCATATCTCACCTCTCCTACAAGCTAGAAGGGTGAGCATGGAAGCATTCTATTGCTGTGCACGAGGAAGAATAATTGAGGGGAACATTGCTTGAGGCAGCACTTGACTCTCCACCTAGGCCACCAACAAAAGAAATCACCTCATTTACAGTGGCTTTTTAGAGGGCAGCCGAAGTACTAGAATTACAGCTGCCCTCCACTGAGATTAAAACAGATGTCTGTTTTGACTGAAACTTTGATGTCTGGGCCAACATCTGAGACCTTGCTCCCATTGAATGGTGCCCTCACTGATAATTTAATAGCTACTTGGGCAAAATCTTGTTCTTCTCTACCTGTTAGCAAACCAGTGGCCATGCAGTCTAGGCCATCATCTGGTAACAAGGGTTTTCTCACCAAGCACCCTACTCTGGAATGTGTTATTGTAAAAGTTTTGACTATGAATATGAACCCAGTCTTTTCCTACCAGTGTCGGTAATTGGATTGATGCCTTTTGCAAATGTATGTATTCTTCTGCCAACGTGGCACTGAGATCCATTAACGCAGTCTATCTATTGGGCCGTGATTTGCATGCCCTTTGAGACATGGCCAGTGCTATCTTGCGGCAGTCCCAGAGGTTCTTTTTTTGTACCTCCAACCCCTAAATGTCCTTCCTTTGGAAGGACATATTTAAAATGTTCAGATACTTTCTGCCCTGGACATGGGAGACTGGATGGTGTATTTGCACTTGCAGAATACATATATTTTTGTATACCCGTCCTGTAGTTCAAGGTGGGCCAGGGGTGTAGGAAAGTGCCCCTTTTTCTCATGGTCACCCCCACTTCGTCTGGTATTTGATGCAGTTTTGACTGAAGTGCACCTGGTTCAGCTTTGCAGGTCCCTAGTGCCAGATCTTTCCCTAAAACTACACAATTGTTCCCCCAATTGGCAATACCTTTGTGCAGCATCCCCCTGTAAGTCCCTAGTGAATGGTATCCCTGGTACCTAGAAGAGGGAGGCTACAGAGGATCCCTAAGGGCTGCAGCATGTATTTTGCCACCCTAAGGGACCCTTCAGCGCATTCACGTACACTACCATTACAGGATGGGTGACCTGGTGCAGAGAAAAGTGAATACACAACTTGGCACACCTCCTGTGTACGATGCCAACAGACCCTGCATGTAATATAAGGACGTCACCTCTTACAGCCCTAAAACAGGGTGCATTATATTTACATGAGGCCATATCAGCATGTGCAGATATGCCCCAGTGATCTCCATGTCGATTCTTGGACATTGCCTGTGAACTGGTAAGCCATCTTGAGTATATGTACTGGGCACTGGTGAGTACGAATTCACAGCTACATGATGGCTTCACTGAAACTAAAGAGGTTTGGTATCAAAATCTCGTAATTATAAGCCCACACTGATTCCAGTGATCAATATATTTATATTAAAACATGCACCCAGAGGACAACTTGGAGGTGCCCCCAAAAAACCTACCAACTACTAGTGTACTGGCTGACTACTGTAGACCAACCTATCATCACAGACAGGTGTGAGCCCACGCTCTCTGAAAGGCAGAAACAATGCCTGCTCCAGCCAGATGGGTTGTTTCCTCCTCCCAACAAGGTAGCTAAGTGATCAGCATATCAAAGCAGGAGGATTCAAAGGCCTCTGCTGCTTTTGATATGTGACCCAGCCTTCCCCCACACAGGCTAATTACCACCCCATGCCCTGGATCCATTTGGCACCAGGACAGGCAGGAAAATTAGCTAGTCAGGAGGTGTGTTCACTATCCGGCTAATTCCACCACTAAGGTGAGCTACCTAATGTGAGCAAGAAAACTAGAATTCCACCATCTTAGTTTTTGGTGCAATTAGGCTCACAAGGTCATGGCTATGGCCACTTACCACAGGAAGTGGTCATATAAGGTGTGTAGTTGCCTTAAAGATAAGTAACCCATTGACTACTACCAGTCACTCCCCATAACGCCCCTAAATTGTGATAAAAGTTTTATGTTCACATTATTAAACTGGAAACATCTGTTGTCAAACATCCAAAAAGTGTATGTTGCTTTTTATTGATTTAAGATCCGCTTTTGATCTTGTCCCTTGAGAAAGCTTGTGGAATGTTCTGTTAAGCATGGGAGCCCCTATTAACTTGGTAACTGTGAAAGCCAGTATGCACAAAGCCAATTACACTCTGGTCCGATGGGGGAAATATGGAGAGCTAACTGAACGAATACCTATACAGCATGGGTTACGCCAGGGGTGCTTTAGGCACCAGCATTATTCACCCTGTATATAAATGGGATGGGTAAAATATTTTGCTGATTGTAGGAATGATTCACCATGTCTGAATGGGAGGAAAATACCAATTCTCTTTGCTGATGATTCCTTATTGATATCGAAGACCCCTGCCGGCCTCCAGATCCTACTAGATACATTCCTGAATGTTTGTGTAGGTAGGGTTCTAGAACTCCACTCGGCAAAGCCCAAATTTATGGTTTGCGGAAAGGGTAGATCTAGACACTCTATATGTAAATGTAAAGTTGATGGAAAAAGCCTTGAGCAGGTTCACAATTTTTGCTATTTGGCTGTTAGGATGTCAGATCCAAAGCTGTCCTGTAATTTTTCTTTTTTTTTTGTTTAGCAGACCCAGCTGCATCCTATAAGTCCATCTTTGTTTATTGTGCTAAAGCCCAAGGTTTTTGGAGCGAAGATATGGGGATACCCTGACATTGATAAACTGGTTGTAGGGGAGAATAATTGTGTACGGTCTCTTGTTTCTGGCCCCACTAGTACAGCATTTGACCCCCCTGATTCAAGATGTATGTATTAAAAGAATTGTCGATGTTGACCTCACTGAAGCCATTGGTGTACTGGTTACGACTGTGGTCCAAGCCTGAGCTACTCCATTATCGAGAGGCTCAGAAGGAACTATTGAGGATTAACAGCTGCAAAAAGATTCCCTGGTTGGAGCATGTGTCAATCTATGGGATCACCTGAGGGAATAAGTAAGGCAGTGATAACCTAATGGGAATATGTGTATGACCAATATACCTTGAGTACAAAGGCAGGATGTTTGGCCAGTCAATTTCTGAGTTTTAAGTTCAGTTCCAAATTTGCACTTTTTTTAGATATGGTTTCACCTCCATTAGCAAAGAGTTTGTAATTGATCATTCGTTTGGGCTGCTTGCTACTAAGGACCTTTGGTGATTGGGTTAGAGAGCAAGCTTCAGATAACATGTGGCCTAGTGCCAGAAACAGAACGTCCTTTTTTTCTGCACTGCATGCATATTGCCATCCTCACAAGTGATGGATACGCCCAATTTGTTTTAACTTAAAATTACACGTCATTTGATTCCACATAGAATCCTAAAAATAGATACCTCCGGCCCAATTTTATTTACAGCAAGACGTTTTTTGCTGAATGTTTGGTTTAAACGCCTGAAGATTGTCTTAAAAGTACAGCGATATGTATGCCTTAGTAACTTTAAGAATAGATTATGACTTGGTCTTATTTTTTTACATCGAGTTTATATATCTGGTATTCTTTTTATGATAATATTCACTTATATGCAATTATATTATTTAACCTATTATGTTTTTATTAGATGTTTATTTTATCTGTATTTTTTTTTGCTAAAACCTATTCTTACCAAATTATATTTACAAAGCTGTTGTGTTATGATGTCAAATGTAATAATCTAGTACGGAAATTGTGTATGCTTTGATGTTTTTTTAAACTACATAAAGTTCTATTGAATAAGTGAAAAAGTAACCTATTGGCTACTCCCCTTAACACTCCTAAATTGAATATTTAGGAGGTACCCCTGATGCTAGGAACTATGATTTGACAGCTTGAGAAAAAGAGGACAAAGAGCTGCAAGACAGAGAAAACTGAAGACTGTTGTGGACTTCATGACAATCATGTCTAAGTGACTCGTCCTGCAGCTGAGCAACTACCAAGAACCCCGGTAGGCTGCCAGTCTTTCTCAAATTGCCAGCAATCTCTTTTGGAGTAGAGGAGCCACTCCCCTGCAGTCTGCAGGCACCTAAAAAGCAGAGTCTGGTTTACAGTGTTGCCTCTATCTGACTAGCCCATTGCGCCCTAGAAGGAGATACCTGTACTTCTGAAGGTCTGGTCTGCCCGCCCCCCACCTAGTGAGAGGACACCAGGACTGACCGGAAATGCACAGCATCAGTACCCAGGGTATCGGACCCCTTGCAGCAATCAAGGTCTGCTTGAGTCCAGTCAGGACTCTAACAGGACCTAGCAGCCATCGAGGGGCATCTGCACTGCAGAGACTCCCTTCCAGAGTGGCCCAGCTGTCCTGATTTCTGCACTCTCAGAACCCTCAACCGGCGAGATCAACAACTGGGAGGGCCTCAGACACACAGAGCTCAGCTGACGTATCTACTCTGCCCGAGCGCCCCAGGCTGGGTACAGACTAACTGGCCATGCCCCCTTGCTCTTAGGACCGGTGTGGACCACAGCCCCCCGTTGATAGATCCTGGACTTGCCCCCAAGATCCCCTCTGCAGCCTGTTTCTAGGTGGCCCCCCTTCTTTCAATGGACATAGCACTCAAACCTACCAACCCAGCCAGCACCTCTGCACCCGGATTCCCCAGATTAGGTACAGAGTAACTGCTAGTGTTTGGACTTTGGCCTCCTATGACCCTAAGTTCTGAAGGCAGAAACTGACGTAAATAACTGTATGCAACTTATGCCTTTTTTCCCACAGCAAAGCATTGCTTAAAGACTCAATCTGAAAGAGACAATTCGTTATGGATTCCTCACCTTAGAATTAACTCCAGGCGTCGGACTGGATCCAGAGAATTGTTTCCTTAGCAGTACCCCTGCGCAACGATAGGTGGCGTCGGTCGACTCCGTGTCATTGGCGTCGTGGTTGCCGGAATGTCACCCTATACACTTAGACGCCGCTCTCGCTTGCTGGCGTCAGTTTTCTTTTTCTGCACCAGCCAGCGCGGATCCGGAGAGAGAGGTACATCGAGTCACTTTTTGACTCCGTTTTTGTGACTTTTTTCAACCTCTTTTTTGAGTTGATTGACTCCTGGTGCACGGAGGGATGTCATGTCGGACCGGCTTTTAGGCTTGAGACTCCTGTCACAAATTGATGTCCGTCGCGGACCCGTGCCTTTGGTGCCTAGAGCACGACCACGACACAAAGTTGTGCTCAGACTGACCCTCTGTGCCGTTCAAGGTCCCAGTCGAGAGGAGGCCGCGTGACCAGTCGCAGAGCCACCACCTCCACTCGTCATCGAAGTCTTCGTGTAAGACTAAGCACAAGAAGAAGGCGAAGAAGCACTGTCGCTGTTCGCGTTCTACCTGTCCATCGGCCGACGCTACGGGGGATGAGGAAGGTAGTAGTTCAGCTCTGCCCGTGGAGCCTCTTGGGTCGACTCCAGTCTTCCCTTCCTTTCCGTGAGACGGAGCGACCCCTGCCCAGCTTAGAAGCTTTTACGAAGCCTTGCACTCAATCTTCAGGCAGCCCGACTCCGCCGGCGCGCCTTCAGGCTCCGCAGACTCGGCTGGGGGCTCTAGGCCTTTGATGCTGGTGGCTTCAGCTCCAGCACCGCAGGGCCCCCAAGGATCCAGGCCTGATCCGGATCGGCGCCGGTTGACCTTGTGACACTGGCACTAAATCTAGTGACTACGCCTCCACCAGTTGTAATCACCGGCGTCGGCCCCAGCCTACCCCTCTTGAGGACATGGAGCCGGACCAACGTCACCCGACGTCTGGACTGGCGCCAACCAGTACTTTTGAACTCCTGTTCTCCCTTGATATTTTCTGCCACCCTGAGTGGCTGCCAGGAGAGGGTGAGGAGGACTGGGAGTGGTCTGTGGACCCTATTGCAAACCATTTAGAGGAACCGGACTGGAGAGAGGAGTTGGGTGACACCTGTGGTCTGGACACCTCCCCAGACATTGGCATGCTTTCTCCACCTACCATGGCTATGGAGGAGGGTGCCTCATACGCAGTGGTGTTGCATAGGGCAGATGAGGCCCTAAACCTGGAGCTTCCTACGGTGGTGGTCAGGACTAACCTCCTGACCGAGGTTCTTCAGCCGTCTGCGACCTCTTCGCAGCCCCTGCTGCCGTTCAATGAGGCCCTTACGGACATAGTTTGGGGCACTTAGTCCAAGCCCAACAAAGGGGCTCCTGTGGGCTGGATGATAGGCTGGCGCCACCGCCCGGCACCAGACAACACCATTTTACTCTCTTCCCATCCTACCCCAGAGAGCTTAGTAGTCCAAGTCTCAACGTCCAAAGGTGCATTTCCTAATGCACCACCTGATAGGGAATCCAAGAAGCTGGACCACGTTGGGGAAGAGGTTTTCTTCCTCTAGCTAGGGACTGCGGTCGGTGAACACCGCATGTCTATTGGGTAGTTACTCCTACTCTGTGTGGGACACAGTTGCGCAGGTGCTGCCACAGTGCCCGGAGCTCCCATGCTGTTGCCGAAGGAAGAGACGCAGCGAAGTTCGCCATCTGGTGTGGGCTGGACACAGCCGACTCACTGCGCAGGACGATTTCCACATCAGTAGCACTGCAACTCTATGCCTGTTTGAGGTCCACTGGATCTTCGGGTTATGTCCAAGCAACGCTTTTGGACATGCCCCTTGATGACCGTCACCTGTTTATTGACAAGGCAGACAACACACTTGAGTGCTTTTAAGGATTCTAGGGCTTCAGCCAGATCCTTAGGCCACGCTTCCACCTCCCACCCAGCGCAGTCTGCTTTTTCGCCCCTTTCGTGGCTACGGAACGGGTGCCCCGCCATGTTCCGCCCAGAGCCACAGGCCTGCGCAAGCTGTCCAGCGTCTGCGCAGCCTGGGTTGTGGATCCCACCGCCGTGGGTTGGGTGGGGCATCAGTCTCCAAACGCTCCTATTCTGACCTTTTAAGGCCCATCAATCGTCAGTGGGCGGCAGGATTCGCCATCACCTCCCCCACTGGCTCAACATCACGTCAGACAGGTGGGTTTTGCAGATAGCCCAAAGGGGCTATTCCCTCCTCCTCGAGACTACCCCTCCATCCATGCCGCCTCAATTCCATTGCATGTTGGAGGATCACTTGGCTCTTCTCCAGCAGTAAGTTACAGCTCTCTTGGCCAAGGGAGCCATCAAGCCAGTTCCTGTCCCAAAAGTAGGTTGTGGTTGCTATTCCCACTACTTTCTGGTGTCCAAGAAGGACACGACCCTGCGTCCTATCTTGGATCTCAGGAATCTCAACCGCTTCTTCCGGAAGGAGACATTCAAAATGTTGACACTGGCTCCGGTCCTGTCTGCTCTCGACCCGGGAGACTGGTTGGAAGCGTTGGACTAGCAGGATGCTTATTTTCACATCCCCGTCCTGCCGGCCCATCTGCGTTACCTATGGGCCACAGTAGGCCATGAGCACTTTCAGTTTATTGTGCTTCCCTTTGGCCTTGCCAGCGCCCCTCGGTGTTCATGAAAGTGATGGCGGTGGTTGCAGCTCGTGTGCGACGATCAGGGGTTCCAGCCTTCCCCTGTCTGGACGACTGGCTGTTGATGGCAGGCTCACCCCAGGCAGTCGCCTCCCTCCTCCACGGCGTGCCTGCATTTGCTGGAGTTCACTATCAACGTGCCGAAGTCACACCTGACTCCCTCTCAGAAGCTCCTTTTCATCGGCGCGGTTCTGGTTTATTCTCCAGAGCAGCAAGTCTGGGATATTTGGGCTATGATTCTAACCTTTCAGCCTCTATCCCGGGCTTCGGTCAGACTGACTCTGAAGCTGCTGGGCCTCATTGCCTCTTGCATCTTGCTGGTGGATCATGCCAGATAGCATATGTGGGCTTTGCAGTGGGACCTGAAGATCCAGAGGGCACAGCATGGGGGGAATCTGTCCAATTGCGTCTAGATCTTGGAGGGCACTGCTCGACAATTGCTGTGGTGGCTCACGAACCAGGATTGGGTCAATAGCAAATCCCTCTCTGTTAGATCTGGGGGTCTCTAGTTGGCAGAGGTAGGTACCTTTGACCAAATAGGAACCCTTGCGTCTAGTCAAGGTAAGGGGTTACACTCGTAAAATAACCCCTGCTCACCCCCTTGGTAGCTGGGATGGGCGGCCACATGGGAGAGGCAGAGATTAGAGGCCTCTGGCCTCCGTCGGAGTCCGGGCTCCACATCAACCTACTGGAGCTTCGGGTGATCCGTCTTGCACTGAAAGCATTGTTTCCTTCTGTCAAAGGAAGAGTAGTGCAGGTTGTGAGAAGTTGGCCTGATATATAGTGCTCACTATTCTAGTGATCACCGTGTATCATTCCAAACGACCCTTGTTGATGATTGGTTGTAAGTCAACCTTATAGACCAGCTATCCTAGTAGCATGGACAAGAGCAGTCTTTAGGCTAAACTCTAGAGGGCGTGTTAAGCCAGCTGTTATACCATCGCATATACCCCTTGAACACCAAGTGAAAGGACACCACACAAGTTGTTATGAAAATAAAAGGATATTTATTTATAACAAGTCTACCCTGAACTCTTTATGAGTCAGGGAGCTAAGCACACAACAAAACTCTTAAGAAAATACTTTAAGTTGCACAATTTACACAAATGCCCGAGGGGCACGAAAAACCATATACTACAAAAGTGGAATGCGAAATACTAGCAGGTAAGTAACAAGATCCAGAGGCTTCAGGATCGCTAGGACTACACTACAGAACCCTAAGGTTAGGAGCAGGAGGCCTAGGGAGATCAGGTGCAGAGTGTGCACTCTCACGCGGGATGCGGGACAAAGTCTATGGATGCTAGTTTTCGTAAAGTTACTGTTATCGGACGAATCCGACTAGATAGGCTGAAAACGAAAAAGGATCTGGACACTTAGATAGTGAACCTACGTTGGAGCACCGAAATGCTCAGGTTACCTAGCCCAGGGGCTGCGGCTGCATAGGGTTCAAAAGACGTCGGGAATCCTTGTTACAGTCTATGGAGCCTGAAAGAAGAAGTTGCTGGCAGGCGACCAGTGAAGAAGTTCGATGTGATCCAAGCCTGGATCGGTGATGGAGACGACCTGAAAGCAGAGGGGACTCAGTTCTTAATCACTAGCCAGTGATTAGGTGGGTACCAGGATGGCACCGGATGAAGTCACCTCGACCAGGTGAGTGGGCGACGCTGGGCTCTGCAGTCTCTCGGACCAGGAGGCGTTGTCGGCGACCAGGATGGAGGTGCGAGCTGTCCCACGAAGGTGTCTGCTGTCGGCGATGCTGGACCTAGGATTGGGGCAACAAACCTTGGCAAAGGCAAGCCCACGCGGTGGACTCAAGATGGCGTCTGGAGTGGACCAGGAGGGTCCGGGGTGCTCCTCTCTTGGAAGGGAGCAAGGGCCAGTCTGGAGCAACCAGACCAGCGGTGTAATCGTCGTGGTTCGTCGTCAGGAGGGCCACTAGCCAGCAGGCAAGTGACCGGACAACGAGGTGAGCAGCAAAGAGCAGAAGGGCCCCACGCAGATCTCGTGGATGCTGGGGGGCTGGACTTCGGTGCTGGAGCTGCTCAGGGTTAGGGCTTCTCAAACCCCAAAGCACTCACTCGAGGATCCCTCGGCGGTCGTGCTGGATAAGCGTCGTGCAGTTTTGAAGATGGCCGGTCCCTTCAGGTCTCGTCACACCCACGAATCTCAGCTGGGCTGATGATTCAGGTAGAGGTCAGAGATGCCAGGGAATCCGGGTCTCGTCGAGCTGGGCCGTCTTAATCCGGAGGATGGACTTACAGCAAACCGCAAGTGCTTAGATGGTGCCCGCTGATGCAGGGTGGCTACTCCTTAGCCACAAGGGAGAGTCTTCAGAAATGTTCAATAGTTCTTTCGTGGAAAGTAGTCAAGTTTCAGAATTATCTAATTTGGGAATGGGGCCCGCTCCTACCTTTATACTAAAGAAAGGGGCTGGCACGCGACTAGGTCCTGCCCATGGGTGGGACCAGGAGGGGGGTGGTTACACCCCTCTCCCTTGTCCGGACTTTCCCCAGCTCAGGGGCTGGTGTGCCCCTGGAGCTCGTTCAAGCCGGCATATGCACAGTGAGCACTGGGGTGCCACTTGCAGACACCTTCCTCTCAGCCCTGCCTCCCTGGGATACACAGAACCCTGTCTGGGATGGTGCTAGCACCGCCCCTGACAGGAAACCCTTTGTCCAAGCTCTCCTCGCTGGAAGGACTCCCAGCAGCAGGAGGTCAGACTTGTGTCGGTGGGGGCAGCATCCATTTTGTGGAGCTGAGGCTGTGTTAAGCTTTAACCGGGGTTTACAGTTACATACATGTCGTGTCCCTCTAGAAGGGTGGAATGCTAACCCCGTCGCCAGAATTGGCATGGGGTTAGTATTCCAATTCGTATGACACCTTACTCAACCTGTTTTGATAAAGCGATACCAAAGTTGGCAAATAACCGCGAGGATTATAATGCACTTAAGAGTATATGGTACGCGTTATCATGGAACAGCTATTAGGACTTGGTTCTGCAAGCTGCAAACGGGCTCAGCTCATGCCAGAGCACCATCTCACATAATTCCAAGCACTCTGCCTTCAGGATTGATAAGGCCTGCCATAGGAGTGACTGATAGGAATACATGTGTCCATTTTAGGGTTAGATATAGGAATACTATATCTACAGCAAAGGGTGTTTACACCACCTTGCCCCAGCTGTCGTGCAGCCAGTTGTGTCAGATTTAGATGGCCAGCCAGGGGTGGCATAATACATGCTGCAGCCCCTGGTAGGCCCTGGGTACACCTATGCCCTGGGTACCTAAGGTACACTGTACAGGGGCTGATAAGGTGACTCAGTATCCAATTAGATATGTACCTAAGGTACATGGAATCCATTTTACAGAGAGAGCAGTAGGCCTGGGGTCCTGAATAGCAGGGTCCCAGGTCCACTAATTCGAAAAACCAGCAAAACACCAGGCAAAAAGTTGGGGGCAACCATAGTCCGATATCCACCTTCCTACACAGGTGTTTACGGACAACACCACCACCATGTGGTACTGCAACAAATGTCTGGGTGCGGTTGTGAACCATATGTCAAGAGGCTCTCCGCTTTTGGACATGGCTGGAACATCAGGGCATATCCCTGGTGGTCCAACACCTGGCAGGTCTTCTGAACGCCAGAGCGGACTAACTCGCTGCAGGTGCATGATGGTGGTGCAAGGTCTTTCAGCAGTGGGAAGAGCCTTGGTTAGATCTATTCGCCACTGAAGAGAGCGTGCAATGTCCGCAGTTCTGCACGTTGGAATTTCCTAGGCGGCACTCGATCGGTGATGATTTTCGACGCGAGTGGCGTTGCGGTCTTCTACACGCCTTTCTGCCTATTGCACTTCTGCCCAGAGTGCTGAAGAAAATCAGGTGCAACCAGGCCCAAGTCCTTCCTGTGGGTCCGGATTGGGCACGAGGAGTCTGGTATCCTGAGCTGTTACACATGGCCATCGATCCTCCAAACAGACTGCCTCTTTGGGAGGATCTTCTGTTGCAGCAGCAGGGGACGGTCCTCCACCTGAACCTGTCCAGCCCCCACCTCCTTGCTTGTAGTTTAAGCGGCAGCAGTTGTCTGCTTTCGACCTTCCTCCCTTAGTCTGTAACGTTATCTTGGCAGCCAGGCATCCCTCCACTAAAACGGTATACACCTGCAGATAGAACAAATTTCTATCATGGTGCACAGCAATGCCTGTGGATTCCCTTTCCGATCTCTCTTTGTGAGGTTCTCTTGTTCCTCCTTTCTTTGGCCCTGCAGGGCTCTGCTCTGGGCACTCTTAAGGGCCATCTCTCAGCCAGTTCAGCCTTTCTTAGGCTTCCTGATCAACCTTCTCTTTTCAAGTCTCCTATTGTAAATAGATTCCTTAGGGGCATTACTCATCTCTTCCCTTCTATTCCTTTTGTAATACCCCAGTGGGACTTGAACTTGGCTCTGAGTTATCTCATGTGCGCTCCCTTTGAACCCCTATATAATTGTCCTCTCAGACTTTTAACTTTGAAAACTGCCTTCTTGGTCGCCATCACCTCTGCTCGCAGGGTGAGTGAGCTTCAAGCCCTTTCTTCTAAACCTCCTTTCCTGACTGTTCATCCGGACAAGGTTGTCCTTCGCACTAGGCTGCCTTTCCTTCCCAAAGTGGTTACCTCTTTCCACGTAGGACAGACCATCACTTTGCCCACCTTCTTTCTGCCTCCGCATCCGTCTAAAGAGGAAGAGCAGCTCCATTGTCTGGATCCAAAATGTGCACTTTCCTTCTATCTGGAGCGCACAAGACTATTTTGGGTAGATAACAAACTCTTTGTTGGCTACTTGGGTGCCAAGAAAGGTTGGGCCGTACAAAAATGGACCATCTCTCGATGGGTCATTCTTTCCATACAAACTGCTATTCCTTGACGAAAAAGGAACCTCCAGTAGGGTTGCGTGCCCATTCCATCAGTGCAGCAGCAGCTACATGGTTTCACTGCACACGTTTACCAAACACTACTGCCTGGACAGCCAAGTCCGGAGAGATGGCTTCTTTGGCCGTTCGGTTCTCCAGGACTTTCTGGTGTGAACTTTGTTCGCAGGCCCACCTCCGAGGTTGGTATTGCTGGGGTATCTATTCTAAGGTGAAGAATCCAGAACTACTGGTCTCTTTAAGATCACCAGTTACTTCCCTACCGTAACTTTATATCTGTACCAGACATAGATTAGTTATGGATTCCTCTCCACAACCCATCGTCCCCGTTCTACGAACTGACTTCTAGAGTAAGGGACTCCCTTTCAGAGCCCTAGTTTTCATGCACCAGTGGGTCAGTGTCTTGCATGGCTTTGCGCTTCTGGCATGGAAAGTCCTGGAAAGAACGGACGTCGGCGCACTAGGGCGGCTTCTTACTAGGTACTGCAACATCATTTGACGACCACAACCCCAATGATGGACATGGAATCGACCGACGCCACCTATCGACATGCCGGGATACTGCTGAGGGAAAAATTCTCCGGATACAGTCTGGCGCCTGGGGGTAATTTTAAGGTGAGGAATCCATAACTTATTTGTCTCTTACAGATCTATTGTTACCGAAGGTAAGAAACTTGTTCTTTAAGTGAACTGTTTACTTACCTGTGAAATTCAATATTTAAAAAGTACTTACTTGATAATGAAGTTCCTGATCTCAAAATTCATATAAAAATACGCCTTTTTTTTCTAAATGGGTCTCGAATTTATTCTTGTGTGTGCCTCCTTTATTGCCTCTCTAAACCATTTAGGCTTGTCTGGTCTCTTTATACAGTGTATCTCGTTTTGGTCCACTATATACTGTCAGCTTCCTACAGGGGGCATTTTCAGTTTGCTGTGCTCCCCTTCAGCCTCCCCAACGCCCTTCAGTTTTCATGAAAGTGATGGTGTTGGTCTCTGCCCATCTTCAGCGGTGTGAGAAAGTGCCTCTTTTTGTATGGTTAACCCCCACTTTTTGCCTGGTTTTAATGTGGTTGGAATGTCAATTTTGTCTTTGTGGAGGTATACATGGAGTTGTGAGATTACACAGGAAGACAAGCTATTGATAAGACTACATAAGAAATACCAACGCTATCCTATCTTGCTTTTGTGTTATTTTCATGAGTTTTTACATAATTAATTTGGCAGAAAACAATTTGTTTTTCTAGCTACCTAAATGTTTGCATTACTGCTGTTATTTTTAATAATATGAATATTATTTTTATGATATTTTTGGGGGGGATAGAAAACGGCATTTATGGACAAAGGGCCCAGCGGTTTAAAAATGGTAGAAAGGTCTCAGTTGGAGTTTCAAATAAACTGTGGCATTGTCCAACTTAATTTTCTCTGTGGAGTAGATTGTATTACAATATGCTAGGAGCCAGAGTTTTACCATTTGGGATAATGCTTTGGTCATTGCAGATGCATAGTTTACATTGACTCAAATATTTACATTACTCAAAACATTTCATCTGTTTGCCAAATGGTATTTACTGCCTTGTTTATGCATTATGGGTTTTCCGGGGGAGTGGTTTACGTTAAATTTTCCTAGACTACAAAGCATCCATTTGTGAGATCATACTGCACCATCATAAGCTGTGATTGTTAGGCTCACATACATGGAGTCGTAATATCTCCTGGCATTGGTTTTACCTTTTATTGGGTTGTCTTGCACAGGAAGGAGAAATCCAAGCGATCTGAATAGGTTTGTATTATCTGATAGATACTTCTAGCTACAAATTCCTTACCTTAGAATAGTCCCCATTTGTCAGACTTGATCTCAAAGTTTTTGAGCCGTACCCCTGCACACCAGTAGGTGATGTCGTTTGTGCCGGAACCCGCCTGCGCAGTGCTAATATAGGCGTCACCCTGGCATGCTGATGTCCGTTTTTTACTTTCCACACCAAATAACGCTGATCCTTGAAGAGCTACCCTCAGTCTTTTTGACAGTGTTTTTTCTTGACCTTTTGTCAAACTTGTTTCAAGAGATTTATCTCCTGGTGTGACGGCATTCCCTCAAGCTTCTTGCCTCCTGACGACCCAGGGACAGCCAAGATCCCAGTCTCACAGAATTTCCCTGGGAACTGCACCGGTCGGCATGAAGAAATCCAACTTTGCCCTGCCCGTCTAAGGGCCTGATTTAGATCTCGGCAGACTGGTTATTCTGTCAAACAGTGAAAGATATCCCATCCGCTGAAATATAAATCCCATTATATCCTATTGGATTTATATTTCGGCGGATGGGATATCCAAAATCTTTGGGCGAAGCGTGGCAGTTTGGTCACTCCAGGCCATGCACTTTGGCAGAGCCTGAGTCTACTTCTGCTCCACTCTTCCCGGACTTTCCTGGAGCCCGCTCCTGCCCAGTGGAAAGAACTTTGTGAGTCCATGCACCTTTTGGGCATCCCCAGCCCCTCTGAAACCCATAGTGTGACCTGGGTATTCCGGGAACAGTCTTGTGCTCAATTTTCTAGTGCGCACATTTTTTTCATGATAGAGCTCAAGCTGCTATAAAACATTCTAAATTGGTGGGGCAGTGGGAAATAAAGATGGAATGTCTTGTGTAAACCCCTTGAATCTTTAACTGGTTAAATGAATGGATATGGTCAGGGCACTCTACTACTCACGCTGTATAGTAGCAAGCAGGGGATTGGTAGTGCACAGTTCCTCCTTGACTAATCTCTTTCCTCTTTGTGGTGCACACATTTTGGGAAAAGAGCGACAGTCCAGCTAGTAGCCCCTTTGCAACTCCTCTTCAGTTGAGGATCCAATTGTCATTAGCAATACTTAAGGGGCATCATGAATGTCTGGAGGGATTGCCTCTTTTTCTTTTTAACGGCATTGCAGCTCTTGCTACCTCTTTCCTTACCCAATGCTGAATACTAAACTTAATCTATCCAGTAAGATACAAGATTCTCATTCCCAATTATCCTTCCTACTTTCTTCTTCTCTCATATATGCGACTGTGCCCATTCAATTGTTATAGTTGTCCTTTGGTTGCTCAAAGCTATATACAAGATCCCTTCTATATGAAATATATTGGCTAGATGGAAACTGTTTTGCAATAGTCTAAAACACTACTGCAAGTGTACTGTAACATTGCATTGTATTGTCATTTGACTCTCCTCAAACCCCATTTTACTACTATGATCTTCCTAATAACCATTTCTAGACTCTTCTCTCCTCTATCCCATTCAATCAGACTAACCAACTCTAACTCTCTAACAACTTCTGTTTCCCTGTACTAATCCATAGCTAATCGTTTTAGAGTAGCGTGTTACTTACAGAAAAGCACTTCAACACCTTGTCAGGGGCAGCAAGCGCTATATAAATACAATTAGATTATACAATTCTATTATGTTTCCTCCCAGGTCAATCATCATGCCCCAGTGGGACTTAAACCTCATCCTGATCTTTTTAATGTATGTGTCCTTTCAGCCACTGCACAATTGCACTCTCCAGTTATTGACCATCAAGACTGCTTTTCAAGTGGGCATTACATTGGCTAGGAGGGTCAGTGAATTGCAGGCACTCACTGACCACCCTCCTTACACCACTTTCTATCTGGACAAATTGGTACTCCGTACACATGGGGCCTTCCTCGCAAAGGTTGTGACGACTTTCCATGTAGGCCAGAACATCACACTGCCTACTTTCTTTGGTCCACCTCACCCTTCAAAAGAGGATCAGAGGATCTGAGATTTCACCGACTGGATCCACTAAGGGCATTGTCGTTCTAACTTGATTGCACTAAAAGGTTTCCGTTTGACAATCAACTCTTTGTGGCATATGTAGGAGTCAAGAAAGGGAAGGCTGTTCGAGTTATCTCAAATGGATAGTACTCTGCATTAAGTGCTGCTACGCATTGGGCAAAAAGCAACCCCCTGAGGGCTTGCATGCTCATTCCACCAGAGCCAAGGCTGCAACCACTGCCTACGGAGCAACTGTCCTTGACATTTGTCAGGCAGTAACGTGGGCACCTTTGTACACATTTACCATGCACTACTGCCTGGGCAGTTAGGACCGTCGTTATAGGCACTTTTCCTGTCTGCTCCTGCAGGACTACCTGGTTTAATTCTGCTTTGCAGGCCCGCTTCTGCATTACGTGGGTATCTATCCCAAGGTAAGGGATCTGCAGCTAGAAGTCTCTACCGGATGAACAAATGAGCTACATTCGGTAACACTTTATCGGGTAGAGACTATATAGCCGCAGATTCCTTTCCGGTCTTACCATCCTCCCTGCTATGTGAACTGATTACAGTGTGAGGGTCACCATTCTAAAGGATCTTATGTCACACCAGTTTTCAGTCTTCATCGTTGCTCCGCTCTCCTGGCATGGAAAGTCGCGAAAGGAACTGACATCAGTGCGACAGGGTTGTACCTATATAAGCTCCTGGCATGTCATGTCCGGTGCGGCTGAAGTGGAGCCGACAGACACCACCAACCAGCACACAGGGGTATTGCTTCAAAATGTCTGTATGCAGTCTAACACCTGGGGATTATTCTAAAGTTTGAAATCCGTGGCTAAAGAGTCTATACCAGATAAGGTGTTACTGAAGGTAAATAACTTGTTCATCTTGCAAAACAAAGTCAGAATGTGTTTTACCTACAGTTTTTGATGAACTTATCATTTTCTTTTTTGTAGGTTTCAGTAAATTTCGGTCCTTACTTCAAATATCCTCCCAAAGATGTCACTTATCGTCCTGTAAGTAAGATTTAAAGAATAAAGTCTTGTAAAGTATGTTGTGATACAATACACTCTGCTCCTTTGTGAATCCGATTTGGATACCAGTTTCAACAAAGGAAACTAGTACATTTTGAGTGTGAAAATACAATTGGAAATTACTGTGTAGGAAATGCACAACTGCTCGATACACTCTGTGTACAATTGAAGCCTTGCAAACTCTTGTTCAATTCATGCTTTTTGAGACTCTTAAAACATCTGCACATCTTTTTTTTTTCTCTCCATAGAATACAAAAGGGCAATATAGAGTAGAGAGCCAGTTGCCACCTATACTACATTTTATTAAGCGTTGTTGGGCATTCCTTTTGTAAAGGGTTAATTTTCAGGATTTGTCAAGTAGATAAATCTGTATCTTGCATTTTATACAGCTTTTTTTCTGATTTTTAGGGTTGGTTCAGAAAACGCCCCAGCATGTTTTTCAAAAACAAATGTAATAAAATTAGATGTACTTGTATACTGGGGCTTTCACTTTGCCCTCTTCGTTTATTGGTTTTCTTGGAGTGTTGTTCCCCTTTTGTTTCTGCCCACAACATACAGCATTCTTCATCCATTGGCTATCCCTCACTATAAATGACAGCATTTTTTTCTGATCAGATGTGTGCAGCCAATTGAATAGGAGTGAAACTCTGTGACGTTAACTAGTGTGCCTGGGAAACTGGGAAGCTCCTTTATTTTTATATTACTGCCAATCCTCTTTGAAACCACATGACCTATTTGGGATTTGAAACCGTAAAATCTGAAGGGCATAAACCTGTGATGCCAAATGACCAGATCCAGCTCTGTAGTCTATATTCCAAGGATTGCTGTTCCCATACCCCAAAGAGAACAGGAAATACTATATTTGACTGCCTTACATCAAAAAAGAGCTCCTCTGTTGGGCCCCAGTCTGTTTTTGGAAGTCAAGTTACGGAGTAGTTTGTGCCATCTTCAAGCCCCCATCATCTTTATCCCCTTTCCCTAACCCTCAAAAGCAGAGGCTGCAAGACACTCCAGATCTGATCTTGATCAGTGACTGTCATCTAAGGCCCTGCTCAAAGTTTCAAGCCACCCTTCATCTCAGACTGAGCAGTTTTCAGCAGTTTTCAAGTCCTTCAACACCCAGTTTAGCTGATTGGTACCTTTGCGACCACCCATCCAGTTCTTTTGGTATAGGTGGTCTTGTATCTTCATGTGGGCAGCATGTAAAGAAGTCTTCATCATTCAGGTTAATAGAAGCTTTTTGTATACCCACCTATGCAGCTGTAGAAAACTTGATGATTCAGAAAAGGGGGTGGTGATGAACTTGATAGCAGCGAATACAAGCAACAGAAAGTCATCACTGGATCACATCTCTGGAAGGATCATCACCCAAGGCATCATGGCATCCGGGCCCTTCAGTGGGTAAAGCCAATTCTTGATATGAGTGCTCCCCCGGCCGCAACCGTGCAGTCAATTTGGTTAATGAAACCACAGCACATTGTATTGGGGCCTCGTGTATGCTCTTCACTCAGGTGTACTTCAACTGCTGGGCTTTTTGTTGATAGTCCTAAATGGTGAGCAATTTGATCACCAAACACTTTTTTAAATGTAAGATTTTCATTCTTGAAAATAGCTTTCCTATCCTTATCTCCTTTTTTAAGTATCAAATTTAGAACTGTCAATCTGCACTATGCATTTGCTGAAGAAGGAAACCCTTTCAGACAAGCCGAATGAAGAAAACAAATAACCTGTGCCTCTAGAATTGAATCTTACCTGGAAAAATGTTGAGCCTGCTCCTTATAGTAGTTTAAAGGTTGCATTTAGTCAACATGCCCTGAGGAGCCAGTTTGCCAGCTCATTTTCCCTCTGCATAAAACCAGGACCCCTGAGCACTCTACTGCTTTCTTCAGGTTTATAGATTGATTTATCACAAGAACTCGTGGGTTCACTTGACCCATTTTAGAATCCCCATCTATTTAGTTCATTTTGTCCCAAAAGTAGACTTTTTTTTTCAATCGGCTAAGCCACACTTGACCTGCCTTTCAATGATTAGTCCAGCTGTCTTCAAATCGTGTCCTTCCTTTCGCCTCAAAAGTCCTAAATAGACCAGGACACTGTGTGAGCTAGTTCACTGCCAAACTCACATTCAATTGCAGATTGTGGAATGCATTGAGGCTTCATATTGGAGGCTGCAGGGCAAATAGGAAATCTAAGCTCAGACTTGGTGAAACACCGAGCATAATCTTATTGTCTCACCCCAACTCAAGTACCACAAGAAGTGATTCCTCCTCATTGAAACGTGTTCGCATCCTCGGACACCTAGAGATGATCCTTGGTGGAGCAGTTGTAGAATTGATGCTTACCATCAAGTCCCGCAAAGGTTACATCGAGTTAGTTGTTGAGGAAATTCACTGTTTTCCTTCTATCAATCTAGAGCAGAGGTGTCTTTGCATTCTCGTGCTTTAGTTGATGGGACAATGCAGCTTTTGGGTTCTTTAAAGGAGCTGACTCCCCACTTCTCCATGTAAAATGTAGTGTACCTAGCATAGTTTATTTGGGTTTATTTTCTTGGGTATTTTTAAAAGGAAAGGGTGGATTTCTTCTAAGTAAAAACCACTTACAATGCTTATTGACAAATTACAATTGATAAATAGAAATAGACCAAAAATGCTGTCTCTTCTATGCAATTCTTTTTATTCTGGCACATTTTAATAAGACCTATGATTAATGAGAAGGGTGTTCTTGGGACCCTTAATTCTCACTTTTAATGCCTGTCGGGAAGATTTAGACAAATTAATGAAGAACCAAAGCAGTTGGTTGGTGTTCAGAAGAATTTCAGATCCCATTAAACCTCTTGCTCCACATATTTTAAACAGTTAATAAGCCCTGGGATGCTACACGCCTATGCGTTTTGGCCTCAGATAAGGGAAGGTCATTACAGTAATCAGTAGAATTCCTTTTATACATTCTTTAAAAAATGAAAAACATCTATTAGTTGTATCAAGGAACTTCTTTTAATCTTCTGTTCAGCGCTCGAAAACAGCCAATATATGTTTCACTCCCTCCGGCATGCAGGCCTGCGTCTTTCTCAAGGCAGAAGGCATTGAGATCTGTATTTTAAAGTTGAGAAGGGGGTGTGGGGTCTGGCTTCTGTAGTGTTGTGGGGACATTTCCAGACTGCATAGTAAGTCTAATCCAGCCACTCACCTGTCCTTATCAGGGCTCGAAAAATCAAAAATAAATGGTACTATTCCTGCAGGACTAGTACCTTAAAAAATGTCCTCAACCTAACTGCAACCTAATTGACTTTAGTCTCTGAAAGCGGAGCAAATGTGACAAGATAACAAGATTTAAAGGCATCTTTATTGCTCATTAACTTTGTCCGCAATAAAAATGCCTTTAAATCTTGTTCTCTTGTCACATTTGCTCCATTTTCACAGACAGAGGACAAAAGTTGGTTTGTTTTCCTACTCGCCAGAAAGGGCGAGTAGGACCTACACGAGCTCGACCTTGTTCAATTTAGCTCGCCTATGCGAGCGGTCGAGTGGAATTTTCGAGCCCTGCTTATCTGACTGCATAAATGCCTGTTCTCACTTTTTTACATTTTTGTTAGATGTGAACTGTAGTGAGCCTGGCCTATTTTAGGTCCACGCCAAAGGGTGTGTAGCATCCCAAGTTTTATTAACTCTTAACAAGAAATGTGTTCAGAGTCCATTCTTGAGTGGAGATATGCTACTGTTTATCATTCCAAAGAAATACCCAAGCTCAAAAACTAATGAACCTTCAGCAACCTTTATTTTCCTAAGACTGTGCAATGACTGGCGTAGCTTGTGCCATCAAAATTACAGCCTTATCTTTCAAGTTTTCCTTGATCATGTCTTAAATTTGGTGTGTCGCATTGGGTTAGTTCCACAATTTTTCATAATCGCTGACAGCAGAGGAGCTAAAGGTATAAATGGCCCTACATTTTCAATAGATTTGCACTTCTGACATCTGTCCTCTGCTGAGCCCACGTTATCACCAATAGCTGCACCTTCAACAGGACAAATTAGTGGAATGACGTGGAATGCAACTGAATGGTCCGGCCACTTTTTATGGAGCAATCTTAAACTCTCTAATTTGGTTGCAAGATTAAAACCGTCTCAATTGTTATTTGCTTTAAGCCTCTATTCTGTTAGTTTGTGTAGAATGAACGCTCTGGTATTGTATGTGATGTTCTCTTGGTCTTTGATCATATTTGCAAAATATTCTTGTTACTGGGTTCAGTAACAGCAGAAACCTGTTTTTCAATATGTTTCTCAAAATATTTGTGTTTTTACAGAAGATCTGATGGTACTGACACATGTAAAAGGTATTACCAAAATATTGAAGGAAATTCTGCTGATTTTAATAAACACTCAATACACTTTTTTGTATTGGTTCTTAAAGTGACTAAGGCGTGATATCTGGAGTGGAATCTTTTCCTATTCCTTTGCCATTTTCTGACCAAGGCAGATTTTCTTTTAGGTCACAGTAGAAAAGGGGTTGAATTATTAACGTTTTATATGGGCCCAAATTATTTTTTATTAATATTCTGCCAGATGTGTCCTGGTATGCATTTTGTGTGATAGACTGCTTTTTAGGTTTTTTTTCCCAATTGTTGGTAAAAATTAGTTTATGGCCTTCTTTTGATTTTTGTTGA
This sequence comes from Lissotriton vulgaris, assembly GCF_964263255.1. Taxonomy (NCBI): domain Eukaryota; kingdom Metazoa; phylum Chordata; class Amphibia; order Caudata; family Salamandridae; genus Lissotriton; species Lissotriton vulgaris. The sequence continues at coordinate 907,074,195 of NC_141699.1, forward strand.
AGTTAGCAATTGCTGGTAGAGTGAATGTAAGATGTATTTCAAAAGAAAACAAACGCCACCTTTTAATTAATCGTGTTTTTTTTCCTTCTGTTTTTGCTCTCTCCTCAACCACAGATGAGTGACATGGGATGGGAAGCAGTGGTTGAGCACACGCTAGCCGATGTACTCTACCATGTGGAAACCGAAGTTGATGGCAGAAAAAGCCCTCCATGGGAAGGATAAATGTCCTAGTGTAAATTCTCATGTCAGTGTGTTGGTCAAGGCCTTGTTCCACCCATATCCTCCCACAAACCCTTTTACATACCTGTAAATGGAGCAAAGCAATACAGTCTCTAAGAAGGCTACATTGTGCTTCCTGACCAAAGTGCTCCTCTTTGTGGCAGCTATCTTCACTTAGAAGTGCTTAAGTAATGTTTGTTTAGAGTAGCATGCAGACTTCATGATGAATACTACTACTGGTCCTTAAAATCCATGAAGCAATTACTTTGATGTCCCCACTATTTATGAATGTACTTTGTTGTATTTTAGCCAGGAATGCTGGCAAGTAAACCTGCCTTAACATTCCCCTGGTGCTTGTTTCAGCTAGTGGGCATTATAGATGAAGGCACGGAATGTTTGCTGCAACATTGAAAAAAATGGCTGTGGTATTTATTTGTTTTTGCTGTATATAAAACTTTCATACATCTGCATTTAACAGAGTCAAAGTATCGGACATTAATGTAGCTAATATTTACACTTTTTAATGTAACTTGTATACTTTTGATTAAAATCTTTAAGTGATGCTTGTTTAGTTTTGATGTACTGCCTTTCTTGTTAACATGATGTGAATGTTTTGATATGGCAGCCTTTGTCGAGCATTATGTATGAGATCCACCTTTGAGTATCACATACAGCTTAATTTGCAGGGGAATGATTGCACTTTTGGGGTACAATCTGCATGCTGAATAGTTCGAAAATGACATGGATGGGTTTTGGCAACCTGAATTGTGGTGCATTGCTGCTATGTCCTGGGGATTGCCAAACCATCAGTTAACATGGCTTTGTAAGTCCATGTAGAAGATTGTGCAAGGCAGAGGACTTGGTGCATTCAACAGTTTCACCGTTGTACCGCCAAATTAGATTCCAGTATTTGGTTGTTTCTGAATGTAGGTTACAAAACAGAGGTTTAAATATTGAGAGGAAAGCTGGAGCTTATGCAGGTTTTTAGGTTGAGCCTTCGCAGCGCATGCGCTGCAAAGGAAAACGACCTTTTCCTAGCGCTTAGACTTTTCAGCCAAGCACGCGTTGCCATTGCCTTCAATGGCAACGCGTGCACGTCAGGAGATCCACTTGCGGGAGCGCGCGGCCCATCTGGTCGCAATTATCGCTCCCGCTAGTGAATCCCTCCCCCCTGCTGCAGCGCAAGGGCTTTTTTTCTTGTTTTACTTTGCCGAAATAGATGCAGTACAGTGGAATCTAATGCAGTCCAAATTAAAAAAAAACTCAGATTGCTTGTTGTACTGTACACATTTTACTACTGTTGATGAAGTGTCAGTCCAGGTGTCACACATGATTGACATAAACAACTCATGGGCACTCTGAAAAAATATATAGAAATGTGACGCATTTGCATAGACTGCAGCTACGTTAAACACTTCTTCACTTCCCGCCAGGACACGGGAGGCCTGTGTGACACAACATGTGTTGGGAGTGTAGACTATGCATAACTTAAATCTTACCTGTTTGGTAAATAACCATTTGAAAGCCACGCGGAGGTGGGTGGGATTTTACCGTGACTGACTGGAATCTTACGAATCAAGGGCATGAAATCCTTTATTTTGCCCCTCTTCTCCAATCAGCGCTGCGGCCTCGAGATTAGCGGGCGGTTAGCGCCCTCCGAGCCCGCGAGCAGCAGAGAGGGGCGGCGAGAGGGCGTGAGTTCTGTGAAGACTTTGGAGGATTATGGCATCACCAGTCCGCAGTGGTCAAAGACAACCAACGGTACAGAGGTTACAGCGCTCACCCGGTTAACTTACGCACACGCGCTCCGCTCTACCTTCTACAAGGTTTGTACCTGAGCAGTGTTGTGTGTTATCTGTGCAGGACAGAAGTACCAGCACCTGCGGTACGAGGCTGGTGTTTAATTACTACGCAGGTGCAGCCCAATTACTTCACTGCAGTGTTGACGCCTTTCGTAAGGAGGGCACGTGTGCGTGATGCGATGGGTGGCTTTCTCTGGCTCACTTCTTGTTGTCACCATCCCTAGTCTCGTTCACCATAGTCTACTCTGTACCTGCCGGTTTACTGAGGAGGACTGGTAAAAGTCACGAGATGTTAGGGGTAAGAGAGGAAGGTTCACCAACATTTTTAGTTGGATGCCAGATCATATGTACTCCTAGCCGCCAAGTTTCAGATTATTTGTGTGACATTACCATTGTTTAGTTGTGATATTCCATGCTTTATGTGGTTCGCTATCTGCGAAACTTAACTGTGATTAAAACCATGCGAACTGCCCCTTTTAGAGCACCCCCAGTTTTTCCCCACTTAAAGCCCTGAGCACACCCACCATCATTCTTGTAACATAGTGCACACTATCCTGAGATTGTGTGCTGTCTGTTTTGTTGTGCAGCATGCCATCTGCTACAGAGTAATACAGTGTGCCGTCTGGTACATCATGTTTCTTCGTAGTACTAGTATGTACGATATAAACCAGTGGACAGTCTTGTTTTTCTATGTCAAGGTTAGTATCGGGGCGACAGCCCCTCACTCCCATGAAGGAATCGTGCCGGTCCCCCTCCTCTCCCCTCCCCCCTGCTGCCATCGAAGGTGACACGCGCTTGTACTTGTTTTTTATGGGAGTGCAGCTTGTTTTATTGGCAGGCGAAATAATGGCAGCTGCGAGTCTCGTTGCACACAGCTCACCTAACTCGTAAAATCTGCACTCTTCCTGGGAAAAACATCTTGCCTCTCTTATATCTCATTGAAGCAGATTCACCTGCAGACGATCTCTGGGTTTGAAAAACTTTCCTTCACGCTGTCTGCGTGGATTCGACGACATCAAGATAAACACCTCTACCCTTGTGTGTCCCCACTGTGCTGTTGCATGCTCATGTCACCAGGTAGCAGTCCCAAACCCGCCATATGTTTTCTATTTTGTAGGTTACCACTGGTGCAAACATGGGGATTACACGTACAAATCTTTACTTAAAGCACAGTAGTGTGTGCCTTTAAAGATCGCCTTTAAAGATGTTGCCGCGTGTGCCTACACGTGAAGGAGCTACTATTAATTCCCCGGGGGCTGTCGGGCTCCTCCTTTCACCCAGTGACCCGCTCTGGCTTTCAGCAAGGCCCGTGAATAAACTACTATTTATTCCCCAGGGGCTGTAGGGCTCCCCCTTTCACCCAGTGACCTGCTCCTAATTCGCAACAATGCCGGGCGCATTTGTTTGTTTTTTCGCATACTAAATAATGTTGAAGTGTACTATTTTACCTTGAGAGATATTTTGGTATCTCGCATCTTTGATAGCATACTAAATAATTAACTCGCGCCACGACTCGCACCTGAAACTACACCAGTTAGAAAGTCGGGCCAGAAGTCAAAGTCGACAGTAAACGGAGGCAGGCCACGGAATTGCTGCTCTCGCTGCCTATCCTGGAATGATGTATAATCTAAAAGTTGATAATGCTGCCTAATAAAAATATACTTTTACACTACTTAGCGTACCGCACGTTCATGATGACATTTATTCTGAACAGACTGCCACACTGCAGTCTCTGCTCACTGTACTACTTCGTTTTCAGCGTTGTTCAGACGCGCTAACCCCTTTTTGTTAGTTCTCGGCTAGCGTAGGCTGCGCTTGCTCAGTCTCGCTGCCGAGATTTTATGTTTTCTAGTAAGGAGGTAAACGAGCTAGTTCTTCTCCATTGGCTGGCTTCCTAAAAGGCAGCCAGCCATTGGAGAAGAGCTTTGTCTGTAACTTTAAGCCCCGTCCGTTTCGGATTGAGGGGCGTGATTTTTGCTGTCCTTTCTCTCCGTGACGTCTTCAGTCCCTCAACAAAAAACACACCCCCCAGTCTGAAAAGGATAGGGCTTATCCGCAGCTGCTGCCACCATTTTGCTTGTTTGTTTTTGGGCTTGTGGCTGTTAGTGGTCTCTCTCCCTGCATGCGCCTCTGCCTCTGTTTGTGTCGAGGCTCCAGGTCCGGTCTTCTATACGGCTGCCTTGCTGCTGTGCCTGCACCATGGGGGGGCGTCGCAACGTATTCTGTGCAGCAGGCTGGTGCACAGGTCGAGCTGGGGCCGCTGCTTGATTGTCAGTCATTTTCGCGCACTTAGAAGCCCAGGGCTATTCTGTGCAAGGGGCGCAGCGGAATGGCTCGGAGCTTTGTGCTGGGTGGTGCTCGGCGCTGCAGCCTGTGGCTGGCGTCATTTTGGAGTGGTTCTTAGGGCTGTGGCGTTGTCGGGTGCTCCTGCGTTCTCGTCGTGGTGTATTTGCTGGCGAACCTCCCTGTTTACAAGCCGGCCGGCGTTGCGGTACCACTGGGTCTCCCCCTCCCCCTTTGGTGCCGATGCACTTCCAGGCTACCCTTCCTGCTTTGGCCCCGCCCACCCTCCTCCCGCTTCCCTACAGGGATTAGGGAGCTGGAAGACCCCGGTCCGGGATTCCCACCTCACCCCTTGGAACTACTGAGGGCACCGGGAGTGTATTCTGGGTCTGCCTTATTCCCGGGTCACGCTGCTGACTCGAGAGGAGCGGAGGCACTCACGATGGTGGCTGCCCTATGGGGCATTTGCCCTGTGGACCTGTTCTCACCGTCACTCATCGATTTTGCAGTGGGTGCCCTCTTTTCTCCTCAATGGCATTTGATATACTGCCCCCTATGCCTGTTCCTCCTTTCCTTGGAGCGTGTCTGGTGGGTGCTTGTACCGCCCATGGCCATATGGCACTTTTTGGGCTTCTAATGGGAGGGTGCCGAAGGGCTTTGGGGCACATTTGCTCGTTTTTGGTCTCACCCTACGTGTTTGCGTCCCCTATTCTTGGGGCTGCTGTGTCTTGGCTGTTTTCTCTTCTCTTTGCTTCGGCTTTGATATGCGAGCCACACTCTGTGTTTTGTAGGGTTGTTACGTTCTGGCGGGGCTGTTGTCGCTTTCCTGCTCTGCGTTTTGTGCATGGGTCTGTCTGGTTGGGGGTGTCGGAGGTGCTCTCCGGATTCTTTTGTGTGGTTGCGGCAGATGGGGACCAGTATAAGACGTTCCCTGATGTTTGGAGGAAATCTCTAATGTTTTTGGTGGATAAATTGGCGGATTTCATGGCGAGGGCTGTGGAGCCGCTTCAGCTAGCAACCATTTCCCTTGGCCGCTAGCCACACCCCCTATAGTGTTTAAAGTTAAAGTTTTCCCTTTCAGACTATTTGTGTGTCTGTGTGTGTGTGTCTCTGTGTGTGTGGGGCTCTGTGTGTGCGTGGCTCTGTGTGTGGGTGCGTGTGGCTCTGTGTGTGGGTGCGTGTGGCTCTGTGTGTTGCTGTGTGTGTGGGTGCAAATGCAATAGGTCTCGCATTTGCGAGAGATTAAGCTATTGCCATTGTAAATGACCATGCCATTTATTTATGTTTTAAAAACAAAAATAATTTCATGAGCAATGCCAATAGCTGTAACTTTAACAAAGACGAGACCATTGCATTGTAAATGCTTGTTGTCCTGGGGTCAGCCACTACGGTGTTGGTGGGCCCTGCTTGAAAACAACTACTCGCTCCTCGCACAGGTGTCATTGCTAATATTTTGTATGCTTCCATCGCCTTCATTGCTTGATTTTGCTCCCAAAATAGTGTTACTCGTAGTCATTGGAATATCACACATAATTACACTGAAATTAGGAAAATGTGACCATCTCAATCGGAGACCTTGGCAGCTGTGAGTCACTAGTGCTTGCGCCGCTGCAGTGTACCCGAGTATTTGAGTTACATAATTGCTTTTTAGAGGTGGCGTGCAATCAGCAGTAGTCGGTGAGCGCCAGGCCGGGAGTTAGAGAACTATAGGTAGAAGTCGTAGCAAAGCTGCAGGAGAGGCTACCAGCTGCGGGCAGTGACTAAGTGTGACTGTGTGAAGTATGGCTGTACAGTGTACTGCACCAGGGCATGTTGTGCCACATCGTGTTACATGAAAATACATTCTTAACAAATTCGGATTAATGCAAAGTGATACAGCAAAAAACTGTAAGGAATAAACACTGTCTTCCATCTCTGTCATCTAAGTGCCGGTGTTCCGTCTGAGGGAGATCGCTAATACTAGTGCCTTTAATTAGTTGTCTGCTGGACACAGTGCGTGTTTAGCAGAGTTTTGCTGCTACCTTAATCATGGCACCAGAGGTCCAGGTCTCTGATGTGGCTGGCCCTGGCTGATGCATGTGTGCTCAGCTCAGCTAACAGCTCGGTTGAGACAGAGCTGCACCCTTGTCCTCCAGCCCTACAGCGTAGGCACTGTCACTGAGAGACTTCTGGTCATGCAGGCTGAGTGGCAGCAGGATGTTTTGATTTCAAATTCCTGTCACGACCAAGAACTGATTCTGCCACCCGCAGAATTAATAAATTAAACCAACTCCAAGACCTCCTCCATACTGCTCCCCTCCCCTGGTCGTGGGGTTTCCCTGGTGACTATAAAAGTAATGGTGAGACTGAGAGCAGGCGCCGTGTGTAGGAGAGTAGGGTCTGCTTTCCTATGGTCACCCCATTTTTTGCTTTTTGCTTAACTGGTTTTCGACTTGATGTGGCTGTGGGCCTGCTAATCAGACCCACAGCCTGCTGTTCTCTCTCTAATTTCACAACCATGTACTTTAGGTACATAACCAATTGGGTATTGGGTCACCTTATCAGCCCCTGTACAGTGTACTATAGGTACCCAGGGCATAGGTGCATAAATTTTTGCCACCCCTGACTGGCTATCCAATCTGACACAACTGGCTGATCACTCAGCTGGGGCAGGGTGGTGTAATCACCCCTTGCTTAGATATTGTATACCTATATCTGGACACATATACACCTATAAGTCACTCCTATGGCAGGCCTTAACAATCCTGGAGGCAGAGTGCTTGGTTTTATGTGAGATGGTGCTCTAGCATGAGCTGAGCCTGTCTGCAGCTTTCGGGACCAACTCCCTTAGTTGTTCTGGGATATTGCCATACCATATACTCTTAAGTGCATTATAATCCTCGCGGTTACTTGCTAACTTTGGTTTGGCTTTATCAAAACATGTCGTGTAAGGTGTCATACGCTTTGGAATACTACCCTCTTGCCAGTTCTGGCGAAGGGGGTAGCATTCAACCCTTCTAGAGGGAGAAGACCTGTTACTTTGCTTAAACGCGGTTAAATCTAACCAGAGCCTCCGCATCACAAAATGGATGCTGCTGCCACCGACACAAGTCTGGCCTCCTGCTGCTGACCAAAACTCCGGCAGGGGAGGCCTGGACAAATGGTATCCTGTCACAGGGAGGTGTTACACCACCCCAGACAGGAGATAGTGGATTGGGGCAGGGAGGGCTGAATGAAACTAGACACTGCCTGGGGCGCACAAGGCGTCCCATGCATAGTCCAGTTCAAACCGGTGCTGGGGCACTCCAGCCCCAGCTCTGGTGCGAAACTGCACAAAGGGAAAGGGGTGTAACCACCCCCTTCCTGGGTCCCACCCATAGGAGGGACCTAGCAGGTGAACCAGCCCCTTGATTTGGAATAAAGGTAGGAGCTGCGCCAATGCAAACTAGGTCATCCTGACTGAAACTTTGAAACAAAACTCTGGACCCTTCGACATCCTACTCAACGTAGAAGACTGAAGAATCTCCCTTGTGGTCAAGGAGTGGCCACCCTGTGCAAGCAGGCACCATCAGCGCATCGAGACTTCATTTGCCGTCTCTCCCGCCGGAGCTCGAACTACAGAGACCGACAAGACCTGGACTCCCAGACTTCCAACAGCCCGATCCACAATCCTAGCAAAGCTTAGACCTGTGGAGGCGACGTGAGACGTGGGACCGGCCATCTTGCAAAGTCGACGAAGTGCTTCCTGTGCAGCTCCCGAGGCTCCCTCGACGCTGTGCTTTGAGGTTTGAGAAGCCCCAGCCCCGAGCAGCCTGTGCTCCAAAGATCACCTCTCCACACTCTCCGAGTGCTGCGTGGGGCCCTTTTGCACTTTTCCTGCTCGACGCGTTGTCCGGTCGCTTGCCCGTTGGCTAGTGGCCTCTGTGACGACGATTCATCGAAACTACACTGCTGGTCTGGTTGCTCCAGACTGGCCCCAGGTCCCCTGAAAAGGAGCCATCGATCTGACCTGCCCGGTCCGACCAAGAAGACATCTTAGAGTCCTGCGTGGGTTGCCTTCGCCAAGCCTTGGTGACTCCGATTCGAGTACCGACACCGCCGACAGCAAGAGCCTTCGTGGGACAGCTCGTGTTCACCAGCTGGTCATCCTCGATCCTTCCTGGTCCACGTGGCAGCGGAGACAAACTACTCGACAGCACCTGATCGCAACCCGACATTGCCTGGTTCCGTCCTGGTTCCATCCTGGTCACTGGCTAGTGATCTAGACTCTGTCCCCTCTGCTTTCAGGTACTCTTCATCTTCGATCCACCCTTGGATCCAACCGGACTCTTCTCTCCTGGCCGCCTGCAGCATCTTTTCCTCCAGGCTCCATAGAACTTCACGACGAAACCTGACACACTTTGGCACCTATGCACCCGCTTCCTGTGGGTGAGGTAACAATATAACTCTGGTGCTCCTATAGTGGTTTACACCTCTAGTGTCCTAGTTTTAAGTGGCTAAGTTCTAGTCCAGTCGGAAGTCTTCGAAACCTAACACTTTCTGATTTTTACGCACCATTGACTTGTATGGTAAACGCGGTTGCCTATAGACACTGCACCCGCATCCTGTGGGCCTCCTATGTCCTAACCTTCGTTAGTCCAGTGTAGGCCCAGCGATTCCCAAGACCCTAGGTCTGTTCATTGTTCGTGACGTTGGTACTTATACCACTTTCTTAATGTATGGTTTGAGTGGCCACCTGGCCTATCCATAATTGTGCAGCTTATTGTATGTTATACTGTGTTCTTAGTTTAACGCTTGTGCTTCTGTGCTCATAAAGAGTATAGGGGATTATTCTAGAAATAAATACATATATTTTGTAATATATAACTTGTGTGGTGTCCTTTCATTTGGTATTTAAAAGGATTGCATATGGTAAAACAGCTGGCTTCACATGCCCTCTTGAGTTTAGCCTAAGACTGCTTTTGTCCATGCTACCCCTAGGATAGCTGGTCTATAAGGTTGACTTACAACCAATCACCATAAGAGTCGTTTGGACTGGTGCACGGTGCTCACTAGAATAGTGATCATCATATACCAGGCCAACTTCTCACACTGTGTGTCGAAAGGCATAGGGCACAACTCTAAAATTGCGCCACTCCATGACCTCTCACCCTTACTATAATCTACATGTGCAGACGGGCCAGTATTACCCCCAGCACATCACAACACTGTCAGATCACCTGTCTGCACCAAGTGACCCAACAGTCTCCAGCTACAACGACCAGGCTGAGCAGCAGGAATGATTTACCCAGCACTCAATTCATCCTTGGGTAAGTGAAAGATAAAGTGGTGATTAATAATGTTCCTGCTACGGAGAGATCAGAGTTGTGTTGTGCAACTTTTGACTTACCAGTAGCACAAAGGGTTAACATGCCTGCTACAACAAACCTGTATTATGGATATCAAAGAACAGTATTTTATATGGCTAGCTCATGAGGTTACTGCTGTTGTCACAAATCTGCTTTACTTACTTGCAATCGTAAATTTCAATCCAAATCTACACACTGGCTTACAAACTATTATCAAAGACATCCGCTGCATGTAAAAGGCATAGTATGACCGGAGTCGTAGTGACCGAGCTGGCCTGTATTGTGGTGATGCGCGCTCTGTCCCTCACACTAGTGCCAAAGTAATTATATCTTAATTTAGTTAAGTTGCACCTCTGCTCACAGTTCTGTACTGACTGTGCTCAGTAGTCTAGAACTTCGACTGTTCATTAGGTGGGGTCCTGGGGCTGTAGCGCTCGTCTTCACCAGCTCCTTTACTTTAATAAACCGTCAATTTGACATTCATTTATCACTACCAGGCCCTCCTGTGAAGTTCTTGCCCTTCCATTTCTGGTGCTTTGCAGCGGTTTTAGAATCTTCCTAGAGTTTCTGGTTCCTCAGATGGCTGTAACTTCTGATATTTAAAGGATATTACTTGCGTGAAAGTGTTACTCATAGCTGGTGAAATGTCAATCATAATTTTTTTGAAATTATGAAAATGTCACACATAAGCAATCCGAAACCTTGAACGTAAGAGTTACCCACAGGCCGGTAGTTTTGTTGTTTGCAATTGAAAGTTTACTATTATAAACATGTTAGATTGGTCCATGGGGTGATGTATATTACATTTGCTCTTGCTCAAGCATAATTAATCTTATTACAATTGGTGTTTTTTGTTGTAAAGATGCATATACCACCCACATGCACCCCCGCAACACACACTACCCATATTCATCCCTCCAACACACACCATATAGCAACGCACCACCACATTCCACACCATGCCAGCTAAACACTTATAAGGTCGCAAAGGCGAGACCTATTGGCTATGCCAATGCTTGTTCATTTTGGAGCTGTTCAGCTCGACACCTCTTACTGTCATGACCTCTTGCAGGGATTGTTTCGAGCCAGAGTGCAGTATTGTACTGATTTTCCCTTGTTCAGTGCTTCAGCCGATAATTGTGTGCAAGTGGGAGGTTAACCCATGATCTTCATCCCAGAATGGTCCTTGAATTAGTATTAAGTACAGTAGCCTAGGGCAGTAGTGTGACCTTGTGGTGCCACAACCAGTATACATGTATGGTAGGGTTATTATTTTGTAGACTAAGGGCCATATGTAGGGAATCACATATTACCGATTCCTAAATACAGAATTTTACCGATTCGGTATTTAGGAATCGGTAAATGTGATGTAGGTAATGATTCGGTACATTTTACAGAATCTGTAATATTCGGTATTTACCGATTCGGTATTTACTGATTCGGTATTTACCATTCATTCCTACGGGCCTGGAGGCCCATAGGAATGAATGGGAATTACCGATTCGGTAAATACCGAATCGGTAATAGGGGGAAGACTTACAAGGGTGGCAGGGTGTCACATTGACAACCTGTTGCACCCCTGAATAGTGCATGGGTGCACATGTGGAACACATGCATGTCTGCCACATGGCACTTTTGGGAAAGCACAAATTTACTTTTTCAAAGGTTTTCGATATTTACCACCAACTTTTAGTTGGTGGTAAATACTGAATCCTTAACTCAGAAATGCACTCATTTGAGTGCTCCCTACATTAAGGATTCGTTAATTTACCGAATCGGTATTTTAAGGAATCAGTAATTTACTGATTCCTTAAATTACCGGTTCGGTAAATTACCGAATCCTTAAATTTGGCCCCTACGTCTCAAATGCCCAATACCGGTCGGTAACGGCCGAAATTCGGTAATTTCGGCCATTACCGGCCGGTATTGGGCTACCTACATCTGGCCCTAAATCCTTTCTAGATTTGCAAGCTGTACCTCATTCCACCACCTAGAGGTTGGGCCCGAATTGTCTTTTACAGTCTATCTTACTCCCCTCCGATGTGGCTTACCATTTTGTGTGCTGTCTATCACCTTGTGATGTCAGGTGCTCTCCCCAGAATCCCCTCTACATGGTCGCCATCTCCATATTCTTTTTCTTCCATTTGGTTTATAAGCCTAGCCAGGAGCAGAGAAGTTGGAGAAAAAGCAAAAAGCCCTGGATGGAACCAGAGGGCTTTTTTGTCGGAAGGACACTGACTGCTTAAATTTAAAGAATGTACATCAGGGATGGAATATATCCCCTTTAGATTCTGCTTTAAGTGCTCACCACCAGTTCGCAAAAAAGGAAATCCATGACATATGTCATTTTTACCTGACCAAGGACTACAACTCTGTGGTCTGATACTTGTGAGGAGTTCCTTCCCAAGACCATGAAGACAAGTGAGAAACAGAGGTGAGCGCACTATGCCACAGCAGTCACCACAAAACATTAAGTTGAGCGACCTTAGGCTGTTGAGCAATTAGTAAAACCTTGAGGAAATGGAGGTGGCACAAGAGAAGTGCTCCCATGCTTAGTAGATTGCTGAGTGGAGAAAGATGCCAAAAGACAGGTAGACAAATAAGCACCAAATAACGTCACAGGAGACTGATACAGTGTTTGATTCAGCTAAGCGCAAATGATCAAGGGATCAAAATAACAAATACAGTGAAGACTCCTTGCTGATCAATAACAAAATAATTCCTTATGGTAAGTATGCAATAAAACCAATCAAATGTGTATACACTAATCACTTCCCAAAAACGTAAGTGTTTTTATCCCAATAACGCATCATATTGTCTAGATAGATGTTTCTTATAGTAAAGCAAATATATACTTTATAGCATAAACCGTTAGTAAAGAAACCCTAACATAAACTAATTCTTTCGAATCGTTTTGTTAATGAAAAAGCATACATAGAAACTTTTGAAACAAATATAAGGAAATAAACTGTGTACAAATCAAAAAATATATATATCAAGATTTATATTAAAGTGTCCACATATGTTGATGTTAAGTGTCCTACACACACACACACACACACACACACACACACACACACACACACACACACACGCACACGCAATATACTTGGATTATCACGAACAGCTGAAAAACCAGTGTTCCTGTATGGTTAGGGAGTGAAGTGTTTCTATATGTCCCTTCTGTTAGTGGTTCATCTTGAAGAAATTTTAAATCTGTGAACTGTCTACCAATTGGCCTCAAGCTCGTCAGCCCTGTGTGTTTGCTGAAATGTTTCCGCCCTATGTAAGGGAAACTCTTTTTGTTATGAAATTCTTCCTCAGGGCACCACTAGATGGTTTGTGACACTTGTATAAAAATAAAACATGCATATAAGTAATTATAAAATGTGAAGGTATTAAGATAGTAATGTGCCTGAAAGAGATATAGGGTAAATGCCCCATTGTTTAAAAAGGCTTAATCCACCCTTCTCTCTGTGCTTATGTATGCAGAGGTGCTGTTCTGTTTAATTGGCTCCCTAGGGGTATTCACATTTTGAGTACCTCTTTGGGCCACATATAATAAATAATGAGGTGCTTGACAAGGAAAAGTCAATATAATATTTGCTAATTTACTAACATGCAAGTAGTGGGATTTCCTGATTGGCAGGTCCTCTCTTAATTTAATGGACTAGGCTACAGCATGAACGGCAAGTGGACAGAAAATCTAAATAATCCTTTTGTTGTCATCAGCAAGGTCTGTGCCGTGTATGGGGAACTTAATTATATTTATTACACCTGTTTGCATTGCTCCATAGTGCAGTAAGGTGCTGGTTTCTTTGGCCTCACGAGGATTGCAGGATGAGGGTCTAGGGTGAATATCGCTACAACTAGGATGTTTCATCTAGAGGGGTGCAATCAATGCTTCTTGCTTTTGTGCAAACCACATTTTCCAGTTAAAGCTGAGGTGTGTGCGGGTCAAAAGTATTCCGTTTGCAAACATCATGAGAAATGTAGTCTTCTTGCAATAAGCATAAATTGTTTGGGGGGGGGGGGTGCGGTGTTGGGTGGAGGGGATTAAATTGATCCCAGACAAACAAAATAAGATATTGACTTCTCTAAATTATAGAAAGTCTGGTGGGGCAGGCATTTTTATAACCAGGCAGTAGTGTATGGACCTGTTTAGAAAACATTGTAAACTTCCAGAACTTTGATGCTCTGATTGGTGTATTACCAAGTGCTTCATGTTATGTAGTTTTTGATCATCGAACATGCATCTTTAGTGTCGGAAAGAACTAGATTATTATAAGTGGTACCTGCTCCCTGGTGTTGATCCTGTAATGGATTCAAAATGGAAAAGCAGATTTATTAGCATTAATACACAATGTTGTTTTTCTTATAACTCATTGGTGCAGATCTCAGTTGCCTTCTAAGCATAGGATAATCTGTTCTTCCAATCTCAACAGAGTATTCTCAATATTATTGGCTCCTTTAACATCTCAACACTGTCCATTTTATATTACTGTATGATTTGCCTCTAAGAAATGTTCTACCATAGGTGCTTTGTTTTTTATTTCTTTTAATTTCCAGGTTTGTTTTTCCTATGTAAGCTTTTCCACACTGGCACAGAACACCATACACAATATTTTTGGTTATGCAGTTAGTCACTTCAGTATGTTTTAATATAATATTGTAGCTGAATTCCTCTCCTTCAATTGTACTTGCACAAGTGCAACAATTTCCACACTTAAGCTTTCCGATCACTATTGCAAATCCCTAGAAGCTTCTTATGTTGCATTGTATTCGAGAGTGCTAAACTATTTTTGATGTTATGGTTACTTTTTAAAGCAAACCTTGGTAGATTCTGAAATTGGTTTTTAATTACGTTTTTAGCTCCAGTGAAGTTTGATACGCAGACCAGGTGATCCATTTCTGTTTTGTATCTTTGGGTGGAAGCAAACGTACCCTTGATATGTAGCAGACTATTTTCATCGCTGTTTTTATTAGCTTTCTCTGTATTGTCTTTCTAGTAACTTACGGAGTATATTAGCATTGCTAAAATCTTTTTTTTTTATTTTTTTATTTTTTAGCAATGTCTTCAAATTAGAAGAAACTGACTGTAGGGGGACGTATACAAAGCTGTATATAACTTTTCAAAAACAGTTGATGGACAGAATGCAGAAAAATATCATACATTCACCCCAGTACAGAGATCTGGGCCTAAATCCATCGTTTTGTTTGCTCACCACACCACCCCAGTTCAGACATGGCCATATGCAAGAGTAACTATAGAGGGAGAGGTTGGAACACTCAGAGCATTAACTTGGAATGTGAGCGGTCTGAATGATTACCCTAAACTCAGAAAGGTCTTGAATTACTTGCAGCGACACAATGTTGATTTGGCACTCATACAGGAAACGCACCTCCCACTCACAAGTAAAATGCTTCTAATTGGGGGGCTGGTGGGTAACATCACGGTAGCAGGGTTCACGACACACTCCAGGGGAGTATTGACATTGTTTTTGTATATAACTTTTCATCTTCATGTCTTATAGTCCAGTACAATCCTTAAAGTTGATTTCTTTCTTGTTTATTGTAATGGAGAATTGAATCTTTGCTCCAGTTGTAAAGCTGTGCCAGGAATTCTTGTAGTTCTTACACTTGTCCCTTCTGTAGCATTATGATATAATTAATGTATTGTTTCCATATACCCATAGGGTCTTCAAATGGGTTGTTTCCAAAAACCATTTCTCTCTATGCAAGGCCTTGAACCCAATAGCCTTTTCTAGGCTCAAAGGGACAACCCATGACTGTGGCAATGATTTCAAAATATAATTGTTGGTTGAAGCAAAAAAGTTTGCTTCTCATGCATATTTTTGCCATTTCCAGAATAGTCTGAGTGGGAACCTCATGAGGTCTGTCATGTGTCCACTAAGTATTCCATTCCTTCAATGGAGGTTCTTGTAGGATTGTAGTATATAAGCTAATAATATCCAGTGGGACCATAGTATCTTCTGTTTCATCAAGCACAATGTTATTCAATGTGTTGAGTATATCTATAGTATCTTAAAAATAACTTGGAATAACTCAGGTGAGGGGTTTTAGGAATGCATCCATGTATTTTGTGACTGGTTCAAGTATGGAATTTACTCTTGAGCATCAACTGGGTTTTTATGGATCTTGTGGAGGATGTATACGACTAGTGTCATGTCATCTTTTTTCATTACAACTTACTCCTCCTTTCTGGACAACTATCTACCATTCTGGCCAGCTTGTATTAGCTCTTCTAGTTCTTTCCGAATAGAGGCTATGGGGTTCTCTAGTATTCTGTTGTAATATACTTCATTTTCGATTTGTTACATGAGCTCACCCTCCTATTTGTGTCTATCCATGATCACAATTGCTCCCTATTTTTCTGCAGGTTTTTTTATAATGTCTTCACTTTGTTCGAGTCTTATCAGTGCTTGTTGTTCCTATTATGAAAAGTTACTTCTGACATATTTGTTTTTCTGTTCTATTCAACCCATTTCACACATCGTGGGTCTTTCTGAAGTTAACCTATCAATAGGCCTATTTTGGTTGGGAGGATAAAAGGTGGTTGGTTTATGAAGTCCAAAAAAGCTTTGTGATTGAGGGACAGCCGCATTTGCAAGAAAAGCTTTTTAGCCTAATGTTACAAAAAAAATGTATCAGTCCTGTTGACGATTTTACATGGTCTGGATGTGACTTTGGCATGATTGACGCCAAATAAAAAACGGACACTTTTTCCACTGCCCTTTGGGATAAAGTGTAGATTTGGGGGTGGGGGGGGGGGGGCACATGAATTAATACCAATATGTACGTCTTTCCCAATGTCTATATTTTGGCAGCTTCTTGTTTGGGAATCTGTCATCTCCTGCCTCACCCTCATCCTTGCCATAACAAAACAACCTCCCTGGTTTCCGTCGGTACTACTTGTTGATGGTTCAGAGTCCCTGGGGCTAGCTGAGTATGGAGAACTATTCAAGAAGCTAATGGGTGTGTCTACTTATTCCTTGATTTTGTTGGAGCACTTGTGTATTATCTTATTGTTTATAATAATCCTTTTAAAGGTAAGAATACACTGTCTCAATGGAGAAATTTGTTATATCTCGCTGTAATTTCTTATGTTTTTTTACCTTTAAAGCGTCTTGAGACCGGTGGGTGAGGTGGCGCTATACAAACTAAAGTAACAATAACAACAATAACAAAGGTTCGTTTTACATTTAATTATATCCTTAATCTTAATCAGAAGTGCCTTAGAGCCCTCAAAGGCTCTATCCTTTAAGTTTGCCTGCTCAAGATTTATAATGGCCTCCAATTCTTCTTCTTTTTTTGAATTTTTTTTATTCCTCCTCTCTGCTGCTTTAATTAAAAGGAACATCCAGTCTTTTGAGCGCTTTGTTCCAAAATAGTTAAAATTGCTAATATATTTAGAGTGTTCAGTAAAAATTACAGGTACATTCCTTACTTTTAATCCTTGTGGTATGGTGCCTGCACAAAGGTGTTAAAAAGTGGGACCTTACCATAAACAATGGTCCTAATTAGTTTTTTCTTAAGATGAGTAAGTGTATCTGTTTTTATTTGTTGTATTGTATTAGATGCCCCACACCCTTATTTGGAGTTTGTGTTCTACAGAGTAGTTCCTCAATATCTTCTTTAACATATCCAAGGGCTATGGGTTCCAACATGACCAAAAATCTCAATGTTTTCCTCCCTTCCTCGTACGAGCAGGATTAAAAACTAGATGTGATTTTCCAATATTGATGTATAAAAAAACTTTTATGCTACTGTAACCACACTGTCTATTTTTAGCACATATATGATCTGAGCATGAATCCTTGCCAAAACGACATTGGCAGCAAGTTACAGAACCACGAGAGACTAATGTGGACTTCCGCAAAGGAATATCTGAAGTACCTCCATGCCATACTAAATAACATCCATTGATGTAAGGATCGCTTCCAGAGAGCGACCAGGGAGTACATAAGCCCAGTCCCTATGGAAAATTAATGGGAGGTGCTGGAGACATTTTAAAGAAATATCTAAGTGACACCTACTTGGTCCTGACGAAGGTGGTGTGAACCTTTTTCCACCGAAACGCTGCATCAACGGATTACTTTTATTGCATATTTGTTTTTCTATTCTTGTGTTACTGTGTGGTTATGAATTTTTTGAATTGTGGATGTATTTGTTATTGATGTACTATGTGAAGTCCTTTTAACCCAACAATGTCATTTTTTATGTGCAAATTGCATATGAATGTGTTTATGAAAATATTGCTTGAGGATAACAAATGACAGATTACATATAAAACGTTTTTACAATAAAAAAAACAGATTTTGTATTAATTTCTGTTTAGTGCATTTTCATTTGCCCTGTATAAGCCAGAATTGGACCCCGGTGTATTGAGGGTGCAAAAAATGGAGTTTTGTTCTCTTAATTGTAAACTACCCTATTCCTTTTGGGCAACAGGGTGACTCTCCTTTTTGGGAGTTACTGTTAGCTGTAAATCCTGAGAGCCAGTTTCAAATCTCGAAAAGATGACAGAGTGCGGCAGAGGCAAAAAAGAAAAACCAAAAAGGAGGTCTTGACACCCAAGAGGAAGGCCTTGAAGCTGATCAAAGAGCTCTCAACATTGAGATTAAAAACATAGGCTTAGGGCCAAGATGGAGGCCCTCGTGAGAAGGCAAGAGTTTGAAGACTCCCTCAAGGGTATCGGCATCCTACTAACACCTCAGAGAGGAAAGGACCAGAAGGATTAGCCCTTTGAGCAGGAGCCTCCGACAATGTCTGAGACCCAAGAAGAGGAGGAAGAGGTAACCTACAGAAAGGGGATCCAGAAAATGGTTAGTTGGGGCAGGTCTCATTTCATGACCTACAAATGGCAAGGGAGAGGTGTCAGGATGTAGAGCTACTCTCCAGAAGAAGAGATGGACACATGCCCCCAAACCTTCACCCCCTGACTTCGTAGTGTACAATGCCAAGCTTTAAAGATGCAAAATACACCATACACCTATTGGGTGTAATTGGAGGAGGAGCAGGGGTAATTAGGTTCCTTCCTAGACACCTTGCTGCCCTTCCAGAGGAAAATACAGTTCCTTCCAATGCTCCCCAGCATCCTGGACCTTCCAAAGCACCCCAGCTGCCTGAACCAGGTGCAAGAGGTTTTGTGGGAGCCAGCCTCAGCCAATGCTGTAAAGCCTGAAGACTTATAAACATTATTCCCTGAATCCTGCCTTTTTCAAAGGTAACCGTGGCAGATTTCATCATTTTCACCACAGCACGCAAAAGGGCCAATGCATCCACAGCCATAGGGCCTTCGGCAGACCAGAAAAGGAAGAAGATGGAGAGGTCAGCTTCTACAGAATGTGCTGCTCAAATGGGCACCAACAATTGCAGGAGTATTTAATGCATCATTTCCTAGAGCAGTACAGGGACACTACCAAGGTGGTCATCCTGGGGGACAATACCATCTCCAAAATGTGTATCATCTCAGTGATAGTGCGCCGCTTTCAAGAAAGAGCCAGAGCGAGAGATACCACCCAGGAAGGGGTGGAACACTTAAGCAGTTGACTTTCCACCAGAGCCGCCTATGTATGCAGCACCAGTGGGGTGCAGTATTTGAGGATTCCTTCAGGAATGGAGGACAGTCCCCTCCAACAAATGGTCTCCAAAACCTCATTCAACATGTTTATAGTACACTACTATTACAAAGGTGTTCAAACATCAGGGATAAAGCAATGACTTGCAGAAAGGAGAAGCTACTGTCTGCAGCTAGACGTCCAGGGCATTCTAAGGAGGCACACAATAGAGAGGGTCCCTAAGGTAGTGACACATCAAGGAGTCTATTCAATTTGTTTCCTGGTGCCAATGCAAGACTAGACACTCAGGCCCTTTCTAGACCTACGTGCTTCTTACAGATGTAAGGGTTCAAAATGGCCACACTACAGGTCAGCCTGCGTCTGCAGAAAGGAGATTACATGGCAACCACAGACCTCAAGGATGCCTACCTGCATGAGCTGAACACGGGACACAAGGGTCCTCAGGTACGTAGTAGGCGAGGTACACTACCAGTTCACGGTCCTGCCTTTTCAGACCGAATCTGTGCCAAGGATTTTCAGAAAGTGTCTTGCAGTAGTTGTGGCACTCTTTAGGGAGCCGGAGATCCTGGTCTATCCTTACCTAGACGACTGGCTGGTAAAGGTGATATCATTCAGGTAGTACTAGGAGAATGTATTCATAATCATGGAGATACCACAGATTTGGGTTTTCCTTTATCATGGATAAATAATCCCCAGTACCATAGACAATGTTTTTGCAAGTAGTGATAAACTCCAAGGAGGCAAAAGCATTTCCGCTTACTGGAATCCTAGCATGGACAGAGCAGTCACCTTTACCAGCAAGGACAACCCCGGACATTGAGTACAGTGAGGAAACTAATGGTATACACGCATATTGCTTACCCCTAAGGCCCCATGCCATGTTACATATAAGGCCACTCCATGAGTGGCTACAACACCAGTGGTCAAAGGCAACCTGGGGTTGGGATGGCCAAGTGGTTGTCGCAGGGAAGGGAGAAAAGGAGATACAGTGGTAGAACAATCAACTCCTTCAGTAACGATCACAACAGATGCATCCCCATTATGAGAACTAAATATTAGGGCCCCTATGGAGGCTAGAAGAAGCAGTAAAACGTATAAATGGGTTGACAGTTAAGACTGTTTTCTTGGCCCTAAAGGTCATCCAGGGACCAAATAGAGTAAGAACATTGCAAATTCAGACCGCGCTTCCACAATTTTTTATCCCAGCAAACAGGAACGAAGTCTCGCACTCTGTCTCAGCTAGCTCAGGACATATACACGTGGGCTGTTCACAACAGGATAGCACTAGTAGCTGTGCACCTACCAGGAATTCAGTACACAGAGGCAAACAGGCCAAGCAGACAATCAAGCACCTCAGTCCAGTGCGAACTAAGACAGCAAATAGTGGAGAGATTGCTTCAGAAATGGGTAAAGTCACAGATCCTTTCATGACAACAACTTTAAATACCAAAACTTTGCATCCACGTACCAGCACCCGTGGTTTTGGGGAATACCCTGTCGATAGACTGGTCAGGGAAATTTGCATACTATTTTCCCAAAATCCTAGTGATATCACTGGTGTTGATGTCATGATTACTTATCTGCATTAGTCTAATCCCAATTTAACCTCAATGGGCCAGACAGAACTGGTTCTCGGATCTGGTGAAAATGAGGCAAGGCACAGTGATGACATCCACTCAGCAGGACTTGGTGGTTCATGCGGCCCAGGAAGATCAACCAGAATCAGCCACCCTCAGCTTAGCAGCATGGTTCCTAAGTTTTGGAAAACGAGGCAGTATCTGTGAGGTCTGCACAAATAACATGTCACATTTGCCCTTCACTGGGAATCAAGCACCCTAGTGTAGCGCCTGACTCTCAGAGGGTAGCATTGCAGCGCAGTCTAAGGCTTACTCAAGGGAGGTGGTGTAGGCTAGTAATCACTGTTTACTGGTATGCAGAAATAACACTCAATAATTGATTGTCGAGTCTGTACTTTGCTTTATTAAAGTAAGAGTACATTTATTAAACACACACACGCACACACACACTACTCCATACTATGCAGAAATTTACAAATGTACATAAGCTGTTGTAATTACTTTGTGACATTGCATAACATCTCCACCCCTCCCACAGGGGAGGTAGGGGTTAGTACCACCACTCCCATATTTGCACATCATCTTGCCCCCCCCCCTAATGCGGTTAGTTGAACCTAACCTGGAGTGATGGTCCTGCGCACTGGCACCATCCCAGTGGCGACCCACCCCGTTATCTCAACAAGCCTTGAAAATGGGTGGCCCTGCCTTGATGACACATAACCCTGACTAAACATGTCTTACTGACCATACCGTAGACACTTCTTCATCTTTAGTGGCTAACAGTATGGATTGTTCTTCACTTAAGCACAGCAGCAAGAATACATGTTTAAGCATCACTTTAGAATGACAGTACTCACCACATTTGTTGATCCTTATAATGCATTGCAATTTCAGCCCTAACGGCATCACAGATGAAATCACAGGATTAAGCATATACAGCCAAACACCCTAGCAGGAATGTCTAGCAACATAACCCCTCATTGCTTAGGACTTCACATTCCACATGTGACTTATAGTCCCTCCCTAGAAATAACCTTGGTCAATGCACTTCATAGAAATTACATTAGTAATGCACTTCATGCAATTGCACCTCTTCGCCTCTTGGCACACACCTCATGGTGACTCCGTCCTCCTGTGGCCACCACACGCAGAAAAACAGCAATTTCCCCTTGCAGGCTAGTCTGAACCTACAAGGCATTATCGGGCGAGGCTCTCCTTCCTCGTGAATATTATAGCAGTGGCTCTCCCGCTGTGTTGGGGAGAGCCGCGATGTGGGCCTCTGGCCGCTTTGTTTCCCCATTGGAGCGTCTGGTCTCACCCGGACCCCCAGGTGAGTGTCACAGCTCGGGGAGCCCACCCCCGCTGCTCTGGCCATTTATTGGGGGCCCTGTCCCACCCAAGACCCTCTCTTCTACCTTTGGTTCCAGGGTCCCCGTACCACTTGCGTCTTTGTTGGTGGGCAGCCCGAGGAGCCTGCCCCCGCCGGCTCCCTGCCCGGCCAGCACCTTTGCCTGCTACCTTGGGAGCCAGCACCCGAGTTCTGTTCTGCCCGCTCCAGCGGGTAGGCACTGAGGCCAGAGCTGGTCCAGCTGGCCACTGGGGAGTGTGGCGTGACTTCCCCACCCTGCTTACTGCAGCCGCGGGGGAGTGCAATGGTACCCCACCATCCTCCCCCAGCACTCCGGAGCCCGGAGATAGTCCTGAGCCCCCTGGGCATATCTTCGCGGGGGCGCAATGGCACCCCGCGTCAGTGGGGCCTGGAGTTGGGATCCCAGGCCCCTTTTCACCACCTTCATGGGGAGCGCGACAGCGTTCCCTGGCTTTGCTTCAAGTGGGGGCAGCCCCTGGGACCTGACCCACCACGGGGGCGCATTCAAGACCGACAGTGGAGCCCCACGCACTTCGTTGTCTGCCTTCCTGGAGGTCAAAGGTCGCCTACCTTCAGGGGGCATATATAAACCCCCAAGGTACCGATCTGCACCATTTTCACCTCCTCTTGCTCCTGGTGGCGCTCCCCAGCCACTGGGAGCATTCTCCTTCATCCTCTGGGTCTCACAGAGGGTGGATTCAGCAGGGAGCCGTCTTCACTGGCTCCCTGCGCCAGTCTCTCACCTGGCTCTTCTCCTCTGCCTCTCTTCTGCTTGTGCCGAGGCCCAGGCTACTCTTCACTGGTCCTGGTCTCCCCTTGAGGCACATGTCCGGGTCCTGGGCCAGTCTGGAAGTTCTTCCTTCCAGCTGCCCATGATGCCAGGCTCCAGCATCAGTTGTCCTCAGCAGACCACAACCCAGAGAGAGCTTCTCTTCCTGTGCAAGTTTTTAAAGAATTGGGGATGGGGCTGGCAGGAAGTCTTCGTTTGCCCTATCACAGAGACATATCGCTTATCTGCCCTTGCCCCTGCTTCCTCCTTCTTGCCCCTGCTTCCTCCTTCTTGCCCCTGCTTCCTCCTCCTTGCCCCTGCTTCCTCCTTCTTGCCCCTGCTTCCTCCTTCCTGCCCAGGCCTCTGAGTTTGTTCAAAATGGCATCGTCGAGGGGTCTCATGCCGCATGGTCTCTGAGAGCCCCTCCCCCCTCGCTGCCTACTCCCCAGAGCAGCCTGGTGCCTGGCACCAGGTGTCAGCTGCTGATGGATGAACCTGTACCTCCACCCATCTTGTCTTCTTGGAGTGGAGGCCCTTGCCCTTGGAATGCTTGTTGTGCAGGGCTGGGCCTCTGAGGCTACAGCTTGAAGAAGAATTTCATTAATTGAGCCTGTCCTGGTCAGCCCCCATCCAGGCCCTAGTTATGAGCTGACTCTGAGCAATACGACATTTCTGGATGACCCAAAAGCAGTACAAATATGACTTTGGACCCTGCAGACTACATCTCACACCTGTTACAGTGGATGTTAGTGCGTGTCTGGAATTTGTAAGCCTTAGGAAAGTGAAACTAGCCCATGGGCTCCACATCCCCCTAGGAAAATAATGAAGTGAAAAACAGTAAAACACTCTAACTTTCCCTGGCATGTTTCTTCCCACTGTATAAAGCCTATTCCATGTCACCACCCAATTCTGCATAAGTCCTGGCACACCAGTCTAACTGCACCTGCTCCTGGGCTGCCCACGCTAGGAATCTCCCCAGCCCCACCCCTACTAGTGTGCACACGCATGTATACATGTCTGCATGTAACCAGCCTGTTGCTCCTTACTCCAGCTGCAGCTCAGCGGCCTAGTCCAGCCAGGGGGACACCAGTAAAATCAACATGCAGTCTCTTTCATCATGAGTTCACTGTGGGTGAGTGTCAACTTATGAGGCTCTCCCACAGTAAAAGCTCAACCAGTAGGTGCTCAAAAAGCGAAAAATCCGGGTGGCTCAGATGGTCAGAATCACCTTCTAACATTGAGCGATGGAAGACCTTTGAAAATCTAGAAGATCTACACCGCAAAATGGAACAGGTTTATACACTGTTGCTGCAGGATAGAACTTGGGGAACGTTTTTTTTTTTTAAATCTTTTTTTTCACCTTGCTTTTATTTCAGAATTGTACATTCATCAGTGAACATTGTCGCACGTGGTTACAGTGTACAAGAGTGGTGACATATATGTCCTTTGTACATCCAAGTAACCCCCCCCCCCCCTTACCCGCAATTTCCCAGAGATTGGCCCAGGACTTGGCCTGTGGTCAACATAGTGATGCACACTTCTCCATGCCGGATATACTGCATAGTTCCTATGGACAAGGATTTAAAAAAACAACTAAAATTCTGGCAGCAGGTGACACATCTTATAATTTCTTGATTCATATGGATGGTCTCTAATATATGCTGGGGTCAACCTCCCGGAGTGGACCGTTGGCTCACCTAGTAATAGGACTATGGGAATGTAATATGGGGCATCAGATCGAGTGAGTAACTATCCGCTGACCTAGAGTATACCTAATATCCAAAAGCAGTCTCCCTGAGTACAACAATTCCACCTCACACTTGGGGATAGTTAGCACAAATGATACTATGGTTAAGTACCTCACCCACCTCCTAGGTGAGGGCCTTTGATTCCTAGACCTCCTTACACCTATCAGCCTAACTGGCTTATACAAGGGACATTATAGCAGTTTCTTCAACATGCAGATAGATGATCAAAAGATGTTAGGAAGGAACAAAAATGGTATTTCCACCAATGTCAATACTCTCACCACTGTGGAACTTCAACCTTGTGCTAACGCAGCTGATGACGTCTCCTTTTGAGGATATGCATAATGCAGGAATCAAGTGTTTATCACTCACAACAGCTTTACTGTTTATCATCACATCCTTGTGAAGTAACTGAACTGCTAGTATTCACATCACAAGAATTACTGATATGTAAGGAAAGTGTTGTAAAGAGGACAAACCCACAGTTTCTGCCAAAGGTCATTTCACAAGCTATAACACTACTAGTTATTACTCGCCCTTCTTATTGGTAGCTAATATAGACAGGGTGTTGAACATATTTTAGACTTTAGATTGCTGAAACTGTTCCTTAAGAAGGAAAACTTCAAGATGACCCACAGTTTCTGCAGACCTTGGACCAAGAGAATTAGATAGTGTCCCTGGACTTGTAAGATAGATAGTTGCATTTGCCTGACCTGCAGTCCCACAGGAAGTATCTTCATTTAGTGGTATTAATGGGGTAT
This sequence comes from Lissotriton vulgaris, assembly GCF_964263255.1. Classification (NCBI taxonomy): domain Eukaryota; kingdom Metazoa; phylum Chordata; class Amphibia; order Caudata; family Salamandridae; genus Lissotriton; species Lissotriton vulgaris. The sequence goes on from NC_141699.1 coordinate 907,099,652, forward strand.
TTTATGTGCAGTCCTGTCCTTTAACCTACATTAGCCCCTTGGGCTTTCACAAAGATCAATAATGGTGTTGCACCTATCTTTGAAGGATGGGGATGCATGTATTTCTGTATTTTGACAACTGGCTTTTAAAGGCTGCTTAACACAGCTAGTTACGGACCCTCTGTAGAAATGATGCTACTGTTGCATCTAGGATTGTCCATAGAGTCCAAATCCCATCTAGAACCCTTACAAAGACTTCCCCCTTATCCGGGCTATCATGGACACTGATAGAAATTGTGTTTCTAGTTGGCACAGGTATGCACCCTGAGGTAGCTTGGCACAGAGCAGCCCGGTTTATATGAAGAGGCAATGTCTAAAGTATTTGTGCGACCCACATAGAAATACACAATGAAAAATGTACAAAAAGACTCAATACTTGTTTAGAAAAAAGACCATAATTGTATAAATAAATCCAGACCAAAACAACAATATTCCAATAAACAGAAGTTGAGTAATGAATTTTTGAAGAATAAAGAGTTCCATCGCTTAGAAACAATAAGCGCCAATGGGGCCTATCGGGTCGTGCTGGACCAGGACAAACTCAGCATTTGAAACCGACCGCGATGGAGTGGTGGCTGGGTACAAGAGACACGCAGTCCCAGTGAACAGAGTACCTTGAACCTGGGTTGCAACCGCAAGATGCAGGGTGCATAGGAGAGATGCGTTGATGCTGAGCCCACAGTAGAGATGTCTTTTTTTTTATTGCTTTTAATCAGTGACAGTGATTCATCTAGTCTGAGTGAATCGCCGGTTCCAGGTGCGGCTGTTCCAAAGGCGATGTCCTGGGTTAATCCACACTGGAGGGTCGATGCATTGACCCCCACAACAAGGTTGATGGGTCTACATGCAGACTGTGGGTGCGTCGATTTCACTTATGCACCTATCTGGGTTCACTTCCAGTTAATCAGGAGCAGGGATAGAAACTTTGACCGCCTGAGTCTCAAGCAACTGGAGGTAAGCCAACAAGCCCTTGAGGTCACTTTGGCAGCAGGGCAGCACAGCAAAAAAACAAGTCTTTCAGATCAGCAATCCAGCAGATTGATAATTCTTGATCCAGCACAGTAGTTCTCCTTACAGAGTTCATTCCGCAAGTGTCTGGTGTGGTGGCATCAGAGATCCAGTACTTTTATGCAGCTATGCATTTCAAGTGGGGAAAACTTCAAAGAAGGGTCTTTGCAGTGCAAATACGCCCTTTCTTCCCAGCCCTAGCTCCCTCTGTGTGCAGACAGGGCACTTCCTATTCAGGTGTACTTTGCAGCCCCTCCCTTCCTAAGGAAGAGTTGACAGAAAGCAGATGAGTTCTCTGGCATACCTAACCTTCCTGTGTTGGTGGCTGTCTAGAGGGAATGCACAAAGGGTAGCTTTTACCAACACAAAATGTGTATTGGAAATAGGCTGCAGGCACAGAACTGTAAAAGCAGACAAATATCCACTTTCTAAGTGGCATTTCTAAAATAGAAATGTTAAATTCAACTTTACTAGTAAAAATGATTTATTATTACCATTCCAAATAGCTCAAACATGACTGAGCTGCTCCTTTCTAATCCGGAATTAGAGCTTAAAAGTATATTAGGAAGTAGGCCTTACAGTAGTGTAAAACCAAATCTGATAGATGGTTAGATGTAGATTCCTTACCTTAGAATTTCCCCCAGGTGTTAGACTGGATCCATATATTTTTTCTTCTGCAGTACCCCTGTGTGTCCTTAGGTGGCTCGGTTGGCTCCGCGTTTGTCTGAGTCATGGGTGCTGGGATGACGTCATAAGACCTACATAGATGCCGCTGTTGCGCACTGATGTGTTCTTTTTTCTGCACCAGCCTAGCGCAGGTCCTCCGAGCTACCCCTCGCAATTTTCTGATTAACGTTTTGTCTGGTTTTTTCGGGAAGTAGACTCTGTGTGTCTGATGTCCCAGTAAAGGACCGGCTTTAAGCTCTATGGTTCCTACCACCAGATGATGTCTGTGACGGATCCACACCTCCTTTGCCTTTGGTGTCTGGAGCGCAACCATGACCCTAAGTTGTGTTCCGACTGCCGGGATCATGAACCAGAAGGCTTTGCTGGAGCAGTCCCGACAGCTGCTGGAGGCTGAAGAAGCAGAAGCGTTCTTCAACTTCTCCCAGTCTGTCAGCAGACACAGCGTGGGATCTCAAGTGTCTTCACCCGAAGGCTCCATCTATGGAGCACCTTCTGAGACGGCTCAGCGCCTCCCTCCCTTTCTTGGAGCCTGGAGCATCTCCTCCCCAGATCCAGTAGTTTTATGAGGCCATTTACCTCCTATCTTGGCAGCCTGACTCTGCCGGCGGGCCTTTGGGTCCTGCAGAGTTGGTTGAGGGCCCGAGGACTACAATGACGGCAGCTCTTGATGGTCCCCATGCATTCAAACCTGGCAAAGGATTGACGCCGGTCGATCTCGATCTACCTTCCCCGACGTCGATACCGACGATGCTCCAGATGTTGGCAATGCCCCCAGTCAGGGCACCCAATCCCCATCCTCCTCCCCGAAGTGGACACTGACCCGGACTGATGATGCAGATGCTGGAAGGGACTTTCGTTCCTGTGTTCATTCCTGGCGTTCCTTTTGGGCCAGAAGGTGAGGAAGAGGACTGGGAGGGGCCGCTGGACCTTTTAACTGACCAGATTGAGGAACCGGACTGGCGAATGGACCTGGGTGATGCCAGTGGTCCGGACTTTTCCTCTGACACTGGCTTGTTTTCTCCCCCTACAGCGGCTCCTAACGAGGGAGCTTCCTATACTGTGGTGGTGAGGAGGGTTGCAGAGTTACTCTGCTTCGAGTCCCCCTTGGTGGCAGTCAGGACTAACCTCCTCACAAAGATGTTTCAGCCTGCAGCTTCCCTTTCTGAACCCCTTTTGCTGTTCAATGAAGCCCTCACGGACGTCCTTCTGAACACTTGGTCCAAACACAGCACAGGGGCTCCTGTGGATAGGACGATTACCCGTCAACATTGCACTGCTTCAGATGACCCAGTGTTCCTGGCCTATCACCCTTCTCCAGGGAGCTCGGTAGTCCAAGCCTCTTCATCAAAAGGTGCATTCTCTTCTGCTCATCCAGATGGAGAATCCAAAAATCTGGACCATCTTGGGAACCTGTGCTCTTCCTTCAGCTTGGCGTTGCAGTCTGTGAATACTGTATGCCTCTTGGGCCGATGCTCCTATATGATCTGAGATACGGTCACGTGGGTGCTGCTTCAGAGACCAGAAGAGGCCCAGGCCGTTTCTCCTAAGCAGTTGCAGGCGGTAGAGATGCTGACCAGTTCGCTATACGCTGTGGTCTGGATGCAGCCTACTCACTGGGCAGAACCATTGCCACATCAGTAGCTTGTTGACGCTGCGCCTGGTTTACGACTTCTGGCTTCTCAAGGTATGTCGGTCTTCTTGGATGAAAACAAAAACACTATATATGATCCGGAGTGTCTAGTACCAGCTGCTACTCTAGATAGATTTCCAGAATCAAAAATGTATACAAAAATGCTCTCAAACTGAGTGTAACAAAAGGAGGATCAAGAATAAAGAAAATTAGAGAAAAATAGTGAAAAGGAAGGACCCATTAGAATTTATTGGAATCCCATCATTCACCAAAGTGACCATTGTCATCATTTGGAATTCCAAACAACCTCTACTCCGTCCTCCTCATGCACAGAGAAATACTTGGTGAGTTGTATCCTCTGTTTTCTCTTGTCTGAGGAAAAGAGAAAGTATCCAGTAACGTTTTGAGGTTTATATTCGGCCCATAAAAGTGACTCCAAATAGATGTGATTCCAAATAGTATCGTGCAGTGCAAAAAAGAAAAGTGCTTACATTAAAATAGGTTATGCAAAAGAAGGAACATTTTTCTTTTCTTTTGGATAACCTCTATTGCGTTCCTAAGTAAAAAGAGTGTAGAAAAACATACAGTTCTTAAAATTCACCGCATTTATGTGGTCGACATGTTTCAGCCAGCGGGACAACTGTCCCCGGCTTTATTCAGGACCTCACCGTAGATTTCTTTGCTACTGCAATACTGTTAATATATAAATCAATTCCCAAATTTGAATATACATACGAAATGGAAATAGTATACCCTTGTTGTTGTTGTCTTATTCTGATCCTCCGTATCTACAAGATGTATATGATATCTGAAAGACAGCATAATTACAACCTCAGTCATGGTGCATCTAAACATGTTAGTCACAATCTTACGTCAAAAGATGCAGCTTAGTATACAGCGAATTCATTCAATAGTCATGAACGCTCAAATGCTCACCCGTGTAGTACGAGGATTAGACCTCACCTCACCCAGCACCAGCTCCTGTCAATGATGCCCCGCTCTAGGGAACCTACATCAAGCATCCGAAAAAAGAGGGGATACAAGATTATGTTTAGAACATGCTTATTGTGACCATGTGTCGTATATCTCATGGAACACTACTTAATTAAGTGCATGATTCAAAAATTATATAGATGAATGTGTTCATCAATTTAAAAACAATATCTTATTATGGCATGTTTGTCGGAATAGCGTATATGGAAGGCAGTCGGGTATCTTTTTCTATCGTAAAATGTTCTCTCAATGTCAGAGAGACTGGGAATCATTATTGCGCCCTCTGAGTAGCGTATATGTTTAGCTCATAGGATTACCAAAAGGTGAATAAAACATTAGCTATATAAAACATCTTTCTTATGTATTATATTTGTTTTGATATTGATATTGAAAGATGTTCTAAAGTTCTAAAGTGCTTGATTAAACCAAAAGATGGCGATAGTAACTGCCTGGTGGCAATCTTGATTGTATCTATCAAGTTAGTTTTAAAGCACTTTGGGCCCGATGTAGGTCGGTCGGTAACGGCCGAAAATCGGTATTTTCGGCCATTACCGACCGGTATTCAAGGATTGGCATGTAGGGGCACAATTTTACAGAATCGGTAAATTTACCGATTCGGTAAAATACCGAATCAGTATTTTTACCGATTCGGTAAATCTTAGATGTAGGTGGGACTCTTCTGAGCTCCAAAGGCCCTACAAAATCGGTATTTTACCACACAATCCTATTGTGTGGTAAAATACCGAATTCAGGTGTGCATGCACATGTGTGCATGCACACCTAGCCATGTGACAGACAGACATGCCCTTAGGGCATGTCTGTGTGCAACATGGCGCACATGCCTATTTGTGGGGTGCCAGAGGGTGTCAAAGTGACACCCCCTGCACCCTTGCAAAATTCGGTATTTACCGATTCTGTAAATACAGAATCAGTATTTCCCATTGATTCCTATGGGCTTCAAAGCCCATAGGAATCAATGGGAAATACCGATTCTGTATTTACAGAATCGGTAAATACCGATTGTTACAGATTCGGTATTTCCACATCTGGAAATACCTACATATCCACCCTTTAGATTTATCGATTTTTAATTACCGAATCGGTAAAATTCGGTAATTAAAAATCGGTAAATCTAATTTACCTACATCTGGCCCTTAATTTCTTCGTCTAACCTACGAGAGCATATAATGGTCTAAAATCTCATTATACACTCTGTACTACAATGTGAAAACCCCATCTAGTTTGAAGGCTAAAGCGAACTAAATCTGACCAAGAGATGGGGATCGTGCCTGTCCGATGGCATTCACTAATTGTGTCTATAAAGGCTCTCTGTAAAGCAAATAGTTTATTTTGTTTAGCCTACAAGAGCATATCATGGTAATAACTTTCGTTGTTTGTTCAGTGCTGTAATGTGAGCAGGCCTATATTAATTTGTTGTGTTTTTGGTATTCTTGGATTGACATGCCCTTTGATAGCACTTGCCTTTTTGGCGATCCGGCAGACTTCGCGCTTGAGCACTTCAAGGATTCTCTAGCTATGGCCAGATCCTTGGGCCTCGCAGCTACCTCAAGTCCACTTCAAGTCTGTTCTTCGTCCCTTTCATAGCTACAGAAGGGGCGCCCAGCCACATCCTGTCCTGTCCAGCCCAGCCACAGAGTCACAAAAATTGTCCAGCCTCTGCATGGCAGCGAACCTGGAACCCAGGGAGCCAGCAGTGTGGGCCATTCCACCCTTCAGCCCTCCCCCCCCCCCCCCCCCCCCCCCACCCACTGCCTCCAAACCTTCCTAGTCTGACGTTTCAGGCCCATCAACAGTCAGTTGGAGGCAGGATCTGCCATCACCTCCTCCACTGGCAATCCATCACATTGTGCAGGTGGGTTCTGCAAATAGTCCGAAAGGGCTACTCCCTCCCCTTCGAGACTACCCCTCCCTCCATGCCACCTTCCTACGATTGCATGATAGAGGATCATTTGGCACCTCTCTGCCAGGAAGTATCTACTCTCTTGGCCAAGGGAGCTATTGAGAGGGTCCCTGTGCCAGAAGTAGGTTGTGGTTGTTATTCCTGCTACTCAAGAAGGGCAAAGGCCTGCATCCTATCTTAGACCACGGGCCCTCAACTTCCTCCTGAGGGAGAAGTTTAAAATACTCAACCTAGCCCAAGTTTTGTCTGCACTCAACCCAGGAGATTGGCTGGTGGCGTTGGACTTTCAGGACGCTTATTTTCATATCCCCATTATGCTGGCCCACAGACGTTACCTTTTGGTTAACGGTGGGTCACAAGCACTTTCAGTTCACCGTGCTCCCCATTGGCCTTACCAGTGACCCTCGAGTGTTCACAAAGGTGATAGCGGTGGTCTCAGCTTATCTGTGCAGATCGGGGGTTCCAGTGTTGCCCGTTCTCAACAACTGGCTGTTGAAGGTGGGCTCGCCCCAGGCTATTGTGTCTCTCCTCCAGACTACTTTGAACCTCTTGCATTGGCTGGGGTTTACTATCAACGTGCTGAAGTCACACCTGGCTCCCTATAATCGTGGTAATTCTGGACACAGAGCAGTTACGGGCATATCCTCGCGAGCAGCGAGTCCAGGATATTCGGGCTAAGATACTGATATTTCAGCCTCTATCCCGGACTTTAGTGAGAATGACTGAGGCTTCTGGGCCTCATGGCTGCCTGCATCCTGCTGGTGGATCATGCCAGATGGCATAATCGGGCACTGCAGTAGGACCTGAAGTTTCAGTGCGTGCAACATCAGGGGAATCTTTCTGACTACGTCCAGATCTCGGAAGGAACTGCGCACCAACTACAGTGGTGGCTAACGAACCAAGATTTGGTCGGAGGCAGATCCCGCTCCTTTCTCAACCAGATCTAACAGAGGTGATGGATGTGTCCCTTCTGGGATGGGGCAGCCACCTGGGAGAGACGAAGATCAGAGGCGCCTGGTCTCCAGCAGAGTCCATATCAACCTTTTGGAGCTCTGGGCAATAAGACTGGCACTGAAAGCATTCCTTCCCTTGCTCATGGGTAAAGTGGTGCAGGTGTTCACTGTTAACACCACACCATGTGGTACTGCAACAAACCCTTTGTCAAGAGGCTCCCCGCATTTGCACATTGGAGTTTCCAAGGCGGTGTTCGCTTGGCGACGTCTTTCGTCACAAGTGGAGCTTCTGCCTCCTTTACGCCTTTACCACTTCTGCCCAGAGTGCTCAAGAAGATAGAGTGACCCGGCTTGAGTCATTCTTATAGCTCTGGACTGGGCACAAAGAGTCTGGTACCCTGATCTTCTGAGCATGGCCATTGATCCTCCGATCAGACTGCCCCTTCGAGAGGATCTTCTGTTGCAGCAGCAGGGGACGGTTCTTCACCTGAACTAGTCCAGTCTCCACCTCTTTACGTGGAGATTGAGTGGTGGCAGTTGACAGCTTTTGCCCGAAGTCAGTGATGTTGTCTTGGCAGCAAGGCATCCCTCCTCTACAACAGTGTACACCTGTAGATGGAACACATTTGTGGCATGGTGCACAGCAAAGGCTGTTAACCCCCACTTTCTCCTCCTCCACCTGAGGTCCTTTTGTATAGTCTTCCCTTGGCCCAGCAGGGATCTGCTTTGGGCACTTTAAAAGATATCTTGAAGCCATCAATGCTTTTTTCGGCTGCCAGAGCAGCCCTCTTTATTCAAATCACCTTTCGTTAACAGATTATTTAAGGACATTACTCATCTCTTCTCTCCATCTCCATTTGTAATGTCCAATTGGGACTTAAATCTGGTTCTCACCTTTCTTATGTGATCTCCCTTCAATCTAATTCATAACTGTCCCCTCAGGTTGCTGGCTTTCAAAGCTGCCTTTCTTGTTGTTATCACTTCTGCTCGCAGAGTGAGCGAGCTGCAAGCCTTTTCTTCTAAGCCCACTTTCTGTCCGTCCATCTGGATAAAGTGGTGTTTCGGACAAAGCCTACATTCCTTCCTAAGGTTGTCACACCTTTTCATGTGGGACAATCAATCACAATCCACACCTTTTATCCACCTTTGCATCCATCCAAGAAGAAGGACCCTAACATTGCTTTGTCTTTTTATCTTGATTCCACAAAAGATTTCCGGGTGGATGATCAACTCTTCATTGGCTATGTGACTGCTAAGACCGGTCAGGCTGTTCAGAAACTGACCATCTCCTGATGGTTTGTCCTTTGCATCAAAATATACTATGCTTTGGTGAAGAAGGACCCTCCTGTGGGGTTGCGTGCTCATTCCACCAGTGCAATAGTGGCAACCACGGCATTAGCACATGGACTTTCAGTCTTTGACATATGTCAGGCAGAAACATGGTCATCCTTGCACACGCTTACTGGTCACTACTGCCTGAATAGTCCAGTCCTATTAATAGCCCCAAATTGGCCAAAAAAGGGTGTGATACACAGACCTTTACCTTGCATTGTGCCCTCCACTCCATCTCCTTCTCAAGGCAGACCTCCTCTCACAGATGTTGGAGCAGGTTCCACACCCCCAACTCCAGTGCCTGCATCTTCATGCCCGCAGATTGAATGGAACAACCTGAGTTCTTTCTCTCTCTCTCTCTCCCAAATGATGTGGTGGATGTTATTTTATCAGCCAGAAAACACTCCACCAAGACAGTCTATGCTAGCAGATAGGCACAATTTGTTAAATGGTATGGAGAGAAGTCAATTGACCCTTTTAAGGCCCATTTGTCAGAAGTTTTGAGTTTTACGCTTTCCATGGAGCAGCAAGGTTGCGTGGTTGCATTGGTCAAAGGGTATTTGTCTGCCCTATCAGCATTCCTTTTTATGCCCAATCAGCCTTCCCTTATCAAGTACCCTATAGTTTTAAGGTTCATTAAGGGATTTAATAATAAGTTCCTTCATACTCTGTTTATTATGCCTTAGTGGGATCTTAATCTAGTGCTTACATATCTTATGTGTTCTCCTTCTGAACCCTTATGTAGTTGCCCAATAAGTCTTTTTACTTCTAAAACTATCTTTTTAGTAGGGATAGCCTCTGCTAGAAGGGTGAGTGAACTACAGTCCCTTAGTACTTATCCTCCTTTCACAACCTTTTCATGTGGGTAATTGAGCTTCAATCCAGCCCTGCTTTCCTGCCAAAGGTGGTCACTCCATTCCACGTGGGGCAGTCTATAACCTTGCCTACTTTTTACCCTCCCACTCATCTATCGAAGGAGGAGAGACTACATTTCTTGAACCTTATGAGAGCTGTAAATAAGATGGAAAGAAGTACACAAGAAGACTTTGTCCAGATGGATAATCCATTGTATCGAGATCTGCTGCCACATGGCTAAGGAGTCACCTGAAGGTATTAAAACTCATTCTATTAGAGCTAAGTCCTCAACTTCTGTTTTGGCTTGAGGTGTCCCTTTGGTTGACAATTGCAAAGCAGCAACTTGGGCCTCCCTCCTCACGTTTGCAAAACATTATTGCTTTGATTCGGAAGTGAGGAGGGACGGCTGTTTTGCTCGTTCTGTTTTACAGAATTTTTTGGTGTAGGCAGATCCCCACCTCCAAGTGCAGGACTGCTTGGGGATTCTATTCAAAAGGTGAGGAATCCACATGTAGATGTATCCATTAGAAAAACCAGTTACTTCCCTTCGGTAATACTTTTTTGGGCAGATACAGTATCTACCTGTGGATTTCTCACTGTATCTGCGTATACTGAAAATGAGTGGCTTTAGTTCAGGTATATTGTTTCCAATAGGAATGCTATGAAGTTCATGGATATGTTATTGTATACACAATAACCTACATTGTATATGCATTTAAGTGCTTTGCCATATTTTTTATATGTATGAGATTGTGTTGGTCTATGCCGCATGTTATATATGCTATAGCATATGCATTGTTAGTTCACCTATTCGCCTTGTAGTCAGGGAAAACATGGGTTTAAACTGATGTCCGCATGCCGACTTCTGGCACCAATGACGTCACGCGGAGTTGCGTCCGGAGCCGTGGTATTGTGACGTCCGCATCGACATGGGAGAGCTAGAGAGAAATGGTTCTGTGGATTACTGTTCATGGGGATATTCAAAAGGTGAGGAATCCACAGGTAGATACTATATCGACCAGAAAAAGCATTACCAAAGGTTAAGTAACTTGGTCTTTGTCCCGGATTTGCTCAACCAGATATCCCTAATAGAATTTTGTGCTTCATGGCGCTATTTTTCTATAAACCTTGGAATACAATATCTCCCATTCGACTAATTGGATTTTTGTTGTTTTAGTCTTTTTTTTATTTATCAAAACATAATCTATTTTTCTTAACCTGTAGGCTCCTTTTGTGGTTGGTTTTCAGTTTTTTACTTTTTGAAGTGTTGCACAAATACTTTACATATTGTCTCGAAGTTAAGCCTGACTGCTCTATACGAAGCTATGAGCACTGGTTAATTTGGGTTTTGTGCCTAACCCTGACAAGGATTGTGGTTTCTGCTTGACCACGTATTCACCGTTGTAAACCAACACCCCAAATTATTGCACCCTTTGTGTCTTAAAGTATTATTCTCCACCACTTTAATCCCACCTTGCGAATACAAACTAGATTCTGTTTCATCTCGTCTTGCACTTGCCTGACCTGATTTGATCTCTTCCTCCTGCACTTCACACATGATTCTTGTAATACGCAAGTGGGCTCACTTCAGTCATCAATCTGTCTTTAACCTCATTCTTTCCTTCAAAATCAGTCCATCTTTTCCGTCTCCTTTTGTTCTCGTTTTTGTTTTTCTCATGTTTTTGTTGTCAGATTTACCAGCAAAAGCAGCATAAATTTCTAGCACTCCTCTGTCCATACCTTTTCCCGTACACGCAGTCTCATAGCCATCCAATGGTGGATAGCCTTACCAATTTTTCCCTTTATTATTTTCTTATGTGTTTTCTCATTTGCCATGTAGTCTCACTCATTTGAGGCTTTGATCTGTGGAGGTCTAGGCTACAGCTTCATCTAAAAATGACACGGCCTAAACTCTCCATTTTTTTAAATTTCAAATGTACCACTCACAGGAAGTTGTCACTTTTTATTGTCTGCAGTAATTTTGTTCCATTCTTTAAGCTACATGTAATTAATCTACTGTCCAAGAGCATTTCATGGATGGTAGTTCCATCTGGGGACAGAGTCTCTCCTTCATTAGCCGAAATTTCAGATTTGTTAAAGTGCACCCACTGTAAACTAAACCTTGCTCACAATACACTTCATTCTAAATCAACCAATCCCAACACAATTTCAAAACAAACCCTAAAATACAATACCTAAAAGCAAAACAAATAAACTTTTGCTCTCTGTTAGATCTGGGGTTCTCTAGTTGGCAATGGTTATCACCTTTGTCCAAATAGGGACCCTTACTTCTAAGTCAGGATAAGGGTATTACACTCCTTAATAACCCCTGCTCAACCCCTTGGTAGCTTGGCACGAGCAGACAGGCTTATCTGCGAGGCAGTGTGTTAAGCATTTGTGAATATACACAGTAATACAGTGATAACACTACAGATGGACACAAAACAGGTTTATAAAAATAAGTATTCTTTATATAGACTTAAACACAAGAACACAAACAACAAAAATCCACAATACTACACTTAAGATTGCGTAAAAGATGATTCAAGTTGCTTAGTTCAAGTTGATGATAAATGCGGTAAAGTTCTCAACAAAGTACCTGGATGCGTGTAGCAAAGTAAACAAAAGGCTTGCAAAAGGGGAGATGCGTTGGTTCTGTGATCCGGGGAAGATGATGCGTCGTGCCTCAATGCTTGCACAGAGTAGGGGGTTGCGTCTGGCTTCTTACCGGTGCGGAGGTGATGCGTAGATTCTCGTTCTGCGGGCCCGTTGCGGTGCGCAAGATGGCGCCTTGATGCGATGATCCAGTTGGGATGTGAGAAGATGGCGCCCTTGATGCTGCGATGCGATGACGATGCGATGAAGCCCTGGCAGCCTTACGATGACTCTGTACTTTGGAGCCGCGACGGGCCCTGCGAAGCGCTTCTCCAGTGATGCAATGACGGCTCTTTCGATGCGTCGCGCTTTTCCGGCGATGCAACAGCAGACCGCTTCGATGGACACACGCTTCCAGGGAGATGCGACGAAAGCTCGCTTCTCCGGCATTGCGATGATTTCAGCTGCGGCGGCGACACGCTTCTTCTCAATGCGTCGTTCTTCCAGCTCCCACCGGCATGCAAGTGACTGGAGTCAGAATTCCCAGCAAGGAAATTCAGGAGGGAGCAGGAGGTGAAGTCTTTTGGCCCTGAGACTTCAGCAGGTGGAAGCACAGTTCAAGCCCTTGGAGAATATTCTGTGAAAGTCCTTAAAAGGTCCTTCTCCTTTCCTTTGGCAAAGAAGCAACCACTGCAGGCCAACCCAGCAAACAGCACACTGGCAGAGGGGCAGTCCAAACTCCTGCAGCTTCCTTGGTTCTTCTCCTTGTCAGAAAGGTTTCTTGTTCCAGAATTGATCTAAAGTCTGTGGGAGTGGGCCCCAATATTTATACCTCAAAATCCTTTGTTCTCTGAAGGCAGAGAGGCCTCTGCCTAGTTCAAATCAGTTCCTGAGCACTTTTTTACAGGACTCTTCTCTTCCTTTTACTGTGCAGGGCAGAAACATCAGACGAGCCACAGGAGGTGAAGCCAGCATTGTGGAGAGAAGGCCTAGCCCTATTCAGGTTCCTGGTGCACACCTCCCTCCCATCTAGGTGTTGATCTCTCTATTCACCACTGGGCTGCCCCAGCCTGTCTCCTGGAATTTCCCCAGCCCTGTCGCACACAAACCCAGACAAGGAATACACAAGTCGGCAGAGGCGGGCTCAAATGGTTAGGCAAGCAAATACCTACTTTCTAAAAGTGGTATTTGCAAAAACAGGATATTAAAATAAACTTTACTAAAAGATGTATTTTATTATTCTGAGTTCAGGCATACTAAATGTGAATTTCTACCATGTTCCCTGAATCAGTTGGGATTGTAGGAATGTAACAATCTAACTGCCCATTCTGGCCTATGAGAACAGGTAGCCTTAAATAGTGAAAAACGAAAAAGGCTGTAATTCACTATTAGGACATGCTACACACATCAGAACATGTCCTACCTTATACTTACAATGCACCCTGCCCTTGGACCTACCATAGGGGTGTCTAATATGAAGCAAAAGGAAGGTTTAGGGACTTGTAAGAGGGTGCCCTTAGCCAAGTCGACATGGTAGTCACAGACTACCCATAGGCCTTGCAGTGGCAGGCCTGAGACACAGTTTACAAGCTGCTTCTGTGGGTGGCACAACCAGTGCTGCAAGCCCACCAGCAGCATCTGATCTACAAGCCCTGGGCACACATGGTGCACTGTACTAGGGGCTGACAGTAAATCAAATAAGCCAATCATGGAATAACCAATTAGTACATCAATTTAACTAAGGGAGCACTTGCACTGTGGCACTGAGTAGCAGTGGCACAGTTCCCAAAGCATAAATTCAGCAAAAACATATCAAAACAGAGGAGGCAATCCGTCACAAAATGGAAGGGAGACTCACGCCAATGATGTCCGGTCTAACACTCTCCTACTGGGATACAGGGTGGAAGGTCAAACAACACAGAAAGGGAAAAATAGCTTAAATACGCCTAGTCTCACCAAGATAGTTTCACGACTAGCAGTAGCCTACCTTAAGCATCAGCATATTTATCCTTGTGCACAAGGGAAGAAACACACTACCTGGGATTGATTCTCATACTCAGTGAAAATAATGAAGTGGTCAGATTGCTCTATTACAACTATACATTCAATTGCAGAACCTCGTCTATAATCCAATCAGGAACATCACTGCTGGCACCCCAATTATTCAGTCTTTCCTCAGCCCACCTAACAGACCTGGAGGCTGGGAACCAACACCCCCTACAATTGGTGATTACTCATCATCAACCATGCTATACACAGAAACGATCCAGTCAAACTAAAGTTGGTCTACAAAGATGGAATCCCTTGCAGTATACTTGATAAAGAATGGATTGAAATTAAACCTGACAAATTTAGATTATGGTGATCAACATTAAATAACAAACGAAAGAGCAAAAATTGTACCTCCAAGGTCAACACATCGGTAGAGTAGATGAATACAAATATCTTAGGAAGGCTATAGATTTGAGAGGGTCCTCTCTGCCCCAAAAACGGAAACTGTGAGAAAAATCAAACTCGCCTATAGCAGCATTTCCAACAATATAAAAGCTACTCAGAGGTACCATTGTTGTAATGGTGAGAATTGTCATTGCATCTTTGCAAAACTACTACCAATGATTACCTATGGTAGTAAAGCACGGATTGGCAGGGCCTAACTTGCTTGACAACATTCTTTAAAAAACTTACAGGCGTCATATTGATCTTCAGAAAAATGCATCTCCCACGCAGGTACGCTTGGAGTTTGGCGTAATTAAGCACACTCCATCCAGACTGTAAGGGCCTTTATAAAATGCTGCCACACAAGTTTACAGCCACACAGTAACTCATGGAAGAAAGGAGAGACCAATTACGTCACTCTTTTAACCAACTGAACATTTGTTCATGAAGGCTTACCATCATGGCCTATTTTGATCCGACGTATAGCAGGGTTGATAGGACTTTAACCTATAACTTGATGTGAAGCCTTATGTTTTTTCAGCAGACAACCTTCTATTAATATTTCTGGATATTGGATTTCCATTAAATCCATAAACCTTATACATAAATCCAAAGACCTTTACACGTTGATTACATAAAATCACAATGTATCTTCATCAAAGGCACAATAAAAATAACAGCTTTAGCAATTTGTTCAACGCATTGCATTCTGGAGAAGTGTGGCTCACTGGTTAGAGGAGGCATACCCTGAAGCAGAGGTCAGACCCGGGACCAGGGTTCAATTCCCGATGTGGCAGGGTCTGAGCCCAAGTGTCCACGGACTCGATTATTCTCACTTCGGTGCCTACTCGAATCACGGGTTCACACTCTGCAACTCTGGGCAATAGCTTGCTTAATCTCCACTACGGCCACCCTGCGGCGGGATGCCTGGCTTTCACCTTGGGAGATGCCCAGTACGGGTTATCTCACAGGGAAAAAGCCAGGACGGGTTCCCAATGCAAGCGCCGAGATGCCCAAGGGTAAGTCGAGCGCTATATAAGAACACACATACAATGCAATTTTCAACACATGCAGAAAACAAAACACCTTTGACATAACATGCTATGTAGCAAGCACTAAAGAAATAACTCACTTCAAATCTAATATTGCAATACCTCGCATCCATGAACTGAATAAGACTACTCATTACACAAAACCCTATTGTTACTCACATAATGCAACGCTGGACACCCCCAATAGCTGCACGAGCATCAATCCACACAATTCCTGCTTTGCCCTAACTTCTGAAGTTTGTGTGCTAATTTGTAAAAAAATTGTGCACCAAAATTTGCCTCTACCAATTTTCACCAAAATTCTTATTCTAATTCTGTTCTATCATTGTCCACATTCCTCTGCCAAAATTCTGTCAATGCTTTATTTAAAAGTTAAAAGGCTTGATGCACAGAATCGGGGCTATGTGAGTCCCAAAGGGCCCTTATGCATATAAGAAAACCTTTGCAGGATGAAATTCTAAGTCAAAACCATAAAGAGTTATTCGAAACTTAAGATTCCTTATGGAAGGCAAGAAAAGAAAGCCAATTGTGAGAAGTCATAGGGTAAACTCCCAGAATCAAAATTCAGTTCAGCAAAATACTAGAATCAGTCTTTTCAGTTCATAAGTCAAGGTAGTTAGATAAAAACCAGCAAGTGGACTGACATGAAGTCTGTCGCTGTGGAAACAGCCACATTGTCTCAGTAAATCAGCAAGCAGACAGTCAAAGGTGGAGACAGCTCAGTTTGACAGACATAGTCTGTTTGCAAATTAATGCTTACAAACTTTCCAACTTTAACTTTCTGCTGACTTTTTTGAAGGCAGACGCGGAGTATAAATTCAGGTAACAGTTCAACATAAAGACTGTTCTATTGAATGGTAAAGAAAAGTGCGGCACAGATCCCAGAGGAGCACACTTTATAGGTTTCAGACATTGAATAACCACACTCATGACATAAGGTTGTACTAACAAGGATACCACAACATGAACCAGTCAACATTGTATAAAGAACGCTAAATAAAATGGGATACTTTTAGAAAACGTCTACACTATGAATAATTACTGAATGTCCTTTATCATACTAAAGAGTGAAATGGCATTGCACCATCAAAGCAAACAAAATGCAATAAACCATTTGAAAATGAATAAAGTACAGTTGTGGCACGGAGAGCAGCAAGCCTTGAAAATGTAACTTGCAAGGCACATATCCTGATTACAACTTCCTCCTTAAAGAACAAATCAATGCAATTTATTTGTAACTTCTACAGGACCATGAAAGTTAAATCTATTTCGCTTTATTTTCTGAAAGAGCAAAAACGCCAGCTAGAAATGTGAGCACTCATTATAACAAAATAAAAGCAACACTTTTTCTTCAGCAGTTGTAAATTGGATGTCTGTGCTAACAGGCTGACCCCCTGTATCAAATCAAAATTAATTATGCACAATTAATTACGAACATTATGTATACAGATCACAATACTAAATGTAAAACATTGATTGTACTCAATAAAAGAACAATAAATGTCTACAATATCAGAAGTGCAGAATAAATGAGAAATACAAATCGGCTTACCATTCACCATGTTTCTACTCCTGATAAAGGAGGTTAAATTGCAAAATATGTGCTAAAAGTTCAAAGGAGCTTCTTAACTTTTTTCTCAACCTTAATCCGCAACAGTTTAATTTTGTATACATCCGATAAAAACAGGTCATGATGGTTTCCCTGCATGAACTAAACTTACATTGGTTAAAAACGTGATGCGATAGGTCTCTCCTTTCTTTCATGAGTTGTTAGGCTGTAAATTCTTGTGGCGACAAATGCAGATGATGGACGGAATGCTGAACAAATCAAACATTCACCCCCAGTCAGAGATCTGGGTTAAATCCATCCTTTTTTGCACTTCATGCCATTCCTGTTTAGACCTAGCCATATGCAGATCTGTCTTGACCCTGCTTCTGATGGGAACAGTCCAGCCCGAACTGCCAAGCTAGGTCCTCCCTGGACTAAAAATCATCTTGGGACTGGTTTCAGGGTATCACCCCTCATCAGTCAAGCTACCTTGAATCTGGTGGCGTCCTGGGAGCGGTTTCAGGATATCACCCCTCATCAGCTCGTTGCATTTATATGTAAATGTTTTGGCAGCATTTTATAAAGGTTCCTGTCTACCTAGAGTTTGCTTCAATATGCCAAATTATAAACATATCTACGTGTTACCTGCATTTTCCCGAAGCCCAATAGCATGCTTGTAAGTTTTACAAATAATGGTGTCTAGCAAGTTAGTCCCTGCTACTCAGTGCTTTACTACCATAGGTAATAATTGGTAGTAGTTTTGCAGTGACAATTTTCATTATCACAACATTAGTGACTTATATAGTGTTGGAAATGCCACCATAAGTGACCTTGCTTTTCTATAAGTATCCATTTTTAGGGCAGAAAGGACTCTCTCACATCTATTATCACTCTAAGATATAAATGTGAATCTACTCTCTCGATGAGTTGACCTTGGAGATACCATTTTTGCTCTTTTGTATGTATTTTTGTGTTGATCACCATAATCAAAATGTTTCCTTTGCTTTAATTTCAATCCATCCTTAATCTAGTATAGTGCAAGGGAGACTTAATTTTTGTAGGTCAATTTTAGTTTGACTTATCACTCCTGTGTACAGCAAGGATGATAACGGGTGACTACCAAGTTTAGGGGCGGTCGAAGGTATCAGTCTATAGGTTTGTGTTTAGGTCGGCTGAGTAAAGATTGAATAATTGGGTTGTCACCACACAAGTTTGATTAATTGTTCTTTAAATTACCAATTCTGTGATAGTGTACACTAAGGTTGTGATTTGTTTGTAGTAGAGCTTCTGCGATTGGATCTATTGTTGTAATAGAGTAATCTGACCACTTCATTTTTTCATGATCATCTGTGTATATTATACAAAGAAAATGTTTGTTTGGAAGAGAGGAAGCGGAATGACAATCAGTTCTATGTTTTATTGAAGGTGATCGCTTTCCAACCTCTGCTCTATTGTAAAGGATCTTATGTATCTGAATAGGGACAAAGAAGCAATTGTGTAGTCGAAAAACGAGTTAGATGTTGTAGTGTAAAGCGGCCATGATGGAGGATTATCTCCTTAGAATCTTTGATTTAGGACCCTTATCCCCACCTGCTCAGCCTCTGTGATGAAGTGCTCGCCCAGTTTATCGGGACGTTTAGCAAGCCAGTGCCCTTGAGGAGGAATGTTCCAAATTTTGATTCTAAGTTAGAATTAGTTTGTCCGTTAGGGATATAAACAGTAAGTTCATATTGAAGTCCCCTGACGCCAAGATTTCAATTGCCCTGGGAAGCTTTTTTAGGTCAATAATTAAGGAGATTAACTTTTTAGGTCATGTTATGATTTCGAATTGAGATGAATGTATACCTTAAGTATTCTTGACAAAAGTGTTCTGGTTTACCTGTTAGCCTGTTGAATGACCAGGAGATTTGGATCCTCTTAGGGCAGGACTGTTTTTCGCCTTCAGAATCGTAGTTATGTAGGTGCCTCTTTGGGTGACCTTTTGAGGTCGAGCATCAGCGTGCATGCGCTGTCTACAAGACCTGCTGTAATCCCTCTATGGAGTGTAATCTGGCCTGCTTCTTGCAATAGGTTAAAGCCTGCGTCGCTTTTATTTCCTTGCTCCTTATTCATTATTGCTCCAATACTTCATTTCTGATTTTGCACGAGGAGCACCGGCTAACTACGGTTCTCTTACACTCATAAGTGTTATGTGTTATTTGGCTACTACTCTTTTATTTAATTTAATACTAGTGTGTGGCACAGCGCACTTTCACTTTATTATAGCTGACGCCCGCTTTTATTTGTTTATGCATAGTGCACTTTCAGTTTAGGTACTGCTGTGCATGGTGTGCTTTCAGTTTAGGTACAGTTGACAACTGCTTTTGTTTCCTTCTCCGCAGTGCGCTTTAAATTTAGTATGGCTGCCACACCCTTTTTTTTTGTTTAAGCACGGCACGCATTCAGTTTGCTTTCAGGTCTGGCTGCATCGACTAGTATAAACCATAGCTTCAATAGACGGGTAGTAGCACATTGGAGTCAGGTGATGTGTTTTAAACTAATGAAGTGACTGGGGAAAATGGGTTTACATTTTTGAGGACACAATTGGCAAATTACATGTTTTTTCTTTGCGCAGCTGAAGAAATAAGTAAGTTTGCCTAGGCTTGCCAGTGTGCATGTAATTCCCTGCGGTCCTGCCGAATAAGTTACTGGGGAAGAACAGTACCTCCCCTTTGTGTATCTGAAATATGCATTTTGCCTCACCGGAAGGCAGGTAGAGCAACATTCTGTCACTGGGAACTCGTTTGCATTAAGCTAATACATGCATAAGATGTGAGATAGACGGTCATTCTGCACAACATCACTGCTAAATGGCATAATGCCTGATGCCCCGTCGAGGTCTGCCTCCCTGCAGTGCCTTCACATGCTTTTCACTGCTGCCCCACCCGTGAACCATCCCTCTGTCACGTTAGCGGGCTGCGACTCTTGTCCCCCCTTCTGCCCCATCAACAGAAGAGGGCATTCATGCAAGTGAGAGCTGGTATACTCTCACCCCGCATATCCTCCTTATTTTTCCGATGTGGCCCATACTTTACCTGGTGCTTTGATGTCCTTTACGGTGTGGGGCGTGATCGTGAATCTGGGAGTCAGAGAATCCAACCCGGATCCAACTTAGTCTTAGCCACCACATCCGGCTGGGTTCCCCTAGATTTCAGCAGCACTTGAGTGTTTGTGAGGCAAGTGTTTTGTGTATGGCATTACCAGAATGCTTTGGTATTATTTATGCAACAGCATCAAAGCTGTTCCAGCTTGCTTTTTTAGTTTGGACTGGCGCAAGGAATGGATGAAGATGTAAACAAATAACTACTTATCGGTTATCTCATTATCCCAGTCCTTTTTCTCTTGCAGCAGATGAGGCCACACAGATGGTGGGAGGTGGTGTGGGCTGCAGATATCTGATGAGAGTCCACGTTAAGTCTTTTACAGGTGAGGGCTCCGGACCATGGCAGCACATCAAAACTATACTGTCATTAAAGCTGAGCGGAATGCTGTGATATTTAAGGCATGTGTTGCTGAGCAGTTATGCCGTCTATAATTGAATAAAATATTATTCTAGGCAGCCATGTTTGTGTTAAGCATCTGGGTGCAGTACGATCAAGAACGGCCTGTGCATTTTGCAGTAGAATGTATATGCATTTCTGGCATCAGAAATACACATTGCAAAAATCAGGAGACTGGTTACAATATAAGCAATCTCGTTAGCTCTGTTATTGTAAGAACTGCCTGTGCATTTTGCAGTAGAATGCAAATGCATTTCTGGCATCAAAAATACACATTGCTTACAATGTATCCAGTCTCCTGATTTTTCCTAACTTCTTTAGCTCTGTTATTGGTAAAATTTAAACGCCAATATTACTGTCAATATTTGTTTGGGATGAGTGTGAGCTATGGTACTGCATTGTAAAACAAATGCTTAAAAACTTAAACAGCTTTTATACTGTAGATGAGACGGTGAAAAAGTAGTTTTAAAAATAACGACACGAGAGGGCGCGCGAGGACTGCCTGCAAGATGGCTGCAGACCCGTAGCGCTCAGTCAGCCATCGGAGACTCGCTACGTATAATAACAACGGCTGTCTCCTGGGACCTCATGTTAGACATGCCTTGAATGCGCGAACCTGGGGAGAGCAGGTATTTACCTTTTTTGGCTCATTTTATGCTGTAATTGGGGTTAACCTCTCCCGTGTCGTACCACTCACTTCAGTGTCGGCAGTTGAGGTCACCATTTTCTGCCTCAGGAGGCACGGCTATCCGGCAGTTTTCTTGCCTGGTGCCTCCCACAACTATATTTTTCCTAATTTTTTTTTCTCAAAGAAAAAACCCCAGGAGGAGAAGAAGGAAGACGATGAGGACAACAGTAAGAGATAGAGGATGGCTCCTCTAAAAATGTTAATTCCTCCATTTCCCCTCATCCTAATAACTGCTATGTAATGGGAATGCTAACTCTATAATATATTCTGGGACAGTGGCTTTGAGGTTCTATTTTTCTTTTCGTCACTCCTGGCAAGATGTGGTGATTAGGAAGCTAGAGGATTACAGCAGAGAATCCATTCCATTATTTCTTCAGGAACTCTGGTTACTGTTGCTACCTTTTCCTTAAAGGATACTTCTGTGCACCCTTCTAAGTATTCAACTTCTGGTGCTCTGTTTCTGTGACATTAAATAATGTACGCTCCTCTATACTTTCTGGTGTCACGTTACTGTGTTCTTTTCGCAGCAATTGTTTTGCAGAACCTGCCACATACTTATGTAGACCTCTCCATCCACTGGTCAAAAGGCTGTCACCTCCTCCACAACCATGCCCTCTGTCTGTAATGACTCAAATGCCCCTATAAAATGACAGAAAAAAGATCCTGGCTCTCCTACAAAGTCTCCTTTACCTCTGACCTTGGATGACCTCATGGAAGAAATTAAACACTTGAAACCGTTTGTTATGGAGACCAATGTCACTCTTCAGCGTATTGAAGAAAAATTGTCTACTCTAGAGTGTTCGGTGTAGAGCAGCAGATTAGCGAGGTGCATGATGCGGCTACCAAGATTGATGGCATGGCTAAAGAGATTGTGCTCCTGAAACAACAAACTGAAGACTTAGAAAATCGCAGCAGGCGCAATAATCTCTGACTTTATGGCATTCCGGGAGGAGGAGAGGGCTCAGAAATGCTTTCTTTTCTTGGGGTTAATATCCCTAAACTGGTGGGCCCCAAGGAGGGAACACATCTTAATCTACAAAGAGCTCACTGAATTGGTCCAAACCGTTTTGGTGCTTTAAGCTCTGACCACCCCAGAGGAATAATTGTTTCTTTTCTGGAAACATTGAGCTACTAATGGTCTTATAGGCGGCCAAACAAAGGAAACAAATGTTATGGTCTGGTCAGAAGGTCTTTATCTCCCAAGATGTAGTACTGGCAACCGCGGCTCAACAGAAGGAATTCTTGTCCTTCCGCCCTACTCTGCGATCCATGAATGCGAGGTATGGTTTGGTGCATCCATGTTTTTTTAAGGTCACCTACAAAGCACTAACTTTCTCATTTGACTGCCCAGAAGATAAATGTATTCATAAACACTAAGGTGAAGCCATGGACCTTGGGAAGACCTGAACTCCTTCTTCACAGATGTTAAATTATATTATGTCTCTACTTTGGTCCCCTTCGTTTGAATTATTATATATATTTTAAGGAGTTAATATAATGTTAGTAAGGATATCATAGATATTCCTTAAGGTTCTGCGATATTGTTAACTATCTCTATTACACTTGTCTACACATTTAACTTACTTTTCATTGCAGTTGTGTGGTTTGATTTGAAGTCCCTTCCTGATGTGTTGTTTCTAAGATCCTCCTTTCCCAGACCTATTGTTTCTATGTGATGCCCTTGTCTTGGTAAGTGTTTTATTATACTGGTCCTTTTTAGGTCTCGGGACCGTTAAGCTGCGAAGCAGCTTCCGGTCAGGAGAATTAATGTCTCTCAGTAGCTCAGTAGATCCCGCCTCCTTGCCCCGTCTCTTCTCCATTGGCTGGCTTCCTAAACGGAGGCCAGCCATTGGAGGAGAGATCCGTAACTCCGATGTAGCCCCGTCCTTTTCGGATTTGGGGGCGTCATTTTTGCTGTTCTTTAGACAGTGACGTCGTCCGTCACTCAGCACAGCAAAACACGCCCCCAAATCTGAAAATGTCGTAAGCCTAGTTGCTGCAATTGTTCCCCGACCACTGCCGCCGCAAGAAGTCTCGTTCTGGGGATCCCCCCCCCCCCATGGGGTGCTCACCCCGCTGTATATTTAAATTAAAGAGGGAGCCTACCCCTGATCAGCCCCGCATTACCGCCGCCGCCCAGGACACCCGAAAATCGTAGCCGCGACCCAGAAGTACAGTGTGCTAGGCAAGAAGCAGACGGGAGGTCTCCCCACACTCCTGCCCGGCAAGGAGAAGAAGCCCGTCCCCAGCCGCCGCAGACCGGAGAAGCCCAGCAGCCCTGCCCGCGGCAGAGCCGAGCTACATGTGTTGTGCTCCTGGCCCCCACCGAGCAGCCTGGCTCCAGACAACTCACCCAGTGTAGCGGCAGCAGGGGCAGCTTGCGAGGTCCCGGGCTTGATCATCTGTGCCTTCGGTCCCTCACCAGCCAGGCATGGTGGTGCGGAGGACAGGTCACCAGCGGAGCAGAGGCGGCCAAGCTCGGGCAGCACACAGGCAGGCACGTGGCGGGTCAAACAACACCATGGCAGTCGGCAGCCCCTTCCTTTAAGCGCACCCCCCGCCCGCCCCCCGCTTCTGCAGCTGCCCCCTCCTCTAGAGTCGTGTTTACCTCACTCTTCCTAGTGGCCCCAGTACGGTGCACATGAAGAAAGAGGCCGGACCCTTAAGGCTCTGATGAAGCTGGTTTCTTTAGTGCGAGCCGGGCTGACTTAGACGTCCTTGAGACGCATCAGGCGGCGTTTTCAAAACTTTCTTATTTTGCGTTTATAGTTCGTGGCGCTTGGGACAGGTTTGTCACGTACAAAAACAATCGAAAAGCCTAATTCTTTGGAAATTGATTGCGAGTGCCATTCAAACAGAGGGCTACGGGGCACTTTTCTAAGTGCTATCATTTACCCTAATGTGAAATGAAATCTATTTAAGTGAAGCTTGTCTGGGTCTAACGCCTCTTTTCTTTCCCTATAGTTTATTACCCCCACACCTAGTCCTTTTAGTTGTTGCTGAAAATGCGTCTTTTGAAGGTTGTTGTTTTTTTAGCACAAAGGGAGTCTTGCAAACATTTTGCTGCTGCCCCTGTGTTCGCAGTACCGCGTTCTCTCTGGAGAGGAGGAGCCCCCCCGCCACCTCACAGCTGGACCGTGGGGTGTAGCACATATTCTCGGCAGGCGCAGATACATGCACAGCACTATGTAACCCACAGCTGCATACAACGGTCACCTCTCCTGCTCTTCCCATGTGATGCCGAGGCGCACACGCGTATAACTGTCATCAACATGCACAGTGCCCGAGACTCGTGAAGTTAGGAGATTCGTGTTACATGATGCAGAGGCAGATGGCATACACATGCACAGTACTAGGAACTCCCTTGAATACAGGAGACTCTTCCAATGTGATGTCGAGGCACACGCGTGTGTATGTAATGAACATGCGCAGTGCCCGACACTCGTGAAGTTAGGAGATTCGTGTTACATTATGCAGGGGTGCAGAATCTGGCATATATATGCACAGTACTGGAGCCTCCCTGAATACAGGAGACCCTTCCCTTGTGATGCCGAGGCGCACACGTGTGTATGTAATGAACATGGGCAGTGCCCGAGACTCGTGAAGTTAGGAGACCCGTGAAGTTAGGAGACCCGTGTTACATTATGCAGGGGTGCAGAATCTGTCATACACATGCACTGTACTGGGGACTCCCTGAATACAGGAGCCCACTTGTATACGGAGATCACGCCGATGTGATGCACAGGAGCACACATGTATACCTGAAAGAACATGCACAGTACCGGATACTCCGAAACCTGGACTCCGTGCTCCGTGGTGCTGCGGAGTAGATTTTGACATGACCCCGCCCCCCTCCCTGCAGCCCCCGGATATCTCGAGACTCTTGGAACCTGTTGTTGGGGGACACGTTACAAAACCTAATGGGAATGTGCACATGGCCGGACCCTCCCCACCCCGAGTCTGAAGAAGGAAATGGCACTGGGATACACATTAAAAGTTACATATCTGCTGTAACCAGGCAGTCATTGAGAGTGCTCACGTGCCCGGGACGCCCCTTGGATGCTTGGAAGTTATGTTGATGGGTGCATGTGTGTGATACCCGACATGAACACGCACAGTTATTTATTTATTTATTTATTTATTTATTTGGTATTATTTGTGGACCAGGGAGGGCAGGCGACTCTTTCTAAATTCAGGAGACCCTTTGTGATGTTGACAGTCACATTGCTCAGTGTCGAGCAACCCCCCCCCCCCACCCAGGACCCTGTTAGCCGTTGTTGAGGATCACACGTTTAGGAGTGCTCTCTTACTTACCAAGGGCCGCCTCGGCGGAGCTGAAGGCCAGCATGGAGCTTTCCTTGCCCAGGTAGGTCTTGCCCTCCTCGCCGTCGCTCTGCATTGCTTTGACCCGGTCTAGGGCCCCCTGCAGGCTCTGGGAGCCGAACTTGCGCAGCGCCTCTGGTGCTGCTGGGAGCCGGGGAAGCCTCTGGGCAGGGAGGCCATGAGGGTGGAGGTGAGCGCCATGCCCTGCGCCAGGCTGGAGCAGAAGCCGGCCGCCAGGCTGGGCATCTGGTGGTGCGGGTGTCCGGACTGGGGCAGGCTGGGTGGGGGTGGAGGTGGCGGGGGCAGCACCACCGGCCGGTAGGGCATGAACATGGGGTACCCGGTGTAGACGAAGTGCCCGGGGCTGTGCTGCGGGGGGCTCCCTATGAGAGAGTCTATGCTGAAGGCAGAGCTGCTTCCAAGGGGGCGATGCATCATCGTCAGGGGAGGGGGGAAGGCTGCACTCATAGGGGGCCCGGGGCGAGGGGAGCTCGGAGAACTCCCCCTCTCCCTGGTCCTTGCTTTGCTCCCTTTCCCAAGTACGCGCCAGACCTGAGCGGGCCAGCTCTCTCCTCCAGTTTTTAAACACCTCACCGGGTCCCTAGTTAGCGGCTTCCTTCAGCTCATCCAAGAAGCTGACAAGTACCGTTAGAGGAGGCTGTACACGGCGCTCTAATGGACCTCATTACGTTCTACTTACAGATGTTCTCTTAACATAATTGATCTGCGGTGAGTTGAGAGGACTGAAACTTATTCCCTAGCCCCCAATTATGGTTGGGTAATTAGATCCCCAACCTCCAATTTTTTACATTCACCCTTCTAACATTCCAAAATATCAAAGAATCTCTTTCTCACAAAAGCTCCCCCCCGCCCCCCTCGCCGGACTCGACTCCACTCTCGGTATTGACAGTTAGAGTTATATGCAGCCAATGTGGTACTTTAGCAAGTTGGCATGGAGATTCGGAGGCCCTTGGGGCTTGCTTTATAGAGTCCTTGCGTTAACACCTTAAGGTATGGAAGAGAGGGAATAGGATCTCATCCATCCAAATAGAAGTTGTGCCCCCCCTTCAACCCACCCCCTCATGGTGAAACGGGGTTGACAGCACCGACTCCATCCACTCTGTCACTGCTTGTGTAGGGTTTGCACAGCAGCAGAAATACCCATCGCCGTCATTAACTATAGTTGTTGTCGTTACCAGGGATCCTTCTGTTCTGTCAGAAAGAGAAGAGACTGATGCGCTTTAGCATTGATGGATCGTAGTCCGCACATCCAAAGAATGCTATGGGAGTGGAGTGGTATTTATATCTTAGTAAAATGTGAGCTAAGTCCTCTGGCATAGAAAAATGCTGGCGATATGAGATGTTGTGGAGGTATCCTTACATGTAGTGCCGCCCCCCCCTGTAAACTAAATACTCAGTGCGTGCTGTGATATGTGGTGACCGGCACCCCCCAAATGTGTGGCATAGTAGGAGAAACTTCAGTCTTTTGTGTACATTCTTGGGGTCTGAGAAGTGTATATGGATCGGAAAAACTCAGTTTTGTATGAGATGTACTTACCCCTGCTCCCTCTAATAAAAACATGTTGCTTGTAGCATCTCTGCAGGTAGTGCGTTCGTATGTGCATCCATTTTTCAGGTAGAGCAAAATATAAATGCATTGCACTCGAACATTCAGAGAAGTTCTCGGTTAGTCAGAATAATGTCTTTATTCTCAAAAATGTCTTCTGTGATATGAAGGTTGGGTTGAATCGCTGCGGTTAATATCTACTGCATGTGTTTAGGTCCACACAGGCATAACGTTCGAAGTACAAATGTTACGTTAAAACAAGTGGTGATCGAATTGTTGATTGAGTCACACTCAGGGTATTCTGCTAATTTAATTTTTCAGAAGGGTTTCTAAAAATAACATTTTATATGTTTGTTTTTACATGTTATTGAATATTGAACATGACCAAAAAAAAAAAATTATTTCGGGTTAGAATTAGTACGGTTTTAGGGTCTGAGTAATGGATGGTGTTTGGATTAGTATTGTGGTTAGGACTGAAGTTCGGGTCGCAGTTCATGATAATGTTTACAATGTAACCATGAGCCACAGAAGGTTAAATTTCGCCTGTTTTATCTTCGCGTGTTTATTTCTTATTGTGAACAGTGTAACTCACAGCAATGTTTCTGGTTTCTGCTTTCCTTTTTATAAAATGGACACTTAAAGCCCAGAGACGTGTTTGGTACAGATGAAGGTAGATAAGTGAGTAGTAGAAGGCGAACGTATACCTACAATGCGTGTTATTTTTAGAGGAACTCGTACAGGAACTTATCGTCCATTTGTACTTTGTGTCTGTGTTTCTGTCCATCAGGTGTCTGCCATCCGTCTCTAGTATTCATGTTGAACGGGAAGTGGCAGGGAAAGAATGGGGGAGGGGCGGCAGTTGTTGGCTGAGAAGGTGTGTTGTAGACACAAACCAGAAACCTTCCAACTCACTCTCTCTCACTACATAACTCTCTCTACCTCACTACTCCACTCTATCTCACTATCTCACAACTTCTCTCTTAAAACATCACTACCTCACTCTCTCACTACCTCACTCTCTAGCTCACAACTTCACTCTCTCTCTCTATCTCACTACCTCACTCTTTCTATCTCACTTTCACCGTTTCACTACCTCTCTCACTACCTCACAACATCCCTCTCCCTCACTACCTCACTCTTTCACTACCTCACTCTCTAGATCACTACCTCACTCTCTATCTACCTCACTCTCTCACTACCTCACTCTCTCTTTCTATACCTCTCTCTCTGTCTCTATCGCACTACCTCACTCGCTCTATGCTAATGCAAAAAGGTATCACATATGCAAAAAAAAAGCTAATGCCATTTATTTAGGGATACAAAAAAGATAAAAAAATAATGAGCAATACCATTAGCTCTACCTATAATATTGCCGAGACCATTGCATTGTAAATGCTTGTTGTATTTTGCAGTCTTACTTATTTATATATTTGCATTGCTATATTGTTTTTTATTAAGGATAATATTTGTTGTCTCTCTCCGTTTTGTTATTTTTTTTTCCATGTTTATAATTGTCTCTGTGGCTACTGCTACCCACTATAGACTTATGTGGTGCTTGTTGCTGCCTGCAATCTATGCTCTTCTCTGTCCCTCCATTATATTTTCTTCACATTCGATGTGATCTATTTTCTTAATGATTGAAGCTCTTTGGTTTTTTGTCATCTCCGCTGTCTCTATCAGACTCATTGTTTCTCTTTTTCTTGTCATTTTTCTCCTTTTTTCCTTTTTTGTTCCTTTCTCCTATTTTCTTTGTTTTTCTCTTTCTCTATTCTCATTTTGAAACCTGGATAGTCATTGAATATAAATGTTAAAATACTGTTTGAGATATTCATGCTTATATGGTCATTGTTTGGGTCCTTTTAAATATTTATTGTAACTCAATGGGTATGCTAACACAGTACAATGGTAAATAATCTGATGGTTATCTAATGGTTATTTACTTGAATGTCAAGGGCTTACGGAATCCTATTAAGAAGCAAAAAGTGATCACTCATCTATCCCGTCTTAATTGTAATATTGCTTTATTACAGGAAAAGCATTTACTTGACAAAGATTTAAATTAGTTGCATATAAACTTTGGTCAGTCAGGTATTTTGCTCTCTAGCCCTTGAACACAAAAATGGGGTTATTATTTTGGTACATAAATCTCTTCTTTTGGTAATTGAGAGGAAGGAAAGGGACGCGGAGGGGCGATGGTTACTGTCAATTGGAAAGTTATGATGCAGGCTCTCAAAGGGCATGGTATAGTTCACCTTTCTTTGAATACATTGCCATATTATACTCTTCTCCGATGACTTCCGTTTTTCTAAATGGTATCCAATCTTCATATTTTTCTCTTTTACGGGGTATTCGACAGGGATGTCCTTTGTTTCCTTTGCTCTTTGTTTTTATCTTAGAACCTTTTTTACATACATTACGGACTTCCCCTGTCTTTCATGGCTTCCAATGTAAGCACACAGAGATTAACTTTACCGCGTATGCTGATGTGGTCCTTTATATTTCTGATCCAGAATCCTCCGTACCAGTCTTTGCTAGTCTCTTATCCTATTCGAAATTATCTGGATAAAAATATAATTTTTCCAAATCCGCGGTACTTCCCTTTGATAAATATTGTTTGAAAGATATGTTTAGTGGCACTGGACTTAAATGGTCTCCACAAATGTTTGTGAATTAAATATTCTATTTCCTTGGCAAAGACTATTCAGATTAATTTAGATGATGATCAAAATAATGATTTGTCAAATGACAGAGAAATGGTCACCTTTATATCTGTCTTTGTAGGGCAGGTTAGCCATGATAAAAATGATGTTTCTGCGTATCATCAATTTTTATTTGTCTCTGTTACCTATTAAACTTCCCAAAAAATGTTTCAAATTGCTAAATAAATTGATTTCTGGGTTTTTATGAAATGGGAAAAATCTCATATTTCCTTAGCATCTCTGTGTAAACCTAAAGAGTTTGGTGCTGTGAGCTTTCCAAATTTTCAGCAATATCATACTGCCTTTTTTCTAAAGCAAGTTCTACTTTGCATCAGAGATGTAGATTCTTCACCTAACAATATTTGGCATAAATTGGAAGACTTGCTTAGGTCGCCCTTCCTCCTTCATTCTTTAATATATTTTCCAAACCCTCCTCTGGCATTTTCTGCTCCAACTAATAAGCATTCTAGCAGGATATCTTCCCATGTTCTTAAAAGTTCTGCATCTCCGGGATAAGATTTTTTTGAATCTTCTATTTGGCATAATGAACTTATCAAAATCTCAAACCGTACTATTTTTTGGAAACAATGGGTAATTAAAAGTATAATTAAAGTTAAACAATGTGTGTTATGACTCCTCTTTCCTTTCCGGAAGTTCAATTTAAATGTAATCTTTCCTCCACTTATGCTGTTCGATACAAATCCTTTAAAGATGCTCTCTTACAAACTATTTCCATGCTTCGTCAATCGCAGCCTTTCAATTGTTTGTCACCTCCTGACTCAATTACATCTTCGTCATCACTCAAAGCATCACATATATATAAATATTTGCATTATATTACACCTTCCCGTCCCAAATCTAAAATTGGGTTACTGTGGGAATCTGATTTTCAGCATTCATTCTCTTTAAAGGTCTAGGTTTTAATTTGGAAAAAGAGACATCATACCTCATGTAATGCCAGTATTACACAAATCCTTTATTATTTTTATAACAGATTATATACTACCCCACTTTCTCTGCAAAAGTACAATCCGACTTTTTCAAATATGTGTTGGTCTTGCAATACTCACCCAGGCACATATCTACATATGTTTTTGCATTGTCCACCAATTACATCCTTTTGGGTTCAGATCTGTAAAATTATTTCTACTATTTGCTCTACCACCTTTCCCTTTGATATTAAGTGTATGTGTTTGGGAAGCTTTCTTGTTTGGTCTGTTTTTTTCTGTCCTTGTTATATTTTTCTGAATAGCCCTGACGAAGCACTTATTTGTGCAACACATATTGGCTGTTATCAGTTATTCTGTATAAAGAATCGTGGTTGTCATGAATGATTTTATATGAAGAATCGTATAAAATTGGGCATTCATCTGTGACAACGAAAATACATTTTGTTTTAGTTGAACATTCATCTGTTATAATAAAGTATTTTTTATGAAATATTTACAGTCCAAGGACTTTTGGCTCTCAGATAATCAGTTATATCTCGTCGTTGGTTACATAAAGCTTTGGCACTAGGAGGTAACCAATGATCTGAGAGTTTAGTGCTGGGTGAAATTTCCATTACCTATCGAATGTAATTTTAAAAATCACTAAACACAGGGACACAAACTTCCCTTAGAAACAATATAGAAACTACCTGAGCCTTTTAGCAAAATAGCCTATATACAAGCCACTGAGAAACCAGTGCAGACACAAAGTGAAATATAATGCCAAATTGTAAATATGCAATAGCAGAATATCTAAAGATTTAGAGCGCGAAGAGCCCCAAACACGGTCCGCTAAGAAGCAAGTATGGAGTTTCAATCCAGTCTAGAAATGAGAACGGTGCAGTCGGAACTCTAAAGATGAGCCATACCATGTTTGTCAAAAATGTGATCTTTGCACTAAGATAAGAAGGGATGGATGACCTTGTACACTGGCCAATCTTGAGAGCACATAGAACACTTACTGTGAAGAATGTGCCTACAAAGGCTAATAGACTAGCTCAAGATTAGCCTGCCACAAGCAAAACTCCCACTGCTTTCCTAAAAGGCACTTGACACCATCAAAGACAAAATATATACATTTATGATAGCACCTGTGAATTTCTGTATGTTTGATAATGCTTGTAAATCCGTGCGTCGTGCCCATAAATAATTATTGGACTGCACTGGTGAGGCTTGGACACCACCAGCAATTTAATAACCTTGCTGCTGCTTCTTGCCCCCTCTTCAACCTCCTCTTTAGGGGATGGGATAAGGGTGTTGACATCAAGAACCTAGCAGTGGCCAGTAATTCAAGGAGGAGGATCCACACATGCATGCGCATGCACACACATGCACACACATGCACCTACCAATCTACATACACATTCACACCCACCATTCTCAAGCACACACCCATTCACAGCTCACACTCACAAATACACATATATTCACACATACATCAAACCTCAAGCAAGTACCAGTTACAAATGATGACGAGAAACAAGGCTCCGAGGTTCCTGGAGGATTGGGATTGCTGCCTCTTCTCATTGGCTGACTTTAGGTCAGCCAGTGAGAGGAGGCGGCAGTCCCTAACTCATCACAGAGTGGGATGGAGTCAGTGAGACTACTAACCCAACCCCACTCTGTGAGTAGGTGTCACTGATGGGCACTTGGCCTTGGAGACTTCAGGACTTAAAACTGAAGCACCCAGGTCCAAGGCTATCGGTGAAGCTCCACCTTGTCGTCAAGGGGTAGGTGCTCCAAGCGCTTTGCTGGTCTGAGGAGGTCACTCCCACAGGACTGTGCAGCCAGGCACCTGTATATTTAGTGTATGTATAGTGTCTATATGTCTGACCTGAAGAAGAAGATGATTGTCAGGCTGACCTTTGCTCAGCCTGAAAGGTCTCTTCCTGTCTACCAAAAGAGGTGGGGGCAGGCCCCTCTGCCATTTAAGACAGGCTGCTGCTGCAAGAAACATTAAGTAGCAAAAAGTCACCAAAGGCAATTGGGTACTTCACATGTTCCTTACAGCGCAACTGCAAATAAGTGTGTGTTTTTAATGATAAAAAGCGTTGGTTCTGCAGTCTACCCTCTTCAGTCAAAAAGGCAACAGAAAATTGGCACGCACCGAAGGGTTTTTGTTTTTGCTTCTTATGTGTCTCAAGCAAAAGCAAGGTTCTGGAAGATGAATCCAGGCTAGTCCAAGACAAGCAAACAAATTCATATAGTTTGAAAATATTTAGTACATCAGTAACATCCCGACGAATTATGCATTCCGAGGTGGTTGGTAAAAGTGCTAGATACACACCGCCATTTCTTAAAAACACTGGAAGTTCATGGAATTTGTGGTGGAGAAATTCTGCCTCAAGTCTGTTTTCAGCTTGTTTCTAAATACAGGATGGTACCAGCGGTTCCTCTCAGTCAAAAAAGAAAATGATGTTGGTTTCTCCATGTTTGTATGGCAGTCTGATGAAACGTTTTGGTAAAATGTCCATTTCAGAAGCCAATTACTTGAGCTCTGAACTTCTCCACTTTCTGGGGTTCCAGGTAAATCACAAAGCTGTTATTCGGTAGGGTCTGTTCTTAATGCAATACAATAGTATATCGATCAGAGCAGGGGCTTTCTTCTATACTCTAATAATGTATATTCCTTCAGTCTATCCATTAACCTTCATTTGGGCAGATTGGGCCTCTTCTGTGCTGGAGGAGAGCCTGCATTTTCATAGTTGCACCATAAGAGACCGAGCCACAAAGTTTCAATAGAAGAGTGGTGCCATCGGCCGAGGAGTTGGGATTAAAAATTATAGCTGACTCGTAGCTTGATTATATCCTTCCTCGACCACTTTGTGCCTAGCCCGTTAGTGGTTCTCTTAATTCAGGCTCCTGTCAATAATGTTACCAGTCAGTCAAAAACAAACTTTATTTGGTTTGTTACAACCATAAAAGTACAATATACCTCTTATCTTACTAAAACAGGGAAAATAAAAGCAACAGTAAATACGTAGCACGGCGGTATCGATAAACATATTACATCTTAATATACGTATACTTTAACTATCATTTTTAAAATCAGAATGTTATCACAATTAATTTAAATGAAACACTTAATTCATATCTATACAACATCTTCTTAATCATACAGCACTATTTTAATCACTAATTGTTTCACATTTATTTGATGTCAAGGACTTATATTATTAGATCTTACTCTGTGCAGCTGAGGAATACCTTAACTTTTCTCATATATTTCCCCAAGGCACAGGCTATATCTAGGTTCTCCATTTCCATCAACAATTTAGCAGCTTGCATCCTATTTGTAATATTATCATTTTAAAAAATCGGACATAAAATCTCCTTTCGTAAATCTAAAAACCACATACAATCTAATAAAATGTGTCAATAATGTTACCAGCTTGAGCAGTGTCATTTAAGAGGTTGAACAATTACTAGTTACGAGTTGGACCCTATGGGTCCACTTGAGAATGGGGAATAACCATAGGAATCGGATTGAGCACATCCAATGTCCATGGTTGTGCCACATTCCTGCTGGAATTTTCAAATGGCAATTTCTATCGCTTTGAGAAGCTGGAATCCATGGTTGAGCTATTAGGGCTTGTGGGCTACCATGTTACATGTAAACTGCTGTTGCCTGCCACATCTGAGATATTGAGTAACTTGTAATGAGGTACATAGTTTTACCAGAGATACCTATTGAAGAAAACAAGCTTCGAAGGACAATTTCCCCTTCAGACACTCCTAAAAATGGATACACTGAAGGGAAGTATGGACGCTTCTGAAGATTAAAGGACTGTGGGTGTTAGAGAAGAAGCTCTATTGCATAAACATGCTGAAGATGGTCCATCTAGTCCTCCAGTAATTTTGTTCTTCAGTAACATTGGGGAAAACAGACAGTATCTCTATTATCTAAACACACTTGGTGGAATGAGGAACAATACCTCGTTAATAAAGCTTCAAAAGATTTCCACAGGTCCCTGGACAGAGGTCTGCAAATTGCAGCATTCCTCCTTCATTGCTGCCTCCGGAAAGTCATTCTGGACCTGAAATAATCAAGTACGAGGAGGATCGGAATGTCTCTGGCATTGTAGTACATTTACGAATTTAAGACCGGTCGTCTCCAATCGCAGGAGCCAACAGCAGCTTGCCAGGCAGACCGATGGTCTTCATAAGATGAAGAGCAACATCCTGCATCACTACCTTTCCATTGCTGAACTAGGACTGATTGGCTGAGGGTGCAGGATTCTACCGCCCTTTAAACCTGGCTAAGGAATGCATGAAGACTCCTAAGCCGTAAAAATAATTTTGGTACATCTTTCCGCGCCTTCAAATAGAAGAAATTATTTCTATGGTGCCTAATTAAGATGATGGGATGTGGCTAGAGTCTTCCTCAGAGGAAAGTGCTGTAAAACCACAATACTAAAACTAGCTTGCACATAAACCTTTTGCAAAGGCTTGGCTTGCTTGCTACCCTCGCTCAATTTTTCATGGTCGATTAAACGCTAGTGATATGGGCACATTGAAGGAACAAGCTAAGTATGAGTTGGGGTTTTTCATTTTAAAGACAGTGATATTTTGAGCATTGTTTCTGTTTACTGCTAAAATTGGTTATCCACTTATACAATGCCGTGCCTGTGAGATAATTCCTGCTCACAGGACCTACCGTATCACTTTGGATTCCCCACGTCTTTTATAAAAAATGGTGACATATAAAATAATCATTGACTGTGCCAATATGTACAGCTTTTAAAGGAAAGTTCCATTTCAGTCATTGTTCGGGTTGGGCATGCAATGAGCCATCACTCATGCACTCCTACTGATCTGAGCACTCATGCACCAATCCATC
The DNA here is from genome assembly GCF_964263255.1 of Lissotriton vulgaris. Taxonomy (NCBI): domain Eukaryota; kingdom Metazoa; phylum Chordata; class Amphibia; order Caudata; family Salamandridae; genus Lissotriton; species Lissotriton vulgaris. The sequence continues at coordinate 907,135,347 of NC_141699.1, forward strand.
CACCCGCGGACTCATTCTTGTATTCGCTCACTTACACGGCCACAATCAAACTAAAAAAAAAATGCAGGATAAACAAAACGAATAACAGTAGAAAAAAGAAAACATACTGCCACCTAATCATTATAGGTATATGCTTGTAATAATTAACACATGTGAACACAACAGTGGGTGGCCACTTTGCAAAGGTAATAAAATAGTTTTTTTTTTTTAAGTTTCAGCATGGACGGTACATTTAGAACCAACTTGTGGGCCATTTTGGAATGGTAAAACTGTGAAAAACTGTTGACAATTCCTTTCCATTATAGTGCCTGGTTTAGAGTCAACAACCTTGTGGGGTGCGTCACACTTATGATGAAATTAGCTCAAAGCAAGTGGCCTGTTAGCACTTTCTGGGGAGCTGCAGTATGCTCTAAAAAAGAAAAGAAAACAAAGAGAATAAGGAAAGAAATGAAAAGAGGCAAACATGAAAGAAGAAAATGAAAAACGAAAGGACTGGCCACCATCCCTCTGACTGAAGCACACATTTCCAGCTGGATGTGCACAAAAAACAATGGCCCACAAGGGATGAATTAAATGTACTATGTACTCAAAAATAGTTTCTCAATTACTATTGGAATCCGAAAAAAACTTCACCTGTGACTTGAAAAGGTTATATCAAAAACTACTCAAGATAGCAGCAGATCTGGTTTTACTTTGTGTTTTAGTTTTCTTACTGTAAAATGTTTCTCTATCTAACACATTCCTCAAATATTCAACTATGACATGAGTTTTCACATACAAATATACAGAAAATGTTTAGCCCTTTCCTCGTATATTTTTTAATAGCACTAATGGTCCACATCTATTTGTGTTTAAACGCTGAGTCTGTTTCAAACATAGTGCACAAAGCTATACAATTACCGCCCAATCTGATGTCCCAAACCTATCTGTTATTACACTTGGTTTGATGTATTTTGAGATTATTTCTTTTAATTTCTTCTAGACTCCTTTTAAGAAAATGTTGACGCGTTTCAGCCTGTAAAGTTTCTGGTCTCCTCCGCACTATACAGGGTGAGTGTGACCTTCAAAAAAGACATAAAATAAATATCTTCTGTCATTATAGGAGTCACTAACCTTATATGTGATAATATATGTGATAATTCTAAATTATGAGGATGTATGCGGGGGCTCAAAATCAAAACTATTTTTCTTTTTCCATTTTTCATTAAATTATCATGCCATTGTGTGCTTTAAAATAGAAGGTAGTGGGGGTGGCCTAGCATATCTTGTTCTTCATGACCGACCCCGTGGCTCCGGGACTTCGTATTCTGCAAATCATGCATGTCTTTGGTGAGACCTCTGGATTCTACATGAACATTGGCAAGTCGGTGTTGTTTCCACTGGGTGGATCGCCAGGTGACACTGGTTGAGCGTCCATGCTGGCTTTGTTGGTTGGAGGGTTTAATTATCTTGGGGTGTTCCTTTCGCCCGTTCCTTCCGTCTCCTGGGAGTCCAACATGGCCCCATTGTTTTTGTACATTAAGGAGGAGGTTGTCTTGGTCCCCTTTGTCTCTATTTGTATTTGCTAGATCTGCCATTTTTAAGATGGTCTGACTCCCCCGCCTCCTATACCCACTCCAGGACTACCCTTATACTGTCCCTCCTGCATGGTTCCGACAGACCAATGCACACCCTGGTCAGTTCTTGTGGGACGGAGGTGCGTCCCGCATTGCCCTTCGAACCTGCTTTCAATCTACTATCTGCAGCTGTATCGCCACTGCAGATGTTCAATTATATTGTGCTGCCTCTCACTTGTATATCCTTAACAAGTAGTAATATAGTCCATGGAGTGGCATACCCTACACCACGAGAGATGGGTGATACCTCTGTAGTAGGCCTGCTTCATAATGGGACAAATCCCCAGGGTTTTCTGTGCATATGTTTGTGTCTTATATGGGTTTGGGGTCTCATCCTTCAGAGCCCTAACTAAGCATGTGCATGGCCTGCTTGGCTCTTTTTGCTGGCAAAAACACAATAGATGTTTTTAATGAAAAAAAAATAGAAGGTACCAGCTGTTCTCTTATGTGCTCCAAACATTAATATCCTTGTGGTCCTATTCGTCGTGCCTCAGCCTAAAAGGAAATGTCATGGTGACCACATTCCTTTCATGCATCCACCGTGTAAATAATAGTCACTCTTTGAAGTGCCTAATGTGATGGTCTCGCTTGATCAGAAAGAGCGACCCAGTGACCACATGCGTCCACTGCATTGTGGCGCAAAAAGTTGTTAGTGGGACCCAGCTTTCTTTACACTTCTTTCTTTTTCTGCTCTTTCTTTCATCTCCCCAACTCTCTATCATAGTAGGACAGGCTAAAAGGGGTCAGCCGACCATGTAGACAACTTACCTGTAGAGTCTCATGTAAACCTAGAGTGTGATGACACCTAGCTAAGTGTAAGCAATGCTAAATGTATATGCTAAAAAAAAAATATTTTAATAAAATACTTTGGAAAAAGAAAAGGCTGGTTCCCATTGGAAAGAATGGTCTATCGAAGGTGCATGAGTGATTGCATATCACTAAAACCAAGGTGGCCTCACAACTGTCTTATGTCCCTACCTGTATATTCTCACTACTGCTGCCCTCACCTGAGCGTGCTTCTTTCTATAATTAGCGGAAAACAAATCACCGCTAAAACAATTGATCTGGTTTTAGTGATATGTAATCACTCGCTCCCATTCGTTAGACCTTTCTTTCCAATGAGAACCAGGCTTTTTTTTTTAATAAACTGTTTGGTCCCACTCAGGCGGGCAACTAGAGCCAAATTTCGGGGGGGGGGGGGAGAAGGTCTGAAAAAGATTTCAGGGGCGGCTAATTCTTCCAGACATAGGCAGAGTGGCTCTAAGGAGTAAAAACACAGCAAAAGCCTCATTAACAAGTAAATGGTCTTTTAAAGAACTGTGAAGTACTCGGTGCGGCTGCAATTAGACAGCCGCCAGCCCGCGAAGCTGTCTCAGCCCGGGCTGACACACGAAGGGGGGGGGGGGGGGGGACTGAAGCCTAGTGAGCCCAATGGGTGTTGCGGTCCTACTAAATTTTGCGGCACTATGAAGCGAGGCATGCAGTCACTAGGTCACTCTTTTCGATCGAGCGAGACCATCACAGTTAGGTACTTTAAAGAGTGGCTATTTATTCACCTGTGGGTGCTTGAAAGGCATGGGGATACCGGGACGTTCTGTTTTAAGCTGAGCCACAATGACCCAAACAAGAAACCGATCTGCTGCTATCTTGAGTAGTTTTTGATATTACCTTTTGAAGTCACAGGTGAAGTTTCATTTGGATTCCAATAGTAATTGAGAAACGATTGTAGAGTACATAGTACATTTAATTCATCCCTTGTGGGCCACTGCTCATTTTGTGTATATTAGTTTACACAAGGCCTAGGGGTTACTTGGATCCATGCTTGTTTTATACAGGATGTGCAGATGTGGTCTGAAAAATGCTGTCATAGAGCCAGTGGCTGTAGTTGTCTGACCCCCACTGTCTCATTCTGTATACTATCTTGCATGGAAGAGGAGTGCTTAAGACATTGTCTCTATTGCCATGTGTATGTATAACAAATGGTATGCAGTTCCTGATGGATGAAAGAGAAGAAGAGACCAGGGGCTACCTATAGAGACAGATCAGGGGATCTTATCCCTCAGGAGCAAGGACCCTCACTGGGGTGGCATTCTTTATTATTGGGCAGCTCCTCGTTCGGCTGGCACTGTAATGCCCAATGGCCCCCGTGGGAGGCTCTTTCCAGAGTTCTTTTGTTTTTAGCTGATGTGAAGAGTGAGCTGTGGGGTAGATGTGATCATGTGAGTAGACTGGTGTAAAGGTGAGGTAAAAATAACTAAGAAATACCCAGAGCAATTTTAATAACTGGGTCTCCTTGTTATGGGTAAAAACAAAAGCTGGCCAGAAGTGGATACATTGATCCAATCAAGCACAAGTTGATGTTCAAAAGAAGGTCAACATGTTTCTTGCCTATTTACTGTCACAAGAGATCATGGCAATTCATCAGGACCGATGTGCTAATGTGCTTGTGTGTGGGTCGGTCAAAAGTGTCTGAATTAGACCATACCCATCATCAATCACACCAGTATGTGGTATACCTTCAAGATAAAAACGACCTAGAGAAGGAAATAAAGCAAAGTAAATTTACAAAATAAACATACAGTAGCATGCAGTACAATATGGACAGGTGCATGCTGAGGTTGTCTCCACCCTAAGGGTGCATGCGGGGAACGTTCTAGTTTAAACATGATTTTAACAAAAGTACCACACACCAAAAGACACATAATCGACAGCATAAGCCCAGATGTACAGTTGGGAGCAGAGGGGGAGGCAAGTGCATCTTACTGTGAGTTCTCTTTCCACCTAGTACCGGCTCCTCTGGACCGGCCCCCCTGGCATCTTCTGTTTTATGTGCCTACATATGTTTGATCCTCCACCGTTCCCCCAGGGTACTTAAACGCCAGTGAGCGTTCTGCTCTGCCATTCATTGTTATTTGCAGTTTTCCTCATTCATGGTAAGCCTCTTCATTTGGGACAGAGTCCCTTGCCTCCTCTTTTGTCACCCAACTATACATCTGGGTTTACGCTTTGTGTTACGTGTCTGTTTGTCGGTGTGTGGTACCTTTGTTCACATTGTGTTTAAACAAAGACTAACTAACTAAACCCTATCCTACTGCCGTAGTAAGTGAGATTTCATGTAACAAAATACATGTCTACAGCCTGTAACAGAGTGCAATAAATAATCGATCCATTTTTTAAGGCGAATTGGCTCTGATACTTTTTACCAGTGAATGAGCCAGGTCTATTTCCTTTACCATAACATTTAAGAATATAAAAAATTGAACTGTGGTATTCGACTTAACTTTTCCTATTGAGCCAATCAGACATATAGTCTTTGTCATTGGCTTGCCACCAAACCATTTTAGGCCTGCTGTATTTACCGTAAGCTATTCCATACAGCAATCATCAGGCATAGTTCTAAACTAACAAGGTATACAAAAAGACAGTAAGCAGATCAAAATAACCTCTCTCTTGAGATGGTCTAGCAAGGCTTACCACAGTACAAAGCTTCTAACCAATCTCAAAACCATTGCCTACTTCGGTAATCTGAGATTTCATACAGCAAAATACCTCTCTGCCGGCTTTAATAAAGAGTGGAAATAGTCCACCCTTAAATGTCAATTAACTTTAACATCTGCTGCCCATAACAAACCTATCCGGCCTTCTGACTTAATCATAAAGTTTCATTCACAGCTCTGACCAAGAGCCTTGATCGTTGGCTTGCCTCCATAACAAATACGTTCTGCTGCATTCAGCATAACCGGTCCCACAACACAAAAGAGTTGACCATTCCTAGAGTCTGCCCAGGGGCGGCCTTAGGCATGTGCAAGCTGTGCACCTGCACAGGGCCACCAAACACCAGGGGCCACCACACCAATATATATCCTTAATATAATAATCCTCTGAGGATGGATACATATTTGCTTGGCGGCCCCTTGGCAGGGATTTGGCGGCCTCCGGCTCTGTTCCACTTCCAAACACCCTGACCCCCCCCCCCCCACACACACACACATACTCTTCACTGGCCTCTGTGCTCCGCCCCGCCCGGACCCCCTGTTCCGGAGCCCCCTACCTACGCTTCCTGCCCAGAGCCGCCATGAGCCTAGAGCCGCCCCTGGTCTGCCCCAAAACTCAAGGCTGCTGTATCTTTTCTGTTGGCGCTGGCATACTGTAGATTTCTCTGCTACTGAACTTGAGACAGTTACCTGAACTCTCAGAGTTTTGAAAAACATTAAAGGCGTGGTTGGGCGCACTGTGGATTAGCTTCTTTTGGTTTGGTGTGTTTCAGTGGCAGTGCTGGATGGTACTCCTGCCCCACTACTCCCCAAATTCTGAAGATGCCTTTAGGTTCTTGGGAAAATGTGGGGTTGAATTCTGTGGTCATGCAAGATTGAAAGTACTGGTTCTTGGAGTTCCGCACTGAAATGCAGAATACTGTAAATTAATGGGACTGAGCACACTAGGTGACCTTCCTTCTGAAAGACTATAATCTGCAGAAGAGACCAGTGATGCCACTTTTTGAAAACAAATGTATGTACAATTTTAGGCAATTAAGAACGTTTGAGTCGTTGGTTTGAAGTTCCATTAGATAGAATGCAATCTGAGTAAGCAAATGTTGTCTGTCCTTGTTTTTTTTACTACTATTGGGTTATGTCCGTCCATGAGGAAACCGGCATGCCCTATTTATGTGACACTCTGGCTTTACGTCCGCTTACATTCTGGTTGCAATGCTGGCTCAAGAAACACATAAACCTCACTCACACTATACTCGGAGAGACCCTGAGTCTTGATCATATGATAAATATCCCCTGGTTCAAACACCTAAAAACCCGTTTTTATGAGTTGGGACGCTTGGACTTGTTTTTTTAATCCTGAAGGTATCAATAGTCTGGATGTCGCGCTTGTAAAGCGTTCCTTCACACAAATTAGGAAAATGGAAAGAGAAGAGAAAGAACTATTGAAACCTAGTGTGAGGACACATTTGATACTTAAAACCACTCTAGATATTGAGCCGTATCTATTGTGGCCGCTGCCTGCTTATGAGCGATTTCTACCAACTAGGCTCAGATTCATCCTTCTTCATTTATTAGCAGTTCCAAGGGGCAGTCACAAAGGGAGTGTTTTGGCTTCCTGTGGCTGCGACTCTAAGTCTCCACAGGACCTACTTCACTTCATGTTTTTTTGTATATACTATGAAATGCCCAGGACTATTTATTTGAAATCTCTTTTAAAAAAAGCTAAATTTTGCACAAGTATGTCCCGCTCTGTTTTATTTGCAATTGCTTAAACCTGACTGTATCCTGTTTGTGGCCGGCTTCCTGAAATGTGCAATGAACTACAGAAAATGTCTGGATTTTAAAAATTACTGTGCCTCAAAGGTCTTTTCTAATGGTCAATTTGACCCCCCCCTTCTTGCATTAATGCCATTTTAAATCGTTTTTATCATTGTGAATCACTGTTATCAATTTATTGCTTTTAAGACATCGAATGTGTTGTATTTTAAAATGTTACTTTTATGGTTTCTATGAAAGAATACCAAATAAAGTATTTTTGAAGGGTTATGAAATGTCATCTGACCTGGTCGAGTGTTTACTATAATGTAGAGTTGGTCATGCAGAACCAACTGCTTTGGTGTTGCTTTGAAAATGGCCTCTGATAACAATCCGCTGACCACCGCTGTGCTTTATATGCAACAGTATACAGATGTTAAATGCCTTTTCCATTGTTGTTGCTATGATGTCATCCACAGGTTATGGTAGGACAGTCCCTCACCATTGAAGCTTCAGGATGCTCCTGTATGCATGGATGGGAGACAGCTTCCATTCCCTGGCCTGTGATGCTCCTGTGGAGCCCTCTGCAGGCAGCGGTATGATCAATGAAAACCTTAGCCAGATTGCCAAAGCGCCCCTTTTCCTCGTTGGCAACACGTAATAGACAAACTAATGCTGATCCCTACAGCCAATTTGAAAATGTGCGGAGCAGGGATCGCCTCACGTCGTGCTTCCATCCTGCCTCTAATGCTTCTAATAAACAGACACCAGCACAACTATGGGGATGGCATGAGGGTATTCTGGCTCCTATCGAATTAATTCCTACAATTAGAAATGCAAAATTGGAGAAAATGTTTTATTTATAAATAAATCTCACAGGTGTTTTTGACTTTCAGTGTTGCTGTTCCCTGACTTTTAATAAAATCTGCGGACGGCTGTCTTGACCACCTTGTAATTGATCCATCTGATGTGTTGATAAACTTGACACCATCTCTCCCTGAGCATGTCAGGATGGCCTCATTCATTCATTTTGGCCCCACTGTATGTGGGTGGGGGGCTTTTGGGGACCATTGTCAATAGAGGTTCGCAACTCTGTGTGACTGGCTGCTTCGCACATTAGATGGCAATAGAGATGACAGCGCCTTAGTAATTCTCCTCTGGCAAGGAGACGCAAGTCCCATTTCTAGCTTTATCCAAGATGATAAGGTATTACCTTTGGGAAGGAGATACAACACCTACCTTCTGTGAGATTCCATCACTCCTGAGGTTGAGGGAGGGCAGTTCGGATGAGAAACTCTTTGTTCCGTGGCATTTGCATCCCCCAGTATAGTTGTCCACATCCGGTGAATTCAATAAATGATCCTGCAGTCGGATTTACTAATCTTGTTGATCCAACAAACTGTGGTTGTGTGGCTGCTGGCCTTTCTGTCTAAGGTAATGACTTGCGTTCAACATATGTTACCCAGGATGTAGCCAACATTCGTTGAAGTGCAATGTAATGTACTTCTCCAGATCAGTTTTAGAGATGGTAGACCATTGATGGAGATATGGAGCATCCCGACCGCTTACATTAGAGTTCTTTTAATTAGGAGTATAGTCGAATAAATTTAAAGTGAGCCAAAATAGGTTTAATTAGGCAGTGACTCAGCTCATCCTTGTATTATCTGTGAGGATGTCAATAGGATAAAGAACAACACGCACTCGAAACATACGAGAATAATTTTATTGATGAAGCAAATCAATACACAAAGGAAAATCACTTAGTGACAGCAGGTCCTGTGAATTGACAATTCATCACAAGATTCTTGTTTTGTTGATCAATGAGCCCATCAAGCTGTAAGGGAAACATGAAATCTAATCAAAGAGGTGGCTGCCATATTGGGGCAGTGTGTGTGTGCGCCAATGGTCTTCAAAATGGAAGCCGTGAAGGGATGTATGTGTAGCACAATACTGTGGCTAGAAGGTTGTCTGAAGCTTCTCCAGGCACTTCATAAGTGCCTCTGAAAAGCAACAACCTTTTCCCTATGCCTTTTACACAAAATATGAAATATGCTTTTTTTAAGCAGTACCCTCATTGGAATGTTCGAAGTTTTAAATAGTGTAACTTGAGGGAGAGTTATAACTATAAGTGAAGTTTTTTCTTAAATTTCTTTTGATGGTAGATACACACCATCTCCCAAGTTTCCTTAGACGTTCAAAGACCCTCACTTAGGTTGCATTTTAATTTTTCAAACACTGTGAGAAAAACCTAATCGTTTTTGATCTTCCCCTTCTATTTATCTACTTTTCATATCATCAACAGTGGTTTGCTCGCTTGCAATATTTTACACTCCATATAATCATGATAAATGGAGAGGCACGACTGTACTTCTAGGAGGATATGCCTGCAAGCCCCACTGCAAATAGCTTACTCACAATATTTAACATAATATTTGTGAGAAAATAGATTGTCATTTTGGGAGAGGAAGATGATCACATTATTTTCTGAATGGTCTGTAATCCAGGCCCTTGTTACAAACAGTACCAATTTCCACGGTTTCTATAGGTGATTTGTGGTGTGGGAGAGCAGTTTGAAATCAGAAATAGTCCAATACATGAATGGGTAACTCAAAGCCCCCCCTTCAGTTGACCGTGTCATAAACCAAGAGAAGGGTGACTGAGTGCCAACCCAGTACTCCCGATCCTACTCTACATGCCTGCCAAAAGAGTAGTTTCAGTGGGCAAAATAAAATCTAGGATACATGTTTTGGGAGGTATGTGGTTTGGGATTAAACCAGGCAAGTATATCTTCTGAAAGTATGGCCTCTGTTTGAGACAGCCTTTCAGCAAAGTGGGCAGCCAGAATTGCTGAAAGTGCTGAGTAATAGGTAATATAGTAAAGGAGCATGGAGTGGAAGGCCGGAGGTGCATCTCTATAACGGTGGGTAATATCCAGAAGAGCGGTACACCATGAGGAGTCTTGGTATCGAACTTCATCTCTGTGGATACATCTTCCCATCTTTTCATGCTAACCTCCATGCTTACTATTTTGATTGAGGTGTTCTCACATCGCAAAAGAGAATTCTGGCCACGTTTGTAGACAAGTACGCCAAAATAACAAGAGATGATTGCTGATTCTGAAAATTGAAATGACGATTTCTGAATACAATCATTCTTCAATCTACCTCAGTAATCCATTGCTATTTTTTTTTTATTTTTACTTTTTGCATATTTTGCATGTCTATCGCAAAACTATTGGAGAGCAAGAGAGGGCTTATTGGACATAGGCAAATGTTAGCACCAATGAGCAGGAGATCTCTCTACAAAAGAAGATGATTGCAGTAGAGGCTTCTCCAAAATGAGTGCAGTACATAGAGCAGAGGATAGGAGATGATGGAGAGAGGGGCGAGAAAATGCATTTTGGAAAAGCACAAAATAGTTTTTTTTTTTAACATCACACTTATGAAACCTAACACTTATTTAGAATTTGAGGTACGAAGAGATAGTGGATTTGGCCTTAGTCACTTAATTTTTTGGTCAAGTGCTGAAAGTGGGATTAGAGTTCAGGTCGCGGAACAGAAAGTAAACTACGAGCCCAAATCTATTTCTCAGCAGTCTTGTAATCCTGATGAGTCGAGAGTCCAGGGCACATGAAGTCAGCAGTGATTTTGAGTGAAGACCATAAGGAAACTGGTGTTATGGTCTTCTGCCAGTTTCTGTATGATCAGTTGATCAAGGATGGCTTTACTTGTTGAGACAATGTGAGGGTCTCACAAGGAGTCAATGAGGAAATCCTCTAGCCGAGGACACATGAAATGTTACTTCTCAAAGATAATAAATTGCGTTGTTTTTAGATCCACTGACATTCTGTGCATGTGCTAACAGTTCATAATATATTGTGGTGTGCATTTGTGAAATTCTTTGCTGTATGTGGCTCAACTGTCCTAGCAAAATTATGTTTTCATATATGTAGCTGTGAGGTGTAGTATGACTGAAGCAATTAGCTTTTTTTTTTTAAATTACATTGTTATACAATTAGGCATTTCCGTATTATTAGCTAATGCTGTATGGAACAGCTCTGTTGGTTAGTGAAGGGAAATTTATTTTGCGTCATCAGACTGAAGAGCTCAAAGTCATTCTACACCATCGCCCCTCTATGGAGCAACCTACAGCAAAGATGCTTTTAGTGATTTATATTAAAATAATATATTTTCCTGCACAAAATCAATCATCTGAGGCTTTTTGCTTCTTCTATGTGTCCTGCAAAATGCAGCCCAAGTAGAAAGAAACAAGGAGAAATACACATATTTCTGCTCATTACGCTTTCCCTGGGAAGGCACACCATTTTGACGCATTCCCTGAGTTACTGGGGTTAGTAAATCTGGGAATGTGCTAAACCATGGGTGGATACGTTGGAACACCCATGCTCCACCCATAGAACGCCTTCTTAAGGCAGAATAATGCAAAGCAGTGACTTGCGCTGCCATGCATTACTCCTGATTGACTATGCTACGCAGAGCCATGAATGGTGGGTCTGTGTGGCATAGGAAATCTCACTTAACCCCTTCCTTACTGCCGTCGGCCATTGGCCGATGGCAGCACTACCTCCCCAGTGCTGCCGTCGGACAATGGCCGACGCGGCCCCGCCCGTTTTGTGGAAGTGCCGCACTGCGGGAAAATCGTGGCCGCTGTAAACGGGTTAAGGGTTTGAGTGACCCTTGCGTCACCTTGTGTGATGCAAGGGCAATGCAGGCCCTTGAGAGATCTGGCCTCAGAAGTCCGTGATCTGTTCAGCTTTCACATGCATTGGTCAACTCTGGTGTACAAGCTTTGTTACTAAAGTTGTCTCTTGGCTTGTAACCTTACAAAGCTCTTATTCTCATAGAAGACTTCTAGAGATTTTCTTTAATGACACAAATCTTTCTTCTGCACTTTAATACATGGTGATGATATGAATTAACAAGTGCTATGAAAAAAGTGTTTTTACGGCCTTAAAGTGCTTGCACCTGATCTGAAACCAAGCAACTGTTCAGCTCAAAGATTGGAGCTACCTATATGTTCTTCTGGAGCACTCTCATGCCGCAGTGCCTATCAACGGAAGGTCAAAGCATCTTCAACTTAACAAAGATGTGGCCCATATTCTATGCCTTGATCAAAACTCCAGGTAAATACCCTTGGATTTCATTTGTTTCTATTTTATGTAACATACATAGATAACGTACACATATAATATTTACAGTACACCATATCTGCTCTGCACAATAAATATTTAATAAATAACTACGTTCTCTAATCTTAGGACATTTTTAATTTACGGAATGTACAGAGCTGCTATTCGAGTGGCACAAAGATCTTTCATAAATAAATTGAATGAGGCTCGCGGCACTGCAGTGCAAAACTGGGACCCAGCCCATGCATTGCCACCCGCCTTTTGGTGCCATCTCTGCAAACTAGAAGAACGAGAACCCTCACTCCTACTAGTCGTAAGCATCCTAAGACAGCGCCACACTGTCTGATCATTTTGTGGAAAACAGGAGAGCCGTTTATAAATAAAATAATAAAATAAGCATATTAATACAAGGATTTTACAATCTGTTGGTCCCAACTCTAACAAGCTCTTTTCAAAAGAATTGTACCTGGTTTACAGGTCAGTGGATCCTTAAAAGAGCACCCATTGCTTTGAAAGAGGCTCCTCTGGGCTTTAAAAAGCAAATACGAATTATTTTACGTCATGCTTTGGACCACACTAACTCACTACACTCAGTCTACTACACAGGGATAGATCGCTACATCTAATAATCTTTATTCATCACTGGATGTGAAAATGTCAATTTAGAGGTCTAATCCAGTGTGTTGTCAACATACAGCACAATAATCTGTAAATCACATATAAAGTTGCTCACAAGACCAGCTGAATGCAGTACTAGGGATACTACAATCCCTGAAGTAGGTCATACAGGATATACCCTACTGCTTTTAGAGTACAACATTGTATGTTGACTACAATTCCCAATTATGTATGTTTCCATTACTTGAGCACTTTTTGTGAACCATGTATATATACAGAAACAAATATTGTACAAGTTAGTTTCTTTAGATGTGAACTTTGAAAGTTTTCTTTAGTGTGATGGTCAAAATTGCTGTATTCATGGTTAATGAAAGAAGATCCATATGTATGGCAAATAATTACAAAAACTGCTTTCAGGGCAAATGAAGGTATGATCAGAGTGACTGTATCCTGTGTTGACTTAGACTCAGACTGCTGCATAAGTTACCTAAGCAATGGACTTCTGCAGCGAGCATTGTAATTGCTGCTCCAGATCAAAAAGAGCCTTCTTCAGGTGCACCACTGGAGTAAATGGATAAGGCTTTGTTACAAAAAGGAGGGTACCTGTGTACTGAGAGTTCTACTGAGTGGCAAAATGAGGATTTCTAGAAAGCCATGAGAACTGATTTAGATTATTGTAGATCCACGGCAGAGAAGAGACAATGCCAAAGGGTTGAACATACCAAGACAGGGCTATCACACTAAGCAGGGAGGAGTCAGTGAAACTAGTTAGTTAAATCGGAAACAGCTTCAACAGGCAAAGCAGATGAAAGAGTGCAAAGAAGACCTTAAGCCAGGAATAGAACCAACAGATGTGTGTTATCCAGAGCAGTATCAATAAGCAAAGCAGCAAAGTAAGCACTTAAGGTTATGTGAGGCTATGCTGAAAACCTGTCAACAAGCAAAACACGTAAGACAGAGAGTGCCCATATACCACCATATCAGGAACAGTACCAGCTGACCGGGAACATGTGGGACAATGTCAACAAGCAAAGTATGCAAGGGGCAGATAGAGCAGGACAGCAAACACCCTCAGTATGTAGAGACAATGTTAACAGATGAAGCACATGACAGTGCAAAAGTGCTAAACAAGTAAGGAGCAGTCTCTTCAGATGAAAGACATTTTAATTGTACAAACTGGTTAAACACACAAGGAGTAGTGCCTTAGGATAAAGCAGGGCAGGCCGAGACCCAACAAAGAAAGCACATAGGAAACAGTGCCAAAAACCTAAGCATATCCACAACCGTGCCAAAGACAAAAAACATTAGTGGCAGTAGCATCAAGCGAACAGAGTCGTACCCACCAAACTCTTAGTCTGCTCTCCTTATTTTGAATTGGGCAGACTCAGTATTTCTTAGACAGAGCCTTCATCAATGGAACCTTCCTCCAACAGCCTGAAGGAGTAGAGCTCTTGGAGGAAGGACTTTATGGTGTCAGCCCAATTTAGTGTGGCCAATGTAAAGTTTTTTTTATCCTATTGGTCAACTCCAGACTAAACTTGGCAGTAAGGGTCAGGAAAAACAATAATGAGAAACCTCCCAGGGTTTGAGGGCAATTACTTTACTGTTTTTCTAAATCAAACTCCCACTTTGGGAAATTGTTTTAGAAAAACAAAAAACACTTGAAAAGTTGCTGTCCAGCTGTCATGCCTGACAGCACCGCCCATCAATCTTTTCATACATTGACAGGAACCACCGGATCAGCGGATTCTGTCAATTTTCAAAGTTGCCTGCAGGGCTGTCAAACAACTCTAAATATGAAGGGTGGAGGTCCCTTTGGGTGTCAGAGGTAATATCAGCCACTATCCCGACAGTGTACCCTCTGTTCACCAAACTCTAAATTGGGCCCTAACTATGCAAAAGTCAGTGAAACCAGTGAAGCAGATCTAGAAAAATGTCAGCAGGCGAGTCAAGTGAGAAGGTTCCAAGAGGCCCCTCACATCAGGATTGAACAACAGACTAGGAACATCCAGGACAATGTCAACAAGCAAAGCATTTCAGGAAGAGTGTAAAAAGCTGGCCCCATCAGGACCAGAGCCAGCACACTGAACCTAGGAAGGACAATTCTTACAGCTTGAACACAGATGCAAATGTGTGAAGGTACTAAGCACATAAGGAACTGTGCAATGATTTTCAGCACAGCAATTGAGTCCCTCCCAAGTTAAGTATATAAGAACAGCCCCATCAGGCTAAACGGATGGGTAGCTAAAAAAATCAGAGAGAGAGAGAGAGCACACTAAGCACATAGTAACAATGCTAATAGATAGAGAACAGCAAGAAGAGATCTAACAAAATTAGTAAATAAAGGGACAGTACAGGCATGCTCAGCACACCATCAATCAAGAAGGATCCGCAGCACATCAGCGATTGAGCCATATGGTTAAGCATATGGCATACAGCACAACACAGAAACCAATAACATTACAGATAGCATGGTCACAACCACTGGAATCATTTTAGCATTGTCTCTCCTCAAATATACATCTCCATACACAGACCTTCTCTCAAATTTCCTTGCAAAGATTTGACCATCTGACTACTTTGTCTTTGTAAATCAACAATTCACTAGTTTAGGAAACTTCAGCTCCATTTTAGAACACTTAAATATTGAATGATGTAAACTTTGTTCTTGTTAAATACTTTTTGGGCCTCACATCCTCCCCACAACTCCCTATGATCATTTAACATCACCCTCATGCTGGAATAAGGAGACGATATTCATTTTTTTTTCATGAATGTGAGAGTGTGCGGAAAATGCTTTGTGGTAATTTGCGAAACATGGTGTCTTCAAAGCAATGTCCAAACACCGATGTGATCCTTTCAGCAGATGTTGAGTGCAATGTTGCTGCTTGTGGTCATCCGCTTGCGAAGGTGCTTGGCGAAGTCTATCTGTGTTTGTGACAGGACTTGGTTGATGATTGACTTGGGCAGCCATCCCTTTGGGGAGAAAATCAAAAGTATTCATGGTAAGAACCTTTAGAATTGAGCCTTAGAGTGTGCAAGGTTGTCGTTCCTTTAGTATATGTATAGCTCCCTGGCCCCTTCAGGGTCCAAGAATCGTCCATGTTACGAGAACATCCTAACACTCAAATGAACACTGTCTACATACTACTTACATTAAATATAGAATGTGTCTTCCAGGTTGGGAAACATTTTGTGCCAAAAATGAATATAATTAAGGCCACTTGGTCAACAACTGATAAAAATTGTGACTTGTTTATTCTGCAGTAGTTGTAGCACTTGCTGAACATGACCTTCTTTAAAAAGGACCTTTGGCAGCATCAGCATGGTTGGGACTCACATATATAACTATAATTTGCTTTGCTGAAATAGTCTACTTTGTGAAACCCAGCCCTGTAACTAAGTTAATTACGACTTATCTTAAAGCAACGTGTCTCTAAACCTCGGTCAACCAGCATGCATGCTATATATTTTATGTTTGGGGCTTATTTATGAGCCCCTTGCAACAATTTTGCGCTGCCGTTGCGTCACTTTTCGTGAAGCAGCGGTGGCATAAACAATGTGACACGCTGCACTTTATTTACAAAATGGCGCATTAGGCAGACGCATCACTTTGTAAACCCCTGTACCAGATTATACCTGTGTCAGGTATAATGTATGCAGGGTGGGCGTTCCCCTGCAAGAAAGCCTCGTAGTAGTGGCGCAGTGAAATCTATCAGATTTCACTGCGCCACTTCCAGGACGCCACTGCATCAAAACCTTACGCCTGTCTCATAACAGGCGGAAGGATGACGCAGTGCAATGTGTATAGGCTCCCCCGTGCATTGCTGGAGTTACGTCATGCTTACGACACAGCTCCAGCCCTGCATGAGTTTTGCGCCGACAGATACGTCAGGATTCATGGCGCATCTGTCATTCCTTGCGACATGGAGCATAGCACAGTAAATACAGCACATCCATGGTGTTGCGAGGAGGGTGCAGTGAAAAGTGTTGCATCGCTGTTTTACCGCAGCGATCCAGCACTTTTCATAAATGAGGCCGTATATGTTTGGTGCCTCTGGGTCCTGGAGGATTAAAAGTCAAGGTATCAAACCTGCCTCTTGCTATGGGAGTTTGGTTGTAACCGGAACAATAACGTACTACTGGCCTCTATAATACATGTATCAGCTATGTATGGGTCTGTTCTAACCTAGACAAGAGTATGCACTCTAGGCGCTGGAAATGCATGGAGCTAGATCTGCAGAATCGGAGAATTCTACAAAATATCACTCACATATTCTCCACCGCCATGATCTAAGGCCCGCTCTTGCCAGGGACGTTTCCAAACTCACCTTCAGGTCGATGCTGAGAAGCCAGGTCAGCTTGGTTTGAGTAGGATCTCCGGAGGAGGGGTGAAGTACCATGCAGGTAGGGCCATTCTCAGCTCTGCAAGAGGTTTAAAAGGACAGACAGACATATCACTCCAAATTGCAAGTTTGTGTTTGCTAAGGCTGCCACCTCTGTGAGTGTTTGAAATCAGTCCTTACTGTGCATCCGAGTACCATGCGTATGTTTTCTTTCCCTAAAAGGTCTGCTGCTTATTCCATTCATTGCAGGCACATTCTAAACATTTCCACCAAAATTCACACTTTCCACAACAATTCATTACTTTGTTTTTGAGCTGCCACTAGAAACCCTCGTAAATGACAACTCACAGAAAAGAAAACGCTCTATCCACCATTCAGTAAATACAACAGCAGTCGCTTGAAACCTCAATGTAAAGAAAACGAGAACATGTCTTCAAAAAGACACTTGGCAGTGTAAACCTAATCAACATGGATGGCCACTCAACAGTGAACACAGGCTCATGTCCTCAAAATGGCCGTTATAAAGAGAAAAAAAAGGGGGTGCGGCTCACGGTGCGTTTGCCGCTTGGGAAGGACGACGTGGGACCCGTGCGCTTTGCTAGCGCTTGTGACTCTGTGTGGGGCTATTTGAGGGGAAAGGAAAGAGACTGCACCACACGCCGAGGGACTGCGAGGACCAGCTGCTCCCCAGTTGCTGCCTCTTCCCTCTGCGTTCCCTCCCCCCCGCCTGCAGTGTTTAAATCTCGCTCCTAATCCCGCGACGCGGGATGCGCGCGGGACATAGCCCGGGGCGAAGCCCGGGCAAAGGGCGGGTCCTCTACGGCCGGATAAGGACGGGACGGGCCACCCCCCTTGGTTGGCATATTGTAGGCCTACTATATAGAAGGTAAAGACCCCCTCTAATCGTTCTGTTTTCATATTTTGTGGACTCTTACATATATCACAGTCCTACATCCCTATACCACCATGACCTCCAAGGGGGACCATTCTACCAGCGTAGCTGGTACTGGGCAAAAGTTCTTCCTGCTAGACGAGTTGAACCTCCTATGCAAAACCACATATGCCACATTGGAAACTCCCCCTCCGCCCAAAAGTGCTAGTATACTTTCAGACAAGGCTACACCTTTAGATCTCCCCATATTAGTTAATAAATCCTGCAGACCGAACATACAAAGCATTGAACTCCCTCATGTCCCATCTACAAAAAGGAAAAATATCGATGTCAATCAAGGTGGAAACAACCCCAAAACCCAAAAATTGTGCCGATGCCCACCCACTGCTAACTCCTCAATGATTCCACCGATTGCGGAGTTTCCAGAAGCTATAACACCCCCTTCCCACCTGCAAATACTACCCCTTATCGAACAATTGGTTAGCTCTATGATAGCACCGTTATTAGAAAAAATGAACTTGTTAGGGGAACGGCTCTCTGAGATAGAGAAATCCATTAAGTTAAACTTGCTGGTTGACAAACGCAGTGTCACATTCAATCGCCCTAAGACACCTCCTACACATCTAGGCTCAAAACCACTTGTGCAGGATAAAAGGCGTCAAACACAACCTGACGGCCCTAGTGCTTCAGGGCAAAAAACAGCTAAATACCCCACTAAAGTTTCCCCTCCACAGCCGACCGCACCCAGAGTAGGCCATAATAAAATTAATTCTATCCATTTACCTCCGGAAGCGGCCCCATACGTGTGCATCCTTGCGGGTGTACCTGCTCTTCCACCGGGAAAAATTGAGAGACAATATGACCTAGTCAATAAAACCAAATTCTGGCTGTCAAAAAATAGGCCACTGCCTCCTAATCTATACGAAGCAATAAGGAGTGTTAGAAGGGTGGGTTGGTTGGGCTCTCTTCCCAAAGATGTCGCGGGGGACCTGGTACTTGTGAGATTTAGAGACCGAAACATTGTCCCTTATTTGAAAACTTGCCCGCCTCGAGTAAGAGACGGCCCAATATCAATATGGGACTTACATGACTTTTACCCCATAATCCCGTCCTTTTCTCCCTGAATACCTGGACATGTAACAATGGCCAATCACGAACTCCTGCGTTTAACCACGAACTCCTTTGATACTGCCATAACCTTGGAGTGGAAAATAATTTTTATGTCTGGGACCCTACCTTACTGTACTTTGGTCATTTAAAATGTTTATATTATTATTTGGATTGTAAATTGTATTTATTATGAACTTTTATGGTTTTGTATCTCAAAAACCGAATAAAGTATATTTGATTTGATTTGAAGAGAAAACCTATGTGCAAGAGCTCAAAATGGCCACCATGAAGAGAAGGTTACGGTGGCTTTGCCCAAACTGGCTCCATTTGCTGTTCAATCCATATTATCTGATCCAGTAGAGCGGGGGGGGGTGTGCCCGTTGACTTTTCTAAGGCTGTGGAGCAGAGGCGGAGCATGCTTGAGACGCATGAGCCTCAATCCAAAGTGACAGGGCTGAGACGAAAATGGCTCCCAAATTTAGATCATTATTATTTCAGAGAATGCATCTAGCATGCGGTAGATTCAACAGATGAGTAGCTTCCTTTCCTTTCTCTCACAAGTCCATTTTAGAGGGATTTGGAGGTATGTAGCTTAATTTCAGGAAAACGTATACACATTTACAGATCTGATCATTTCAGAGTGACTGATAACGATTTAATTTGGCCCCTGCAGTTCTGTAAGACTTGGGTTATTGTGTGTCAAAGCTTTTAAAACCAAGTGAAATGAAAAAAATATTTCAAAATGTGACATACATATTATGCTCTGCGTGTTTATTGTGCATACATTGAGTACTGGCTTATGTCCCTTAGCACAGAGATGGACTGGTCTACAGAGGCAGAGGAAGATTTAAGAAGACTAAGGCTTTAGTGTAATCTTCTCAATATCAGGCACCACATAACCTGTGAGAAACTGGAATCCATTCTGAAAGACCCAGCACCATAGAAGGGATAAAAGGCCTGTACTCATGCAATGACATGTGAGGCCTATGCAGGTCTGTGCCGCTTTCATTGCTGTCTTTTAGAGACTGCTGTTCGGTGGAAATGTTCTTGATTCCAATGTAGGCCAACCTACATCTAGCTTTCATAATGCAACTACATCACCTTGATTCCCACTGCATGTGTGCAACATTCACACCTTAGTTTGCTGAAACCCACTAATGGGAAAGAAACCTTCATCAAGCCATGTATTCTTACCTTATCACTCCTTTCTGTTCAGGCATTGCACCAAATCTGGTGGACATGCCCGCCAGTACGCAGGTGGAGCCTCGCCTTTTGCTGCAACGCACGCTCACAAAGTCGCGTGGTCCCACGAGGTTACCCGCTGTCTCGGCCGCAGTCTCGTGTGTGATCATTGTGTCTTTCCCAATCTTCTGAAGGATCTGTTGAATGTTTCAAAACAGAATATCAGACCATGTAGTCTAAATATGGGTGAAATATGTTCACTCCTCTCTTAAAGTAACAGTACTACAAAAATACGTTTTTCCTTTGGTCCTAGGTCGGGCCCTTTTTCTTCCACGCCTAAAATGTTTCTTATTGATATATATATACATTTTTTTAAATTTTAATGTATGTTTATTTTGCTGTTTCTATTAATCAAGTACTTAAAACTGCACCCCTATTCTGAAGTGCTTCTTCAGGCAGATTGGGAAGTATGTAATCTGGACGCCTCAAAACTGATGCAACGGAAGGTCACATGATACCTTTTAATGAGTGTCTTTATATTATGCATAGTATCAAGGACTGAGGGGCATTCAAAGAATGAGAGGTTGCTCCTACTTTATAAGTCCCCTGATGAGTGGTTATGTAAGGGACCCTAGGAAACTCTTAGATAATTTTTTACGATCTTCACCCAAAAGTACCACCCGTTGCATGCTTCATCATCGGATCCTCACCCATTACACCTAGTGTGAGTGGGTGGCCTTGACACAGTTTGCTTACAACTGCGCCAAACCCACCTACTCACACTATCATTGTGTTAGGAATTATATACACTGGGAACTAGGGGGCATCCTAAATTGGATTGCTTCTCGCTCCCCCTGAGTGTAAATGGACATTCAAGCAAGCCTAAAGAGCGAAAGAGGTTGGCTTGGAGGAGCTCTTTAAACTTAAAGCTACCATTCTGAACCTGGTTACAATGCCACCCTATGAAAATTAAGAATAAGAGCAGCCCTTTGTACCGTATCTCAAGAAAACAAATCCGATCTAGGGATTGGTTTTGGGGTTGGGGTACTGCTTTAAGATCAGCATACTCCGGTAGCATTAATGCTCCTGAATGTAGTGTGTTACCCTAGCACAATGACCTCACTGAACCTTCAGCAGGAACGCCAAATGTCATTTTTGCAAGTGAAAAAAATATAGGGATGAGAGGAAGATTTTTAAACTGAGACCAAAGAAACCTTTTTTGTTGATGGTATTTGATTTCGTGGGTGGTAAATTGTGCAGATCTTCATGTTAGATCCAAATTGCCCCATATCAAGAACTATTAATTGCTGCCAGTGGTATTTTATTAAATACATTTGTGTGCAATAGTAAACTGCAAACCATGACTCCATGACTAAATAGAGAACGTAGCCTGGTCAACAAACAGGACGTGCAAGGTTAAACAGAACAGTACATCCTAAACCTAATTTTCATTTGAGCAACAACAAAGGTGCATTATACACATCTCGATACTAATTTAAAATATACACATAGTTAAGAATACAGAAGGCGAACAGTAGGCAAAAAATAAACATAAAAACCCAAGTTTTTACAAGTTACCTAAAAGAAAACTAGGAAGTTTACAACAATACAGTATCCCTGATATGCAGGTTTACATCACCAAACTATTATCCCACTACGAGTGTGCAGTTCGGTACAATGGAAGTTTAGAAATTTGGGTGGATGGTGTAGTTTAACCATTAACTTTCAGAGCATTTTCAAGTTAATATTTAAACATCAAAACACACTTTTAAAGTACGTATAACCAAAGTAGAAATTCATTCAACCCAGACTGCTGATGAGCAGCAACCCCAATGATACTATTGTGGTGATCCACAGAAGAACTAACAAACACAGACTTAAAATAAGATGGCGGAAGCATGTTACATTATTCAGACTGCTGCTAAAACTGTCATTTCTGCATACAGTAAAAGGACACTGACCATGTGTGCATCAAGTGATCCGTTCCTTCATCTTGTTTTAGATTTCAGTGTCAATGAGATAGGAAAATGAGTCTCACAGTATTTTGAAGGCACTCAATGAAAACTAGCATACATGTGAATTAGCCTAAGTAGGGGGATACGTAACACGTAGAGCACCAAGCGTATTCAGTTTTATCTCCAATTATTCCGTTGCCTTTCAGTTTAGCTTGTGAGGCTGACTTTCATCCAGGAACACCTCGAGACACCATAGATTATTGGAAAGATGATATCTCCAGGAATCCATTTCGGGAAAGACGATATTCCAAGGAATCTAAAGTGGAGTGACTTGCACTCCACAGAGTGGATTTCTCGTACTCATAATGCATAGAGAGCTGAAAAAGTTTGCATAAAACCAATGACTTTGCCAACTTTGCTTCATAAACCCTACTAAACCCTACTGAGACTTTGACTGACTTGGTAATAAGTGGCAATTCCGATAGGGGGTTCAGTGAACCAATGAAAACCGGAATGAGAATTAGAAATCAACATCTACCATTTATATAACTCACCACAAAGTGAATGGACTCTAGATTTTACTATCAATTTAAATGCAATCCATCGTATCTATTTCATAAGGATTAACGGTTAAGTCGCCCTTATCGAGATGCAAACTTGTGAACAATTTCCATAACAATCTCTCAATTTGTGGGCTCATTGGACTGTGTGACCTACCAGCAAATTCCTTTCACAATTTAGCTGGTCTATTTGGCCGTTCCCTACTGACCTTGTATGAATTTCTACTGGTGATTACAGGAGAATTTTTAGTACACCTGGCCCAATATGTGAATCCATCCACCCCTCATCTTGCCCTGGAGTTGTGGCCTCCATCCTATATAGAAGATAGATTAAAATTGATCCCATGTTCTACTCCACCTTGACTTCTTTAACGTTGGGGTTCCAGTCGCCCATCTGCTCCATTCTGTCCACAAGCTCTCCATACAAGCTGTTCAGCGGCTGGTCCACGACAACCTCCAATTTAAAGACTTTCCCGATATCCGGCAGCACCTTGCTTAGCACCTTGTCACCATTTTGCTAATAGAAAAACAGAGAAAATCACTTATTGCCATCAGACCAAAATTTACCCTGGAGAAGGCTAAAAAATGGCAAGCATTTGATTTACACCAAATGCATAAAACGTGTCTTACCGCCTCGATCTCAGTTTTCCACCCATCCTGCTCCTCCAGAATCTTCAGCGACTTCTTCAGGGCTTCTTCCCCCTGTTTGACGTAGGACATTTCAATCTCACTGAAGGGATTCTCCTCCAGCCGGGAGCCTGCAGGAGAGAGTAAAGGGGTGTTCATGTAATCTATCCAGAGGGATATTCCACAAACATAGGTGGCGTATATAGGAGGGAGCGCGGGATACCGCTCTTCGGGCAGGGGAGCTGCAGAAGCATCTGCCATCTATCAGGAGCTTTCCCAGACAGACCTTCTTTAATTCCAGAAGACCTAATACAGAGTTACTCGCTGATACTGTCAACTCATTCTTCCTTGTATGGGCTGGTCATCTTCAATTGTTTGGATTCTGCAGCTTCAGCTTTTACAGCGTAAATATGGATTTTCTGCAGTTGTCACACAGTTGACCACCTACTACATACCATTAAAGATGTAACTAAAATATTGGGCTGGATTTATTAAGGGCTTGTGTTGCTCTTGCATCATGTAAGGTGGCGCAAGGCATCACAAGCCCTTAAGTGAGATTTTCTATGCCACACAGAGTCATGTTGCGTGGCCCTGCGTGGCCTAGAAGACTGGAGTAATGGCATGCAGCACAAGTTGCTGTCTTGTATTACTCTGCCCTGAGAAGGCCTTCCATGGGTGGAGGGTGGGTGTTCCCTGGGGAGGCATTCATTATAAGGAGAAATATGTTTCTTTCTCCTCCTTTTTTCCTCTTTCTACATGCGCTGCATTCTGTAGCACACGTAGTAAAAGGTAAATGCCTCCAAGGATTGTTTTTTGTTCGGGAAGGTGTCCGTTTCTGCACAAAAACAATCCTGCCCGTAACACAGGCACGCTTGCACCATGGCGCAGGGCTGCCTGCGTTGGCATTTGGCAGCCACAAGTGCATTAGCGCAGAGGGTGAGTACTAATAGATCATAAGATAGTAGATATGGTGCATTCCTGCCCTCTGCATTTGCCGTAACGCAGAAAGTTGTCTTGCTGCATCGAGCCAAATGTTGGTAAATCTACCCCACTATTTCTACCTCAGAGCAAAAGTTAGCAAATCTCCTGTACATCTGGCATACAGTCATGCCAGATATTTCGCAAAAGGTTTCTCCTTTCGGCTGTTGTTTGCTTTATTCAGGTAATTCGTTTGGTGGATTGTTTTTTCGAACATGGCAACATCCTAAATATATGTGAAATGTTTCAATATTGGTGTGGCGTGCATTTTATGATGGGAAGAGGGCTCCCAGAGACCAAAAACTGAAGACAACTTTCAAAACATATCTTGAGGCACAGAATAAAAGATGCACATCTTTTTATGGCAAGAGGTGTGTGGGTGCTCGCGGACATGTTTTCTGCTGCGTGGAACATTCTGCATGTTTTACACATACTATTTTATTCTTGGAGGTGGAAAGGGTGGTATTAAAATATGTGCAAATACTGGGAGATGCCCCATAATTTTCTTGCCAGTGATACTTAATTCAGTAACCCTGGTGCATAATTTGGTCCTGCATTGCCCCATAATTCCTGCACCTTGCTGAAATGGAAGTCTGATAATCTCCGACTGAGGCCGCCCTTAAAAATTTATGTTATCTCCTTACCCTTCTTGGAAGAGCACTCTGCTTAAGAGGCACTTCTCCACAAATTTTAGCAATTTTATTTGCTAAGGAATGTTAAGTCCAACCCAAGAGCATATGGTTTTGTTAGTTAAAAACGGACATAATTATCCTTGAGCATTCTTATTATCTTTTGGTTCTTTTTATGTGAATAGGTCCCGAAATGAAGCCAACGTATTGTTAATGTTAATGTTAATGTTAACTGTCATTTGTTGAGCGCTCGTACGCCCGGAGGCTTCATGGTGCTGTAGGAAGGAACAAGGCGCGTCAGTCGTAAGATAGAAGGAAGCAGCTCAATGATGTGCCTGAGAAAAGAGCCAGGTCTTCAGAAGATGTCTGAAACTAAGGAGATTATCGCTTAGTTTTAGATGAGGGGGGAGGGAGTTCCAGAAGGCAGCTGCAAGATGGTCAAAGCAGCTGCCTCCGAGACGTTTCCTTTTGTACGGAGGGACAGTCAAAAGGGATTTATGGGTGGACCGTAGATAGCAGGGGGGGCTGTATCTTTGGAATAGGTCTCTAATGAATAGGGGGCCAATGTCGTGTAGGGATTTGAATAAAATGCAGCCCACTTTAAAGGCCACGCGTTGCTCGACCGGCAACCAGTGCAAGTGTTTCAAGCCAGGTCTGGCTGATTGCCTTCTGGGGATGTTCAGAAGCAGTCTGGCTGCTTGATTCTGAACCAACTGGAGGCGTCTAAGCTCTCCTTTTTGGAGCCCAAAATAAAGACTGTTGGAGAAGTCCAATCTGGAAAGAACCAAGGAGATGACGATCTGAGTGAGGGCGGCAGCAGAAAAGAAACATGCAATTTTTTTGATTTTTTTCAGCTGGAAAAGACTGGAGGATACAACTGCTCCCACCTGTTTTTTCAAGGAAAGGTCTTCACTGATGTAGATGCCCAAACTTTTGACCGAGGGTGACTTAGATGGAGGGGCAACCATGCAGGAGGGCCAGAAGCTAGGGTTCCAACTATGTATACTCTGTCCAGGCAGGACCAGTTCGGTCTTGCCTGGGTTAAGTTTCAGATGATTGCAGCTCATCCAACTCACAATGTGGGACATGGTGTTTTGCAATTCTACCACAGAGTCCTTGGTGTTAAGAGGGAAGATGAGCTGCAAATCATCTGTATAGTTGAAGATGGTTACCTTAGCGCTTCTGAGGGAAAACAGGAGAGGGCGCAGGTACAAATTAAAAAGCAGGGGAGACAACGAAGAGCCTTGATATACTCCACAGTTGGTAGATATGGTGGGAGCTGTGAAAGTGCCCAGTCTAACCGATTGAGTTCGGCCAGAGATGAACGAGCGGATCCAGCTCAGTGCCGGGCCCCTAAGGCCTGCCTGCTCGACACGGGCGACCAAGATGGTATAGTCGACCGTGTCGAACGCAGCAGAGAGGTCCAATAGCACCAGAGCCTGGTGGATCCCCTCGTCCGCATTCCGCCTCAAGGTGTTCTGCACCGAGAGAATGACTGCTTCGGTCGAATGGCAAGGGCGGAAGCCGGCCTGGTTAGGTGCAAGGAACTCAGATTTCTCTAGGAAAGTAGAGATACTGTCACAAACATGGGACTCCAAAAGTTTGGCGCAGTATGGCAGCAGAGAAATGGGCCTATAGATGAGTGGGTCTGATGGATTGGCTCCTGTCTTTTTTAAGAGGGGAATGAGAAGGGCTTTTTTAAAGTTGCTTGGAACTTCCCCTAGAGTGGCAGATGTCGTCGGGGGAGCCAGATTTGACTTTTGTAAGAAGTTTGGATAGGATGACATTGTCAATAAGGGGATATGAGTCCAGAGTGGCAGGGTTGTAAAAAATATCTGAAAACAAAGGAGAAGACTGAGTGGTAGGGATGCTCTGTTTGATGGTGCAGATTTTATCAAAAAAGAAGGAGTTAAGTGAGTTGCAGAGTTCCTGAGTAGGGGTTATCGGAAGGGAGGTTCTGTCGCTGGTACTGAGGTTTTCCACTATATTGAACAGTTCTCTGGATTTATTGTGGGCTTTAAGTATTTTTTCAGAGAAGTATTCAGTTTTGTGTTTCAGGATAAGCTTTTGATAGTCCCTGCGGGCTTTGCGGTAGTTATCCCTGTCTTGTTCTAAATAGGCTGTACGCCATTTTCGCTCCAGTTGACGGACTTCGAGCTTGAGGTTTTTCAAAGCAGGTGTGAACCACCTGTGAGCGTCGTTGGGGCGGGAAGGGGTAAATGAGAATAATCATGGGAAATGTGTTTGTATAGTTTACATTAAATCCAATCTAATTCCAAAACAAATATCATTTTAACACTCCAAAAAAGTAGTGTTACCGACTTCGAAGTGTGCATCTTGACATTAATAACTCTTCCTCTTTCCTGCTCTCTCACTGCATTGTGGGCCTTGTAGTTTATACAGTTACCAGCTTCTCAGTGACATCGCAGTTGCATACAATGCTTGGTTTAATGTTCCAAATGCTAAGGACTAAATGACATACTTGTTTTGCACTTAAATGGGTCCAAGGTTGTACGGCTCGACCTCTCTTTTAATGGGATATGTGTTTCTGGGTCAGTTTCCTGTCCTAATAATTGTTGGACTAAAGCCCCAGTAACCCAGGAAAGAGGATCATGAAGAGTTCCAGGCTCAAGGGATCTGGGGATGAGTTTGGGGGAGGGAGGTAAGATGTAAGGAGTCTTGGGTGTTATGGATGCTAAACATGCATGGCATGGGAGAAAGATCAGGTGAGCTCGGGGTCAGTTGGATGGTCAGCGACTGAGCTGTAGGGAGAATCTCAGATGATCTGAATGGAGATTTGGACAGTAGATAATCTCGCCTTAGGGTAAATCTCGTGATCACAACAGATTGGTTTGAGGTGACAAAGAGTTGAGTTTGGGATTTTCCATTACTTTATTCAACACAGAACACCCAATACCGTTCTCCATGTCAGTCTCTGAAGTGAAAAAAATTGCTCTAATTCCACTGTCTGACGTGGAGGCTGCCGGTGAGGCAATAGAACTGGAGAAGAATGGGTAACCAGTGGGTCCTGAGCACATTCCTGTTGACTAATAAACAGGACATACTATAAGGGCATCATTCCTCGTAAGAGTAGAGCATAGTGTCCTAAAATCGATTTGCACTTTTAAACGTTTTTAATCATCATAGGTGCCTTCTGATAATACCACCCATATGTATATTTTTTGTTTGGTGAAGATGTGAATTGTCCCTTTGGCAACACCTCAGGGCATCAGACTGCCAGTTGGGTGCTGAACAGGATGGTGTTGGGTCACGTGGTTGCAGACATTGAAAGTGAAGCTGCTTCGTTATAGAAGTCAGTGACCCTCGCAGGCTGAGTTAAACTCCTAAGGACAGTATTTGAAAAATCTCGCCCATGAAGAGCACAGAGTGTCTTGGTAATACACCCGTTATACCAGCAGGGGCGGCTCTAGGCTCATGGCGGCCCTGGGCAGGGAGCGTAGGTAGGGGGCCCCGGAAGAGGGGGTCCGGGAGGGGCGGAGCGCGGAGGCCAGTGAAGAGTGGGGGGGGGGGGCGGCTGTCAAGGTGTTTGTAAGTGGAACAGAGCCGGAGGCCGCCATATCCCTGCCGAGGGGCTGCCACGCAAATATGTAGCCATCCTCAGAGGATTATTATATTAAGGATATATATATTGGCTTGGTGGCCCCTGGGGTTTGGTGGCCCTGTGCAGGTGCACAGCTTGCACATGCCTAAGGCCGCCCCTGATACCAGGGTGAGTGTGGATTAGTGAAATGGGAAGGAGGGTAAATCTCTGAATTCTTGCAGGTTCGGGGCCCGACTGTTAGCAAAAATATTGTCTGACAGAAATACCATGCGCTAAAGATTGTTCACAACAATATAGCCCCATTGTGTGTACATTTTCTATTATTAACTACAATTGAGAAAACTAACTGCAAATTATATTTAAGACACAAGGTTTCTGTGGGGCGATAGTTTGGCTGTGACATACAGTTCTTGCACCACATGAGCAATCTTTCTGTAGCTGGAAGCTCAGGCGTCCACAATTCACGCCGAGCGTGACTCTCTCAGTAGAACCAGATGAAACCCTGAGCCTTAAGGTACTCTAGAGACAAATGTAATAATGAACAAGAGAAAATATTGGGGATCTAACCAACACATCTGGAGCAACAATAAAAAACTCTGACAAGGAAAAGGCCTTCGAAATGTCTGGCATTCAATCTGTACCTAACACAGTTATGGAAAGCCCCCAACCCATCCACTATACTTACTGAACCCACTATTTGGACTGGCTTGGAGTTTAGAATATGAGTGGACTAGCAGTATCTTTATTGCTAAGCAATATTTTGATAGCAAATTAACATAGTCACAATGTCTACCTCGACATGGTTGGTCCTGCTGGTTCAGATGACTAATGCATCCACTGGAGGGATTCATGTTTGACCTTATGTTCTGGTTCTAATCCTGGTGTGGTCCCTAAGACTTTCAATCCTCTGAGCTTGATAAAATGGGTACCATCGAGGTGGTAACAATAAACAAACATTTTATCAATAGCATCAAGAGACCTCTTTGTGGATAAACGTTGTGCTCTACAAATACCTGTTATTGTGATGCATAAATGAAGGTTATACAGTTCCTAGCTACGCCTTTGGTACTCCGAGCACGGATTAGACACTCCTTTTTTCTGGGCCCAGGCACAGAAAATACACAGGATTCTTAGGGGCATGTTTACTTTCTGTAGTTTACACATATGTCTCCTTTCCTGGCCTCCCCGCAGAAGTTAGGGGACTGTTGAGAGATCGCAGTGGGATAAAGGATCAAGCCACGTATGCCCTGGGGGGTCAAAGGTTGCGAGGATGCCACTTCCGATACCACTAACATTGACTTCCATGAATATCAATACATACTGCAAATTAAGAATTGCAATGCTGCCTTTAGGTTAACAAACAAAAGACCAGCCTGGTAAAGCATAAATAGTAAAATGTACTTATGCACTGACGTATACGAAGAATACTGGCTAACTGCCCACTTCCGTCTGTTCAACATCGGAAGAATTTTTGATGCACACGGTTATAAACAGCTACACCCCACAGCAAAGCCCTATATCTAAATATATTAAACAAAACTGAAGTATGGCTTGAGATATCAAATTGGGTAGTTAGAGGCTGTGCACACTCAGAAACTTGAGAAGATCTCACTAAACTGCTAACCAGACCACTGTAGTTGAAAACGATAAGATCTCACTAAAATGCAACCCGACCGCTGAAGTTGAGAATTATAAGATCTAACTAAACTGCGAACCAGACCGTTGTAGTTGAGAATTGTAAGATCTCCCTAAACTGCGAACCAGACCGTTATAGTTGAGAATTGTAAGATCTCCCTAAACTGCGAACCAGACCACTGTAGTTGAGAACTATAAGATCTCACTAAACTGCTAACCAGACCGCTGTGCTTGAGAACTATAAGATGTTCCTAAACTGCTAACCAGACCATTGCAGTTGAGAACTTTAAAATCTCACTAAACTGCGAACCAGACTGCTGTAGTTGAGGACTATAAGATCTCTCTAAACTGCTAACCAGACCGCTGTGCTTGAGAACTATAAGATGTTACTAAACTGCGAACCAGACCACTGTAGTTGAGAACTATAAGAGCTCACTAAACTTCTAACCAGACCGCTGTGCTTGAGAACTATAAGATGTTACTAAACTGCTAACCAGACTGCTGTAGTTGAGAACTATAAGATCTCCCTAAACTGCTAACCAGACCGCTGTGCTTGAGAACTATAAGATGTTACTAAACTGCTAACCAGACCGCTGTAGTTGAGAACTATAAGATCTCCCTAAACTGCTAACCAGACCGCTGTGCTTGAGAACTATAAGATGTTACTAAACTGCGAACCAGACCACTGTAGTTGAGAACTATAAGAGATCACTAAACTTCTAACCAGACCGCTGTGCTTTAGAACTATAAGATGTTACTAAACTGCTAACCAGACCGCTGTAGTTGAGAACTATAAGATGTTACTAAACTGCTAACCAGACCGCTGCAGGTGAGAACTAATAGATCTCACTAAACTGCTAACCAGACCGCTGTAGTTGAAAACGATAAGATCTCACTAAACTGCTAACCGGACCGCTGAAGTTTAGTACTATATTTATGGTTGCTTAAAGTACTGGGTGTATTTAATGACATAGGTCCTTGAAGACATTGTAGCGCAGTGGTGTCTAGAATGTTGAGTGTCAGATGCATGCCAGATTTTCAATATACCAATATTAAATACATTTACATGCAACACAAAAAATACCGTTATTTACATAACCAGTGGTTATCCTGAATAATTGGCCTGGATTTAGCATTACTGGACTTGTGCTAAAATCATTGTTGTTGGGGGATAGTAGGGATTCATTCAGTCTGGCTCTATGGCCACTCCCCTCCCCATCTCACCCAAGATTACCAGATTATCTTGTTTACATCATTTCACTGAAACTGGGGTGCACACCTCTTTCCAGAATGAGCAACAATTTATATGTTGGCAAACAGTTCTAGTTAAGAATGCAAAAGAAAAGGATTATATACACAGGATGTGCTGAAGGAACCCTATAACTGCCCACTTGATTGGGATTAGTGCTAAATCATCCCAGTCTCATTTTATATCCATGTATTGACCCACCAGAGTAGTTGCAGTATGTATTAAAATCGTAATTAATCTGACATAATTAATCTGGCAATTGAAACACTGAGTTCCATTTTGTATTTTTATATTGAGTCCATCGTGTACAAATATGTACACTTTTTGTTCCTCTAATTCTGTATCGAATAATTTTTGAATTATATAACTTACATTAATGTTTCTCTGCAGTTGCTTGTGTAACGATTTTTTTTATTGTGTATGCCTTGGCAAATTTGCAACATATTAATTTATATTAAACATCTAAAAATTCATGGGAATAGTAGGTGATCCAGTGCATGTTTTAAAGACAAGAGACATGGGATTCTAGTGAATCTCACAGAATCAGTCCTGTGGATTGGTTAGGTAACTAGGGTTTCAACTGGCTGGCAGAAGGTGACCAGGGCAGTAGAAAATAAAATAATTCTATTTTAACAAGCAATGCGTATTCTGTGAAATAATTTAGCTGAGAGTACCTATGGGAACAGATAGACCCCAGCTGTACAGGTGAGTTACTGTCAAATGCTGAATAACGTCCTACAAAGAATTACTGGGGTTCTACGCATGTTCATCTAAGTCTGCGAGGATCCTTTAAGAAATCTCTTCAACAAATCACACCCATAGCATTGTGGATGCCTGCATACAATGCCCTCTAGGATGTACGATTCTGAAAGCAGAATGTGGAAAGCATCCTCAGACGGGGTAGGTATCTAGCACTTACTGAGCAGGGAGCTTCTTCGGCGCACGTGGTTGACCCAGGTGCTGGGGCCTGGTCCCGCAAAGGCCAGTCTGTCCAACTGCTGCCCAATGGCCATGGCGGCTGTTCGTCTTAGTCCTGTGGGAAAAAAAGACAAAGGTTTGACAAAGTTAGGTTATGAAGCAGAATCAATTGCAAGTTCAAGGCGGCGACAAGCATGCAGCCTACTAAATCCATCTCAATCTGTTCAGAGAAGGTTTTGAGATGTTTTGAAACTAATGGTATCATACCCATGAGAGTGACATCCTCTAAGGCACATTACAGAATTCCCATAGGGTGGTGAGTCACAATAGTCCCTCTAGCTGGGGTAGTGACAGTGGTCCATAATTGGCTCAGCCACATATGCCTTATTCAGGCACTGGCCTAGTATAAAGTCAAGGCCAGTCTGTGTCAGGGATGCAGTTCCCACTGGCTTTGCAAAGCTCGGCCCTGTGGTTTGCCGGATTAATATATTTTCTGACATCCTGGTCACGGGTTCCCCGAATGCCGGAAGGGAAGTGAGGGTGGCCTGGAGGAGGCAGATCCACTCTAATCCTTCTGAGGTCAATAAAATGAGTACCAACGAGTTGGGTAAGAATAAATCACTGTTATTTATCAGTAGCACCAAGAGACCCCTTGAAGTGAACATGTGGTACAAGCATATGCCTGTTATGCTTATATATATTTTTAATACATCTGCATAAAGAGCACAATAAATAACATTATCAGTTACTGCTTTAACAATAGGCCTTGTTATTACCAAAATAATTGGTACTCATTCCGGGATTGTGTAACTAAAATCATTCATTGTATTGGCAAAGCAAGAGGCTTGGCTTGCATTTTGTGTCATGGCTAAAACATTACCAAAAACACCCAACTGAAATGAAAAGCAAAACAAAGATGCAATTGTTTTCAGTAGACAAAGTACCTATGAGATAAACAATTAAATGTGGAATAATCAGGAGAACTTATAAGATATTAAAATAGTCCTGCATACATTGCAATATAATCACTCCATAGGAAGCAGAATGATACACAAAGCAACCAATAGCATCGAGTGAGAGAAAAATGTGTTTCATAGAGGAGCCCAAGCTCAATCTATGGATATTTTAAATAATTTGTACCAATACCTCATGCAGACCTCTGTGCTGTCAAGCGATTGGAGTTCTACTACTGAATGTCAACCAATAATATTGCGGGATATAAGAATATCAAGCACAGAATATCGAAAGGTTAGTGAATGTAGTGAAGTACAGATTTACTATTCTTAACTTCACATCTACGTACCTTCAGTATATATGTACTGCGCAGGTACATATATGTAGAGTTAGGTATGAAAAATCTAGACTTACCTGTCAGTCTATATATATATATATATAATTTGTATTATGCCCTCAATATTCTGTCCCACCGATATAGAGGCTTCAAAATACATGGGCAGACCCTGTCAAGCCAGGACTAGTAACGGACTAAAGAAAATCCCACTAAAATTGTCACCATGACTATTAAGATTTTGGTTGCAATAACAAAGGATTTGGCAAAGCCAATGCGGCCAGCATGCACAGCGTGAGGAGCTCTTTGCAGTCACTTGAGGGCAGCCACGTTCACAGGGTGGAGGCAGGACGTGTGGAGCTGGTTAGGTGGGTGGGACTCCTGGGAAGCCCCTGCTAGGATTGGTGAAGGTGCATGTGTTTCTGACAGATTCCCGCTGGTTGATGTGCGATTAGGAACTGCTTGCCCAGATCATCACAACCATAAGATAAAGTTAATGGTACAGTGTAAACATCCCTTTTCCTCTATTGATCAAATGAGGTCCTGCAGGTACTATAAACACACAAAATACGTACATGTATTCAATTTATTGTAATAAGTTAATAAAAACCGTCACAATATTTCCAACATGTAAATTATTCATTATTGATCAAAAAGAAATGTGGCCTGTAAAAAAAGAATTAGAGAAGGGCCAATATCTGGAGTCTTCCATTATTATTGGATTTCTCTGCATTGCATTGTGGGCATGCTGCATGCGCATCTGAAAACATGAGGTTGTCTGTTAGGGGTGATATACACTGAGGATAGTAGAACTCATTTAATGCATATGAATAATTTCTGGATGCACGAGGATAAGATACTGGCCCAGTTCCCATCAGTAAGTGTTCTTCCCATGTCTGCATCCCATTGTTCCAATCAGATCGTCCTTGGTCTACGCCAACAGCGCTTTATACAATAGCGCAGTCACTCAGTTTGTCATTGGTTGTACATATTTCTTTCAAGCAACTGTGCAGTGGGGGCTCTAGTATGCCACCCACCCATCTAGAACATTTTATCTTTTGTAGCCCCATATAGTAGAAAATGCTGGGAGCTCATTTTCGCTATGTGGATCCCAAAAGTCTCTTATTTCCCTGTTCTCAAACAGTTCTCCAACATTGTCTAGAACTCTTCCCACCCAGTCCTGTCGCCCCCTCATGTGGTATTTTAATAAAGCTGTTATCAGAAGCAAACATGCGTGTGGAAGCAATGCCAGTGCTCTCTGGAGGTCTTTGGACCATGTGTCTATGTATAGGTGTTATTTGTGTGCATGTAGCTATATTTCTGTAAATACTTGTATATATATTTGTGTATTGACTAGCCCACTCTGCCTTAACCCTGAATTAGATAGCATCTGTTATGTTTGCACCATATGATTCTATGGATATTAGTTTTACCATTTTAGTCTTGTTGTGATCTTTTTCCTTCCTCTCCCTCTAACTGTAAAGTGCTCTGATATCCTTCTGGATCAAGTTTGCGCTATATAAAACGTTATAAATAAATAAATAAATAAATAAAAATAGTTAGGATTAAAGCTTAAGTAATGGGCTACGTTAGTTTAGGTGAGGGGGGAGGGTGATGGACGTCTCCATATATCCACCAGGTTTTATTTCTAAGGTTTTTTTTTATGACGTCCTTCCAGTAGTCTTCTTTAGAGCTTAGATACATTCTTTTCACCTAAATTCAGTAGAATGAAAGGCTGAGTCAGATGTGCTGGAAGACTCGTACATTGCACTTAGATCTCTGCAGCAGGCTCTAAACCCAATGAGCTTGCTCTGCAAGAATGTTTCAGTTTTATCTGTTTGGATGCAACCGTTAAATGTGTTTGTTTGCAGCAGAGCTCTGGAAAATATGTTAAAGAAACCCCTCGCCGACAGTCACCATTGTTATCTGCAAGAAAAGAGTGTAGCTAGTTACTAGCAGTGGCATAGGAAGTGGGGTGTGGGTCTCCCCGGGTGTCATCATCAAGGGGGGTGACAAAATGGCAAAAATTTGTGTAACTATTTTTTTCCTTATTTTAATAATTTCAATGTGTGTGTGTGGGGGGGGGGGTGACAAGAAATTTTCCGCACCAGGTACCACCTGATCTTGCTACGCGACTGGTTACTAGCTGCCAGGGATGGGTTTCGGCCGCCGGCCCCAATAGGAGACATGTCCGTCCAAGCTTTCCCTACTGTTCTTGAAAGAAAGACCCAACGGGGTCTCCTGCTCTATCCTGTCTCCTTAGTTCCATTGCAGTGTGCGCGTGTTACTGGCGCCCTGTGCATTGCTTCATCTTCATGCTGTGAAGCTGATCCATATTACTGCACTGCAATCAAATATATTTTATAGCATTATTATTCTAGGCTTCTCCTTCCAGCCTCATATCGTGACATCTAGATCTTGAGTACTCACAGTGTGAGGAATAAAGATACTACATTTCTCCAAAACAACCACTTGAACCCGTGTCTGCCAGGGGACGGCCTGGGGACACCCTCTGCAGCGCCCAGCTTTCTGGGGAAACTGTCGGAGACGGTCACTCGGACGAAACAAGTACTAAAGACTTCACAGCGTCACCGAGAGCTAACAACCACTGAGCTTCTCGACGGCCCGAGGGAAGCTGTCACTTCACCTGCAGCCCTGGCTGTCAGAAGATAACAAGCCACCCAGAGGAGGCAACCACTGCAATCACGGTCTGCCACAGGAAGTGAAACCACTTCCATGAAACACTTTACTGACGCCTTGGGGTGCACTCAACCTGCTGCCTATACTGTCAAAACCACCAAACCACCAGGAGAAGACAACCACTGAACTCCTCGACTGTCAGCAGGAAGTGCGTCACTTAATGTGCAGCCCCTTCCCGTCAGAGAGAGGTAAACACCGAAAGGAGACAGCCAATGTAAGCATGGCTGTCACGGGACCACAAGACTAGATACTTTACTAAAGCCTGGGGGGGCACTCATTCTACAGCCCCTTCTGTCAAACTGATCTACCGGGAGGAGCCAGCCATGACAATTCTATGTGGCACTACAAGCTATGCCGCTCAGACCGGGCAATTACTGAAGCCTTCAGGTGTGTCAGTCAGAAGTACGTTGCAGGGCTTTGGATGGGCGTACATCACACACGCCTAAGTCATGTGGGTCTATTCCCTTCTCATGCTTCCGGGGTGCGGTGCTGGAGGGGGCAGTGAATGCTGACTAGCCACATCTTTGTGCAGACGTTGTCATTAGTCGAAATCCCAGCAGAGCTGGTGGTCTCTCCATCCATCTGTCTCTCAATCCATACATCCACCAGTCTCTCCATCCATACATCCATCCATCTCTCCATCCACCTGCACATCAACTGCTCCATCCATCCATCCATCTCTCCATCCTTCCATCCATCCATCCCTCCATCCATACATCCATCCATCTCTCCATCCATCCACCCATACATCAATCGCTCCATTCATCTCTCCAGCCATTATCCATCAGTCTCTCCATACATCCATCCATACATCCATCTCTCCATTTATCCATCCATCCATCTCTCCACCCATACAGCCATACATCCCTCCATCCATCCACCCATACATCCATTTCTACACTCATCCATCACTCCATCCATCCACCCATACATTAATCACTCCATGCATCTACCCATCCATTATCCATCTCTCCATCCATCAGTCTTTCCATCCATCCATCCATCCATCCATCGCTCCATCCATCCATCTCCCCATCCATCCATCTCCCCATACATCGATTGCTCCATCCATCTATCCATCCAATATCCACCTCTCCATCCATCAGTCTCTCCATCCATCCATCCATCCATCTCTCCATCCATCCATCTCTCCATCCTTCCATCCATCTCTCCATCCACCCGTACATCAATCGCTCCATCCATCATCCATCCCTCCATCTCTCCATCCATCCATGACTTAATTGCTCCATCCATCTAACCATCCATTATCCATCTCTCATCCATCAGTCTCTCCATCCATCCATCCATCCATCTCTCCATCTCTCCATCCATATCTCCATCCCCCCGTACATCAATCACTCCATCCATCGACCTATACATCAATCGCTCCATCCATCTATCCATCTCTTCGACCATCAGTCTCTCAATACATCCATCCATACGCCCCTCGCTCCATCCATCTCTCATCCATCCATCTCTTCATCCATACATCCATCCACCCATACATCTACCCATACATCCATCTATCCATTATCCATCTCTCCATCCATCAGTCTTTCCATACATCCATACATCCATTGCACCATCCATCTCTCCATTTGTCCATCCATCCATCTCTCCCCATCATCCATCCGCCCATACATCTATCGCTCCATCCAGCCATCTCTCCATCCATCCACCCATACATCAATCACTGGATACATCCATTATCCATCTCTCCATCCATCAGTCTCTCCATACATCCATCGCTCCATCCATCTCCCATCCATCTCTCCATCCATACATCCATCTCTCCATCCATCCATACATCAATCGCTCCATCCATCTATCCATCCATTATCCATCTCTCCATCCATCAGTCTCTCCATCCATCCATCACTCCATTTATCCATCTCTCCACCCATTCATCCATCCACCCATGCATCCATCGCTCCATCCATCCACCCACTCATACATCAATCACTCTCCATCCATCAGTCTTCCCATAAATTCATCGCTCCATCCATCTCGCCATCCATCTATCCATCCATCCATCTATCTATCCAGTGAACCTATGTGAAGGGGCCATAAGCGCCATATAGGAATACACTGCATCGATATGTATTTATGTATTCATTTAATGATTGCTTGCGTAGGGGACTAAGTGGCGGCGACGAGGAATATTTGTGTAAAATTAACGTTTGTTAAATGCACCTGTTATAACGAATGCCACGCCCGCGTCGATAGCATACGTAATTGCGAATATTATAGTGATGTGTTTGTATAGCTCCTAGTGCTAAAACAAACTCCTCTAAACGCTTTTCCCAAGCAGTAACGGAAAGAAAGACGCATCGGGATATTAGGAATAAAGAGTTTGTGATTGAGAATGCTTCTAACGGTAGGAAAATGTGTCAAAGTATTTTGGGAGGAAAGACCCAGAATGAAAGTGGTCTATTTAGTAAAGGGTGGACTACGGAAACAGAGATAATAATCACAGATACCCACCTATATCAAAAGGCGTGTCCCGGACCCTGGACGAGCTGCGTTCAATCTCTGCCTCGGGTGCCTTCCCCGCGTCCGCATTACGCACACTCATAAACACTGGGCGCTCACACAAGAGATAAAAAGCATTAAGGGGCAGATTTACAAGATCCGTACGCCACTTTTGCGTCACTTTTCCCATGTTAAAAGTGACGCAAAAGCGGCGCAAGGGGTTTGTAAATCTGCCGCTAAATATTTTACACTCCTCGTACGTCTCTTTCTGAATCCTTACCCGTCATGCTGCGCAGGTGCCGGTAGGAGATTCCTGCGCACAGTTTGATGGTGGCAGGTAACATTCCGCAGCTGGCAGAGAGTTCCGGGGTATCCTATTTATCTAGGAAGTGGGGTCCAAACGCTGGTGCTCTCCAGGTAACAGGAGTGGAGACGCCTCAGTCGTGCTAGTCCTGTAGTCTCTTCTCTGTCGAGGGCAGCGGGAGGCGCGGGTCTCTTTCTGAGTGCCTGTGAGTGGTTCAGTCTCTTCTCCTCTCAGAGTGACGGGTCCCTCCGGTTACAGGATACTTTGCACCTTCGTATTTAGGCGAGCTGTGAATTGCTGCGTGTGTTGCTGTCCCCGCAGCTCTGCCTCCTTATAAACGCGTCCAAGGATGTTTTGCGGTAAGAGCCCTGATAAGGCACGACATCATTTATGGGGTGAGTCAAGGGAGCAAGGCCGCGAGCCATCCATCATGCTCCGTCTCCAAGGGCTGGAAGAGGCCCTAATGGGGGCAAGGACGTCATCCATCCTGTCCAACCCCGGACCCGGGCCCTCGGCCAGGCGCTCACGTTGCTGGCCTCGTGCTGGGCCAGCCATCGCCAGATGCGCGCACTTGGGCCAATATTTCCTGCTGCCCCCAAAAGTCAGTGATCTGACTACAAATTAATAGGCAACCTTCGTCACAGCACGCGTAGGCAGCTCCGAATCGCTTCCCGATAAGAGTTCAGTGGTTTTTAGACAAGAAGAGATCGTTAGTTGCGAAAAGTGATTGTGTTGTGTGGCTGAATCGTTGGTTTGACACCAAGGGATATATTAATCAGGCCCCTGCGTTGCCATGCTGCCCCACCGTGCACGGCTTGGTAAACCCAAAGTCCTGTCCGGCAGCCTAAATCACTGCCTTGGGTCACTCTTCTTTGGGAAGGTGTTCCATGGGTGGAGTTTGGGCGAAACACACAAGATGATGGACGGAATTTTGCACAATGGCAAAACATTCACCCCAGTCACAGATCTGGGTTCAATCCATCGTTATTTTGCTCACCAAGCCACCCCAGTTCAGACATGGCCATATGGAAAGTAACTGGTCCTAGGATGCTTGATTCTGGTACAGGGAAGACATGGCTTGGCAGTTCGGTCTGGACTATTCCCATGAGGCACAGGGTCAAGACTGATTTGCATATGGCCATGTCTGAACTGGGGTGGTGTGGTGACAAAATAACGATGGATTAAACCCAGATCTGTGACTGGGGGTGAATGTTTTGCCATTGTGCAACATTCCGTCCATCATCTTGTGTGTTTTGTTGTTCATCCTATGTGTCCCATGCTCACTAAGCCACTGGAGTCAAGCTATCCTGGCTGAAGACGGCTGATAGCCAGAAACCTATCCTAGGATGCTTGATTCTGGTCCAGGGAAGACATGGCTTGGCAGTTCGGTCTGGACTGTTCCCATGAGGCACAGGGTCAAAACTGATTTGCATATGGCCATGTCTGAACTGGGGTGGCTTGGTGAGCAAAATAACGATGGATTAAACCCAGATCTGTGACTGGGGGAGAATGTTTTGCCATTGTGCAACATTCCGTCGATTGTCCATCATCTTGTGTGATTTGGAGTTTGGGCGAACCAGAGTCCCCCCCTTGTCCATCATCTTGTGTGATTTGGAGTTTGGGTGAACCAGAGTCCCCCCCCCCCGTGGATTTTGGCACAATCCCAGTTTTTTAAGTTAAGTAAAACCTGGGTTTGTGATCTCTTTCTACGTGTGCTGCATTGTGAGCAGACATAAAAAAGGAAAATGACTCTTCCGGCACAAAAACAATCCTGCCTGTAACACAGGCACCCTTGCACCATGGCGCAAGAGTGCTTGAGCTGGCGTCAGGCTGCACTCAGTACACCAGCACAGAGGGAGAGCTGGAATATAGTGCATTCCTGTTCTCTCCATTTGACACAGCACAGAAAGTTGACTTGCTGCGTTGCGCTGCCTCAATTGTTAGTAAATATGGGTCCAACTCTTGATTTCCCACTCAGGCCAGTAGCTTGTGACCTCAGTAGATTTAAAGGATATGAGAAATTCCAATAAGAGACATGTCTTTCAAGGATGAATAGTTTGGGACTTGACACAAAAACGATATGTGAACCACATCTCCGGATGTTGGTTTGATCACCGGCGCCTTGGAAATGAGTCCATTTATGTCCTTTCCAAACTCTACTCAGAAGCCAGTAAACTGATGAATAGGGACGTGGAACAGTCTGATACACAAACATTATTGTCAGGTCATAGGGCCCGATGTAGGTCGGTCGGTAACGGCCGAAAATCGGTATTTTCGGCCGTTACCGATCGGTATACATGATTTGACATGTAGGTGCACTATTTTACCGAATCGGTAACTTTACCGAATCGGTAAAGTTACCGATTCTGTAAAATACAGAATCGGTAACTTTACCGAATCGGTAAAGTTACCGATTCTGTAAAATACAGAATCGGTAACTTTACCGATTCGGTAAAGTTACCGAATCGGTAAAATACCGATTCGGTAATTTTACCGATTCGGAGCCACCCATATGTAGGTGGGACTCTTCAGAGTCCCAGGAGCCTTAACGAATCGGTATTTTACCATCAAATCCTATTTGATGGTAAAATAACGATTCCGGTGTGCATGCACATGTGTGCATGCACACCTATGCCATGTGACAGGCAGACCTGCCCTTAGGGCAGGTATGCCTGCCACATGGCACCCGTGCCTGTTTTGGGGGTGCCAGAGGGTGTCAAAGTGACACCCCCTGCACCCTTGAGAAATTCGGTATTTACCGATTCGGTAAATACCGAATCGGTAATGTCCATTCATTCCTATGGGCTTCAAAGCCCATAGGAATGAATGGGCATTACCGATTCGGTATTTACCGAATCGGTAAATACCGAATTCATCCGATTCGGTATTCCAGCACATCTGGAATACCTACATATCGGACCCATTGATTTACCGATTTTAAATTACCGAATCGGTAAAATTCGGTAATTTAAAATCGGTTAATCAATTTTACCTACATCGGGGCCATAGTCACAAGGTAGTGCAAACGTATGTTTGGAGAGTTTTATAATCAAAGGTTACCTCACATAATTGTATGGCATAGACCATCGAAACAAGCATTTTGTCAATGCCTGTTTTTGCAAAACTTTGTTGGGGAAGGTGCTGGGGCCAGGCCAATCAAAAAAAAAAATACTAAAGGCAAAATTAGTATATGGTCTCAGAATGCCCACAATCAGGGCCAGCTTTAGCACTGGTGGTGCCCTGTGCGACAATGTTTTTTGTTGCCCTCCACGGGTGCTCCCCACAGACTCCCTCACTACTACCCTTTAACAATGCCCCCTCAAGTCTCCATAAGTACTCTCTCTCTTAACATCGCCCCCTATACCAGTGTAGGGTGTCAGAGCACTTTACATCACAAACACTACACAGGGAAATTCAATCATATGTGTGTAAACAGTGGATAGGAAATGTTACAGCAGACAGAGGTTTTGAAGGTGCAGGAGTTGCACGTCATCCATATTGGTAGGCAGTATAGTTTAAGAGTGCTTGGTCTGGAGAAGCACAAACTCGGAATGTTGGGGGTTCTATTTAATAAGGATTTGGTTTTTTTGTACTCAAATGAACCCTTTTTGAAACATTAGAATAATGAAAGAAGGAGGAAATCATGATGCTCTAATCTACACCTTGCAGTTTGCATGCAGCTCTTTGATGACCATTATTAGCTCGCTGTTCCATGTTAGGATTTTAACTTCTACACTGCAAGCAACAAAAGGATCTCTCTGAAAAAAGCACTGACCTATTTAAACTATATGCACTTTGTCATCTGCTTGCTACACATTCTTTGCAGCAGGCAGATTAACCAACTGAAGGATCTCCATTGGCTGCCGGTAGGGAAAAGAATTATATTCAAATCTCAGTGTCTTGCATTTAACCCCTTCCACGCTGATGACGAGCTGGGCTCGTCATGGCGTAGCCTCCTCGCACGCTGATGAC
Organism: Lissotriton vulgaris; assembly: GCF_964263255.1. Taxonomy (NCBI): domain Eukaryota; kingdom Metazoa; phylum Chordata; class Amphibia; order Caudata; family Salamandridae; genus Lissotriton; species Lissotriton vulgaris. The sequence goes on from NC_141699.1 coordinate 907,178,358, forward strand.
GAGCCCAGCTCGTCACGTAACATGCGATTTAAAAAATCTCAGCGTGCGAGCGGAATTCCGCTAGCGCGCATGAGGTTAAGGCATTACAGGGGAAAGGAACCCGCTATCTTAGAACACATCTCAGGAAATATGTCCCTCGTAGAAATCTTAGATCAGCAGATGCTTACCTACTGGTAATTCCAAAATACAGGCAGCAACGCTGGTGGGGGGGGGGGGAGTTTTCTTGTTGGGACGGCTACGGTTTGGAACTCCTTGCCCGTGCAGATTAAAAACAGTAACTCTTTGATGTCGTTCAGAAGTCAACTGAAAACTTGGCTGTTCAAGAATAGTTAGCCAAACAAATTAACACTTCTAGTTGATACCTTAGTTTCCAGGCTATTCCAGCGCCAAGACGCCCTTGGGCATACGCTGCGCTTTACAAAATGTAAAATCAAATCAAATCTGTGCTATCATAAACCGTGGCAAAACTTCCTCTTGACAAAACTCCTTCTCTCTCCAGGAAGCTCATTAATCACTGAGTTATCTTGACATTTTTATTTGTGGAGGCCAGCAATGCAGCAGCATGTGGTTTTAAAACCATAAAATATTTCCAAACACAGTCCCCCCTCGAAGAGTCAGCACCCGGTGCGGTGGCACCGGTCGCCCTGCCCCAGAGACGGCCCTGCCCACAGTGGCACAGTAGTCACTGGCCCTCAAGAAAACTACTTTGTGTGTGGTTGTGCTCCTTGTGTAAGGGGAGAATGCATCATAAAAAGTGAAGACTGCCAGTGGCTGAGTGCGCTGATAGAATGCTGTATGCTTTAGTGGGTAAAAGAAAAATGTGAATAACACAATACCAGATCAATGTATTAAGAGGGCTGACTGAAAGCCTCAATGAGTAAGTACTCTATATATGTCATTTTTGTAAAATCAAATGTTTTAGCTAATGTGAGAGCTACAAATAGAGAGGAATCTGCAACTGCATCTATTTTCCCACTTTTCTGCTACATCTGAGAATCAGATCTAGCTCCAACAATGGCAACAAACTTTTTGCCATCATCAAGGAATTCACCAATACAACAGCTGCAATCCAATCCATCACCCCTACACAAGAACTCAGCAACAACCTTTCTGACTTCTTCCACAGAAAAATCACCTAGATCTACAGCAACTTCGAACTCCATCTACCCCCATCGACCTTCCCAGCCTGCTAACCTCATCAACCATCACCCTCATCAACCAAAGACTACCAGCCGACAGCATGGAACCCTCAATCCATCAAGGGCTCTGCAGCAATAAAGAAGACTGTCTACTCAGGGGCTCCTACTTACCCCTATCCCCATCATATCTACAACCTGGGAAGAGCCGCTCTCAGCACTACACTCACTTCCATTATCAACACCTCCGTCAAGACAGTCACCTTCCCAGATAGCTGGAAACACGCCAAAGTCACTGCCCTCCTCAAAATACCCTCAGCTGACCCCACAGTACTCAGCAACTACTGACCCATCCCGCAACTCCCTATTCTAGCCAAAGTATCAAGAAGATCATCAACAGACAACTCTCTGACCACCTAGAATGTCACGAACTCCTGGGCGACTCAGAATCAAGATTCCGAAACAAGCGCAGCACCAAAACAGTCAAATGCGCCATCCGAGACCATGGACAGGCTGCCACCCTCGGACTCCTCAGCCTCTCCTCTGCTTTTAACACCATCTCCCACCACACACTCATTGCCAGATTATACACAAAGGGAATACAAGGACCAGCACTCAAATGGATAGCTTCCTTCCTCTTCGGAAGAACACAACAAGTCAGGCTCTTACCGTTCACATCAGAAACCAAGGGCCTCATCGGATCAGTGACAGAATATCGAGGAGCAAAATATCGACCTGCCAAAATATCGTGGAAAAAATATAGAATGCCAGAATATTGAATTCCTATCTTCAAACAGGTAAGTACAAAAATATCGACTCCAAAATATCGTTGCAAAAAATATAGACAGTCAAAATATCGTATTTTTTAAATGTCTTAAAAGTAATTTAAAAGTAATATAATAATAAATATAATTAATTTAAACATACTTAAATAAAGTTAAAATTAATAAATAATTAATGTAACTTTATTTTTTTTTTAATAATTTTAATACACACACACATATATATATATATATATATATATATATATATATATATATATATATATATATACATCATATTAACAAAACATATACAATATTTTCAACGTAGGGTAGCGAGAGGGTTACATTTACTATTACCACTCCAGTGAGTGCAACAGTAGAGAAAACATTGGATAGCGTAGAGGTAAAAATTACTATTCTCACTCCAGAGAGTGCAACAGTAGGGAAAGCATTGGATAGCGTAGGGGTAAAAATTACTATTCCCACTCCAGTGAGTGTAACAGTAGGGAAAGCGTTGGATAGTGAGAGATTAAAAATTACTATTCCCACTCCAGTGAGTGCAACAGTAGGGAAAGCATTGGATAGCGTAGGGGTAAAAATTACTATTCCCACTCCAGTGAGTGCAACAGTAGGGAAAGCATTGGATAGCGGGAGGGTAAAAATTACTCTTCCAACTCCAGAGAGTGCAACAGTAGGGAAAGCGTTGGATAGCGTAGGGGTAAAAAATACTATTCCCACTCCAGTGAGTGCAACAGTAGAGAAAGCGCTGGATAGCGTAAGGGTAAAAATTACTATTCCCACTCCAGAGAGGGCAGCAGTAGGGAAAGCGTTGGATAGCGTAGGGGTTAAAATTACTATTCCCACTCCAATGAGTGCAACAGTAGGGAAAGCGTTGGATAGCGGGAGAGTAAAAATTACTATTCCCACTCCAATGAGTGCAACAGTAGGGAAAACGTTGATAGCGTAGTGGTAAAATTTACTATTCCCACTCCAGAGAGTGCAACAGTAGGGAAAGCATTGGATAGCGTAGGGGTAAAAATAACTATTCCCACTCCAGTGAGTGCAACAGTAGGGAAAGCGTTGGATAGCGTAGGGGTAAAAATTACTATTACCACTCCAGTGAGTGCAACAGTAGGGTAAGCGCTGGATAGCGTAATGGTTAAAATTACTATTCCCACTCCAGTGAGTGCAACAGTAGGGAAAGCGCTGGATAGCGTAAGGGTAAAATTTACTATTCCCACTCCAGAAAGTGCAACAGTAGGGAAAGTGTTGGATAGCGTAGGGGTTACAATTACTATTCCCACTCCAGTGAGTGCAACAGTAGGGAAAACGTTGATAGCGTAGTGGTAAAATGTACTATTCCCACTCCAGAGAGTGCAACAGTAGGGAAAGCATTGGATAGCGTAGGGGTAAAAATTACTATTACCACTCCAGTGAGTGCAACAGTAGGGAAAGCGCTTGATAGCGTAATGGTTAAAATTACTATTCCCACTCCAGTGAGTGCAACAGTAGGGAAAGCGCTGGATAGCGTAAGGGTAAAATTTACTATTCCCACTCCAGAAAGTGCAACAGTAGGGAAAGTGTTGGATAGCGTAGGGGTTACAATTACTATTCCCACTCCAGTGAGTGCAACAGTAGGGAAGCGTTGGATAGCGTAGGGGTAAAAATTACTATTCCGTCTCCAGAGAGTGCAACAGTAGGGAAAGTTAATACTTCATATATGAATGAAAATTAATTAAATATTAATACCAATAATTAAAAAAATATATATATATTTTTTTATAATAAAGTAATAATCAATTAAAATACAAATAAAAAATAATTATTTAAAAAAAATACCTACTAATACAAAGTATTTAACAATTAACAATATATGAATTAACAATTACAAAATAATAATAAAGTAATACAAACATAACCAATACAAAATTAATACATGTTATTATTTATAATTAAATTACTTCCCAACCTATTCCCCTATAAACCCACAACCCACTACTGAAAAGTAATTAAAATAATTAACACAATTAACATTTAATCAATTAATTAAAATGAATTACCATTTATATTTTAATTACTTATCAATTATAAATTAATTAACAATGAATTAGCAATTATATTTTAATTAATTACCAATTAATCAATTAATTAAAAAAAAATACCAATTACATTTTAATTAATTTCCAAATAATAATTAATGAAAACTTATTTCAAAATAAATACCAATACATAAATTAACATATTTAATTAATTATAATTAAATTACTTCCCACCCTATTCCTCTATAAACCCATAACCTGCGACAGAAACTAAATTAATATAATTAACATAATTATCAATTATCCAATTAATTAAAATTAATTACCAATGTTATTTTAACTAATTACCAATTCATAATGAATTCAAAATTAATTCAAAATAAATACCAATAAATAAATAACATATTTAATTAATTATAACTAAATTACTTCCCACCCTATTCCCCTATAAACCCACAACCCGCTACAGAAAATAAATTAATATAATGAACTTAATGATCAAGTAATCAATTAATTAAAAAGATTTACCAATTACATTTTAATTAATTACCAATTAATAATTAATCAACAATTAATTTAAAATAAATCCCAATAAATAAATTAACATATTTAATTAATTATATTTAAATTACTTCCCACCCTATTCCCCTATAAACCCACAACCCGCTACTAATTTATATTACGCAAAAATAAAATACCATAAAATTAATTAATTAAAATTAATTATAAAATAAATATACAGTTTTCACACATATAGTAACATAAAAAACACTTTAAAAAATTGATATTAACTTACTTACCTCAAATTCGATATTTTTGTTGTCTATATTCTGTCCATTCGATATTTTGTCCATTCTATATTTTGGAATGGATATTAATGCTGTTCTAGGCAATATTCTTGTAGTCTATATTCCGTCAATTCGATATTGTTTCCATTCTATATTTTTTAATCAATATTACTGTAATTCGATATAAAAAACTCAATATTTTGACTGTACACCAACCTCATCTGTAGAGTACCACAGGGATTCTCACTCATTACCACACGTTTCAGCATATACCTGACTCCTTTGTCAAACATCATCAGATACCACGGAATCAACATAATCTCCTGCGCATATGACACACTGGTATTTGGTTCCCTCTCAGACGATACAGTCAGCAATAAAGACAAACTTCAAAGAATGCATGACCACTGTGGCCAACTGCATAAAAGAAAACTGTCTGAAACTTAACACTGAAGTTAGGAATTGGGGGGCATATTACCAAGCAATTGCAGGTCACACACTCGACCCTATCTTCACCTCCAGCAAACATGTCTCCTTCAGTCACACCACAGCTCTCCATTGGACGGACCACAGCTGCGTTCACTTTATCTACAATAAGACCACATCCCACAACTATCCTCAACCTACTCTACGAAGAAACTGGAACAAAATCACCATCGACCAGATCTCCTCATCGCTTCTTCAAAACCCCCCCGCCCACTCCCCAAACCTCGACCAAGCAGCCATCAACCTCACCCAATGGCTATCCAACAGCGCCGACATCCTAGCACCGCTGAAAAAACGTCAGATCAAACTAGGCAGCAAAAACGCCTCATGGTTCAACAATGATCTTAAGAAATCCAAGAAACTCTGTCGATCCCTCGAAAAGGCCTGGAAAAAAGACCCCAACACCAGCACCAGGGACGCCTTCAAAAACGCCACCCGCATACACCACCAACTAATCCGATCTGCCAAGAAAGCCGCATTCAAAGACCGACTAGATAACAACGCCCACAACAGCAAAGAATTATTCAACATCGTCAAAGAATTTACCAACCCATCAGCCAACTCCAACGACATCACCCCCTCTCAAGCCCTCTGCGACTCCCTAGCTTCGTTCTTCCACAACAAAATCGCAGACATCCACAACAGCTTCGACAACCAATCCGGAGACCAACCCACCCAACCTTCTGCAGGACCTTCACCCCCCTTGAACATCCTTAATGACTGGAACCCAATCTCCACTGAAGACACCATCCGCCTGATGAACTCCATCCACTCAGGATCCCCCACAGACCCATGCCCTCACCACATCTTCAACAAAGCAGATTCCATCATAGCACCACACCTCCGAGACGTCAGCAACTGCTCCCTCTACTCCGCCACCTTCCCGGAAAGTTGGAAACACGCCGAACTCAGCGCCCTTCTGAAAAAACCCACAGCGGACCCCACAGAACTCAAAAACGACCGCCCCATCTCTCTCCTTCCATTCCCGGCCAAAGTCATCGAGAAAGCTGTCAACAACCAGCTAGCCGCCTTCCTCGAATCGAACAAATCCCTCGACTCATCACAGAACGGCTTCCGAGCCAAATACAGCACTGAGACCGCACTCATCGCAGCAACAGACGACATTCGAACTCTACTGGACAATGGAGACACAGTCGCCCTCATCCTCCTCGACCTCTCCGCTGCCTTCGACACAGTCTGTCATAGCACCGTTTTACAGCGCCTCAGAAACGTCGGAATCCAAGGAAAAGCACTGGAATGGATCACCTCGTTCCTCACCGGAAGAACCCAGGGAGTCCGCCTCCCACCATTCAAGTCAGAGGCCACTGAAGTCATTTGCGGCGTGCCACAAGGATCGTCACTCAGCCCCACCCTCTTCAACATATACATGAGCCCCCTTGCGGCCATCGCTCACCAACACAACCTCAACATCATCTCCTACGCTGATGACACTCAACTGATCCTCTCACTCACCAAAGACCCTAACACCGCCAAAACCAACTTACACGAAGGAATGAAAGAAGTAGCCGAGTGGATGAAGCACAGCCGTCTGAAACTGAACTCGGACAAAACTGAAATCCTCATCTTAGGCACCTCCGCCTGGGATGACTCTTGGTGGCCAGAGGCCCTTGGAAAAGCACCCACCCCGACGGACCACGCACGGAACCTGGGCGTCATCCTGGACTCCTCACTCTCGATGACCAGACAAGTCAACGCCGTCTCATCATCTTGCTTCAACATTCTTTGCATGCTCAAAAAAACATTTCGCTGGATCCCCACCGAAACTAGAAAAACGGTCACCCACGCACTGGTCACGAGCCGCCTGGACTACGGAAACACCCTATACGCCGGTACCACCGCAAAACTCCAGAAAAAACTCCAACGCATCCAGAACGCTTCAGCCAGGCTCATACTAGACATACCACGTAAAGAACACATCTTCGGTCACCTGAAAAACCTCCACTGGCTCCCCGTAAATAAGAGGATAACTTTCCGCCTCCTAACCCACGCACACAAAGCACTTTACGATCTTGGACCCGAATGCCTCAACACACGACTGTCCTTCTACACCCCCTCCCGCCAGCTTCGATCCTCCAACCAAGCCCTTGCCACTGTACCTCGCATTCAACAAAACCACCATGGGAGGTAGATCCTTCTCCTTCCTGGCAGCTAAAACCTGGAACTCACTTCCCACCCACCTTCGCCTTACTCAGAACCACCTAGCATTCAGAAAGCAACTTAAAACTTGGATATTCGACAAGTAATTCCCCACCCTTCTTCAAGCGCCTTGAGACCCTATGGGTATGTAGCGCGCTATATAAATCTCCTGACTTGACTTGACTTGACTTAGAGACAAAAATTTACAGCTGAGCTGCGGCGATTTTTATCGCAGATTAACCTTGGTATTACCAAGGTTTATCGCAAATGCGATAAAAACGGCCGCAATGCATGAATATCGCTGAAAAGTCAGCGATATTCATGCATTACAGAGCTAATGCTCTTAGCCATGTTATCCACCTCCCATTGGATAACATGGCTAAGAACTGCTCAGGGCAGGTGTTAGCTTTTGGAGATATTCGCGCTTAGCGCGAATATCTCCATAAGTTGGTAATAGGAGATAGCGATGTTAGAGAAGGGAAGGTTTTTAGATCAGTTATAATTGGGTGCACTGCCAGTTCATACGCATTCAGTTATAATTAATGTAGGTATCCTAGGTGCTAACCGGCGAGTGGACAAACCTGAACCACTCCCTAGAGTAGAAAAAACTACTGCTAATTACTTCATGAATTGCCGAAGCACTCTAATATGAGTATATGGATTGTTCAGTAACAATTTACAAAATTCAAAACACCAATTCTGACAGAAGTAACAAAAGTTCCAATAGATGAGTGAATCTTGGAGTCTTTAATGGAGATTACAGCCAGCCGACACGTGTTTCATCGCCTTCGCGATTCATCAGGGCTAGAAGGCCGTATCAACGTCAGAAGGTCGCTCAGCTGGTGATAATTCCGACCCAGCCGGGCCCTTGACCAGTTACACTAGTTCGAGTGCGTCCAGCAGCGGTCAATATCTTTATTTATGAGTATAGACTCAAGAAGTCTATTATGGGCTCGGAGGTCACCCGATACAGTTCATGACGTTTGAGATTTTCGTTATCAAAAAATACTATTCCACTCCTATGCGTGGATACCGGTTGCGGTTCCAATTTAGGCGTGCTCCAAGCCGTGTTTGGCTCTCCGAGAGCGTATGGCGGGTGCACCTCCTCCGAGCTCTGTTCCTCGGAGGAGGTGCACCCGCCATACGCACTCGGAGAGCCAAACACGGCTTGGAGCACGCCTGAATTGGAACCGCAACCGGTATCCACGCATAGGAATGGAATAGTATTTTTTGATAACGAAAATCTCAAACGTCATGAACTGTATCGGGTGACCTCCGAGCCCATAATAGACTTCTTGATTCTATACTCATAAATAAAGATATTGACCGCTGCTGGACGCACTCGAACTAGTGTAACTGGTCAAGGGCCCGGCTGGGTCGGAATTATCACCAGCTGAGCGACCTTCTGACGTTGATACGGCCTTCTAGCCCTGATGAATCGCGAAGGCGATGAAACACGTGTCGGCTGGCTGTAATCTCCATTAAAGACTCCAAGATTCACTCATCTATTGGAACTTTTGTTACTTCTGTCAGAATTGGTGTTTTGAATTTTGTAAATTGTTACTGAACAATCCATATACTCATATTAGAGTGCTTCGGCAATTCATGAAGATAGCGATGTTAGCGACTGTTTCCAGTCGCTAACATCTTGGCACGCCCACTTTGCATGTCATTAGTGATAAATATCACTGACTTGCAAAGTGGGGCCCAAGATGGTCGCTATCTCCTACTAGCTGTCGCTAACTGGTGTTAGCGACAGCTAGGTAATAGGGAGATAATTTTATCTCCGCTTTCTTTGCTTTTAAAGCCAAAAAAGCAGAGATAAACCCCCTTGATAATATGCCCCTGGGTTTCTGGTTGGCAGAGGTAAGCACCCTGTCCAAGTTCGAACCACAGTCCACTCTGACAAAAAGCGGAACTCGTGGTAAACACTGCCTTGCTGTAGCTCATTTGTTTTTTGTAAATATCTTTTTATTGCAGCAAGGTAGGTGATACAATCAGAGCATTTGTGCCATTTCCGTTGTTGCCCAATAAATATACGACTTCCCCTCACCCGTGTCACACAGCCAGTTAGCTCACACCCCGGAGGTCGAGCGGCGAAATCATTAAGAAAGATCTGTGCTGGAGAATACTGCATTGGTCATTGACTACCAGGTTGTCGGGAAATGGCAGTGCTGCTTTTCAGTCTTCTTGCTCCCTCCTCTGTGCCCAATGTCCGATTGAATCAAGAGTCACTCTTTACCATTACTGATCAACCATCCCCCCTGTCCCACCCCAACTCTCCCAACCCCTCCTACTCCCCCTCCCCCCTCCCAGAACTGCCCCCCGCACCCAACCGTACCCCCCACCCCCCCCCCCCCAGGCGTGCTAGAGTACCACCAGTACGAGTCCTCAACCCTTCCGACTAATCCAGATCCGAAGTAAACCATCAGGAACTATCAACAACCAGATGTCAGTCATCACAGTGGAAATAGGGGAGCAAGGGAGGGGGCCTATGCACCGTGGTGTCCTCCTCATCTATGTCCAGAAGCGTGAGGTCCAAGACCAGCCTCTCCCACGCCCTGGCCCTCTCCAGAGCCGCGTCATTGTCTGCCCTGAGTGCGGCCTGCATGCGGAGCTCTCCCTCACACCGGGCCCATTTGTGTAGCTCAGCCTTCCACCTCTCTCCCGTGGGGCCCCTAGTCGCCTTCCATTGGGATGTGATGGCCCGCTTCGCTAGGAGGAGACCCAGGTCCAGAAACTTGCTAGTAACCTTGTTCTTTGATGTGTGTGGGAACCAGTGTAGGATGCAGTGTGCCATGGTGAGTTGTAAGTCCCTCTCCTTTACCTCCCTCAGAACATCCACTACCTCTCTCCAGAAGGAACCCAACTCCGGGCAGGACTAGAACATGTGTTGGAAATCAGCTAAGTCCGCCGGGCATCGCGGGCAGGACGCCGGGTGGGCTGGGAAGTATTTATGTAGGTTGTCAGGGGTCAGGTAGGCCCTGTGCAGGACATAAAAGTGCACCAGCTGGAACCTAGCGTTGCGCGTCCCGTTCCGGGCCTGTTCCAGTATACTATTCCACGCCTCCTCAGGGATCTCGGTCACCAGGTCAGCCTCCCATTTCGCCTTCAGGGTCAGCAGTGGGGCGACAGTCTCCGAGACCATGCGCCGATATAGGCATGTGACAGCCGTGATCTTCCCCGCCATCATCACCACGTACTGGCAGCCCAGAGGCAGTGGCGGCTCCGTCATGCCCGTCTTCCAATGTTTGCGGATCGCCGCCGTTAGCGCCGCGTGAAGGAGGAAGTCCCCCCCGCCAACTCAAAGCGGTCCTTCAGGAGGTCAAAAGGCAGCAGCACCCCGTTCTCGTAGAGGTCACCCATGAACGTCAGCCCCTGCAGGTCCCAACTGTCTAGCCCGTGCCACGAGCCTCCATGCGGTAGTGCCCCGCAGAGCTTGAGTGGGATCTCAGGTGCATATGGGACCGCGATACCGCCCCTCCGGCAATACCTGTTCCAGCATTTTCGGGCTGTCGCAAATTCCTGAGTGAGGTGGAAATCTCCCATCGGGAGACCCAGAACAATCCGGGACAACACCTGGACCGGGCCCGCAGGTTCTCCTGATCCGTCCTCCCCTCTCCTGGCTCTTGCCACCCATTGCGTCAGCCATTGCAGCTGCGCCGAAAGGTAGTAGAGCTCATAGTCTGGCACTGCTAACCCTCCATCTGTACTAAGGCGGAGAAGCGCGTCATGTGCTACCCTGCGTCTGCCCGCTCCCCACAGAAAGCCGATAACCTTCGACCACAGCCGTCGGAAGTAGCTCGGCGGGATCCAGATCGGGAGGGTCCTGAAGAAGTAAAGCAGCCGCGGCAAGGTCACCATCTTAAGAAGCGCCACTCTCCCCATGAGTGACAATGGGAGCGTGCTCCAAAAGTCAAAATTCCCTTTAGTGTGCCTGATTGCCGACCCAATATTTCCCTCAAGGATATCCGCCCTATCATGGAAGATCGAGGTACCAAGGTACCGCAGACTCCTCTCCTCCCACGTCACTCCCTCCGTGGATTGTGGGCATATTCTTCGTGGGCGGGCTGGGAACAGGTAGGACTTTGCCCAGTTCACTCGGAGGCCCGACACTCTGCTCAGAGATTGTAGGAGGGACTTAGCCCCACGCAGAGAGTCAGCAGAGTCCGCCAAGAACATCAGCAGATCATCTGCGTACAATGCGATGTGGTGTACCTGTCCATAGACGTCTAGCCACTGAAACGCCCGGCCCAGCCGGGCTTGCGCCGCGAGGGGTTCGACAGCCAGGGCGAACAATAGGGGGGAGAGAGGACATCCCTGACGGGTGCCCCTGCCCACCATACACATCTCAGAGATAACCCTCCCAGTTCTGACCCTCGCCGTCGCGGTATGGTAGAGCAGCGCCATCCAATTCACGAAGCCCTCGCCCAGGCCCAGCGTGCGCATGACGTGGAAGAGATAAGGCCATTCTAGGCTGTCAAAGGCCTTCTCCATATCGACTGCAAACACCACTGCCTCGTCGCCGTCATAGGTGTCAGCCTCCAATATATGTAGGAGCCACCGCACGTTAAGCGCTGTGTTGCGGGCCCGGATGAAGCCCGACTGGTCTGCGTGAATCAGCATGGGCATATGGGGGAGCAAACACGTCGCCAAGATTTGACTTGTAGTCTAGGTTGAGCATGGACAATGGGCGATACGCCGTTCTGTCCCACGGCTGTTTGCCCGGTTTTAGTAGGGGGACGATTAGCGCCTCACCGGTGGTCGCAGGCAGGCTACCCAGCCGCTTCGACTCATTGTATAGCTACATCAGTCTATGCTCAAGGAGCTCAACATAGGTGAGATAAAATTCCGTTGGGAAACCATCGGTGCCCGGCGTCTTGTTCCTCGCCATACTCTTGATGGCGACTCTCACCTCTCTCTCCTCGATCTTGTCCCCGAGCCACTTCGCGTCCTCCTCTCCCAGCTCCGGCAACTCTAGTTCCTCCATAAAGGCCTGGAACTCATCTAGCGATGGAAGGACCCTGCTGCGGTAGAGCTCCGTGTAGTAATCATAGAATAACTCATTAATCCCCTGTTGGTTAAATCGCGCCGCTCCCGCGTGGTCCCTAAGTTCAAGGATGACCGAGCTCCGGCGAGCCGGATTGGCCAGCCAGACCAGAAGAGCTCCTGACTTATCGCACTCCGAGTGTGTGCGTGTAAGGTAGGCTTTGTAGTCAAAGGCGCTCCACCGTCACTGCCACCACCTCCCGCGCCTTGAGTAGGGCTTCATGTGTGTCCGGACGTTCGGGCCTTGCCCTCTCCAGCCCCCGCAGCTTCTCGTCCTCCCTTGCGATGTCCTCTAGTAAGGTTTTCCGCACTCCCGACGCCATCGCAATGCATTGGCCCCGCATCACGGATTTAAAGGCGTCCCATTCCGTCGCGGCCGAGCCCGCTGTGCCCGTATTGACCTGGAAGTACGCTTCGATGCTCGAGGCTATTGCGGATCGGAAGAGCTGGTCGTCGAGCGCCTCTGGGCGCAGCTTCCAGGCTGGGATCCGCGGGCGGTATTGCGACCAGCGCAGCTGCACAAGAAGCGGGTTATGATCAGAGATCGAGCGCGTGAGATACTCACTGTGGCACACCTCTGTATGCACGTCCTGTGAGCACAGGAATGCATTGATGCAGACATGTAATTCATGGAGCGCGGAGAAGAACGAGTAGTACCTGTCCGAAGGGTGGTTAGCCCTCCACGAGTCGACCAGATCCCACTGGCGCTGCCAGGCGGAGCGCGCAAGTGCCAATTTGCCAGCTGGTGCATTAGTTAGGGGGGGGTGCGATCTGTCCAGGGTAGTATCAGTCACGCTATTAAAGTCCCCGCCCAGGAGCAAGGGTTCCACTAAAAACGGGGCCAGTTTGTTGGACAGCAGGGAGAGGAATGCAGGCTGGTCCACATTCGGGGCGTACAGACAACCCAAGTTAAGGTCCCTCCCATCTAGTTTGCCCCGCACCATTATGTACCTCCCCTCCGGGTCAATTATCTGCTGTGTGCACTGGAAAGGTACCCCTGCCCGTATCCAAATGGCCACCCCCCTAGCATAAGCAGAGTAGTCAGTGTGGTAGACTTGCCCCCTCCATCGTCGTCGCAGCGCCTTCCCCTCCTTAGCTAGCAGGTGTGTTCCCTGGAGGAAGGCGATGTGAATGCCCCATCTGACCAAATAGGAGTGGATCTTGTGGCGTCTATGCATTGAATGCATCCCCCGTACGTTCCACGTGAGACATTTGTAGCCTAAGTCGGATCCCATTGTAGAGCCCATCGCACTCCACCTACTCTCTCAGTGACCCCCTCAGCACGCCCGGGTCCCCCTCCCATCCCCCCCCCAACCTGCTCAAGTAAACTACCCCAACTCCCACACCCGAGGACAGACAACCAACGTGGAAACCCAAATGAAAGTGTAGCACAGTAGAATAGGGCTTGGGTGGCCGTGACGCCGACCCAATCAGGCCCGAAGCCCCCCGCCCCACCCCCCCCAAAACATTCAGGAGAGGCCCCCCAGCTCTCCCCCCCCCCCCCCCCATATCTCAGCAATAAGTCCCAGGAGGCATCCACACCTCACCGCATAGCGTCCAGAAGCAGCCCCATCCGCACCCCAGTACCTTACAGATGTGACCAGTGTCCTGCGAACCAGCTCAGCCAAGTATTCCATCTGCTGTTTGGGGAGTCAACACCGGCAGGTCCGTCTCCGAGAGCTCGTGTCCACTACTGGATCCCGGACTGGGAACACTGACCTTCGAGTGCTCCGACGCGCTGCTGGAAGGGCTGGCGTCTCCCTGGCTGATGGCCACCACTGCCAGCACCGCCTGGGCTCTTTCCTGCTGCCATCCCGACGGGGAACCAGATCTCCGCGTCGGCGTCGTTTCCGTAGAGCGCCTCCTAGGCGAGGTCTCCGGCGGGGGATCTGCGCTCGGCCCCCCCCTGGCATCTATCCAGCTCCAAGCCTCCTGTGGTGTCAGGAAAAAGTGGGTGTGATCCCCAGCAACGACCCTCAGCGGAGCCGGGAACAGCATAGCATAGGGCAGCTGCAGCGATCTCAGTTTCCGCTTGACCGCCAGGAAAGAGGCCCGCTGTCTTTGCACGTCTCTGGTGAAGTCCGGGAAGACCATGACCTTGCTATTATCGATTCTCAGGTCCGGCAGGTCTCGTACCCTCCGGAGGATGTGGTCCCTGTCTCGGAAGTGCAGGAGACGCAGTACAATCGGCGGCGGCGGTCCCCCCGGCTTGGGAGGGCGTGCAGGGACTCTGTGTTCCTGGTGCGCGGGCGTCCCTGACCAGGAAGGCACCACTCTCCGCCTTCATCCCGGGTGTCTTACAGGAGTGAATGCCCAGATCCTCCGCTTCCACTCGCCCCTCCACTGATGCCCACTCACCGCTAGTCTGCGGGTTGTGTGGGCACCACGCTTCCCAGGGCGGGGGGGGCACCCGGACTACCTCCTCGTCTGGAGGGTGGGCTCAGCACCCCACGAGGTCTCTGGGTCTCAGCCACCGACAGAAAGGGCAGACGCTGTCACGCGGGCGGCGCCATCTTGGGGTCAGGCAGTCCGGCCGCCCCTCGCTCCCCGGTCCCGCCCGTGCTGCTCCGCCAGGTGATGCCTCCTACCTCCGATGGACTCGAGGGACCTCCCCTGCCTTGTAGACCAGTGTCACAACGTCCCCGGGCTCTGCACCGCTTCTACGGCTCCGTCGCCAGGCGTTTCATGCCGGGACGGCGGCCGCCATTTTGAGCGCTCGTTACTTCGGGCGCCGCGCTCCTTGCAAAAAGTCCGATTAAGGTATTAGCTGGGACTCTCAGTCCGCCAGGTTCACCCCTCGTGCTCCCGAGACCCTCCTGAGCGTGCCTGGGGGTTCGGGGTTCGAGCCGGGGTGCAGGATGTGTGGTGGTGCGAGGCGGGGGCGGAGGAGCTCCGGAGTCCCGCTTCCACCTACATCGGCGCCTTAGCCACGCCCCGCCTTGCTGTAGCTCATGTTGCCAAATTAAATCAGGCACCCGCCGCTGACATCACGCCATGACCGACCTTTAATTGCACAGTCAAGCCCCAGTGGGCATATTATTGACCGCATACCAGTTAATTGGCTAAAATAGCACATCAAGACACAGTGGACAATTTACTTCTGAGTTTCACCTCTACTAATTACTATTGTCAATTTAAGCCCCAGTGGGCAATGTATTTCTAATATATCCATGAAATCAAGTAACCCATATAAGAATAGTCATATGCCATGATTATATCATTCATCTTTTTCTTGGTAAATCACAGAACATGGCCATAAACTAACACTATACACTATACCACAGCATCACCAAACAATTCTACCAAATTTCAACCCCAGTGGGTATATATAAATGAATAACTCCAATTCCAAAATGAACTACTCCCTCATTATATAGGGTAGTGGGTACTCCATAAAAGAGTCTTATTTGCTGTTCAATAACATTGCAACACCCTTCCTGCAGATGCTTTGCTCCTTTTGCCATCCACTTGCTAATGAGACAAGTCCGAAATCTGGAAATTTATAAAATAAAAATAAAAAAGTGAATATCTAGTGCAAACATATTATTTCAAATTTTTACATTGACACAAAATTCATCTGATAAGAGAAAGTGGGAATAAAAACACAAGTTAAAATTCCTAATTCCATCCGGCATATCAAAAGAGAAACATGTAAATCGAACACTGATATCTCAGCCTAAGTGCACTGCTAGTGCCTCGTCACTATTGTGCTCATTTGGTTGCACATTATGGTTTTTAATAATCATCCTGACTCAAAACATCTTAGTTCCTTAGGTCTGTCCCGCCCGATCTCCCTTCTGGGGATACTGTCCAGGACAATGAATGTGGTTGGAGAAGAAATGTCTTGCTATAGGGTATTGCTTATCATTATGGGTTATTGCCCTCAGATGCTCCAATACATGTTTTTTGACTTTGTAGATGGTGCTTCCAATATAATATTTGTCACAGGGGCATCTGAGGACATACACCGCATATTCAGTATTGCACGAGACATGTTTCCGGATTTTAAATATCCCAGAATCTGAGGACAACTTCACTTCTTTGCAATTAGTACTGTATCTGCAGGCCTTGCATCTGCCACATACAAAGAACCCTTGTACAGTACTATGTTGCATATCTTTGTCTTTAGGGAGTAGAGCAGGACACATCATGTCATTTACTGATTGTGCCTTTCTGTATGTTACCTGTGGACAATCACCCAGATGCTTCTCAAGGTCAGCATCAATCTTAAGGGCATTCCAGAATTTTCCCAGACATTTTTGCACCTCTTTAGATTCTTTAGATTTCTTATTGTAGGTAGTGAAAAACTGATGTATATATATATATATATATATATATATATATATATATATATATATATATATATATATATATATATATATATATATATATATATATATATATATATTCCCAAAAGTCCACGTTTCCAGAAGGCACACAACAGCTCCCCCATTCCTCGGCAATACGATATCTGTTTGTCAGCCCTATGCATTTCGAGGCCGTCCGCCTCTATTCAGGGGCCTGCTTAGCAGTGTTTTCACGCTTGTGATGTCTCTATGATGCATGCAATTTATTTAATTGACGTTGTTCGTACGCAATAAACTCCATTTGCATGCGAACGCTGTCCAGCCGTGCAGAAGAGCACCATCTTAACAACAAAGAGGCTGAGGCTGGGAACCAAACACGTCCGAACGGCACAGTGAGCCCAACTACGAAGGAAAATGTCCCGGCAAATGATTAGGAACAAAGAAGCTTCAATTTGGTTGATGCGCATGGAGCCCACTATGGGTAACAACTAATCTCTAAGGGACCACATGTCCCAGCATGCAAATGGAGTTTATTGCGTATGAACGCCGTCAATTAAATAAATTGCATGCATCATAGAGACATCACAAGCGCGAAAACTGGGAAGCAAGCCCCTGAAGAGAGGCGGACGGCCTCGAAACGTGTAGGGCTGACGAACAGATATCGTATTGCCGAGGAATGGGGGAGCTGTTGTGTGCCTTCTGGAAACGTGGACTTTTGGGAAAAAAAAAATATATATATATATATATATCCAAAACATCCCACTCCCAACAGAACAGGTGGAGGCCACTCAGGGGATGCGTTCGGGAAACCTTTAATTTGTCAGCTGGTGCATAATGCATTTCTGCCTTTCGGCCTTCCTCAGATGCAGCTGAATATGAGTATAGACTCACACCCCCACCTTTTAAACTGTCCAGAGTCCCTCCCATAGGTGGAAATCCACTGACCACCATCACATGATTGCAACTTCCTGTAGCTCGTTAGCAAACTACAGCTCCCAGAATGCTGTAGTCCCGAGTGTGTGTTGCTGGGATGGACTAACAATGTTGAACCCCAGTGGGTATCTTTATGTCCTGCTGTTAAAGGTGCTGGTGTCAAATTTAAAGTCCTTGTAGTGTTGCGTGGCAGATTTCCCTCGGGTCCCCTGTTGAACTCTCCAACCTTTTCGTGCGTATGCTCCCCGGGTCGTGACCAATGTTCCCTCTGTGTGCGGCAGTGGAGGGTCTCTGTGCGCTGCAACCATGGCTATATGCGCCAGGAACCAAACCATGCGTGTCTGCGGCGCCAAATGGCACTCAAAACGTTTACTTTAATAAGTGAAAAGATGGCGCATTTTCACACATACAGAGCCACAATAAGGCTCTTAAAGGCAGTCTGCAAATTTATTGTATTGCCTGTATTTTCATTGTTGTGTCTCTGACTGCTGTTGTCTGTCATCCCGCTGCCTGTACGTGGTCCGTGCCCCTTTTTCTTCCCACTGTTCCCCTCGCTGTCCCTGTGCTCTCTCTGCCCGGTCTTTCCTTCTGTACCCCTCGCTGCCCGTGCCTCTGCCCAGTTTTCCCTTCTGTTCCCCTCGCCTCGCTGCTCTGTGCCTCTCTACCCATTCTGCCTTCTGTCCTTAGCTGCCCCAATATTTCTGTATTCTGTATTTTGCCTCTGTGCCATTCGCTTTTAGTGCCCATCTGCCCTCTGTGCCACTCTTTTTTGTGACCTTCTGCCCTCTGTCCCACTCATTTTTGTGCCCTTCTGTCTTATCCACTTCGTTATCCCCTTGTTTTCTGTGCCTCTCTTCCCTCTGCCCCACTCGTGTTTTTTTGTGCCCTTCTGCCCTCTGTCCCACTTGTTTTTGTGCCTTTCTGCCATCTGTCCCACTCGTTTTTGTGCCCTTTTGCCCTCTGTCCCATTCATTTTTGTGCCCTTCTGCCCTCTGTCCCACTCGTTTTTGTGCCCTTCTGCCCTCTGTCCCACTCGTTTTTGTGCCCCCTGCCCTCTGTCCCACTCGGTTTTGTGCCCTTCTGCCATCTGTCCCACTCATTTTTGTGCCCTTCTGCACTCTGTCCCACTCGTTTTTGTGCCCTCCTGCCCTCTGTCCCACTCGTTTTTGTGCCCTTCTGCCCTCTGTCCCACTGGTTTTTGTGCCCTTCTGCCCTCTGTCCCACAGGTTTTTGTGCCCCCCTGCCCTCTGTCCCACTCGTTTTTGTGCCCTTCTGCCCTCTGTCCCACTGGTTTTTGTGCCCTTCTGCCCTCTGTCCCACTCATTTATGTGCCCTTCTGCCCTCTGTCCCACTCGTTTCTTTCCTTATTTTATGCCCCTCTTGCCTTCTGTTCCGCTCGTTTACCCAGCCGCTGTGCCCCCTGCGGGCCCGCCCTCCTGACTGCCCACTGTGGCCTTTTGTTTAAATATTGCTGTTAATCGGAGCCCCTTCACGGGCTCCGATTAGCATCAATACTTACTGCTAAAGTACACGCTGTGTTTGGAAACTGTCTCTACGCTTTTGTTATGAAAGCGCGGGCAGACTGTGGCTTTTTGTTTAAGTATTGATGTTAATCGGAGCCCGTGAAGGGGCTCCGATTAACAGCAATATTTAAACAAAAGGCCACAGTCTGCCCGCGCTCTCACATAGCCACCAGCCCCCCCGCCTCCTTACCTAGACTCGTCATGTTCCCGCCGCTAGCTTCTTCAAAGCGGCCGGCGGCGACTCTCTCGCGCGACATCCTGTGTGCGCACTCCTAGCGTGTCGGTGCTCGGGGATGTCAGGAGAGGTGCGCACACGCGCGCGCGCCCTAGAGGGAACGGTGGTCGTGACACAGACTGACAGTGCAGCTGCCTCCTCATTAATAACGAGCCGCTCTCGCAGCAAGCAAAATATATATAAATATATATATATTCACTGAAAAAAAATATAGGTTTCAGGCACGTTATAGTTAGGAATTAGCATTTAAAAAACCTTAGAAATTCACAAAAAAAACATAGGTTTCAGGGACGTTATAGTTAGTTGGACATTTGACTCACATAAAACCAGAGAAATTCGCCAGTTATAGTTAGTTGAACTAACTATAACTTGCCCGCAATGCACTGCTGATGATGTCACATATTACATAACTCATGACATGGTCAGTGACATCACTGATGAATTCACTGATGACATCTCAAATGACATCACTGATGACATCACTCTCGGTGCGCAATTGCCATGTGACCTTAAACAAAAGCTTTTGATTGCTTCTTAACATTTCCCATTGTAACAGTAGGACGACCCCACCCATTTTGCTCATTCTCTCTACAGCGTTTGATGAGAGACACCTCTTCTGCTTAGAGAGCTTTTTTAAAAAGTTTTTGTGCTCTGTACACATCTAATACTACACACAACATGCAACAATCATCTTGATCAATATTCACGTTAGCCTTCCACGTGTGATCGCCATGCATCTCAAACGATACATCAAAAAACAAATATGTGTTACACGATGCCCCTGCTGTGTGTGTGTGCACATTATTGTGCTCCCTTTCGGCCTGGGTATTCGTGGCTCTAAGAAATATCAGGAGCCACGAGCAGAGTGCACATCCTAGATCACATGTGACAAACTGTAAACAGCAATGTGTAGATTTTTTTTGTTGTTGACAGGCTTTACTAATATCTTAGTGTGTTATATGTAAGACTTTCAGATTCACATTTGACATGTATTTCTTGAATGTAATGAGTGTTATCACTGCGTATGACGTAGCCTCACTGCTGATCCTCCCTCCATCCGACCACATTTACATGTGTACGCTTCGCGATAGCAACACTTTCAATAATACCGCACACCATTGACATACGTGTCTGCGCATATCCACAACCTTGACAACGATATGTGATGTTCACCATTCAATCTTTTCAAACACCATCTCAATAGTGATAGTTGCCGCCCTCCCGACACATGCTACACTAATGTAAATTGCACACTCTGCGAGGTTAAAACTACAAAAGAAACACACATTAGTACACTTCCTGCCAGGCAGGAACTAAACAATGTGAGAATGAAGGTGCAAGACCTGCTGTCACGACCAGACCCTGTGCACAGCTCTTGATATGAAATTATTCTTCCTACTCACAGCTTTCGTATAAATAAACAATTCTTATCAATTTTGTAAATGGTTATCTTTCCATATTATTTATTTTTCAATCTTCCTTCATTCATTTTAAGTTTTTCAAAAAGTTTCTCAAGATCACAATTCTGAAATATCCATTCATTCCATAAATCATAAGATATCAACATAATCTCGTTATAACATAAAGAAATGAGATGTCGTATATTTTAAAGATCCATCGAAGAGTACAGTGATGAAGTGATGGCCCAATGCATTTCGGGACATGCAGTCCCTTCTTCAGGGGACACTGTAAATGAAACGCATTCAATATCAAATGTCAAACATGTACAAAACACAAGTTGTATCTATTTACATTTAAAATATCCCTTACAAAATTTCGAGTCAGGTTCGGAAGTAAGACATGGCTATATAAAGTTTTCATGCATGTTAAATCACATTTCCAGAGTCAGAGACAATATGCAGCACATATTGGAGTCAATAAAGTATTCTTGCTCGAATTACTGTCATTGTTTATTTATACGAAAACTGTGAATAGGAAGAATATTTTCATATCAAGAGCTGTGCACAGGGTCTGGTCTTGACAGCAGGTCTCGCACCTTCATTCACAGATTGTATTATCCTAGGGACAGGCAGCCCTTTGACACCCTAGAGCACGCTAAAGACAGGACCACATTGATTACACTGTTAAGTTTAGAAACTTTAGAAGAATTAAGAGTAGGAGTGCTAGTGATCTACCCTATCCACAAAGGAACTAAACAATGCCCAGGTCCCCAGAATAAATATTCACACCCCTACGCTGGCCTGGCGTACGCAAGCCCAGCCCACTTTGCGTACGTATAAATTGGATAACCACAAGGCCACACGTCCCTCTTCTTCCACACTTCCTCAGATGATATGGCCGCATCCACCTCGCATATCACAATGCGCAATAAAAAAAAGGGATCCATGAGGTGTACACCATCCTGGCAATCAACATGGGCTCTAAATTGTGAGCCCTACTGCCCGTTGTCTCCGAAAGGGATCCATGAGGTGTACACCATCCTACAATCATCACTACAGCTGAATTGTGAGCACTGCTGACCGTAGTGTTTGCTCACACAAAAATGACACAGGTAAACAGAGTGGCCTGGGTGCACAGGGCCTCCATTTGAGCGCGGTGCGGCGGTAGGGGTGGGGTGCATCACCCTGGCTCGCAGGTGCGAACAAACGATGTTGCTGTGCATAATGATGTGATCTCTGACCTGATTCAGTCTCATCTCTGTCTCATTTTAAAGACTTACTGGACCATACTGTAGGCCTGAGCCAGCTGGCAGCGCTACCCTACAGACACCTGTTGAGCGCGGTGTTTCGGGAGGGATGGGGTACATCACCCTGAGTGCGCACGTGCGAAAAAGTGATGTTGCCGTGCGTAATGATGTGATCTCTGACCTCATTCAGTCACATCTGTCTCAGTTTAAGGACCTGCTGGACCATACTGTAGGCCTGCGTTTTCTATCGCCACTTTAGCGGCAGGAAACTGCCACTAAAGCAGCGACAATGGGCTTGATAATATGCCCTTGTGAATTTCCATAGAAGTCCAGGTTCACAACAGAACCTGTGTTTCTATGGGAATTCACAAGGGCATATTATCAAGCCCCTTATCGCCGCTTTAGCGGCAGTTTCCTGCCGCTAAAGCTGCAATAATGTTATCGCCGTTCCTTGATAATATGGCCTGTAGTCTCTGATGATCACACCCTAAGCCAACTAAAGTGGGAAGACAACCTCATCTTATACAAAAGGTATATCGATGACATTTTCATTCTATGGAGGGGATCAAACACAGAACTTGAGACAGTGATTCAAGAACTCAATTCAGTGAACGAACGGATTCAATTTACCCACCATCAAAGCGCAACCCAATTATCATTCCTGGATGTTTTGGTAACCAACACACAAGGCGATATACAAACTACCGTATACCAGAAATCAACAGACAGAAATAACCTTCTTCATTTCCAAAGTTTCCATCAGCCATCCTTAAAAAGACATTTACCGTTCTCACAGTTGCTTCGAATCAAACGCATAGCATCATCAGAAACAACATACCAAGAACAAAAAACCGTAACCCTGACCAAATTAAAAAACCGAGGATACCCTGAAAATACATTGATACAGGCGGCTAACATAGTACAGGATTTAAACAGGGAACAACTGCTAACACCCACAGCCAAGGAGGACAAAAGAAGGACAGTATTCATTTCGAAATACTCCACCAGAAGCCATCAAATCAAAAGAGTAATCTTAAAACATTGGCCATTACTTGATATGGAAGAGGATTTAAAGGATCTATTTACAAGTCAACCAATCTTCGCGTATGAAAGAACAAAAAACATAAAAGAACTATTGAAACAAAAAACATTACCACCAACAAAGGAATTCAAAGGCACATTACCTTGCCACAATTATGGAAATTGTAACGCAATTATCAAAGGCAATGAGATCAATCATCCAACAAAAGGAACAAAAATCAAACTCAGAGTGAATGGGACATGTGACTGTGCGAATCTCATTTATATGTTGAAATGTCCATGCGGACTTGTCTACGTGGGCAAACGTCAAGAAAAATTAAAACCAGACTCACTGAGCATAAAAGCAATATACGCTTAAAAACAATCAAGTCAACTGTGGCGACGCACTTTAATGAACAGAATCACAATCCCAGTCAACTCAGGTTTTGCATTCTAGAAACAGTGATCTCATTACCTGGTAGAGACAACACCTAACACCTACTCAGACGCGAACTACACTGGATAGACTGTTTATCCACGGTACAACCAAAGGGACTCAATGAACGACTAGAATATAGTTGTTACCTTTAAAACGACCATTACACGTCAATGACATTTTTCAAATACTGTTTTATTATTGTATTATTTCATTATTCCTACTTTTAGTGTTTTCAGTATCATTAAGCAGTGGATATAACTTTCTCTTTGTTTCAGATTCATCTTTACCCACTCATAAATGCACTGCAGGTTCAGTGAACAAAACATCCATCATGTGTTGAAGTTTACCCACACACACGGCACATGGGCACATCAATTTTTGTTTAAATCGCCGTATCTATCAAGCTCATACAAACCGCCTTCACTAAAAAACACACAGCACTGACGTTGCTAATTTACCGCCTATTAAATTACTGCTATTTCTCATAGCAACCACGTGATCCCCACGACACCAATCACGTCTGTTGATACATAGGGGCATGCATGCTGCTTCACTTTCAACCCCGATCGAATCCTGGACACACGCCGGCTTTCACGGCACAAAACGGTAAGCTTTGAGAAAAAGCATGTCACTTTTCAGACAGCACGCCAGCTCGTAACATAGAATTTTTTATTTAAATCCACTTCTTTTTACTAGATTGACCATTCTCTGAACAGCATTACATAGCGTACGGAGACTACGCATGCCGCAGGTCAGAACCCTTTATTTAAGTTGCAATTTTTGCATGTTGCACAACGTTCACAAACCCATATAAACTGCCGTTTCACGCATGATACACGGCCCACGACCAGCACTTAGAATCACTGGACCAGATTTATACCCACCACGACCTCACAATTGAGGCAAATTATCACCATCCGTTCACCAGATCGTAACAGCCATTAAAACTCACGGGTAATGTTCGAAATAAAGAACACCACCATCACTGTCTTTCCCAACCCTCCTTATGTTATTTTAGAGAACTACGTGCATGATAAAAGAACATGTTTTTTGAATCTTAATGTAATGCTTGTTATATGAATCCACAGCTGTCTTGTATTATTTCACAGGACTAATAAGACCCCTGATGAAGGGCACATGCCTGAAATGCATTGGGCATAATCGTAATGAAGCTTTTGAAACGTTTTATGAATGAATAACACGCATCAAAGAATATAAAAAATAAACAGAACTGAAGCATCGATTACATTTGTTGAACAAACGTTATTGAACGAATGAGATGAACATTAGCACATGAGTGCTTCAAAGGGACGTAACTCCTGAGGGAAGTGATATTTTTTGGGATTACAGTCAGCCCAGAGCACAGTGGGCTATACTTCGATAGCACCACCCACAAGTACGAACCAACTTAAACAGTAGCATACTCGAGTGCGATTACGACTACTACACACGTCCCTAATCTCTGGCCTCATGTGTTTCATTTGAAGGACTTGCTGGACCACACTCTTTTTCGCAGACCACTGCATCCTAGACATATGGGTGACGGGAGGGTAAACACTAAGGGCTGGGTGCAGTAGGCCGATGCTCTGTTTCCTCCTCCCTCTCTTCTTTTGACTCTCCCTCCCCTTCTCCCTTCCACCGACTCCCCCTCCCTCCCATTCTCACTATCATCCTTTCATTCATATTACCTTTCTTTACCTCTTCCACATAGCACACATACTTATGTTTCATTTTTGTCTTGCAGGTTTTCTACGCTGCTTCCACTGGAGTCTAACCCACATTTTGTATATTATACTGTTTGTTCTATTAAACTTATGTTTCTATTTATTTGTGTTTTAATAAAGGTTACTTGTTTTTCAAATAAATAACTGAGTGTATAGGTCTTCTTTTTCTGACAACACTTGTCTATAGTTTATTGTGAAAATCATCTGTTTATAGGATATTATGAGGGCAAACTCTTCTAATATTACAGTGCACCTACCCACCATAATCTAAACGATATTCCACAAATGAAGCCTGGGTAAGTCTACAACTGCAAGAGTTCTATGAGCGTATCACTTTATAACACCATGAGTACTGCCCGTGTGATTACACAACCAATAAGGCACTGCCTAGGACCACCACGGAGTGTGGCGATCCCCGGACTTCAGTTGGCCTCGAACCCCCTGAACAATTAGTAAACAATACCCCGGAAGGTGGAGGTCCCTTAGGCAGCAAAACGCCTCTGTGCCCTTCCGCACCTAATTTACATGTGACATTAGGATCCCCAGTCCTACAGAGACAATATAATAATTGGATTGGCCACGGAACATTACCCACCAAGAGCCTCATTTAAATGAAGGGGTGAGACCCCACTTTTTATTGTTGTTAATTTTTTTCTCTCCATTTTTGCCATCTGCATCCCCTGTATTAAAGCGATACGAGATTCTCCTCCTCTCACTTCAAGTAGTCAAACAAGGATTTGCTATCACAGGGTGGAAGCCATGCACCAGCCCTATAATAGCAAACACAAATGTCCCGTGAATGAACACCCCGGAACATTGTATGAGCTGCGCCTGGGAGGTCGCCCTCCCTAGGACCATGATGCATTTGTTAGTATAAACGCATACTAACACTACTTATACACGTGTAGTACAGCGACCAGAATGTGGTGAAGAAGTAGAGGAAGCGCAAAATCTAAAAATATAAATTCTACCAGAAGTCGGATGACATAGTTCAATGAGCCGACGACACTGGCATGAGTAGAAACAGCTACACGAAGAAAACGGGTCTTCAGCATAACACAATCAATTTTGAAATATTGGTAAGTGGTGCCTTCTTTTCACCTTCTCCCGCTCCTTGCCAAATTTATGTAGTAAAGAGGCAAACAGCAGTGGATGCAATAAGTAGATTTATTATAGAAAAACAAGACCCTGAAACAGCCACCAACAGGAGCAGACAGCAAAGCAACCGTCTTCTCCAGCACTGTGTACAAACATTACTTTCACACGTATGCTACAATCATCAGACCACATCACTTTACAGCAATGACCTAACGGTTTAGGCTCTCGGTTTTATACCCGAGTATAGGCCCATATCATATCATATCAGCACCATGTCACTTTGCGCAACACCACCCTTTCAGACCGGTAACAGTGACTACTTCGCTTTACTCTCCCCCACATAGCTTATAGTGCTCCTACCCTCCTTTCCTACTTTTTTCACCCTTTATTCCCCTTACTCGCTTCAATGGAATCACAAAATGGAGACAACACTTTCTAGTTGCAACCTCTCACAGCCAATAAGCAGCAAGCTCCTGCTCGGAACGCCTCAGCCAATCAGATGGCAGAATTCTCAAATATCGATGTCTGTAACTTTCAATATTTCTCAAAAACAACTGAACGGATTCACACTAAATAAACAAAAGCATGCTTTGTACACCAAAACCCTTCTTCCTGCCAAATGTGGGGTAATTCCGTTCACCCGTTCGACCTGTAGCCTTGTCTAAAACTTCCTATGGAAATTAACATGGAGAAAACATGTTTTGGGACCCCCTTTTATCTCAGGCCCCCCCTTGATGAATCACCCCCAAACTTTCAACATAGGAGCTGATATGAACAAAGAATTCGTTTTCAAAATTTCATGAAGATTCTTCAAATGACGCCAAAGTAATAAGCAAAACAAAAAATGCTCTTCCTATGGAAACTCGGTCCTAACTCTCTAACTACCCACTGGCAACCGCCAGTAGGTAATAAAGAACAATTTAAAATAGTTCCTTGACTCTTTTAGCGTTCGAAACTTCTCTCTATTACTGTCTTTTAAATTTTCCATATAAACAGTTTTTTTAGTATTCAAGTACACATAGAAGTCAGAAATGCAATGTATTCTATAAACACACTCTTTAGAACATTCTACAACACGTGGAGGTTAAAACGATATTTTTTTGCAACATTTTCTCGAACATTTAACGGCACGGACAGGTTAAAAGTTCACGATTGTTTTAAGTTCGAACACTGCATTCCAAATGCAAGTAGCAGGTGTGGTTGAGTTGATCAAATGTTATCCTATAATATGTACTCCACGTTCAAACTGCTTTTTATTAACCAATCACAAAGATGCTTTTCCACAAAACGAATGTGCACTATACTTAAAAAAAATAATGCTTTTCATCTCCTAATCAGGTACCGTTTTGTATATGAAAAGAAACTAGTTCCCCATCTTTAAACATATCTCTTATTCTACGAAGGAACTGCATGAGCTACAAACATCTTTTCATACCTTCCAGCCATACCTTCAAAATGCTAGTGTGGATCGTAGGACATAGCTATATTTTCTGGTGCAAGAGGTATGCAGAACAAAGACTTATTGACTTAGACCTCGGTTTGCAAAATGTGGACATTAAATGGTTTGGACAGAGAGGATTGAAGGGACCAATTGTTGCCTTTGGTTAAAACCTGTTTGCATCTCCAACACCCTGACCTCGTGATTGTGCACTGTGGTGAAAACGACCTAGGCACATTGACTGGGGTAGGTTTGGAAATGCTTATGAATGACACCTTTGAACAATCAATATTACTTTTGCCTCAAACTTTCCTTGTATATTCCAATATATGCCAAAGACAGAAGTGGAAATGGTTCAAACAATCTTCTCCTCAGACTGAAAAATCTAGGAAGAAAGTCAACAAAGCTGTGTCTGCATACCTAAGAGACCACAAAATGGGCTCCATCTACAACAACAACATACGTTTTGATATGGCGGATATCTACAGAAATGATGGAAAACACTTCACAGATCAGGGAAACCGAGTTTTCCTGAATAACTTGAAGCTGTGCATCTGCACTTATATGTAGCTTCAACTAATGAACACAGGGGCACTTTTTAGAGCCACACTATAACGTACAACTTAGTCCCGCTATTTTAGGGCCAGATAACGGCAAATACTGGACCCTTGCCAAAATGTATTCTCCACACAGCTATGGCGCAGCGGCCAGACCATCTCACTTTGCAGCACAGACCTCTCGCTTTGATCCCCTCCTCTACTCATCCATAGGGGTCAAAAGTTTGCACTTTACAAATACCGTATTGATTTACCTTTGCACTCCCTATACAACACCACCTAAGCACCATATACAAGTTGAACACGTGTGGCACAGCGCCCAGAGCACATGACTTCACAGCATAGGACACACACTTTGGGTTCACGCTTTCATCCCTGATTCCAGCAGCATCTTAATTTAGCAGCATGACACTCTAGCAATACTTCACTTAATTTCCGTACCCCGCACTTTCAGACCGGTAGGGGTCAGTAGTTCAACGGCTTTACCCCGAGTTCGTCAGCAGCCCAGCTTACGCCCCCAGCGCCATCAGACCCGTAGGAGTGAGTAGTTTGCACTTTCCAAATACCAAATTGATTTGATATGAGCACATTTACCTTCGCACTCCCTCTATACCACCCCCTAAACAAAATACTCAAGCTACAATTTTCAAAACAAAAGTTCATCCAAGTAGCTATAACTACATGCTCACACCACTTGGACGGGTATGGCACAGTGGCCAGAGCACATGACTTAACAGCATTGCCCACACAGTTTAGGCTCACGCTTTCATCCCCGAGTCCGGCAGCAGCTCAGCTCAGCACCATAAGACTCTGGACAATACCTCACAAATTTTACGTACCCCTGGACTTTCAGACCAGTATGGGTCAGTATTTCATCCTAGTAGGTATAAACACATGCTGACACTACTTCCACAGGTGTAGTGCAGCAGCCACGGCACATGACTTCACAGAATAAGACGCACAATTTGAGCTCACGCTCTAATCCCGAGTCCCGCACCAGCTCACCTTAGCAGCAACAGACTCTAGACAATACCTCACTTAATTTCCGTAACCCACCACTTTCACACTGATAGGAGTGATTACATCGCTTCGCATCCCCTCTATAGCACACCCTAAACACCCCACAGAGGTTACAGTGCTCCTACCCTCCTATTTCCCACTTTTTCCGCCCTTTTTTTCCCTTACTCGCTTTAACGGAATCACAAAATGGCGACCAACACTTCCAAGTTGCAACAGCTTGCACTGCTCGCAGCCAATAAGCAGCAAGCTCGTGCTTGTAACCCCTCAGCCAATCAGATGGCAGAATTCCCAAATATTGATATCTGTAAACTTCGATATTTCTCAAAAACTACTGAACACATTTATTCCAAATACACAAAAGCGTGCTTTCTAGACCAAGACCTTTCTCCCTGACAAATTTGGGGTAATTCCTTTCACCCGTTCGACCTGTAGCCTTGTCTAAAGTTTCCTATGGAAATTAACATGGAGAAAACACATTTTGGGACCCCCGTTTTTTCTCGACCCTCCTTGATGAATCACCCCCAAACTTTCAACATAAGATCTGATATCAACAAAGAATTAGTTTCGAAAATTTCGCAAAGATTCATCAATCGGCGCCAAAGTTTTTGGCAATAGAATGTTACGATTTTCCTACGGTAACTAGGTCCTAACTATAACTACCTACTGGCGACAGCCAGTAGGTAATATATATATATATCAAACACACGAATCCAGTGCTTTTCTCCTGCACCGAAAGGATGACGCTGCAGTCATCATCACTCTGTTAAGGTTTTGTTTATTATTTCATATGCTTTTAGCCATGACACGTTTCGGCAGGGTCCCCTGCCTTGATATATTGGTGTTGGTTCATTGACGAGGGTTTGCCTGAATTCTTGAGGATCCTCAGATCTAGACTAAGACCAAAAAACACCTACAAAGTAGAGAGAGCTCAGGCAGTCAAGCAGGAATTGGATTGCTAAAGAGCCAGAGCTCCTTATAGTATGTGAAATGTGACCAGAATACTTAGCCCCAGTTCTTTCGCTGTATGATTTTTTTCAGCAGACCAAAATAAACCAAATATATCTTAATCTTTTTGGGGAAAATACATTGCCTTATGTAAGTTAGCAACGTGTGTCCCGAGGAAGTAACTTGACAACATCATAATCTTTTGCACTTTGACCGTAGGCATGAGGATTGCTAGAAAGGATTGCATCTCTGTGCCACAATCCCACAAAGATGCTTTCTGATGATCATACTGTTATTGGTATATGGAAGAAGGCAGTAAACAATCCAAGCTTGGGTACATTCACCATTTGCAATACCAAAAAGTCATCGTCCTCAAAAATGACCTTTCACAGGTTTTTTTCACTACTACCCCACATTAATTTGCATTCGATCGCGCAGACTCGTGCTATACAGGGTACATTTGGATAAGAGATTTTGGGAATGATTAGCGCTCAGCATTAGAGTTTAATTTAGTGTTGCGATTTCTTCTTGATGTGATTAGCATCATGTTTATGTTTCCATTCGGACTGTTTGCTTCTGTAGTCTGACCCTGAATTCAGCAGCCTTCAATGCACCCGCTTATACTATTATTACAGAGATTTGTCTTTAAGTTTCCACTGTGGCCTTGCAACCTACTGCACGGACCTAGTGAATGGAAAATGGTGAACTAAACACAGATTTGACCAATTGGAATGTTTCCAAATGACATGATGGCCCACAGTAAATGGGTATCTTATGAAGGATGCAACTGACATCGCAACAAGTAATTATGGCTGTGAAATTGTGAATCTGAGGGTAGATTAATTGAAAACTAGCTGCTGCCTTTCGTGATACTAATAAGCTATATTAGTTGAGGCAAGGCATGTATATGAAGTTGTGAAAATCTTCCCAGGTACATACTTTACTTTATTAATCTTTATTTCGGCGGTCTGCCATAAAAGATACACATAAAATTGGTGCAAGCAAAACAGACATCAATATTACATCAAATCGTCATAACACATAAGTACAGAAAGAGAAAGCGTCACCTGTTCTATATAACAATCCAATGAGCCACTAGTAATTCCTTTAAATAATTTAAAATGTTACTAATTTTCAATTAAAAACAATGTATCAAGTAAAACTAGAATCTACATATAGTGACATAACACAGAATATTTAAGGCAAAATAGCACGAACGGGGGCTCAGGAATGCGATACCCTGGGAATTAGGAGCAATCTCTTGCGCCATGCTGCTTCTAGAAATTTGGCCATTGCAAACACAGTAGCTTTTGATAGGTCAGTTTTAAGAATTCTAAAGGCCTCAGAGCATTTGCGAAACCCTAGGTTTTTACATAAGGGAATAACCCAAAACCTTCTGGCCGCAGTGTAGGCAGGGCAGAAGAAAACTAGATGTATTTCATCTTCAAGCCTACAATTGCAACCAGGGCAGTTTTCCAGGGACTGCTGCTTCCATTTACTTGTAAATGCTCTTAGCGGAAGGGTACTATACCGCCATTGGAGGTATAACTTCCTGGCCAGCTTTGGAAAGATATCATCTAAAACTGACTCAAACTTATAAGAATCTTTCACTCCAAGAAAAATGTTAGCCAGAGAATCCGGACGTGTACCCTGTGTATGGGATGCCAGGTTACATGCATAGAAGGTTGCCACCAGATGTTTACGGGACAAACCCTGGCATGCCACTTCAGGGTCGCTCCACAGGGACGAAAGGCCCAGCCGGGTAAATTCAGTTTTTATGTATTTAAACCACAGAATGTTCTCTATAGCAGGAAGAGCAAGGATTTCCTGCAGTTCCTGCCTGTAGATGGCTAACTCAGGAGTGGACCATAATCTTCTCCAAAAAGTTAAAGGTTTCACACCCACCACTTCGTCCAAAGGCTTCAGACCCAGGTCCAGCCTAAGAGGCAGAAGTGGTGTGCTTACCGGCAACTTTAGGAGTTGTCTGAGAAACTTGTTTTCAAGAATGACCAACTCTTTTCTGCAAGCATGTCCCCAAAGCTCACTACCATAGAGGATTGCTCCTCTGGCCTGGAGTCTATAAATCTTCAGCGAGGGGGCTAGCGGCCTAATAGAAGATCTATTGGAATTTACTAGCCTAATTATTCCCCCTGTTAATTGCGCCAATCTGAGCTGTGACTTAGCCTGGTGATCACCCCATTCCAGTTTATCATTAATGGTCACGCCCAGGTACTCAAACGTAAAGACTCTTTCTAGTCTATTCAGGCCTATAGAAGGGTTGGGTCGTGTTTTTTGGGGGGGGATTAAAGATCATATACTTCGAGACCATGCTCTTAACAAAATGCCTCAAACCCCTCCAGGATACGCTGAATCCCCATAGGGGATTTCGACAGCAGCAGGGTGTCATCCGTAAACATATGTGGGCACCCTGTTGCCGCCGAGCCTAGGTGCATCAGTGTTGGTGACATTGTTTAAAAAATAGATTACCCCGTTGACAAAGAGGCAGAACAGGGTCGGTGTAAGAACACAGCCCTGCCTTACCCCTCTGCCAACGGGAAATCTTTTGGAAAGGCAACCCATCCTCCCGCACCTTACCTGTGCATAATTATGTGTATGTAGGCGAATGATGATGTCTAGGAGAGCGGGGGGATGCCAAGTTTAGCAAGTACCGTCCAGGGTTTGCTTTGCGGGACCAGATCGAATGCCGCACGAATGTCGACAAAGACGGTATATAGTGTACCCCCCTCCACCCGCACCGTCTTCCAAAAGAAAAGGGCCAGCCGGAAAAGTTGGTCCGTGGTTGACACCTTACTCCTGAACCCCGCCTGGAATGTACTTAAGATTGAGTGGTCCGTCATCCATTCCTGGAGGCGGTCAAGAATCAGCCTCGCAAAAAGTTTTTGCGAGACGTCAATGAGGCTGATTGGCCTATAGTTGGCTGGGAGCAGAGGAGAGCCCTTCTTGAAGATAGGTACAATCTCTGCTCCCAGCCAAGTACTAGGGACCGCCATTCCCGCAAGGATTGCATTAAAAACTACTGACAAATAAGGGGCCAAAACGGAATGGAATGGAAATGGATTTGTTAAGCGCGGTTGCTGCCCACGGGCGTCCAAGCGCTGAGTAGAAGCAGAGATGTGACGGAACAGGGAGATTAGGATTAGAGAGATTTGGCGAACAGTAATGTTTCAAACCCTAGGTTGATGCTTAAATAGATCATCCGGGATCTTATCTAATCCCGGGGCTTTTCCTGATGATAATTTGGATATTGCATTAGAGACCTCCCCTAAAGAAAATTGCAGAGGCTCGGCTTCTTCCGAGGGTAAAAGTTGCACAGATTACCCACCAGGGGAAAAAGGATGTTCAAATGAGGAAGTGGCTTGGGGCTTGTACAGACCCGGGGCGACCTCTTCATGAAGACAGCGGAAATGATCTTCCCACACCGAAGCCGCTATGTTGGCCTCAACAGCTTGAGTCGGCTCGGCAGATCCTGTTCTGACTATCTGCCAGAATTTACGCGCGTCTCTAACCTGCAGGGAGGCCAGCATATTTTCCCAGTTGGAATAGTCCCAATCCACCTTTGCATGGTGGATGGCTTGCTTCAGCTCCGCCCTCCTTAATTTAATTACCTCTGTGTCCCTGGGATGCTTCAGTGAAGCGAGCAGTTTGGCCTTTGCCTTCCTACAGGCTGGATTAAACCATGAAGGTCTTTGCGCTCTGCGGATCCCTTTCCTCACAACTGGATTCAAGAGTTCCACAAGGGTATCCACCAGGTCCGTGTGGAGAGTGCCCAACTTAGGGAAAAGTTCTTCTGAGGAGGATTGATTAATAATTGTCCCTACGCATTCTAATGTGGGGAGTATCCAGGCGTAAAGCTCGGAGATGCAGACAGGGTTATCCAAGAGCTTAGTCCACCGGACTCTGCGCCTATCGTTGGTTAAAATTAAATTATGATCTGGGGATGCCTCCACCAGCTGGTCATCCGTGAGAGCACAGGATGAGACCAGCGAGAGAATCAGCGCATTATGGTCGCTGTCACTTCTTTGGACTACTTCAAAGTCCAAGACCTTATTCCAGTCCAGAGTCTGAACCAGGATGTAGTCCAAATGAGACTCCTGCCCGGGTTTATTGAAAGTGGGTTTTGGAGGGATATCACTCCTAGATCTGCCATTACAGGCCCTCAGAGAATTACTGAGGGTAATTGCCAAAATTTGTGTTGCTAGGGGAGTCCATGGCTTAGCGGGAGGACCAACCAATTGCAGTATTCCCCACTGTTCATCCTCCTCCAAAAGTGCTCCCTCAATAGTCAGAGTTAACGGCTCAAACTGGCAGTTAAAATCTCCCCCCACTATGATCACAGCACCCTTGGGTAGTTTGGGCAAAAATACAGAGAGCTCCTCAAAGGTGGGTGATAGCCTTGTTATACCCACCGGTCTGGAGTATACATTTATCAGGGCAAATTGTGTATGGTTCGGCCACTCCAACAATACGCACTGAACATCCAGTGAGTTGGTATTAAGGGCCCTAGCCTTACAACCCAGATGTGATGTCACCCAAATGCAAAGGCCCCCCGAGGGCCGACCTCTCCCCTCCCATTTTGCTGGAATTGAGAAGGTTGCGTAGCCTGAGCGCCATTTGTCCTCCCGCACCCATGTCTCCTGAAACATACAAACATCTTGGGTATCAATAAAAGACCCCCAAACTGGGGAGTCTATTTTGCCCTGGAGACCGGCTAAATTCCAGGAGAGAACAGACAAACAGGATGTACGCTTACCGGTAAAAAACGCAGGGGGATCAATTAACGGAGCCACAGTAATGGCTGATAACTCGGGAAGGGGTTCAGTGAGTTAGGACTCCCCATTGATCAGACCCTCACCCATTGCATTTATTACATTTGTTTGACCAGCCGTACAATGGTCAGTCTGTGATCTTCAATCACAGTTATCCAGACCAGAGAAGACATCAAACCTGTTTGCTGTCTCCAGGGGTGTAAAAGGTCTCAGGTGTTCCATTCTCCTATTAGGATTTCTGATAGACCTGAGAGGTACCGTGTTCCACCCAAAGGGGTCAGCAGCATGATGAAAGTGTGGGGGTTGTGGCGGATACCCAGTGTTGTAGGACAATAGGGGAGCAATCTGGTTAGGTATCTGGGCACCAGTGTAGGTAGGAGGAAACACCAGGGATCTAGGGTAAAAATAGGTCAAGGGGCGCGGGACAATGGAGTTACTGCCTCCACCCTGGGGCCAATTTAATTTATAGGTGACTGCTCGAGGGTCTCTAAAATTTATAACAACTAAATCTCCATCGATATCCTTGACCCTACTACCCAACTAGGGGAGTCGTCTAACATGCACAATATCGCCATTGATGTTGTGTTAATGGTCTAAATTGGGCAAGCCAGTGCATAATTTGGTTTTTGAGCTGGAAAAACCCCTCCCTCTTATTTACTGGCAAGCTAGGGACCCCCGTCAAGACAACCACATATGGGGCGGCTTCGGGGGGCAATTCTGCTTGGGGGCTTCTTCGAGAGGGTGACCTGGCGTGTCTAATGGAACCCCTTGTGGTCTGCTGTGAAATCCCCGCAGAAGGTTTTCCAGGTCCCGTCACACCTACACTTACTGGTATGGGGACTGAGTTGATATTCTGTTTAGGGGAGGGAACCTTCTGCTGCTTGGGGTTAGTTGGTTTGATGGATTGAGAAGTACCTTTCGAAACGCCGAGGGTGCACGGATTCACCACGGCTGGAGGTACTGGAACCCCACTCACCACTGCCTTAGATGGTCCTTGGTGATTAATGACTGCAGCCTCAATCACTTCAAGCTTTTTCTCCACCCTCCTCAGCCTCTCTGTAATGGGTAAAATGAAAGACCTGATCAGGTGTTCCATGTTATCCAGTGAGGTGACAGTGGAAACATCAATTTGGGATGGGTCATCCAGAATGTCGATTGGGGCAGTAGTATTCACAGCTTGTATAGCTGGTGCCAATGGTGGCAAGGGAGACAGAATTGGCATGTTAGCTTGAGCAACAACAGGGACCAGAGCAGTTCTAATAATAGGTTTAGAAGGTTTTCCAAAATCCGAGTGACTAATCTTTGGTTTTTGCAAGCCCCCCCCTTCCATCTTCTTTTTGCAGGCGGTGGGCCATGACTCTTTACCTGCACTGGTTTTTTCAATTTATTTTGAGCATGTTTAGGCTGGGCCAAGGTCCGAGTAGTCAAGTCAGCATCAAACAATATCAAACTAGAGAGAGGGATATCATTTACGGGCTGGTCTATATGACCCAAGGGTGTTGGAGTGCAGTCTCGTAACAAGAGTGGGAAGCTTTCCAAAGATAAAGGATCTTCATTGGAGGAAGTACATCCAAGAGTAAGCGGAAGGGCATTGAGCGGGGAAACGGCAGAAACCTTGTTCTTTATACTTTCGACAGAGCGACGGCGCTCTGCGCTACGCTCTGCCAGGGTTTTCTCCCTATCTGGATCAGTGGGAGCCTTTGTGAAATAGTTATCAAGAGGGCCGTTGAAACTACACCCAGCCTTCTCAGACTGTGGTTGGCCCGGACTTTGAGCCATTGGAGAACCAGATAACTATGAGAATCAGTAGATGGAAGAGAATAGGCCCTGCCCGGCCTCACTCGGTCTCTGAGGGCCTCAGAGGGCCCGCCCTTTGCCCGGGCTTCGCCCCGTGCTCCGTCCCGCGCGCTTCCCGCGTCCGCGAGACTAGAAGGCGTTAAATACAAAGGATTGTCAGCAGCAGAGGGAGGAGTGGGGCGGGAAGAGTCGCAGGTGCGCTGGTGCCTCACGCGCTAATCCTGCTGGGACTCGCAGTCCCACACCCACTAACCGGACTGACTCTGGTCTCTCCCCGGTATTCTTGGAGAAGTTTAACTGTCCACGGGCTTCCAGGAACAAACAGCAATCCAAATGTCACAAAAACGTCTGCGAGTGGCTCCCGCGAAGCGGGGGCCGCGAGCCGTTATCAGCAGCAGGGGGAGAAGTGGGGCGGGAAGAGTCGCAGGTGCGCTGGTGCCTCACGCGCTAATCCTGCTGGGACTCGCAGTCCCACACCCACTAACCGGACTGACTCTGGTCTCTACCCGGGATTCTTGGAGAAGTTTAACTGTCCACGGGCTTCCAGGAACAAACAGCAATCCAAATGTCACAAAAAGGGCTGCGAGCGGCTCCCGCGAAGCGGGGGCCGCGAGCCGTTATCAGCAGCAGGGGGAGGAGTGGGGCGGGAAGAGTCACAGGTGCGCTGGTGCCACACGCGCTAATCCTGCTGGGACTCGCAGTCCCACACCCACTAACCGGACTGACTCTGGTCTCTCCCCGGGATTCTTGTAGAAGTTTAACTGTCCACGGGCTTCCAGGAACAAACAGCAATCCAAATGTCACAAAAACGGCTGCGAGCGGCTCCCGCGAAGCGGGGCCGCGAGCCGTTATCAGCAGCAGGGGGAGGAGTGGGGCGGGAAGAGTCGCTGGTGCCTCACACGCTAATCCTGCTGGGACTCGCAGTCCCACACCCACTAACCGGACTGACTCTGGTCTCTCCCCGAGATTCTTGGAGAAGTTTAACTGTCCACGGGCTTCCAGGAACAAACAGCAATCCAAATGTCACAAAAACGGCTGCGAGTGGCACCCTGGACTTAAATTCAAAGCAAATCAGCTCAAATTAGATTCTATGCTACCCAATAGGTCCCAATTCTACATCAAGTCCCAAATTTATTAAAGACTTGTTTTGCTTACATGACGCAAGTCGTTGCAAGGCAGCGCAAGTCCTTGACTGGGAAATACGAAGCCACACAAGGGTTAATTTGCACAGCATTGCGTGGCCTTTGAAAAATAAAAATAAACGCAACGCAGCACATAGCGCTGTCTTGTGTTACCTTGCTCCAGGAAAGCGTTTCATGCCTGGAGTATGGGCATTCCCATAAATCCAGCTATGGAATTTGTCTCATTCCCAGATTTGGAAACACGTGTAAACCTGGAATGAGTGAAAATGGTATGCCCCCCCAGACCCAGGCACAGCTGGAAGAAATATATTTCTCCTCGTCACTTCCTTTTGATATGTGTGATGCACTCACACATAGAAAAAGGAAAATGCCATTAAATTTTCATTTTGAGCAATAAGGTATCCCTTCCTGCACAAAACAATCCTGCTAGTATGCAGACACCCTTGCAGCATGATGCAAGGGTGCCTGCTTTGGCGCTAGGCTGAACACAGTGGAAGGAGGGAGTATAAATGTGCCATATCTTAACAGAATATGGAGCATTTCTGCACTGTTGCTTTTATGCAGTGCAGCGCAGCAAGTTCTCTTCCTGCGTTGCATTGCGTGAAAGATCAGTAATGGTAAAATATTCTTTATTGTATGATTACCTAAAATCATTTACAAATACAGTGCATGTTACCTCATGGAACACCAATGTGATTGTTAAAAGGTCTAAAATGTCTAAAAACAAGAGTGACCCATAACATTTTAAGAACATCTGAAGATGCAGCAGAAAAGCGAAGGGGCGTCACAGAGCAAGACTGAAAGGCTTAGGCGCGTGGATGTGTAATAGGGTGTCGTACAGGCATGCATGTAATTATTGTGTGCATAGGCAGGCATATGTGATAAAGCTTGTGTGAGCCATAAAAGAACAACGAAAGAACATAAAAGAAAAGCGAAGGTGCGTCTCCGGGTAAAACTGAGAGGCATAAGTTTGTGAGCGTGCAATAAGGTGTTGTAGAGGCATGCATGTGATTATTGTATGCATAGGCCGGAATGTGGGATAGATTGAGAGACAGTACTCCTCCCAAAGTAAACTCTACAATGTAGAAGAATAAGTAGTAGTGCAGGGGAACAGACTATAGCATCATATGGTGCCAGTGTTGCTGCCACAGTAGATGATCAGTGGCTCATGTATTATTTACTTTCATCATCAATTCTTGTGTCGATCGTAGAGTCCTTCCAGCCCCAAATAGACTTCCCAATTCGTGCGAGCTCCATCGGCACTGTAGTGGTGTAGATGAAAATTAGAGTCTCCTTGCATGATCTTTTTGAAGGAACATAGTTCTTAGATATAGTCACCTCGGGCCCAGGAAAGCTGGGCAACAACAGATCATATGCTCATCTGATTCTATGTGGTATTGGCACAAGCAACATCCACTGCTTCTTGATGGTGTGTTTTTCCAGTGTGCCATGTAGTCCTGTATTGGTAGTGTTAGGAGCCTGGTTCTCAGAACATGAGGTGGCTTTGTGTGAATAGATCAGACCCTCTGCTCCAGGGATGTATCTAATCCATTCGAGATCCTGTTGCCTTGAGGTGTTCTTGCCATACTTTTTTGACAGGCTTTTTGGGCCGGCCATTGTTAAGGGTGTGGCCGTTAAAAGGTCAGCTGGCAGGCCCAATGTCTTGTTGGTCATCAAGAAATACCTTGCCCAGCAGCTAGTGTTATTGGTAAAAAACTGTTTGTAATGCTTCCCTGATTGTGCTAGGACCTGCCTTGATCCTGCAACAATAAAATGTAACGATATATTTTTTACATTCAATATCCATTGCTGGAATATTGAACACCAGGCGGATCAGTGTGTGCCTTGTTGAGTATGGAAGGTTAAAAACCTTTCCAAAAGCCATGGTGTGCAGGTGCTCCAATTTATCAGTAAGCAAGTCAGGAAAGGCGAGATGACCATGGCTTAGTGTTGGAATTAGCTTTGCTTGCATTACTCATCAAATGCCCTCCGTTGAGTGGCTTTGGAGCTTATGATTTAATTTGCATAAACCATGTGTAACCGTAGCTGCTTTGGCCTCGAGTGCTTTTGCCTGCAGTGTTGGTCTGCCAGTGTCTGAGAATCGTACTCCCAGATAAGTATATTTGTTAGCAGTAGCAATCCTTAATGGGCCGAGATGCCAACCCAAGAGTGATTTTTTGTGTTTGTGACCCAAAACCAGCACCTTTGTTTTTGTTGCGTTGGCTTGAAGTTTGTTTTCCATATTATAAAGGTGTAGTATCTCCAATGCCCTTTACACGCCTATTCTAGTTTAATCCAGTAGAACAAGGACATCCGCGTACTGCACGATCGGAAGTCTGAGATGGCCCAGTTTGGGCAGAAAGATATTGACCTTTAGGAGCGTCTCTCCCAGATCCGCAGTGTATAAATTGAACAGTGTGGGGGCCATCAAACAGCCCTGTTTCAGCCCTTTGTTCGTGTAGATTTTAGCCATTACACAAGTCTGTGTGAGCTTAGTGCGTACCCAAGTGTCGGTGTGAAGTGACATGATGGCCGGCAGGAGTTTCCTTGTGATGCCCCACTTTGCAAGTTTTGCCCACAGTATGTTACGACAAAGCATGCATATAGTGATGGGGTGGTGACCTCTGTGGTCTTGGTTGCCAGGTATGATATCACAATGGCGTTGTCCAGCGTAGATGAGTTCGGCCGAAATCCTGTCTGGTATTGCGGTATGATTTGTTTTTTTTGTTATCCATGCCTCTAACTCTTTCAGGAGCACTTTTGCAAATGCCATCCCATCAACGTCCAACAATGCGATCAGTCTTTAGTTCCCCGGGTGTGAAGTATCCACTTTTTTATGAATGGGAAGCAAGATGGAGCCTTTCTATGAGTCCGGTACACCCGAGGTATTGTGGCATTGGTAGAACAGGCTATGCTTGGGAGGGGCCCAAAAATCTCGATCTTCATTCAAGATACTGCCTGGTAACCCATTAGGCCCTTGAGCCCCATCCTTTCTAATTCCCTTGAGGGTAGTTAGGATTTCTTTTTCTGATGGGACAAGGTGCTCTGCCTTATTCTCGTTGAAGTGATTGTTCTCTACCTCCATGGTTTTTGCCATGGGTTTGTCTTGGTCGACATATAGCCTTGTTGCTTGGGCTGCCCATTTGTTGGCGGGTACAGCATTATCTGTATGGCCTCCACCATGTAGACCATTAGCATAGCTCCAAAACTCCCCGCTCTTATTGGGTGCTAACAGTGCATAAATGTTTTTCCATTTTTCTTCTGTGGTGCTTTGTTTCAACTGCCAGACAGTTTTTTATGCAGTTTTCTAGATGTTTTCAAGATTTTTTCCGTCCTTGGGCACCTTTCTCTCCTGTACTGTGGCTCTGCTAGACTGCACTTCTTTTTACTCTCTCTGATATCTTTGCTATTGAGGAGATAGATTGGCCCATTTCCAGTACATTTTTCTTTATGTGTGGGTTGCCTTCCTGCAATCAAAGCTTTAAATAGCGAGGCCGTGATTTCTGACCAATTTTTCTGAAGGCCAGTTGTGCATGTAACCTGTTCCCACTTGTTATATCTGGCCCGGCTTGGGGGTTCCTATTTAATTAGTTTTATCAATGCTGGCTCATTGATTGGATTAAGCATTATGCCAACAGTGAGGTGTTCCTCATGCATCATGGTACTTTAATTGACGAGGATGGATAATGGATGATGATCGCTTACAGTAGTGTGTGGCACCTTATATTCTTCGCACCTCTTCAGTAGGTTCTTTGCTCAGGAAGATGTAGTCTACCTTGTAGATGTTTTTAAATGTAGGTTGTAGTTTCCTGTTTGGCTGCCCTACCTGGTTCATGGACTCCAGGTTAAATTCATTAATGCAGGCTTCCATGATATTCTGCCCACTCTCCCCTTGGCTTTGTTCCGCGCGGCACAGGTCTTTCATGTTAAAGTCCCCGGTAATAATACATTCATGCCCTGAGTTCTCATAAAGATAGTCTCTAATCAGTCCAGTGATCATCCTGGTGTTTGCGGTTTTTGCATTCTTGTTTGGATTAACATTGAGGTTAATTACTGCGATTGTGATCATGGTGCCCTCTAGTCCTATTCTTTTTTTGTGAAGATCAGTAAATCTGGGCCACACTGTGCTAGGCATTACATGATGAAACAATAACCTGATCATGTTGTTAGCTATAAATCATAGCCATTTTCTTTTTTTGTTGTTGTTACTAATTTATTTCTGCCTTAGGTAATGGCTTTGTTTAAAATGCTCTCAGTGCCTAATGTTGTGGCCACCATGGACCTGTTTTCCCATGTTTTCTAAATCCTTGTTTTGTCCCAAATTGTAAAACCATATTCAATTTGTGTACAGTACATCAATGCCCATGCGGCCTGTTCCGAGTTGCATAAAATTATAGAAGTAAAATAAATAAAATTACTGCAGCTATTGAAAGTCAATGCCGCACAATTGTGATCATAATCGCTTCTGTACATCATTCAAAATGCGGCCAGTCACTTTAGACAGAAGTCTTCGCTATATGGATTGTGTTTTCTTGGCACCGCTCATATCTAGGGGCAACAC
This sequence comes from Lissotriton vulgaris, assembly GCF_964263255.1. NCBI lineage: Eukaryota > Metazoa > Chordata > Amphibia > Caudata > Salamandridae > Lissotriton > Lissotriton vulgaris. Next base: position 907,220,950 of record NC_141699.1, read on the forward strand.
TCCAGGAGGAAGCATTGGTCACCGACATAATGTGATTTTTTTCAGTGCCCTTCTAAAGAGTGGTGCTAGAACAAATTTTAGGCTAGGGGTGCTACCATCAGTATTATATTACCTAAGTCACAGGGATTATGAGAATTCCAAGCATCACACAAAGAACAACATTTTGCAAATGGCTACCCTCATTCAGCAGGAGATTGTTAAGATGTGGTATATAGCCGGTGGTGGTTTTTGGAGCACTTTGTAACAAATGTATTGCTAAAGCATTGTGTGACATTTACAGGGATCAATGACAAAATATCGATGACAAATATATCTACCTACAAAAATATCGCAACAAAAATATTGATTACAAAAATATCGACATCCTATCTCTAATAAGGTAAGTACTAAAATATCGAGAAAAAACAATATCGATTTCAAAAATATCGTTTTTTTTAAATATCGTTTTTTGTATGAAAAAAAATCATATAAACAAAATATTACTTATAAATGTAATAAACATAGTTAAAAATATATTATAATATTTAAAATTAATAAATAATTTAATAAAAAACAAATAATAATATAAATATAATACATAGTATATACTTCATTAATAATAACTCTAAAAAATTATTTTTATTAACATATAAATAAATAAAAATATAATAAATTACAACTACATTTATACACATAAAATAATAATATAAATAACAATTAATAAAAATGTCAAACAAATTAAAAAAAATAAGTAAATGTTGGATAGAGTAGGGGTAAAAATTACTATTCCCTCTCCAGAGAGTGCAACAGTAGGGAAAGTGTTGGATAGCGTAGGGGTAAAAATTACTATTCCAACTCCAGAGAGTGCAACAGTAGGGAAAGTGTTGGATAGCGTAGGGGTAACAATTACTATTCCCACTCCAGAGAGTGCAACAGTAGGGAAAGTGTTGGATAGCGTAGGGGTAAAATTACTATTCCAACTCCAAAGAGTGCAACAGTACGGAAAGTGTTGGATAGCGTAGAGTTAAAATTACTATTCCCACTCCAGAGAGTGCAACAGTAGGGAAAGTGTTGGATAGCGTAGGGGTAAAATTACTATTCCAACTCCAGAGCGTGCAACAGTAGGGAAAGTGTTGGATAGCGTAGGGGTAACAATTACTATTCCCACTCCAGAGAGTGCAACAGTAGGGAAAGTGTTGGATAGCGTAGAGTTAAAATTACTATTCCCACTCTAGAGAGTGCAACAGTAGGGAAAGTGTTGAATAGCGTAGGGGTAAAAATTACTATTCCAACTCCAGAGAGTGCAACAGTAGGGGAAGTGTTGGATAGCGTAGGGGTAACAATTACTATTCCCACTCCAGAGAGTGCAACAGTAGGGAAAGTGTTGGATAGCGTAGGGGTAAAATTACTATTCCAACTCCAAAGAGTGCAACAGTACGGAAAGTGTTGGATAGCGTAGAGTTAAAATTACTATTCCCACTCCAGAGAGTGCAACAGTAGGGAAAGTGTTGGATAGCGTAGGGGTAAAATTACTATTCCAACTCCAGAGCGTGCAACAGTAGGGAAAGTGTTGGATAGCGTAGGGTTAAAATTACTATTCCAACTCCAGAGAGTGCAACAGAGAGTGCAACAGTAAGGAGAGTGTTGGATAGCGTAATAATAATATTTTAAAATTATAAAAAACTTTATTAAATCAATATAAACCATTTACAAATACCAATACATAAATATTAAAAATATGATTAGCAATAAATAATAACTAAAAAATAAATGTAATAATAAATACTAATTAATAATAATTAATTACCAATTAATAATTAATTAACAATAATATAATTAACAAAACAATTAATTACAAAACGTTATTACTTCATTACCTTTAAATTATTTCCCACCCTATTCTCCCATAAACCCACAACACGCTACAGAACATAAATATCAATTAATCAATTCATAAAAATTAATTACCAATTAATTAAAAATAATTACCAATTGATTAAAATTAATTTATAATTCCTAATAATTAATAATTAATTTAGTATAATTAAATTACTTCCTACCCTTTTCCCCTATAAACCCACAACCCGCTACAGAACATAATTATCAATTAATCACTTATTAGAAATTAATTACCAATTAATTACAAATAATTACCAATTAATTAAAATTAATTTATAATTCTTAATAATTAATAATTAATTTAGTATAATTAAATTACTTCCCACCCTATTCCTCTATAAACCCACAACCCGCTACAGTACTAAAATACATTTAATTAAATTACATAAATATAAATTAAAATCAATATAAACCATTTACAAATACCAATACATAATTGTTAAAAAATATGATTAGCAATAAATAATAACTAAAAAATGTAATAATAAATACTAATTAATAATAATTAATTACCAATTAATAATTAATTAACAATAATATAATTAACAAAACAATTAATTAAAAAACGTTATTACTTCATTACCTTTAAATTATTTCCCACCCTATTCTCCCATAAACCCACAACACGCTACAGAACATAATTATCAATTAATCAATTCATAAAAATTAATTACCAATTAATTAAAAATAATTACCAATTGATTAAAATTAATTTATAATTCCTAATAATTAATAATTCATAATTAATTTAGTATAATTAAATTACTTCCTACCCTTTTCCCCTATAAACCCACAACTCACTACAGAACATAATTATCATGTAAGCAATTATTAAAAATTAATTACCAATAAATTAAAAATAATTACCAATTAATTAAAATTAATTTATAATTCTTAATAATTATTAATTAATTTAGTATAATTAAATTACTTCCCACCCTATTCCCCTATAAACCCACAACCCGCTACAGCACTAAAATGCATTTAATTAAATTTCATAAATATAAATTAAAAACATAATAAATACATAATAATATACATAAAAATAGTATAAAAATCGATATTAGTAACATCGAAATTATTAACATCGATATTACTTACATCAATATTTAAAACATCGATATAACTAATATCGATATTAAATCTCTCGATATAACTTACCTTCTATATTATGTCCCTTCGATATTTAAACATCGACATTATTGTATGTCGATATTTGAAATTCGATATTTTGTCTGCATACCATTTACAGGTATCACATTTATGATTCAAATGGCTACAACATTTTCACTGACATGAATTTTACTGATAAAACCTATAAAGCACACTCATAATAACGTGTGGAATTCACATTTCAGCAAATAGTTATCATTTGCTCATTTCCGAATAAAGTATCTTGATTCAATCCTATTAAAGTGTGTTCCATCATACTTCCAAATTTAAAAAAAAGTGCTTAGTTTGTTCTTTCCTAAATGCTTATATATTTTGAAACATTTTAGTATATGTTATAAAGAGCTCACATCCTACAACCGTTCCTTTCACGCTCCTTGTACCCGAAAATGATTGTCAGATAGTTTACTTTACGAAATCCTCTCACTTTGGGTCAGAGAAAGAAAGGTTACCACCAACCTGCACATAAAATGTGGCAATTTGAAGACATATGAACAGATAAAGAAAAATTAAAAGCATCTTTATTGCTCATTCATCTTCTGGGGGATTCATCTTTTGGGCGATGTTGCAGCACACCTGCACCCCTACACCCGGCACCTATGCTTCAAAATGATCTCCGAGCCAAAACAAATGCATTCCTAGGTTGGAAGCAGTAGAAGACCTACCCTTGAATACAGGTGGTTACCTAGCCTTCACATCTGCTCCCATGCATTCTTCCAAAAGGAAGGCACCTTGGCATATAGAGACAGATTTATCAAAGGTTTTGCATCGCCCTTGAACTATGCGAGGGGCAACGTAAAATGAGCAAAGTAAGCAACGTAAAATCTAGAATGCGATTTACCCTGCATGGCTTGGTAGATCTGGATCAATGTAAGTAGGGGTGGGCAGAACTCAAAGAGTTTTACTCGGCAGAATTCCGCGGGGTTACCTAAAACTTTGCGAGATTCCACAGAGTTTCACCAGCGGCTGAATTCCATTCCTAGAATAAGTGTGGGAGCCAACTTTTACAAAATTACTCTCTTTAAGAAGGACATGAAATGATGTATGATGTTACAATGCATGCTTTTACCCCGCATGCCCTTACAACTCAAACTTTTACCCCGACTTGTTGTCGGGGTTGCGCACGAGTTTGGAATAGTATAATTTACTATTCCAGCTCCAGTCTGTGCAACAGTAGGGAAGGTGTTGGAGTTATATCCAACACCTTATACCCCCTACAGTAAGCCATTTTTGTTGTAATGGCATGAGGGGTAACCGCAGGCCTTGTAATGCATAAGTTGTAAAGTTTGTTTCCCATTTAGTATCATATCTATATCAATCATTAGAAAGAACAAAACCTCTAAAGGAGTGCACAGCTGTCTCATACCTGTGTGATTGCAATGCGCACCACTATTCGTTTTTTAGTGCAAAGTGGACAATCTTTTGTTTCATTCCTATTTTTTTACAGCTTGTAAATATAAGTATGTTTTAGTTCTTGCGCGGTCCAATCATTTTTCCTGAAATTAATGTAGCTAGCAAGTGAAAACCTGAGCACTGGTGTATAGCTGCCTCACTATTTTTTTTATTACAAAACAATGCAGTAACCAGGCACCTGTTTGATACCTTTGAAAGAAAAAGTTCCCAGAGGTGGAAAAAAGCAGAGCCACTCACGAGGCACGAGCCAATGCGCAAACATTTGTCTGATAGCTGGGAAATCGGATTGTGTTATCTACATTTATATGTACCCTTTCATTTCGATAGTTTTAGTGTAAACAGCTAAAATAATGGACTGAAATAAATAGAGAGAACAATTGGTATCTCTACTTTGTCGTTAAAGGGAGTTAAATCAAACAGTATTAAGCAGAATAAAATGCCATAAAATAGCATAATCCAACGAAATTAAAAAACGAGACAATACAACACAAGCTACAAAACCAAACAATTACAACACTATGCAATCTAACACAATAACAGCAGAATTTTATTTTCTCTATTTTCAAATTGTATGAGTTTATGAGGAACACAACTGGAACCACTAATGATGGGGGCGTGTCGTGGAGGGATGGGGTTATGTTATCCTTCACTTCGCTTATGCCCTGTCATTTATTTTAAAGTTAACCACCTGGATGAAGAACTGTATCAGAATGCGAGTGCAGACTTCTCCATTTGCTCCTGCTCAGGTGTTTTGAAATAGCGGGACAACAAACAAACACACACAGCCTTTATTGCCTGAAAACTTTACCTTAAACCAAAATAACTATTTAATTTCTAACTTGATGTTTGCAGAGCTGGCTCCATAGGTCCTTCGATGTGTTAGATTTTAAAGAACACAGGAAGAAACCACACAGGTCGGCATTGACTGTGTCAGCTCCTTACAGTCCCCCTTTGTAGGAGAGTAGGATCTGTTTACTATGGTTAACCCCACCTTTTGCTGATGTTTCACAGTTTTTCGACTTTAGTCTGGCTGTGGCCCTGCTATCCAGGACCCCAGCCTAGCTGCTTCCTCTCTAAAATGATTACATGTACTTTAGGTACACTCCAGTTTGGTTACTGGGGTACCCTTGTGAGTCCCTTGTATATGGTACACTATGTACTACGGGCATAGGTACCCTGAGGCCTACCAGTGTCTGAAGCATGTATTATGCCACCCTTGGGAAGCCTTCCAAAATGACACCACAGGACTGCTACTGCAACCTGGGTAAGGTGGTGCAGGCACCCCTTGCTAAGATATAGGTTACCTAGATCTACCTTTAATCACTGACACATATACACCTATCAGCCACTCCTGTGGCAGGCCTTATCCATCCTGAAGGCAGAGTGCTTGGTTTTGTGTAAGAGGGTGCCCATGCATGAGCAGGACCCCTCTGCAGTGTTCGGAGCTTATTCTCTGAGGCTGTTCTGTGATGCAGCCAGACCATATACTCTTAAGAGCATTATAACCTCACGGTAAGTGCTAACTTTGGAATGGCTGCATGGAAACATGTCGTGTTTGGTGTCAAACACTTTGGAATCCTACCCTCCGCCAGTCCTGCTGGTGGGTGGTAGAATTCCACCCTTCTAGAGGGAGAGATATGTACACAATGGCCTGCCCGGTTATAGTTTAAATGAGCCCCAGTATCACAAGATGGATGCTGCAGCCACAGACACAAGTCTGGCCTCCTGCTGCTGGATGAAATTCCGGCAGGGAAGGACTGGACAATAGGTTTCCTGTTACAGGGAGGTTTAACTACCTCCCAGACAGGCTTTAGTGTATTTGGGCTGGCTGGGGGCACTCTGAGAGTCCCAGAAAGTCTGCACTGGGGGCACATTTGGTGTCCCTGTACATAGTCCAGTTCAAAAGGTTGGCAGAAACACCCAGCCCCTGCTCTGGCACGAAACTGGGCAAAGGAAATGGGTGTAGCCACCCTCTCTCCAAACCCTCCCATAGGTGGATCCCCAGAGTATGTCCAACCCCTTTTCTTAGTATAAGTAAGGGACCCCTGACAACAGGACTTTAGATTGCACCTGGACGAAACTCTGAAACGGAATCCTGGAACTTCGACGCTCTACTAACAATTAGAGGATGGAAGAATCTCCCTTGGGGTAAAGGAGTGACTCCCCTGTTCAAACAGGCACCCACAAAGCATTTGCCGGTCCCCAAAGTAATTGCAAAGCAGGAAGAGGATTTCTAGACTTCTCGAAGGCTGACCCGAGTCCCAAGAAAAACTGAGACCGCGGCCCTCACGAGTGACGTGCAACCGAAACTCCTGGTAACCGTGCAAATTTGCAAGTGCATTGACTTCCCGATATTTTCTGAAGTTGTGCTTTGGGTTACTTGTAGCCCAAGCCCGAGCACCATCTGCACCAAAGATTGTGGGCCTACACTTCACGAGTGTTCCGTGAGCCCGCTTCTTGCATTTCCGCTCAAGGCTTCTTCGCGATCCCTGGCCCATTGGCTGGTGGGTACCCTGGAAGGTAACTCTACTTGTCTTTGGGCTTCCCTGGTTGCTCCAGACTTTCCCTGACTCTCCAATGTGTGGTGAGTCCCTCAGACTTTGCGGGTCTGCACCGAAGCCTATCTCTGCTTTCTGCTGTTGCCAAGGCTTGTTGGGTCCAATCCAGAAACCAACACAGTAGCACTCGACATCCTTAGTGGGACAGCTCGAATCCAGAACCTGGTTGTCGTCGACGTCTCCTGTCCTCGTGGCTGAAGAGTCAACCTTCACCTTCTTCACCTGAAATCACCCGACATCGGTGGACATCTGCCTGTCGTGCTCCTGATCACTGGCAAGCGACCCAGACTCTGTCCCCTTTCCTTTCAAGTTCCTCTCATCTTCGACCCAGGCTTGGATCACACACCCGACACCTTCCACTTGGACGCCAGCAGCACTTTGCAGCAGATCGCCATTAAAAACGACGGCGAAACCCGACACCAAAAGACAGCTATGCACCCGGCTTCCCTGGGTGAGGTAACTCTAGTTTTACGGTGCTCCCGTGGGTGTTCCTAGTTCTAAAGGGGTTTGCTCCAAGTCCTCTTCTAAGTGTCCTTTATCTTTAAAATTCCAACTGCGACTTTCCCCATAGAAGTTAATAGTCATTTGCGGCTGTGTTCACACACTGCACGCGTCCCCCTTGGGTCCTCTGTGTCACTACCTTGGGTGGTTCCTGGTGGCCCCAGCGATTCTAAAGGCTCTAGGCCTTGTGCCTACGGAAGTCGTGGTCCTTATACCACTTTCTGAATATATGGTGTGGTACGCCCCTAGGGCTCAACGTATATTGTGCTCATTTACTGTGTGTTATTAAGTCTACTTAATGTACTTTTGCCTCTAGCCTCATAAAGAGACTAGTGGGATGTGTTTAGAATAAATACATATATTTTATATATATACACCTGGTGTGGTTCTCCTTTCATTTGATTATTCACAGGATTATAGACTGGTCAAACAAGCTGCTTTACATACCTTCAAGACTTAGCCTGAAACCTGCTCTCCACAGCTACCACTAGGATAGCTTTCTATTAAGGTTGTCTTTAACCTACCATCAATAAGGGTAGTTTGGACTGGTACAAGGTGCCCACTAGATTAGTGGACAACATATGCCAGGCCAACTTCTCACATTGGTGTGCAGCATGTGGGATTCCAGCTTGCCATTGTTTTACCAGCTAATCTCAAGTGATTGATCATTTGAAAACCACTGAAGGTACCAGAGGTACATTCAATACAAGCTTAAATACAATAGGTTCTACTGAACTTAGTGTTGTGTGTCAAGGGCTTAGGACACCCTTTCTATAACTCAAGAGAGTTTAGTAGGTAAACAACTAGAGTAGGTAGGTGCGTACACCACACCTCACTAGTAATATCTTCAAGGCCAGGAACCAATGGGTCCCTGCCAGATGTCAGTCAAGTACAGGCATCCAAGTATGACACATTCCCTTTTTTTAGAATTAAGGGCTCTGTGTACTATGAGGAAATTGAAGGCAGGCAAAAGTGCCAACACCCAATGCCTCATAGGGGTGTTACTGCTAGATGACCTTAGAAAGGCCTCAGAGCCTGAAAGGGTAGGCAGTGGGGTGGGAGCAGCAGAGAAAGAAGGGTCCAGTAGTCCAAACCACCAGGACTCAGACTCTGATGCTGACCAGGAAGGTGACAATCTCCTTGACTTGGACAATCCAGCTCCTACTGGAGATGAAGAAGAAGGCCAAAGTGTCCCTATCGTTGTCCTCCAGAAGGAGTTGGGGGTACACCTAGAATGCCCAGATCTCCTTCTGTGGAGTCTGACCATTCTGGTGTATCTATAGGGACCTCTGTCTCTTCTCATAGGAGGGAATCCTCACAGGACAAGAGAGAAAGGCAACTGAAGTATAAGGAAGCCCAGCTGAGAATTAAAACACAGCAGTTAGCTTTAGAAAGGGAGTCCCTAGAGCTTGAAAAAGCTAGAAAAAATACGGGACTAGAGTCCGATGGTGGCAGCAACTTCCCTAGTGGTAGAGAAAGATCTCATGACCATGGTAATTTAAACAAGATTGTCTCTCCCTTCCAGAGTGGGGATGACATCCACAAATGGATAACTGCACTGTAAAGGGCCTGTAAAGTTCAGAAGGTCCCCCAGGAGCAGTGGGCAGCTATCTTGTGGCTCTCCTTAGCAGACAAGGGTAGAGACAAGCTCCTTACTGTAAGAAAAGAGGATGCTGATGAATATACAGTCCTGAAGAGTGTTCTGATTGAAGGGTTTGGCCTAACAACTGAACAATACAGGATACAGTTTAGATATACCCTAAAGGCTCAGACTCAGGACTGGGTTGACTTTGTTGATTGTGCTACTAATGCTCTAGAGGGCTGGTTACTTGGCAGTAAGGTGTGTTATTATATAGGATTGTACAACTTAATTATGAGGGAGCAGATCCTTAATAATTATCAGAACCAGCTGTTGCATGAGCACCTGGTAGATCCTGATCTGACCTCTCCCCAAGAATTGGGAAAGAAGGCAGACAAATGGTTCAGAACCAGGGTGAAGCAGAAGGTACAGAATCAAGGTGATGACCAGAAGAAGCAACATCCTAATAAGGGTGGGGAGAAGGGTCAAGACCAGAAGTCTTCACAAGGCCCCCAAAAGTCTTCTAATGGCGAGGATTCCCAATCATTCAAAAAGAAAGGCCAAAAAAAATCATGGTGTAACATCTGTAAGCAGAACACCCACTGGACTAGTGATTGCACTAGGCCAAAAGACTTAACTCCAGCCACAATTGCCCCTAAGGCAACTGTTCCCCCTAGTTCAGCTCCAGGTGGTGGTACTCAGCAGAAGGGTGTAGTAGGGTTAACTCTGGGTTCTGAGATGGACTCTGGCCTAGTCAGAGTTCCAACTCAGGGTGTGCTGATCTGTGATGGAGGCATGGATTTGTCCTCCTTTGTGAGTCCCAGTAACTTGGGCAAATACAGACAGCAGCCTTTGATAAATAGAAGAGAGGCCATGGCCTACAGAGACATGGGGCAAGTGTCACAATGAAGGACCGGGTTTTAGAGCCCAGCGGCGTCAGGGAAAACGCCTGATACCTTCGAGTTCCCTTGTCTTGGCAAACAGAGACACGGGATACTTCTTGATGACGTCAAAGACCAAAGTTTATTGGCTGCAACCAGGAACAGAGATCTACGAAGCACACACGGGTGGTTCGCTAGAGACTGCACAAATTCAATGAGCGGAGCATGGTCTTTTATGCCAAAAATCAAACCTCAAGCAACATTCCAAATTAGCATTGGGTTCATACAAATCGACCAATAGCAGAGTGACATTTTGAAAGTAGCGTATGACGACAATCCCATTCTCCATTGTCCAGCCCACCAGAAATGACTAAGCACATTCCATTGTCCTATTCGGTCAGGCCGGACAAACCCATCATAAACCCTCAACCCAAATCAGTGATTATGTTGTAAAGGAAGGAACAGAAACAGATTGGAAGTGAGATAGAAAAGTGGGAGCAGTGTACCATAAACTCGGGCCTGCCCTACTCTTTGATCTTTATCTGACCAGCTGCTTAACAAGGAACTGGCTCAGCGAGGTCAGCCTCGGGCACGGAGTCAGTTCGGCCAGGTCATTCAGAAGTCAGCTAAGACATACGTGTCTCAAGAACTCGTTCGGCCGAAGTCTTCGGCCTATGTGAGGGCAACCACTCAAAATGGCTGCCGTACACAAAATGGAACCCAAAGGTTCGAACTAAATCCTTGTATACAGAGTGTTCTCATAGATCGATTCATGCGAAAACGCTCTATACACGCTACACTCGTCATTTGCGGTCTGCTGACACTAAAATCGTCTATTTCCGATGACCTTATTTGAACGGGTTCGGAACACCCGAACCAGACCCACGAACTCACGGAATTACAGACCCTCCTTTTGCCCTTACATAGGCAACAGACCCAAACCCATGTTAATCTGAATCTGGATCTGTATTCATCAGATCATCAATATGTTGCTGTAGCATCATCCTATTGCTTAGTACCTTTCTCTGGACAGGTCTCCTTGCACACAAAGTAGCACAGAGGCCACAAATAGCAGGAGCACACTGTACACAGAGACAGAACATAAAAAGGATAGCTAAGACCATTCCAATGACCATCAAAATCTTCCAACCACAAGTGGATATCAATCCCCATAACCATCCTATCAACAACCAATCTCCTTTGTCCAAATGGACAGAATGGGAGATCTTATGTAGCTTGGAAATGGCCTGGAAAACTGACGGAGCGTTGTCTGGAATGAAAACGCAGCAGCTTGATTGAATCAGTTTACAAACTCCACCTCGGTCTGCTAGTATGACATCCAGGGCAACTCTATTTGGAAGTGTCATAAGTCTATCCGACTGGAGCTCAGCAGTCAAGTTACTAAGGGCACCAGCAGTTTCGACTATGGTGAACTCAACCACTCTCGTCAACTGGTGAATATTCCTGCTATTAGCCATCGGTCCCCAGAACGGCAGAAAACCCTTAAAGAAATCTCCCAACTCTTGCCCTGCAGTGTCTTCTTGGCTCAAGACACCTCTTGCAACTCTCGTCTTATGGTAATCTGCCGCAGCTGTAAAAGTGGGAGGCAACAGGAAAGAAACAAAACAAATGCCTGAGAAATCAGGGGGCAACCATGTATATGCTTTGTCATAGCAAGCAAAGTAGGTACCCTTAGCAGCTAAAAATGCTGGGGAAGACTGGGACGTAAATACATAAGTATCAGTACAAACACTCTTCCCTAACTGAGCTCTCAGATTCTTGACATTACCCTGCAGACAATAGCGACCCTGATGGGGCACTATCCAGATCGGTGGAGAACTTTTCGCTCGCTGGTTAACACTCAGACTAACTCCATATCTAGTAACATTCCAACCAATATATGCTAGTGTCTCATCTCTCGGGATAGTCTCGTAGGAATCTATTCCTCTAATCATGTCTACTATACCCTTGACCAGAGCACTATTCTTCGGATTGTCCTTCGGTGAACGTAAGGGATAGACACTATGGGCATAAATAAACATTGTTCTATAAGCCCAAATCGAACCATTTAAACTGAAGGGCAAAACTAAGTATGGGAATACCCTTATCGGTCGTATGGGGCATTAGACCACAAATCCAACAGTTTGTCGTGTTCATCACTAACTGGTGTTGGTGCAAAAGTTGAATAAAGGAATTATTGGCAAATTCCAATCGTCTAACTACCTCATGTTCAGGCAAAGGATGAAAAGAATGAGAAGAAATAGTAGGTGTAGGTGTAGGTTGCACAGTGGGAAAAAATGCTACTTTAAAAGAGAATGTCACATAACCAATTATGAATACCATTAAACTCAATAACAAAAACAAACACGGTATTATAAAACGTTTCGTTGTGATCAATTTGCATAACTTCTTTCTAAAAATCATTGTCCTTGCAGGTCTCTCCAACTCAAAGAAATCCATCCTAAACTAAATATGCTGCTCGCGATGGTAGGGTGTTCTATGCTAAGGAATGCCTCTGTCAACCCAGGGCAACTCCCTTAGGCCAACCATAACCCTCGACCTAGTGTCTCAGGCTTGCACTCCAAAGACTTTCGGCACCCGCGACCCTACAGCTGAACCGGGATGGCGGTTCGAAAAACAAAAATGAGTAGATCCTTGGTGGAGAGTTAACCTGCAAACAGAAAAATCATAAAAACTTTATTTGTGCTTTATTTGTCCATGACTCTCGGTCGCAAATTATAGCGGCTTCTTCTAGGCAATTCTTGATCTTTAAACAGGAGGTCAGGCTCAATAGTGTTCAATCGATTCGAAAGAGGCACAGCTTCTTGTAAAAGATCGTCACTTTGTCTCTCAGAGTTCGTACCAATCAGACTAGCATCGCTGAATGGCACAAATCGTGGAACAATGTCTGTTTCAGAGTCTAGAAGTCCCTCCTGGACCCACTGATCGTATGGTAAGGGCAACGGAGCCCGCTTGCAGTGTACGCCGTGGATCCAGTGTTTCTTGCCTTGTACTCGAACCGCAGAGCGCGTAGACAGGAGCACTTGGAAGGGTCCTGTCCAGCGGGGCTGATCGTTCTTGCTCCGCTGAAAATTCTTGATGAGGAACCCACGAACCAGGTTCAATAGCGTGGCCTGGATCCTCAGAAGCTTGTGGGAGGCTCTCATGCACCTGTTGGTGTAAGACACGCAATTTAGTTGTCAGTTCGCGCAAGTAATCAAGCAACACAGGGTACTCGATCTCACTAAACTTTGTTGGTCTTGGTACGCCCCAAATATTCGCCGGGCGACCAAACACAACCTCATACGGACTCAAACCCATTCGCGAATGCACAGTCATTCTTGTTGACAGAAGCGCTAAGGGCAAAGCTTCTGGCCACTGTAGACCAGTGCTCGCTTGGATTTTGGCCAATTTTAACTTCAAGGTGCCATTATAGCACTCAACTAAACCAGCTGATTCGGGGTGATTTGCAGCGTGGAACTTTTGCCGAATTCCTAGTCCCTCACACACTCTCTTCATGACTTGACCCACAAATTCACTCCCATTGTCACTCCAGATAACTCTCGGCATTCCGAATCTAGGGAAAAACTCTTTTATTAGGACTTTCACTGTGGACAAGGCAGTATTGTCCTTAAGGGGATAGGCTTCTACCCATCTAGAAAAGGAGCAAACAACCACTAAAACATATTTCAGGTTATTGCATCTCTCCATATGGATAAAATCTAGCTGCAAAGCCTCGAACGGATACGTAGGAGGAGCAAAATGACCAGCTGGTGTTGGAATTCCCTTGCCAGGATTGTACATCAAGCACACCATACAGTTCTTGACCAAATTCTCTGCACATTTTGGAATTCCTGCATTCTGCCAAACCGGAGCCAACAACTTACAAATCCCTTTCACGCTAATATGTGCCATTCCATGAGCCATTGTAACAACTGGAAGCACATACGCGTCAGGCAACAACCATCTCTGATGCTCGAACAAATCAGTCCAACAACCATTCGAATCCAATCTACCCTTGCTTTCTCTCCATTCATTCAACTCTTTCTCCGTAGCTTCAGCTTGAATGGATTTCACACTTTCAATCGTATCTTCACACATACTCTTCTCTGGAATCCATCTCGCCGTAGCTGCAACATACATTCTACTCTTTACATTTCTCGCAGTTTCTTTCGCAACTTCATCCGCAAACGCATTTCCGCGACCAACATCATCCGTAACTTTCTTATGGGCACTGCATTTGACAATCGCTACTTGTAACGGCAAAGTAAGAGATTCAAGGAGTTCATTCACCAACTGTCCATGCTAGATCTTTGTTCTATGCGAAGTCAAAAACCCACGTTCACGCCACAAACGTCCAAAGCTATGAGCCACGCCAAAGGCATATTGGCTATCAGTATACACATTCACTCGTTTTCCTTTCGCCAACACACATGCTCTCGTTAATGCAATCAGTTCTGCTTCTTTCGCTGAATTATGTGGAATACGTGCAGCTTCAACAATCGTATGCAAAGTCGTGACAGCATATGCTGCAGTCGTATCACCATTCGGCAACTTAAAACACAAACCATTAACCCACAAAGTACCATCACACTCACTAAGAGGAGTGTCCCTAAGGTCTACTCTCCCTTTCGTTTCTTCTTCAGTTCTTAAAAAACAGTCATGCTGTTCTTCACTATCATCTGTCTGAACTACAATTGGCAACAACGTGGCTGGATTCAACGTGTTGCATCGTTTAATGTGTACATGACTTGCTAACAACGTCAACTCGTAACCCGACAACCGAGCACTAGTTAAATGCTGTGTCTTCGTACGGTTCAACAAGGTATCAACTGCATGTGGAACCATGACCATTAACGTGTTGTCCATAACTAAACCAGCAGACTGTCGAATTGAAACAGCCGCTGCCGCCGTAGCTCTCAAGCAACTCGGCAACGCTCTAGCTACAGGATCTAAACTCGATGAAAAATAAGTACACAGACTTTGCTTATCGCCAAACTGCTGAGTCAACACTGACAATGCACATCCCTCTCTCTCGTGGACATACAATGTGAAAGGCTTACTGTACTCGGGAGTACTCAACACAGGAGCCGAACACAACGCATTGCGTAATTCCGAAAAACTCTTCTGACATTCGTCAGTCCAAGGAATAGGATTTGAAGTATCCTTAACAGTAAGAGCTATCAAAGGCTTCGCTAACAAGGAAAAATTAGGGATCCACTGTCTACAGTACGAGGTAATACCCAAAAACGCACGTACTTCTCTTTGTGTCGTAGGCACACTCATTTTCGCAATAACTTGAATTCTTTCTGGAGTCAATTTACTTCCCTCCTTCGATAAGAGGTGACCTAAGTAGGTTACTTCTTGTCGACAATATTGCACCTTGGAGAGAGAAACTTTGTGATGAAAATCAGACAAGTGGCGTAACAACGACAAAGTAGCTTCTCTACAAATCTCCTCAGTATCAGCGGCAACTAGCAAATCATCAACATATTGCATAAGGGCTGCACCATCAGGTAAAATCAACAAATCAAGTTGTGTCTTCAAAGCTTGACTATAGATTGATGGACTCTCGCAATAGCCTTGAGGAGCGCGTTTAAAGCGGAAACTTCGTCCTCCTAAAGAGAATCCAAAGATGTCCCTACTCTCCATGGCAATCGGGATACTGAAGAAAGCATTCTTCAAGTCAATCACCGAAAACCATGCGGCTGTAGCCGGAATCACAGTCAACAAGGCAGTTATATCAGGCACAACAGGAAATTGTGGAACAACAATCTTGTTCACTTCGTGAAGATCGATGACAAACCTATATACTGGAGGCTGTGAAGAAGCAGTCCTCTTCAGGACAGGCAAAATGGGACTATTGCACACATTACCTCTTGTTTCCTCAATAACACCCTTTTCAATCAGATCATAAATGATCGCTAAAAGTGCACGCTCACCATCACTCGAGATACGGTACTGTGGAATGCGAGGTAACTTAGCATTCACTTTCAGTGTCACAACATATGGAGGAATTTCCAGTAGGCCCACATCATTCGGACCAGTAGCCCACAATGAGTCAGGTAAAGAAGACAATTCAGATGGAAGACTATCTTTCGATATATACATCTAAGAAATCACTCTCTTACCCAACATAAGATGTACTCCTGATGGAGAACAATACAGTGTCGCATACAATCTCTTCAATAAATCCAATCCCAACAAATTCTCATTACAACCTGTAGTCAAAATGAGGGGAGCTTCAAACTTACAAGGACCAACAGAGAGAGACAATGGAGCAGAAATCGGATTCGTAACGGGGGCGCCAGAAAAACCTACAGAAACATTATCAAAGCCAGACAAAGGTGCGCCAGGGAGTTTAGAGTGCATAATTGAACTCTTTGTAGCACCAGTATCTAGCAGAAAAGGTTCTGACACACCTGATGCAATCACTTCTACATAGGGTCCACTCTGATCTACTGGAACTGAAACAACTCCCTCTCTTTGTCCATGGCTGTCCTAACAATCATTACCATGCACTTCGTCACCTTCAACATAGTAATCATCCATATAGTACGGTGCTATCCTACCAGACGAACCTTGCTGTTGATCAAAACTATTCATCGAGTTCTGTGGAGGCAAAGGACGTACGTTATGTCCGCGACCTCTACTTCTAGGCACTTGTTGAGCACCTCGACCTCTAACACCAGAAGCACCATTCGTGCGCTGTAACAAAACCGGACAACTATTCTTGAAATGGCCCTCTTCTTTGCAATACGCACTCTGATTAGGCCCATACGGGAAACGCTGTTGAGAAGACTCGTTCCTTTGCGAGTTTCTCGAATATTGCTGAGGTTGCTGATAATCGCGCTGACTATTAGTACGGGGTGGATAAACTTGTTGTAGAAGAACTTTAGTCTTCAATTCCTTAGTCTTCTTATCTGCTTTCTCTAACTCATCTTTGCGCCTATTCTCATAGTACTGAGCCGTAGCTAAAATCTGCGCTGACGTAGAGACTGCTCAAGCACTCTCGGAATCCTTCAACTTAGTGCACAACTCGGGGAGCAAATTATGCACGAATTTGTCGACAAACAACCTCTAGCCACCCTCAGTAGCCATATCCTGACCACTATGATCTACAAAAGTCTCTTCAAACCGCGTGAAAAAATCAGACACAGTCTCGTCTTTCTTCTGCTTACATGCAGACAACTTGTGCCAATTAACACGCACTTCGGGCATCAAAGTCTTCATGAAGTTAATAATCTTACCGGGAAGTTGAGTGATAAGATATTCAGGCTTAGCACCTCCAACTTGTCTATCATTGGCAGCTACAATATTAGCCCATGTATCACCCAATTCATTATCATGATCCGTATGTCGAATCACATTCCAGATAGGCTGTGGGACGACATTGCCAAACAACATGTCTATGTCCCCTAAATTCATGACACACGAACCCACAGTTTGAGTGAGCTCTTTATAATATCCCGCCGGATTTTTGCGCGGATCAGGTAAAGTCTGCTTAATCGCTTGAACTTCAACACGCTTCCAAGGAACATGTACCCACACACGCTGAAAGTGTGCAGCAACATTTCCATCTTGAGGTCTCCAAACTGGAGGAACCTCACGCATCGGATATTGACGCGCTTTTCTCCTAACCGACGAATCAGGCTCAAACAACTGCTCAGAAGGAGCATCGCTACGAAACGCCAACAACGTCGCAATTGCTCTCTCAATGTCAAGAAGACTCACAATCGTCCCTTTCGCAAACTCGGAACGCACTCGATATAATTCTTCAGGAGCTTTACCCACTTTGTCAATCCATTGTTCATGAAGGAGCACACACATCATTTCAAAGACGTACCGTTGCTTTGGTGCTTTCCATTGCCGGAAAACATCCATAATACCCTCAAGATCATACTGGGAAGAGTATGTAACCCATCTACGTGCCATATGATCCAAAACTACACGTTCATCTGTATCAGGCAATTGACTACGTGATTGTCTTTGCTCATTCATAGGAGACATACCCAATTGACCCAACAAAGGAGTCAGAAAACCAGAAACGGCAGCAGTCATGCGCTGTCTAGTAGAAGGAGAAGATGGAAGAATAAGAGAAGACGGAACAACAGTAGAAGAATCCAAAATCGGAACAGAAGGAGTATTAAGAACAAGCGCAGGAGTAGCAGACAAAGGGGGAGGCAAAGTTGGCGGCCCCTGAGGAGGCTGCGTTAAAGGAACAGCAACCAACGGAAGAGTAGCTGGCTGTGGAGGAATCGCAGGTGGCATAACAACTGGAGGTTGCACAGCCACAACTGGTGGCGGTGGTGCCGTAGCACTCTGTACATAAGGGGGTGGCGAACTCAATAGATGCGACATTAAAGGATCTTTCGCAAGATCTTTCTTGTCTTCCTGTTCTTTCGGCGGCAAAACTGGGTAGCATCTGTCTACCGCTAACTTCTTCACCATAAGCATCTGCTCGCTCTCTTGCTCTTTCTCGTTATCCCTATATGCAACAGCAGCTTGTACCATTGACATACCTCGTTCTCGTTTATTCTTTTTCGCTAATTTAATTTTTTTCTGTTTGGCTTCTTTGCGCCATATGCAGAAAGAGTCAAACATTGCCGGCCGGGCTTTCTTCTTGAATAACTTCACTTCGAGATTGTCTAAAATCTTAATTTCAAAACTACCGTAACGGGGCCACTGTAGGACACCGTCTTTCCTCGTATACTTTACCCATATCTCATTATAACTAATAGGGCCCACACCATGTTTCACGTATAATTCATATGTAGGAGTTCCAATTGGAGGAATCGGACACGAATCCTCTAACCGGGAATCCTTAGAACAACCACAACCAAATATCTTTCTAAGTCTGCTAAGACCAGGCATCTTGCTCACTAGTCTAGCTTCAAACTACAAGGGAAATCTCAAAACGATAGTCTCACGAATACACGAGTCCCTTGGCTTTGGGGCCTGCAGGTACCAAATCAAAGCGATCCACTAAAGGGATCCCAAAAACAAACTAAGATCTAGGAGACGCTCCACTCATACTTAACTGAAATGTCGATGGCGTCACCAGAAGACCCGTCAATCGTCTCGCTCTACAAATCGTCTAAGGCTCCAAGGCAAGGCGACAGTCAGGGCAGCAGTCCTTCGTAGCCGTCGGAGGGCGGGGAACCTCACAGCAAAGACTTTCGGACCACGACGACATACAGGGGTCGATGAAGTGGTAGGCCTTCCTCCAGAATTTCCACACGAAGCTCTCCACGATCTTCGGGCTTGGACCGGTACCGCTGAAGTGGCCCACGTTGGGCGCCAACTGAAGGACCGGGTTTTAGAACCCAGCGGCGTCAGGGAAAACGCCTGATACCTTTGAGTTCCCTTGTCTTGGCAAACAGAGACACGGGATACTTCTTCATGACGTCAAAGACCAAAGTTTATTGGCTGCAACCAGGAACAGAGATCTACGAAGCACACACAGGTGGTTCGCTAGAGACCGCACAAATTCAATGAGCGGAGCATGGTCTTTTATGCCAAAAATCAAGCCTCAAGCAACATTTCAAATTAGCATTGGGTTCATACAAATCGACCAATAGCAGAGTGACATTTTGAAAGTAGCGTATGACGACAATCCCATTCTCCATTGTCCAGCCCACCAGAAATGACCAAGCACATTCCATTATCCTGTTCGGTCAGGCCGGACAAACCCATCATAAACCCTCAACCCAAATCAGTGATTATGTTGTAAAGGAAGGAACAGAAACAGATTGGAAGTGAGATAGAAAGGTGGGAGCAGTGTACCATAAACTCGGGCCTGCCCTACCCTTTGATCTTTATCTGACCAGCTGCTTAACAAGGAACTGGCGCAGCGAGGTCAGCCTCGGGCACGGAGTCAGTTCGGCCAGGTCATTTAGAAGTCAGCTAAGACATGCGTGTCTCAAGGACTCGTTCGGCCGTAGTCTTCGCCTATGTGAGGGCAACCACTCAAAATGGCTGCCGTACACAAAATGGAACCCAAAGGTTCGAACTAAATCATTGAATACAGAGTGTTCTCATAGATCGATTCAGGGCGAAAACGCTCATACACGCTACACTCGTCATTTGCAGGTCTGCTCACACTAAAATCGTCTATTTCCGATGACCTTATTTGAACGGTTTCGGAACACCCGAACCAGACCCACGAACTAACGTAACTACAACAATGGTGACACAAGACCTTGTGGTTCCTGAGCAGATTACTTGGTGAACTTTACCAAGTGACCAATGCTAGCAATGTCAGGACAGACTATTCCTTGGCAGTTGTTAGTTTCTCCTGGGGAGGGGTAACTGGCCTCGAGAAAGTTGTAGTAAGTGCAGACCTCCCTCTAGAATGCTTGCTTGGCAATGATTTGGAAACTTCAGCCTGGGCTAAAGTGGAGCTCAGGGCCCATGCAGAAATGTTAGGTATCTCTGCACTTGTGTTTGCTGTGACTAGGTCACAGGCCAAAATGTCTAACACTGAACATGCCCTGGATTCTGGAATAATGAACCAGGTGCCTTACAAGAAAAGGAGCAGTAGGGTAAAAGCAGTGCCTTCTCTCCTGACTCCGAGTGAGGATCAGCCTCTTGAGGAAGATGATTGTGCTCCTGAAGGAACTGTCCTAGATGAGCTTGAGCCTGATCAGGTTGAGTTATTGGGGACAGGGGGGCCTTCCAGGGCAGATCTGAGTCAGGAGCAGCTGAGCTGCCCTTCTCTTGAACCCCTCAGACAGCAAGCTGCTGTTGAGGCTGCTGGGAATGCTAGTGGCAACCATAAGATTTATTGGGATCATGGACTCCTGTATTCAGAGAGTAGAGAACCCAAGTCTGGTGCAGCCAGGAGGTTGGTTATGCCTTTGAAATTCAGGGGCTTCCTATTGACACTAAACCATGATATTCCTTTAGCAGGACACCTGGGCCAAAACAAGACTTGGGACAGAATTGTCCCTCACTTTCATTGGCCCCACATGTCTGAAGACACAAAGGAGTTTTGTCGCTCCTGTGTCACTTGTCAAGCCAGTGGTAAGGCAGGTGGTACTACAAAGGCCCCCCTGATACCACTACCTGTGGTGGTGGTACTCTTTGAGAGGATAGGGATTGACATTGTTGGTCCCATGGATCCTCAGACAGCATCTGGACACAGATTTATCCTGGTGGTGGTGGACCATGCCACTAGATACCCAGAGGCAATTCCCCTTAGGACCACTACAGCACCTGTGGCGGCAAGAGCCCTCTTGGGAGTGTTCTCAAGAGTGGGTTTCCTTAAGGTGGTAGTTTCTGACAGAGATGCAAACTTTATGTCCAGCTACTTGACTGCAATGTGGAAGGAGTGGAGAGTGAATTACAAATTCACTACACCCTATCACCCACAATGCAATGGTTTGGTTGAAAGGTTCAACAAAACCTTAAAGGGTATGATCAAGGGTCTCCCAGAAAAGCTTAGGCGGAGACGGGGCATCCTACTGCCCTGCCTTTTATTTGCATACAGGGAGGTTTATCAGACGGGGTTGGTTACAGCCCTTTTGAACTTCTGTTTGGGCATCCTGTAAGAGGACCATTGTGTTTGGTGAAGGAGGGATTGGAGTTACCTCTCAAACCCCTAAACAGGACATAGTGGACTATGTACTTGGTCTCCGCTCCAGGATGGCTGAGTACATGATAAAGGCAAGTAAAAACTTTGAGGCTAGCCAGGAATTGTAGAAAGCCTGGCATGACCAAAAGGCTGTGCTGACTGTTTACCAGCCAGGACAGAAAGTGTGGGTGTTGGAGCCTGTCACCCCAGCAGCCCTCCAGGACAAGTGGAGTGGGCCCCATAAAATTGTTGAACAGAAGGGAGATGTCACCTATTTTGTAGACCATGGAACTCCCAGGAGCCCCCATGTCAACAGACTGAAACCTTATGTTGACAGGGCAGGCATGAGCTTGAACATGGCTACTGATGAGGGACAGAAGTAAGAGAGTGACCCACTCCTTGACCTGCTCTCACAGAACCCTGATGATGGGTCAGTTGATGGTGTAGCTTTGGCAGGCAGCCTCCCTGCTCAGCAACAAGCTGATTGTAGACAAGTGCTCACTCAATCAGTATAGGAACATGTTCTCACTGACCCCAAGTCAGACTACCTGGTGCACTCATGAAGTGGACACTGGGGACAGTCTGCCTGTTAAAAATAAGATTTACAGGCAACCTGACCATGTCAGGGACTGTATCAGTACTGAAGTCCAGAAGATGTTGGATTGGGGGTTATTGAACCCTCGGATAGCCCTTGGGCTAGTCCAGTGGTCTTGGTACCTAAACCTCACACCCAGTGTGGTAAGAGACAGATGAGGTTTCGTGTAGACTACAGGGGTCTCAATGCAGTCACTAGAACTTAAGCCCATCCAAGCCCAAGAGCAGATGAACTTATAGATATGTTGGCCTCAGCCAAATTATTGCTGAGCACATTTGATCTTACAGCTGGCAACTAGCAGATGATGCAAAAGCCCAAACAGCATTTTCTACCCCTAGTGGGCACTGTCAATTTGTGGTAATGCCCTTTGGTTTGAAGAATACACCTGCCACTTTTCAAAGGTTGGTGAACAAAGTCCTAACAGGCCTGTAAGACTATAGTGCAGCCTATCTAGATGATATTGCTGTTTTAGTTCCACCTGGGAGGATCACCTGGTCCACCTGAGAAAGCAGGCCTAACTATCAAGGCTACTAAGTGCCAGAAAGGACAGAGTCAGGTTGTGTACCTGGGCCATCTTGTAGGTGGAGGCCAGGTTCAACCTTTACCGAGCAAAATCCAGACCATCATGGAATGGGTTGCTCCAACTGCCCAGACTCAGGTCAGAGCTTTCTTGGGCCTGACTGGGTACTACAGAAGATTTGTCAAGGGGTATGGCTCCATTGTGACACCCCTGAATGACTTAACTTCTAAATGAATTTCTAAGAAAGTTCAGAGGACAGTCAGCTGTCAAAAGGCATTTGAGGCCTCGTGCAGTGCGGGACGCCTACTCTCTTTTGGCCTTACCGGGACCTCTTGTAACTGCTTGCCCTGCTGATCCAGTACAAGGTGGGACTGCAACGGACCTCTGCGACCACTCCATTGTGCCAGACGAGGACTGGGACTACATTCCCCAGAATCCTCTAGTGGCACGGAACACCGCATCCGTGCCCAACGCCAGGAGGCGCTTAAAAACATCAAAGGCCTCGCGCAGCGGGATGAGCGCGGGCATGCCAGCCCAGGCCATGGGCAGGCCCGTCCGCACCCGTCAGAACCCAGAGGAGGCCGGGCTGGGCCACTCTATTGACATTTATCCTGGCGAACTGTAAGCATTACACTTATGCCTAGTGGCTTTTGATTAGTTACCTGTTAATTGCGTGGCACTAAGGTCACTTAAATATGAGTAAAAGAAAGGTTGGGGATAGGGTGATGGGCACATTAGATTCATTTTTAAACAGAGCAGAATCCGTTCTGATGCATGAGATCCAGGCAACAGAACGAAGGCTCTCCTTAGAACCTGCTCCACCTCGGGCGGCCCTATGTTTAGCGCCCTGTCAATCCAATCATTGCCAGGTATTGAACCAGAACCTGCTTGTAATAAGACACCGCCTAGCTTGATGTGTGAGGAGATTCCATCTTCTACCTTAGGAGCCTCCCTATAGTACGGTGTAGTGCATTTAGGCCTGTAATGTCAAAAACAAGGGGAAAGAAAGCTATGGGGGGAATAGGGGCTGAACCACCTTCCAAAAAAAGGAAAGGCCGAAGTGCAGCAAAACATAACCCATTGGCTGTTATCAATGAACCTAGTGGGCTTTATATTTTTGGGAAGCCTGGTGTTATCGCCCCGGTTGTTGATCCTGCTGTAAAATCATCATCTACCTCAATAGCTTCCGAATCCAGGCAGGCTGATGATAACGATAGGCCAACCAGCCCAAGTATCCAGTTTAATTCAGAGGAACTGTACTCACTATTGAGAGAACAAATAGTAGCCATTATAGAACCACTGTTTAAAAAATTAGATTCAGTGGATGAAAGGTTAACTAAAATAGAACAATGCTTATCAAGTAGTAACCAAAGGAATCTTACTCAACCCACTTTACACGCTAATGGGAGGGCTGCATGTATCAGTTTGGGAGCTGAAATCAATAAGCAGCATGAAAATCTGGTTAACGCTCACCCAAGTTCTGACTTGGCACCACCTGTGTTAAATACAGCTTGTCCTTCTAACCCAAGTACAAATAATGGTACTTCAGCAATACTGATGTAGCAACGTGGGGCTGTAGGTAATTGAAGGAGGCAGGTGGAGCCGGGTACTGAAGTTGACATCAATATGCTACCTAGTCTCCATCTCCCCCCAGAAGCCATGCCCTATACGGTTGTCCTAGCCAATATGCCCCCTCTGCCTTCTGGTACTCGGGTGCATTGGTCTACACTTAAAAATAAGGCCTTCCATCTAGTAAGTCAAAAGACAGGTATTAGACACCATTTATTTGATGAATTTAAAATGGTGAGAAGAATGAACTGGGTAGGCCATCTACATAAATCCATGGCTGGTGACTGTGTGGTTTTGAGTTTTAGGTCACCTCTCTTGGTTCAACATATCTTAGAATTGGCTGATCACTATCCCCCGGCACCAGAGGAAATGAAACTACTCCCCCTAGGGTTTTTTACAATCCTCGGAAGATGCATAGATATAAGGAAGCGTGGATCCATAACAGGGTTCACAACCCATTCGATTATCCTGTACAAACCAGCAATCGCTTTGAGTTATTGTCAACTCTCGAAGATATTGACTGACTGAGAGGGAGTGACATTTTAATGGGGTGTGGGGGATTTAGTGGCACATATGAGGTTGACAGGAATTGGGAATCTTACTTTAGTAACACATTGGGCAGTGAGGATACTCCTCCCATGCATTACCCTGATAGGTGGCACAAGGTGTGTTCGCATGGGATGCTAACCCCATTATAACTGACTCCGGGGCAACACAGGTTAACCCAGATAGAACGAGCGGCCACGTCCCACCCCTTTTAAGAACCCACAGTGAAGGACACCTTCCACTAGTAAATGGCAACACAAAGGTGGCCCTGACTAGCAACACGATTGTAGAAACTAGTCCCCTTAATTTGTGTATGACTCTATCCTCCTAGAATATAGCAGGACTAGTAACAAAAACAAAGTCTCCAGATTGGACATCATACATTGAGCCAACTGATGTGTGGTTATTTCAGGAGACGTGGTCTGTCGAAGGAGTCTATCACCCAGGCTACCTAAACTTTTTTAAGGCTGCGACCAGGGGACCTAGGGGAAGACCAGTTGGTGGGCTGACTTGTTGGGTGAGACAACTCGAGGGGATAAGGGTGGAGGAGCTAACTGTCGAGTGCTCGGATATTATAGCCATACGGGTTAGCTCATTAGCAGGTTTAGACGTAATAATGTCTATTCGCAGGGACAGCCAGGTGGCAGGTGTTCAAATGTCATTTCAACTCTGGAAAGCTACTTGGTACAAGACGCAGGAACTAGTAACCAGATTATTGCTGGTGACTTTAATTCTTGCTTCAAGCCCCTGGATTTTGAAGACGGTAGGCTCAGTGAAGATGTGGATGCATTATGGGGCGTCCCACACCTAGACCGTAAACCCATAAGGAAATGGTCTGAGCCCGCCCTCCTATTGAAGGGGCTCTGCCTGGAAAAGGGTTTGAGAGCGGTCAATGGGAGGACGCAGTCTGATAGGCAGAGTGCAATGACATTTGTTAATGGAAGAACTAGTAGTCGCATAAACTATATTCTTGTCAACGTGGAACTTTGGCCCTTAGTTTTAGATATGGAGGTTCAGACTAGGCCGGAAAGTGATCACAACCCCCTGGTCTTGAAAATTAAGGACAGAAGCTTTTGTAGTACACTACAAAGGGACGGAGTCTTAACCCCTCAAATGGTCATTGTTACCAACGACTTAAGAAGGGTACGGTGGGCTCGGATAGCTAATACTGACATCGATGTTGCGCAGATTAAGGACATAGTTCTGGGTTCTTTGATGACTGTTTCTGACTGTGAGTCCCAGGAGGCGCTAATCGCCACCCTAACGGGTGTTCATGACAAAGTTTTCAAGGGACTCAAAAAGTTTTTCACTAAAGAAAGTTCCTGTTTAACCCCTTCCATGCTAATGACAAGGTCAGCTCGTCATGGGTGTTACCTGTGCTGTGCTTATGACGAGCTGACCTTGTCATAAACAATGGGAAATAAGGATCTGCAGCACAGTAGGGGAAAACCCCCTAGCAGCCAAGGTGTTAAAGATTAAACCCTAAAAGCCAATTACGTGGTATAATAGCACCTGTAGAAAGGCTTACAAAGCCTATGTGAAAGCCCTTAGATCGAGAGCACAGGGTAATATCAAACAGTCTAGAGCTACTTATAAAGTCGTACAGAGACAAGCAAAGAGAGAATGGGGCGAAGAAAGATGGAAGGATTTGTTACAGCCATGCAATGGGAGAAACATGACCCAGTTTTGGCACCTAGTCAAATGGGGCAAGAGCCCGCAGTCACAGACCCCAAGCAATCATGTAGAACCAGAACACTGGGTGACGTATTTTGAGGCACTTTTCAAGGCAGCACACAGTAGTGAGAAGTTTGTCCTGCCTATCTCTCCTAATGAACCATTACATTTTACATCTAAAGAGGTTGAGGCTGTGTTAAAAATAGTCCCTAGTGGCAGGGCTCCGGGGCCCAACTGCATCCCTGCAGACCTGTTTAGACAACAACAAGATCTGTGGGTTTCATATATATTCCTCTTAGCAAACGCCATAGTAAGCGGAGCCCCGATTCCGGAATCTTGGTCTGGTGCTGAGATCATACCGATCTATAAGAAGGGGGATCGCTCAGCACCGGCAAATTACAGACCCATCAGTGTTATTGATGCTGTACAAAAGATTGTAGCCAGACTAGTACTTGGACGGATTCAGGGATGGATGACCAAAACCAAGATCTTAACTCCCTTACAGGCAGGGTTTCAGACACATACCGGTACACTTGATCAGGCCTTTAGATTTGTGTTAATATATTGGAAGAAGGTGGTTTTAGGTGGGGGTTTGCTTTTTGCGGCATTTGTGGATTTAAAATCCGCATTTGACCTTGTTCCTCGGTTGAAATTGTGGAAGGCTTTATTGAAAATGGGAATGCCTCAAAGCCTGGTTGCTATCCTGGTCAAACTACATGAACACACCTATGCGCAGGTACGCTGGGGTAAACCAGGTGAAACCACTGATAGGTTTGAGGTCTGTAAAGGGGTTCAACAGGGGTGTGTGTTGCCGCTACCTTGTTTTCTTTATTTATAAATGGGGTGGTCCAGTACTTCGCAACACACCCAACCGATGCGCCAATGTTAGCTGGCTTGAAAGTACCACTGCTCATGTTCGCGGATGACACCTTACTTATATCCAAAACGAGACAGGGGCTGCAGATGGCACTGTCTTGTTTTGAGGTTTTTTGTCGTGAACATGAGCTAGTGGTCAATGTAGGGAAGACAAAGTTTATGGTGCTCCACAGGACAAAGCCAGTTAAAGCAAGTGTTTATATGGATGGTGATTTACTGGAGCAAACAGATGCTTTAGCTACTTGGGTGTTACATTTAATGATAAACTAAGTTGGAAGCCCCAAGTCGATCGATATGCTAGTGTTAAAGCACACCCAGTTGGCCGGTGCCCTGATTAAGGAGCATAGGATGTCTCAAACTAAACCCATTGCCCCCATTTTAAAGTTATACACATCTAAAATTAGCCCAGCTATTCTTTATGGTGCAGACATTTGGGGGGATTTGTAATTTATCCCAGCTCTCTCTTGCCCAAAACAAGTTCATGAGAAGTATAGTAGGCCTACCGCAATCATCCCCCCTTTTACCATTGCTGCTTGACCTGGGCTGCTACCCTCTTGAAGACGTAGCACGTTATAGACCATTGGCATTCTGGAGGCACCTCTGGATTACTCCGGAACTCTCCTTGTATGCCAAGGCCCTACTGGAAGTGAGGGGGTTGAGTGGATCACATAAGATCCCATGGTTGACTGCAGCTAGGTCCCTGTTGACTGAAATGGGGATGAGTAATCTATGGGAACACCCAGAGGCTGCGGAATTTCCATCGAAAAAGTCTTTTAGATCAGCATACTGGGAGATGGTTAAAATTAAGAGATTCTCTTCCCACATTACTCATTAATACATTACTTCTCACATTGCTATCCAGGACCACATCCTAGCTGCTTCCTCTCTAAAATGATTGCATGTACCTTAGGTACACTCCAGTTTGGTTACTGGGGTACTCTTGTGAGTCCCTTGTATATGGTACACTATGTACTACGGCCATAGGTACCCTGAGGCCTACCAGGGTCTGAAGCATGTATTATGCCACCCTTGGGAAGCCTTCCAAAATGACACCACAGGACGGCTACTGCAGCCTGGGTAAGGTGGTGCATGCACCCCTTACTAAGATATATGTGACCTATATCTATATCTACCTTTAATCAGTGACACATATAAACCTATCAGCCACTCATATGGCAGGCCTTATCAATCCTGAAGGCAGAGTGCTTGGTTTTGTGTGAGAGGGTGCCCATGCTTGAGCAGGACCCCTCTGCAGGGTTCAGAGCCTATTCTCTGAGGCTGTTCTGTGATGCAGCCAGACCATATACTCTTAAGTGCATTATAACCTCTCGGTAAATGCTAACTTTGGAATGGCTGCATGGAAACATGTCGTGTTTGGTGTCAAACACTTTGGAATCCTAACCCCACTAGTCCTGGTGGTGGGGGTAGAATTATACCCTTCTAGAGGGAGAAACATGTACACACTGGTCTGCCCGGTAATAGTTTAAATGAGCCCCAGCATCACAAAATGGATGCTGCTGTCAAGGTCGCCCTGGTGTTGCAGCTTGTTTCATTACCTGGCCCAAGGCATAAGAGGTTTCCTTAGTTCTTCCGAGCTCTTTCCATGAGATTTGCTTCACAAAAGACTTGGTAAAGGAACAAGGAAGTACAATTACAACGGTGCCGTTCAGCTGAAAGGTTGACGTTCTAGTCTTCCTTTTGATCGGCCATTTCGTGCGCGCTCTGTAATTGCGCTGCGCACTTCAACTGCCTTCTGAGCGGAAGCGGACGTTCCTGTGAGAGTCTCTGCTGAGGCGTCTCCATTCTTGAGCCGCTTTCCTTTTGGTGTGGTTTCCGAAGTCAGAAAATTCCTCTGAACATTCCTGTGTCCTATTCTGCATCCGGACAACCTTTTGTGCAGTTTTGAATCTCCTCCGGTAATTCCTGTTATCTCGCCGGAGTCGAGGTAAGACGTTTTCAGAGAGGTTTACAGAGTACAACTCTCTAGTTCGTGAGAGTTTGGATTTTCCAGTTGCCTGCAAGTTCCTGTGACCTCCTGTTGAACTCTTGTTCTCGTAAGCGCCTTTGGAACTGAGTATTTGAGCACTTAATAAACTGTTAATTTGTAACTCTGAGAAATCCAGTAATTTCCTGAAGAGCCTAGTTCTTTGAAGTTATTTCAGAAGCTATATTGTTTCTGTTTGGGCTCTGGTGTTTCATTTTTTGACAACTGGAGCTTGGCTGCAGTACTATGAATTTAATATGAATTGCCTCATCGAGTTCCTTTTGAGTTCAACGGACAATTAGTACGAAGTGAATATCTTTGGATATACGTCCGTTAAACACACAGGGACATTAGAAGTTTTGAGGTTCCAGCAAGTTCCTTCCAATCTGCAGGCAATTCCACTTGATAGCGTTTAGGGGTATAATGCATGCGCATGTAGGTTATATCCTTATTCCCAAGGGTGGTTGTTAGCCTATTCCATCGACAGTCGCTGAGCCTTCTATTACACCAGCCTGCAAGTTATTCTTCTATGTCTTAAGAGAGAAGCACACTCCACACCCAACTCAGGTATTCAAATTGCGAAAAGAAACAGAATTAGGAGGAATGCCAAGACTTATGGGAATGTACTAATGTTATGCTCCTCTTACAGGTATCTGAAAAGCTAAAACGAAGCTAGAAGACACCAGGGTGTGGCAGTCTCTCTTGTTTGTCATCCACTTCCCCTTTCCCTTACATTCCTGAGCTCAGAGTTCTCTGGGACCAGGGGTGTGGGGGCATTGGGAGTTATTCGACTAAAGACCCTCTCCAGATCGTTCCCACAGAACACCGAAGTCCAGGTACGGTCCTCTTGACAGATTGAAGTGCCTAAGAATAGTGCCTTCTGTCTGGACGAGATGGCTGAGGGTTGGGATGTTAAGGCTTTGACTTCACTCCTAGAAAATATGCTGAAACAGTTGGTAGAGACTCAGGAGGAGGTTAAAAAGTCTAACGTAGAGACTAGTTATTTACGTCAGAGACTAGATGAGCTAGCCATTAGTCCTAGTCCTAGTCCTAGTTTTGAAAGATCCAAGTTTCAGGGTTTTGCTCCTTCCTCATCCTCTACTGAGATGACGACTCAGGTGGTGCATGCAATGTCGCCTACTATTCCTCTGGCCCCCCCCCGAACGATTCCAGGGAGATCCTCATAAGGCCCAAATTTTCCTGACACAGTGCTCATTGCATTTTTTGTGCAAACCCATTCTGTTCAAAGAGGATCAGTCAAAGGTGGCTTTCGTATTGTCTTATTTGAGTGGGGATACTGCAGCCTGGTCGTTGCCCTTGGTATCTACTAACGACCCGATGCTCTACAAGTTTGACGACTTCCGGGCAGAATTTTTACGAATTTTCGACAGAAGAACTATTTCCCAAACTACTGATAATGAACTGTTGGATTTAAAGCAGGGGAATAGGGAATTGGTGGCGTACTTAGCCCAGTTTAACAAGCTTGTAGTGGAAACAAATTGGCCAGTGGCCAAGAGAGCGGCGATATTCTATAGAGGGCTTAAGGACGAACTCAAGGATGGATTAGCCCATATTCCAAGGAGACCTACTGATTTATCAGAATTAATTGATTTGGTTTTGCACATTGATCAGCGTCAATCTGAAAGAAGACATGAACGTCGCAAGGAAGTTCGGCCCATTCCGCCTAGATATGTCCGTGCTCGGTCAGAAGTCAATAAGAGCAATGATGGAGGAGTTGGTGAGGAACCAATGCAGATTGGAACGGTTCGGGGGCCCTTAAGCAAGGAAGAGCGTGAGAAGAGGCGAACAGGCAATCTGTGTCTGTATTGTGGAAAATCAAGTCACTTTGTTCGAGAGTGTCCGAAAAGGCCTAAACCCTCTGTTCAGGTAAAAGATCGGCTCCACCAGTAGACGGAGTTGCTCTGGTGGGAGCAGCACAAGAGTCAGCTCCAAATCCACAATCTTTGGCTAACACGTTGCAGTCTTCAGCTCCTCATTTAATCTTGTCAAGTAGGATTCGGTTTGGAGAGCGTGTGCATGAACACATTTCCATTATGATTGATTCCGGAGCTACTGGGAACTTCTGCGACATCCAATTTGCTAAACTTTTGGGAATTCGATTTGAAAGAAAACTTAAACCTGAGCCAGTCCGAGCTGTGGATGGCACTCATTTGTCGTCTGGGCCTATTGTTGCAGACACCGAAGTGATCACTGTGTTTGGCCCTGGGGATCATCAGAGTTTCGTTCATTTCAATCTAATTGACGCCCCACAGTTTCAGCTCATTCTGGGATTGCCGTGGCTTACGGAGCACAATCCAAGGATTGATTGGGCAAGGCGTACCATGGAGATGACATCTGAGTTTTGCCAGGAACATTGTTTCCTTCCTCTTTCCGAAGTTCCAAATTCAACTCTGTCTTCCAGCTTGGCGGATCAAGCTCAAATCATTTGTGCCTTGGAAATTCCCGAGATTCCAGAAGAATATCAAGATTTGGCCGAGGTTTTTAATGAACAGGAAGCTCAAAGGTTGCCTCCCCATAGGGACTACGATTGTCGTATCGAATTGGAACCAGGTGCTTCTCTTCCATGCAGTCGCATTTATGCACTCTCTGAGCCTGAGAATCTGCATCTAAAGGAATACATAGAACAAAATCTTGCCAATGGATTTATTCGACCTTCTAAGTCTCCTGTTTCTTCCCCTCTTTTTTTTATCCCAAAGAAGGATGGGTCCTTAAGAACGTGCATCGACTACCGAGCGCTAAACTTGGTCACAAAGAAGAATCGCTACCCTTTGCCACTCATCTCCGAGCTTTTAGACCAGGTTAAAGAAGCCCATATTTACACAAAATTGGATTTGAGAGGAGCCTATCACCTGGTTCGGATGGCTGAGGGAGAGGAGTGGAAGACGGCGTTTCGCACAAGGCTGCATTTATTTGAATACCAGGTCATGCCCTTTGGGCTATGCAACGCTCCGGCTGCCTTCCAGCATTTCGTGAATGATATCCTTCGTGAGTTTCTGGATCGCTTCGCCGTCGTCTACATTGACGATATTTTGATCTTTTCCAACAATTTGGAAGAACATGTCACTCATGTGCTTACCATTTTGGAAAGACTTTTGGAGCACCAGCTGTATGTAAAACTGGAGAAGTGTGTTTTCCATTCGTCCAAGGTAGAATTTTTGGGTTTCATCTTATCCCCAGAGGGTGTGTCCATGGATGACACAAAACTTCAAGCAATCAAGAATTGGCCTGCTCCTCGATCTGTCAAAGAGATTCAGAGCTTCTTAGGATTCGCAATTTTTTACCAACGATTTATTCATAATTTCTCCAGTAAAGTGAGTCCTATAACCAAGCTTTTGCAGAAGAATGAAAAATTCGTGTGGGAGCCAATTACTGAGGAGTCGTTTCAATCTCTGAAAGAAGCCTTCACCACTGCACCGGTGCTTCAGCATCCAGATCTGAATGAACCCTTTTTTGTTGAGGCTGATGCCTCCAATCTGGCTATAGGAGGAATCTTGTCTCAGAGGCATAGGAATACTGGCCAGCTGCATCCTGTGGCCTACCACTCCCGCAAATTATCTCCAGCAGAAATCAACTATTCGATTGCTGATAAAGAATTGTTGGCTGTAAAAGATGCTTTTCAGGTCTGGCGACATTATTTGTTGGGAGCCAGACACACCATTACAGTTTTCACTGACCATCGAAATTTGCAATTTTTGAAGTCTGCAAGAACTTTGTCCCCTCGGCAATTAAGGTGGTCTCTATTCTTTGCTGACTACGATTTTGTTCTGACCTACAAGCCTGGAGCAGCAAACGCTAAGGCAGATGCATTATCTCGGTTGGAGTTGGGAAGCGAAGCTGAGCATCAAGTGGAACGTTTCGTCATTCCAGAAGAAAAGATTGTCGCAACTGCAGTGGAGGATGATTTGGGCAATCGAATCTGTAAGGCGTTTGCTCAGGAGAAGTTTGAAAATTGGGTAGGAGAAGGTCCTGATCATTTGATTAAGGAAGGAAAACCCTACCAATCTGGAAAAATATTCGTTCCCAGTGAAGATTTAAGAGAAGAAATCATTCAGCAATGTCATGATCATGTGTTGGCAGGTCATAAGGGTGTTGCAAAGACTTTGGAGCTGATAAAAAGAGATTTCATCTGGCCAGGCATGGAAGCTTGGGTGAGACAATGTGTCAAGGGAAAGAATGTTAGGAAACTCCCTCAGGGTTTGCTTCAGCCTTTGCCGGTGGCCCCCTCGCCTTGGCATACCATTTCAATGGATTTCATAGTTGATCTTCCATCCAGTCAGGGTAGTACAGTGATTTGGGTGGTGGTAGATCAGTTTTCCAAAATGAGTCACTTCATTCCTTTAAAAGCTCTCCCTACTGCTCCCCAGTTAGCTGATTTATTTGTCCAGCATGTAGTGAGGCTTCACGGGATCCCAAAAATTGTGATCTCTGATCGGGGACCACAATTTGTTTCCCGTTTTTGGCGATCCTTTTTGAAGGGGATTGAAGTGGACTCTCGTCTGTCCACCAGTTTCCATCCTGAGACGGATGGACAGACGGAGCGTGTAAATCAGGACTTGGAGCAATACCTCCGTCTGTATTTGATGGATCGGGAGGGTGAGTGGCCATCTTAGCTTAGTACTGCGGAGTTCGCCTACAACAATTCTGTCCATTCGGCTACTGGTTTCTCTCCCTTCTTTTTAAACTCCGGTAGGCATCCAAACATGTTGGTGGGTAAAGTTGAGGTAGAGGTTCCTGCAGCTCAGGAGGTTCTTCAAAAATTACAGCAGTCCTATCAGTCTGCCTTCTCTAATCTCTCTAAGGCCAAGGAGAGCTACAAAAAGTTTGCCGATCTCAAGAGAAGGGAAAGTCCCCAATTTAAATCTGGAGAATTGGTTTGGATATCCACTAAACACATGAGATTACGTGGAAATGGAAAGTTCCAACCGAGATTTGTTGGCCCTTTTCCAGTAGATAAAATGGTCAACCCAGTTAGTGTAACGGTCATTCTTCCTAGCTCAATGAGAATCCATCCAACCTTTCATGTCTCTTTGGTGAGAAAAAGTCCCTCCAACTTGAGACAGGAAGCCCCCCCCCGCTCCAGTTCAAGTTCACTCTTCGGAAGAGTTTGAGGTTAAAAGAATTCTAGATTCTAAGCTGAAAAAAGGGAGATTGTTTTATTTAATTGACTGGAAGGGTTTTGGTCCTGAGGAGAGTTCTTGGGAACCTAGTGGTAATGTTCATGCCCCTAGATTATTTGCTGAATTTCACAAGTCTTTCCCACAGAAACCTGGAGAGGGGGCTTTGGTGGGGGGTACTGTCAAGTTCGCCCTGGTGTCGCAGCTTGTTTCATTACCTGGGCCAAGGCATAAGAGGTTTCCTTGGTTCTTCCGAGCTCTTTCCAAGAGATCTGCTTCACTAAAGACTTGGTAAAGGAACAAGGAAGTACAATTACAACGGTGCCGTTCAGCTGAAAGGTTGACGTTCTAGTCTTCCTTTTGATCGGCCATTTCGTGCGCGCTCTGTAATTGCACTGCGCACTTCAACTGCCTTCTGAGCGGAAGCGGACGTTCCTGTGAGAGTCTCTGCTGAGGCGTCTCCATTCTTGAGCCGCTTTCCTTTTGGTGTGGTTTCCGAAGTCAGAAAATTCCTCTGAACATTCCTGTGTCCTATTCTGCCTCCGGACAACCTTTTGTGCAGTTTTGAATCTCCTCCGGTAATTCCTGTTATCTCGCCGGAGTCAAGGTAAGACGTTTTCAGAGAGGTTTACAGAGTACAACTCTCTAGTTCGTGAGAGTTTGGATTTTCCAGTTGCCTGCAAGTCCCTGTGACCTCCTGTTGAACTCTTGTTCTCGTAAGCGCCTTTGGAACTGAGTATTTGAGCGCTTAATAAACTGTTAATTTGTAACTCTGAGAAATCCAGTAATTTCCTGAAGAGCCTAGTTCTTTGAAGTTATTTCAGAAGCTATATTGTTTCTGTTTGGGCTCTGGGGTTTCATTTTTTTGACAACTCGAGCTTGACTGCAGTTCTATGAATTTAATATGAATTGCCTCATCGAGTTCCTTTTGAGTTCAACGGACAATTAGTACGAAGTGAATATCTTTGGATATACGTCAGTTAAACACACAGAGACATTAGAAGTTTTGAGCTTCCAGCAAGTTCCTTCCAATCTGCAGGCAATTCCACTTGATAGCGTTTAGGGGTATAATGCATGCGCATGTAGGTTATATCCTTATTCCCAAGGGTGGTTGTTAGCCTATTCCATCGATAGTCGCTGAGCTTTCTATTACACCAGCCTGAAAGTTATTCTTCTATGTCTTAAGAGAGAAGCACACTCCACACCCAACTCAGGTATTCAAATTGCGAAAAGAAACAGAATTAGGAGGAATGCCAAGACTTATGGGAATGTACTAATGTTATGCTCCTCTTACAGGTATCTGAAAAGCTAAAACAAAGCTAGAAGACACCAGGGTGTGGCAGTCTCTCTTGTTTGTCATCCACTTCCCCTTTCCCTTACATTCCTGAGCTCAGAGTTCTCTGGGACCAGGGGTGTAGGGGCATTGGGAGTTATTCGACTAAAGACCCTCTCCAGATCGTTCCCACAGAACACCGAAGTTTAGGTACGGTCCTCTTGACAGCTGCAGCCACAGACACAAGTCTGGCCTCCTGCTGCTGGACGAAACTCCAGCAGGGGAGGCCTGGACAATATGTTTCCTGTCACAGGGAGGTGTAACCACCTCCCAGACAGGCTTTAGTGTATTGGGGCTGGATGGGGGAACTCTGAGAGTGCCAGAAAGTCTGCACTGGGGGCACATTTGTTGTCTCTGAGCATAGTACAGTTCAGACCGGTGGCAGGAACACTCAGCCTCGCTTTGGCGCGAAACTGGACAAAGGAAATGGGTGTAGCCACCCCTCTTTCCAACCCCTCCCATAGGTGGGTTCCCAGAGTATGTCCAACCCCTTTTCTTAGTATAAGTAAGGGACCCCTGGCAACAGGACTTTAGATTACACCTGGACGAACCTCTGAAACTGAATCCTGGAACGTTGACGCTCTACTAACGATTAGAGGACGGAAGAATCTCCTTGGGGTCAAGGAGTGACTCCCCTGTTCAAACAGGCACCAACAAAGCATTTGTGAGTCTGCATCTCCGAAGCTCCCACCGGACTCCGAAGTATTTGCAAAGCAGAAAGAGGATTTCCAGACTTCTCGAAGGTCGACCTAGTCCCCAGCAAAGCTAAGACCAGTGGCCCTCACGAGTGACGTGCAACCGTAACTCCTGGTAATCGTGCACATTTGCAAGTGCATTGACTTCCCGATATTTTCCGAAGTTGTGCTTTGGGTTACTTGTAGCCCAAGCCCAAGCACCATCTGCATTGAAGATTGTGGGCCTACACTCCACGAGTGTTCCGTGAGCCTGCTTCTTGCATTTTCGCTCAAGGCTCCTTTGCGATCCCTGGCCCGTTGGCTGGTGGGTCCCCTCGAAGGTAACTGTACTTTTCCTTGGGCTTCCCTGGTTGCTCCAGATGTGCCCTGACTCTCCACCATGTGGTGAGTCCCTCAGACCTTGCTGGTCTGAACCAAAGCCTTTCTCTGCTTTCTGCGTGGGTTGCTGTTGCCAAGGCTTGTTGGGTCCAACCTGGAAACTGATACCGCAGCACTCGACAGCCTTTGTGAGACAGCTGAAATCCAGAACCTGGTTTCGTCGACACTTCCTGGTCCTCTTGGCTGAAGAGTCAAGCTTCACCTTCTTCACCTGAAATCACCTGACAATGGTGGGCATCCGTCTATCGTGCTCCTGGTCACTGGCAAGTGACCCAGACTCTGTCCCCTCTGCTTTCAGGTTCCTCTCATCTTTGATCCAGGCTTGGATCACACCGGACACTTTCCACTTGAACACCAGCAGCACTTTGCAGCAGATTGCCATTGAAAACGACGATGAAACCCAACACGAAAAGACACCTATGCACTCGGCTTCCCTGGGTGAGGTAACTCGAGTACTCCGGTGCTCCCGTGTGTGTTGACTCTAGAACCTCCTAGTTCTAAAGGGGTTTGCTACAAGTCCTCTTCTAAGTGTCCTTTATCTTTAAAATTCCAACCGTGACTTTCCACATACAAGTTAAAGGTGATTTGTGGCTGTGTTCACACACTGCACGCGTCCCCCGTGGGTCCCCTGTGTCTCTACCTTGGGTGGTTCCTGGTGGCCCCAGCGGTTCTAAAGGCTCTAGGCCTTGTGTCTATGCAAGTTGTGGTCCTTATACCACTTTCTTAATATATGGTTTGGTACGCCCCTAGGGCTCAACGTATATCCTGCTAATTTACTGTGTGTTATTAAGTCTACTGAATGTACTTTTCCCTCTAGCCTCATAAAGAGACTAGTGGGATGTGTTTAGAATAAATACATATATTTTATATATATACCTGGTGTGGTTCTCCTTTCAGTTGATCATTCACGGGATTATAGACTGGTAAAACAAGCTGCTTTACATCTCTTCAAGACTTAGCCTGAAGGCTGCTCTCCACAGCTACCACTAGGATATCTTTCTATTAAGGTTGTCTTTAACCTACCATCAATAAGAGTTGTTTGGACTGGTATTAGGTGCCCACTAGAATAGTGGACAACATATGCCAGGCCAACTTCTCACACCCATCGGCTGAAAAAAATCACTGCACACTGAACATTCAGATGTGTGACTCAGGCACAGTGGTACCTTGGCAAAATGAGGGCAGTTTCTATACACACCATACAAACGTAAAGGGGCAGATTTAGAAGAAAGTAACGCAGCGCGGTGCTGCTAGTCATTTTCCTGCGCAGCGCTGCATTAGTTTCAAAGCACAGAGATATAACATATTTTCAACAACATGTCGCATCTCTCTGCTTCCCCCTGCGCTGGAGCAAAAACTGCTGCCATGCGTCAGCATAGGCACCCTTGCACAGGATCGAATTGGTAATGCAGGCACTCTGGAAATGGCCGAAGGGCCGGTAGCCGAGTGCATGAAAAGGGGTGATATTTACAAGCACAGGTAAAGTCACGCAGGACGGCTTTACTTGTGCTTGCCAAGGCGTGTTGGGCAATCCGGGCACCGACACCGCAGCACTCAACATCATTCATGGGACAGCTCGAATCCAGATCCTGGTCATCGTCGATGCCTCCTGGTCCTCGTGGCTGAAGAGTCAAGCTTCACCTTCTTCACCTGAAATCACCCGACATCAGTGGGCATTCGACTACCGTGCCCCTGGTCACTGGCAAGTGACCCAGACTCCGTCATCTCTGCTTTCAGGTTCTTTTCATCTTCGATCCAGGCTTGGATCACACCAGACACTTTCCAATTGGACGGCAGCAGCACTTTGAAGCAGATCGCCATTGAAAACTACGACAATTCATGACACCAAAAGACACCTATGCACCCGGCTTCCCTGGGTGAGGAAACTCGAGTACTCCAATGCTACCATAGGTGTTTGCCCTAGAACACCTTAAATGTAAAGGGGTTTGCTCAAAGTCCTCTCCTAAGTGTCCTTTATCTTTAAAATTCCAACCGCGACTTTCCCCATAGAAGCTAATGGTGTTTCGCAGCTGTGTTCTCACACTGCACGTGTCCCCCATGGGTCCCCTGTGTCACTACCTTGGGTGGTTACTTGTAGCCCCAGCGGTTCTACAGGCTCTAGGCCTCATGTCTAGTCAAGTCATGGTTCTTATACTACTAACTTAATATATGGTTTGGAAGCCCCTAGGGCTCAACGCATATCGTGCTAATTTACTGAAGGATATTACGTTTTCTTTATGTACTTTTGGATCTAGCCTCATAACTAGATTAGAGGGATGAGTTTAGAATAAATATATATATGTTATATATATACCTGGTGTGGTTCTCCTTTCATTTGGTCATTCACGAGATTATAGACTGGTAAAAACAGTTGCTGTGCATCCTCCAAGACTTAGCCTGAAGGCTGCTCTCCAGAGCTACCACTAGGATAGCTTTCTATAAATGTTGTCTTTAACCTACCATCAATAAGGGTCATTTGGACTGGTGCAAGTTGCCCCCTAGAATAGTGGATAGCATATGCCAGGCCAACTTCTCACACTTTCTACAAGAAGTGAACACATTACTTTCTTTGAACCTTCATGGGAACTTTTTTAAGCACCCATTTCGGCATATTGACATAAACAAAAAACAACCTCAGTCTTGGCAATCCAATTCCCGTTATAAAATAAACCACGGAAAGTCAGCAGACAAATTGCACAGAGTGGGCAGCCCTTCAGCTGGGAGGGTGGCGTGAGGATTCAAAAGCAATGGCTCTCTTTGTAGAATGGCTGCACATTTTGGGGTAGATTGAGTAGCTGTGAGAAGTTGGCCTGATATGTGATGTTTCCAATTCTGGAACCACCTTGTATCAGTCCAAACAATCCCTTATGGTGTCTGGTTGTAAGTCAACCTTATTAGACAAGCTATACTAGTGGTAGCACGGACTAAGCAGCCTTAAAGGCTTAACACATGAGGTCGTGTTAAGCGAGCTGTTTTACCAATCACAATCCTGTAATATCAAATGAAAGGACACCACACAAGTATATATTATAAAAATATATGTGTTTATTTCTAAAATAATACCCAGTACTCTTTATGAGCAAAGGGGCACAAGCGTTAAATCAAAAGCACAGTATAACATATGAAAGTTGCACAATTATGGATGAGGGCGGGTGGCCACTCAAACCATATATTACGAAAGTGGTATAAGAGATACCAATCGAACAGTGGTTAGGCTTGGGGCCTAGGGAATCGCTGGGAATAGTCGGGACAAGCAATGCTGAAGTCGGGAAAAGCCCGCAGGATTCGGGTGCAGCGCTTAAAGCACACGCATGCACCAATGCAAAGTCAATGGTGCGTAAAAGTTACACAAATAGAGTTTAAGGATACTTCCGCTGAACCTAGAAGGACAAAACCTTAGACACAGACCCTAGAGGTGTCTACCAGTGTGGGAACACCGGCGTTGCTGAGTTACCTCACCCACAGGAAGCGGGTGCATAGGGTCGAAGTGGCGTTGGGTTTTGTCACGCAGGTTGTTGGTGCTTGAAGCTGAAGATGCTGCAGGCGATGTGAAGGAGAAGTGTCCGGTGTGATACAAGGGTGGATCAGAGTCGTAAAGTACCTGAAAGCAAAGGGGACAGAGTCTGGCTCACTCAGCAGTGACCAGGGTGGAACCAGGACGGAACCAGGCAATGTCGGGCGCAATCAGGTGGTTGTCGAGGAGCTTCTCTCCGCTGCCACGTGGGCTCTGGGGCATCTGTGATGTCCAGGAGCGGGACACAAGCTTTCCCACGCAGGTTCTCACCGTCGGCGCTGTCGGCTTCAAGATCCGAGCAAACAACACTTGGCAAGAGCAATCCACGCGGGATTGGAAGATTGCTTCTCACTCGGACCAGGAGGGTCAGAGCGGGTGCTCCTTTTCAGAGGAGCGGGTGCCAGTCTGAAGCAACCAGAATCACAAGTTGTATTTCAGTTTTTGTCGGCACAGGGGCCACAAGCCAGCTGGCAAGTGACCG
Source organism: Lissotriton vulgaris (assembly GCF_964263255.1). Taxonomy (NCBI): domain Eukaryota; kingdom Metazoa; phylum Chordata; class Amphibia; order Caudata; family Salamandridae; genus Lissotriton; species Lissotriton vulgaris. The sequence goes on from NC_141699.1 coordinate 907,261,805, forward strand.
GGCCAATGCGTTGAGCCAAAGGAAGCAGAAGAGCCCCACGCAGCACTCGTCAAGTGTAGAGGGGTGAGCTTCGGTGCAAAAGTGGCTCAGGGCTGGGGCTTCTCAAACCTTGGTGTACAGCTTCGAGGGTCACTTGTGGGCTGCACCGTCAGCGTCTCGTGGTCTTTTCAAGATGGCGTGCCCCACGCTTCCCGTCGCCTCCACGGGTCTCAGCTCTGCAGGGACTGTGGATCAAGCTGTAAGAAGGCAGGCAAGCTTGATCTCGTCGATTTCTGTTGCTCGAGTCCCGGCGGGAACTGCAACAAAGCAGACGTCGAGGTGCTGGATGGTGCCTGTTTGCACAGGGTGGTCACTCCTTGACCACAAGGGAGATTCTTCAGTCTTCTACGTTGAGTAGGATGTCGAAGGGTCCAGAGTTTAATTTCAAATGTTTCATCAGGATAATCTGAGTGCGTTGGCACTGCTCCCATTCTTATACCAATCTAGGGGGCAGGATTACCTGCTAGGTCCCCTCCTATGGGTGGGACCCAGGAAGGGGGTGGATACACCCCTTTCCCTTTGATCCAGGCCGAGCTTGGACTGGGGCTGGTGTGCCTCAGAACCGGTTTGGCCGGTTTGTGCAAGGGGAAGCCTTGTGCTCCCCAGGCAGTGTCTGGTTTCTTTCAAACCTTCCTGCTACAATCCACTATCTCCTGTCTGGGGTGGTGTGACACCTCCCATGCGACAGGAAAGCATTTGTCCAGGCCTCCTCGGCTGAGTTTCGGTCAGCAGCAGGAGGTCAGACTTGTGTCTGTGGCAGAAGCATCCATTTTGTGGATCTGAGGCTCTTTTAAAAATCAACCGCGTTTTAGCAAAGTAGCATGTCGTCTCCCTCTAGAGGGGTGGAATGCTATCCCCGTCAACAGGACTGTCGAGGGGATAGTATTCCAACTCGTATGACACCTTACACAACATGTTTTGATAAAGCCAAACCAAAGTTAGCATATAACCGCGAGGATTATAATGCACTTAATAGTATATGGTATGGCATTATCCCGGAACAGCTTAGGGAATTGGTCCCGACAGCTGCAGACAGGCTCAGCTCATGCTAGAGCACCATCTCACATAAAACCAAGCACTCTTCCTCCAGGATTGTTAAGGCCTGCCATAGGAGTGGCTTATAGGTTTATATGTGTCCAGCTAGGTTTAGATATAGGCATACTATATCTAAGCAAGGGGTGATTACACCACCTTGCCTCAGCTGAGTGATCAGCCAGTTGTGTCAATTTTAGATAGCCAGCCAGGGGTGGCAAAAGTTATGCTGCAGCCCCTGGTAGGCCTTGGATGCACCTATGCCCTGGACACCTATACTGCTCTGTACAGGGGCTGATGAGGTGACCCAAGCCAATCTAGTTATGCACCTAGGGTACATGATGTCCATTTTACAGAGAGAGCAGGTAGCCTGGGGCCCTGATTAGCAGGGAACCAGGCCAACTAAGTCGAAAACCAGCTAAACACAAGGCAAAAAATCTGGGGTAACCATAGTCAGGTAGCCACCTTCCTACACAACCCCCCCCCCCCCCCCCCCAATGAAAGGAGATAAGGCTATCCTTGGCCAGGTAAGCCTATATTGCCTGAGTGGCCATATAAGGAAGTACCTGCACTAGCATGGGTACCCCCTGTCTCATGGTCCACTAAGCAGTCCCTCACCCTTGGGGTATTAGAGGGTCTCCACCATAGGGAATCACTACCTTGGGTGTGTTTATGCAAAGTTAAAGGTTGGTTTGGATATGGAGTATTGAAGTGAGGCTCCACTAATTTAGGGCTCAGCTTCCTCCAATTATCTTCCACCATGTGTGCCTTTCTTTCTTTAACTGAGTTGCACTGTGTTCTCAGGGTCAACCTCTGGCTACCTAAAGCTGGAGGCTGGGTCCCTTGTTTTGGTTTACTGGAGGGACAGTTCAGGTTTGGGCCCTTTGGGTCCCAGGTTTGGCTGTGCCCAACAGAATCCATCTGTGGGAGGTCCCTAACTACTTTTAAGGGGGCTCCCTCAGGAGTTTTTAAAGTTTTCACCTTACTAGGGCTACTAGTTTTGGTGCCCCTAATCTGTTGATGGGGGTGCTTTATCTGACAGGGGGCCCTCTGGGTCTTACTGTCCTTCTTGTCCTCTGCAGCCCTGGGCTGACTAAGGCAAGGTAGAGAGGGGCAGGTTACCTGCTCCAGACTGGGTCCCACCTGAGAAGGGTCCACTGCCATCAGAGACTCTGTCAGGCCAGGCCTAACAACCTCTGGGGCAGTTCCTTCATCAGGGGTAAGATCAGTTCCCTGAGGAGGCTGATCCTGTCCTAATGTCTGGTGAGGGGGAGATTTCTCTTCCTCCTCCATGCTCTCAGTTTGGGTGGAGTGATCCATCATTTCAGGCTTCACAACACACATATCAGTTTGAGTTTGGGCTGTGGCCATCACAGCCCCACCAACCTTTTCAGGAGGAGACTCAGTTTGGATTTCTGCTGTTATCATAACAGCTTTGCTATTCTGTTTAGGAAGAGCTTCTGATAAAGATGGGGCTGAGTCTTGCACAACCCTACCAACCTTTTCAGGAAGGACATCTTGGGTTGGGGCCGTAGCCATTACAGCCCCACTAACCTTTCCATTGGCATTTACCATTCTAGAATGGATTTCCTGTTCAACCTCAGCCCAGGCTGAGATTTCCAAATCATTACCTAGTAGACAGTCTACAGGCAAGTTTGGTGACACTGCCACTCTCTTTGGGCCAGTGACACCTCCCCAGCTGAGACTTACTACTGCCATGGGATGATTGGTTTGTATTCCATCAATGTTTGTTACCTGGTATGTGGCACCTGGTAAAAGTTGCTTAGAGGAGACTATACAGTCAGCCACCATGGTGATGCTAGCCCCTGTGTCTCTAAAGGCTTCAACTGTCAAACCATTGATGATGGGTTCTTGTCTATATTTGCTCAAGGTATTTGGGCAATCAGAGAAGTTGGCAAACCCCATGCTAGTCTCATAAACAAGATCATTTGGTGATGGGGACCTGGATAGGCTAGGGTCCACCTGTGCTCCAAAAGTAAACCCACCCAGATTCCTGGGTGTGCTCCCACTTCCTGGGGGATTACTGCTGACAGTAACAGGAGGTGTTGGAGCTGGCTTTGGAGGTATATTCTCTTTATTGCCATTCTTTGGACAACAGCTGTCTGATTTCCAATGTCCAGTCTGTTTATAGACATGACAGTATGGCTTTTTCTGGGTAGATGAAGTGTCTTGGGACCCACCCCCATCCTTGGAGTTTTGGGGCCCTGGGGGAGTCTTTTCTTTACTTTTATCCCCACCCTTATCTTGAGGCTTGGTAGACTCCTTCTTCTGGTTATGGTCCTGATTCTTAGGCCTAATCCTGGTTCTGACCCATTTATCTGCCCTCTTTCCAAATTCTTGGGGAGAGGTCAAATCTGAGTCCACCAGGTGCTGGTGTAAGAGCTGGTTCTGACAATTACTTAGGATCTGCTCCCTCATAATAAAATTATACAATCCTGTGAAGTCATGTACTTTGCTGTCATGTAGCCAACCCTTCAGAGCCTTAGTAGCACAATCTACAAAATCAGTCCAGTCCTGAGTCTGTGTATTCTGGGTGTCTCTGAACCTTAACCTGTATTGTTCAGTGGTTAAGCCAAACCCATCTATCAGAGCACTCTTTAGGACATTGTAGTTGTTTGCATCCTCATGTCTAACAGTGAGGAGCTTATCTCTCCCTTTCTCTGAAAAGGAGTACCATAAAATTGCAGCCCACTGTTCTTGGGGAACCTGCTGTACCATGCAGGCTCTCTCCAGAGCAGTCATCCATTTGTGGATGTCATCCCCTTTCTTGTAGGGGGGCACAATCTTTGACAGGTTTCTACTATCACAGGACCTGGGTTTCTCTCTAGGAATATTGCTGCCACCAACGGCATCTAAGCCACACAATTTTTGTTCTCTTGCTAAAGCAAGTTTAGCTTGAGCCAAGGCTACCTCTTCCCTCTCTATCTGGAGTTGGACAGCCCTCATTCTGGCCCTATGCTCTTTTCTCTGGGGGGAAGTCATTCCCCTTTGAGATTCCCTGGAGGCACTAGAAATATGAGAGTCCCTTGAGGGAGACCTCAACCTTCTATTACCTGCAGGTACTATGGTGTAGGGTCTGGGGAGGTGCTGGCCCTCTCCATTCCCATGTAGGTCTAAGTTGGCCTGGTTAAGCCTGGCAACTACAACCTGGTTACCCCTCTGATCCTGATCAGGCTCATCTACTACTGAGCCATCTTCCTCCTCTTCCTCCTCTTCTTCTTCCTCATCTGGAGTTTTCTCATTCTCAGGGGTGTTCACTCCATCTCATAGATCTAAGGGAGCTGCACTCGCCTTACCTAAGTCATCCTTTTCCAGGATGGCTATCAGGGAAGGAATGGTGGGGTTTCTACCCCTTTTTAGCCCCCTTGCAATGCACAAGGCACCCAAGTCTTTGTGGCTAAGTTTGTCATAGCTGTAAGTTGCCTTGGTAAGGTCAACTGTCACAGAGGCAGAGCCTGAAGCTCCTCCTGTGCCAGACATGACTGCTAGTGAGGTGCAAGTGGTGCACTTACCTACACTAAGTGTTTTCCTAATGTACCTTGCTAGTGAGTTGTAGTCAGGGTGTGCTAATCCTTTTAATCTACAACTACTAAGTTCAGTAGAACTTAAATATGCTAAGCTTTTGATTTATATGTACCTAAGGTACTTGATGTGATCTTTCAATTTGATAAAAAGATTGCAATGGTAAAACAACAGCAAGCTCAAATCCGCACCGCTGCACACCAATGTGAGAAGTTGGCCTGATATGTGATGTTTCCAATTCTGGAACCACCTTGTATCAGTCCAAACAATCCCTTATGGTGTCTGGTTGTAAGTCAACCTTATTAGACAAGCTATCCTAATGGTAGCATGGACTAAGCAGCCTTAAAGGCTAAACTCAAGAGGTCGTGTTAAGCGAGCTGTTTTACCAATCTCAATCCTGTAATATCAAATGAAAGGACACCACACAAGTATATATTATAAAAAATATATGTGTTTATTTCTAAAATAATCCCCAGTACTCTTTATGAGCAAAGGGGCACAAGCGTTAAATCAAAAGCACAGTATAACATATGAAAGTTGCACAATTATGGATGAGGGCGGTTGGCCACTCAAACCATATATTAAGAAAGTGGTATAAGAGATACCAATCGAACAGTGGTTAGGCCTAGGGCCTAGGGAATCGCTGGGAGCAGTCGGGACAAGCAATGCTAAAGTCGGGAAAAGCCTGCGGGATTCGGGTGCAGCGCTTAAAGCACATGCATGCACCAATGCAAAGTCAATGGTGCGTAAAAGTTACACAAATAGAGTTTAAGGATATTTCAGCTGAACCTAGAAGGACAAAACTTTAGACACAGACCCTAGAGGTGTGTACCAGTGTGGGAACACCGGCGTTGCTGAGTTACCTCACCCATAGGGAGCGGGTGCATAGGGTCGAAATGGCGTCAGATATCGTCACGCAGGCTGATGGTGCTTGAAGCTGAAGATGCTGCAGGCGATGTGAAGGAGAAGTGTCCGGTGTGATCCAAGGGTGGATCAGAGTCGTAAAGTACCTGAAAGCAGAGGGCACAGAGTCTGGGTCACTCAGCAGGGCTCCAGGGTGGAACTAGGACGGAACCAGGCAATGTTGGGCGCAATCAGGTGGTTGTTGAGGAGCTTCTCTCCGCTGCCACGTGGGCTCTGGGGCATCTGTGATGTCCAGGAGTGGGTCACAAGCTGTCCCACGCAGGCTCTCACCGTCGGCGCTGTCGGCTTCAAGATCGGAGCAAACAACACTTGGCAAGAGCAATCCACGCGGGATTGGAAGATTGCTTCTCACTCGGACCAGGAGGGTCAGAGCGGGTGCTCCTTTTCAGAGGAGCGGGTGTCAGTCTGGAGCAATCAGAATCACAAGTCGTATTTCAGTTTTCATCGAGACAGGGGCCACAAGCCAGCTGGCAAGTGACCGGGCCAACGCATTGAGCCAAAGGAAGCAGAAGGGCCCCACGCAGCACTCGCCGAGTGTAGAGGGGTGAGCTTCGGTGCAAAAGTGGCTCAGGGCTGGGGATTCTCAAACCCCGGTGTACAGCTTCGAGGGTCACTCGTGGGCTGCACGGTCAGCATCTCGTGGTCTTTTCATGATGGCGTGCCCCATGCTTCCGGTCACCTCCATGGGTCTCAGCTCTGCAGGAACTGTGGATCGGGCTGTAAGAAGGCAGGCAAGCTTGATCTCGTTGATCTCTGTTGCTCGAGTTCCGGCAGGAACTGCAACAAAGCAGACATCAAGGTGCTGGATGGTGCCTGTTTGCACAGGGTGGTCAATCCTTGACCACAAGGGAGATTCTTCAGTCTTCTACGTTGAGTAGGATGTCGAAGGATCCAGATTTTCATTTCAAATGTTTCACCAGGATAATCTGAGTGCGTTGGCACTGCTCCCATTCTTATACCAATCTAGGGGGCTGGATTACCTGCTAGGTCCCCTCCTATGAGTGGGACCCAGGAAGGGGGTGGATACACCCCTTTCCCTTTGATCCAGGCCGCACTGGGACTGGGCCTGGTGTGCCCCAGAACCGGTTTGGCCGGATTATGCAAGGGGAAGCCTTGTGCTCCCCAGGCAGTGTCTGGTTTCTTTCAAACCTCCCTGCTACAATCCACTATCTTCTGTCTGGGGTGGTGTGACACCTCCCATGCGACAGGAAAGCCTTTGTCCAGGCCTCCTCGGCTGAGTTTCGGTCAGCAGCCGGAGGTCAGACTTGTGTCTATGGCAGAAGCATCCATTTTGTGGATCTGAGGCTCTTTTAAAAATCAGCAAAGTAGCATGTCGTCTCCCTTTAGAGGGGTGGAATGCTATCCCCATCAACAGGACTGTCGAGGGGATAGTATTCCAAATCGTATGACACCTTACACGACATGTTTTGATAAAGCCAAACCAAAGTTAGCATATAACCACGAGGATTATAATGCACTTAATAGTATATGGTATGGCATTATCCCGGAACAGCTTAGGGAATTGGTCCCGACAGCTGCAGACAGGCTCAGCTCATGCTAGAGCACCATCTCACATAAAACCAAGCACTCTGCCTCAAGGATTGTTAAGGCCTACCATAGGAATGACTGATAGGTATATATGTGTCCAGATAGGTTTAGATATAGGTATACTATATCTAAGCAAGGGGTGATTAAACTACCTTGCCCCAGCTGAGTGATCAGCCAGTTGTGTCAATTTTAGATAGCCAGCCAGGCCTGGTAGGCCTTGGATGCACCTATGCCCTGGGCACCTATAGTGCTCTGTACAGGGGCTGATGAGGTGACCCAAGCCAATCTAGTTATGCACCTAGGGTACATGATGTCCATTTTACAGAGAGAGCAGGTAGCCTGGGGCCCTGATTAGCAGGGAACCAGGCCAACTAAGTCGAAAACCAGCTAAACACAAGGCAAAAAATCTGGGGTAACCATAGTCAGGTAGCCACCTTCCTACAGTAGCCCCTTGCGCCGCTGGTGTGTAATGAGGCAGAATAAAGGTCAGAAAAGAGAAGAAAGAAGCAAAATAAAAGCAATGGCTCTCTTTCTAGAATGGCTGCACATTTTGGGGTAGATTGAGTAGCCCCTTGCTCCGCTGGTGCGTAATGAGGCAGAATAAAGGTCAGAAAAGAGAAGAAAGAAGCAAAATAAAAATCAGAAACGAGCTGAAAGAGGCAAAATAAAGGTCAGAAATGCACAGGAAGAGGATAAATAAAGGTCAGCAACAAGCTAAAAGAGGCAAAACAGAGGTCATACGTGAGCAGAAAAAAAGGCAGAAAATGAGCAGAACCCACTCAGGCACTCATGCACCCACTCACAGAACATCTCAGCCACTCAGACGCTCTCAGGCATAATAATTACTATTGTTGGTCTTTAGAAAGAAAGCAGTTAGTTGTATATTTGTAATAAATAACATTATCATTTTCACATTTTCACAGAATAAACACATGTAACATTTTTTTCAAGGCTTGTTTAATGCATACTTTTACATTTTTAGACATGTTTCTATTTAAAAATAAACATTTATATATTTATAAATAAAACAATGTTTAATACATTTGTATTATTAAACAAACAGTGAAAATCATATTGAAATACTGTTGTATATTTTACATTTCCCAGTTTTTTTCTGTAGTTTAACATTTTTTAACATTTCTTAAATTGTTTCATAAACATATTTTTAACATCGTTTTAACATAGTAATAATTTTCTACATTTCTTAATACATTTATTCAACATTTTGTTAACTTATTTTTTTATTCATTTCAATGGGAGACAGTCTTAATTTTAGTTTCATTTAGAGACCATTTTTTTTACTTCTACCTTCTATTTTGTAGTCTATTTGTGTCATGTTTAGTCTATGTTAGCGGATCCAGGTCGCGGTAAGGTGCTGCTATTCGTTTGAATAGGTAAGGCACTTTTAATTTTTGGGAGTTTTTTAGGCTCGTGGGGATTTAGAGGAGAGGTCTAGAGCTTAGTTATAGAGTTGTTTGTGAGATATTTGTATATTTTGTTTTATTTATTGTGTTTTTTATTAGTGTGTAGGTTTGACTTTTTGTATACTGTTTTAGTAATGCATTGATATGTTATTTTGTGTTATGTTACTTGCTTTCGGATGATTTAGTGTAATTTATATGTACGTTTGGGAATGTCATTTTTTTACGGGTTGGTTCTCTGTTTTACTTTGCAGGTTTTTGGGTATGAACGTGTACTTTGGCCATTGAGATTTACCTTTTATTTTTAATGAAATCTCTTTTTACTTATAACAAACCAATATTTTTAACTTTGATTTCCATTTTGGGGTTTCCAAGAGTGTTTCTTTTTTTTTTAACTATTTTTTGTGTTTTTTTAAGGTTCCTAGATGCTTTGAATTGCTATGAGGGATCTCTATTGGATTGGTTTTATTTTTGCTTTTTCTGGGCTTTTTGGGATAATATTTTTTCCATTTTTGGTGGATTAAACTTTTTGACTACTTAGAATCAGAGGATGATCTGCACCTACAGAACAGTAAGTCATATATATTTTATTTGTTTTGGTTGGCATATGTTGTATTTTATTATTTGTGTAATTAATATGTGATTGTTATTTTGAAATGTGCATTTTATGTGAGCCAATTATTTTATGTAGGGGATTGAGTTTGTTATGTGAGCTTTTTGGTCAGTGAGGTTTAGATTTTTAATATAAACCATTCATATATTATTTTAATATATCGGTATTATTTAAGATTATAAGTTCTTTTAATGTTTTGCTTGATGTGATAAAATATTATGTTTATTATTTATATAAAAAATGATTTGTCATGTTCGTTAAGTTTATGTTATAGCTTTTTGGGAGTTTTACAGGTTAGTATTTTTTCTATAATATACTTTTGGCTATTATTGATGAGTAATCTCAGTGCTTAATTTGTGCCAGTGGTTCCTGGTGCTTAGCACTGTCACTTAATTCTCAGGGCCGGGTCCTCATGCAACATTGGATCACTTTAGTTCACACGGGTATCCCTGGTGAACAGGTGATAATCACATGTGACTGCGCGCTAAAATAATTCAAATTGGACACCTCTTAAATATCCCCCTACTTTATTTTCGTAGAACTTGGAACTTGAAAAGCCCAGCTGAGGCTGTGAACTTCTACAAACAGTTTATAGTTTGTTTCTAAACCATGCCTGCTGGGCCCAGCCAAGCGATACCCAGGTCTGCAGAGACAAGAATGTTTTTGGGGAACTTTGTTTCCCTGAAACCGTGGCTCAGGACAGGTGCTGAATCCACACCCTACAAGGACGGGCACTGAGTGCGCAGGAAGCATCTCGGTGGGTAGCTGGTGGAGCTTAAGGTTTTCCGGCACGGTGTGAGCTCCAGAAAGATGACAGTGTGCTACCTATCTGGCCACATAGTGGCAGCACTAATGTCAATGATCTCTAAAGGGGGCCGCCTGGCAGTGGGGCCAGGGCATAAGGCAGCCTGCATAACCGTGCCCAGACCTGGCTCTGCCATTACTGCGCCAAGAGGAAACGTGCCCCAGCACTGGCACCACCGCTCTGTATGGAACACATGAATGGGGCGGGTTAGTGGGTAATTACCCATCAGGTGCAGGCAAATCTGCACGAGCCCACAATTGGCGACGTCCTACGAGCGCTGCAGAATTGGCAAGTGACCTTGGCCCGAGAATCCTGTTTGCAAGACACTGTGGTGCCCGCTATTGCCCCCGGGCCGTGCCTCGGAGACGCGGATGTGCCCGGGGTGGTTGCTGTTTGTTTCCCGCATTTTGGTGGGGGAGGCAATGTCTTGGTCTGCAGGCGGAAAGAGTTGCTGGAGATCTTTGACACGGGTGTATATGACTGCTGTGCACAATTTTTGTATTATCATCGGCGGATGAGATCTCATGGGTTGCTTCCATTGGCTATTCAGCGGCTGTTCCACGGCCCTTTCTCACCGCTTTGTTTTATGCCCGATACTTCGAAATACATTGTGGCGATAGCTAAGAAAGGACTGGGGTGAGCCTGGTTCTTAATCGGGAGGACTGCTGCTCGGAGCACGGAGTTCTGGACTTTCTCAAAATGTGATAATTTGTCAAATCCTTAACATGTATGGCTACCTGAAAACTTGCTAGTTTCGTTTTGGGCTGCACTAATTGTTTGTATGGGCGGGGGTGGGGGCCGTGCGCCCTGTTACATGGTATCCTCCCCCCTGGTTTCCCTTTTTCCCTTTTTATCTGTCCTTTTCCTTTTTCCCTATATTATCTTATTCTATATTTCGGGTTCATGTTTAGGGCGACAGGCACGCTGCCGGGGGCTGGTAGGCCATAGCCTTCTGCAGGGGTGCAGGGTGGGGTGGGTGGGAGGGGGTCTATTAGATAGTTATTTGTTTCTATGGCTCTTTTGTGTCCTTTTCTTGGGTCTCCATGTCTGTGCGTGATTCCCGCGGGGTGGATGACTGGGGGGAGGATTGGGTATTCCTACATAATAAGGTACTTTCAGGTTCTGCTTACCCTGACCTAACCGCCCCTCCCCTAAGAATGTTTGCTGTCTGGATTGTTGATCGCCAATATCGCCGTGGGGCGGGTACAGTAACTTCGAGTCCCCCTTTTCCTTTCTTCTAGTTCCCTTTGATTTCTTTTACTTTTTGGGTTGGGTTGTATAGTGATTGCAATTTTATCCGTCTCTCTGATGGTTTTTACTGTGATGAGAGTGATGTTATGTTTGTCCTTGGACACATGAGGTTACGGGTGGACACCACTGAAGAATACTTGCAAGGGCATCTATGGCCTGCATGCTTTGGACTTTTCTGATGACAGACTTACGGATTCCCTATTGAAATGTTGTTGGTATTGTTCCCCGCCATGTGCGCCAGGATGCCTTTTATACAACCGATCCTTTAATCTTTTAATATAAAAATTAACCTTCTCTGATCCTGTGCTGAGTGGTTCCATTCAGTTAGCATTGCGGACTCGCAGCATTGTGTAGTATTGTGTAACCACTCCATAATTCTATTGATGTTGGTGCTTTCCAGCTTGTTCTGTGGCCGGCCTCTGGGTTGTAGGCCCGTATTTGTATGCTACCATCTACGCAAATAAAGGTTTTCAAAAATTAAAAAAAAAAAAAGAAGCAACTAAAGTGTGATGCCTGTGGCAGGCCTCAGAGTACTTCAAACTAAAAGGCAGTAAGTAATGATTGTGTAATTTGCTACAAGTAGTGTGTGAAGTTACTCTGAAGCAAGTTGTGGAACATCAAATTTACGGAACGTCGAAATGTGCAGCCTGTGGTCCTGGTCACTCCTTCACTCTGCAAATAATAGGGCAGCCTGGTCTCTGCTGCTGAAGGCGTGACTCTCCATTGGTGATCAACCGTGTGCATCTGTTGTGTACACGTGTTAGAGAACAAAACGCATCTTAATGTCGCAACGTCTTTAAAAGATATAACTATCTGTGCCTGCAGATATACTGTGTGAGCTCATGGTCTTGCAGGGACAGACAAGTCTATGTGGAGTGTTCAGGTGTGGAGAAAACAGTAGGGCATCCTTCAGTCTGCTCTTGCCAGGGGACAAAAACAGGCTAAATTTAGAATATACACCTAATGGGTAAGTGAATGTGCTACATGTTCTCTCTGAAGCATCATTGGGCAAGAGCCGCTAAACCGTTTAACAGTTTTGGCTAAAAAACAAACATAAATGCAAAGAGCAACGACTTGCTTCACAGTACCATAAAAGAGGAACGTTGGCAATAACATGATATTTAAACTCCAGCAGTCTTCGTTCTTAAAAACTCCTATACTCTGTAAGACTTGAGAACATTTGCACAGAAAACAATCTCTTTTTTCAACACATTGGGACTTTTAACTTGAGGTGCTACTTAAGGCTGCTCTTCTCCCCATATGTTAATGGTGAACCTTGACAGTATTTGAATTGCCACACCAATAAAGAATCTGGGACAAAGTTAGGCTGGTGTGATTTTTGCCCCCCCCCCCTGCACTTTGAGTTGCTTAAATGTTGTGCTTTATGCGAGAGAGGTGGGTGCAGGACTCAGCTTCTCCTCTGTGAGCTTTAAAAATAGTGGCTTTCTTCACGGAGGGGTACAAATAACCTCCTGTGAATTAGATTACATGGATGGGGAAACTTTCTTTCAAATTTTTGGGTTGCTAGCTACTTTTCCGAGAGTAAAATATTGATAATTTGTTGTTGTTTTAAGAGTCTGCAAAGACCCAGATGTGCTACTGAATAGGACTTTAAACAAAACTGTATGTATTTATTTGTAACTTGACTCTTGTCTTTTATTACTTAATTATTAGTCAAGGATACTTAACTCTGCGCTCAACTCTTCTAAAAGTCCTTTCTAATTATATTTGCTTACTGAAGTATGTACATATAAGGGCTAAGCACAAAGCTAGAAGGATGTTCCTGCAGTGGCCGTATAATTCAATATTGTGAGTGCATCTCTAATGAATCAACACAAGTAGTGACAGAAAAAGAAAAGGTACCAACGAAATTCCTTCAAAAAATATATATTTTTTATTTACTTATTCTATTTTGTTTTTGTGGGTATAAATACATATACATTTTTAATCAGCGAATCTTCTTTATACAATTCATAAGGAATACACAAAGTGTCTGAAAAAATTCATAAAGGAAGACAAACAGTTTTAAAATCCATAACAAATTAATCGGAATTCCCCTGAAAGACAATCATACACAGCAACTCACTTACGTGCTAACAATCATACTACATTCATACCACATACACAGATGAGAGAAGGAACTGGATTCCAATTAGCAAGATGACTGCGCTAATATGGTGCAAGGGCTCCAAGGTGTAGTTGTTGGCCCTTGTGGCGGGTCTACGCGCGTTTCGGTGGACAAGCCACCTTCATCAGGACCTTGTACATCGAATTAGTGCAGATAACAGGGGATCAAATAAGAGAGTAGTTGGCCTAAAAAGAGAGAACAAACAAGTCTGTCACTATCACATCCACAACACAATTTTCTTTATAAGCATTAGTACATTCACTGTTGGGTAAAACCCATGGTTCATTACTCAAATGAGAAAGAAACAATCTACTTCTTAGGCAAGAGGCAAGAGAAATCTAATAGTATAAAAGCAAGATGTTCTATAGTTCCTGAGTAACGGGTCACACTATCTTATAATGGGGCACCAGTTGTGCAATAAGATGTCTTATTCTGCACGGGCTAATTATAAAGGTGCTCCATACAAAGGCATGTATAGTCATTTAGTCATACTCACAAAGTGATAGATCAGCTATCATCAGAAAAACAGGTTCTTTTGAAGGAGTAGAATGGTGGGGTCACTCGTATGGCACTGCATCTATAAAAAGGGCCAGGGGAGGCTGTTAAAAAAGGTTCTGATGAAGAGAAAACCATGGTATGCACGCATGGCCCCTAGTAGCTGGGCTTACCCAATTGCCAAGTCGGAGGTGCTGGGTGACCCTCAAAGCTTCATCTTGATGTCTTTTAAATATCAGATTCTGTATAGGTTAAGAGAGAAATGTATGAGATCCCTTGTAAGAGTCGTTTTTTGGGGGGGGCCTTAGTCTCCTAAATTAGCTGGGCTGCCCAAAATAGGTGCTAAAGAAAGGAAAAGACTATCTAAATATGTGGACCGTTTCCTGTGTCCACTAACCCAAAAATACACTTCTTATATCCGCGACACAGGGGATATCATCAACAAAATAGAAGGTTTACCATTCAACCCCGACACAGACATCCTAGTAACGCTCGACATTGAGGCACTCTACACCAACATTCCTCAAGGTCGAGCGTTACAAGCAGTTTCCACCCTGCTCAGGAGATACCCCTCTGACCGCCCTGATGCCTTCATCATCCAGTGTTTGGAGATTGTCCTTATGAACAATTTCTTTGACTACAATGGGAAAACCTACAAGCAGATCAAAGGGACATCCATGGGGGCTTCTTGTGCCCCCAGTGTAGCGAATACCTTTATGGGTGAGTGGGAACTGACAAACATCTTTAATGAGCTTGCACCTTTTTTTGAGAACGTTTCTGTCTGGAAGCGCTTTATTGATGATATTTTTTTTATTTGGAAAGGGTCGGAAGAGGAACTACAGACCTTCTACCTCTGGCTCAATGCCAGTGATACGAATCTGAGGTTCACTATGAACCTGAGCACTCAGCAGGTAGACTTCCTAGATATCAGCATTGTGGGCACTCACGGACAGATATCGGTCAGTCTCTTCAGAAAAAGTACAGCCAAAAATACCATTTTAGAATTCTCCAGCTTCCATCCTAATTGCCAAAGGGAATCTATACCTTTCGGCGAATTCCTGCGGATTCGCCGGAACGGTACAGATATGAGTTCATTCCATCGACACGGAGATGCCCTAAAAGAACGACTACTCAAACGAGGTTATCCACACCGCTTAGTGCGACAAGCCTATAAACGGGCTAAATATTTCGATAGATCAGCACTCCTACAAGGCAAACCCCAAAAGAAGCACGACCGGATCACCTGTGTGATCAACCACTCTACCCTGAATCACAAGTTGAGAAACATCATCAACAAAAACTGGAAGATTCTGAACTTGGATGACAGTAGCACTGCACTCCCTTTTCCTATGTTAGCCTACAGAAGAAACAAAAACCTAAGGGACATGCTAGTCCATGCGAGACCCGTGACCAGAAATGCTCACTTCAATAATCAACTCTCGATCACTGGTCTCCCTGCAGTTGTGGGGAATCATAGGTGTGGCGGTTGCCATGCCTGTGACTCAGCCCTTGTCTCAGACGTGGTAACTTATAATGAAAAAAAGATCAAATTACGCCACCTCACTAACTGTCGTAGCAGCAACATAGTGTACATCCTGTTTTGTGACTGTGGCCTAGCCTATGTTGGCGAAACAGGACGCGAGTTTCGCGTCCGTTTCAGCGAACATAAGTCCGCTATCAGGACCAGGAAACTCTCAGCCCCACTAGTAGTACACTGCATGGAGAAACTACACAAAGAGGATGAGATCAGATGGTCTATCCTGGAAAAGGTAGTTCCGAAAATGGGTCAGCCCATTGAAGTGACACGGAAAAAACGTGAGACTTTTTGGATTTTTTGGTTGGACAGTGTCAAGCGAGGACTTAATGAAGAGATATCTTGGTATGTCACCAAGTAAAGAATTCAGATCTCCTATCCTCGCCCCACTGCCCTTAAATTGTATCTTGATATGACCTGTTCTAGATTTAATTCGTGAGCTGGAATTTACTTGAGAATTCTCTCTTCATACTATATCTTTGGTACGCATCCTGCTTACCTTCGTCTAACTCACACCCCTTAGTCTTTTCTATTTTGTTAACTGATAGCACTTGACTCCAACATATTCCATGATGGGCCTTAATTGAATTTGATGGGCTGAATTGAACTTTATTCAACATATAACCCTTAATAATATTTGCATTTACGTTTCCTGGACGCAACTCTCCTTTATCATATCAGAACACATGTGTTGTGCTCTTAGATCGATTTTGTATGAGTTCGCCTGGCCAGGTACACCCAATATGGCCGCCACCTTGTAGTCCCTTGTCCTTTACCACGCTACCAGACTAATATACGAGGTCGATAGGCCAGGCACCCTCAACATGGCCGCCACGTTATAGTCCCTTGTTTATTTCCACAGTACCAGACTCTCGCGGCCTCTGTCCTTCTTCCGCGATATCTCAAACCTGTATCCATAGTATATATAATGACGGGCGTAAACAACGTCCGATCGAGATCCCTGGGGACGCGTAGCTGCTTGCACGCCACTCGTCGAATTCAAAGGTAATTATCACAGAAACCGCATGTTGCAACAGGGGTATGACGTAGTCTCTCACCCATTATGTGAGTTGGATCGAGCTCTGACACGATAGCGCTGACTATCCATTTAGTGAACTCAGATCAGTGGACCAGTTGCTCTCTCACGCGTTTACCCGCATTAACGGGGTACTCATTACGAATATCCCCCTTCTCGAACAGCAATCCCTAGCGTTATTTCTTGTTATCTTTTGTGTCTTCCATTCTATTTTTTGGTAACATTAATAAATTAGTGCACGTCACTTGACATTACCGTTTCTCACTTTGGTACTGAATCCCATACATTACCTTTGTCCTACAGGGTCGCGTTGGACTTAAAGTATCCAATTACCTCGCAGAGTGCCTGCCCTTCGGATAAATAATCGCCATTTAAAAATGTAAGTGCGGTATACAGCCTCTCTAGCCTAAAATGCGCATTTTAACTTAATGACACCCTTGCCGTCCCTAAACAAACGTATTGGTACCTTTTTCTTTTATCAGAAATCGAAATAACTTTGGAATTTATGCACTACGCGGACCTCAGTACCCTGGGACTCTATATTTAATAGGAGTACTTCTACAGAACCCACCATGTAATGGGAACATCTTGCCCACTTCGGTATGTCTTTTCCTTTCTTTAGCACCTATTTTGGGCAGCCCAGCTAATTTAGGAGACTAAGGCCCCCCCCCAAAAAACGACTCTTACAAGGGATCTCATACATTTCTCTCTTAACCTATACAGAATCTGATATTTAAAAGACATCAAGATGAAGCTTTGAGGGTCACCCAGCACCTCCGACTTGGCAATTGGGTAAGCCCAGCTACTAGGGGCCATGCGTGCATACCATGGTTTTCTCTTCATCAGAACCTTTTTTAACAGCCTCCCCTGGCCCTTTTTATAGATGCAGTGCCATACGAGTGACCCCACCATTCTACTCCTTCAAAAGAACCTGTTTTTCTGATGATAGCTGATCTATCACTTTGTGAGTATGACTAAATGACTATACATGCCTTTGTATGGAGCACCTTTATAATTAGCCCGTGCAGAATAAGACATCTTATTGCACAACTGGTGCCCCATTATAAGATAGTGTGACCCGTTACTCAGGAACTATAGAACATCTTGCTTTTATACTATTAGATTTCTCTTGCCTCTTGCCTAAGAAGTAGATTGTTTCTTTCTCATTTGAGTAATGAACCATGGGTTTTACCCAACAGTGAATGTACTAATGCTTATAAAGAAAATTGTGTTGTGGATGTGATAGTGACAGACTTGTTTGTTCTCTCTTTTTAGGCCAACTACTCTCTTATTTGATCCCCTGTTATCTGCACTAATTCGATGTACAAGGTCCTGATGAAGGTGGCTTGTCCACCGAAACGCGCGTAGACCCGCCACAAGGGCCAACAACTACACCTTGGAGCCCTTGCACCATATTAGCGCAGTCATCTTGCTAATTGGAATCCAGTTCCTTCTCTCATCTGTGTATGTGGTATGAATGTAGTATGATTGTTAGCACGTAAGTGAGTTGCTGTGTATGATTGTCTTTCAGGGGAATTCCGATTAATTTGTTATGGATTTTAAAACTGTTTGTCTTCCTTTATGAATTTTTTCAGACACTTTGTGTATTCCTTATGAATTGTATAAAGAAGATTCGCTGATTAAAAATTTATATGTATTTATACCCACAAAAACAAAATAGAATAAGTAAATAAAAAATATATATTTTTTGAAGGAATTTCGTTGGTACCTTTTCTTTTTCTGTCACTACTTGTGTTGATTCATTAGAGATGCACTCACAATATTGAATTATACGGCCACTGCAGGAACATCCTTCTAGCTTTGTGTATTTCTTTTTCCCTCGGTTCCTGGGCCACAATCTATTTGTTTGAGGGGGTCCCCTTGTTCATGTTGTACATATAAGGGCTAAGAACACCAGCTTTAGGAGATTCTGTTTATTTTTGTACCGGCCAGTATATTAAATGCCATTGATTCCATTAGTTGAAATTTATGTGCATAAGTTCATCAAACCATTGTATTACAATAAAATAACAATTAAAAACGAACAATTGTTCGTTAAAATTAAAATTTCTGATAAGGTGCAATAGTTTGGAGCCGTCATATGACTCGGGCAGTTGTGTTGCAAGGATTTCTGCCCATACACAGAACTATGCACAGAGACCTAGGACATTAGTGAATTGTGGTGTACCGGAAACTCACCTTCGTACCTAGAAAAACCCCAACCAGCTAGCATCAGTGTCACATTAGCTCTTCGTCCTATAGCAAAGTAACCAATGATTAGACAACCTAGAACATGCAACTTAGGACCATCTCAAGAATGGTGGGAAGCGAGAACACTCTTTTGTTATACTCTCATACCAGTCCACAACAGGAGTAAATAAGAGACATGGTAAGGTTAAAATATATTTTTTTTTTACGACGTGATATCATGTGCAGTATTTTAGCCAACATAAGCAGACACATGATTAAGAATAATATGGTCAGCATGGTTTCCATAAAATACAAAAGGAGGAATCATATTACAATGATGGTGAAAACAGGTCCTATAGCGCCTGCTTTTAACACCCTCCCTATATAGGAACTATGTATTATAAATAAGGCTCCCTGTTTTCAGTTTTTACAGATTTTTACAGATATATTCAGACAGAAAACATTTGTTTTCTTGTCTGTATTTATTTTTAAATGCAGCTAAAAACGGAAATTGGGTTGCTTTTTGAATAATTTTAAGTACTGTCTGCCTTGACTGCTAGGTCAATGGCAGTGTGGATTGATAGGTAAAGGTGTTAAAAAAAGAAAGGAATTTTAGTTAAGAGGATTTAACAACAGTAGATATGCACAAGGTTGATACTGAAATGTGCATACTTTCACATAAGTGCATTGATTTTCCTTTTGCAGATGTTCACAGCATTGAAACTTGGCAGGCATTCAAGCATGAGCGCATATTTGTTGGTTAAATAAATGTGGAAATATACTCATTTCAGCTTCATTCCTACACAAAACCCAATATAAATATGGATAAACACGGATAAAATTAGCAAAAAATAAATATGGATAAATACAGACGGAAATTGCACAAAAATAAGTAACAGGAAACCGGAAGCCCTAATTATAAACTAAAGAGGGTCTCTTGGGCTTGTTTTGGGGACCCCATTACCTTTCCGCTCAGTAAGTGTAAATTACATCTGGATCAGCATAGTCTCTCTGCATCCCTGGAAACGAGAATCTTCCAAGTGTGTGAAATCATGGCGAGTGTGTGATTATAAGGACGCCAGAATCTTACTTGGCTCACAGCTGCCAAACTGTTGTGTCTAGAGAGTGTTACATGGACATGTCGAAAAACAGCTAACATGTTTTGATAACCTTGACGGCTCAGCACTCACTGTTCAGACTAGGGGCATGATGTAAGTCTAGAGATGTCGAAAAACAAACCTTTTCTCATGTGTAGACCTTCGTAAAGGCTAACGTACAAAAACAGCTATGCAGTGTCGTGTGCAAAAGGAGCAAAAGGTAAAATGGCGTTTAAACTTCTAATAAGCCATGCTAACATAACTTGCACGCAAAGCAGGCCCTAGGCCATACTACACCCTCCCGTGTTTGGGGAACGCACAATAAAAGGGGCAAGATTCTTAGAAAGCAGAGTTCAAGTTCGAATGAGACAGAACCAAGTTCAGGAATTTTGCTAAACTTGATAATTGGGAGTAAAACTCGAATCAAAAAGAAACCAACTTAGTGAAAACAATCAGGGGTGACCATGGTGTGAAAAAATACCTCAAAAATTAAGAAAAACATTAAGGCAGTACAGGGGGAGAAAAAAAGAAAATTCCTCGCGAATTCAGTCCGTGTCTATGAACCAGAAAAAGTCACACTTCAATCCAACAGCGTATAGGCACCATACGTCGCAACTGCCTCCAATAGGAAGTCGTTGTCATCATCCATGAACATTTCAGCCATCCAATTAAGTAACGGAAATGAACATACATGCTCTTCGATTGCCGGAGCCTTTAGCACCATCAGAGGACAACTCAGGCTTACTTCAATGTAACTGCGCACCAGAAAGTCATTGCAGCAGTCCAAATGTTCCAATTTCCTAGAACCCCATGAGCCGCTGTGCAGGCCTTAATCCCGAACTAGAACAATCTATTTCATGAGCAACTAAGGGACTCATTAGTAGATTAAAATCTAGGTCAGGAGACACCGTGTTGCAGAGACACAAATGCAGGGCTCATTTAAATCCACAACTCAGGCAATGGAAAACAGGCTACACGCAAGTGAAGAATGAGAACCGGAAAGATAAAGCAAACAGAGGGTTGCTGAACTGTTCCTATGGAAAGGGAGGAATTAGGTATGACTGGCGTGACCGGAGGTGTACATGTAACACCTTAGGGCATCCATTTTGTTGGATGTATTTGCCTCACACACCCAAAAAGGGTATCATGCTTCATCATGGGCGTTGCTCCTCGTCGGGGAGGCGGTGCAATCCCCGACGGGCTCACCTCGGAGAGGGGCTCTTTGGCGGAGATCTTTTGTATGCAACTGCCTTATGGTGAAGTGCGGGTGTGTGGGTGGGGTAGCGAGTTGCCTGGAGGAGTGATTTAAAATGTAGCAGGGGGTGCCGGAAACCACTTTATTCTGGGGGTCCCCCTACTGCAATTAAAAGCGTGAAACTAGCTCGCTAGGTATCGACAAGTTAGGTAGAGTGACCCTAGAGGAGACTAGAAGAAGGATTGGTCGACATGTTTCTCGCGTTGGGTTGTTTACCCGCGATTCATCAGGACCAGGTAATGGTGAAAACTATGTAAAATAAACAACATGCTGGTGTCATGTGTATAGTGTGGGTATAGTTTACCTCTGTGGTTAATCCTATGCCTAAACAACAGAGTGAGAAAACTCTGACATAATTTGCCTACAGAATAGGTGGTGACTGAATGTTGAGTCTTAAAACAGGGATCTTCTCTAACCTCTGTATAGCCAGGGGTCATACCCAAAAAACGGTGTTGGCAGGAATCTGTACTTTTTTGCCATAGCAACCAGCATTCGGGATTAATGCTGGAGACATTAAAAGAGGAATTTTTCAACAGGGCTTGTAAGTCACTTAGGGAAGTACTGGTATAATTATTCCAATGGGCAAATTCACCCAAATTAGGAAATGAAGGAGCATTTAATTTTTTAGAAGTATCCAATCCAAAGCAGGTGGTTTGTGAAATAGTGGCATATAGAAACAACATATGGTTTAGGATGAGACATGCACAATGCAAAGCCTCAGTGCCTGGCACTTGCCAACTTTTAGAACCCCAAACAGATTTAAGATCAATAGTATCTTTCCACAGTTCGTAACCCCCAACAGCCAACTGGTTAATAAATGACTTCGAATAGAGTAATTTAGTGTGGATAAGTCTAACCTTGGAAGAGGACTTCTCAGTCATCTTAAAATAAAATGCATTAGCGTTTGTTTGGTTAAAATCAGTAAAATAAGAAAACTTTTTCAAAAATGTTTTCGAGCTGCCTTCCACAGGTGCGGGACAGTGCTCCCACTGTGTGTAGTTAACCACATTTCTAAATGAATTTGTCTTATACAGAAAGTGCTTGCCATAATACTGGTAACAGTACAAATCACCATAATTTGCAGATTCCAAATATAAATCTTCAGCATCGAAAGCAGCATAGTATTTCAAGTCAGAAAACAAAGCCTCTACGGCTTTGACGTCCCAATCATCAGAGCGAATATTTTGTTTAACCACATCCACCATAGAAAGACGGAGTACATTGGGGACATTAATAACCTCTGTGGGCCCAAGTATCTGGAACTTTACAGCATCCCATATACAATCCCATCTAAAACGGGCCAAGCGGTTATATTCACAAAAGTCTGGTCCCTCTTCATGATGTGAGAAGAGGAGTGGGGAGCCAAAGTTCCATCAATCAGTCTAATTGAAGTTCTTTCTTGAACATAGTGTCCATTTATAAAATGAAAAAAATACACCACACATCCGATGGACATGAATAAAAAATTGTAAAGAGTACCAGCCAAATGTAAGTCCAAGGGGGAATCAAAAAATGTTTTTTAAACCAGGAAGCAAAAATCGAAACTTCTGAAGGTGACTTAGATGTGGACAAGCCAGTGTCAAATGAAATACGGGACTGATTAGTCACACGGGTCCCCAAATCAGGCATAGACAAGTTAGTGGGGTAAGTATATTCCGTGTCATTAAGAGGATCACCAGCAGGTAGATTCAATAAAGGATTCGTAAGGGGACTCATTTCAATGACAACATCAGGCCCGATGGCAAGATCCGGGGCCAAAACAGAGTGTCGCACCATTGCTGGACAAGAAACCGCAGGCGTCATACTATATAGAATCGGCCACCCTGTGTGGTTTGACATTGTCGCTGGAGATGAACCTGTTCCCCTTTCGCCTAGGAAGAGATGATAAAATGATTGTTCTTGTACCCTGCACGCCAAGCACGGCAACTGGAGCTCGATAGGAAGGACCAAATTCTTTCTTGTTGTCGATCTTCTCTCGTACCAGTTCTCCAACTTGGGGTAGCCAGCCGACTACCGGAATCTGCAATGCAGCATCTGATGTGGAGGTCAAGTGTTCCTTTGCAAGACTGTCTCTGGTCTTTTGTAGGTTCTGCAAAACATTAGAATGTTCATATACGTCAAAGGATGCGGCTGCCGCCGCAATGTCTGGACCATCAAGGTCCGGGACAAACATTTTGATGCCAAAGAGCATTTGGTATGGAGTCCACCCACCCAGAGGGTACACAGTCAAAATATCGAGTTGGAAATTTCGACCTACCATAATATCGAGTCTGAAATATCGAAGGAGCATAATATCGAAGGCAAGAATATCGTAGGACAGAATATCGACCCAAGGTAAGTAATATCGAAATTCTTAATATCGATGTAAGTAATATCGAAGTTAGTAATATCGATAGCATATATATCGATGTTACTAATTTCGATGACACTAATATCGATATTTGTATTATTTTATAGTTTTTTATTATGTATGTGTTATATGTTTAACTTAAGTATTTAAAATAATTACTATTATATGTGTATTAATTTGATATAAAAATAAATTAATTTATAAGAAAATTGTATGTTTTAGTACCGGAGCGGGTTGTGGGTTTATAGGGGAATAGGGTGGGAAGTAATTTAATTATGTTAAATTGATTATTAATTAGTAGGATTTATTAATAAATTATTATTAATTGGTAATTATTTGAAAATAATAGGAAAATAATTTTAAATAATTTATTAATTGATATATATGTTCTGTAGCGGGTTGTGGGTTTATAGGGGAATAGGGTGGGAAGTAATTTAATTATGGTAAGTTGATGAATAATTAGTTGGATTAATTAATTAATTATAATTATTGCTAATTATTATTAATTAATTGAAGGAAAAAAAATTAATTGATTAATTGATATATATTTTCTGTAGCGGGATGTGGGTTTATAGGGGAATTGGGTGGGGAGTATTTTAATTATAGTTAATTATTTAATAATTAGTAGGAATTATAAAATACATTTAATTATTTGGCAATTAATTTTAATTAATAGTTAATTAATTTTAAATAGTTTCTAATTAATTTTCATTAATTCATAAATGGATAAATGTGTTATGTTGTGGGTAGTGTCAGGATCTACCAAATGCGCCTACCTAATTACTGGAACTACATCTCCCAGAATTCCTGAGAGGGGGCGTGGTACTATATAAGCAGGGCGGACCCTCTACACTCTGTTTGTGATTTTGTTAACAGCAGTGTTTTTTGGATACATGAGATGTGTGCTGTGTTTGTCTTCTCTCTGAAAACAGCAGAGATAGTTTAGTTCCTGTTCCCAATTCTTTTCCAGCGCGAGTGGAATAGGAAACGCGCTTTGGACAAAGGTTTACTGGGTCCTACCAAGTAGCGGGTGGGTTGCGCTTTCTGTTTGGTTTTCTTTTCCTGGCGTTCCTGTTGTCAGCACCTTTTAGGTGGCTGGAGAGAGATTCACACGGAGGAAGAACGGACCGGGACTACACTGTACAAGCACTGTGAGTTATCGAGCAGCGCGTGAATTCTAACGCGTTGCTGGAACAGTATTGAAGCGTTCTTCATAGGCGGCTATCAGTTACCCGGCGAAGAGTAATTTAGGCGCTGCAGAGTGTTACTGTGGAATACTTGTTTCTGATATACAGTGAGAGCGGAGTATAGTGGGTGCAACTTTCCTGCTTACTACCGTTACGAAGTTAGGCACTAGTGTCTTCCGAATCAATTGCCAAAGCGGAAGGTAGTGGGGGAAGCCTACACCTTGCCGTGTTTGGAGCTGAATTATTAACGGACACTGTGATTGTGGATTTGAGAGCGGAAGACTGTAGTAGGACGCTACGTCTTGCCGTTTCCATAAAGGATTAAATTGGTACATTCCTAAAAGGAGAACGAGTCTCTCAAGAGACTGGTTTTGTTTTGGATTCACAAAGGTTGTTGGATATACACACGTTTATTTTTGAGCACAGTACAAACACAAGGCATGGTATGTACAAATCCACTAGAGAGTATTGAATCTCGGTTCTATGAGATATTTGAGAGTAACTGGTGTTTATGTTCCTTAGGGACTAGTGTGGCAGTTATCCATATTCAAGATACAGGGAGGAGGTGGAGCGCACTTCTTCTGTAAAGGTGAAACTCTAATTATACGTAGTGAGAATGAAATGAGAGTAGGATTTCCCTGTGAGCAATTATAACCTGTATGCTTGTTTTCTTGTCTTTCAGCTATCCCTTCCCTGCAGTCCCTTTCCGTCCCCTCCTTGTTCTGTTTCCTTTTTATTTCCCTCGCCCTATCCCTCGAACACGCTGTGTTGTTAGTACAGGCGTGTTGGTGAGATCGGGAGGTGGAGTTATATGTACAACAATCGGATCCGGCAGTGTGGAGTCTGACAGAATCACGAACCCACGAATTGCATTTTGCCTGGTCCGGTAGGGGTACATATGGCCACCTTGGATGATGTGTTGAGGGCTCTGGTGTTGGTCCAACAAGAACTGGCAGCGTCCAAGGCGGAGGCTGTGGCTCTTAAGGATAGGGTTGAACAGCTATCCAAAAATCCTTTTTCTACGGGCCCTTCTCAGATTCAGGTTACTGTTCCTCCCCCTATTCCTTTAGCCACCCCAGAACGGTATGGGGGGATCTACGCAAAACACAAGCATTCATGACTCAAATCATGCTCCATTTCTCCTGTAAACCAGCCTCATTTCCTACGAACCATTCCAGGGTGGCGTTTGCTATCTCTTATTTGGTGGAGGACGCTGCCAATTGGGCAGTCCCTCTGGTAAAAAGAGATGATGCCATGTTGTCCAACTGGACCGCGTTCAGGGACGAATTTGAGAAAGTCTTTGACAGGAGGGCCACTAACTTCAGCGCAGATAAAGAGTTATTGTCCCTGCGTCAGGGTAGGAGTGACTTGATTACTTATCTAACCACGTTCAATCGGTTAATAGCTGAAACAGACTGGCCAGAGGGCAAAAGAATGTCCTTGTTTTATCAGGGGTTGAGGGATGAATTGAAGGATGCTGTGGCCCACATAGATCCTCAACCCACTACATGTATAGACATGGTGAACTTGGTATTGAGATTGGATGGTAGGCTGACTGAGCGGAGTGGGGATCGGAGAAAATGGGACAGGGGTTATGCCCGTAATGTGAGTTTTCCTTCTAGGGCTTTGGGTTCTGCAGAAGCTGGGGCAGAGCCGATGGAAATAGGAGCTATAAGACCCCCTTTGTCCAAAACAGAAAGAGAAAGCAGAAGGGTACAAGGCCTTTGTATGTATTGCGGGAAGAAGGGTCACTATGTACGAGAGTGCCCTTCTAAGCCCAAGACAACTAATACATGGAACAAAAATCAACGGGTGGCTGTTTCCAATACTGCTAGAGAGGGTGACGAAGGTTTGGTATCCTCGCCTAAAACGGAGGAGAACCCCGATTGGAAGCTAACATCATTGTCTTCCTCTGGGATAGGGGAAACAGAATCCCGCCTGGTGCTGGTTATGACATTGGAGTGTGAGAAAAAATCCCATCAAGTAATGGTCATGTTGGACTCAGGGGCCACCGGTAATTTTATAGACAATGGGTTGGTGGCTCGTTTGATGACACCTAGGGTACCCAGAGGCAATCCAGAGGAGGTTTTGGCCGTCGACGGACAGCCCATTAAATCAGGTCTTATAACGGAGAAAACCGCAGAAGTGGAATTGTCTATTGAGGTGTCAGAGGGAAGGCACGTGGAAAAGGTGGAGTTGAACATAATAGACGCTCCGCAATATGAGATAATTCTGGGGATGCCTTGGTTCACCTTCCATAACCCTTCCATTGACTGAAAATCACGCACTGTCCATTTCTCTTCAGGGTTTTGCAAGGAACATCTGGTGCCTTATGTATCTTCCCCAGTAGCAGTGTTAGCCTTACAGTTCATGGTGGCTACTGCCGCCGAGAAGAAGGTGGATCTTCCGAAACAATACGAAACCTTTCAGGATGTCTTTAGCGAAAGCAAAGCTGAAAAGTTACCGCCACATAGACCATATGACTGTCGGATTGATCTGGTGGACGGGGCAGTGATTCCTACGTGTCGAGTATATGCTTTGTCTGTTCCTGAAACGGTGCACTTAAAGGAGTACATCGAACATTATGAAAGTATAGGATTCATAAGACCTTCACGTTCCCCAGCTGCCTCTCCCCTTTTCTTTATAGCAAAAGCGAATGGGGATTTGAGGGCATGTGTGGACTACCGCGTTTTGAATAAAAACACCATCCGTAACCGGTACCCTCTCCCCCTCATTACGGTGTTGATTGATCAAGTGAGGGAGGCTGTGATCTATACTCGCTTGGACTTGCGAGGAGCCTATCACTTGGTCAGGGTTCGTGAGGGGGATGAGTGGAAGACGGCATTTAAGACGCGGTATGGCCTATACGAATATCTAGTCATGCCATTCGGGCTATGTAATGCCCCTGCGGCATTTCAGTTCCTAATCAACGATGTTCTGAAAGAATTTATTGACTCATTCGTTGTTGTTTACATCGATGACATCTTGGTGTATTCTATGGATGAAGGTAGTCATGTGGAGCAGGTATGCAAGGTACTGACTAAGTTGAGAGAGCATAGTCTCTTCGTGAAACTCAGTAAATGTGAGTTTGGTGTGTACAGTGTGGAATTCTTGGGGGTGATGATCAGTCCTTTGGGGTTGCAAATGTCTGAGCGCAAGGTGGAGGCAGTGAGAGATTGGCCAGTACCGAAGAATGTGAGAGAAGTCCAGAGTTTTCTGGGCTTCGCGAATTACTATCGGCGCTTTATTTTGGATTTCTCGTTACTGGCGGTGCCCATTACAAAACTTCTGAGAAAGGGAGGGCCTTTTGAGTGGACATCTGCAGCAGGGGAGGCTTTCCAAACTCTTAAGTCTTCTTTCACTACTGCCCCTGTGCTGTCACATCCCAATTTAGAACATCCCTTTGTGGTAGAGGCGGATGCTTCGGATGAATCTATCGGGCGGTGTTATCTCAGAGGGATGTAGGTACAGGGCAGTTGCACCCAGTGGCCTTTCTGTCAAAGAAATTGAGTTCGGCTGAACTCAATTATACGATAGCGGAAAAAGAATTGCTATCAATAAAGCGAGCTTTTCAGGAATGGAGACAATATCTATGGGGGGCTCTGCATACCATCACAGTGTACACTGACCATAGGAATTTGCAATTTATGTCATCTGCCAGACACTTACCACAAAGGCAAATGAGATGGACGCTCTTTTTTGCAGAGTACAACTTTGTGGTCACCTTCCGCCCGGGGTCTGAGAATAGGAAGGCCGATGCCTTATCTAGACAAACCATGCCAGCGGAATGCGTGGAAGAGAAACAGGCTATCATACCTACAGGGAAGGTTCTGTGTGTGGTGAGAGCTGAGACTTTTTTGGATGACGTGAGAAGTCATCAGTATCCGGGAGGATGGGGGTCATGGGCTCATGGCATAGTGGATAGAAAGGTGAGAGACGGGTTGCCCTTCTTTCAGGATAAGTTGTTCTTGCCCTCGATACCTTTGCAGAAGAAGGCTTTTGGCTGGTGTCATGAGGGAGAACTGGTGGGACATCCTGGTATACGTAAAACCCTCGATACCGTCCAAAGGCATTTCTGGTGGGCTACCCTGATCAAGGACGTTTCTGAGTGGGTGGCTCGTTGTGATGTTTGTGCTAGAGCCAAGGGAATAACCACTAAGAAAGCCGGGAAACTTATTCCCATGCCTACCCCCAGTCAACCCTGGCAGCATATTAGTCTGGATTTTGTGTCGGGTCTTCCGGTGGATAAGGGTTTTTCAGCAGTGTTGGTAGTTGTAGATAGCCTCACCAAAATGGGACACTTTATCCCTTGTAAGAGTCTTCCGAATGCCAGCCAAACTGCACAATTGTTAGCCAGCAATGTAGTCTGTTTGCACGGTATCCCCAGGGTGATTGTGTCAGACAGAGGGCCGCAGTTCATTGCACGTTTCTGGCGCATGTGGTGTCGTGCCCTGAATATAGAGTCCAATCTGTCCACCAGTTTCCACCCCCAAACAGACGGGCAGACAGAACGTTTGAACCAGACGTTAAAGAAATACTTGAGATGCTTCTCTAAAGAAGCTCACGAATCCTGGGTGGATCTTTTGTGGATGGCGGAACTGGCCTACAATAACGCTTGGCATAGTTCAACGGGGATGTCGCCCTTCAAAGCTAATTTCGGTTTTGATGCTAATACCTTGCCGGTTGACATACCCGCTGATCTCTGTGACCAGCCATTCGGTTAAAGAAAGGGTCTTGATGTTGAGGAAGGTACACAAGGGGGTGCAGGTACATTTGAACAAGGCAAAGGAGGTATACAAGAAGTGGGAGGACCGCCACAGGATGGAGAGTCGTCAGTATGTGGTGGGTGATAAGGTTTGGCTGTCTACAAAGAACATTAAGTTTAAGTTGCGCAGTGTGTTCCACCCGAGATACATCGGCCCTTATCCCATTGTGAAACAGGTGAATCCCGTAACTTACAAGCTGAAATTGCCAGGATCAATGCGCATACACCCAGTGTTCCATGTACAGTTGCTGAAACCTGCGCTTACATCTCGCAGAGCGGTCCCTCCACCAGTGTTATGTGATGGGGGTATGGAGTACGGGGTGAGGAGCATTAGGGACTCCAAGTGGTGCAGGGGTGTTCTAAAATACCTGGTGTCATGGAAGGGGTATACAGCAGAAGATGATTCCTGGGAGCTTAGCTCGGATGTGCATGCTCCTGCTGCGGTGCGTTCTTTCCACAGGAGGTTCCCTGCTAAACCTGGCCCTAGAAGGCGCTAGGGACGGGGACATACTGTCAGGATCTACCAAATGCGCCTACCTAATTACTGGAACTACATCTCCCAGAATTCCTGAGAGGGGACGTGGTACTATATAAGCAGGGCGGACCCTCTACACTCTGTTCGTGATTTTGTTAACAGCAGTGTTTTTTGGATACATGAGATGTGTGCTGTGTTTGTCTTCTCTCTGGAAACAGCAGAGAGAGTTTAGTTCCTGTTCCCAATTCTTTTCCAGCGCGAGTGGAATAGGAAACGCGCTTTGGACAAAGGTTTACTGGGTCCTACCAAGTAGCGCGTGGGTTGCGCTTTCTGTTTGGTTTTCTTTTCCTGGCGTTCCTGTTGTCAGCACCTTTTAGGTGGCTGGAGAGAGATTCACACGGAGGAAGAACGGACCGGGACTACACTGCACAAGCACTGTGAGTTATCGAGCAGCGCGTGAATTCTAACGCGTTGCTGGAACAGTATTGAAGCGTTCTGCATAGGCGGCTATCAGTTACCCGGCGAAGAGTAATTTAGGCACTGCAGAGTGTTACTGTGGAATACTTGTTTCTGATATACAGTGAGAGCGGAGTATAGTGGGTGCAACTTTCCTGCTTACTACCGTTACGAAGTTAGGCACTAGTGTCTTCCGAATCAATTGCCAAAGCGGAAGGTAGTGGGGGAAGCCTACACCTTGCCGTGTTTGGAGCTGAATTATTAACGGACACTGTGATTGTGGATTTGAGAGCGGAAGACTGTAGTAGGACGCTACGTCTTGCCGTTTCCATAAAGGATTAAATTGGTACATTCCTAAAAGGAGAACGAGTCTCTCAAGAGACTGGTTTTGTTTTGGATTCACAAAGGTTGTTGGATATACACACGTTTATTTTTGAGCACAGTACAAACACAAGGCAGGGTATGTACAAATCCACTAGAGAGTATTGAATCTCGGTTCTATGAGATATTTGAGAGGGAGAAGGTGGAGCGCACTTCTTCTGTAAAGGTGAAACTCTAATTATACGTAGTGAGAATGGAATGAGAGTAGGATTTCCCTGTGAGCATTTATAACCTGTATGCTTGTTTTCTTGTCTTTCAGCTATCCCTTCCCTGCAGTCCCTTTCCGTCCCCTCCTTGTTCTGTTTCCTTTTTATTTCCCTCGCCCTATCCCTCGAACACGCTGTGTTGTTAGTACAGGCGTGTTGGTGAGATCGGGAGGTGGAGTTATATGTACAACAATCGGATCCGGCAGCGTGGAGTCTGACAGGTAGTGGTTTTATAGGGAAATATGGTGGGAAGTAAAGTTAATTTAATTAATTAATAATGTATAAAAACTAATAATATTGTTAATAATATAATTGTTAATTAATTATTAATTGGTAATTAAATATTATTAAATGGTATTATTTTACATTTATTTCAGGTAACATATATTTTTGTAAGCATGTGTTTTATAATTAAGTATAGGTATAGTATATGGTTTATATTTATTTATTTATTTATTTATATTTATAACTAAAAGAATCGTTTATTTCTAAGTATGTTATTTTAACCCTTATACTATCCAACACTTTCCCTTCTGTTGCACGCACTGGAGTTGGAATAGTATTTTTTACTCCTACGCTATCCAACGCTTTCCCTACTGTTGCACTCTCTGGAGTGGGAATAGTAATTTTTACCCCTACGCTAGCCAATGCTTTCCCTACTGTTGCACTCTCTGGAGTGAGAATAGTAATTTTTACCCCTACGCTATCCAACGCTTTCCCTACTGTTGCACTCTCTGGAGTGGGAATAGTAATTTTTACCCCTACGCTATCCAATGCTTTCCCTACTGTTGCACTCTCTGGAGTGGGAATAGTAATTTTTACCCCTACGCTATCCAACGCTTTCCCTACTGTTGCACTCTCTGGAGTGGGAATAGTAATTTTTACCCTTACGCTATCCAACGCTTTCCCTACTGTTGCACTCTCTGGAGTGGGAATAGTAATTTTTACCCCTACGCTATCCAACGTTTTCCCTACTGTTGCACTCTCTGGAGTGGGAATAGTAATTTTTACCCCTACGCTATCCAATGCTTTCCCTACTGTTGCACTCTCTGGAGTGGGAATAGTAATTTTTACCCCTACGCTATCCAATGCTTTCCCTACTGTTGCACTCTCTGGAGTGGGAATAGTAATTTTTACCCCTACGCTATCCAATGTTTTCCCTACTGTTGCACTCTCTGGAGTGGGAATAGTAATTTTTACCCCTACGCTATCCAACGCTTTCCCTACTGTTGCACTCTCTGGAGTGGGAATAGTTATTTTTACCCATACGCTATCCAATGCTTTCCCTACTGTTGCACTCTCTGGAGTTGGAATAGTAATTTTTACCCCTACGCTATCCAATGCTTTCCCTATTGTTGCACTCTCTGGAGTGGGAATAGTAATTTTTACTCCTACGCTATCCAACGCTTTCCCTACTGTTGCACTCTCTGGAGTGGGAATAGTAATTGTACCCCTACGCTATCAAACGCTTTCCCTACTGTTGCACTCTCTGGAGTAGGAATAGTAATTTTTACCCTTACGCTATCCAACGTTTTATATAATTAATTGTAAAAATATTAAATGTATATTTCATTTTTTATACTACTTACATTTTATTTATGTTATTGTTTTATGTTTGTAAATGTATTACTAATTTAGAATATATTTCATTAATTTATAAATTAGTAAAATAATTATTAATAATTATTGTTCAGTACATAGATATTATATATTTACTGTATATATTTAATTCATGTATTATTAATATATATGTATTATTTATTAATTTTAAACATTATTAGATACTTTTAAATATGTATATTTTATTTATTAGTGTTATATACTTAATTTTACATTTATATATTAAAAGAAAAAAAATCGATATTTTTAACATCGATATTTTTTACATCTATATTATTTTTTCGATATTTTTGTACTTACCATGTTGTAGATAGGATGTCGATATTTTTGCCTTCGATATTGTTGACTCGATATTCTTGTAGGCCGATATTTATGAGGTCGAAATTCTGTCAGTGATCCCACCCAGAGACCTTCTAGGGTGAATTTTTAGTGCACGTTGTGCGCTATTGAGGTGGTTAAGCCAGTCTCTGCCAGTACCTAATACCTTCACTGTCAAGGATTGTTTCTAGTCATGGTTCATCCGCTCCACAACACTATTACCCTCAGGCCGGAATGGAGGTGAAAATTTGACCTGGACCCCCAATGAAGCCATGGCATCCTTGTACCCCTTAGAGTCGAACGCTGGACCCTGGTCCGAATGGAAGGTACCACACGCAAAAATTCCCACAAAGACACGCAAATCCCTTACGACAGTCCTGGAATCAGCACTCTTTTGAGGCCACAGCCACACAAAGCGTGTGCAAGAGTCAACTGCTACTAAGATGTACTTATATGCAGTATCAGATGAGAAAGGGCCGTAGTGATCTAAATAAACACACGCAAGTGGTTTATTAGATATGTACAACTGAGTTTGTGGCTGGCGTGCGGCAGAAGAAGATTTAATTTGCTGACAAATGTCACATTGAAGGACAAAATCACCATTTGTTTGTACAAACCCTGCCACAAATATCGTTGCTGGAGAAGAGAAACAGTAGCTGACACGCCAGCATGCAATGAAGCCATCCCAGCGTGAGCTGCTGTAATCAAAGCGTGCCTGCGGTCCGCATTGGGTATTAACCTGTCACCAACGTCGTTAATTCTCACATAAGGAACTTTATCAGGGCTTAAAAGATAAGAGTATTTATTAGGGAAACCTCTAAGGTAATTACCTCCCTTCTCTGTTGCAGCAATAGCTGCCAAGATGTCATCATCAATCTTACTTTTGGAATGTGCAACTGCTGCTACTGCATATGTTGCAACTGCTGTCTTCGCAGCCTCATCTGCGAGACAGTTGCCAACAGCGTGAACTCCAACACGCTGGTGACCCAGAGTATGAATTACAAAGACAAGTGGCAGCCGTTCTTTAAGCTCAGCCACTCGAACCCAGATCATTTTATGTTTTATTGCTCCCCTTGGAGTCACAATAATCATTTTGAGTCCAAAAGGGTAGATTGTCATTGTAGGATTGAACACAGTAGTAAGAGTCACTTACAATTAGAGTGGTCACACTGGGGTCCGTGTACTCCAATGCAAGCATCAGAGCTTTGCCAATTGGGCGGTACGGTCCCCTAATGTCTGAACATACACAACATCAGACTTGAATTCACCATCCACCATAGTACCAACTACAATTGCGCAGGCCGAAGAATATGCGTGCTTTGGACCATTAGCCGCTTGCGCGCTGCCATCAGTGTAAATGATACAACTGAAATCCTCAAGTTGGCGCATAGTCAGAGGAGCATGGTGAACAAATTCATATTGCAAGTACTCTTGAGTCTGCAGTGAGGAATCAAAAATGAACGTGACATCCGGAGATGTCAAGGACGTGCCCCATGTATCCACTGAGGGTGCAAAGCTTTGGAATTTGGTACACTGGCTTTCGTCACTGCCTCTAAGGCAGGATACGGAGTAACAACCAAAATGCGTTTTCCCTGCGACAGCGCACAGTCCTTAAGAATCGCCATTTGCACTGCTGTCAAAACTTTTTCCACAGTGGAAAACCACAACTCAGCCGAAGTGTACAAGTGTGACTTGTAAGCGATAGGGACTGTGTAGTTAGTCCTAGTTCATTGGTAAAGTGCATGTGTGTGTGCAATGCGATTTTCTGACAATTTTGCAAAGACTTCCACTTGGGTTAAATGGTTTGAGGTCTCTGGTCAATTGCTGCATCCAAGGCAGGGGCTGCATCCTTTTCAGGGTCCTTAATTTAGGTTTTTGTTTTAAAGTAATCCAAGATCAGCTTTTGGACTTTGCGAGGGCACGGCCTATGGCCAGTGCGGGACTGGAGAGCGTCTTTGATGGATTGTACAAATCTTCCACAACGAGCCAGGATGTGGGGTTCCTTTTGTGTGAAACATATTGCCGAGGCCTCAATGAAAGTGCTTGCTTTTTCACTCAGCTATAGTTCCCTAAGAGAATTCTCATTTTGTGTACTAAGGCTGGGAAAAAGCACAGAAGGTGTAGGCATGATTCTCGTTTGTAGACACACCGTAGACATACTCCTTCATTATTGTGGTTTGCCCAGGTCCGGTTGAAATCTGCTTTTGGCAGCCCTAGCAGGCATATGTTCATGATCCCTCTTCTAATTTTTGGGGTCAGCAAGGTGGAGAGGTAAGGCGGAGTTTTGATTATCAAATATGAGGCATTCGGCGGGGCCAAGAAAAATTATGCTTTTAATGTTGCCTGGTCTTGCGAGAACAAGGCTAATTGGACTTGTTTGTTTATTTCAGTGAAGGCCAGCACTCTCATTGATGCCATTAGTAACCTGTCAGGCGGCAACCCTAGAACAGGCAGGAAATGTGGCACTACAGTTGGGGTGGAGGTTTGGAGAGTGGGGGGTATATGCTCACATCTTAACAGTGGGCAGACTCAGTTGAATTTTGTGCTTTATTAGTTCAAAGGGCAGTGTGGATGACTCTCTGAATGGAGTTGAATGCCTTGCTTC
The DNA here is from genome assembly GCF_964263255.1 of Lissotriton vulgaris. Classification (NCBI taxonomy): domain Eukaryota; kingdom Metazoa; phylum Chordata; class Amphibia; order Caudata; family Salamandridae; genus Lissotriton; species Lissotriton vulgaris. The sequence goes on from NC_141699.1 coordinate 907,297,079, forward strand.
ATTTTGAAATAGGTGGCAGTGGCATTTTATGTCTTACAGCCTAATCGTATAATAAAAATGTATTTGAAGCATGAGAGCCCGATTCTCCATCAAAGCTTAATTCCGGTGGTATAACTGACACTGTATTGACTTTTATCCAGAATACCTATTGTGATGGTACAAAACATCTTTTGATGGCATAAAACCTTAACACAGTTAAAGAATGGCTAGTCTGTGTCTTGGACAGTACAGCTATGCATCGATCAGGCAGGCCAAGAATGATACTGCCCTGTCACCCCTCAACGTTACTTGTGGGACACCCCCGCGCCGCACGGCCACCAGCTGCTGCGTGTGCCCCTTGCCTGCCCCTGCCTCGCTGCTGCCTCGTTTACCGGCTGCCGCCGCTGCGAGTGCTTTTGCCATTTGTTTTGACGGTTTTTTGTGCTTGTTAAGGTTTAACTGTCTTTTTTCCCCTGTTTTTTCGTTTCTTTGTGCCTGTTCCACTGTTTTTGCATTTTCCCCGTGTTTGGCTCTCCTTCCTTGTTGTCCGCCTACCTCGCCGCCCCCCGCCCTCCCTTCCCGCCACCGCCGCTTGTCCCCGCCCCTTTTTTGCCTTCTGTAACCCTCCCCGCTCCCGCCTCCCAGCTGCTCCGCCCACCCGCGCACTTGGCCTTAAATGGCGACCGTGCGACGCAGGTGAGTGTGACCCACTTGTGGGACACCCCCGCGCCGCACGGCCACCAGCTGCTGCTTGTGCCCCTTGCCTGCCCCTGCCTCGCTGCTGCCTCGTTTGCCGGCTGCCGCCGCTGCGAGTGCTTTTGCCATTTGTTTTGACGGTTTTTTGTGCTTGTTAAGGTTTAACTGTCTTTTTTCCCCTGTTTTTTCGTTTCTTTGTGCCTGTTCCACTGTTTTTGCATTTTCCCCGTGTTTGGCTCTCCTTCCTTGTTGTCCGCCTACCTCGCCGCCCCCCGCCCTCCCTTCCCGCCACCGCCGCTTGTCCCCGCCCCTTTTTTGCCTTCTGTAACCCTCCCCGCTCCCGCCTCCCAGCTGCTCCGCCCACCCGCGCACTTCGCCTTAAATGGCGACCGTGCGAACGCGCAGCGGTCACGCGCAGCGGGCGCGCCGATTGTGCGCCGAAGGCGCGCCAAAGGTAAGCCCGTCTGCGCCCGTCCGCGACCGGATCGCGACCAGCGCCAGGACCCCTGGTCCTCGAGTACCTCGACGCACCCGCCTGACGTACTCAGCCGCCACCCTCATCGCTCTCAACACCGGCCGACCCCCAGAATGCCACCAAGCCACTCCAAGACGTACCCACGGACCTTTCAGCTGCCACGCCTGCAAATTCTCCTGCATCCGGACCAGCCCCGCACCAGCACCCGCCAAGTCGAACACCAACAGCTCCCACCTCAAGTGCATCCTGCTCAACACCCGCTCCGTCCACAGACACGCCATCGAACTCTGGAACCTCCTAGACGCCACAGCCCCTGACGTTGCCTTCCTCACGGAGACCTGGATGAACGCCTCTTCAGCTCCCGACATCGCCATCGCTATCCCAGAGGGCTACAAGATCGTCCGGAGGGACCGAAACGCCAACCAGATGGGAGGAGGCATCGCCATCATCCACAGGAACACCATCTGTCTCACGACCAGCACCGACAACACCCTGACCAGCGCCGAACACCTGCATTTCCAGATCCACACCAACCCGAACACCACCCTCAGAGGCACCCTGATCTACCGACCCCCGGGACCACGCACGCAATTCAGCGAGGACATCGCCGACTTTGTCAGCCCGCACGCCCTCCCCTCCGCTGACTACATCCTCCTGGGGGACCTCAACTTCCATCTGGAGAACAACAACGACCGCAACACCAGCACCCTGCTCGACAACCTCGCCAACCTGGGACTCAAGCAACTGGTGTCCACCCCCACCCACCTCGCCGGACACACACTCGACGCCGTCTTCTCATCCAGCACAGACATCGACTTCAGCCACGCCACAGAGCTTCAATGGACGGACCACAGCTGCGTCCACTTCACCTTCAAGAGAACGACGACCCACCAACACCAGCAACAGACCGCCCGCAGAAGCTGGAACAAGATCACAGCAGACCAGCTCGCCACCTCCCTGAGCCAACACCCTCCTGCCAGCTCAGCGAACCCCAGCCAGGCCGCCGACAACCTCACGAAGTGGATCAGCAACTGCGCGGACGAACTCGCCCCGCTGAGGACCCCGCCCAGCAGACCCGGCAGCAAGAAGGCCCCATGGTTCACCGACGAACTCAAAAGCTCCAAGAAGAACTGCCGAGCCCTCGAGAAAGTCTGGAAAAGGGAACCGACACCGGACAACAGAACCTCCTACAAACTTGCCACCCGGAAACACCACCAGCTGATCCGCGCCGCCAAGAAAACTGCATTCAAGGACCGGTTGGACAACAACGCACACAACTGCAAGGAACTCTTCAACATCGTGAAAGAGCTTTCCAACCCCAGCGCAGGAAACAACGACATCACCCCATCGCAAGACCTCTGCAACTCCCTCGCCTCATACTTCCACAACAAGATCACGGACATACACAGCAGTTTCAACAACCAACCAACGCACACCACGACCGACCAGCCACCCCCCCCCACCACCACCCTCCACGCCTGGACCCCGATCAGCACCGAAGAGACCATCCGCACGATGAACTCCATCCACTCCGGATCACCGACCGACCCCTGCCCTCACCACGTCTTCAACAAGGCCGACGCTGTCATCGCACCCCACCTGCGAGACATCATCAACACCTCCTTCGACACCGCCATCTTCCCTGAAAGCTGGAAACACGCCGAACTCAGCGCTCTACTCAAGAAACCAACAGCGGACCCCACCGACCTCAAGAATTACCGCCCCATCTCGCTTCTCCCGTTTCCAGCCAAAGTCATCGAGAAGACCGTCAACAAGCAGATGGCCGCCTTCCTCGAGACGAACGGATCCCTCGACCCCTCACAGTCCGGCTTCCGAGCCAAACACAGCCCCGAGACCGCCCTCATCGCCGCCACCGATGACATCCGAGCCCTGATGGACAATGGAGAAACAGCGGCCCTCATCCTCCTAGACCTCTCCGCGGCATTCGACACGGTCTGCCACCGCACCCTAGTACGGCGCCTCAGCAACATCGGAATCCAGGACAAGGCGCTGGAATGGATCATCTCCTTCCTGGACGGAAGAACACAGAGAGTCCGCCTACCACCGTACAAGTCAGAGGCCTCCAAAGTCATCTGCGGCGTCCCCCAAGGATCATCCCTGAGCCCCACCCTCTTCAACGTCTACATGAGCCCCCTCGCGGCCATCGTACGCAAACACCACCTCAGCATAATCTCCTACGCCGACGACACCCAGCTGATCCTCTCCCTGACCAACAACCCCGCCGCCGCCAGAGCCAACCTGCACGAAGGGATGAAAGAGGTAGCCGAGTGGATGACGACCAGCCGCCTGAAACTGAACTCGGACAAGACGGAGGTCCTCATCCTGGGCTCCTCACCCTCCGCCTGGGACGACTCCTGGTGGCCTCCCGCCCTGGGCACCGCACCCAAACCGACAGACCATGCACGAAACCTGGGCTTCACCCTGGACTCCTCCCTCTCCATGACCAGGCAAGTCAACAGCGTCTCCTCGGCGTGCTTCAACATCCTACGCATGCTACGGAAGATCTTCTGGTGGATCCCCACAGAGACCAGGAAGACCGTCACCCAGGCCCTCGTCACCAGCCGACTGGACTACGGCAACGCCCTCTACGCCGGGACCACCGTCAAGCTCCAGAAGAGACTCCAGCGGATCCAAAACGCCTCAGCCAGACTCATCCTCGACATCCCACGTTCCAGCCACATCTCCGGACATCTGAGAGACCTTCACTGGCTCCCCGTCAACAAAAGAATCACCTTCCGCCTCCTCACCCACGCACACAAAGCCCTACACGACCAAGGCCCGAGCTACCTCAACAGCCGAGTCAACTTCTACGCTCCCAAACGCCACCTCCGATCAGCCAACCACGCCCTCGCCGCCGTCCCCCGCATCCGAAGAGCGACTACAGGAGGAAGGTCCTTCTCCTACCTGGCCGCCAAGACCTGGAACTCCCTCCCGTCCGACCTGCGCCTGACCCAAGACCACCTCTCCTTCAGGAAGAAGCTGAAAACCTGGCTGTTCGAGCAGTAGCGGCACCCCCCCCCCCCCCCCCCCCCCCCCCCCCCAGCGCCTTGAGACCCTACGGGTATGTAGCGCGCTTTATAAGTGTATCTGATTGATTATATTTAATAAAGCAGAGTTGTACTCTTTTCTTGCTCTCGCCCAGTATCTGCTTTTCTTTCTTCCATTCACACCTCACTTGTTCCCTTGTCTCCACTATTCCTTCACTTTCTGCCCTACGTCTGCATTTCGTCACTTTCTGCCCCAACTTGGCGTTTTGCCGCCTCATTAATTACTTTTCATTTTTCCCGTCTCATCTTTCCTTTCCACTCTCCTTTCATTGCCTCCCCTTTGTCTGCTCTTCTCCCCTTGCCTTTCTCCTCTTTCCACTTGTCATTCTCATTATGTTCCATTCCATTCTTGCACTCCCAATCTCTGCTTTCCTCATTTCTCTTCACATTGATTGTCTACCTTTGTATCTTTGTATCTATCTTTGCCTTCAGACCTCTCCTCCTTCCTAACTGTCCCATTTATGTATTTTCTTTCTAACACATATCTATTCATATCCACTCTCGGAATCAGTGTTTTATCTCAGGGTCATACATTTAAATCTTGGTGTGGAAACTCAGGGGCATATTATCAAGCAGGGCATTAAAATTATCGCCGTTTTAGTGGCAGAAAACTGCTGCTAAAGCGGCGATAATGGGCTTGATAATATGCCCTGGAGAATTCCAATAGAAGCCCATGTTCACACCAGAACATGGGTTTCTATTGGAATTCACAAGGCCATATTATCAAGCCCATTATCGCCACTTTAGCTGCAGTTTTCTGCCGCTAAAACGGCGATAGTTTTTAATGCTCTGCTTGATAATATGCCCCTCGGTCTTTCATTTTTCTGAGGTCGATAATATTAGTGCCACTGAGTTGAATAACATTTTTAATTTGGCGTCATGGCCCCCTTTGGTGAATATGTGCTTTACAAGCATACCTGGTGTGTTTAGGACATAGAAATATATTTTAATCTTTTGTTTTCCAATTTCTTTGCAATATTACACTGTCATTATTCCGTGTCCCTTTCTTGATCCAGTACCTTTCATACTTATATCCATTTCCTTGACTACCTTATATCCCTTCATCCAATCTTTTTTCCATTCTGTTTTCTCTTCCTCAGCCCATACAACTTTTCCATTCTTGCTTCCTTACATCCTCATTCATTAACTAGCCTTCCTCCCTTGGTGCATTTCTTGCTTCTTCCTCCATTCGTTCCTCACTTTCGTTTTTTTCAGCTCCTTCCTTTATCCCTTCTTTAATTCCTTTCTTTCTTATCTTCAACCCTTCCTTCTGCTTTTCTTCCTTTTTTCCTTTCTTCTTTCTATTCATCTGTCACACATCTTTCACTTATTCTCTATCCCTTCATTTCTTCCTTTCACATTCTTTTCTTTTTTCCCCCTTCTTCCATCCATTACTTATCTATTTCCTTACTCCAGTACTCCCCTTCCTGCTTACGATTGTTGCTGCCGTCATTCATGTATTCCTTCCTTCATCCCTTCCTTTTTTTTAAACAGCCCAGTACAAGCACATTCTCTCTAGTTTGCAAAGCTGCCTCAAGTGATCTTTCCTAAAGCTGCATTTTGAGATGTACACACATTCTCTAATTTGAGTTCACTTTTAAGTTGTTTTCATATACTTTCCATGTGTTATATTGATTTTCAGAATAAGGAGTTAGGTCCTGGGGCATGAAGTCGGCTGGACCATCAATAAACTGTATAGAAAAGTAGTTGCCAACTTCACATTACTTTTCGCCTCGCAATTGAGGAAAACAAACCAAAATTACTATATAGTCTGTTTGGTATATCTACTTGATACCTTTTTACTTTTTATTTCATTATTTTCAAGTATTTTTTGTTTGAAAAAGACACAAAATACATAAAACATTTTCAACATAAATTCACTGAACGAACAATTACATTCCACATTACATATATAAACACCGTATAAATCCACATTACATATAGCACATTAATCACCCAAGAGGGTATCCAGGCGCTGGGCAGGTGTGTAGGTGAGCGGTCCCTGAGGTGCTTGTATGAAGAGCCATGTCTTCAGCTTCTTGCGAAACCAAGAAGTGAGGAGGTGGCTCTGATGTTTTAAGGCTTGTGGATGTGGGTGGAGCCAATAAAGGAAGTCGGTGGGGCAAATAGAAGAAGTGAGCGGAGCCGGGAAGTGGGTGCAGCCTCCCGAAAAACATGAGAGCACCTGCACTTAATATTTTTACAAATTAAGCACTGCTTTGAGGGGGCTTTCCAGCGCGAAACAAGTTTTGCGCTGGAAAGTAAATAGCAAAAAGGAAACATTTTGCGCTGGTTAGCATGATGCTAACCCAGAGTAAAATGTTTGTAAATCTCCCCCCTAACTGTTGGCTATAAGCCACCCTGTCCCACGCAGGACGTGGTTGGTAGGGGTGCGGTGCCGTATTTTCTTTCTTTTTTTGGCTTAATCCTCAGCTTGTCTGACAAGCCATGGGGGGATCAGCATCAGTGGAGAAGTGGAGAAGTGTGGCTCAATGGTTAGAGGGGCAGACCCTGATGCAGAGGTCTGGCCCGGGACCAAGGTTCAATTCCCTGCCTCAGTGGGTCTTGGGCTCAAAATTCCATGGACCTGATAATTCTCGCCTCAGTGCCTATTCCAATCATAGAGTCTTACTCTGCAACTCTGGGCAATAGTTTGCTTAATCTCCACAAACGGCCCCCACAACGCTAAGGATACCTGGCCTCCACCTTGGGGGTGCCCAGGAGTGGACGCCTCACAGGGAAAGCCAGGATGGGTTCCACAGCGGTATTCGTACAAGCCCCTTGAGACCCTTGTGGGTGAGTAGTGCGCTATACAAGTATCAATTTACATTACATTACATTTACATCAGTGGTTGGGCCCAAGTCCTGCCAAATCATGAATATTACTGCATCAGCTTGCCCACTGTTGGGCCTCTGTTCTTCCCTCCAGATGTTTGCATACCCTGAAAGGATGGGACCTAGAATGTTTGGGTACTTAGTGCCTATGTGCGCATAAGCACTGGACGATCGTCTTCTATTGGCCCATTGGTTTGTTTACTGCTTTTCGTCTAACAGGACATCCCCAGTCAGGGGCGTAATGCAGGAGGAAATCATCATAGGAAAGGGGCATCCTTTTGCGGCACCCCACTTACTACAACGTTTTTCCAATAACGTGATGGGTCACTGGAAAGACAGTGTAGTGTAAAGAGTTAATTGTTGTGCTGTACCACTCTTGGGCAGTACTTGTACTGAGAATGACAGAGCTACCAGTAGCTACAAAATGTGTAGGCCTCAAATGCCATGCAAAAGACTTCTAAAGATAACTGCATGTCAGGATATCTGCTTCCTCATCCGTGCCCACTTCGGCTGTTAGATAGCTTTATATGAAACTGTGTTTATCGAAATAAAAGGAGTGACCAGTGAAGATGTAAGTGGCGACGATTCGGGGCATTTGATTCCTTCAATTGGTGGGTTTATCTTGAGCGGAGATGGGAATGTGATAACACTCCGACGACGAAATCTTTCAGTTCGCGGAAGCAGGGTGATTTTCCACTAATGGCGCGAGACGTCGGAGTGCGTCACTCGCAGCCTTCTTCGACGTCATTCTGTGGCCAAATTGGTCGCAGTTTCGCAAAAGCCTCGTTTGGAACCAGCACGGCCTTGACTCGGGTGCTCGGCCCTCTTAACGGAAAAAAATATCATTAGGCAGGGATTCGCAGGCACATGGTTTGGACCGGCGTAAGCTCCTCTTCAATGCCACTGAAAACGTTAATCATGCTCAGTGATCTCAGACCAGCGAAGGATGCTGCCTGGAAAAACAAACATTGGCTTTAAGGGAAAATCACATCCTAAAATGAACAGAAGGCCCAAAGTACTTGATTTAAGGGCCCGACGTTTAGTTGCTTTTCTTTTTGAAGATTCCCTCCGGAGTCCGTGAGATATGGTTTGTTTGTTGACTATAACAAAGCTGAGTGGGTTGGATGCTGCCTGAATAATTATACAGATAAGTCACAAGTTCATGCGCTGACAGGACTGGCATAGCCTTTCATCTTAACGGGGTTGATGCAATGGCTGTAATCAGGAGAAGATATCATTAGATAAAATAGCAACGAAAAAGACAGAAGGCCACGAGTGTCCAATCTGGTACCAGGAGAGCTGGACCCATATAATCAGGATAGTTATATAAGAAATACTTACACATAATGAATCTAAGTGGAACTCATTTAAACCAGTGGCTTCTAAGCCATTTCCCCATGAAATACTAATCCCTTTTTTGCTATTTAGGGTACTTAGTGGGACACCTTCATAACTTTTTTCCACATATGTTATCCTCGCCAAATTTGTGTCCCTTTTTTAATATCATGGGGAATCTAAAAGTTACTAGGGTTTGTCGATTCCCCTGGAATGGACCAAGAAAGTAGACAAACTATAGCTACATATTGGTGTTTTTTTTGCGAAAAATGAAAAAAAAGAGGTGCACAAGAAAGTGTATTTTTTTAATAAAAATTGCACCCAAAAAAGGTTTGTTGTGCTTGGAACACCATCTTCCCAGCTTTCTGAAGCAAGCACAGTTGTATCCCCAATTTTTTTTTTGACCACAGTATTTTCATTTTTCTAAGAGATTGTCAATTTTTCCAAATTTTTGTGTTTCCGATCTACTTTCTGTTTAAAGGTGGAAATAGGTAGAAAACATATATGTGTTCCCAAAAAGCCATTCATTTTTGAAAGTAGATAACATTTTGTATTCAATAGATGTTATTTGTTTAGTTCCCTCGATGTTTTCTGAAAGAAACTATTGAATAAAAAAAATTAGGAAAAAACAGCCATTCGTGACTGCATTTTTAACTGTACCCTTCGTGTCATGATTGCCGATTTATCAAAGCAATACACCTTTACATCCAATAGAGGCTTCTGGTTGAGGTGATATATAGGGTTTGCAGGTTCTCCAAGAACCTGAGGTACCTGGAGCCAACAACTGAGCTGCACCTTGCACAGATATTTCATTGTGTAGCGACTATGCAGCAATTGATATGGTAAAAAAAATAGAACGGAAAATGGGTGTGAAGGAAAGCTATGTATTTCTTAAATGCGCATACTCAGTTTAGTAACAGTGATTACTTGTACACCTCTAAATTTGGGGTTACCCCTACTATTGGTGTGAGATATGTAGGGAATTTAGCAAAACATGTCTTTCTTGCACAGTGCTTACATTTGGGAGATACAACTGCAGAAAAATCCAATTAGCAATAACAGGTTTTCTGCTATTCTGTGAGCCCACCTGGCTCCCAATAAAAACAGTACCACACTTGTGTGGCTGGGCCTACAGACTGGGACCCAGAATGCCCAAAATATGACCTGAAGACACAATGTTTCACCCAGCAGAATGCACACTTTTCTTACAATGTTACTAGCTGTGGATCGTGGGCCCTAGTTCAGTTGACACACAAGGAAACCTACCAAATCCATACTAGACACCAGGTGGAGTCTAGGATGGGGTGATGTGTGGCTTTCACTAGGTTTTCTTACCCAGAAGCCCTTTCAAATCTCAAACTTTGGCTAAAATCTCACACTTTCCTCAAATTTCTGAGGGAAACTTCTGAAAGCTGTGGGGAGCCAAACCTTCCCTACCAGCCAGCGTCTACCCAAGTCTCCCAATAAAAATGGTACCTCACGTTTGTGGCTGAGCCTAGTGCTCCTGACAGAAAAGGGCCCAAAACACAACATAAACACTACAATCGCTCTGGTGAATTTCGACCCTTTTGTGCAATTTGGGTAGCTGTGGATTTTGGACCATAGATCAGCTAGCACCCAGGTAACTCTACAAAACCCATACATGTCAGAAAACTAGACACCCAGTAGACACCCAGGGGATTCCAGTGTGTTGACCCATCTTACCCAAATGGCCTTACTAACCTTAAACTTAGATTTAAAAAAAACTTTTCCTCACCTTTCTATCAAGCAAATGTCTAACATCTGTGGGTATCAAAAACTTGCCTACCACCCAGTGTTCCCCCATGATTCCTATTAAAAGTGGTACCTCGCATTTGTGGGTGGGCCTAGCACCCAAAACTTGAAAGGACCTAAAATACAACACAAGCACTTCAACTTTTTTCACAGAAAACTACCCCTTTTTTGCAATTTGGGTAGCTGTGGAATGTGGGTTATAAATCAGCTGGCACCTAGAGAAACCTCCCAAACCAATACATTTTTGAAAACTAGACACTCGGGCAGTCCAAGGTAGTCCAACCACTTGTGTGGCTTTCACCTGTTTTTCATGCCAAGGGGCCCTTGAAAACATCGAATTGTGGCTATAACTCACTGCGGGAAGCAAAAAATGTCCTACCACCCAGCATTCTACCACCTCTTCCAAAAAAACTGGTACCTCACTTGGGGGGTTGGGCCTAGCACCCGAGACAGGAAAGGGCCTAACATGCAACTTGAACACCACATTTTTCCACTGCAAACTAACCTTTTCTCTGTCTGCAATTTGGGTAGCTGTTACTTTTAGGCACTAATTCAGCCGGCACAAAATGAAAACTAAAAACCCCGCATATTATTGAAAATTTAACACCCGGAAGGGGAGGGGGTGGGGTCCAGGGTGGAATGTGTGGCTATCACAAGGTTTTCACAAGCACTTGCAAACCTCAAACTTTGGCTTAAATTGCATTTTCCTCACATTACTGCGAGGGAACCTACTGAAATCTGAGGGAAGCCACACATTTCCTGTCACTCAGCATTCCCCTAAGTCTGATAAAAGGGTAGTTTACTTGTATGGCTGGGCCTAGTGCCCACAACACGAAAGGGGCCAAAACACAACCTGGACACTTACAATTTTTCCACTGAAAATTACCCTTTTGTCTGCAATTTGAGGGCTGCCGATTTTGGCCCTAGCTCAGCCGGCACCCAGGGAAACCTACCAAGCTCACACATTTTGAAAACTTGACACCTGGGGAAGTCTAGGGTGGTGTGACTTGAGTAGCTTTCACCAGGTTTCCTTACCCAGAAGGCATTGTAAATCTCAAACTTTAGTTAAAAACACACATTTTCTCGCATTTCTGTCAGAGAAAGATTTAAAATCTGTTAAGATTCATAAATATTTTACCACCCAACATTTCCCTATGTCTTTCGCTAAAAATGGTACCTCACTGATGTGGATGGACATACCACCAGAGGCAGGAAAGGGCCCCAAAAGCAATGGGGAGACAGCAACATTTCCTCTGGAACAATGACTGGATTTTGCAATGCTGGTAGCTGCGGTATATTGTTGTAGGCTCAGAGGACACAAAGAAAATCTACCAAACCCAGACATTTCTGAAAACTAGATGTGTGGATCCCACAATATTTTATTACTCACAATGCCCTGCAAACCTCAAACTTTTCCTAAAATTTAGCATTATCCTTGTATTTCTGAACCATAAACGTCCGTAATCTGCAGCGATAAAAACCCTACCCCACTTTTAAGGCTTGGGGCTACCGCCGGCGACAGGAAACATACCAAACCAGGGTCAATGGGAGTCCTCTAAAGAGGCACATCACTCTAGACACCCCTCGGTGCCTAGTTTTAAAAATTGACTGAGCCTTTGTTGTTTGTACGCCACTTTGCTACATTGTATCCAGAGGAGGACTTCAATGCCCAAGGTGCCCTGCGGCAGCAGCTGCATGCATCAGTTACACCCACGGCAGCGGGCGCTTAAAAGCAAGATTAGACTCCCAAAGCGCTGGACGCGCGCGCCCGTGCCCGGGCGAAGCCCGGGCAAAGGGCTGGCACCTCTGAGCCCTTCAGAGGATGAAAGAGGCCGGGCTAGGCCAGGCTATTAACATCTACAGGACAGGACGGGTTGCGGCCAAAGGACACTTGCTGAATTTGACTCGAACTGAGCCTTCAAGGTATTGGGTAACCAATATGATTGACATCGCTTTTTATTTATATTTTGTTTCCCTATTACTCTGCAGACTGTATCAGATTGTACTGTATTGATCGACTGGTGGGGGAGGAAAGTATGAGTAAGCGCACAGGGCAGGGGGTGGTGGGGACACTAGATGTATTCCTATTAAGGGCAAAGTCAGCTTTAATTCATGAAATTTCCCTAACTGAGCGACGTCTTTCATTAGAGCCAAGTCGTCCCCCTGCCATGTGAGTGTAAATGCCCCCTCTGAAAACATCAATCCTACGCGGAACTCCCCCTTACCGGGAGACCATCACATATCGGCACCTGACTCAGAGATTGCTGACGGTATTGAAGTATCTGATAGCACTACGAGACCGAATGTAGTCACTAGGGGCCAGAAAGTTAAAATCAGTCAAGGGACAAACTCAGCACCCCCATCTAAGAAAAGAAAGGCCCAGTCTGCTACTAAGAAAAAAAATTCCCCCCTTTAAAGGCTATGGGACTAAACATAAGGCATTGGAGAAGAAGGTTTGTACAGGACATTCCACGGCACCTAAGGACACTGCTCAAACAGCCCCTATTTTATGCCAGGAAAATGATAATATTGAGTTTTGGAAAAAGTTGGAAACAGTAGTTTCAGCCCTCTTGAACCCACTAATGCTTAAAGTATCTGCTCTGGAGGAGAGTGTAGCAAAATTTGAAAATCGGGTGGGTAGTCTCCCCCAGAGTGACCTATCAATGCAATACTAGGGGCACCTCAACAAGTAGATCCTTGGGTCTAAACCACAAGGAGATTAGGATAGGAACCCGTCGAATGGGGCTGTGTGCCGGCAGTACCAACAAGATTCCTCCCATAAAACTAATGCTTCGGCTGGGTCTCGGCCACTCCATCCAAGAGAACCACTTTACACCAATAACCAAAAACAGCCTGTACAGGGTTTGAGGCAGCGAGTGGTTGCTAAATATACAAAAAGAGATTCTCCCCGCTAGGGATTTTTATAAACAGGGAGCCTAGACTTTAAGTGATTCAAGACATCTGAATCCAACTAGGGGTAATCTGACTGGCCATAGTAATTTGCACCTTCTTCCCGAAGTAACACCATAAACGGTCATAGTGGCCAATGTTTCCCCCCTGTTATCGGGGGAGCTGGAGCATTGGTAAACACTTAGGAATAAGTCTTTACACCTACCAAGTGCCAGAACAGATATTACAAACCCGCTATTCACAGAGTTCAAGATGGCTCGGCAGATTGGCTGGGTAGGTAATTCTAAAAAGACCTTAAATGGAGATTGTGTAGTCTTAACTTTTAGGACTCCAGCTCTGGTCCGAACAATACTAGGTCAGGGGGGTGATGGCAAGTCAGCACAATGGGGATAAACATCTTAACCCTGAACATTTTCTACCAACCATATAGATCCTCGCAGTTTATGCCAGAGGAAGACAGATCAGACAGGTTAAGGCAAATTAGGTATGCTATCCCAGTCAACAATCGTTACAATATCTTTAACACTCTAGAAGATATTGACTGACTGGCTCCACAAAGTAGCAACACAAATCAGGACGAGGGCCTATCTAGATCTTGTGGTAATGTAACCCCCTTCAAAGGTTCTAGTGTCTAAGCCACCGCCTATTACATTAGAGTTGGAACTGTGCGAGAGCATAGCTCCAATGTCCGTATTCTGTGAGCCCCAAACACGAGTAAACCCTCACATGGGAAATTCAAGTTTGACAGTTACCTGCTGCTTGGACAGTTACCTGCTGCTGTGGATACCGTTTCTGGTGCTTACTTTGACCCCTAATCTCGCCAGTCACCTTCCTGCCTGCTGGTCCCCCCCCCTGCCGCTAGGAACATCGCGGTCGCCAAGCAGGGGGACCACAACTCCCAGGAACCTCTACGGCACGACCCCACCCACCGACGCGCCCGGAAGGCGCTTTAAAAGAACGTTGCTCCTTCGGTGGAGCGGGTGGTTTGGACAGTTACCTGCTGCTTGGACAGTTACCTGCTGCTGTGGATACCATTTCTGGTGCTTACTTTGACCCCTAATCTCGCCAGTCACCTTCCTGCCTGCTGGTCCCCCCCGCTGCCGCTAGGAACATCGCGGTCGCCGAGCGGGGGACCACAACTCCCAGGAACCTCTACGGCACGACCCCGCCTACCGACGCACCCGGAAGGCGCTTTAAAAGAACGTTGCTCCTTCAGTGGAGCAGGTGGTTTGGACAGTTACCTGCTGCTTGGACAGTTACCTACAGCTGTGGATACCGTTTCTGGTGCTTACTTTGACCCCTAATCTCGCCAGTCACCTTCCTGCCTGCTGGTCCCCCCCGCTGCCGCTAGGAACATCGCGTTCACCAAGCAGGGGGACCACAACTCCCAGGAACCTCTACGGCACGACCCCACCCACCGACGCGCCCGGAAGGCGCTTTAAAAGAACGTTGCTCCTTCGGTGGAGCGGGTGGTTCGGACAGTTACCTGCTGCTTGGCTAGTTACCTGCTGCTGTGGATACCGTTTCTGGTGCTTACTTTGACCCCTAATCTCGCCAGTCACCTTCCTGCCTGCTGGTCCCCCCCGCTGCCGCTAGGAACATCGCGGTCGCCAAGCAGGGGGACCACACTCCCAGGAACCTCTACGGCACAACCCCACCCACCGACGCGCCCGGAAGGCGCTTTAAAAGAACGTTGTTCCTTCGGTGGAGCGGGTGGTTTGGACAGTTACCTGCTGCTTGGACAGTTACCTGCTGCTGTGGATACCGTTTCTGGTGCTTACTTCGACCCCTAATATCGCCAGTCACCTTCCTGCCTGCTGGTCCCCCCCACTGCCGCTAGGAACATCGCGGTCGCCGAGCGGGGGGACCACAACTCCCAGGAACCTCTACGGCACGACGCCGCCCACCGACGAGCCCGGAAAGCGCTTTAAAAGAACGTTGCTCCTTCGGTGGAGCGGGTGGTTTGGACAGTTACCTGCTGCTTGGACAGTTACCTGCTGCTGTGGATACCGTTTCTGGTGCTTACTTTGACCCCTAATCTCGCCAGTCACCTTCCTGCCTGCTGGTCCCCCCCGCTGCCGCTAGGAACATCGCAGTCGCCGAGCGGGGGGATCACAACTCCCAGGAACCTCTACGGCACGACCCCGCCCACCGACGCACCCGGAAGGCGCTTTAAAAGAACGTTGTTCCTTCAGTGGAGCAGGTGGTTTGGACAGTTACCTGCTGCTTGGACAGTTACCTACAGCTGTGGATACCGTTTCTGGTGCTTACTTTGACCCCTAATCTCGCCAGTCACCTTCCTGCCTGCTGGTCCCCCCCGCTGCCTCTAGGCGCTTTAAAAGAATGTTGCTCCTCCCGCGTCGCGGGACGCGCGCAGGCGGTCGTCGGGCTGAGCCCGGGCAGAGGGCGGGCCGTCTGCGGCTGTCAGAGGTCACAAGACGCTGGGCTGGGCCTATCCTCTTATGTTTCTTGGCCGGGACTACTCGAACATTATTCCAGTAAGCTGTCATCCTTCCAATATTGTTATTGCTTTCTTTTGTATACATTGCTTGAGCCATCTCATTGCTTGATACCAACTTAGTGGTTTAAAGAGGTTTAATTAGACTTGTATTATTAACACTACACACCATGACCTCACGTGTGCCTAAAGGAAACTCCTCTTCAATAGGAGGGCTAAATAGAGGTACCCTAGACAACTACATCACCAGGGTCACCTCTGAAATAGAAAAATAAATTGTATTGGCTGAGCGACGCTTGTCCGTCGAGCTTCTTAAGCACAAGTGCTCATCCTTGGGCACAATACAATTAGCCTACTCACCACATTCCAGCAAACAAATAGTAAACAAAGGGCATGATTTATCTAGCAATGATAGTATTCCACTACTCCTGCAAGATAGAACTCCTTCAATCGACATAAACAGTGAACTAAACATAAACCCTTCACCCTCTCTTTCCAACTCGATACTAGAGGTAGAAGTTTTATCAGATACACTCCCACCCATAGCAGAGATGTCCCAAAAAGAGAATAAACTCCCCAAGAATCATAATCGAGTTCAAGGACCACCAAAAAAAAGAAGGAAAGGGGGGAGTGGACCTAAAAAAAACTACAATAATCAAACCAATCTTGGTAAATCTCCCAAAGGCCTCTCCAATAATACAACAAGGATACCTACCTTAGTCACACCTCAACACCACTTAACAAAAGAAATACCAAGCCCCGATCTATTGGAAAGTATTGAACAACTATTTAGATACTTCCTATTGCCTCTCATTGAGAGATTAAAAAGAATGGCGTAGCAACTAGGGTCCCTGGAACTTGCAATTGAAAAAAATACAGGGTTAATTAAGGACTTATCAAAGACCACTGCAGTACCTTTATATACTATGCCACCTCTAAAATCAACTGTCCAAAAGGAAGTATATATAAATAACCCAACCAACCCAAAATCAAATAAATCACCATCTCCCAAATTATTGAAGCAAAACGAAAGCGTTAAAACTAGGACCAAGGAGGCACAGGGGGGGAGGGAAATCTTATCCTACAGGAAGTGTCCCGAATTCTCCTCCCCGTGATAATCTTGCTGGGGTAAAAAAGCCTAAGAGGCTACAAGTTGAATTGCCACCTGAAGCGGTCCCATTTGTGGTGGTTTTCACGGGAGTCCCAGTATTAGAGGATGGGAAAAGAGAAGATTACTATCAGCTAAAAAACAAAGTCATATATTGGCTGCGACAGAATCGACCACTTCCTCCAAACATAAATGGGGAAATTCTACATGTACGGTGACTTCCCTGGCTGGGCCATAGAACAAAAGATACAGTGGGCGATATAATTATCATTAATTTTAGAGATCATAGAGCAGTCAGATACATTATTGAATGGTTCTCTGAAAATGGAAGTAATCGTATTATACCACACGATATGACCTACTTCTACCCCCGTCCCCTACTGTAAATATAACTCATTCCAGGGCTCCATCCCGATATCAAGATGAATGATTTAATTTCCCTATTCCGGTCTACAACCGCTACGCGGCCCTCTCGGGTATGGAGGGAGGGGACTGCCTTCATTCCCGGAGCACTCTGAGGGAAACCACGGATAGTACACAAAGAGATCTACCCACGAGTAGTAAGCTAAATTCTTGCCATAACCTCCCTGATCCTCGTTCTAAATTTATACAGATTCAGGTAACAGGTTCAGATCTGTTGGTTAACCCTATTGGGATAAACCAGGTCCACCCTCTCCCGGGGCCACAAAAGGACTTAAATCCTACATTAACAAGCAAACCTTCATTAGGTACTGTGGGATGCACTGGGAATGGAAATAAACCTCATATTTCTTCCTTATTCTGGAATATAGCAGGTCAACGCGCAAAGTTAACAAATGATGAATGGAATGTCTTTATCCATAAGTTTGAAATCTTAGCATTCCAGGAGACCTTGATGAGATCCATATAGAAGGATTTAAAACCTACTTGTCGCCAGCACAACCATCGACATCGGGCCGCGCAAAAGGAGGACTAACTATATACATCTCAAACCTCCATAATACAATTGAAATAACCCCTATCAAACTGGAGGCAAATTTCCAGATTCTTAGTTTAATTCTAAACAAAAGGGATAATTTCCTTATAGTAAACTTCTATAATAATCTCCCTGATGGAGAAGCAGTGACCTTGGTATCCTTAATTCGTTTTCTATTAATATCTAAAATAAGGAAGACACCTACAGAGGTGGTAATTATTTTGGGGGGGGGGGTGGGGATTTCAACCTGGGACCATGCCCAGTCAGTAATCGTAATATCTGTGGTATTCACGATGAGAGAAATAACCCCATTCCACATTTCAGACACTCAACCCTAGGCAGTTACTTAAATGAAACCTTGTTTCAACTAGCTCTGGTACAAGCTCATAATCTGGACAATGGAGAGATATTAATGGCCCCTACTTTTCATGGGAGAGGCCACCAAACCATC
Organism: Lissotriton vulgaris; assembly: GCF_964263255.1. Classification (NCBI taxonomy): domain Eukaryota; kingdom Metazoa; phylum Chordata; class Amphibia; order Caudata; family Salamandridae; genus Lissotriton; species Lissotriton vulgaris. The sequence goes on from NC_141699.1 coordinate 907,315,122, forward strand.
ATAGATTACATCCTGGTTTCCAATGGAGAGAGGATTATGGATACAGTATTTACCACACATACAAACGCATTGAGTGACCACTATCCACTCAGCATTTCTTTGCCACTGTTCCATAATCCAAAAAGCAGTCTCTGCACTATTTTAGCACAAAATAATATATCACTGAGTAGGTTAAATGGATACGCGTTAAAATGGGGAAAAGTAGATCCCATAGCATTTACTAAGTCAGTGATAGTAAAGGCCTTCCCCTCCATTATGAAATGCTTAGCTCCAGACACACCGCAACTGGAAGTCATTTCCAATTTTGGTGTGATTATTAATGCTATAAACGAAGCTCTCTGGATTGAAATTAAACATAAATCAAAGAAGAGGAAGGGATGGTTCAATCATGAGTGCACGGCCGCCTATTCAAAATTAAAAACTGCGTTAAGGAAACCAGTCAGGATCCTCCATGAGATAACAAATCTTAAAGAACTACAAAATACTGCATTAAAGAATAGGAAAGCAGAGATAAAGAAACAACTCTGGGACCAACTCCATGAAAGCTGCACCCACAAATATAGTGTCGCTTTCTGGCAAGTGGTCAAGTCCCCTTTTTTAGCTGATAACACTAATTATCCAAAACTAGAGGTGGCAATAGATGAAAAGGATTGGGTCCACCATTTCTCTAGGATGTTTGCGACTGACACAGAGGTTGTCAACCAACAGGAACTAAACCCTCGTGTCCATACAGACACCCCCTATCCCATTGACCTAGAGTTTTCATTGGACCAGGTTGCTCTCGCTTTGAGAGCAAGTAAAAATGGGAAGGCACCGGGTCCAGATGGCGTACCCATTGATCTTTTTAAAGCCCAGATGGACCTCTCGACCCCCCTGCTAACCAGAGTCCTAAACGCATCATGTGCAACGGGCCTTATGGAATCATGGTCCAAATCCATATTAGTTCCTATTTTTAAAAGGGTACCGGGGGTCGGTAACCTGCTATCGTCCAATCTCCCTCTTAGACTCGCTTGGTAAGGTGGCGGGTCGAGACATACATTATGAAGTGTGGTGGGAGGAGGAAAAGGTTAAGGGGTATGTATGTGGACAGGCAGAAGTTAGCTACAACCAAGAGCTTTTCTTACTTTGGTATCCTATTTAATCAAAGTAATTCATGAGCTCAAACATTGTCAACAAAAAAGCTAGCGTTTGCAAAGACAACAGCTGCCCTCACCTCCTTCTCTAAGAAGCTAGGCAGGAAACCCCCAGCACAGCTTATTCAGATTACTAAAGTTAAATGTATTACATCGGCAGTGTATGGGGTGGGAGTTTGGGGTTTTGTTAGCCAATTCAAGTAGTACAATTCCTCTGGGCTTAACCAACGGAAAGTAATCTCACCTTTGGATTTTCGGCGACCCTGCTGCCTGCTGCCTGCTGTTACTAATACCACTGGCCGGACCCGCTTCGCGGGTCCCGCTGCGCGGTTAGCAGCGGCCGCCATACATCGCATTCCAGCAAGGGGCTGGGCGTCTCCACTGACCGGCAGGGCTGCGAGCTTGCAGCGGGGGACTCCAAGGACCAGGAGTCCCCGCGCGCCCGTCACCACCTGGGCTGCTCTCCCTGCCGGCTCCACCCCCATCCACCTTTCTTAATCGGCGGCCAAACACTCTGCAAGCGGATTCCTCTGGGCTTAACCAACGGAAAGTAACCTCACCTTTGGATTTTCGGCGACCCTGCTGCCTGCTGCCTGCTGTTACCGCTACCACTGGCCGGACCCGCTTCGCGGGTCCCGCTGCGCGGTTAGCAGCGCCCGCCATACATCGCATTCCAGCAAGGGGCTGGGAGTCTCCACTGACCGGCAGGGCTGCGAGCTTGCAGCGGGGGACTCCAAGGACCAGGAGTCCCCGCGCGCCCGTCACCACCTGGGCTGCTCTCCCTGCCGGCTCCACCCCCATCCACCTTTCTTAATCGGCGGCCAAACACTCTGCAAGCGGATTCCTCTGGGCTTAACCAACGGAAAGTAACCTCACCTTTGGATTTTCGGCGACCCTGCTGCCTGCTGCCTGCTGTTACCGCTACCACTGGCCGGACCCGCTTCGCGGGTCCCGCTGCGCGGTTAGCAGCGGCCGCCATACATCGCATTCCAGCAAGGGGCTGGGCGTCTCCACTGACCGGCAGGGCTGCGAGCTTGCAGCGGGGGACTCCAAGGACCAGGAGTCCCTGTGCGCCCGTCACCACCTGGGCTGCTCTCCCTGCCGGCTCCACCCCCATCCACCTTTCTTAATCGGCGGCCAAACACTCTGCAAGCGGATTCCTCTGGGCTTAACCAACGGAAAGTAACCTCACCTTTGGATTTTCGGCGACCCTGCTGCCTGCTGCCTGCTGTTACCGCTACCACTGGCCGGACCCGCTTCGCGGGTCCCGCTGCGCGGTTAGCAGCGGCCGCCATACATCGCATTCCAGCAAGGGGCTGGGCGTCTCCACTGACCGGCAGGGCTGCGAGCTTGCAGCGGGGGACTCCAAGGACCAGGAGTCCCCGCGCGCCCGTCACCACCTGGGCTGCTCTCCCTGCCGGCTCCACCCCCATCCACCTTTCTTAATCGGCGGCCAAACACTCTGCAAGCGGATTCCTCTGGGCTTAACCAACGGAAAGTAACCTCACCTTTGGATTTTCGGCGACCCTGCTGCCTGCTGTTACCGCTACCACTGGCCGGACCCGCTTCGCGGGTCCCGCTGCGCGGTTAGCAGCGGCCGCCATACATCGCATTCCAGCAAGGGGCTGGGCGTCTCCACTGACCGGCAGGGCTGCGAGCTTGCAGCGGGGGACTCCAAGGACCAGGAGTCCCCGCGCGCCCGTCACCACCTGGGCTGCTCTCCCTGCCGGCTCCACCCCCATCCACCTTTCTTAATCGGCGGCCAAACACTCTGCAAGCGGATTCCTCTGGGCTTAACCAACGGAAAGTAACCTCACCTTTGGATTTTCGGCGACCCTGCTGCCTGCTGCCTGCTGTTACCGCTACCACTGGCCGGACCCGCTTCGCGGGTCCCGCTGCGCGGTTAGCAGCGGCCGCCATACATCGCATTCCAGCAAGGGGCTGGGCGTCTCCACTGACCGGCAGGGCTGCGAGCTTGCAGCGGGGGACTCCAAGGACCAGGAGTCCCCGCGCGCCCGTCACCACCTGGGCTGCTCTCCCTGCCGGCTCCACCCCCATTCACCTTTCTTAATCGGCGGCCAAACACTCTGCAAGCGGATTCCTCTGGGCTTAACCAACGGAAAGTAACCTCACCTTTGGATTTTCGGCGACCCTGCTGCCTGCTGCCTGCTGTTACCGCTACCACTGGCCGGACCCGCTTCGCGGGTCCCGCTGCGCGGTTAGCAGCGGCCGCCATACATCGCATTCCAGCAAGGGGCTGGGCGTCTCCACTGACCGGCAGGGCTGCGAGCTTGCAGCGGGGGACTCCAAGGACCAGGAGTCCCCGCGCGCCCGTCACCACCTGGGCTGCTCTCCCTGCCGGCTCCACCCCCATCCACCTTTCTTAATCGGCGGCCAAACACTCTGCAAGCGGATTCCTCTGGGCTTAACCAACGGAAAGTAACCTCACCTTTGGATTTTCGGCGACCCTGCTGCCTGCTGCCTGCTGTTACCGCTACCACTGGCCGGACCCGCTTCGCGGGTCCCCGCTGCGCGGTTAGCAGCGGCCGCCATACATCGCATTCCAGCAAGGGGCTGGGCGTCTCCACTGACCGGCAGGGCTGCGAGCTTGCAGCGGGGGACTCCAAGGACCAGGAGTCCCCGAGCGCCCGTCACCACCTGGGCTGCTCTCCCTGCCGGCTCCACCCCCATCCACCTTTCTTAATCGGCGGCCAAACACTCTGCAAGCGGATTCCTCTGGGCTTAACCAACGGAAAGTAACCTCACCTTTGGATTTTCGGCGACCCTGCTGCCTGCTGCCTGCTGTTACCGCTACCACTGGCCGGACCCGCTTCGCGGGTCCCGCTGCGCGGTTAGCAGCGGCCGCCATACATCGCATTCCAGCAAGGGGCTGGGCGTCTCCACTGACCGGCAGGGCTGCGAGCTTGCAGCGGGGGACTCCAAGGACCAGGAGTCCCAGCGCGCCCGTCACCACCTGGGCTGCTCTCCCTGCCGGCTCCACCCCCATCCACCTTTCTTAATCGGCGGCCAAACACTCTGCAAGCGGATTCCTCTGGGCTTAACCAACGGAAAGTAACCTCACCTTTGGATTTTCGGCGACCCTGCTGCCTGCTGCCTGCTGTTACCGCTACCACTGGCCGGACCCGCTTCGCGGGTCCCGCTGCGCGGTTAGCAGTGGCCGCCATACATCGCATTCCAGCAAGGGGCTGGGCGTCTCCACTGACCGGCAGGGCTGCGAGCTTGCAGCGGGGGACTCCAAGGACCAGGAGTCCCCTCGCGCCCGTCACCACCTGGGATGCTCTCCCTGCCGGCTCCACCCCCATCCACCTTTCTTAATCGGCGGCCAAACATTCTGCAAGCGGATTCCTCTGGGCTTAACCAACGGAAAGTAACCTCACCTTTGGATTTTCGGCGACCCTGCTGCCTGCTGCCTGCTGTTACCGCTACCACTGGCCGGACCCGCTTCGCGGGTCCCGCTGCGCGGTCAGCAGCGGCCGCCATACATCGCATTCCAGCAAGGGGCTGGGCGTCTCCACTGACCGGCAGGGCTGCGAGCTTGCAGCGGGGGACTCCAAGGACCAGGAGTCCCCGCGCGCCCGTCACAACCTGGGCTGCTCTCCCTGCCGGCTCCACCCCCTCATTCACCAATCCCACCGCCATAAAAGAGAAGCAACACCCCCGCTGCGCGGGAGGGCGCCGGGAGCAGCCCGGGACAAGGGCGGGACCGTTTGAGGCCGTTAGAGGCCTAAGAGGACTGGCCTGGCCCACCCCCCTTGGTTCGTGTCACTGTCATCGTGCCTGGACTTCGTGATTAGTGAGTACTCTACAGGAACTATAACTGCCACACATCATGTGTACTCGGGGTATTCGCAGTAAGACTGCACTGGGTTTGACCAAGTCAAATGGTACCTTGGATGATTTTCTTGTAAAAACAAACTTGGCAATAGATGCCGAAATCACCAAAATGCAGAAGAGGGTTTCAATTGAGCTAGACGCTGCGCGCAGGCTCTCCCAAACATTTGCTAACTCCAAAAAATCTTCCCTGGTAAACATTGCGTCTGCTGCATCCCCCCAACAGGCTGCACGCCCGCTCCCTCTGTTAATTCACGCCGACATTCATCATCATTCTCCCCCTTCTTCTCCTCCACTCCCATTAGACTCCTCCTTTATTTTCACTCCCATGCCCTCTAAACCTACTGAGGGTCATGTGCCTACTGAACAGGGAATCTCTATCACTGTGCTGGACATCCCTCCCCCTTCCTTTTCTGTAGTAAAAAGTAAAAACCTAGATTGCCAAGCCCTGAAAAAGAAAAATAATGCAAAATCTGCTTACGCTCGCAAGAAAGCAAAAATTGCAAGGCAGCAGTTTTTCAATCATAGAAGAACTCTGCCCAACACAGGGGAGCTCAAGCAAACATCACATTCGGCCACTCAGCCAACAGGGGGTGATAGCGATCTTACCCATTTTAACATTTCTGCTGTCCCTGTTTCAGAGAATCTTGCTGTCTCTGGCGACAACTTAACAGGGGGAGGGCAAAATGAGCTAGGGAGGGACATGGACAAGGCGGGTGATGATGAAGATTTTCTCAAAACAGTCTGGGTAACTTTAAAACAACTATTGTCACCTTTTGAACTCAGACTGTCACACATTGAGAATCACCTTCTTGAAATGGATAAGACCTTAGTATCCCTGGCCACGCTTAGCCTAAAACAGCTGGAAGCAACATATCCCCATATTAATGAGGGTGCCCCCCAGGTTAGTAATGATGGCATCCAACCTGTACCAGCCCCTAATGCTGGCATCCAACCGGCTCTAGCCCCTAACAAGGCCTCCATTGCTCCCTCAATTCTGCCCTCACCTTTGCCCCCCCCATTACCCAAACCTACTCCAATTCCCAAACCCCGGTCAATTGCAAATGTCTCTGTTCCTCCCCCATCTAATTCATCAAAACCAGAGATAAAACCCCCCAAAAAACAGGTGCAGCCCAAAACTTTTCCTAGAGCTGACCAGAAGGCAAACAAGCCTATCACCCCTCTTTCACAGAGCACATTTAACCAACACCAAAATCATCAGAACTTTCGCAGGGGCTATATTGATCTCCCTCCTGATGCCGGGCCCTATGTTGTCATCTTGGCTGGGGTACCTCCGCTTGACCCTGACACTGTGGAAACCCAGTGGTCCTTAAAGAACAAAGTGATCTACTGGCTAAATGTTAATAGGCAGCTCCCTCATACCACCAGGAGCAGGGTCTTAATGGTCAGGCGAGTCCCATGGGTGGGGCGCACTTATAAATCCATACCGGGAGACTGCATTGTGGTGTCATTTGCAGACCCTCACACAGCCCAACTCATCACCACGTGGGATCCATATGCGACTGACCAATCCATCGTCACTAAACCCCTTACCTTTTTTTACCCTCCAAAACAGATAGTAGAGCTACCTGGGGCCTGGTCTATAGCCCACAATCGCAGATGGAAGGGGCAGGGGCAGGGATGGCAATCCACTAATAACTGGTGGGAAGGAGCACCCACTATGAACAGGTTCGAATGCCTAGATCAGGTGGATTGACTGGGAGCCGTCGATTTCTCACCCCCGTCGAGTGCCCAAAATTACTTAATGAATGCCAGTAACAGTGATAAATCACCACCCATTAACAAAAATTCAACCCTTTGGGGGGCGGAACAATCCTGCCCCGACCAGCGTCCCCTTGCTGTGCGGGCCACACAACATTTAGAGATGGCACATTCCCTAGTTCCGTTAGACGTAACGGGGAACGTGGGCCAACCATACCAGAAAAAAAGCAACTCCAAGCATTCACTTCTATCCTGGAATGTAGCAGGCCTGGGTAATAAGATCACCCACAAACCTTGGTTGGAGATCGTGCAGAAGCATGGCATTCTCTGCCTGCAAGAAACTTGGCTCGTAGAGGAAAGTCACATTATGGGGTATCGAACATTCCATTCACCCGCTGTTCCCTCTCCCCAGGGTCGAAATAAAGGGGGTCTGTGCATATATACATCGAATGTAGGGGATATAAAAGTATATAACTTCCATTCTGATCAATACTTCCAAATCCTTTCATTCAAATGGGGCACCACACAAAAGGTGATACTGGTGAATTTTTATAATAACATGCCAGCTAATGAAATGGAATTGATTTTGAACAAAATGACACACCATATTCACAAAGTGAGAGATCAAAACACGGGGGACCACACAGTTCTGTGGGTGGGAGATTTTAATTGTGCCATCTGTCCATCTTCTGAGTTAGGTTTGTGCGGCCTTTCAGATCACGAGGAGGATGGCCCTTTTCACTTCTCGCACACCAACCTGGGGTCTCTCCTTAACAGTATTATATTTTCTTTTGATCTTATCTTCATCAATCAGGCATGCTCCCCCCCAGTTCCCTTTGCCCCAACATATAATGGAAGAGGCAGTGAAACTACAATCGACTTTGCACTAATATCACCCACTAAACCCAATTTTATAACTTTCTGGGAGATCGGGGATGACCCAATGAGTGATCATTATCCTATTATCTTTGGGGTAAGGCTCTCAGAGGGGAAAGCAAAGGAATCCAGCGGGCCTCTTTATCCACTTGAGGTCACTCTAACAAAGATAAACGGCTATGTGATAAAGTGGGAGAAATTGAACCCTACAATTTTCTTTCACAACCTCATAGCATCTTGCTCTACAGACATATTTGTCTGTTTAGAAGAAGACACTGATCCAAAGGCGATCATGGCAGCCTTCGCTAATATCCAGCGTTACATAAAAGATATGCTAACTAGGAGCCACAAAAAGAATGGGAAACACACATGTGGGTGGTTTGACTCCAGGTGTACAGCTGCCCTAAAGAATTTGAAGAAAGTTTTATCCGCCATTCCCAAAGACAGGGTTCAAATTTCCCAGGCGAGACGAGAGTACAAGAGGGAAATTAACCATCGGAAGGTGACAATGAAGAGGGAGGCCTGGGAAGCTTTGGGGGAAGCTGCTAGGAATAAGGACACTAACCTCTTTTGGAAAGTTATAAGATCAGAATATATCACAAAAGATAGTGACAATTGCATAGACGTAGCAATCACGGCAGAGCTCTGGGTAGAACACTATGGCAAACTTTACACCAATAGCCAGGGGGACACCCAGAACCAACAAAAGGCAACTTCATCCTTGAATAAATCAACTAAGGATTACCCGTTAAGTGACCCCCCAGTATCCCGTATCCAATTAATCTGGTTTTTACCTCCCTAGAAGTGGAAGATGCCATCAGGGAAAGCCCGTCAGGGAAAGCCCCTGGCCCCGACCACACCCCAGTGGACGTTTACAAAACAAATCTGGATTTCTGGGCTCCCCTGTTAACTAACGTCTTAAATATGGGAAACAAATGTGGCTTAATTAACACCTGGTCAGACGCAATTGTAGTGCCCATCTTTAAAAAGGGGAACAGGGACGATCCTGCTTGCTACCGTCCAATATCGCTATTGGACGGCCTCATGAATATTGCAGGAAGGATCGTTCTTAAGAGGATTCAGCACTGGGAGACAGAGAAAAAGGTCATCTCGGAACTCCAATATGGGTTCCGTAAGGGATTGGGTACCCAGGAACAATGCTTAAACCTGTCCTTATTGATCTCCAAATACACTGAGGCTAAAAAAGGGGACCTGTTCGTTACCTTTGTTGACCTTAGCTCAGCATTTGATTGTGTGGACCACCTGCAGCTCTGGTCAGCTTTGGAACATATCGGGGTGGATCCTATCATAATCATATTCATAAAAGAATTATACAGAGATGCCGGTGCCAGAGTGAGGGTCGGGACCCAGGGACAATGCACACAGAAATTTGCCATAAATAGAGGGGTTAGGCAAGGCTGCATACTTGCGCCCCTCCTATTTAGTTTTTATATAAACTCCATCGTAGAGCATTTAATAAATCTGCCAAGTGATTACCCAGCTGTCAATGGTAGGCCTGTACCTATTCTTTTATATGCCAATGACGCGGCAATTATGTCTAGGACTAAGGTAGGGCTGCAGAGAGCCGTGACTGAATTTTCATCCTACATGGGGAAAAGAAACCTGAAAGTGAACACCTCTAAAACTTTCTCCATGTCCTGCACCCAAAAAAACAAAAGGCCGCAATGTTCAATATATCTTGATGAGCAAAGAATTGAGATCACGGACACGTTCTGCTACCTGGGTGTTGTCTTTGAGAGGAAAGGAGGTTGGAAACATGCAGTATCTGCCAGGAAACTTGCCTTCACCCGTGCTATTGGGGCCCTGCGAACCTTCGCAGCTAAAATCGGGGGCAAACCGATTGGTGAGATGTTACAGATCTATCAAGCCAAGTGTATAGCGACAGTCACCTATGGAGCAGGCCTATGGGGCTTCGAAAATGTGTCCTCACTACAAATCTGTGAGAACCTTTTTATCCGCTATTTACTAGGTGTGAGCAAAACTACTTCGACTTTTATTACCCACATTGAGACTGGCCTCAAATACCTTAGCGACACTATAAAGTTATCACCGTGTCTGCTTTGGCACAAAATTTGGACCACTGTGGAATGCCAATTTAACAGAGAACTCATCACGGACTGTAAGACCCTGGATGGCGCATCCAAAATCAAATGGTTACGATACGTCCAGCTGATGTTCTCTAACATTGGACATCCCGAATTTTATGATGATCCACAGTCTCTAGAAAACTTGTCCAGGCCAGCTCTCAAAAAACTTTTAATCACACACCTAGAAAGCGCCAGATGGAACACTGAGAAACTTAAAAGCACTACCTTGAGTTACCAAAAAATTACCCCTATTGAAGGTTTACAATTGTATCTCAGGATTGAAACTGCACCTTACCCTCGTATGCTCTTACTAGGCTGCGTTTAGGGACCTTCTTTCGTATGGTCACCTTCCCAAAACAGAATGATTGGACTTCGTCAAATCTAATTTGCCCATGCGATGATCATTCCTCGCAAAGTAACATTCATATTATGTTCTTTTGTAATCTGTACTCTACCCCGAGGGAATTGTACCTCTTACCTCTTCTTAAACGCTGGGGCATAAGAACATGCAAAACTGCTTATCTGAAGTTACTCTTGTTAGATGAGGTGTATGTTATCTTTGTTGTTTCTCGCTTTTTAATGTCAGTGATGAAATACAGAAACTCTATGATGAAAGCCTTACATGTTTAAATTAACTAGACACTCGAATATGAGGCCTCTCGTTTATATGTTTATCACTGACTTTTTATATATGGAAAAATGTTTTATAGATTCTTTACAAATTTTCTTAACGTGGAAACCATTTTTAAATTTATGGTATAAATTGTACTTGTATGCTTTTATGATTTTTCAGATAAATCGAATAAAGCTAAATTTGATTTGATTTGATTTGAAGTAGTACAAAATTCATTTTTAAAATATCTTATCTGTCCCAGCTAGCACCTCTTCCTTTGCTTGCCACAATGAGCTGGGTCTCCCGTTTATCTCAGATCTCATAGAACTTGAACCCATCCTGTTGTGGCACAGGATTTGGCTAAATGAGCCAACCAAGTTAAATAGAGAGATGCTACAAGATTGTCGTAATTTAGAGGGGGTTATGTATAAATTCCTTGGATTAGGTATGTTCTTAATTTTATGAATGACCTAGAGCCTGCAGAATTTTTTACTGACCCAAACTCAATGCAAGGAATCCCCAGAAAGAAGCTAAGAATAGAGGGGATCCAGCACCTGGGCTTAATAGGAATGTCAGAAGAGATCCTAAAGCCCAGTGTAAAACAACATGAGCTAATTTTAACCTCTTCTGACATTGAACCATATTTAACATTTGTTTCGGGTAGTTTTGACAGGCGACTTTTAACTTAGTTTAGGTTGGGTACTGTTCACAGATGATTGACTTTTCCAAGTATGAACGATTGGTCACGGACACTGCAACCCTGTCCATGTGAAAATCAGGCTGAGCAGTCCAACACACACTTAGTTGTATTCTATACATTTTATATAGCATTAAGTAAAGTGTGGATTCTTCCACTTTTAAAACAACAGGGGCTAAGGCAATGCCGCCCAGCCTTAATCAAACTGCAGTTCTTGGAGAACGAACATGTAGCTTGGCGCATAGCAATATTCCTGAAGAAAGTACTGCATTTTAGAAAAAGTATGATATGTGATGAATTTTAATTGTGATGAATTACTATTGAACAGATTGAATCTTATCACTGTGTTTTTTTAACTCTTATATTGAATTTTATATACTGTTATTTTTCTATGCGTAATATTAGGTCCTGCTTGTATTTTTAGGAATGTTTTCAAGCTTTTATGATTGTCACAAAATGCAGTTGAATAAGCTTTCCTTGACTTGACTTGACTGAGTTTGGCAAGTTTCCCTGGGTGGTTGCAGAGTCTGGGCCCAAATACCGGATCTACCTACATTGACAAATCAGGTAATTTTTTTAGGGAAATTGTTGATGCCTCCGCAGTGCATTTTGGTCCTTTTCTGTCGCTGGTTCTATACCACACACACAGGTGAGGACCCATTTTTATCAGGAGGCATTTGGGAATGCTGGGTGTTGGGAAACGTATGTCTTCCCACAGATTCCAGTACTTTCAATCACAGAAATGTGAAGAAAATGTGTATTTTTAGACAAAGTATAAGGTTTGCAAGGGCTTCTGTTTAAAAAATCATTGTACGATCTACACAAGGCACAGCACCCTGGAGTCCCTAGTTTCCAGATTACAAAAATATCCGGGGTTGGCATGTTTTCTACAGAGTCAATGTACATTCTAGCAATGAAAGTCAGAAAATACAAATATTACTGCACAACCATCCACTACTCAAATACACACACAACCTGGCTGTTTTTGGCACAAGAATGAGTGAAAAGTTAAAAAAGTAAAGTTTATTAACCAATTAGTTCACAAAAATGAAAACACAGAATTTACTGATAATTAGATAATTGAAATTTCAGGATACTGAACATGACACCATCCTCTTTACAGGCCATTTACGAACATTTCATGTGTAACACACAGGAAAACACTCACACTACTAGCAGCAGACCCAACATATTACAACTCTCACATCAATAAATGGTATCATTGGAGAGCCCTTCACTTGCATAAGCCAACAGGAATTGCACAACAATCATGCTACCAATCATCCAGACTTCAACCAACATACAAACACAGCAGCAGCAAGTCAGTACACACACACTACCTGCAAGCCACCACTACACGCACCGTCAGTCAACTGCCAAGCCACAACACCAATGAACTGCCACCACACACACCACCAGTCAACCCCAGCTATGCACACACTGCATGTCAATAACCACTGCCAGTCTACACACACACACGCAAACAGTCAAAACACTGGCAGTCAACCATCACTAAACACACACACACACCACAAGCCAGCCACTAATGTACACACATGCCAGCCAACTGCCATTACTCCCACACACACCTTAAGTCAACCGTCACTACACACACACATTGCCAGTCAATAGTCACCACACACACACACCTCTAGTCAACCACCATTATACAGACACAGCTAATCAACCATGACTACACACACCACCAGTCAGCCATCACTACATGCACACCGCCAGCCACTACAGGCACACAGCCAGTCAACCTTCACTACACACACTCTGCCCATCAACTGACAATTCATACACCACCCACGCACACACACAGACTGCCAGCCAACTGCCATGAAGCTCCATGTCACTTTCATTTCTAAAGTATACAAAAAAGTGATGGATGGAATGCTTGAATTATTCTTAGTCACTGGTAAATATCCAGGCTGCATCCCAGACCATCGTTATTCTGAAAACCATGCCACTTCAGTTCAGCTGGACTGTTCTCACTGGGGCAGGGTCAAGACTGATTTGCATATGGACTAGGAGACACTCGCAGTTCACTCCATACACGGACCACTCTACGGCGGGTCGGGGAGGCCGAAGCAGGGCTCCAACCACAGAAGACGACCCGGCGCCGGGATCTAGGTTCAGTTGTCTGGCGCACCAAATCGAGACTGAGACGGAAAATGAAGAAAGTAATCCTATGTCAGATGTGGAGGAACAGACTGAGCACTCTCTCCACCCTCTAGTTGTCGCCATCCGAGAACTGGAACAAGGAGCGACTGGCAACTCGTAGGAGCGCGAAATTGAAACCCAAGATTCCCACTCCTGAGAAACTGTAGAGCTGAGATCTGAAACAGCAGCTTCCTAGCCATGGAGACACGCAAGTTACAAGCACTTTTTCATTTGTGTGGGCACACACTGTTATTTGTTGGTTAGTTGACACCTCTCGTGGCCCGCACGGCACAGGTAGTCCCGTCCTACAGTTGGCTGGACAATCATGCCCAAGTGCCCTGTTGGGAACCTGTGTTTAGGGCCCTAGAGATCACCTAGTTGGGATCCCAAGTGGGAGGGCGACAGACCTTTGCCACCTGGAAGTTCTGCACATCAACAGTTGTACGGATGGGATGGACGGGAGGGGAAGGTGGGGTGGGGGAGGCGGGGATGCGGGATTTTCGATCAGTTTGGTTGAAGGGAAGTTGGGTGGGGGGGGGGGGAACGGTTAGTTGAATGCAGTCATCTGGAAATGCAGGCATGCACCTTGATACACCGTACCGCACATCCATCGCAGGGACAAACAGTGACTGAGGATCGAAAATTAAGAGGGGACTGGTGAATGCTTACCTCAAGAGAGTAGCACCGGATATCATTTTATTACAGGAGACGCATCTTAGAGGTACTAAATGTGCGTTCATAGCGAGGGGCCGCCATACAGTCCTGGCACATGCAGGATACACGTCAGACTCCAGAGGGGTGGCGATACTAATTAAAAAATCGTCCCCGTTTTGCATCACACGCACATGGCTAGACCCCCAGGGGACATATGTGGGAGTGCAAGGGACATGGAAAGGGGGCAGGTACACTATAATTTCGGTCTATGCTCCGCCGAAACTCCAGGCCCGCACACTTAAAGCAATCACATCCATTCTCCTGGACACAGCGGATACCATACAAGTAGTAGGTGGCGACTTTAATGATGTAATGTGTGAAGTGCAGGATCGTACAGGGACAGCACGTAGGGGGGAGACACAGACAGCCCTGGCGCAGCTGATGACTAATATAGGACTCACAGACGTTTGGAGGTGGCTCCACCCTACGCAGACAACTTACTCTTTCTACTCAGGGGCACATAGGGTCTTTTCGAGGCTTGACTATATATTCACTTCGAGACAATACCTAACAGCGGACGACGTGGCGGAATACAAAGCGAGGGGTATCTCGGACCACTCACCCTTATATGCACAGATGGGACGGGTGCGGGGGAGGGGGGGAGCCGAATGGCGCTTAGCGGCGTGGGACCTTCAAGTGCCGGAGATTTTACGTGGCATCAGAGCTGACATTAAGGTGTATGTGGCTGGGAATGAAGGAACAGTCGACTCAGGGGTCACCTTCTGGGAGGCGATGAAACCGGTCTTACGGGATAGAGAACAGAGTATTTGGGGGAGGATCGACGAACAAGACAAGCCGAGGTTGCGGGCCTGGAAATAACAATCTTGACCATAGAGAAGGAGTATCAAACACGAAAAGACGCAGGGACTCTCCGACAACTGCTAGATACCCAGAGGAGGTACAGGGAGGTGGTTTCAAACGAGGCACGGACCCAATCCCTGGCAACCCTTCACCGTCTATATGACGTTGGGGATAAGTCCGGAAAGATCCTGGCTTGACTTAGCAGAAAGGAACAGGCGGCAAGGTAGGTAGAACAGATCAAGTCGGTGGATGGAAGTCAGGTCCGCACTGATGAGGCGATAGCAGACGTGTTTGCGTCGCACTATGAGCACTTCTATGCGGCTAAAGACCTGGGGACTAGTGAGGACGCGCTGCAATACATAGGACACACGGAGGTACCCACACTGTCCTCCGAAGCGTGCACAGCACTGGAGGCGGATGTAACGCTAGATGATATATCTGAAGCCATAGCCAAACTGAAACCGGGTAAGACGCCGGGGCCGAATGGATTTCCGGCGGAGTTCTTTAAGCGAACGACTGATCTCTTGACACAACACCTTAAGGCCCTCTTCACGGAAGCATATCAGGTGGGGAGCTTACCACCGGACCTCGACCTAGCTACCATCGTTCCGATCTATAAGGAAGGCAAGCCGAAAGACGAATGTGCCTCCTTCCGTCCCATCTCCCTCCTTAATATGGAATGTGAAGATTATAGCGACTATTCTAGCAAACCGCTTGAGATCGATTATTCCAGACCTCATACACATGGGTTTCTGCCGGATAGGGCAACCAAGTTAAACCTCCGACGCACACACAATTGGTTGCAAGAAGTCAAGGGAAGGAGAGAGCCTCATTGGTTTCTTTCCCTCGACGCGGAGGAGACATTCGACGCGGTACATTGGCCATTTCTGATGGCGGCGATGCGGAGGTTCGGCCTCGGCCCGAAATTCCAGAGGTGGGTCCAGCTTCTTTAGACGGCACCGAGAGCGTGGGTTCGGGTGAATGGGAGGTTATCCCGCGAATTCCGAATCGAAAGGGGTACGCGCCAGGGCTGCCCTTTGTCCCCCCTTCTATTCACACTAACCATTCAAATCCTGGCGGCGAAGATACAACAGAATCCAGAGATTTGTGGCTTCTCACGGGAAATATCAGCTACCGCGCCAGAAAAAATATCACTCTATGCTGACAATGGGCTACTGTTCATTACTAAACCTGAAACTACGGTCCCGGAACTGTTTAGGGAGTTAGATGGTTATGGCGCAAGGGCGGGTCATACCATTAACTGGCACAAGTCGGTCCTCTATGATCCACAGGGAATGGAACAAGGGGGGAACTTACCGGCGCAACTGGTCAACACCTCGGAAGGATTTCAGTACCTGGGTATTTACATTACCCTAGATGGGAAACTTTCATTCAGTAAGAATACAGAACGGATAATGGGTAGAGTGGTGGCGGATATGACCAGGTGGAGGCAACTGCCGCTCACCCTATTGGGTCGGGCTGCAATGTACAAAATGATTGTCCTCCCTAAGTTCCTATATGCGCTCCAAAACGAATATTACCCGCTCCCGGCTACGACGATACCCAAAATTCACGCGGACCTTCGTACTTTTCTATGGCTGGGGAAGCAACCGCGGGTAGCCTTGTCGACGCTCCAATGCCACCAATATAGTGGGGGGATTTCGCTCCCCAACCTAGAGGCCTACTACTGGGCAGAACACTTAACACTGATAAATGATTGGATGCACGCCCCAGCGGACCACCCGACCTATGCGTTGGAAAGGTTCAAAATGTCCACCAAAAATCTATTGTACTATCTCTACGGAGGTATGGTGAGGGTACCACTTCTACCGGCAACGGTAATCACACTGAACGCCTGGACCAAGGCCACAAGGCGAATGGGTTGGGAAAAGAGACCTACCCGGCAGACGCCGTTATGGCACTGTCAATGGTAAAAGAACTCAGTAAACTGCGCGGCTTCCGAAGGTGGGATGACATAGGCATATCGAATATCGGGGATGTGATTGCTAAGGGGGAACTGAAGTCCTTCCAGACACTTAGGACTGAATTTGGGTTGCACCACACACAACTCTTCAAATACATGCAGTTGAGACATGCTTGGAGGGCCCAAAATATCACGCTCACGGAGATACCGGAATATGCACCATTGGAAGGTAGGCTTCTTCAGAAACAGATAATGGGTTAGGCGGTATCCCTCACATATAAAACTTTGACCAACAACATGCTAGGGGACTTGGCATGGCTGAGGAGCGTGTGGGAAGCGGAAGTGGGAGATATGGAAGATCTGGACTGGGAGATAGTCCTAATGCACCCCCGGGAGGTGGCGATCCAATCGAGACTACGCCTCATCCAGCTGAATGTGCTCCACAGAACCTATTTTGATAGGGTACGACTCCTTAAAATGAGGAAAATAGAGGATCGGACCTGCCTTAGATGCCGTCAACAGCAAGGGGACTTCTTTCACACTATCTGGGCATGCGACAGGATACAAACATATTGGACGCACATATTCACGGAGCTAGGGGAGGTCCTAGGGGTGGCTTTGTCGCAAGAACCAAAATTAGCACTATTAGGCAAGACAAACGAGGTGGACCTGCCACGTCCACTGCTTATCTTCCTGGTGCTCGCATTGGTGGTAGCAAAAAGGGACATTGCAAAGTACTGGGGGGCAACGGAAACACCTGACATAGAGGAATGGAGGAGGGGTTTGGACTTATATATGGCGGCAGAAAGAGTGACTTATAACGCAAGAGGCTGTCCCAAAAAGTTCCGAAGAGTATGGGCAAAATGGAGGCAATACCATGGATTGGAGGGTGGGCAGTAAGGAGGGGGAGTCCGGGGAGGGGGGGTTGAGACCATTACGGAAATACCACATGTAACATTGCCGACGGTGAGAGCTTCGAATAGGCACACTACAGGGACAAGGCGGTGTAAACGAGACCAAGAATAGGATGATGTAATGTTTGTGCTTTGTGGTGGGAGGGGGGGTGTAGAGGGGGGTATGCTGCATTTTACCATGCCTGTATAATTAAAGTTATGAACACAAAATGCAAAAATTAGAGTTTTAGAAACAAAAAGTTGCGCAAACGGCTGACAGTGGCTGAATGTTGACGCCACGCCAGCAGATGTTTCACTCTTTACATATGCTTATTGATGCGACAATAGAAACAAGTTTAAAAAAAAAGACTGATTTGCATATGGCTTGATGCAAACTGAGGTGCCATGGTGTGCAGAACTATGATGGACTGGGACACAGCCCAGGGTGATTACCGGTGACTGAGATTAATTCAAGCATTCCATCCATCCCTTTTTTGTGTACTATAGTGTAGCACCCTAAGTGGGATGGGTATGTCCAGACTTGGGTCCCATGCACACAGTGCCACTGGAACAAGCTATACCTGGATAGTGAGCCCTAACAAGGGTAGAACCAGTCCTGGGTTGCTTGTGTTACAGTTTATGGAGGACCTGGCCTGGCCGTTCGGGCTGGACTGCTCCCGTTGGAGCAGGACCAAGACTGATTTGCATATGGCTAGGTTCAAACTGAGTTGACATGGTGTGCAAAATAGCAATGGACTGGGATGCTACACTGGTAATTACCAGCATTGCTCCCTGAAAGGTGCTCACATACCCATGCTACCCCAAGTGTCCAATGTCTTGTGTGAAGCACGCGCACACATCACAGCACATCACATCCATGCGAGGGATCGTTTTGTACTGCTGCTTTTAAAATGCGAGTGGTGCAAAAAACAGTAATTTCCTTCCTGTTCCCCTACTTCTTATAAAAGACATGGGTGGGACGCTTAATTGTGATAGTTTAAATGCTTCAGCTGAAGTGTCATTCACTCAGCCTCCTGAAAACAAAGCAGATCAGACTGCTAAGCAAGCCTTTCTGCCATGGTGCCGATGCCACCTCCCTGAAAGAAATGCAAATGTGCGCTATGAGTTAATCTGCATATGTAAAGGGTAATCTGCAAATGGAAGGATGCTTGGGAGCCGGTACTGGCTTTAATTGATTGAATCACTCTAAGCTTTATGATGACAAAGATTTATTCTTTTGAGTGGAAGTGCAAAGAGTTAACAACTGAGCTGTGAAGTGAGTGCTTTCAATTGTAATTGTATTCATATAGTGCTTACTACCCCATGAGGTGTTGATGAGACAGTAATGTAAAATAACTGATTTACGTACAGTCTGGGTACTACTGAAATCTATATTTTGGAAGCACCATGTTATCTTAAACCTTTTTGCGCATTTTGTTGAAGTCTATCTTATACTGTGTGTAATGTAAGTTTAAAATAGACTTATATATCCATAATGCATTCAGTCACTGGCTGTGACCTCATAGCACTAAAAATACACAAGTCGCTATTCTCCTCTGCCCCAACCAAGATTCCAATCTGTGGCTCTCTGCAGTGCATTAACTGATAGAAGTTTCATAATGTACTATAGTGCATTTCCGACTAAGCAACAACTTTTAAAATGTATTTTTCATTTAAGCTGCATGTTATTTTATATGTAGCTACTTGACAGACCAAAACAACTTCCAGAATATATCCACATCTTGTAGTATAATAAAAACACATAGAATGTGCGTGCCCCCCAAACATAAGCTCCACTTTTTTCTTTCCTACAAAAGATTAAATATTTGTAGTGATTGCTGTTAGACTTCAGTAACTCTCGCATTTTGACTACGTTTTGGTTTGCCTCCAACAAAAGTAGGCTGGCATGTATAATGTTGGTGCAGGTTAAAAGGTCAAGTACCAGACCTCAAAAAACATGTAGGTAATGGCCCAGTTGGATGTGTGTTCTTGCCTAAGTTGTGTAGGATAGGTTACTGAACATCAATTTGTACAGTACCAGCCTGGGAGCAACAATGTCCCTGTTCTACATTTCACATTTTACTTACTCTTGCATTCCCTAACAGTATTTGCTTTTTCACAATGGGGTAGCTATAGTTTCTTTCTTGAAACATATTACTCATGCATAGTACTTGGTGTTAGGAGTTGCTCATTTGTATCTCTGTGAGTTTAGGTTGTGGGTGGGCCACGGTTGAGACCTGTGGAGTTAAGTCTGAACACAATGAGAATTCCTCACTGTGCCTCTTCATGATTCCTAAAGGGGTTGAGAATACTTATTCGTCTGATCATTGGCCTCTCTGCAGAGCACACAGAGCAACGGTGAGGTGCATCTATTGGAATTACTATTATATGCAAAAGTGTGTTAATCAGATGCTACATTTCTCCACCCTATGAACAATGCTGCAATTGAGAATATTTTGTAAAATCTTTAGTAAAATATTATAATGGTACAACCATTGGAGTTTCTAAACCTGGAGTGTACTTGCATGTGTAACCAATTCATGTCATGGCGTGTGTATCCAAATTGCAAACCTGTCTTAAGACCCCTCAAGTGGTGCTGTATGTGTGGAAAGGCACTTTCTTTTCACTTTTTTAAGCACAAATGAGGATTGGCATTTTCACCGATGTTTGCCGCTGCACTTGCATGCATTGTCAGGTTCTTGGCGCACGTTAGCCTTGGCTGCAGCGCAGAGACACCTTACACTGCCGCACACAGAGGAAAAAAAATAGAGGAACCATTGATTACCATTGGCTGAGATTAATTCAAGCATACCATACATTAGGTTTTTCTATACTTTTATTTGAACCTCAGGATAAATGGATTACATACACAAAGCAGATATAGAAGAAAAAGATTAAACATTCAAGCTTTTTTTCACATTTAAAATAGCCCTCCTATTGGTAGAAGATGAAAAACCAACTATGTGTACATGAACAGCAGGTTTTACTAAGCACATCAAACAACCTTATGTCAAAACAGAAAATATGCATCATTCCAGACCCTAGTTCCCGTTGCCTTTTACCCTCATGGTTGCTCCCAATATTTGAGTTGCGAACGGTACAAATAAAAACACGTACATAGTCCAGGATTAGAAGGACACTTAGAGCAGTACATATGTCTCTCCTTATGTACTCCTCTTTGTACATAGACTCTATTTCTCCGATTTGGAGAGACTTTTTTTGGGTGTTGGAGGAACATATTCAGGAAGGTGGCAATCTTTTAGTTTAATACACCACACAAGAAGGGCCTGAGGAGATTTAAAGACCAAAGATCAAGTAAGAAAAAAACATACAGCTTGTTTCTGTTCCGTGATAAAAAAATAAATGTGTGTAATTTAGGCATTCGTAATCAGCAAGTAAAAAAGTCTAAAGATAAAGAGAAAAGAGGTGTTTCTAAAACAACCTCAAGTTTTAGCATGTTTGAGGTAAAGGAACTCATGTTTTGTATATTATCACGGCGTGTTGTATGTGCTCTCTTAACATTTATATTGGCCAAACAAGTCTATCTCTAAAGGCATGACAAAAAAGTAGCAGAAGCGGGCATTTGAACGCCCATAAAACCATACTTGTTGTGGAAAGATGTGGCAGACACAAATTCGTGCCTGGGAAGGGTGCCCGTGAATGGAAGAGCACTGGCTTATCTCTTCCTGGTTTCTGAAGTCATCTCCACCAACTAGAGACTCACGGGTTTAGTGATAGACATAGAAGACAGACTCAGAGTCTCAATAGAGGAGACCAGTTGCCTGATGGTGTTTCAAAAACACACGTCTAAGAAATTATGGGAGTTGTGGTTCCTGCGATTGAGTAGTTATGTGAAGATCTTGTAAATATTTTATAAACTAAGGGGAAGAAAAATAACAATTTTGATTATAAAGAGGGCCAAGGCACATATATATATTATCCCATGAAGAACCGCATTGATTACCCGCTTTTGCATCACAAGAGGGAGAGTTAAAAAATAATATTAAGGAAGTGTGTAGACAGAGGGGACATGTAATAGTTGAACCCCAAAATGGGTCGAATTACGAACTCTAATTGTGTTCCGATCAGTTGTCGTGTAGCACAACAGAGAAAAAAGTTACAGATAACTCGTCATTTGTTCGAAATTTACAGTGTGGTAAATATTCAGGGTTCCAATGGGCAAACTTATAAGTAAGGATACAGGCAGTACTTATACGAAAATTGCTCATTGTCAGCGATAAAGTACTAGATTGAGCAATTTGAATCTATGTCCTCTTACCCAGCTAGTCACAAGTGCCTTTAGGGTGTGAACCAAGGTACTCGACTGATGTGGTACTACTTTTAGCAACCTGTCTGGTAACACAACTGGATGGGGGTTTCACCTGTACGATCGGGATAAACTAAACCAAGGGATTTCATCATTGAGACCTAGACTGGTGCTCTTTAGTCTGAACACCGAGCGTTGCTCTTTCCTAAAGAGATATTGTGACATGTTTGTGATAGGTTGTCAAGTCGTCAGTTTATCTAGTACTGTCCATTTAAAGTAATTGACATCATAACCCTTTTTTCTAGAAGTGTGAGGTGAGCCTTGTAATCTGTTTCTTGCAACGGATAGTGCTCTTGTGTTCCAAAATGCAAGTTTTGAGCTTAGTAGTTGTCATACCCACGTATCTCAACCCCCCAGAGACATGTGATTAAATAAATCAAGCACTCTGAGGTACAATTGGTGTGCTGTTTTTGCTCCCATGGT
This sequence comes from Lissotriton vulgaris, assembly GCF_964263255.1. Classification (NCBI taxonomy): domain Eukaryota; kingdom Metazoa; phylum Chordata; class Amphibia; order Caudata; family Salamandridae; genus Lissotriton; species Lissotriton vulgaris. The sequence goes on from NC_141699.1 coordinate 907,337,371, forward strand.
CGGTCTGTGCCTATCTCAACATGCGTAGTGTGTAAGGTTTGGGCACAAATGCTGCACATGCCACAAGGAAAATGTCCTTTTACAGGTGGGAAGTTTCAAAGCGTAGTATGTTGGTTTCTTGGCTCTGTGTGTAGTCTTGTGTGTACCAGTTTGTCTTTGAGGTTTGCACTTCTTTTAAATGCAAACATTGGTCTAGGAAGAGAACGTGATGCTTTATTCAAAATCTTCCACTTTTTGGTAATGGATCTCTGTATTAGGCCTGACGTATTGCTGACACAATTCAATCTGTTGGTTGGTTCCTTTGGAGACTGTGCTTCAAGAATAGCCTCACAGTTGTTATTCCTAGCTCTCTTTGCCCACCTTTTGATCAAAGTACGCGGATATTGACAGTTTCTTACACACAAGTTGTTGGACCGGGCCCTTTTCAGGGCCATCCCCAACGTTTTTGCCTTCCTCCTGCATTTTTCTGATCTGTTGTTTTGGTTTTATGACTCTGGACTCTTTACCACTGCTGATCAGTGCTAAAGTGCGTGTGCTCTTTCCTGTAAACTTGGCAATACATCTTAGTCGACACCTGTGTGGCCTATTTATTTTACCCTTAGTCCTTTATACAGTGATATCCTATATACCCAGGACCAGTAAATTAAATGCTACTAGTGGGCCTGCAACACAGCTTGCACCACCACAGAAGTAGCCTTTCAAACCTGTCTCAGGCCTCTGCCACCTCTTTTTTTACTCGTTCTGTGCTGCAAAGCGCTGTGCCCAGGTATGTCTCTGGATATGCTCCTATCCATGACAGGCTATTTAGGTCATCATTTGAGAGTGTGTCAACCAAAGGCTTTTCTAAGCAAGCCCGTCTGTGCCTGTCCGCTGCAGGACTGTGCCCAGAGCCTGTCCCCCTGGCCGATTACACCCTCATAGCGTACAGCGTAAGAGCTACTCCAGAGCTGCATTTCCAGCTCTTAAACCTTCAAGGAAAGTCTACAATTGCCCTATATTGAGCCCTACAACACCAGATACTATTCACTCCTTCTGCCCTGAATGCAACACAAGAGTCATTTACCCAAACTCTCAAAAGGTAGTACCGCCAATGGTTTCCGGGTTGGTGGAAGTGTCTATTTAGGCTAGCTCCTCAGACTCGAAGATCAGTTGTGTGTTTATCAATGCTAGGTCACTGGTCTAACACCATTTTGAATTCTCTGAATTTCTAGATGTACTTCAGTCTGACCTGATTTTTATTTTTGAAACCTGGGCTGAGCAGACCTCGTGCCCCGGTACTTACAGGATACACTATTTTGAGATTGGCCAGACCCCACAATAAGGGTGGTGGAGTAGCATTCATCTCTTGCAATTAATTTTCAACCATTTTTACACAATCCTTATCCTCTGAGTACTAAGCCTTTATGTTCAGTTTTAAACTAACCAAATTGCAGTCCTTTAATGGCCTTCTTCTATACCGCCCATGCCAAGACTCTCCTTTATCCACGCAATTAAATCGCTTCTTGGAATCCTCTCTTTCTAAATCAGATTCCACTTTATTAGGTGACTTCAATTTCAATTGTAATTGAAGTCATCCAAAAGGATCCTGATACAGAACTTCTGGTTGATAATGTGTCCTGCTTTGGATTTGGTCAGTTAGTAGATGGTCGTACGCACCTGGCTGGGCACACATCTGATGGAGTATTTACTAATAATTTTGCCTTCACTAGCCCTACTACACTTCCCCTAACTTGGTCAGACCACAGGTCAGTACTCTGGGAAATCAAGCTTCCATTCAAACCTCTTTCTGCTGAGACTGCTGGGAAATCATTTATTTCTCATGCCCCTGAGTTAAATTCTATTCTCGCTGGTTCCCAGCCAGAGAAGCCAAAGACATTGATCCAATGTTAGCAAACTTTTCAGGCCAGCTGAAATCTACTGTTTATAAATTAGTCCCTACAAACACCACAACACTTAGAACAAGTAATCCCTCTGCACCCTGGTTTAATGACACACTTAGGGTTATAAAACAAGGTTGTCGCAGACAGTAGCAAAATTGTGGGAGAGCTTGTGACCTGATTAAAAAAGAAAATATAAACAATGTGTTGCGCAAACTCTTATTGACCATAAAATCTGCCTGCTCCATTAAACAAATAAAATCTGCCAGTAATTCGACCAAGGCACTGTTTCAACCTGTTACCAAACTCTCCACACCAGCTAATAAAAATTCAGCAGAAAGTAGTCAGGGCTTCTGTAATTCACTAGTGAGTTTCTTCCAACAGAAAGTGGAGGTAATCTTTAATAGATTCTCCTCCAGCATTTCTGAATGCCAAAATAGTAATGCTATTAGGCCAGTGAACCCTGGCAGGATCTACGTTAGTGAGTTTGATCATCTTACTGAGGATCAAGTCAAATTGGTCATCCTAAATACGAAGTCAGGATCTCATCGGACCCTTGTCCGCCTCAGATCATCAATCTAGTACCTGGTGCAGTGGCCCCCTACCTGGCAAAGATCTTTAATGCCATGTTTAGTTTGAGAGTGTTTTCTAAACAGTGGAAAGCAGCCATGGTTATTCCATTGTTGAGGAAATCAAACTTAAATGTGCTGGACCCTAATAGTTATCGACTATTTCCAGGCTTCCCTTATTGGTCACGTTGGTAGAGAAGGCCATGAATATGCAGCTGGACATTTGTTGGGAAAACAGCTATCTGCTAGATGGCACACAGTTTGATTTCTGAAGTAGTCACAGCACAGAATGAGTGCCAATTCAGACTAATAAAGAAATTAGGGTCTCAGTGGATAAGAGTGGTAATGCTGCCCTTATCCTGCATTGACTTGTCTGCAGTATCAGAGCTTAGGGATTGAGGGTGTAATTCTGTCTTTGCGGCGTTCCTTCCTTACAGATCGTATTCAATCTGTTTCATTGGAAGATTTTACACAGGAGCCCTTCTTGTTACCTTCTGTGGTTCTACAGGGCTCATCATTGAACCGAACTTAGTTTAACCTTTACGTAACACATTTGGCAACTCTGATCAAGTACTTTGGGCCGTCCCTAGTTTCCTATGCTGACGATACCCAGATTGGTCTCCCCTCCCACTTTGTTGAGCAAGAACATTTTGTATAGCCACATAAGTCAGTAAGCATGCTTGTATGTGCCAGGACCTCCCCTTGGTTTTATGCTGACTATGTAACCTATGCATATATAAGGCACCTGTTCTCTGTACTCCTTAGACTGGCTCCTACAGTGGCCTGAGGGTACCGTATGACGCAGTCTCCCTCATGTGAGGTTAATAAATGCATTGTTTTTATATTACAGCTTCCATGCCAATTTCTTCTTTGTTGGTTGAAAGGACAGACGAGCTGGGCTCTCTTCCAATGCTGGGTAAGAAGGTCAAAAGCCTTGACGGTCTGGTTGTTCATAGAGCAAGTTTATAAGGTGATCTCTGCATCCTTCTATAATTAACGTATTAGCAAGAAAATTGCTCAATTTCTGCCATTTAATCTGCTAAAGACAGTTGTTATTGCATTAGTCTTATCTGGAGTAGACTATTGTAACAGCCTTCATCAAAACCTTCCTAAAAGGCCAAAGGCAAACTGTGAGTCCTTCAAAACTCTACAGCCCGATACTTTTGAAGATTCCTAGATTCTATTTGGCCTCACAAGCCATAAGTGGGCTACGTTGACTCGCTGTAGAGAAATGTATAGTCTTCAAGGCCCTTTGTGTTGCTTTCAAAGCACTTCATGGTCTAGGTCCAGGCTATCTGAAAGAAAGGTTCAGATGATACAGGCTGGGTAGGACCCTTTGTTCTAGCTCTGCCATACATCTGGTAGCCCTTCCTGCAAACTGTCTTCTTTGGGTGGCAGGAGTTTTGTCATCTGTACTTCCCAAAATTGGAGCCTTCTCCCTCAGGATCTTAAATCAGCCACCTCATTGTCAGGTTTCATGAAATCTATGAAAACCTGGTTGTTTAGTCATGATTAGCTGCAGTTGGTTGCCTATAGTATTGTCACTGGCAGCGCAAAGATGTCTCCGGGCACATGTTGCGGTCTACAAATTAAAAATCAAATCAATCATTAGGTGATGTCATGGTCTCAGCAGGGGAGGGATTGGGTTGGCAGCAGAAGAGCCAGTGACGGCAAGTGTCGGGGAGGCTGTGGGGGAAGCGCAAGTGCTTTTCACACGGGTGGGTGCCAGGAAGTGCTGGACACATAATTAGCACCTGTGAAGTGGTAATAAGGATGTGCCAAGCACGTCCTTAACACCCACCAGTTAAAGAGCAATTGGGTATCATGAAATTCTATTAAGCATCTGACCTATCTGGCCCTGTGCTGGGCAGCTTGTTCGTAGATGAAATCATCAAAATTCCATTACAGTAACAAATGTTAACACAAAAAAGCAATCAGATCATTAGTATCAATAGGTAGTTGTGTGAGGATAGCCGGAGAGGTCAAGATCTGTTTAGGACTACAAAGCAAAACCCTGGTTTTACCTCCAAATGAAGTTATTACTTGCTCCATTTATACAGAAATACATGTATGTCATGGGCATGTGACTTCAAGTGAAGTCCTTCAACTCTATTCAAGTATAACAAGCCCCTTACAAAGAAAGAACAGAGGGGATGGAAGGTGACCCCTTGGAAATTCCACAAGAGGTGGGCAAGGGTGACAAGGGAAATGGACAGTGCTTCACTAGCTGAGATGTGAGCTAAACAATGCTGTGGTCAGAGAATCCCACTATTGATCTCAGACCCAAGGTGAGCCACCTGTGATCCACAGTGTCAAAATTCCTGGAAAGATTGAACATAGTCTACACTGTGTGCTCTACATGGTCCACTTTCTTTAGAAGGCCATCTCATACACATAAAAAAGCAGTGTGGGTTCCTGTAGAATGTCCTTCTGTACATAAACATTATTTCCTGTGGCATGTTACTGCTATAGCCTGCCCCCAATGTTTTCTATAGGAGTGTGTTGCAATACTGGTGTTTGGCCGCGTGGAGTGCTTGATTTGCTGAACTACATATAAGCCTGATTTGTCATGGTTATGGCTGTAAGACCATTAAACATTGTGTGTTTTGTGGATTTCAATTGTGTTACTCTCATGTGGACGCATGTTTTCTATAGGCCTGTCCTTCCCTAAATCCCTCCTTAAATTTCCCTAAACCCCTCCTATTTAGTAGTAATTATTACCCACCCCCTTCCCTTCCACATTTACTACTAAATCATATGCCTTCATATGTGGAGATCTCTGCCACCTAGGAAGAGAGTTTCACATGAAAAGGGAGGTGAGACAGAGGTGGAGATATCCGGTCGTAAGTTTGTGAATGGTATTTTCTAGTTCATAAAGCAGTTATACTGGATACTACTTTAAATACTCCAAAATGCCTTTTGTGAATATTACCCATCATCATTAAACTACTAATTTAAAAGTAGCATCTTCGTGCTTACACAGCAGCTGTAGAGCTGGAAATTAGAGGGATGACCGAGGCTCTTCGTTGACTACTGTATAGACGTTTTAAAATACCAAATAGAAAGGTTTGCATCCCTCAAATATTTTGATATGAGATCAGTTCTGTGGCTCTGATACACACTGATATGCATGGCTGAGATTTGTAATACCTAAAAGTTCATGCCATACATCAATCAATATAACTTGCATTTACTGGGCAAGCTTGCAATTCAGTGTCTTAGAGGATTACAAAACAGACTTTAACCGCTTCGACGGGGACGAAATTCCCCCGCGGTGCTGGGGAATTACGCGTGTGCACAAGTCGGACGGCCCCCAGACGGACGGGGGCCGTCCGACACATGCACCAGGTTAAAGTGAAATTAAGATGCAAGGATAACGCGGATTGAACTACAAGTTGGTGCAGCAAAGAACTATTAAAGACACATTTTCACTGTTCCCAAGAAGATAGCTATGGAACATGAAGAGGTAGCACACGTCAGCTGAAATGACTTTGGCAAGGCTTGACCAAATTTAGATCCAAAACAAATATGCTACAAACTATTTGGGTGGCTTCTGGGTTGCCCAGTACAAGAGTCTTTGAAGATTGTTTGCATGGAGTAACTGTTACCATGCTCTAAGTTTGGCTGCATTTACTGGGTATAGTGAAGCACAGCTAAGGGTGTGACAAAACATTTAGGGTGAGTCTCTGAACTCTCAAATATTGTTAATAAAGGTATGAGACATCTAATTGTTCTGTATTTTTTGTTGAGGTAATATTGTTGCTATTCTTCTATAATATATACCATAGTTGTCATGTATGCCAGGGTTTTAGAGTAGGTAGTTACACTTACTCATAGTTACGCCTACTCATGGTCAACCTTACATAGTCACAGCACAGCCAATGGTGTTAATTCTAACTATCAATCTAATCTTACTGAGGTTAAATCACAATATAAATATCTTGGTATTTTGCTTATATGACTCAGTGCATTTGGTAGAAGATTCTCAGGGCATGCATGAAGACTTCTTGGAGCAGGTTTGAAGGTTCTGCTAGTTAATCTTTAATGTAAAACTTATAATCAATCAATCAGAGTACTTGTAAAGCGCGCTATTTACCTGTGAGGGTCTCAAGGCTCTGAGGGGAGGGGGTGCCGCTACTGCTCGAAGAGCCAGGTCTTGAGGAGTCTTCTGAAGGCGAGTAGGTCTTGGGTCTGCCGTAGGTGGGTAGGGAGGGTGTTCCAGGTCTTGGCGGCGAGGTAGGAGAAGGATCTGCCGCTTAAGGGTGTTCGTTGGATGCCGGGAACAGCGGCAAGGGCGAGGCTGGCGGAGCGGAGCTGGCGGGTGGGGGTGTAGAACCGGAGTCTACTAAGTTCAGGTACACTGGTCCGGCGTTGTGGAGTGCTTTGTGTGCGTGGGTGAGGCAGTTATGCCATGGCCTAGATTTCTCAAGGGCTTGAGTTTCCCTTGCGTCAGGCAAGGTGAGGCAAGGCAACGCAAGCCCTTAAGTCAAATATACTAAGCTAAGCAGAGCCACCTTGTGTGGCCATGCTTGGCTCAGTAAATCTGAAGTAAAGTAAGGCAACACAAGTTGCTGTCTTGTGTAACTGGGTGGAGCGTGTGTGTTCCCATGCATCCATCCATAGTTTTTGGCATATTTCCAGATATAATAAGACTAGCCAATCTGGAAATGTGTCAAAATGAAACGCCTTCCCAGTAGATTTGTGACATGGAGAAATAGGTTTATTTCTCCTAGTTATTTCCTCTTTGTGTGTGTGCTGCAGCACACACACAAAGAGGAGCACACACATCGGCAGCACACATAAGAAGAGGAAAATGCCTCTGATGATTGTTTTTGTGCAGGAAGGTGTCCCTTCCTGCAAGAAAGTAATCCTGGCTTTAACGCAGTCAGCCTTGCACTAGTGGCGCAAGGGTGCCTGCATTAGTGCTCGGCAACCACAAGTGTAGAAGCACAGAGAGAGCAGGAGTTCACGATATGTTAGTAACTATGGCACATTCCTGCCCTCTCCATTTGATGCAGCTCAATGCAGCAAGTTGCCTTGTTGCATTGCATTACACCAACTCTTTGTAAATCTGGCCTTTAGTGTTTTGGAGGAATAAGTACTATTTATTTCATCCAATAAAATCCGACGCAGAATTTATTGGGTGTGATAAATAGAACCTATTCTAAGTTTTTGAGGAATAACTTGTGGATTTTGGTACTGAGTTCACCAAATCTGCAGGCTGCTGTAAACACAGAATGGTTTACCCCAGCTAATTGTCAATAGGGATGAACTGCTGAAATTTAACAGAAAGGATGAGGTATGTAATGCCCCCCAGTAATGGCCGGGTGTCGTAAATACCACCTACCTTGGAATTCCAACCTGTGCATAAACCTCAGAATTCAAACAGAAGTTGCTCTGCAATGGTCAAACTGACAAACTCAGAATCAAGGCCTAAAGATTAAGGGGCTTGTTTAGTTAAAGTGCATCTACACAGTGATGTGACCTCTATCCAGGAAACCCATTTTAATAAGAGTGACTCATCCTAGCACCAAATGGGATGAGTTGGACAAGTCCTTGGTGCCTCCATTAGCACCTTCTGTTGAAAAATATGTATCTCTCTTCCATCTAAGGCTCAGTGTACTAAGCCCTTGTGTTGCTGTTGCATCATGCAATAAGAAGATGTAATGCAACACAGGGGCTTAAGTGGCATTTGCAGAGTCGCGCAAAGCCACCTTGCGTGACTTTGCGTGGATTAGTAAATCCAGAGTAATGCAAGACAGTGCAAATCAATTCCTTGCATTACCCTGTGTTGAGAAGGCATTCCACGGGAGGATGTGGACGTTTCACCCATGGATATTGATGCATTCCCAGATTCACTAAGGGTAGTAAACCTGGGAATGAATCAAAATGCTGCACCATATCAACAGAGGCGTAACAAGGAGAAATATTTGTATTTCTATTTGTTTGCTCTTTCTACATGTGCTGCATTCTGAAGCACACATGGAAAGAGGAAATTACTTTTGAACATTGTTTTATGTAGTGAGGTGTAACACAGGCACCCTTGCAACATGGCACAAGTGTGCCTGCGTTGGCACTAGGCAGCACTGTGTGCGCAAGCTCAGAGAGAGAACAGGAATGTGCCATATCTTAGTAAATATTGAGCATTCCTGCCCTATCGATTTGACGCAGCGTGGCACAGGAGGTTGGTTGTCTTGCCTTGTTGGATAAAATGTTAGTAAACCTGAGTTTAGTGCTTGATCTGGGAATTAATAAAGAACTCAGGAGTCCGTTTTGGAGTAGGACGGGCAGGAGAGCTGTGTTTCAACCTGCCTCTAGCTCAAGTGCTCAACGTGAACCTACTCAAGCAACTGCAACACTTGCTCTTGTCCGTCCATTAGCAAATCAGACTCTTCAAATGCATTGGACACAGCAGGTGCTTTTGGGATTCTTCCGGGATCTTCGGCATGAGACGCTAGGACTCTGTGTCCATCATAACCACTCCTACTGGCCCGCTATCATTGTTGTGCAGTTTTATGTCAAACGATCTTGATACCTTGGATGTATGATACACTAGCGGCATATATTACCAGGTATTGTCTTTGACAGCTCTGTGCAACTTAAGTAAGCTGCAGGTACTTGATTTCACTGAGGTTTCTAAGTTTGCTTCCTCTTGGGAGGAGGGGGCGTGGACAGGCGGCAAGGCAGTTGCTGCCGTCAGGGCAGTTGCTAGTGCAGAGGCGGCCTTAGGCATGTGCAAGCTGTGCACCTGCACAGGGCCACCAAATCCCAGGGGCCACCACACCAATATATATCCTTAATATAATAATCCTCTGAGGTTGGATACATATTTGCGTGGCGGTCCCTGGCAGGGATTTGGCAGCCTCCAGCTCTGTTCCACTTCCAAATACCCTGACCCCCCCCCCTCTTCACTGGCCTCCGTGCTCCGCCCCACCTGGACCCCCTCTTCCGGGGCCCCCTACCTACGCTCCCTGCCCAGTTCCGCCATGAGCCTAGAGCCGCCCCTGGCTAGTGGGATCGGCAGCTGCAGAGACTGAGGTCAGATTTAGGTGCTCTTAACAGGCAAATTAAGAAAGGTGAAAACTTGTATTGCTGGGCATGGCAGAGCACAATTGAGTTCATTACATTCTTCAAGTTGGAGTACCCGAGGTCACTCCCTCATATCCGGATTCTTCAGATACATCAGACACTGTGAATACTTCTGAGGATACAATTGATTAGGTATGCAGGATTTTAAAAGCATTTTAAAGGCACTAAAACATTTGTTAAACACTTGTAGGCTTTTTAAGCACTTTTAATTACATTTTAGAACTTCTAGGCATCAAAGTGATTCAAATATTGTTGGACAGAACTTATATCAAGCTGACGTTTCTTTGCAGTGGGTGGAGGCGGTGGCGGCAAACCATGTACTAAAAGGTGAAGGGAAGGAGGAGGTGGATTCTGTATTAATGCAGTAATGAGACTAAAACTCTGTTGACGCAGAGATCTAATTAGCGGTACTTCGCTGCTTGAGTTTTGCGTTGAAAACTGAAGCTACAATAACAATATTTAGAAGTATAGTGGATGTTGTAGAAAACATTTTAAATCAAGAAGAGAAGGAGGCTATTAAATATACAACTAATTTGGAAATTAGCAATACTGCAATTGTGTCTATCAATCAGTGAAACAATCCCCAAACCTATGAGTAAGATTCTCAGACTAGCTGAATGTTTATCATTTGGATTTTGACACTTTAGAACCTTGGTTATAATGTTCCTAGAGCCCTGTATTCTCAGGTCCTCGTTGTCAGTGGCCCCACTGCCCAAGGGACACCATAAGTGCTACCTGCGGGCATTTATGGGGCGGTCTCTCTGGAGCTCGTGAATGTTAAGTAGGCAGCTGCTCCTTTATCGAGGCCTTACAGCCATTCTTTTAGCTTATTTTTTTTCTTTTTTATCTCGGGGGTGCCCAGCGCCACTCGAGCACACCCACATGCTTCCAGTTTTGAGGGCAGTCCAGGTAGCCCACCTCTGGCTGACCGTGCTCGCAGCACAGAGAAGTGCATGAGTATGTAGTTCTTCTCTTCTGCCCGCTCCTGCGGGTAGGGATCTCCATAGCTGTAGCAGCCCCCCGCTACCCCCAGGCACCATCACGGGGAGCTGGGCAGGCCCACCACTGATGAGGGCAGTGTAGCAACACACCCCCATCCTTTTTTCCGTGCTCAGGCCCAGAGTTGGGGATCCTGGGCCCGTCTCCCTCTCCATCTAGGGGGAAGGTGAAGGCACTCCCTGCCCCTGGCTTCATCGGGGTGTAGATTTCAATGGCTTGGGCCTCCCAATACATAAAACTGGCTGTGAATTGAGATACCCAGGCCTTGTGAGCTCTGGGGAGGTGGCACCACGCACGCCCCCTTCCAGGGCTTGCAAATTAACAGTACTCCTTTTGGAGAGCCCTAGGTCCTGGCACATCCAGGGGGACATAAACCACTTTGGCAGTGGAGCTCCACGTGCTCCAACCTTGATGGGAAGGTCAAATCCTTCTCCTGCAGATATCCCAGGCCACGTTGGGCCAATTTACTTGTTCATGGGCTCATTTTGCTCCTGGCTTCAATATGTCCCCAATGGAGCACTTTCCTTAGACTTCCGACCTCTAAAGTGGCAAACTTTACAGAGAGCTTGTTCCACTTGCTCCCTACGCCAGCCTTTCGCCTTTTTTGTCCTCTGGAGCTTATCTCCTCCTTGGCGCAAAAGTCCAGTTTTTCCCCCAACTAGTCCCAAAGGGTTAGTAAGGGTACAATTTTCCTGGGGAGAGCCCCATTAGTCCTGGGGGCAACTGTAGTCACAGTCCTTAGTCCAGATGGATATCATGGGGTTCCTTTTTCCAGTTGTCCATGGCTGCCACCTCCAGTCCCAGTGTCCAGCAGAAAATCAAATCCAGGAAAGGGTTCTCTCTCTTGCACAAGACCTTTTATCTGGGGATGGAAGGTTCTAGAAGCAAGGCAACTCTGGCCTATCCTGGGATACCATATGGCCTTTCCGCCTCTGTCCCAACCCTCCTGGACGGACTGCGAGGACATTTCAAAATGACTTCACCCAGAAGTTACTGGTCACATGACCTCCGAGGGCCTCAGCTCCGTCCCTTGTTGACATCACTTTTAGGGCCTTTCCCACCAAATCTTCAAAGGGAGTCCCTTTCTGTGTTGGATCCAGAGTTCTGGGCTCCTTTCTTTGTTCAGTGGGCTTGGGGTGGCTCATCCCTGGCACATTGTGACAACGGATTGATGCAGATCCTTAATTTCCACCCCTTTCCTCCTCAGGAGCTGAGTCAAGCACTGTTAATTGCTCCCTTTGTGTGGTGAGGCCTTTGTTCCTGCTGCTGGAGAGAATTTTAATTAACATTGCACAGCAGGGTGACAGAAGGCCTGGGCTCTGATCCTGAGATGAGCCAGAGAAATATAAAAATCCTGGATGACCCTTAAGCTGTTCAGATATCTTCTAGGAACTCTCATATTTGGGTTTGACTTACAGATTCCACTCCAGTTCAATATGTCACTGGTCTCTGGAGGCCAAGGTAAAGCATAGTTGCACTCTAAGGCAGTCTTCCCCGGAGGTGTATAATGCAGTGTCATTGCAGACAAGACAGTGAAGCACACTGACTTTCCCTATGAGTGTACATTAACATTATGAGTCCTACCCCAGGTCAATCTCCAGCCCTGCAGAGCCCCTCTGCACCAGGCTACAATGCAGAGTTACTGAGCTGCACATGACAAGTCTCCCACATGCAGCCCTCACACGAGTGTGCCTGTGTGTGTACATATGTTCATGTGTAACCAACCATATGCCCCCTAACCTTTCTGCATCACAGGGGCTTTATCTTAAATGGAATACATTGTCAGTTAGCATGCAAAGGCCATTTGCTGTGAGTTTACCATGGGTCACCAGTGGTGGGGCTAACCCTCAGTAAAAAGGTCACATACCAGGTGGGCAAAAAACAAAAAAATCCATCACCTTACATAATGTAATTGGATTGCAAGTTCTTTTTAGGGGAAAGGCGGGGCTTTCTAAAACTCATTTTACTAATTCATGATATAAGAAAAAGTAAAAGAGCATTGAGAGGTTAGTCTGTTATGCATTCCTTGAAAGTAATAAGTATGATTGGAAAGTTTCCACAAATTGTGGAACAGAAAAATAGTAGTATTAATTTGCTCAGATTTTAAAACATATTAATTGTATAATGTTAGGTTCTACAGATTTTTAAATTATACATAAGGTTTGATGAATTGTACATTTTATAATGTTTTATAATGAGGTTTGTAATTGTTTAATGGACCACAGTCCCAATAAACTGATTTGTGACTGACTTTAGCAGTTTTATCCTCATATAGTGGATTTTAAATTCCACTCAGCTTTCCATGCAAGGTATTTCTGCCTAGATTTATTGGTGACCACTGAGTGACAAATTGTTCTTATTACATGTTCCAATCATGTGCATGTCATACTTGTCTAAGGGGAATATTTACAAGGAATTGTCGGAGCGCGGCGTTAGCCTCCTCGGCTTAACGCAGCGCTCCACCACTTCTGAAACTTAGGGCTGCACCGTATTTAGAAGAATACTGTGCAGCCTTGCGTTTTCCCCTGCACTGGTGCTAAGTTAGCTGCCTAGCCCCAAGGATTGCTTATGTGCAGGAAGATGTCCCTTCCTGCACATAATCTTAAATGGCGATTTGAAACTTCTATGTGTGCTGCTTAATCCAGCACACAGAGAAGTGGCAAAAATTAATTTTTTTAATGAATGTTTATGTGCATGAAGGGACACCTTCCTGCACATAAACAATCAATTGTGTTTTGCTGTTTCTATGTGTGTTGCACAACACAGCACACATGGAAACAGCAAAAACGAGGAGAAATTAAACATTTATAATTGTTGTGCCAGGGTAGGACTAGGTTTTCCTTGGTATTAATTCTGGAGCTGCCCCATATTTACGCCACCCTTGTAAAATGGGCCAGCTCCAAAATCAATGGGTGTTGCTGTGGAACGCCCACCGCAACACCCATTGCCCTCCCCTTTCATGTTAAGTATAGTGTGAAAGGGTGCTATATTTACAAGGCACTGTTAGGCCACTTTAACTGGCGTAACACTGCATTGTAAATAAGGCAACGCCCCTATAGCCTCCACAACATTGTGAAAAATGACATTGTGGTGGTAATAGGGGCTTGTAAATATGCCCCACATTCTCTAGATGGTTTCTGATCCTCACAATGTTTAATAATCTCAAATGTGATGATACAATTGAAGCAGTCGCAGAATATTGGCTGACTTATTTTACACTGGTGGCCTAGGTTTACACACATTGACATGCAGTAAAGGCCTGTGTATCCCATTTAAAAAAAAAATCAAGTAATCCCGGGGGTAGAGATAGAAAAATGTTAGAAATTATTAAAGAGCTGGACATTATTATATAAATGCAAGGAGGTCTCTAATATAAATCTTGCCAAGTTAACCAAGACCGAGCAGCATGTCTAGCCTGTCCCATGGCCAAAACGGATGAAAAGATTTTCTAAATGTCAACCAGCATAATTTGAAGGGAGGAAGAGATACTTGAGGCCTTTAGCATACCTACAATGGTGTAAGTAACATGGCGATATGATTCTATGAATGAAAAAGACATATCCAACATTTTTGACTAGCCAGAAAGACAATAAAAATATTATGTAATTCCTCAGCACCCATGACTCTCCAAAGGTCAATTGGGCGAGCCATAAAGACGGTGATAGTAGGTTCGGAATTCTGTTACAGTGAGTCCCAATAAATACACATAATGATCAATGCCCAGCTAGGTCCACCACTCATAAAAAACACATTTTAATTTACATGTATGACAGTAAAAAACAAACCAGAAGGTCCTTCCAACTTTTTGGCAGGGATAAAACTCTAAACATTATTCTAGCGCTTAAAAAATCTAATAGGAAGGGCTAGAAAGATCTGCAAAATCAATATCATGTTTTACACTGCTCAAGATCAGTGAGGAGGAATAGCAATACATTGTTTTTGTCCTCTCACAACTACTGGGACCACTTCAGGTGCATAAATGATAACACAGCCAATGGGTTGATCAGTATGTCTAGGCCGTTGTGGTATTTCTGCTGGCAAGAAATCTCTGTAAATTAAATCCACATTCAAGGCATCAATGCTATGCAGGTCATGAGTTCAAAGCCCATCAAGGGCAACTCTGCTGTCCATCCTTCTCAGCTCCATCAATTAAATGCCATACACTTAGATAATAGTAGATATTTACCAGCTTTGCAAATGATATAAGTCTGTGATGAAGGCTATATATCCAGCACTTATCCTGTGTACTTGTTTACCTGCAGGTAGGGGTTCCTGGCAAAGCTCAGTGGGGCTGAGCGAATGCTGCAGCAATCACACTCACGCCCCAATAGCTTGTCACCCAAAAGTGAACTTGGGATCTGAATGACTAAGCAGAGATGCTTCTGGTTGTCTAAGGAAAACTCAACAGAGTCAAGTTCACTAGTCATTTTGGGGTTCCTGTGCTATGAATTTGCAAAAAAGGTCCAGCAATGTTCAGGATTCCATTGGTATCTCACATTTGGCACAACCATAGCAGTTCCAATTGTTATAATCCTGTATGTCATTGACAGACCTATTCTGTCTGCAACAGACCTCAAAGCTCTTATGACATAGATCCTGAAGAGATACTGCACATGTTCTATGCCAGCAGCTGAGCAACAAGTCTTAAAGCTTCTAGTCAGGGTGAGCGCTTGAGCTATCCTCCATAGAGGTCTCAATAAGTAGGCTACGTGTGCTACATGTCAGAGAATTATCTTTGTCTCTGAGCAGTCCAGTACCCCATCTTCCTGGCAAGGCATTGAAAAGGGTATCTGCTTAAATGTTTCTTTCACGTCAGCCTTATGAGGAGCATCAACCTGCAATCCTGGTACATCATCTTCCTCTTAGCTGGTGAAGCAGACCTTCAGATAAAATCAAGATGAAAGGTGGACAACTGAAAGATGCTTCACATTAAAATCATCTCAACAGTATTGTTTAGCAATAGCACAGTGTTGTTCAGAACGGGATGGGACATACTATTGCAAGTAAGAATATTATTTGTATAACTGTTGCTTATAATATTGTACTTTAATTTCATTGTTAGTTATGTTTTTTTCTTCATTTTGTAAGCTATATTTTTATGCATTTCTATTTTTAATTGTATTTAGTGTTACATATGTGTTTTAATAATTTAAGCATTCTATGCTTTAGAAGGTTTTTGTTAATTTATTATTCAAATGTTATATTATTTTTTATGTAAGATAATGTATATTTTAATACTTTAAAATTGTAGTATTTGTTTAGGTTTTTGGGGTTGCATAGTTTTTCAAAATACATGAAACGTGTTTTAAAATAATAACTAATCTATTGTGTAATTTATTATTTAATTTTTCACTGATGTCTATTAAGTACGTAAATAATTATGATTTCATGGGGTAGCTGGGTTTAATGGGGAATAAGGGGGAAGTCTGAATACTGAAATAGTGATTTGAATATTTTCTCAACTATTAAATAGAGAATTAATTGTTTTGACACATTAAATATTAAAGCCATTCATGTTTTTATTTTATTTATTGATTAAATAAAGGTTGGTTTGTAGGATAGAATAAGTGTATAATATATATTAATATTTAACTATGCATGTTAAATAATAAAACAATGTATATTTGAAAGATAGATCAATATCTGACAATTAGAATAATATTACAAAAAATTATGTAGATTAATATGTTTACTCCAGAAAATGAACCAATTTCCCCATTGACACAAGTAATAGTATAAAGAAGAGCTGCCCTGGGTCAGTGCAGAACCAAACACGTGTTTTGTTGCATTTGAGGTATTTAAAGTTTATTCATGTAACTTGAAATTTGTGAGTTGATGCATGAAATGAAGACTAAATAAGTCGGAAGTATTGAGCAGAGATTGACACTCTGTTTCCGAATTGTTTGGCAAACGGTAATGAATTCACTTACAAAAAACCTGTATCTATGAACTTTAAAACCTCAGTTACAAAAAAAGTCAGAATAGCTCCTAATGATACGCCCCTGAACTCCTCAAAATCCAACATTTTCCGAAACAATGGTAGTGTGGATGGAGTGCGAAAAGTAAATCTACACTCCATTGAACACCTTCCCAAATGTTAGCTGGGTTGAATTTACAACAATTAACTAGAAACTACCCAACATGAAACACGTTCACCTGTGAAAGCAACATTTTAATTAACCCATTTTAATTAAAACTGCGGTGCTTGTGGAATCCATATTAGGAATGCTCATGTTACCTGTATTATTGATTTGCACCTCTCCTCAAGCGTGAAGTCTTGTTTAGTGCAGGCAGCAATAAGAAAGAATTTCCAAACGGTTTTGAGTTTCCAAACTCCTTTATGTTTTTATTTTACTTCCTCCTTCCTTCCACAAATTGTGTACTGTTTCAAAGTAATGCTCACGTGATGTTCACAGTGTGCATCATTGAAATGACGTGCACGTGTATGTTGTCAGATTTTCTGGTACTCCAAGGACCAGTGACGTAACGAAACTTGAGGGGCCCTCCCTGCAAGGTACATGGAAGGACCCCCCTCCAGACTCATTCAGGAGCTCTCAGGTCAGGGTACTGTGCAGAGGGGGCCCTGGAGCTTGGGAACCCCCTTCTCCGTTGGGGTTGTGGGGGCCTATGTTATGCCACTGCCTATGGCAGTGGAAGACTCGATTGCCATATTCGGTATATTCATACAGTACCTATCAAATGTGTTCAGGCTTTTTGAGGGCTCTACAATTAATTTATCTTTAACAGTGTTGAATGCTTTGGCTGAAACCACCTTCAAACAGTGCTAGCACATTTGATTTTGAGAATTGTGAAGTTTGATTATGTTTAACACCTTTGCTGCGGCGGCTATTCCGCCACAGCGCTAAGGGGGCGTCGAAAAGGTTAATGATTACAAGATTTAAATGGATACTCAAGTTGCCATCAGCATGGGAGTATCAGGTCTGGGTAGATACTCATGAGGAATGTATGGGGCCAGTCCCTCAATAAGGGAGTGTGAACGATTGATGGATTACATGGTACAGAGCCGGTGGGTGAGCACTACCCTAGTGCAGAAAGAGAATATGCAAGAGTGCAGGGATTCTAGTACACACCGTGATGGGTGAATGTGCGAGTGAAAGAGGGGCACTTATCCAGCCACCCTAGAACCCGGAGAACCTCTTCTTACTGCTACAGGAACATTTTAAATATAAGGATGTCAGCGGCCAGATACCGAAGATACTTTCCTATATTCTTTCAATGAAAATGGAAAACAACTGTCAGTCCCCCTTTTCCTTTTACCTTCCCTCTAACCCCTTCCAAGTGATCAGCTGCAGCATACAGCTGGTGGATACCTACATGTTTCCCTGGTTGTGAAAGAGATCATTGAAATAATAATGGGGGCTAAGAAATCTAAGCAAGAGCTGCCACTGGCAAAGAGACTCCAGCCTATGAGATGTAGCATCAATATCGAAAGAGCAAATATAGGTATATTTAAGAGTATGTTGGGCTTGCTAATGAGGACTGGAAGAAGTAATTTCCTGAGAAAGGTATCTTTGATATAGAGTATTTGAATAATTTAAGAAAAATATTATAAGATTCAATGGGCAAGATAGATGTGGAACTAGCCTGTAGTCCTACATTGGTTTGAGGAAGCCAGTTAAGGTAAATATGAATTTCAAGTATGTGGATTGAAGGATACTCGTGAGAGACCCAAATTCCAGGCTGTACGTCTGACAGGCAGCGTTTGGGCTTGCGTCAATACTCCCCAATCTCCTCCATACATATTGCCCGAATTATAACAGAATAAAAAAACAAGAAGAACCCTAAAAGTCAGGAGTATATATTATATGTATTGGGTTTTTCCATGCTGGCTGCACATGTGGGAGGAGCACCTATGGTTGCTCCTGAAAATGTAGCAGTACTGATGGATCAGCTGATATAATGGGTGCCGGCAACAATGTGCCTTCCAGCACTGTGAACAAGCCAAATGCAATGAACACAGAGAGACAGGCTGACAGAACATTCAGAAAGTGTGCAGCATCACATTGACTCATAGATGTTTATTTCTACTCAACTCAATGGTACTCACTTTATCGACCTCCGATGGATAAAAGGCTGAGTTGACCCACCAGGATTTGAACATGTGACCATGAGGTCGAGCAAAGGCCCCTGTAATGAACGCATTAGTCCACTTAGCCACTAGACCTGGCTTCACATCTATGCCCCTTGAAGATATGTATAGGTCAAGGTACATATGCATGGCATTATGTTAAGTAAACCTATAAATATGTAAACTTACATTCAGAATATTTTGGTCTTCAATATATTGTTCAAAATATTCTGATAGCATGACATTGTTGAGTCATATTCAGATGAAACATCAAGTCACTAACATATCCCTTAATTTAGTGACATTTTAGTGACAACCCACACAATTTCCTTATTTCCTTTGAGGGAGTATCCTGTTCCTGGAGTTAGAAGAGGAGTGACAATTCATGCGTCTTGTTCTCTAGCAGATCCCTTAACCACTAGTAAACAATTCCCTAGTATACTTGATAATCCTGTAAACGTTTGTGGAGCTGTAGACCGCTTTTGAGTATTACAAGCCAAACTGAGTAAATCAACTGTTATACCTGCTGCTCAGCCAGTGTGACTGGGGTGTGAAATTTTGGTGTGTAGAAGATGGCTTTGAAATTTTGGTTGAGTGAGAGAGTCAGTTGGAGAATGGGCTGAGCCACAGGAAGGCTGCTCCTGGTGGGGCTCTTGATTTTAATATCTAACTTAATAAATCATCTCACATCACCTACCCTGGACTACTGGGCATCTTTTAATTACAATATATTATGGCAATGAAAAACATAAATTGATGTTGGGTACCTGGCTGCGTCAAATCAGTATCATCACGGAGTGTGCCTATGTCATTCACGGTGGAGAGAACTGCCATACTAGGTGTTCTTGGATGGAGTGACAGTTGTCATGAGTTACACTCGATCTTGTGCACTCTGGGAAAATGGGGAGAAACCCGCAGCCATTGCTATACACAGCATTTGAAAGGGCCGAGAGATTGTGACTGTCGCACACCTTACCTTATTATCGGTGTCTCATGAAGGGGCTGCGGACAACTTTGTAGCGTCTACGATGCTTCCAGGTATGTAGAGGACGTTTGCAGCATCAATGTGCCCGGAACCACCCGGCGGTCTTCGCTTCGGCGTGAAGCCATCTTGCCAGCTGGTTGCTGTTTCCAAGTGTGTCTTTTCGGCCACATCATTTGCTCTGTGTTACAGAACAACAGCAAAGTTTCAGCAGATGAGAGGAAATTCATTGGACCCAGTTACTGAGGTAGTGAAGTAGATCAGTTTCCCAATTGATCGTTAGCACTGAGCGCAGTTGAGTAATGGCGAGGATTATGAAATGCAATCCAAAAGAATTACCCTGAGCCAATATGATTTTCTGTTGATGATGTGTATCCTGTTTACATCTAAGGCAGTGCCAATAAATAAAGACAAGACAAATTCAGCAAAGAGCCACAAGTTGGGAAAGGGGAAAAGGAATCTTCAGATACTGCGCTTTATGATGACCGATATCTCGGGGAAGTGATTGATGTGGAAGAAACAGACAAGCATTATCTTGATTTGGTGAAGTGTGGGTTTTGGCTTTTAGAGAGTATCACTGCTGCCCTAGTTTGAAGGCACTATCACTCGACTGCAGAGACAGTGTCAGAGGGCACCCTGAAGTTGGCACCCCCTAGACTATGCCTATGCCATTCAGAGTTAAGGTAACATCCATACAAAGGAGGACATTATGAAAATCTCGTGGATTTATTGCTTTGCTCATGAGTATGCATATATGGTAGTTATAAAATTAGCTTGCGTGTGCATAGTGTGTTTGTAAGGACATAGATTTTTTGAGTTGAGCGTGTCAGTTGTATGAGTTCTAGTGGTGATCTTGAGTGTTACTGGGGACTATTGATATATTTATACATTTATTTGTATGTCCTGCATGGGTGTCAATTTTCATTAAGGGTGTGTTGGGTAGTCCATTCAGTATTTCTTCCACAGTGTTGTTTCTGGGGAGTGACATGTACACTTTTGGGCCCAGTTGTGAGTGTTCTGAAGTGAGAGTTATATGGTCCTTATGTAAACCATGTTCTGGTCTTGAATGGTGTTTCAAGTGTTGTTCCACCCTTCCTATGGGGAAAGGGTGAAGGGCAGAGTTTTAGCCAAACGACTTGTGTTTGAAATTTGTGTTCCCCCCTTACTATGGGTTAGGGGTGAGAGCCAACTCATGGGTGTTTGAAGACGTTTTTTTAGTGTGCCACCCATCCTACGGGGTATGGGTGAAGGGCAGGGGTTGAGGCCAAACTACTTGTGATTGGAAAGGAATTCCACTCTTCCTTTGGGGTAAGGGTGAAGGGTAGAGAGTAAGACAAATTAGTGGTGTTTGTAGTTTTTGTTCCACCCTTCCTGTGAGGTAAGGGTGAGGGGCTGAGTTTATGTGTCAGTGAAGTGTTGTTCCACCCTTACTTTGGGTTAGTGTGAACGGCATTATTCAAGCCAAATGACTTTTGTTTTAAGCGTTGTTTCACCCTCACTATAGGCTAGGGTCAGGGGTAGTGTTAAGCCAAGGTTTTTCACCTTCCCCGTTGGTTTTCTCTTGTTTTGGATGATTCTCTACGGTGCCTCCGGTGATTGGATCCCTATGAGTGGCTTTTAGGTCAGCCTGGCCAGCTGACATGTTTGTGGCATTAGGGGTCTGTTTGGGGATTTGTGGTGTGGTAGAGTGTATGTTGTTGCTGGTTAGAAAGAGAGAAGATGAGTGTATTCTTATTTGTTTCTATGTAAAGAAGGGTTATGTGAGTGTATTCTTATCATTTGGTTAAATGTATTTAATTTATGTGCTGTGGCAACGTGCATGGTCCTTTCCAATTAATATATTTATGATATGTTGCTTATTCATTTTTAAATCATGTGTAATAATTTCCACCTGTTATTTCCATGCACCTTTACTACGTCTTGTTTGCTATAGTATACATGCATGCAAGAGCTTTCTATTGTTATTCTTGTAAAGAAGGGAGATGTGTTATACCTGCTGCTCAGCCTGTGTGCCTGGGGTGTGGAATGTTGGTGTGTGGGTTGCTGTGGAATGTTGTTTGAGTGAAAGAGTAAGTTGGAGAATGGGCTGAGCAGCAGGAAGGCTGGTGAGGCTCTTGATCTTAACATCTAATTTAATAAATAATCCCACATAACCTACCCTGGACTACTGGGTGTCTTTCAACTACAACAGGTACCTAGTAAATTCAGGAATGATTTAAAGGAAAATGAAATTGACCTCAGCAGGCTTCAGGTGATGAAGGTGCTTTAGTAGCTGCAAACAAAGGGTGATGCTGTGACTGAAATGAACACAGTTAGGCCTGACTGGACTGAAATTAGTCATTGTAAACATAACACAAATGAGCCATTAGCTTATTATTTAGAAAGCATAATGGATATTTTTGAGAGATACTCTGGTATAGTCCAACCTGCAGGGCATGCTTAGGAGGCTGAAAGTGCTGCTTCTGTTGAGGGCTGGAGGCCTAAGGAACAGGAGCAGCTCAGAGTGATCTGCATTGGTTGACAAACAGAAAACCTCTGTGTAGTCACACAAGAGAGAAAAAAGGAATCAAATGAGAAAAGATTAACGTCCTTACAGTTGCAATCTTTTCAACAAACTGTAAGAAGGAGGAACAGGGGAGGCCTTTATAGGTAAAAAAAAAAAATTGGTCAAAGAAAAAGATGGAAACCAAGATACTGGGTGAATAAGCGAGAAGGAGCTCCCCCGGAAGGTTCATGTTTCAGGTACAGACGGCTGAGTCATTGGAAACTGGATTTACCTGTTTTGAGTGTGGATGTGTTTACCCAAGCAGCGTAAGCCAATGTTACCTAGATTTTTCAGACTGAAGATCCAAATATCTAAGTACTATTGTCCTCATTAACCAAAGGGCCCCTTATGTGAAATGTGTGCTTAACAAAAGTATACTTCATACCTCATTGATACTGGTGTTTTGATTAAACTGCTTTAAGGACCTCAGCATTTCCCTTTAAAAAAAAATCTGAGGCACGTCCATAGGTGCAGCTAGCATTTCTAATCAGTGAGCATCCCATTACCAATCACATATCCATTACTCTATGTCTCATTACTAAGTAACATGCCATCTTGTTAAGTCTTACTTCTGTTGCAAGGTTGACCTTTTTTGTTTGCTCATAATGTGCCCAAAATAAGGGCACGGTGGTTCAAATGAATATTTATAATGTGAGCTAGTGAAAGTTATTTAATAGTAGTTCAAATTGAAACTATGTGTAAGTTAACAAGACCTACCAACATTTTGCAGACAGTGATCAATTGTGTAAATTAAATTGTACTTGCGATAGTGCCCCTTTAAAAGTACCAAAAACGTATGAAAATGAAGTTCTTGCTATTGAATGCAAAATCAATAATTGTAAGTGTACAAAATTGGAGTATTAGTTTAGAGGGGTATCCACCTCATGTAATAATGTCAACCTTGTGAGGGTGGAACACTAGAGTCACTAAATAAACCTGAGCTTAACCCTCTGGTTGCTATGGTACAGAGTAAAGAGGCTCAACTTAGAGGCAATGTGTAAAATATGTATTCAGTACCAAAACAGTAATAAAGCCACAACACAACACACACAAAATACCAAACAAATGTTGTCAATAAGAGAATATTTAAATTAAGAAAATTATACCAAACTACAAAAATCAAATGAAAGGACCAAACATTATGAATTGTAAAGCTTATATTAAAAATAGCGCCATAAAGCTTTGGGCACCAACTGTGGCAGCCATGCGGTTGTGCTTGACTGGTACCAAGACACGATTTAAGCCCGACATCGGTGTAGTGCAGGTCAGATACAGAGACCAGGTTCAACTCTGTCAGACGTTTTACCTTCGTACTTAGGGGTTCATTAGGATGATAGGCGGACTTTGTCTGCCCGCCATCCTGTCGGAATTCGGGACCGCCCGCCATAAGGGCGGGGGTCCCGTGGGGGGTATTAAGATGTGCCCGCCACAGTGGAGGGCCCATCCTGCATTTTTAGCATTGTGGCGGGCAGTGCTCTCTGCACCGACCGCCACAATGCTAACAATGCATTGATGCATTTGCATAAACAAAGCGGCAGGCACCGCGCGGTGCCTGCCGCTTTATTTATGCAAATGAAGGGGGTACCCCCCACCTCTCCTTCACTCTGGGGGCCCGCAGGGGGCCCCCAGAGTGAAGACCGCAAGCCTTTCCGTGGCGGCATCGCCGCCGCGGAAAGGCACCTACAGACGCCCATCATAATATGGCTGGCGGTGTCTAATAGACACCGCCACCATATTATTCCTTTTCCGCCCCGGCCGCAAGGCGACCGAGGAGGAAAAGCGGCGGAGGGTCTTTCCGTCTGCCGAGGTCCCCCCGCCATACTAATATGGCGGTGGGGAAACCAGTGTGGATGTCGGGCGGATCGCTACCGCCAGGCTGTCGGTGGCTACCGCCAGCCTGGCGGGGGAAATCCGCCCGACATCATAATGGGCCCCTTAGTCTCTGAAATAGAAGCCCAAAATCTTCAGTATGGCAAAGCAGCAGGCTGAGGAGGTCTTCACAGCGTTGAATAGCCATTGGACGAGGTCCCAGTGAAGGCAATGACTTTTGACCAAAAGGCTCGGATTGTGAGAAACTTGTATTTCGGGTCTAGACAAGATCACTCACTGGATACATACTTCTGGAGCCTTCACCTGGTGCAGATTTCTACTTTCCAATTGGGGTCTAATTTATATATTATATTAACAGAGAGGGTACTCAGTCACAATTGCAACTGAGTGCCCTCCCCGTCAATATAGGCGTCCCCCCATCGCATTTACATTTGGGCAGACACCAAGATAAGCAAACTCAACTGGAGCGTTCGGAGAATATACATTTTTAAGTAAAATGTAAAGCTCAGCTTTATATTCTATAGTGCAAACAAGCACTGGTGACTGATACGTTTAGAAACTTAAAAAACATTTGAAAGAGATGTGTTTGGCTCCTCTGGCTCGAGTGGGTTAGCAAAACAACAAGGAGAATGTTGGAAGCCCCTAAGGAGTATATGGAAAGTTACTTGGTCACCAAAGCAGTATCAAGTCCATTTCCACACTTTACATCAAGATGTCCATAGACTTCAATGGAATGGTCCTGATGCTGGGAATGCAGGTTTCTGAGCATGCTGAAAGATACTCTGGGTCGAAAAGGGGTGTCCTTGCACTTATTCTTCAGTCCATTAGTAAGGTGGGACAACTTTGGCCACAGGGGTTAGTGTCCCTCAAAGTCCTCTTTGGGCCAGTAGAAGCCCGGCTGGGCTATCAACCTCCGTATGAATCAGGTGCAGTCCAGCAGTCAGTGCAGCCTCTCTTGCCAGGTCCAGGGGTCAACAGGGCACTCCTTCATTGGTCATGTTTCCAGTTCCATTTGGATCTGAGGTTCAGTGTGCCAGGGGTGCTACATTTATGCCCAGAAAATGCCCAGAAGGGATGCTGCAAGCACTGGCCAATGGGCTATCAGGATCCCTTCTGCCTTGTGACAACTTCTGGCTATGTGTGGTATCTGGCATTGCCAGAGTGCACTATTCTGCCCACTCTCACGACGTTAGGAGCTAGCTTGGTAGCGCTACCAAGAGGTGCGGCTGCCTATGGGCTACACACCCATGAGAAAACCGGTTTGGGCACTGGCCTCCCCTCTCTGTTCCCTCCGCCATCCTGTCTACCTGATCAAAAGGAACATCCATCAAGAGTATAAGCGCCATTTGCCAACCAAAGGGGACTCTTCCTTTGAAGCTTGCCTTTTGGGCTAACACCCTGAGTAGCTTCCTGCAAGGAGGAGGTGACACCTTCCTTTGTAGCAGGCTGCTATTATTCCTGAGCCTGGGAGTTGCTCACCCTACTTACCCGGAGGCAAAAAGGCTGCCTGGTGGCCGGCAACTGTGTGAGAGCCCTGGACAAACTGGGCAACAGAATATAAACTTTCTAAAAGTTATCTTTCCTTAAAAGTGACATTGAACTTGACTTGAGCTTCACGTTGGGTTTAATGCCACAATACATTTGATACCCTATAGTTCTGTCTTTAGTTGTTGAAGTTAGTCAGAGTGAGAGGTCAGGCTGTAACTCTGTTAGTCAATAGGGTTACTAACTTTTCCATAGAAAAAAAACATAATTTGGAAGTTCAGCTGTCAGGACAAATTAAAAGTATACGCCCTACTTAAGAATATATAGCTCTGTGCCCTAGGGCTCCATAGACCTTCCACAGGGTAGACTTACATACATTGTTAAGAGGAGTGGAGGCTTTGACATTGGTTTAAATGGCAAAGTTGAAATAGCCTGTGAAAACTGCTCTTCCAGGCTGCAGTGGCAGACTGGGAGCCATTTAGTACTTTGTCACATATACGGTGGCACAACCAGTGCTGCAGCCATGGGGACGCTCTGCCTTACACGCCTTGGGTACCTTTGGTACCATACACTAGGGATTTATAAGTAAGCCAGTTTATGTCAATTGGGGATAGTCAATTCACAATATATTTTGTAATAGGTTAGAACACTGGCACTGATGTCTGGTTATCAGTCATCAGTGCACTCTGGGAGGCAAAATACCACCAGCTGTTTGTCCAAATTGGGGCAATAGTAGGGGGAGGGAAACCTGCAAAAAGTCTGTTTTCTCACAAACACTAAAGGGAAAATATAAGCTGGGTCCAATTCACATCTCTGAGCTTCTTTGAAAATTGATTTGATTTTTCTCCGCTCATTAAACCAAACCCTAGCACTGGGCAGAGCAGTGCTATCGAAGACAGGATTGAATTGCACTGGTTGAGTGTGTGAATTTGAAAGCTTGGTTAGCAGGAGATGCAGCTAGCCTGGAATGGGTTGTGCTGATAGAATGGATTGCAGACCCGGAATTGTTGGATTTCTTTGGGTGACAGCCTCAGCAAAGTGGGGTCCATCAGCAAAAGAGTACATTTACAGAGTTGTCTGGTGGTTATGAGGAAAGGTGAAGCTGTAGTTATTTGTCATGACATATCATGGAATACACTGCAGATCTGGCACTTCCTCTCTGTTTTTGGGGTGCACGTGTACCCCAGATATTTGTCTAGTATGGCTATAAGGCATTCCTGACTCATGAAGTTGGACACTGTAAGCTGTCCAAGGTGAGGAAAGCATGGTCCTGGGCAAGACCTCAAACTGGCAGAACATCCAAATCAGGCAACCAACTGCACCGCACAAAACTGAAAGACTTCCTACGTATTTGACACATGACTTCATTTTCACTAGTCCTGGCACCTTGGACAGTTCATGGCCCACAATAAGAGATACTGGTGCATTTGAGCAGCACCTCTTGGACATTGGGATGTTCTTGCCGGTTTGTCTATAGCAGTACTTACTAAGCAGCCTTAATGTAGTCAAACAGCACCCCTTACTGTTTAGCACACAGGTAGAAGAGGGCAAAAGGATATTTGAGCAGCAGCTAGCCTTTTATCAAATACAATTTTATGATGGGCAAATGAGCCTCGTACATTATTTTTACTGTGGTAGACATGGTTATTTCAGAATATTCCAAGAATTTCTCCTCTAAACTCCCTGTAAAGCCTTTGCACTTTTAGCAAAGTTCTTCACCAGTTTGTGTGATGAAGAGGATCCAGTTCACTCGCCGATCTCAGTTGTTCTAATTCTGGATGTTGAGCAGTCAATTCAATTCAAAGATACTTTATTCGGTAACTGATAGAGTTGACCTTTACTTAAGTCAATACAGTTAAAAATACCAGTTCCTACAAAGTTAAACAAAATATTAAAAACTTTACAAAATAGATTTGCGATATTTAAAAACATGTTTTAAAAATGCAGTTACAGAGGCTATAATAAATTCATTTCCTAGCGACTGCAAAAAACGAAACGCTATTTGACATTGTCTCAGGTCTGATCTTTTTAAAACTGGAATAATCCACATTTTTCTTGGGTTAGAATAAAATTTGCAAAAAAACATTACATGCAGTGTTGATTGGGTCGAGACGTCGTCACAAGGACATTTGCTTAATATTCTTGACCAGTCATTAGGAGTTGGAAAGCTCAGGCTTCTATGTAGAATATTAAGTCTCAACCGGGTCAATAAAAATCTCTCATAATCATTAGTAGTCAGGGTGATATACATTTGTATAGCAGTATGTGTATAGGTCATAGAATATTTTTAGACCGTGGACTTCTTCATTTCTATGGTGTTTCTAATTTCACACATTGCTTTAAAGTCTCTCCTAGATAGAGTACACAGTATATGTGAGCTGTCAAAATAATGATTTTTTTATATCGCCTACACTAATATCGAGTTATTAATATCGTAGGGACAGAATATCAATGTCAAGATTATCGTTGACCAGAATATCGACCTTAAGGTAAGTAATATGTTTTTTAATATCGAAGTTAGTAATATCGAAGTAAGTAATATCTTTAGCAAAAATATTGCTGTTAATAATATCGATATTAATATTAGTGGTATTTATTTTAGTATGCATTTTATATGTATGTTTAACATTTTTTTATGTATTTTTAAAAAAAATATATGTATTAAATGTTTAGAAATTAGTAATTTTGTTAAGTAAATTTTGAGTTTTAGTATCAGAGCGGGTTCTTGGTTTATAGGGGAATAGGGTGGGAAGTAATTAAATTCAAATTAATTAATGAATATGTTTTTATTTATTATTATTGATTATTAATTGATTGATTATTAATTGGTAATTAATTTGTATTAATTGATTACTTTATCATTATATTAATTAAAGTTAATTTATTATTTTATGTACTGTTATTGTTAATTAATTTATTATTAATTATGTATTAATTGGTAATTAATGTTAATTATTTGATTAATTGATAATTAAATTAATGATGTTAATCTTTAAGTGTAGCGGGTTGTGGGTTTATAGGGGAATAGGGTCTGAAGTAATTTAATTATTTATTTATTTATTTATTGTTATTGATAGTTAATTTATTGTTAATTATTAATTGGTAATTAATTTGTATTAATTGATTAATTTATAATCATATTAATTATAATTAATTTATTATTGTTATTTATTTATTGTTATTGTAAATTAATTTATTGTTAATTTAATATAACTTGGTAATAATTTTATGAATTGATTAATTGGCAATTACATTATTAGTGTTTTTGTGTGTTTAGGCAGGAATAGGGTGGGAATTATTTTAATGTTATTTAAGTAAATATTTATTCAATTGTATTGGTGTTTATTATTAATTTTTTAGTTAATACATTTTTAATGTTATTTATGTTACAAAAATGATTTAATTAATAAGTATGTTAATTTAACCCCTACGCTAACCTACATTTTCCACGCTCTTACATTCACTGGAGTTGGAATATTAATTTTAACCCCTCTGCTATCAATCAATCAATCAATCAAAGCATTTGTAAAGCGCGCTACTGACCCGTGAGGGTCTCAAGGTGCTAAGGGGTGGGGGGACTGCTACTGTTCGAAGAGCCAGGTCTTGAGGGGTCTTCTGAAGGTCAGTAGGTCTTGGGTCTGCCGTAGGTGGATGGGGAGGGTGGTCCATGTCTTGGCAGCGAGGTGGGAGAATGATCTGCTGGAGGCGGTCACTCTACAGATGCTGGGGACAGTTTGAGGGCTTGGTCTGGGGAGCGGAGCTGGCGGGTTGGGGTGTAGAAGCTGAGTTGGCTGTTGAGGTACGTTGGTCCGGTGTTGTGGAGTGCTTTGTGTGTGTGGTTGAGGAGCTTGAAGGTTATCCTCTTGTTGATGGGGAGCCAGTGCAGGTCTCTCAGGTGGGGTGTGATGTGGCTGTGGCGAGGGATGTCAAGGATCAGGCGCACTGAGGCGTTCTGGATGTGTTGTAGCCGTTTCAGGAGTTTGTCCGAGGCTCCTGCGTAGAGGATGTTTCCATAGTCGAGTCTGCTGCTGACGAGGGCCTGGGTGATTGTCCTTCTTGTTACGGTGGGGATCCACTTGTAGATCTTGCGGAGCATGCGGAGGGTGTTGAAGCAGGAGGAAGAGACGGCGTTGACCTGCTTTGTTATGGAGAGGGTGGAGTTGAGGATGAACCCTAGGTTGCCTACGTGGACGGTGGGTGTTGGCACTGTTCCTAGTACGGTCGGCCACCAGGAGTCATCCCACACAGAGGGGGTGGATCCGAGGATGAGGACCTCCGTCTTGTCCAAGTTCAGCTTCAGTCGGCTGTTTCTCATCCAGTCAGCGACGACCTTCATTCCTTTGTGGAGGTTGATTTTGGTGGTCCTTGGTGAGGGAGAGGATCAGCTGGGTGTCATCGGCGTAAGAGATGATGTTGAGGTCGTGCAGTCGGGCGACGTGGGCGAGCGGTGCCATGTAGATGTTCAACAGCGTTGGGCTGAGGGATGATCCCTAGGGTACACCGCAGATGGTCTTGGTGGCTTCGGAGCGGAAGGGGGGGAGGCGGACGCTCTGTGTTCTGCCATGGAGGGAGGAGGTGGTCCAGTCCAGGACCTTCTCTTGGATCCCGGAGTCGTGGAGGCGTGCTCGTAGTGTGCGGTGGCAGACCGTGTCGAAGGCGGCTGAAAGGTCCAGGAGTATGAGGGCCTCGGTTTTTCCGTTATCTAGCAGGGTCCTGATGTCGTCGGTAGTGGTGATAAGGGCAGCTTCGTGCTGTGGATGCTGCGGAACCCGGACTGGGACGGGTCCAGGATGTTGTTCTCCTTGTGGAAGCAGGTCAGTTGCTTGTTGACGGCCTTCTCGATGACCTACGCCGGGAATGGGACCAGGGAGATGGGTTGGAAGTTTTTGAGGTCTTTGGGGTCCGCCTTGGGTTTCTTGAGTAAGGCGTTGGCGTGCTATCCAAAACTTGCCCTATTGTTGCACTCACTGGGGTGGGAATAGTAATTTTAACCCCTACGCTATCCAACATTTTCCCTACTTTTGCACTGTTTGGAGTTGGAATAGTAATTTTATTACCTCCGCTATCTAATATTTTTTTGTACTATTTTAGTTAGACAACCCACCAAGGCATTGTATGACTGCGGCTCTGCATGACCTCATTTGGTTTTTCCTAAAGATCTCGCTGAGGACTGGTTTTTGAAATTCTAATAACGAGGGACAAATGCATAGAAGGTGTAGTAGCGACTATTCTCCTTGTTCGCACTGGCGGCATTCTTTTGTGGGCCATGTAAACTTCCATTTTGGGGTCAGATCCTTTGTAAGGAATTAACCCAGCCGCAGCAGTGTCAAGTAGTGCTTTTTGTAATGAGAGAAGTGTTCAGATAGGCACGGTTGGGGTTTCAGAAACTGATAGGATTGAATCACTGCCCATGCATGGTTTTTCTTAGAAAAGGCAGTTTAGTCCATTAACAGCGAGATTCGTTTAGTTGCACTGTTCACCATATTTTTCAACCCAGAATAAGAGGTTGTTGTGAGCCAAGCCTTTTCAAGGTGTAGGTCCTCAAGTGATTCTTTTTAAAACTGCAACAATAGAATTATTTTGCCTCGCTTGCTTTTCAGTTTCTTCACAGCAAAAGTAGGCTAAAGTATTGTCTTCTGCTTGCCTCATCCGCCAGTAATATTTGACCATCGCCCCTTGTCTGGCAGGTCTTGGATTTTTAAGCCTGTATTCCAGTCGAATTTGTGCCTGAGAAATATACAGAGGGATTAAAAACAGGCTCTTGAAGAAACAAGAGTGGGCTGGGTTTAAGGCGGCGGCATCTTTTGTGTTTAAGATTTCCTACCCATACGATAAAGTTGGTATAAATTTAGCAGCAATTAACTTAAGCAACTGACCTGTTGGGCAGCCTTTTAGCTTCTTTGAAAGCCTAAAGGAGTTGTTTTGCCTTATTTTTCCCTTGGTCCAGGTCTTGCTTATAGTTGAGTTAGTGGTCAAGTTGGAACCCTTGGTATTTGTATGAGTCCACCTGGGATATTGGTTTATCCTCCAATATCCAGGTGAATTTGCCTTTTGACCCTATTTTATGATGTCTAGAAAAGCACAACACCTTGGTTTTCTTGAAGTTTATTATTAGCTGAGCGGAGATGATATAAGTTCTTAGTTGGATCATCGCTGCAGGCCTATTGGAGTTTGCGCTAAAAGAGCAATGTTGTCCGCGTATTGGAGGCTGGTGATTGGTGTTTTGCCTAGTTTTGGGGGGTCAGTTTGAACTTGTTGGAGATACTTCTCAAGATCGGCGGTGTAGATATTGAATAGACAGGGGGCCAGCATGCACCCCTGTTTTAGCCCGTTTTTAGTTGGAATCTTGTTCCTTATGGTGCGGCCATCTCCTTTCCTTATCTGCACCACATATCTGAGTAAAGGTTGATTATCGCCTCCAAAAGCATAGTTGGTGCCCCCCAACTTTGCATTTTAGCCCATAACTTCTCTCTCTGTACTTTGTCAAATGCCGCTTTGAGGTCAATGAAACACGCGTACAGGGTACGGGGTGTTGCAAAAGCTTGATTAGCTAGGACTGTCACCGTGGAGATGTTGCTGAGGGTTCCCATTCCGGCCCGAAATCCGGTTTGTGTTTTTGTTATCAGATTTATGCGGTTGGACCAGTCTCTAGATATACATCTTGGCTTCAACGTCCATCAATGCAATCATTCTATAGTTAGCAGAATCTGAACGTGAGCCCGATTTATATATGGGATTTAAAATACTTCCTTGCTAGGAATGAGGGATCGTGCGGGATGCTAGCGCGTATGTGAACAGCAGGGTGAGGATACCAGACCAGAATGAAGGGTCATGTCGGAAAAGTGCATTTGGCAAGCCGTTGAGCCCTGGTGCTCCCTCAGGTCTTAGGTTTTTTATGATTTTGAGGACCTGATCTTGTGTGATTTGTGGTAAAAGTTCTGGAAATTCTGCCTTTAGTGTCTTGTGGGCTATTCCTGGTGTAGGAACTTCCTGGCTTTCATCGCCTAGGAATGGAGTAGTTTTGTATGTAAGATCGATATGGGCTCTCCAGGTGTCTTCCATTATTTCAGAGTTGAAATGCCGGTTCTTGCCATTTGATAACTGATTAATAACTTTGCAGAAGAGCTTGGAGGCTCTCTGTTTACTGGCATGAAGGAGTTTCGCCCAGAGATGTTCACTGAAGTTTTTTTTGGCCACCTTGATGCCCCTTTTTAGGTCTTTTCTTGTTTTTGATATTAAGTAGAGAATATCCTGGGAGGGTTCTGAGTCTTGAATTCAAAGTTGTCTTAAATATTTATTTAATTGAGTTTTTTGTTTCCTTAGGCTGTTGGGGAACCACGCTGCCCCTACTGATCTTCCTTATTTACGACCGTTGTCTTGAGAATTTGTTGTTTAGATCATGAGTGAAAGATACCCAGTCCTTTAGGCATCACAATTCGATTTTGAAATTCTCAAGAAGATGAATGCATGTGGCCAAGATGTCTACAATTTTTCCCTTTTTCCAGGTGAGTCGTTTTAAGTTATAGCATTGCATTGGTAGGGACATTGCATTATCTGTTATAGGGATTGCCGTACTTATAAGCAAGGTGAAGGTTTGGGGCTGATGATCACTTTCTGCCCTCTCTTTTATTAGGAAGTTCGCAATGTATGGGAGAATGTCCTGATCTATGAATGTGTAATCAAGGATTGAGCCTGTTTTTTGCGTAACCCTAGTATATGCTGGGGGGCTTTCTGACGGAACTCGCCCATTTAGCACACACATTGAGAGTTCTTTTAGCAGGAATGCACACCAGTTACTATGTGTATCACGTTGTTTGCTTGGTTGTGTGTGGCCTAATGTTTTTTCTTTCCTGCCATTTAAAAGGTTCATGTTAAAATCTCCCGACAGAAAGATGTTAGCTTGTGGATGAGCGAGTTTGAGAGTGGCTAATGTTTCTGTTAAATTCTCAATACTTGACCTCTATTTTGTTTGAGTGAAGGATGGATGTAGACGTTCAAACTAAAAGAGGACGAGGCCACTGGTTTGATGCGTGACATCCAAGTCGAGTCTAGATCTACTTCGGAAACTTCCCATGTAAGGCCAGTCGAGACAAATATGGAGAGGCCTCCTTTAGCTCTTCCATATTTGAAATCTCTCCTAGCCGGATAGATAAATTATTTATGTCCTACAATTGGTGTAGGGTTTGTCTGCCATGTCTCTTGGAAGAGGAGGAGGTCATTCTGAGTGATGAATGCCATAAAGTCTGGATCTTACAATTTTGTGATTAGGCCGTTCACATTCCAGGAGCAGATGTTCCAACAGTTAGCTGGTTTGATGCTTTGGATGGGTTTGTTCATGCCATACCGTGGCTGGTTCTGGGTGTGTTCTTCTGCCTGTAAGCCAGGGACATATTTGCTGCGGGGTGAGCGATGGTGATGATGATTTTCCTTCCAGTTTGAGCTGTACCATTGATTCAGCTATATTGATCCGGGCCTATCTACGTGGTAAATCATGGTTTTGCCAATGGTGTTCAAGGTGTCTAGCAGATGCAACCATACTGCAGATGGTGGAGAGCTGGCTCTCTGTTCCTGAAGTCGTTGGAAATCCGGGGATGGAAAATCCAGTGCGCAAGGCGACTCTCTTGGTTGGTCCCTTTTTTGTGACGATGGCATCGTCAAAGAATTTTCAAAGTTTTTTAGTTTAAAGTGCATGTCATCATGTTGGTTAAAGAGCAAAAGTTCCTGTCCACTTAAGTGGTCTTTTTCCAAAGACTGAGGTGGCGAGACAAATTGGTCCTGCTTGTTTGTGTGCATTTCAACGGAAACCTGCATGTCTGCAGAAAAGGCCGCCGGCCGCTTATGTATTTTTCCATAAGGACAAAGGATGTTTATGCTCGTCTGGAGTATTAGAATGGCCCCATTGTTACCACTGGAACTGGGTGAAGACTGTTGTTGCTGCTGCAGTGGTTGTGATTCTAAAGACAAAGAGTAATTGTGAATTAGTGCCTCCATTGTCTTCACGGTGTGGGTTTGTCCACTTTCTAGGAGACTTTTAGATGTTTCAATTTGCGAGCCTTGAACTTCTGAGTCTGTTGTGCACTGGGAGTATGGTCGTATCTCCCAAAGATCTTCAGTTACGGTTTTGTTACGCTTGCCACTTCTGTCTTGGGATGCATTTGTATAAATTTCACTTTGAACTTCTATAAATTCATTATTTGGATTATTATGCTTTGGGCATTTGAAATCGTTGGAGTCGTTATTGACCTTGTTTTTCTTGATGGCTTTTGGGGCCACATTTAAAAAGTCAGTGATCAATAGCCGTTTGCTACTGTTTGGGTATGAATGGTGCTTTGATGGCACTGATGGAACTAATGGAGTGCCTTTCTTGCCTCTGTCATGGGAGACATGTGGAGCCGACTCAGTAACTTTTTTGCTGCTGCTGCTGCTGGTGATTGGCTTCGTGCTTGCTAATCCGGGGGTTACTATCGTACCCGAAGTTGAAACTCCCAACACGTGCAGCCTGTTGCCGTCTGTTTGCCTCAGCCCTGTTTGGGTCCCTCCTGATGTGTCTCCCTGTGTGATTCCAAGTGTAGTACTGATATCCTCCATTCCTGGCATCGTAGGGCCGTCCTTTGCCATCTCCTGATGGCTTTTTATCTTTTTTAACCCCTCTTCTTGTTGTTCCTGATCTAATAGCGGGATAATAGGAGCGATTGCCAACCCGCTGGAGCTACTGCAGTTTGAAAATATGAATTGAGGAATGAGGATTTTAAGATAAATTAGAAGATTAACCTTTTTTTCACAAATGGTTGATTTCGTGTTATGCCTGAAAAATGTGAATTTAAATTAGTCAGACTGTGCAAATAAGTGATGTAGTTAGCCTGACTTTCCTATGAGAGCAAGGTGCAGGACTGGGGGGGGGGGGCAGTTGGATCAAAGTCATAGCCCCTCACAACCTCCCCCACACCGACTCCTCACCATTTGTCCCCCTAACCTGCTGCTTCTGCCTCAATTGCTGCTGGTCGCTGTCAGCTGGAGTGAATATGTGCTCTTCCTGCTGAGGGAAGGGGGCTCCTTGCCAGACTCTTTGTTTTTGCTCTGTACTGGGCTCCTTGCTGGGCTTCTTGTCGCGCACTGCGGCATGACCTGTGCTTTCAGCCGCCTTATAACAGCTCACTGCCACCTTCTCGTGAGCCTGGGGGGTGCGGATGCCTGAGCCATGGACCCAGAGCCGCTAGAGCCACACGGAGCCGCAAGTCAGTGGCTTGGCAGTTTGTTCACAGAAGATGCGGGTGGGGAGATGCGGTCAGGCGGGCGGGCGATGACTCGCCCGCCCCTGTTCCAGTTCCTGCTCAAGCTCCCTGCTGCCGGCTCCCGCTCCGTAGACTGTAGTCCGTGCTCCGTGCTCTTCTCCTCCTGCACTTCCTGCAACCTGCAACCGCAACCGCAAATTCCGCAATTTCTGCAACAGGAAGTGATGCAGGTATTCACATTTTTTCCAATTAGTTGTTAATAAATTGAATATTGTAGCAATTAACACATCTAATAGTTTGCCATTTATGTGAGAATCAGACCACCCTTCCCAAGCACTACCTAAAATATTTTTAGGAAATAGCATTCGTAAAATATGAATATCTAAAATTTCACTGATTTTGGACTAGACATTTTTTCCCAAAAACATTTATTGAGAGTCAATAAAAAAGCATATGAGCTAAAGTATCCTTTTCATTAGAATATGGCCAACATGTGGCATTGTTCGCTATTTTTTATCTCAGGGGATACATATAATTTACCTTAAATAAAATATAAGTTTGGGTAATACTAGTAGTTCTTAAGTAGAATAAATCGTAGACCACATCTTGTCCCACACAGAGTCATCCTAAGACACCAATAAAAGTACTTACTATTGTAATTCACTAAGCTGTTGCTCCCCTAAGGAATTTTAGATGTTTAAAATGTATGAAAAAGAGGCTTTTGGTCTATCATACATTGAGAAAAATGTTACGTTCTAAATCAGTATATAATTTACAAGTTAAGCTCTATCAATACATGTCTCAATCATGCAAACAAGTTTATCGTACTGATCTGAGGCCAAATTAGACAAGTCATCAACAGCTAGATTCATGAAAGAGCCGTTTTGCGAGTCCTTAATAGCGATTATTAAGGAATCGCTATTAAGGACTTGCAAAACGGGATTCATGTAGGAATCGCTAAATAAATTGCGATTCCTACACATTCCTTATTTGAGATTAGCAAATTGCTAATCGCAAATAAGGAATAACTCCTCATTCATTCCTATGGGCCTAAAGGCCCATAGGGATGAATGGGGGTATTCCTTATTTGCGATTAGCAATTAGCTAATCGCAAATAAGATAGCGATTTCAAGGGTGCCAGGGGTGTCCAAAGGACACCCTGTAGCACCCCTAAAATGCAAATTTACACAGGTGTTGCGCACACACATGTCCAAAGGACATGTGTGTGCGTAACATGCAACTGAGAAAAATGCACTAAAGTGCTTTTTTCTATTTTTTCGCTATTTACCACGAAGTCAGACTTCGTGGTAAATAGCGGCCAAATATTGCGAATTCGCAATTTAAAATTGGTTAATGAATTGCATTTAAGGAATCTCTAATAGAGATTCCTTAAATGCAATTCCTCGCAAATATGCGATTTCACAAATAGCGATTTTTGCATTTGGGATGATGAATCCTAAATGCAAGAATTGCGCTCGCAAAGGGCCAGATTCTGAGAATCTGGCCCTTTGCGAGCCGATTTTTCGTTCATGAATCTGGCTGTATGTCTCTGTACATTTTTTAAATATAAAAAAAAATTCGAATCTGGTGTACACAAACAGGGCCCTCAATCTCCATTTGCTGTGTGAGGAAAGTTGTTCATTATATGGTGTGGGTAGGGTGTTGAAATATTGATTACAAAAATATAGTTTACAAAAATATAGTTGTAAAAATATCGTTTACAAAAATATCGACACCCTATACCTAAACAGGTAAGTACATAAATATCTACTCAAAAATATTGTTGTAATAAATATAGATGTAAAAAATATCGACTTTTTAAATTAATTAATATTACATTAAATAAAAAATAAATATAAGTGCTATTAGCAAAATACATTACATTACTTTTATTTTTTGACTATTTAAAACAAATTAACTACACTTTTTCATTATAAACTTAATAAATGTGTACATATACATATATTTAACACATTACTTTATATAACAACAATAATACATACATATAATTAAAATATAAAATATATTATTAGTTAAAACATTTGATAGCGAAGGGGTAAAAATTACTATTCCCACTCCAGAGGGTGCAACAGTAGGGAAAGCGTTGGATAGCGTAGGGGTAAAAATTACTATTCCCACTCCAGAGGGTGCAACAGTAGGGAAAGCGTTGGATAGCGTAGGGGTAAAAATTACTATTCCCACTCCAGAGGGTGCAACAGTAGGGAAAGCGTTGGATAGCGTAGGGGTAAAAATTACTATTCCCACTCCAGAGGGTGCAACAGTAGGGAAAGCATTGAATAGCGTAGGGGTAAAAATTACTATTCCCACTCCAGAGGGTGCAACAGTAGGGAAAGCGTTGGATAGCGTAGGGGTAAAAATTACTATTCTCACTCCAGAGGGTGCAACAGTAGGGAAAGCGTTGGATAGCGTAGGGGTAAAAATTACTATTCCCACTCCAGAGGGTGCAACAGTAGGGAAAGCGTTGGATAGCGTAGGGGTAAAAATTACTATTCCCACTCCAGAGGGCGCAACAGTAGGGAAAGCGTTGGATAGCGTAGGGGTAAAAATTACTATTCCCACTCCAGAGGGTGCAACAGTAGGGAAAGTGTTGGATAGTGTAGGGGTAAAAATAACTAAATGTATTTACTCGTTTAAAAATTAACAAATCTTTATATTTATTTAATTAATCATTAATTAAATAATTATTCAATTAAAATGTAATTAATTCACTACATTTTCACTTAAAAATTCCACTACACATACCTAAAATTAATTAAACAATTAACATAATTAATTTACATAATTATTAATCAATTAACTAATTGAAATTAATTAACTATTATTTATTACACTATTTATATTCAATTAACACATTAATTAATCAATTATTTTATTATATTTAAATTACTTCGCACCCTACTCCCCTATAAACCCACAACCCGCTACGGAACTATTAACACTAAATTCAACATAACATACGTTATTAACTAATAAAATACTACAAAAAGAGATGTTCACTGAAGTTTTTTTTGGCCACCTTGATGCCCCTTTTTAGGTCTTTTCTTGTTTTTGATATTAAGTAGAGAATATCCTGGGAGGGTTCTGAGTCTTGAATTCAAAGTTGTCTTAAATATTTATTTAATTGAGTTTTTTGTTTCCTTAGGCTGTTGGGGAACCACGCTGCCCCTACTGATCTTCCTTATTTACGACCGTTGTCTTGTCTTGAGAATTTGTTGTTTAGATCATGAGTGAAAGATACCCAGTCCTTTAGGCATCACGATTCGATTTTGAAATTCTCAAGAAGATGAATGCATGTGGCCACGATGTCTACAATTTTTCCCTTTTTCCAGGTGAGTCGTTTTAAGTTATAGCATTGCATTGGTAGGGACATTGCATTATCTGTTATAGGGATTGCCGTACTTATAAGCAAGGTGAAGGTTTGGGGCTGATGATCACTTTCTGCCCTCTCTTTTATTAGGAAGTTCGCAATGTATGGGAGAATGTCCTGATCTATGAATGTGTAATCAAGGATTGAGCCTGTTTTTTGCGTAACCCTAGTATATGCTGGGGGGCTTTCTGACGGAACTCGCCCATTTAGCACACACATTGAGAGTTCTTTTAGCAGGAATACACACCAGTTACTATGTGTATCACGTTGTTTGCTTGGTTGTGTGTGGCCTAATGTTTTTTCTTTCCTGCCATTTAAAAGGTTCATGTTAAAATCTCCCGACAGAAAGATGTTAGCTTGTGGATGAGCGAGTTTGAGAGTGGCTAATGTTTCTGTTAAATTCTCAATACTTGACCTCTATTTTGTTTGAGTGAAGGATGGATGTAGACGTTCAAACTAAAAGAGGACGAGGCCACTGGTTTGATGCGTGACATCCAAGTTGAGTCTAGATCTACTTCGGAAACTTCCCATGTAAGGCCAGTCGAGACAAATATGGAGAGGCCTCCTTTAGCTCTTCCATATTTGAAATCTCTCCTAGCCGGATAGATAAATTCTTTATGTCCTACAATTGGTGTAGGGTTTGTCTGCCATGTCTCTTGGAAGAGGAGGAGGTCATTCTGAGTGATGAATGCCATAAAGTCTGGATCTTACAATTTTGTGATGAGGCCGTTCACATTCCAGGAGCAGATGTTCCAACAGTTAGCTGGTTTGATGCTTTGGATGGGTTTGTTCATGCCATACCGTGGCTGGTTCTGGGTGTGTTCTTCTGCCTGTAAGCCAGGGACATATTTGCTGCGGGGTGAGCGATGGTGATGATGATTTTCCTTCCAGTTTGAGCTGTACCATTGATTCAGCTATATTGATCCGGGCCTATCTGCGTGGTAAATCATGGTTTTGCCAATGGTGTTCAAGGTGTCTAGCAGATGCAACCATACTGCAGATGGTGGAGAGCTGGCTCTCTGTTCCTGAAGTCGTTGGAAATCCGGGGATTGAAAATCCAGTGCGCAAGGCGACTCTCTTGGTTGGTCCCTTTTTTGTGACGATGGCATCGTCAAAGAATTTTCAAAGTTTTTTAGTTTAAAGTGCATGTCATCATGTTGGTTAAAGAGCAAAAGTTCCTGTCCACTTAAGTGGTCTTTTTCCAAAGACTGAGGTGGTGAGACAAATTGGTCCTGCTTGTTTGTGTGCATTTCAACGGAAACCTGCATGTCTGCAGAAAAGGCCGCCGGCCGCTTATGTATTTTTCCATAAGGACTAAGGATGTTTATGCTCGTCTGGAGTATTAGAATGGCCCCATTGTTACAACTGGAACTGGGTGAAGACTGTTGTTGCTGCTGCAGTGGTTGTGATTCTAAAGACAAAGAGTAATTGTGAATTAGTGCCTCCATTGTCTTCACGGTGTGGGTTTGTCCACTTTCTAGGAGACTTTTAGATGTTTCAATTTGCGAGCCTTGAACTTCTGAGTCTGTTGTGCACTGGGAGTATGGTCGTATCTCCCAAAGATCTTCAGTTACGGTTTTGTTACGCTTGCCACTTCTGTCTTGGGATGCATTTGTATAAATTTCACTTTGAACTTCTATAAATTCATTATTTGGATTATTATGCTTTGGGCATTTGAAATCGTTGGAGTCGTTATTGACCTTGTTTTTCTTGATGGCTTTTGGGGCCACATTTAAAAAGTCAGTGATCAATAGCCGTTTGCTACTGTTTGGGTATGAATGGTGCTTTGATGGCACTGATGGAACTAATGGAGTGCCTTTCTTGCCTCTGTCATGGGAGACATGTGGAGCCGACTCAGTAACTTTTTTGCTGCTGCTGCTGCTGGTGATTGGCTTCGTGCTTGCTAATCCGGGGGTTACTATCGTACCCGAAGTTGAAACTCCCAACACGTGCAGCCTGTTGCCGTCTGTTTGCCTCAGCCCTGTTTGGGTCCCTCCTGATGTATCTCCCTGTGTGATTCCAAGTGTAGTACTGATATCCTCCATTCCTGGCATCGTAGGGCCGTCCTTTGCCATCTCCTGATGACTTTTTATCTTTTTTAACCCCTCCTCTTGTTGTTCCTGATCTAATAGCGGGATAATAGGAGCGATTGCCAACCCGCTGGAGCTACTGCAGTTTGAAAATATGAATTGAGGAATGAGGATTTTAAGATAAATTAGAAGATTAACCTTTTTTTCACAAATGGTTGATTTCGTGTTATGCCTGAAAAATGTGAATTTAAATTAGTCAGACTGTGCAAATATGTGATGTAGTTAGCCTGACTTTCCTATGAGAGCAAGGTGCAGGACTGGGGGGGGGGCAGTTGGATCAAAGTCATAGCCCCTCACAACCTCCCCCACACCGACTCCTCACCATTTGTCCCCCTAACCTGCTGCTTCTGCCTCAATTGCTGCTGGTCGCTGTCAGCTGGAGTGAATATGTGCTCTTCCTGCTGAGGGAAGGGGGCTCCTTGCCAGACTCTTTGTTTTTGCTCTGTACTGGGCTCCTTGCTGGGCTTCTTGTCGCGCACTGCGGCATGACCTGTGCTTTCAGCCGCCTTATAACAGCTCACTGCCACCTTCTCGTGAGCCTGGGGGGTGCGGATGCCTGAGCCATGGACCCAGAGCCGCTAGAGCCACACGGAGCCGCAAGTCAGTGGCTTGGCAGTTTGTTCACGGAAGATGCGGGTGGGGAGATACGGTCAGGCGGGCGGGCGATGACTCGCCCGCCCCTGTTCCAGTTCCTGCTCAAGCTCCCTGCTGCCGGCTCCCGCTCCGTAGACTGTAGTCCGTGCTCCGTGCTCTTCTCCTCCTGCACTTCCTGCAACCTGCAACCGCAAATTCCGCAATTTCTGCAACAGGAAGTGATGCAGGTATTCACATTTTTTCCAATTAGTTGTTAATAAATTGAATATTGTAGCAATTAACACATCTAATAGTTTGCCATTTATGTGAGAATCAGACCACCCTTCCCAAGCACTACCTAAAATATTTTTAGGAAATAGCATTCGTAAAATATGAATATCTAAAATTTCACTGATTTTGGACTAGACATTTTTTCCCAAAAACATTTATTTAGAGTCAATAAAAAAGCATATGAGCTAAAGTATCCTTTTCATTAGAATATGGCCAACATGTGGCATTGTTCGCTATTTTTTATCTCAGGGGATACATATAATTTACCTTAAATAAAATATAAGTTTGGGTAATACTAGTAGTTCTTAAGTAGAATAAATCGTAGACCACATCTTGTCCCACACAGAGTCATCCTAAGACACCAATAAAAGTACTTACTATTGTAATTCACTAAGCTGTTGCTCCCCTAAGGAATTTTAGATGTTTAAAATGTATGAAAAAGAGGCTTTTGGTCTATCATACATTGAGAAAAATGTTACGTTCTAAATCAGTATATAATTTACAAGTTAGGCTCTATCAATACATGACTCAATCATGCAAACAAGTTTATCGTACTGATCTGAGGCCAAATTAGACAAGTCATCAACAGCTAGATTCATGAAAGAGCCGTTTTGCGAGTCCTTAATAGCGATTATTAAGGAATCGCTATTAAGTACTTGCAAAACGGGATTCATGTAGGAATCGCTAAATAAATTGCGATTCCTACACATTCCTTATTTGAGATTAGCAAATTGCTAATCGCAAATAAGGAATAACTCCTCATTCATTCCTATGGGCCTAAAGGCCCATAGGGATGAATGGGGGTATTCCTTATTTGCGATTAGCAATTAGCTAATCGCAAATAAGATAGCGATTTCAAGGGTGCCAGGGGTGTCCAAAGGACACCCTGTAGCACCCCTAAAATGCAAATTTACACAGGTGTTGCGCACACACATGTCCAAAGGACATGTGTGTGCGTAACATGCAACTGAGAAAAATGCACTAAAGTGCTTTTTTCTATTTTTTCGCTATTTACCACGAAGTCAGACTTCGTGGTAAATAGCGGCCAAATATTGCGAATTCGCAATTTAAAATTGGTTAATG
Organism: Lissotriton vulgaris; assembly: GCF_964263255.1. Lineage (NCBI taxonomy): Eukaryota > Metazoa > Chordata > Amphibia > Caudata > Salamandridae > Lissotriton > Lissotriton vulgaris. The sequence continues at coordinate 907,380,493 of NC_141699.1, forward strand.
AATTGCATTTAAGGAATCTCTAATAGAGATTCCTTAAATGCAATTCCTCGCAAATATGCGATTTCACAAATAGCGATTTTTGCATTTGGGATGATGAATCCTAAATGCAAGAATTGCGCTCGCAAAGGGCCAGATTCTGAGAATCTGGCCCTTTGCGAGCCGATTTTTCGTTCATGAATCTGGCTGTATGTCTCTGTACATTTTTTAAATATAAAAAAAAAATTCGAATCTGGTGTACACAAACAGGGCCCTCAATCTCCATTTGCTGTGTGAGGAAAGTTGTTCATTATATGGTGTGTGTAGGGTGTTGAAATATTGATTACAAAAATATAGTTTACAAAAATATAGTTGTAAAAATATCGTTTACAAAAATATCGACACCCTATACCTAAACAGGTAAGTACATAAATATCTACTCAAAAATATTGTTGTAATAAATATAGATGTAAAAAATATCGACTTTTTAAATTAATTAATATTACATTAAATAAAAAATAAATATAAGTACTATTAACAAAATACATTACATTACTTTTATTTTTTGACTATTTAAAACAAATTAACTACACTTTTTCATTATAAACTTAATAAATGTGTACATATACATATATTTAACACATTACTTTATATAACAACAATAATACATAAATATAATTAAAATATAAAATATATTATTAGTTAAAACATTTGATAGCGAAGGGGTAAAAATTACTATTCCCACTCCAGAGGGTGCAACAGTAGGGAAAGCGTTGGATAGCGTAGGGGTAAAAATTACTATTCCCACTCCAGAGGGTGCAACAGTAGGGAAAGCGTTGGATAGCGTAGGGGTAAAAATTACTATTCCCACTCCAGAGGGTGCAACAGTAGGGAAAGCGTTGGATAGCGTAGGGGTAAAAATTACTATTCCCACTCCAGAGGGTGCAACAGTAGGGAAAGCATTGAATAGCGTAGGGGTAAAAATTACTATTCCCACTCCAGAGGGTGCAACAGTAGGGAAAGCGTTGGATAGCGTAGGGGTAAAAATTACTATTCTCACTCCAGAGGGTGCAACAGTAGGGAAAGCGTTGGATAGCGTAGGGGTAAAAATTACTATTCCCACTCCAGAGGGTGAAAAAGTAGGGAAAGCGTTGGATAGCGTAGGGGTAAAAATTACTATTCCCACTCCAGAGGGCGCAATAGTAGGGAAAGCGTTGGATAGCGTAGGGGTAAAAATTACTATTCCCACTCCAGAGGGTGCAACAGTAGGGAAAGTGTTGGATAGTGTAGGGGTAAAAATAACTAAATGTATTTACTCGTTTAAAAATTAACAAATCTTTATTTTTATTTAATTAATCATTAATTAAATAATTATTTAATTAAAATGTAATTAATTCACTACATTTTCACTTAAAAATTCCACTACACATACCTAAAATTAATTAAACAATTAACATAATTAATTTACATAATTATTAATCAATTAACTAATTGAAATTAATTAACTATTATTTATTACACTATTTATATTCAATTAACACATTAATTAATCAATTATTTTATTATATTTAAATTACTTCCCACCCTACTCCCCTATAAACCCACAACCCGCTACGGAACTATTAACACTAAATTCAACATAAAATACGTTATTAACTAATAAAATACTAGAAAAAATACTACTTTGACAACCAATACTCATTAAAAACACTAAATTACTTATAATTATTTAAAAAACGATATTTTTGTAAACTATGTTTTTGTAAACGATATTTATTACAACTATATTAATGTTAACGATATTACTTACCTGTCTGTCGATATTCTGGTCAAACTATATTTTTGACATCGATATTTCTTCTTGTAGATATTTCTGCGGCGATATTAAGGTTAGTCGATATTTTTAAGACGATATTCCCGCTCTGCACCTATGGTGTGGATGTGCGACCTCACCGTGAAATAAACCCACAAACCCATATCAGGTCAAGGAACCAAAACAGTTCAATAAGGAGGAAATGCAACACAATAAAAATTCAACACCAATATATAAAAATAGGTTGCATTTTTATCTTAAAATAGACACCTCAACAACAAAAATCCACTTGAGGCTTCTGGGGATGTGACTATTTAATGAAACAATCAATCACCGATTTTCACTTAGCGCAATAAATCATTGGCTCTATTGCAACTCACGGTTTAGGGTTAGCAATGACAAGTAATTACAAAACAGGGATAAAGACACTCTTGTGGCGGCCCGCTCTGGCAGGGAGCCTGTCACAGGGACCAATAATGTTCAGTTGAACAATTACCTCATATTCAAAGAAGCCTCCAGTCATTTCCAGGATCTATGGGTGCACCTCCATATACTTCTAAGGAGTGGTACTGACACAAGGGATACAGGATGTGGAAGATGCTCAAGGATGCTGAAGATGATGAGCTGGTATTGAGAGTCTTCCTTGGGTCACACCTCAGTTCAATGAACATGGTGGGACGCCTTTGGCCATAGGGCTTGATGGCATTCAAAGCCCGAGTGAAGTCCAGCCAAAAACAAGTTGCCATTGGTCTACTGGTCTCTGGATATAGGTGAACCATGTGTTCCCTTTAACTGGCAGTAACTTATATGCTCAGCAGCCAAACTGCATTCCAACATCTCTCCCAGGTCCAGCAGACTCAGGTATACTTTTGAGGGTTGGGACTCAGTCTCCCAGGCTGCACTTTGGCAGTCAGGGGTGATCCTCTATTCTTGGCTACAGCTTACCCTGGGCCCTTATTCCAGACTTCAGGTTCTCTTGACTATGCTGTAGGGTTGTTTGTGCTCTTGTTGCCACATACACACCTTAAGGGAGGCCCAGCAATGCTGCATGAGCCCTCCTTTGCACACCTGGCCAAGCAGACGTTTCCAGTGTATTTCCTGGCAGAAACTCCACTCGAATGACAGGGAACACAGCTACTTTCTTCAGGCCAGTAAACCCTCCCCACTCAAAGCTCACCATAGCTATGGGATGGAACTTTATATCATTGTCAGAGTTTACTATCTGGTTCACCTCATTAGGAATTATTTGGTCTAGGGAATCTAGCTTGACTATTACCATTGTTAAGCTGGCACCTGTATCTCTGAGAGTCTTTACCTAAATCCCATTGATTTTGGCCACTGTCTGTAATTTTCCATACTGGGGGTCAGGTAGCGAGTGTGTCAAAATTCCACCCCAGCCACTGATGCTAGGGTGGCCTCAGTGTACTCTTTGGAATCCCCAGGGACAACTTATACCTACACCCCTACACTGGCAAACACCCTTGGGATAGCCCCCTGTGGGTGATGTTTTGGTGCACACAGAGTCTCTTCTCTTGTGTCCTGGCTGCTGTCTGTCAAAACATACCCCAGCTTTTGAAGGGTCATAATTCTCTCCCAGGTACTTCCGCCCCTTGGATTGGGATTGGTCGTGGGACTCTCCCCACTGGGAATTCTTTTAGTGCTCTTTTGAGAACTCCTTCTGTTTGTCTTTGTTGCCAACATATTTTCCCTGAAGAGGAGCATGACCTCATTTCTTAGGATCACCTCCATGGGACTTCTTTAATAACCTGGCGTGCACCCATTCCTCTTGCATCTTACCCAGTTCTCTAGAGCTGAATAGTTTAGAATCAACCAGAATCAAGTGTAATGTCTCTATTAGACAGTTTGTAAGTATGTGCTCCTTAACCCACAAATTAACCAAATTATAGAGCACTTCATACATGTCTACCTTGTTACCCCTTAAACAGCCATTCAGTGCCTTTACTGAAACATCAACAAAGTTCAGCCATGTCAGTGTTGCCCCCTTATGTGGGTTCCTGAATTTCTGTTGTTACTCTTCTTGAGTGAGACAAATAACGCTATCAATGCTGCTTTCATGTGAGTGTAAGACTCTGCCACCTCATCCTCTAGGGTCAGAAGCCTATCTCTCAGCACCACTGGAACTAGTTTCCACATTACTGACACCCAATACTTGGCATCCACATTCCTCCTCCTAAGAGCTGTCTCTCATAGGAAGCCATCCACTTATCTACCTCATCCCACTTTTCATACTTAGGTACAATCCCTTTGGGAAATCTTGGATCATTGGCACCCCCTGCAGATACCTCAGTTTCCTTGTTGCTGCCACCATTCCCTTTAGACCTCAGGCACAGCATGACCCTCCTCTCCACAAGGGCCAGTGTTCTCTCCTCTAGGGTCATCCTCCTTTCCTTCAGGTCCAGGAGGCTTAGTTGGGTCTCGAGGTCTTTTGGCCTTCTGTCTGACATCAAGCTCCTCTTACTGCCAGCTACTGAGGGGAGCCTTGGGCGGATGGTGGGGTCAGGGTGTCTCTGTCTCCCTCATCCTCCTTGTTGATAAATCGCCTGTCTTCACTGCACTCCTCGCTGTCATGGGTAATCTTACTTTCCAGAAGTGCTTGGATCCCGTTGACTTCCTCCCAGGTCCTCTGGGCCTTCTGGAGATTCTCCTTTTTTGCTGTAGAGCCCAGGATGATCTTTCTGTCCTTGCATAATCCTCTCAACTCATTGATTTTGAGGTTGTACAGAGAGGCAAATTCGATCTCTGTTTCTTGAACTTTTTTGATGACTTTTAAAAACTTTTTCAAACATTTCCAAACCTTTTAAAAAGTTTGCAAACATTGTCTATAAGACTCTGGAACTTGTCCAAATGAAGCAAAACTGTTTGGTGAGCACAGTAACTCCTTTCCAGGTGTTGACGTTGCAGATTTGTAGGTTTTCAAACTTAGCAACCGAGTGGTACTGGAAAACACATGTTCTGGATCCCACATCTAGGCACCAATGTGAAGAAAGTGGTATATATCATATGATGTGACTGAGCAACCTGAACATGTAATGAATATGCAAACCTGTATCAGGACTAGTCAGATTTGGTTGTTAACCCTTAACTCAGATCTGTGTACCTGTGGCTCACAGCAGTCAGGCATTCTCAAAGGAACAAGGGTAAAGCATTAAGAAGTACTAAAACTGTTGAATGAAAAGGGAATGCAGCACAATAAAATACAAAACTAATTTAAAAATTACGCTGTATTTTTATCTGTGCATAGACATTTCAATGACACAAATCCATCAGAGTGTTCTGGAGGTATGATTTTTTAAACAGCAATAAATGAAAGATGTTCACTTAGAGCAATAAATCAACTTACTCACCATTTAGGGTTAGCCAAGACAAGTACCTTGAAGACAAGTATAAAGGACCTCTTGTAATTAACAACTCTGACAGAGAGCAGTCATATGAACAAATAAGGTCCAAGTTAACAGTGATCTTGCAGTCAGAGCAGTCTCCAGTCCAGTTCCAGGCACTGTGGCCGAACCACCTTAGATCTCAATGGAATGGTTTTGATGCAAGGGATACAGGATGCTTAAGATGCTCATGGATGCTGAGCCAGTGTTGGGGGCCTTCCTGGGGCCACTCTTTGGTCTACGAACATAGAGTGGTGAGTTTGGCCACGGGGCTTGTTGTTCCTCGAGGTCTGGGTGAAGTACAGCCAAAAAACATGTTGGCATTGGCCTATTGGTCTCCTTTTGCAGCAAAACTATTTGTTCACTTTAGCTGACAGTCATTTTCTTGCTGGGTGATCAAACTGCACTCAGATTACTCTCCCTGGTCCAGCAGACTCAGGTGTAACATTTGAGGGTCAAGACTCTATCTACCAGGCTGCACTCCGGCAGTAAGCACTGAGCAAGCCTTCTTGGTTACCAACTTGTCAAGGCAGGCTTCTTCAGTGGCCCTGTGGTTGTAACATGGAGTCATGGAGTCAGACAACTACTTTTGGAGTCACGTTCTCTGTCTTGGACTTGGGAGTGACTTTTCCCTGAGTGGGACACCACAGGTACAGTCATTTCTTTGATATCCCAAGTTGCAGCATGTGCAGTCCGGTCTTGGAGCAGCCCCTCAATGATTGTTCCAGGGAACAGGAGGGCAGTCCTTCTTCACTACTCTCTCCAGTACAGGCGTGGCCTGAGGTCTGGGTGTCATGGGTCCCATTTTTATGTCCAGTTCTTTCCCTTAAGGGATGCAGTGACTGCTAGTGAATGGGTTACCAGGTCCCCTCCCACCTGTTGCGTGCTTATCTAGGATCCTGATCGATACTGTGACCTTATGCCCCTATTCGGCTATAAATCCATTTATTCCCTATATTGGCATAACCGTTAAAGTGCGATATTCAGAAAGTCATCTCTGGCCTCACACGAACAGAGCCACATTCCAGCATAGTTCTCTGCCACTTCCTTTGCAACCAATTAGTGCAATGACAGAGCAGAAGTCACTATCTGATATTCCTAGATTAACACTCCGAGTTCTTCAACAAGATAAAAACTCAGCAAACCTGGAAATCCCCGCTTGCTGTGTTTTGATTAGTAATGGAACTCTAATGAGCAACTGATAGCTATCACTTCCTAGTGACATCTTTAATTGACGTCTTATGTCCAGCAAACTTACGTCAAACCAGGCACCTGTCAGGTATAAATATTACCAACGTTGCCTTAAGCAATTGCTGGTGTCCCATTCCTGTTGTATGCTGTTGTCGCCTGAAGCTGCTGATACCATTATCGCTGCTAAAGCGCGAACGATGGTGTGGTGTAACTAGGAGCTGAACAGCCGTCCCTCTGCGAAGAGCCCAGCAGATCCCAAGCTGCCCGCGGACGCTGTCCCCCCTCCTTCTCCTCGACGCGCTGAAGAAGAGACGCTGTCTTTCTCCTGCTGAGAAATCCAGCTCCAGCGTTTCTAGTCTGCCCTCGCGGGTGACTGGGATACCGAGTTCCCCCTGAGGGAGATACCAGACCTCCATCATTCTATTCAGAGGTATGGTGTTGACTAAACCCTTATTGAGAATTCTTGAAGCAAACCTTGGCAAAACCAACTTAACTTAAAGCTACTTACTTACTCCCCTCCCACGTGTTAGGCTTAGGTCAGGCACACCGGGGTAGGCTTAGTTAGAAGCACCAGTTGAGTATTTTAGCCTATTGTATATATGAATGTATATATGTTTTATTACTTTTAAATCATTGTATGGCTAAGAAACCATATCAATGCTTTTACAGTATTATCTCGCAATACTTATCTTACTGTACGTACTTTTTATCATAACAAGTCTTGCAATTGTGGCAATACATTTCTCTTGTATGAGAAGAAAGACTGTTCAATAAATGTTAACCTTTTATTGACAAACGCCCGTCTCTCTATTCTCTACATCTCGTGAAAGTAAACTGCACTAACCTGACTGAGTGAAATACATGTCTATTGTTTCACACGACCCTAGAGATTGACTCTTGATCTGAGGAGCAAAGTTGTCATGTTGCACGGTTGTTGGAAAGCTGAATCCCTTCTTGTCTGTGCCAGGGAAGCTGATCACTTCCTATGCAGAGAAGAAAGTTTCCAGTGACCTCTGAGCTAGTTGGTAACACACCCAATTAAGTTTAGCATAGTCAGTAGAGGCCTGGAAGATCCGCACTTCTACGTCGATACTACTGTTTATGTTATTCCAATGCGCAGGGCCTAGTGGGAAACTAGGAACTACACTACATGGCGCCCAAACGTTTGGTAAGGCGATAAACTAACGCAAGACTTTAGAGTAACTCAGTCGTGCATATTTCACACCCCTTTCTCCCGTAAATACTCCAATAGACGTCTGGAGTGGGTGAAAGGTTAAAATCCGCCCGAACTCAGTAGGAAGAGATTCCTATGTAAAGCTCTGGTTTATTCAACGTTGAAGGATACAGTGTTCCAAAATATTGTGCACCTAATCTTTGTCTCCTTGGAGACCTACTCTACAAAGCCTGCATTTATAAAATGTCAGACAGTGAAGAAGAAAGGGAAGCAGCTAGGCTGGCAGCCCTACTAATAGAGGAAGACACAAGTCTCCTACAGACAGACCCGGATGCAATTATCAATCTAAACTTTAAACTTTAAAACTTATAGAGAACGGACTGACACCACAAGGTGGTACAGTAATTTTCGTGATAGAGGCTCACGAATATCGGCAGGCAAAGGTATTCTATTCATGGATAAACTTTCCAGCGGCAAACGCTACAACAAAAGAGTTTCACTATTACAAAATAGAGGAACCTCCGGAAGAGTACGCTCCTTTCGAGGAGATTGAAATTCCACTTAAATTCCAAGAGCATCTGCTCTGGTTTAATGGCGCCCTAAAACATAATGATCACATTACCAGGCTCGGTCCACTAGGTAGACCAGGAGCAACGTGGCCGGTTCTAGCCAGCTACACACCACATCCTGACATTGCAAAAATGTCTAGAGAAGAGCTGTTAGTACAGCTAAAAACATTAATTAAAATACATAGGCAATTAGTCCAATATGTAATGCGGACTGCAACAGTCCAGCCAGCTGTTAATACACCACAGCTGACCCCTCATCAGGGGAACACTAATAAAATTACACCACTGAACATACAGTCATGTCTTGGTAAAACACCCGTAAAACGGGAACAAATTCCTTTCTGGTTAGCACAGAAAATCACTCAAATAGAGGCAGTATTTCCTGATACTACCCCTATAGAGAAACACAGAATCTTGACCATCTGCCTTCCTATGGGAATCGCACCACACGTGGAGGACTGCGACACTTGGGGTACAGTCTTTGCTTCCATTTACACAAAAACACACGGTGTTCCGTCTATGGCGGTAATACCAGAAGTGCTAAAACAGATTCAAAATGAATACGGACCAGAGCCAGCTTTAAATCTAGGTATGAAATTACTGAAAGACTTCAAGCAGGTCTCGGCTATATTATTAGCCAACATAAAAGGAGAAGCAGCATCTGTGGCGATCCGCCAGAAGTTGAAGGAAACAGATATAAAAGATCCAATTGAGCTTGCCAAAATCATAGAAAAATGCTATGAAGAATTAGGTAGAGACAGCTTGGGTGGAAAACCGGTTAAGCCCCAACTGCTCGAAAATCCTGAAAAATTATTTATTAAAAATAATTTAAACACTCCTAAAAAGAGCTGGGATGGAAATAAACAACTCAATCCCAAGGAAAAAGTTTTCCAGTACAGAGGAAGGTCTCCTCGACGGAGGGAAAGAACTCCGACTCGAGAACACCAGTCTCCCCAGAGGGAGCCCTCTGAGAAAAGATATAACCTTAGAAATAGGGATAATCTGAAAAAACCTGATAGATATCAAAGTATTGATACACGTCCCTCTCGATCTTTTTCGCAGAAATCGGAAAGAAGAGGACGGTCAGACCCAGGAGAGCACACCAAGTCCAAAGACAAGGAACCTGCTCAGAGTAAAAAATCTCAATTTTCAAAAAAGAAGGTAGCCAGTATTAGAGTAATCAACCATGCCGAGAATACTGAGGACACAGATGAAAAACGGGGAGTGGGCATTGACAATGTTGGACAGTGCAGCAGAAATCAGTATAGTGTGCAAGATCTTGATGAGTCATCTGGAGACAGTGGACACGAATGAATACATTCAGGTTGAAACTGCCGACACCAGACTTAGCGAGCCCCATAAAATATACGAAATAACATTGCGTATAGAGGGTGATAAGCCTAGGAAAATAAGAGGTCTATTTTGGGATAAACTCTAAAAAGGCTATGATATTCTGTTAGCTGAAAGAGATTGGCCCCCAGAGTTTGTCAGGGAGTGCCCTCGTGGCGAAGAAGTGATTATGCTTGCCTTCTCGAATCACATTCCGATTCACAAAAAATATATATATGCAAGGAAATGGGCAGTAGCCCAGGCACCTGCATTATATAAAAATCATGTAGGATGGGATGAGGACTCTCCTCCTCACAAAATCCAATTAAAAAGTGAACCAACTGCCCAACGGCAGTATCCCATTAAGCAAGAAGCTAAAAAACAGGTCAGGGAGATCTTAGATCAACTTGAATACCAGGGGGTGATTGAAACATGCACCTCTCAAATGAACAATCCTTTTGTTTCCTGTCTCCAAGCCAGACAATTCATATCGTCTAGTTTTGGACTACAGACACCTTAATGCATGTTGTAAAACTTTTGCAGTACAAAACTCGCATAGTGCAGCCCTAATGAATAACATAGTTAGGAAAAAATATAAAACGACATTAGACATATCTAATGGTTTCTTTTGTCAAAACATTGCACCGGAAAGCAGATATTTGACCGCTTTCTCAGCATTTGGGTCGCAGAAAAAATTCTGTCGACTCCCACAGGGGTTCAAGAACAGCCCAGGACTATTCTCAGCTAGGGTAACAGAGTTACTACAAATATATGATGATGAGGCATTATCTTACGTAGATGAAATCTATCTCACAGACGACGACTTGGATACTCACTGAAAAGAGTGAACACCATTATACTTGGGTTCGCAGCAGAGGGTTACAAATTTAACTTTAAGAAGTCTCGAATTGCCCATCTGACAGTACTATTCTTAGGGTACGAGTTATCAAGTGAAGGGAAAAGCCTAGCGGACAACTTCTTAGAGAAGTGCGCTGTACTCCAAGCTCCAAAAACGCTGAAGAATTTACAATCCATACTAGGTTTTCTGAATTTCGGAAGAACTTACATTCTAAATTACGCAGAGAGGGTTAAACCTCTCTACGAACTAATTAAACCTGATTTTAAACAAATCAATTGGACTCAAAAACACACAGAAATTTTGAGATCACTGCAAACAGACATGTTAGCTAAAACAAAATTAGATACACGTGACAACACACGCGATCTTGTAATCCGAGTCATCCCAGGAAGATGCGGATTCACGTACCTGACCTCTAATGAGGGAGAAAAGGTACCAATTTCAATTAAATCTCACTTGTACACACAAGCAGAAAAAACATTCAGTCACACAGAAAGAACTGTGAAAGCAGTGCAAATCGCATTAGCAAATGAACGAGAACTAGCACACGGCAAAAGGATTAATATCCTCACAGCGGAATCTGCCTTCGAGGCGCTATTCAGCCCAATAAACCTGCCTACAGTGTCACTGGATCCGAAATGGATACAGTGTATAGATTCTCTAGGAGCGGAAGATGTGAAATACTATTTCGCCCCGCAATTTGAAGAACTGAATGATTTAGAATATGAAGAAGAATATCCTCTGCCAATCGAACTTCTGCCTCTCCCACAATACGCCTGTATAATCTATACAGATGGATTTGTACAGCATTTTAACGTAGAGAGAAAATCCTACGATGCAGCATGTGCGATCATTAAAGGTCGTTGGCTGTGAGGTAAATTCAGACCGAAAGTAATAAAAACTGAATCTGTAAGAAACTGTTCGGTTCAGAGAACTGAAATCAGATGTTTAAAGATGGCGCTCGAAAATGCAGAACGTGAATTCCCGACACTTATCGTGTGCGATTCTCATTTTTGCGTCAACTCTTACAACAATAAACTGCAGAGGTGGATTGAAAACGACTACAAAGATGACACAGGTGCCACAATAAAGCATAAATTGCTCTGGAAACAGGTAGCTCTTTTACACAAAGAACTACAAAAGACTCACGTGGTACACGCACAGAGTCTTCAACCTGATGGCGTTCACGTTGCAGGGAATTCATTGGCTAATACAGCCACAGCGGAAGCAACTAAACCGGCTTCCGTAGCCACAAAAAAGCGTACAGGTAAATACATAGACGGGGAAACCATGCTGGCAGTAAAAACGACCGTAAAAGGCGACTGTGCAGCACTACCCGTGAACTATCCACTCAATTATGCATACATAATCGATGCAAACTCCGTTCCTTTTGCTCGAATCCCTGGAGTGGGGGACAGAGTAATTCCAAACACGAACAGGAGAATATTTTTAATAGTAGACGCACATATGGGTTTGGGTCCTAGGCACAGAGAGATCAAGGAATCACTAATTGAATTACAATCAGTATACTGGTGGCCTGGAATGAGTGTAGAACACCAAATATATGCAAACAACTGTGAAAACTGCAATAGGGATCGCAGTAGTGAACCTTGCTACCGGCTACCAATCAGAAAAAGCGTAACGCTGCCTACACCCCATCCTGCGTCCTATTAAACAGTTAAGTCTAAGCACACTTAAAAAATGAGGCCTCCAGCGCTCGGCTGACGCTAGAACGGTTATAAAAGATTTGCGAGTCTTTATCGGCACATACGCAATTACCACGTTCCATTCTGACCAGGGTCCTGCTTTCAGCTCTCGAGCTTATAAGGAGGCCATGGCCAGCATGGGAATTGGGTTGCGGTATTCTTGTCCGTCGCACCCCGAAGGGAATAGTGTGGTAGAAAGAAAAAAACGTGACATAAAGCAATCTATAACAGCGAAGGTATTAGGTTCAGGCGCTGGGTGGGTCAAACATTTAATAAGTGTCCAGACTAGTCTTAATAACTTGCCAAGAAATTCTCTAAAAGGTTTCAGCCCATACAAACTATTGTTCAGAATTAGAATGAACATTCAGGACCTCGATAGTCAAATGTCAGTGGTACAAGAAAAAACAACAGACTTTGACATCAAAGATCGTTTGGCTGTTTTACAGGAACTGAATGAAACAAGAAAATCCTTAAGCAACATAAAGTTAAAACAACAGCCATCTACCACTGACGAGGCACCACAAGCAACAGCCCCAGCAAGGCCTGTCTGGATTCCAAAGATTGGGGATCTAGTCAGAGAAAAGATCGCGGTGAAGAAGGAATTTGGGCCTTCTTACAGAAAAGCAGTACCTGTCTTGGCAGTCACCGGAACAAGATCAGTTGTACTACCGCCCCTTGCTGGTAAAAAGGAGAACAGAGTCGTGTCCATCGACCTGGTAAAACCACAAGCATGTGGCCTATAATCAACAGTAGGCCCAGTGGACTCCCAAGAAACAACAGAATACCCAAACTTGCAACAATCCAAGAGGTTCAAACTGAAAGACTAATCACATTCGATCAGCCTGCAGTGCACAGAGAAGGACTATGCAATAATTCCATGGAACTCGTGCCTCTTGAGACACAGATTGAAACAGTTCGTCAAGAAACACCAGTCTACAATAATGTGGCATCAGAAAATGCTACAGAAAGACAGATTGAAAGAACAATCCCAACAATTGACAGAACTGCCTCTGGTTATTTCATCAACTTCGACAACTTCTCTGAAGATCAAAACGACCCCGAAGTGATGCCAGAAACAAAAAAGTATTCTAAAGAAAATACAACAGGACTCCTTCAACAACTCAAAGAATTATATCTGGATTCACCGTTGATTGAGCATTGGATTATTTCAGGGGTATTCATACTCCTACTATGCCTAATTTTAATTTTAATTTTAGGGAAGTTTATTACAATTGAATGGACACAGCAAGTCAGAACATCAACCTAGTCCTGAAACCACACAGATCATCCCACGTGAAGAAAAGAGAACTGTCAACAGTAAATGTCACAGCAATTCCAATACCTGGTGGGGTAGTATGGGAGAAAACAGACTATGAGATCTATGGTCCGGTCGAAATCCTGAAGTATCCTCATCAACTGAAGGTTTCCTTAAGTGACTTTGTAAAACCTAGTACATTCTCTGATGATTGGGACTTTAACAGTATTAATGACATGATGTCTGATTTAGTAATGTCAGCTAGATTCACAGAACATGATTATTTACAAGGTTCATCTAGTTATGAGCAATTATTCTGCTACACACATTATGGTGATCATTACTTGCATAAATCTGCACAGCCTAGAAATGTTTTTATGTATAATCAATGGGAACATTGTGCTACACCACCTAAAAGCAGTTCTAAAGCATTTTTTGAGAAATTCAAATACTTCTCAGGGTTTAACACCAGTGATGCAGAAACGTTTTATTACAAACTGTTAGATAAAACAGGAATGAAAACAATGCTGACAAATTCTAAATTGATATATTCAGAAGCATTTTATGAAAAAATGATGACATTTGGGTTTGATTATTGGAAAAATAATATTGAAACGAAAACAATTTGGGGTACAAAAGATTGGCAGGTACAAGGCCTTGAAGCACTATTCAGAACCTGCATGATACCAGAACAAATGATGTTTTTAAATGACACAATACACCAAACATCCTGTCTTGGCCTAGCTAAGATCAAAGACCTTAAAACACTGTCTATTCCAAAGCCAATACCTGAAAATACAACTACAGATGTTGAGATAGACGTAACTAAAATTTTACATTTTAACAGAACACATCCTGATTGGAAAAAGTGGTTAATCTGGCCTACTGACACAAACAGCTGTCAAGATAGATTCCTGAACAAAACACAGGGGTTAGAAATGACCAGACTAGACCCTAGATACTCCCAGAGACAACATCCAGGGATAATAACAACATACAGTGTAGGGAAACTCTGCCTTGAATGGCTAACATCATCCACACTGGCTGAAATTAAGCAACACTTGTCTTTACTAAAAGATGGTGCTGATTTGCGTGATTTCATTCTTGGACCACGCAAACAGCGTCAAAAGCGTTTCATAGCGACCAGTATCTATGCTGCTGACAACGAGGCTTGGAAAGTCACACAGATTGAAACAGCAGAAAAAATACGAGAAATTGATCGTATTAATTTGGAGAAATCACTTTCTGTGGTGGACAATGGGTTAATGACTCTGTCTTCCAGAATATATTCGTTGGACAATATTGTATCCTCTGCCTTTGATGTGATAGATAGAGACTTGCTAATGTTACAACATGGCCAATCTCAATTACGTTCTATTATACAATTAGGCTGGACGCTGCAAAATCTTCGTTCAGGCTATGTGCCTTGGCGTTTAATCAACACAACGCAATTATTTTCCATTTTTAACCTTACTGATAAACAGATCAGTTTGGCACAGAAATGAACAGACTATACAATCCTGAGCATCGAAAAACTTGAGAGATTACCATTGACAATGTCAGAGAGTCCTGTCATTGAATGGATAATACACGGAATTATCACCATTCCGATAACAACTTTCCGATTTAAAAAGTGCCTTGAATACATACCTACTGGCCAGTATGAACAATTGGGTAAAGGATATGTAAAATCTGAATGGAAATTACCATACACACATTCTTGCTATAGTGACAGCGACAAAAATGTATTTCTTAGTGGTGAAAATTGTAAACATTCACTAAGCGGTATACTTTTGTGCCAGGGTATTAATTTACACGGAGCTTGTGATGGAAATTCTAACAACCTTTCATGCCACCAGCTTGTCACACCTGCAACTCAGATAGAGCCCTTCTTTATGCAACTCGCAAACGGGAGTTACATTCTTAGAACGGATCACAGATGTTGTGACCTAGTGCCAGGGAAAAGTTATCTAGTAAGTGTAACATCCATGGTCAAATGCTGTATGCAGGCATTGTTCCCGAGTGGGCCTGCAGACACAGTGACTCCCATCTGGCCTCGTCTGAATCTCTATTCTATACGAATTGATACTTTAAGCAAAATGAAGTCTGTGCTTTTGCAGACAACAGTGCCTATAACGTCATCAAAAGAGACGTATGATCTTCTAGTTGCAAGGACAGCTACTGAAGTTCATGAACTTTTATCAACAAATTGCCCCGTGCATTTCGTAGAAATGCTTAGCCAACTCCTTAACATGTCTAGTGCCACAGGCATCCCAGGCATATTTAAGTCGATTTTTACGGGACTGCTAACACCTTTTCAAGCAATTTTGGGAATCGTTCCTAATTTTGTACACTCTGTTTTTGGCGGCATACCCTTATTTTTGGGACTTGTAGCAGGGATTTTATTTTTGACCATCCTGCTTCGTTATGGCAAGCCAAAGCTCAGACATAGCTCCCATGGGAATGGAAGAGACAATCCTAGCAATGCGCTACCGGGACAGGATAACTAACGTCCTTGGATTGGCCAGGCTGAGAGATCTAAACATGACCTGGTTCCTTTCATTCAGACCTATATGGCAGAACTGTATCTTACCGGTACTTCGATGTATGCTATGCGGAGATGAGTGCGTGTTGGACATCTGTCTTTCACTTCCATCAGCAGTACCAATGGACGTCGATACTTTGCTCAGTCCGATAACGGCTCACGCATTGTGTTGTCCCCAGCGGCTACCAATCCTGATGACCGCATTCGTTGAGACTCCTGTGCTACGACTAGGTGGTAACAGTTGAGCAAGTGACAAAAGCAGCATCACCCAGGTACGACCTTCTGTGAGCATTGCTGCTCCCGACTATGATGACAGCAATCATTCTCACACCTGCCAAGTTACAGCACTATCGAATTTGGTTGAACTGTCACCTGATTTTGTAGACCAATTCTTTGAGAGCCTGTCTGATATGATGTTCTCACCGAACAGAAATAATAACTTTGGAGAAGCTTTCTGACACACAGCGTTCCCATGAACTCTGAATTCGGCCTTCAGTTTTGATCAACAAAAACTGCTAAAAGCGTTGGAACTCTATTTCCCCGTTCAAGCATTAATTCTTTTGAATTGGACATTTTTTAATATTGACCTTTTTTTTGGCACGAACAATTCTTTGCTTAAGGTAAAAACTATTCTTAGAGAACAGAAGCTTCAAACTTCTATTTCTAAACACATCCAGAGACATAATAACTTACATCAGCCTCTAGCACATTTATTGCAATGCATTTATATGTGATGATTTATCTCACCCTTCTTCTGTTTCAGAGATATTTCATGTGTAATTCTTTTTGCATAATCGTTCATTTATTTCATATGCTATAATTTTTGAATGATTTCTATGCTTCAAAAACGTACAGTACCTAAAATTCACGTATTACATTATACACCTATTTCGAATGCATTTATGTATTTTGGGGTGGGCAATGTTACACATACATCTTATTGCTCTAGTTTTAGTAATTTGATGGACATGAACCCGTGGAGTGGGTGTTGCGTGCTTATCTAGGATCCTGATCGATACTGTGACCTTATGCCCCTATTCGGCTATAAATCCATTTATTCCCTATATTGGCATAACCGTTCAAGTGCGATATTCAGAAAGTCATCTCTGGCCTCACACGACCAGAGCCACATTCCAGCATAGTTCTCTGCCACTTCCTTTGCAACCAATTAGTGCAATGACAGAGCAGAAGTCACTATCTGATATTCCTAGATTAACACTCCGAGTTCTTCAACAAGATAAAAACTCAGCAAACCTGGAAATCCCCGCTTGCTGTGTTTTGATTAGTAATGGAACTCTAATGAGCAACTGATAGCTATCACTTCCTAGTGACATCTTTAATTGACGTCTTATGTCCAGCAAACTTACGTCAAACCAGGCACCTGTCAGGTATAAATATTACCAACGTTGCCTTAAGCAATTGCTGGTGTCCCATTCCTGTTGTATGCTGTTGTCGCCTGAAGCTGCTGATACCATTATCGCTGCTAAAGCGCGAACGATGGTGTGGTGTAACTAGTGGAACTGCAGTGACATTGCTAAGTATAAATCTCAGGCAAAGGATCTTAGTATAAAACTAAGACAGAGGAAATACCCGGAAACTGTAATCAGAAAAGCATCAAAAAGGGCCAGGAATAATAACCGCGAGGCCCTCCTAGAGGATAATCCTCGGAGGGAGGAAGCCGAAAAAAGAACAGTATGTGTCACCACATATAGTCCAGTCACCAATCAAGTGACCAAGTTGATGAACAAACACTGGCGCACTCTGACGAGTAGCGGTCTATCTTTGGAGAAGCCATTGTTTGCCCATAGAAGGGGCAGGAACTTGAGAGACATGCTTGTCCACACAAGACCCCCCCCCCCCCACGAAAAAGGATCAAACAAGACTTCAGGGCATACATGGTCACTATCCATGTGGTAACTGCAACAACTGCCACCTCACTAAAAAAAGCCTGAATTTGACTTTCTCAAATGGGACACAATGGGAGCAACGTATGTTCACAAATTGCAACAGCAAGAACGTTGTATATCTGATCACGTGCCCCTGTGGAAAAAAATACGTTGGTATGACAACAAGACCTGTTAAAGTGAGAATCAATGAACACAAAAGTAACATCAGATGTAAGAAACTCACCACCAAAATGTCAACTCACTTTATCGAACACCAACACTGTGTGAATGAGCTGCAGTGGACGGTTATTGAACAATTACCCTCAGAGGTGGGCCTTTTGGAAAAAGAACAACGGTGGGTGTTCAGGTTGGGAACTGACACAACGGGGCTTAATGACTCTATTCCGTGGAGCCTCTTGAGATAATAACTGTCTCTAAAACATTACGTTGTTCATATCCGAAATCATGATGCCTTTGGTCTAGTAGGTCAGACTGCCATCACCTTACTATGTGCACATGGCCTCCCCGCCCTGCAACTGAGACTCATCTGTGCCCTGTAACTGAAACTCATTTGTGCGTTAATCCATTTCATTTTTGAAATCTAAAGGATAATGTGAGCCCCCTTTTTTAGATATTTATTGGGGCAAAAACACTAGTGTACAGTACATGCTTCTAATTTACAGTACTGTACAAAACAATTATCGAATAATGTTACTGTCTCCTCCATTTTTGAATAATAATTGTGGCCCGTTTTTTGAACCCAGCTCAGCCTAGGAGTACACGCTCTTTGAAACTAGTCGGAGGCATCGTTCCTCCTTGGCCTCCGCGGTACCATTCTTAGCGCTCCTGCTCCACGCATGTGCGGTCGCCTTGTTTGACCGCGCATACGTATTAGACAGTCTGCAATGCGCACGCGCGCCGGTAGTATTCCACAGGAGCGCAACACCGGACCTCCAGTGATTGCGATCTCCGTATTTGGGCATATACCGATTCTTATTAACTAATTAACCATCACCAATTACCACGAGGGGTAGTGTATTTAAGGGCCCTGACGCTACACAGGCTCACTTCATCGGAGCCGCGTTGAGGGAAGTTAGGCGAATGGCCAGTGCAGTAACCGTGAGTTTATGGGTGACAAAGACGAGCTTTTTTCTACAAGTATGGTAGATACAATACCTTGCCTTTTTTCCAACTGAACCTCGTTCATTAATGTTGTTTTAGGTCTTTTCTGAGCAGGAAGGAAGGATCCCCAATATACGCTTAGGCTCATGAGGTCTTACACTTTAGAACTCTAAGTAAGACTTTCTCCTTCTGGTTATGTGCTCTCTTTCCATCAGAGCAGAGAGTAACTCTGTGTTTTGTGTATGTATGTGTCAGTACAGTTATGTCCATTTGTGTCTTTTCTTTTCTTCACAGGGTCCCATTATTTTTGGTTTGACCTTGTGATACTCAGAGAAGGTTTTCTTCTTCTCCATTGATTTGCTTGTACTGTTGCATGTATTTATCTATGCATTTCTTTTTGCAGGTTCTTTCGCCAACTGGGCGCAACTGCATTCGCTAACACTAAAAACATTGTTAGGAATATTACACATTGTGGTAATTTTGTAATTTTTTAATAAAACACTTTTACATTCTGCATGTGAGTAAGGGGAGGGTAAGTGCATAACCCTTGTCCTGAAGAAGGAGGCTGTGACCTCCGAAACATGTTGACACTTTTACAGTGGTTTTCGATACCTTAACTCGTATCTACTTAACCACGCCCTGCACTTCTTTTAATAATACCAGCCGGGGATTAAATTAAAATCTTTTTTCCTCCCACGTGCCAGGTATTTTTTAACTTTTCACTTTTTTTCACCTCACCTCACTCACACCTTGGTTCTATATACACACACCCCCACACATAGTTCACTTCAAAGTGCTCCTGCGTATCCGCGAGTCGTAGCACGCCGCATCCCGTAGAGGGGTGCGAAGGCCCCGATGATGAAGCATGACACCAAGGGGCCTGTTGGTGTGTGAGGGGCATTTAAACAACACTGTGTGTCTCCCCATCACTTCAGGGATCACTACCACCTTGAGTGGATTCCACTTTGTTTATTTATACATTTAGGGAGACTGAATCCACTGACTCTCTCTCTCCCCCCCTTCTGTTAAAATTTGTGTATTGACAGCGCACAGCTGTGGGAGCCCCTTCCTATCTTTATTTCCACTTTTGGACGTACCCAGACACACATACAAAACACTTTAGTCTCAAAACCCTCCTGCTCTCCTCACCTAACAATATGGAGGACGAACATGGATTGACCTTTAGCGAAGATGACATCGACCGTATTCTGGCTGATGACAAACCCTTTGAAGGCCTTAGTAATAGTGACCCTGGCCCTGCTGTAGCAGATTGGGATGAATTAATGAATGTCCGGAAAACCCAAATTAGGACAGCCCTCCATGGCTTACTAATGAGGGAGTATTTACGAAGCAAGATGGCTCCACAAGGCTTACTAGTCAAAACAGAACCGTTTATTTTCCAAGATGACCTCGTTTTTAAAAAGGCATGGTCACTCATCTCGTGGCATTGTACCAGGGATTGGCTGGTACTCATAGTTCAAACTGCCGCAAGAAAGTCAGTGGAATTAAAAGTTGAGATCCAAAGACTAGAAGTACAGCTCAAAGCTTTCATTTCCCCTGCAGAGTTGAAAAAAGGCCTTGAGGAGCTAAATCAACAAATGAAGGATTTTGAGGCAACCTTAAAACAAAGCAAATTTAACAAATTCAAAAAAGATAAAGATCGCTTTACCCCTGAGAGAGCCTACCCCTACACCCGAGCTGACTACGTTATGAAGGACAATTCAAGTGATACTGACAGTGTCAACTCTGATAGCAGTAACTCAAGTAATAAGTCAGGAGGTTTTCAACAAAGAAAGCAAAGGGGAGGGTTCCGTCAGCAAAGGGCCCAATTTCCACGCCAGAGAGGCTGGCGAGGTTTCCAAGGACCTCAATTTAACCCTTACCAACCGCCTTTCCAATTCCCACAGTACCAGTTAATACCACCACAAATGGGACAAATGTACCCACAATGGGTTCCGGATCAAACCAATGCTCCCCAGAACCAACAGCCTTTTTTATCTTGGGGCCAAGGATCGCGCAGAGGGTGGAACAAGAAGGGCAACAACGTCAATTGGCAACCCGCAGAGGAGGCAGACCCACGGGTAGTAACGAGGAGCATGACGGCGAATCAGGCGTCATCGAGCAACAGGGGGACCTAGTTATCAACATAACTCCCTGGCCCCTCACTGATTTACAGATGGAGGTACTAAACAAAGGCCTAGGATATGTCCCCACGAACAAACCAGACATTTTCTTATTGCACAAAGAAATGCAGGAGTTTATTAGAACTATTAAACTGCGGGCTTTTTTCAAAGATAAGGAGCCATCCCCAGAGACCCCAGACACCGGTTTAAAACCGAGATCAACTTTTACACCATTGGATAATCAACTCCCGGTTGAGGTTCTGGCTTTCGAAAAAGCCGTAATGCAAGAATTAAAATGTCTAGAAAATAAACAGAAGATTTTTCAGAACATGTCAAGGATGGAAAATGAGGCCATTAAGGAGTTGAGGATGAATAAGAACCTGATCATAAAACCCGCGGATAAGGGTGGGGCAATAGTTATCCAAACCATCTTAGCCTATGATAAAGAATGCAGGAGGCTCCTTTCTGACAATAGGAACTATCAGATCCTCACTGAAGATCCAACTGAATCACTGAGAGTTCAGATAGGAGGCATGGTGGAAGAGGCACTTACCCATGATTGGATTACCAAGAAGGAGTCGGAGTTTCTGATACAAAAGAATCCACGGACTCCTTATTTTTACACCATACCCAATGTGCACAAAAACCTTGACAATCCTCCCGGTCGCCCCATTGTTTCAGGCATCTCATCTATTCTGGAACCCTTGTCCAAATTTGCGGATGCCTTTCTTAGACCAATTGTGCAGGCCACTGACACATATCTGAAGGATACTAAGGCAGTACTCCAACTGTTGAAGAACCAGACTTTCGATCCCAGCTCCCAGATGCTCCTCAGTCTTGATGTGGAGAGTCTCTATACGAGCCTCCCACACGAGGAGACTTTACAAATCATCGAGGAGGTACTACACTCTAAAAACTGGGAATACCACACCCCACGAAATGTAGTACTTGAATGTATCTCATTGGCCCTTACCAAAAATTTCTTTGAGTATGAGGGCACGCTCTTCTGGCAGAAACATGGGACCAGTATGGGCAGTACTTTTGCCCCGAGCTTGGCCGGACTATATGTCCATCATCTCGAGTCCACAAGAATTCTCCACCCAGACAACCCATACAGGACGAGAATTCGTACCTGGCGGAGATATATAGACGACATCTTGGTCATCTGGGAAGGAGATTTGACTACGGTAACTGACTTTACCGTTTGGCTTAACAACCAGAATGCCTTCTTAAAATTTACCTATCAGGTGTCTAACCAAAGCATGGTCTTTTTGGATTTAAACATCTATTATGAAGCAGGAGCCCTCAAAACTGAAACACATTTCAAACCAACGGCCAGGAACTGCCTCCTCAGATTTGACAGCTTCCACCCACGTCATCTGAGGGAGAATCTTCCCTATGGACAGTTCCTGCGTCTTTGGCGGAACTGCAGTGACATTGCTAAGTATAAATCTCAGGCAAAGGATCTTAGTATAAAACTAAGACAGAGGAATAACCCGGAAACTGTAATCAGAAAAGCATCAAAAAGGGCCAGGAATAATAACCGCGAGGCCCTCCTAGAGGATAATCCTCGGAGGGAGGAAGCCGAAAAAAGAACAGTATGTGTCACCACATATAGTCCAGTCACCAATCAAGTGACCAAGTTGGTGAACAAACACTGGCGCACTCTGACGAGTAGCGGTCTATCTTTGGAGAAGCCATTGTTTGCCCATAGAAGGGGCAGGAACTTGAGAGACATGCTTGTCCACACAAGACCCCCCCCCCACGAAAAAGGATCAAACAAGACTTCAGGGCATACATGGTCACTATCCATGTGGTAACTGCAACAACTGCCACCTCACTAAAAAAAGCCTGAATTTGACTTTCTCAAATGGGACACAATGGGAGCAACGTATGTTCACAAATTGCAACAGCAAGAACGTTGTATATCTGATCACGTGCCCCTGTGGAAAAAAATACGTTGGTATGACAACAAGACCTGTTAAAGTGAGAATCAATGAACACAAAAGTAACATCAGATGTAAGAAACTCACCACCAAAATGTCAACTCACTTTATCGAACACCAACACTGTGTGAATGAGCTGCAGTGGACGGTTATTGAACAATTACCCTCAGAGGTGGGCCTTTTGGAAAAAGAACAACGGTGGGTGTTCAGGTTGGGAACTGACACAACGGGGCTTAATGACTCTATTCCGTGGAGCCTCTTGAGATAATAACTGTCTCTAAAACATTACGTTGTTCATATCCGAAATCATGATGCCTTTGGTCTAGTAGGTCAGACTGCCATCACCTTACTATGTGCACATGGCCTCCCCGCCCTGCAACTGAGACTCATCTGTGCCCTGTAACTGAAACTCATTTGTGCGTTAATCCATTTCATTTTTGAAATCTAAAGGATAATGTGAGCCCCCTTTTTTAGATATTTATTGGGGCAAAAACACTAGTGTACAGTACATGCTTCTAATTTAAAGTACTGTACAAAACAATTATCGAATAATGTTACTGTCTCCTCCATTTTTGAATAATAATTGTGGCCCGTTTTTTGAACCCAGCTCAGCCTAGGAGTACACGCTCTTTGAAACTAGTCGGAGGCATCGTTCCTCCTTGGCCTCCGCGGTACCATTGGTAGCGCTCCTGCTCCACGCATGCGCGGTCGCCTTGTTTGACCGCGCATGCGTATTAGACAGTCTGCAATGCGCACGCGCGCCGGTAGTATTCCACAGGAGCGCAACACCGGACCTCCGGTGATTGCGATCTCCGTATTTGGGCATATACCGATTCTTATTAACTAATTAACCATCACCAATTACCACGAGGGGTAGTGTATTTAAGGGCCCTGACGCTACACAGGCTCACTTCATCGGAGCCGCGTTGAGGGAAGGCAGGCGAATGGCCAGTGCAGTAACCGTGAGTTTATGGGTGACAAAGACGAGCTTTTTTCTACAAGTATGGTAGATACAATACCTTGCCTTTTTTCCAACTGAACCTCGTTCATTAATGTTGTTTTAGGTCTTTTCTGAGCAGGAAGGAAGGATCCCCAATATACGCTTAGGCTCATGAGGTCTTACACTTTAGAACTCTAAGTAAGACTTTCTCCTTCTGGTTATGTGCTCTCTTTCCATCAGAGCAGAGAGTAACTCTGTGTTTTGTGTATGTATGTGTCAGTACAGTTATGTCCATTTGTGTCTTTTCTTTTCTTCACAGGGTCCCATTATTTTTGGTTTGACCTTGTGATACTCAGAGAAGGTTTTCTTCTTCTCCATTGATTTGCTTGTACAGTGGCATGTATTTATCTATGCATTTCTTTTTGCAGGTTCTTTCGCCAACTGGGCGCAACTGCATTCGCTAACACTAAAAACATTGTTAGGAATATTACACATTGTGGTAATTTTGTAATTTTTTAATAAAACACTTTTACATTCTGCATGTGAGTAAGGGGAGGGTAAGTGCATAACCCTTGTCCTGAAGAAGGAGGCTGTGACCTCCGAAACATGTTGACACTTTTACAGTGGTTTTCGATACCTTAACTCGTATCTACTTAACCACGCCCTGCACTTCTTTTAATAATACCAGCCGGGGATTAAATTAAAATCTTTTTTCCTCCCACGTGCCAGGTATTTTTTAACTTTTCACTTTTTTTCACCTCACCTCACTCACACCTTGGTTCTATATACACACACCCCCACACATAGTTCACTTCAAAGTGCTCCTGCGTATCCGCGAGTCGTAGCACGCCGCATCCCGTAGAGGGGTGCGAAGGCCCCGATGATAAAGCATGACACCAAGGGGCCTGTTGGTGTGTGAGGGGCATTTAAACAACACTGTGTGTCTCCCCATCACTTCAGGGATCACTACCACCTTGAGTGGATTCCACTTTGTTTATTTGTAACTAGGAGCTGAACAGCCGTCCCTCTGCGAAGAGCCCAGCAGATCCCAAGCTGCCCGCGGACGCTGTCCCTCCTCCTTCTCCTCGACGCGCTGAAGAAGAGACGCTGTCTTTCTCCTGCTGAGAAATCCAGCTCCAGCGTTTCTAGCCTGCCCTCGCGGGTGACTGGGATACCGAGTTCCCCCTGAAGGAGATACCAGACCTCCATCATTCTATTCAGAGGTATGGTGTTGACTAAACCCTTATTGAGAATTCTTGAAGCAAACCTTGGCAAAACCAACTTAACTTAAAGCTACTTACTTACTCCCCTCCCACGTGTTAGGCTTAGGTCAGGCACACCGGGGTAGGCTTAGTTAGAAGCACCAGTTGAGTATTTTAGCCTATTGTATATATGAATGTATATATGTTTTATTACTTTTAAATCATTGTATGGCTAAGAAACCATATCAATGCTTTTACAGTATTATCTCGCAATACTTATCTTACTGTGCGTACTTTTTATCATAACAAGTCTTGCAATTGTGGCAATACATTTCTCTTGTATGAGAAGAAAGACTGTTCAATAAATGTTAACCTTTTATTGACAAACGCCCGTCTCTCTATTCTCTACATCTCGTGAAAGTAAACTGCACTAACCTGACTGAGTGAAATACATGTCTATTGTTTCACACGACCCTAGAGATTGACTCTTGATCTGAGGAGCAAAGTTGTCATGTTGCACGGTTGTTGGAAAGCTGAATCCCTTCTTGTCTGTGCCAGGGAAGCTGATCACTTCCTATGCAGAGAAGAAAGTTTCCAGTGATCTCTGAGCTAGTTGGTAACACACCCAATTAAGTTTAGCATAGTCAGTAGAGGCCTGGAAGATCCGCACTTCTACGTCGATACTACTGTTTATGTTATTCCAATGCGCAGGGCCTAGTGGGAAACTAGGAACTACACTACACACCTTGTGATGACTACCAATAAAGTGTGGCATCTAGCTAGCCTAGAATGTACCATGATGCCCACTCCCAACATGGAAGAACCCCTCACTTGGTGTGTGGAGCCCTCCATCCCCATCCTAGAGGTGTGGCTACCTGGGGCTATACATCCAAGAAAAAAAACTGTTTGACAATGGCTTCTCCCTCTGTGTCCAAGATGCCTGCCTGTCTGCTAAAACAAAAGAGCAGCGCTTCTCGTGTGTGACTACCATTTGCTCTTCAAAGGTGGCTTACCCTTTTAAGCTCACCTTTTGGGCTCACACCCTGTTTGGCTTTCAGGCCAGAAGAAAGTCACGCCTTGTGCCTTGGCAGATCATTTATGTTCCTTCCTAAGATGTGTTCACACACAGTCACTGTAAAACCTTGGGCAACAAAGTGGCAACTTTCTGAAGTTGCAATTTCTGCAAGAGTTACAATAAATTCGAGTTTAGCAACAAGTTGTGTTTAAAACAACGATTTTGATACCTTGAAGTACCACATATAGCAGTCCCATTCAGAAGTTAGGACTACTGAGCTGTCAGCCTGTAACCCTGTACTTGTCAACGGGGCCAATAACCTTTATACAATAAAAACAACAATGTAGGGTTTTTATTGCCAGGACACATAATAACACACGTCCTACATTTTAATATAAACCACTCTGCCTTAGGGCTCATCAGGCCTGCCGTAGGGGTTGCTTATATATATTAAAAAGAAGGTTTGGGCTTTGCCATTACTTTAAATGGCAAAGTCGAGTTAGGGGTTTAAAGGTACTTTGCCAGTCAGCAGTGTTAGCTGGGAGTCATGCTTTGCATTGCTGTGCTTGTGGTGGTACAATAACATGCCAATTGTGGGTGAGACAAATAGATATATACTTTTAACGGGTCAGAGCACTGCTATTGAGGCCTGTTTGGCAGCACTCAGTGCACTTACAGAGTCGAAAGATCAGCAGCATCAGCCCAAAAACTTGGGGTGATCATGCAAAAAGACAGTTATCTTACTTTGGCTGTTTTTTTCATTTCATAAACATTCTGATAAAATTCCACCAAATTTGCTGAAAAAAAGACGAAGGCAACTTAATTGAGAGCATTGAAATGTGCAAATTAATAACAGGGAGTAATGTCACACAGTAGAAGAGGGCTTGCACACAATTTATTAAGGTTGAACTTACAGCTTTCCCCTCAGGCACCATACTTGAAAACCATTTATGTGGTTCTCCTTAACTGTAAAAGCAAGAGCAGGTTAGAAATTATTGAATAGGGAGGAAAAAACTCAGACAAAGAGCCCTCATTGCTTGCAGTCATAGTTATCATGGCTATGTGACAATTAATGTAAAGAACTGGTCCTGTGAGACTATGAATAAACAGTTTTATAATTCTAGGCATAATATGGGCATCAAAGCCATAATACTGCCCATGCATACATAAGGCAGAACTTGGCATAATTATGGTAATTCAAGGCATATTGTGGATGAGCATGGGATGATGGCCCTCGCTTATGAGGTTTGAGATTTTAGATTTCATTCAAATACTTTCAGCTACCAGAGCCTCTGGTGCAAACAGATCAGAGAAAACAATTATCATATTTACTGTAAATAATATAAGACGACTGGTGCATAAACAAAACATATAAAATGCAAACATGTGATTAAGAATAAGAGGCACATTAACTGGCCATTGCTTGACAGTATGACTTTGAAGGCAGTAATAAGCAAATGGCAGGGGCACAGCTTAGTCAGTGAGATTTGAGGGGGAGGACCCCAAATTTGCCAACAAAAAAGCAGTGAGTTTTATGGTGGAGGGGTGAGATGGCCAAAGTTCAAAATGGACTTCTGTGAGCGACTGATTTGCATTGGGTGGACCTATGTCTAGAGTCGCACAGTGGACGAAGAATGATGGGTTGGAATGTGACCTGGAGAAACTGCCACTGGTTAGATTGGTTGCAAGGACTCATCCCATCTCATTTTATGTGTTTGATGGCCAGTAGTATGCCTGTACAGTTGAGACTGTTTCAGCCTTCCAAGTCTACTATGACAAAGGTTTGTGAATTCCAAAATATAGAAAATGTGCATCTATTCAAGGAGTACTTCTATATGTGCAGATTTATTACTTTTTTGGTAAACTGATCACTATATATATTTAAACTACAGATCCAAAATATGAAAAAAACTCTTAGTGAAATGAAAACAATAAAACAAAACTGGACACAGACATAGTAGACCTGACTCCGGGCCTCTAGAGCCAACTATGAAATCAAGAATTCATTTGAGGGGTGTAACACCCCTACTGACACTACGCCTCTGCCCATCCTACTTGAGCCTGATAGTTCTCCCTGGGAACTCATGACTACCGTCACAAACAACACATTGCCCTGGGCTCCCGCCCTAAGATCACTTATTTTAATTTTATTTTCAGCTACAAACACTCTTCTTGGTCAATGCTACAAGAACAAAACACAAAGGTATCAATGGGTCTATAAATGAAAGTCTAGCCCTCCTGTGGCATCCTACCTAAAAACAGTGGAAAACAGGAAAACTGAAAGGTACCCTGATCTCAATGTGATCTAAAAGGATACCCATCAGTCACCACATGGAACCGCCCTTCATCATTTGGGATTCCTTGTAGACCAACCACTTGGAAAACTGCCTGTAAATATGGAGGCTTGGAACTAATTACTTCCAATGAACCTGGTAGTAACCAGTATGGTCTAAGTATAGATGTTACTAGCTTGTGAGTAAATGTGTGACTGATTTGCAGTGCATGTGAGAAAAAATAGTGAATAGTGGTGAAAATAAAATTGGGTGAGGGAGCAATATGAAATTTTATTCTGTGTTCTGCTCAATCCTCCAATGTTAAAAAAGCAGCAAAGGTAGTCTTAACAAATAGCTACCTGGATGGAAAAGGTGGTCGACATGTTTCAGCAAAACTGTAGGACAAATGTGTCCATTACCTTCATCAGGACCTAAATATAAATTATGCTACTGCAATTAGATAGTGCAAATATGAAAAAGGTACAGTGATTGCATGGGTGTCATGCTATGACAAAGAAAGAGATCACCTGATTTCCTAGGTGTTTTCTTAACCTGTAGCGGTTATGCCTGCATGTCACTGGTAGGAAGACAAAAACACAGACAGACAATAGGTATAAACACTAGACACAGTAGTAGACATATCGATATGTAAGTGATAAACATACTCTACTCAAACATGAATGTTTCATTCCAAATTAGGTTTTGCTATCTGTTTTTAACATGAAGGCACATAGTTATTGTTCCTGGATGTGACTCAGAGAACTTCATCTTACCCCAGTCGTAGGAGTTTGCAACCTCACCTCGCCTGGCAGCGGCTCAGGGAACGAGGGAAGCACCGCTCTGTTAAAAAGGAGGCAAAAACAAGAAAATAGTGATTGCTTCCTGTCAAATGAAAAGTATGCACAGCAGTGAAAATGTCACATCCATAATGGTTAAAAAGTCGATGTTTCAGTTGTTGTATATCAGGGCTGAATAGAACATCTAGAGAAAGGTTTGCCCTTAGCCTGTCCTGACGCTTAGTCTAGAAGGTAGTCTAGTAGCAATGCATAGTGTCACGGAGAAATACGCGTCTTATCCAGACAACCATTAACTTAATAGTTAAGGTTGCCATCTATCACGTAAGGGTAATGACAAATGCTCTATCGAGTCTCACACCGGCTGATGAGAAAGTTAAGTTATGATGGTACCGGCGAAGGAAATAGCCGCCCAAAGCATACAGCGTGAACCGCCATATGCGTATGAACAGTCACCTAAACGCCCACCAAGAGAACGCTTAGCGTGTACCGATGGATAGGATGTAGCAAGAGGAAATGACTGCCGGTAGCTACAAGCCGCTGCTCGTTGTGCGGAATAGGAAACTGCTTAGTGCGCAGAGCAAACTTACCTCTTCGTCGGTACTTCTCCGCCGGCTTCTGAGCCGACTGGGGAGGTACCCGAGCGGAGGGTGAGCCCCGCTTAAGAGCGGTGTCCCAATTGGATCTTGAGAATCATGTGACATTAACTCAAAGGCCGCTTGTTTGTTTACATCCTACGCGGAAGTGCTGCCTCGTATTTAGGCAGCATTCTGATAGGTCGGGACAATCCCAAGTTAAAAGTAGCTTGGAGTAGTGGCCTTTCTTCACGCTAATAGTGGCTGTAGTCGGAATATTTACACATAAAAATGTGATACTATTAGCGTCAACATATGTATTATTAAATCTTGAATAAATTAATACAGAAACTTAGATGTTAAGTTTTAGCGATCATATGGTGCTCGTCAAAACAAGTTAGTTAAGGTGTGATTCAGAACATAGGTATGATGTTGAGATAGTATCCACATCGTTCGGATATAGTATGTGTTGAACTCGTCGGAAACAATTTTAGGCGAATTGTCACTCCGGGCGCAAAACATCAGGAAGTTCTAACGATTCCTCATAAAAATTGCCTGAAAATAGTTTCAAAAAGATATTTATCAGCAGAACTATAGAGGATCCTAATGAATTTAACAAGAGGGCATGGAAACATTTTTTGTCAGTATGGTAACCTTCCCTCATTGCTGGACTATGAAGGGATGTATATATGTTGAGATTATCATGGTGGAATGACGCCCCCCAGTATGATCTGTCATAAGGTGGACCAAGGAATCTCGTCATTTAATCCTCCATTGTATTTCCCCAATTTGAATAACCATTTCTGTTCTCTGTAGAGTAGAAATTTGGTGAGGTCTGTAACATGAGGAGGGATGTATGGCTGTTCTAGAACAGTCCAGGTAAATGCAGTAGGGGCATGTTGTTATCCAGAAAATGGTTGGTAAGTTTGGTTGCCTGCCTTTTGCATCTGATGGTACTTTTGTGTTCGGAAATTCTGATTTTCACTTTCTGAGTAGTCATCCCTACATACTTCAGTCCACATGGACAGGTTACGAGATGAAACAATTTTATTCATTAGTTATGGTCTAATCACACTATCCTCAATGCCACTACAGGATTGTCTCCAATTGAAATGTTGAGGGGGAGAAAGGTGGGATCCAAGCTTTCTCCCAGTTGGTTGGTCTAGACCAAGACAACACTTTGACCCTGAGGAAGTCAGAGAAAGGGTGGTGAGACAGCAAAAGGTATACAAAGACACTTACGACAAAAAGTGGGGTGCCAGAACCAAGGCCTGGAGAACAGGGCAGTGGGCTCTGTTAAGGAAGCCCCAGGTGGCAAGCGGCAAAGGGGACAAATTCTATGAGCCAGAGAAGATAAAATTTGTAACAAACAATGTAGCGGCTCTGGAAAACTGTAAAATGTGGAGCATGGATAGACTCACAGAATGCCCCCCAAATTTGATTCCCACTGAAAAGGAGGAGGAGGACCGGTTTTGGTCCAAGGGGGGTTCTGGTCCTGAAAAAAGAGTTTGCAGGACAGCGCTCCCTCTCAGGTGGCAGAAAGAATTTGTAATGGCCTAGGCTAGTGTTCCTGTTTTGCTCACCTGTGCATTTTCCTGGTGTACTTCCTGTTCTTTTGACTCCTCTCTCTCGCTCTTTCTCCTTCCTTTCTTCTCTCTCTTTCTGCCCTTACTTTCCGCTTTCTCTCTTTTAGGGAGGGAGATGTGTTGTATCCTACATGTTCTCTCCCACTTTTCCCTTTTCCCCCCTCCTCCTTTTTCCCTTAGCCTCTTCCTTAGAATCCTCAGCTGGAGGCTGTTTAGAATGTTGGCCATCCTGTCACACTGTCACCTGTGGGACTGGCAATTGGAGGTGTTTACTTTCTACTTGCAATAAAGAAGTTTACCTTACCTTCTGGTGCCTTCAGTTACTTCAGAAGCCTTTCATTTTAGTTCATCAGTTCATATCACAGCATAGACAGACATTTATTAAAAGATATAGTTTTCAGAAACATTCCTAGCTCACTGCCCAACACAGTGCTATTAGTGAACTGGCAAGTCAGTCATGTAAACCCTGAATGTAGTCTACATTCTTTCATCGATCAAGCAAAATGACAGTCTATTAATTCAAATATAAGGGATGCGTGTACAGCGCACACCCTGAACGTATGTATTTAAAGGTGAATGCTCATGTTATGTTATGGTATATTATGTTAAAGTAATGTATTGAACGCAGACAAATACCCGAAGGTGTCAAGGCGCTAACACTAAGAGAGTAAGGACACATGTATAATGAGTTATTTAGGAATAGGCTAGGTTTTTAGGTTCTTTCTAAACAGAAAGAGGTTTGAAATTGGCCCTTTGGAAAGGGGAAGTGAGAATAAAAAAGTCAAGGCTCTGTGAAATAATGTATTTGCCTAGGATCATTCAATTTGGGCAAGCCGGAAATCCAGTATTGATTCCCGGCTAACTGTTTTCGCAATTCACTCTTCAGCCACCAGATGGGTCTCTCCATCTCTCTCTCTCTCTCTCTCGCTTATTTACATAAAAGGTCACTGCTTTGTCTTTCACTCTTTGCTGGCGAAGAATAAAACCGAGAAAGAGATAGCAGGCCCAACTCAAGGGGCCTAGACCCATCGACCAAGCCAAGAATGCATTTAATTGGGGGCTGTCGCATCCCAAACTCCCTGCACCCAAGCTGCGCCACTGACAAAGTGCTATGGTATCAAGTATAACATGGGCACTTGCAGACATTTTACCAAGGGCCAAAAAGTTTGGTTTCTGGTACGACAGAGGGCCACACATAGATACCAGCAGGGGGTGGTCGGGCGGGGGGGGGGTTATGTGTTTGTAGGGGAAGCAAAGTATGTACATCTACTAGCTGAATCGAACAATCCTGGCTTTCCAACGTGACCACATTTGTGTGATCCTGGACAATTGTTTCATTTTACTTTCCTTCATTTCCACATGTAAGAGGTCCTCGAAATGCATGACTTCCGAATGTGTCCTGCACAAAAAAGTTTCTTGTGTTGCATTTAATAAACTATAATGTTGTTCATGTATGCTAGCAACCCCAGCCTCCCAGAGGGTGCACATAACAACTGACTTGCCTCTTAGTTTACTATTTGCATTGTTGCCAGGGTGGTGGGGAAGCATGAATGTTTCTAAATTCACGTTTGCAAACTATCACCTTAAAAAAAGAATACTTCTCAATGCACTGATAGAATCTGATCTACTAAGGTGAAAGGTTCTGCATCTTTATAAATGAAGGAGTTCCTATAGTTAAGCACTTCAGGTCTCCCCAGCTTACTCATATCTTTAACTGCAATTAACGTTTAAATAAATTCTTGCCTGTATATTTCACATATGTTTTATGTTAGTGCTCTGTCAAGTAAACAGCAGCCTAGTGCTGATAATGACCAGAGGACTGCATGTAAAGAACAGGTTGGCCACATGCGGCCCCCGGGCCGTACTTTGAGCACCACTGAAGCATAATAACTTGGGCATTTCATTTCTTAACAGGAACAGGTAAATGGCACTGGCTGTTCAGGATCTCTCCATTATGTCTCTAGTAAGTTATAATTCCATCTGATATAAGCACAATCATTTTGCCTGCACCATTCTGGAATGTGTTTTTCTTTCTTCTTTGCTTATCACTTTTTATTAAAGGTTTGGTACCTAACGGGGTAAGGAGTATGGGGGGTAGAGAGCATGATACATGGAATAAACAAGCACTGCAAAACGGGTGCATCATGAGGTACAAATCATGTGGTAACCCGTCAGGACAAGTGTGCGCAGGGGCTCAGTGCGGACATCAACAGGATTTTTTCACGCTGCCGTAGGGCTGCCCAGGATGATCAGCACTAGGAGGGCTTGCAGGACATTGGATGGGGCATGAGGAGGGGAGGGTGAAAAAAAAGGGGAGGGTGAAAAAAAATGTATGTGCCCTTGGTGAGGTGATAGCCAGGATAGTGGGAACAGAAAAGAAAAGGAGGCAGAGGGGAGGCCCAGTGGGAGAAAAGAAAAGGGGGGAGAGGAGAGGGGAGGGGGGGGCAGCAGGGGTGCGAGAGGGTGGATGGGTGTCCAGCAGGGGCCAGGATAAGGTCATAGCGTCAAGGGTAGGGGCAGTGCAGTGCCCAGTCCTCCCGCAATGGACCGATAATTTGCCCGCCGTCATGGAGGAAAGGTTCCCAGGTAAGGAGGAAGATCCCTGCTTTGTCCTGTAGGTTATTGATGGCCCACTCATAAGAGGCAATCTGGTACATAGCCAAGATCCAATCATCATGGGAGGCGGAGATGGGTTAACTCCAGTGGGGGAGGATGCAGTTCCTTGCTGGGACAAGAGCCGTGTGGAGTAGACGACCCTGAAGGCACGAAATAGCTGTGAAGTCCACGAGGTAATGATGTAGGATCAAAAGACAGGGCAGAGGAACCATGACTGGCAGGGCTCTCACTTTAGGTGGCACCAACTGCCTCCCTGAAAGATTGAACCATGGGGCAATCGTAGAGCATATGAACTGGGTCACAGCAATCGCTATTGCATCACCAGCAGTTAGCATGTGGCAGCAGGCCTGTCGCTCGCAGTTTTGCCGGGATCCGGTGCCATGTATGTAGGTACTTAAAATGGAAAAGCTTGAACTGAGCCTCCTTGGCACCATGATCAAGCGCCTCCAGGAGTTCCGCCCAGTCCTCCGGTTCATATTCTGTCGGAAGCCTGGTTTGCCATTTGATGCAGAGATCATTCAGTAGGGTTAAGGAGAATGAATGGTGACTCAAAAGGTTGTAAAATCCAGACATCACTTCCCGGAAGCGACCCCAGGCTTTGAGGTAGGAAACCACAGGGGAGGACTGGAGGGACCAGGGGCTCATGTCTAGGCAGGGTATGAGGTAATGCTGCAGCTGGAGATACCACCAGGACTGTTGGGACAGGAGGCTGAACTCCTCCAGGAGCGTTGCGAAAGATTTGAGGGCATCATGTTCAAGCACTTGTTGGAGGGTGTGGATGCCCACAGTGCACCACACATCCCAGTTCAGGACCCCACCACCGATGCGGAGGCCAGAGTTACACCATAGATGTGCATGATCATGGAGGTTCCACCTCAACGAAGCGGTTCCACCTCAATGAAGCGGTGGGCCCTCTGCCACAATTTGATTATTGCTTGGAGGATCAGGTTCTTGTGGTGGAGGGTAGGAGCATCACCCCTATATAGGGGGTGTTAGACTTGGCATCTTTTGGAGTGTTTCCCCTGAGTTTTTGCTTTCTGACCTCCCGGTGTTGACCTGTTTATGCTGGCGTAACGTTTCTGTGCACTTTTCGCACTGCTGATCAGTGGTAAAGTGCAGGCGCTCTCTGTGTCAATTGTGTTATGGATTGGTGTTTCCATGATTGGATATTTGATTTACCTGTTAGCCCGCAGTAAAGTGCACTGCGTGTGTCAGGTCCGGTGAATCAAATGCTACCCGGGGGCCTGCAGCACTGGTTGTGCCACCCCCGCGAGTAGGCCTGAAAACGGTAACTCAGACCTGCCATTGCAGAGTCTGTGCGCAGTTTGTAACTGCCATGTCGACTAGGCCAGTGCACACACTGTCCGGTCCCTAACCTTCCCTTTTCTTACATGTCAGACATCCCTCAGGGAGGCCCTTGGTACCCCTGTGGGCAGGGTGCAATGTATGTGAAAGGTAGGACATGCCCTGGTGTGTGTGGCATGTCCTAATAGTGAATTACAGCCAATTTTGTTTTTCACTATTGCAAGGCTACCAGTTCCCCATAGGATAGAATGGGAGGGTTGTTTATAACATCTCATAAACATAACTGGCCCAGGGAATTCGGTAAGAAAATAAAAGTTAGTATGCCTGAACTCAGAATCTAAAGATGCATCTTTTAGTGAAGGTGATTGTTGTGAGAAGTTAGCCTGGCATATGATGTCCACTAATTCTAGTGGGCACCTTGCACCAGTCTAATTGACCCTTATTGATGGTGGTTGTAAAGTCAACCTTATAGGAAGCTATCCTAGTGGTAGCGTGGACCAGCAGTCTTTAGGCTAAGACTTCAGTAGGCGAGTTAAGCAAGTTGTTTTACCATATATAATCCATTGAATAACAAATGAAAGGACACCACACAAGGTATATATCAAATATATATGTATTTAATCATCTAAACACAACCCCTCTGCACTCTTTATGAGGTCAGAGGTAAAAATACAATACAAGTCACACAGTTAATATACGATAAGTTGCACTGTATACATTATGCCCTAGGGGCCTCACAAACCATATACTAAGAAAGTGGTATAAGTACCACATGAGAGTTAGAAATCAGGCCTGGGGCCTGGGGCCTGTGGAATCACTCGGGCTATACTAAACAACCAAAGGCTAGGAAGTAGGAGGCCCACAGGAGACGCGTGCAGTGTCTAAACACAGACACAGGTTACCATTGACTTTCTATGCGAAACGAAGAAGTTACAAATATACAATTTAAGGACACTTCCGGATGGACTAGGATGGAGCCCTTTTAAACTAGGACACTTCGAGAGTCAAGACCCACGGGAGCACCGGAGTACTCGTGCTACCACACCCAGGGAAGCCGGGTGCATAGGTGTCTTTTCGTGTCGGGTTTCGTCGTCGTTTTCTATGGAGAGCTGCAAAGAAGTGCTGCAGGCGACCATAGGAAAAGTGTCCGGGTGGATCCAAGGGTGGATCGGAGATGTGAAGAACCTGAAAGCAGAGGGGACAGAGTCTGAGTCACTAGTCAGTGACCAGGAAGGAACCAGGCGATGTCGGGTGCTTTAAGGTGTAGAAGGTGAGTTTGTCTCTTCAGCCACGAGGTCCAGGAGGTATCGACGATCACCAGGCGCTGGATTCGAGTTGTCCCACAATGGATCTAGATGA
This sequence comes from Lissotriton vulgaris, assembly GCF_964263255.1. Lineage (NCBI taxonomy): Eukaryota > Metazoa > Chordata > Amphibia > Caudata > Salamandridae > Lissotriton > Lissotriton vulgaris. The sequence continues at coordinate 907,417,050 of NC_141699.1, forward strand.
CTGCGGTGTCGGTATCCGGATTGGACCCAGTCAGTCAAAATACTCTTTATTCGATTTTTGTTAAAATAATAAAAGGACAACATACAAATACAATTTTAAAAAACATCAATTGATCTGGTTACTAAATTTCAACATGTTAACTTCATTTTACCAAAAAGTTACAAAAGTTAAAAATTATTACAATTGTTAAAAATCTCCTTTTAAAACCAAGTTTGGATTAAAATAAGGCTATCTTTTCTTCCTTGATCTGAATGCAGCTGTTAAATAACAGGCAACACTGAACATAGTATGGGTATCTGCCAACATTTGAAGAAAAATTAAAGCTGGCCTTATTTGAGTAAAGCCAACAGCCCTTAAAACAGGAAGTAGATATTTTACCCTCTCCCTAGTGTAGAAACCACAGAAAAATGTAAAATGGAGGGTATCTTGTACTGAGAATTGATCACAATCACAGGGTGGTCCATCTTCAGGTTTTGACCACACAGGGAAATTTCCTAATGAATAGTGAATTAAATTCAGCCTGAATTTTGTAAGTAGGAGTCTATGGAGTGGGTTGGTCACAATTTTTAAGTACGGTTTCAGGGAGGGAGTGGTCGTTAAAACTATGTGCGCCCTTACCGAGGGTTTCCTCAGTTCCGACTCCTCTCTTGCCATACATGCTCTCTCCAAAAACGCCTGCTTGACCCATCCAATATCTTCCCTTCTGATGTTAATTGGGTCATTAAAGAGTTCCGATCTCCCCAGCGTAGAAAAAGTAGATCTGATATATTTCAGCCAGGGTATTCTCATGGCATTATCCCTTGAGATAACATCTTTAAGGATGGCGTGATTTAACGTTAACTCGGGGTTCAGCCATGTTTTAGACCAGAAAAGAAGTGGGGCTAGTTTTAATTTATCAACAATGTAGGGCAAGCCCCTTTCTTCATGGATCGAGAAGGTGGTGTGGAATTTGGGACATATAGAATTTTCCTAATAATACCATTTTCCACCCTCTGTATTTTTACCAAGTTTGCAGTGGTGGTTTCTGCCTGTGGGCGTTGGGGCTCCGCCCCGTTGCCAAAAGTGCTAGATCATATTTTATTTATTTTAAAAAATATACCTTTTTTTCCTTTTAAATATTAAAATAATTTAGTCTCCAATCTCCGTGACCATTACCGAATACAGCTAGGCACTGTCTGCCCGAGCAACCCCAATCACTGATACTGCCGCCGTGACTAGACGCAGGAATGTCAAGTGACGTGACTGACCCCTTGCGGGCGCAAAGAAGCTTAAGTATTTGCCGGCTGAGAACCTCACAGCCCTGAAGGCTGTGATGTCATCAGCTCGGCAAAGACCTAGCTTCAGGGCCCAGTCTCCACCCCCTGATGGCGTGGAGGTGAAGTTAGCCCCGGGCGTTTTAAATCCAAGCCCGGGATCGCTAACCCTCCACGTCAATCAAAGAGTGGAGACTGTCACCCCACCCTTTCCCAACTCATTACAGGGCGTGGTGAGACCCACCCTGTGACGAATTGGGAAAGGGGTGTGACAGGCGGGAAGCAGAGGATTCGAGTCTGGCAGAAGAGCGAATGGATTGGCCTAAGGGTCAGGAGTTTGTCTGGGGACCTGTGCACGGCAGAGGAGCTGAGCACCAAGACGGCAAGGCAACAGGTACGTTTTATTTAATTTTTTTCATGGACGCTGTCGGTGAGGGGGAGGTAGGGGTTGCATACACTGTGTAAGAGTGACCGGGCTTGTGCAACGTGATCCTGCAGTGTTAAACAAAAATTGTTGGAGGCTTTTTAAAAGATCGCATGTTCCCCTCCATAGTTATTCACAATGCTCTGAATTGTTCGGTCACTGAGTTTATGTTCGTCTCGATTCATTGGTGTATTGTTTTGGAGGGAGGCTCGATTCATTGGTGTATTGTTTCGGAGGGAGGCAAGTATGCATTTTCAGTTTGCTAAGAATTTCCCTCCATGTATATAAACGCAATCCCCCTACTTCAAGTGTGAAATTTCCAGTTTTGGTGAACACGTATAACTTTTTGCTTCTGCCTCGCAAAATACCACTCAGTGTAACGGAAGTCGATTTACAAACAAACGCACACATATCCTGCCAGGGTGAGATTTTAAACCATAAGTTCTGCAGCATGAACATAAAGTGTTGCACATGGATTTGGAACCTCGGGCGTCTTCGAAGCAAAGGCAAGTGTGTTAATAACTTACACTACCCAACCGAGAGCGAAAGGTGCAAGGAAACAACAACAAGAACACATGTGGGAGCCAGAGGAATTTTTCACGTTTCCGTGCACAGTCGGCCTTTTATATAAACATCTGAAACAACAAGTATACTCTGCAGCCACTCGTAATTTTCCTCCTAAATGTCACTCTAAAAACTATGTATAAAACTGCAATAAATTATTCCCTACTAAAACACTGATGCTCATAGTATACTACAAGTACAATGAATCCCTGTGACTAAAATATTCACGGCCATATCTCCTATGCATGCATGACAGGAAAACTACTTCTGGAGATTAACTCTCACCATGACGCTTCTGGGGTGCACACTCTCAGGGCTCACTATTTCACAAGTACGATATCGGGGCGGGGACTTGTTCTGTTAACGCCCCATCAGTTTAAAATTCCACCAGCCGCCACTGCAAGTTTGCATATCCCCACATAGCGGGCCCGTACATAGCAATTGGAACACACTTGCTGTTATATATTTTAATCACTGCCTCCATCGGTTTAGCTCCTAGTCTTTTTGTGAAGGCCAACAGAGCTGAAGATGAACGTGCTAGACTGAGACTCTTTGCTTTGATCTGGGGAACCCAGGACCCTCTTTGATCAAAAAGGACCCCCAGATATGGAAAAACTGGTACCCTAGAAAGAATCTCGCCCTTGCAGGTAAAGGATTTTTTGTGCAACATATTTACTTTACGTCCTATGATCATGGTATGGGACTTAGAAACATTAATTTTCAGATCTAAGTTCTCCATGAAGGAGCCAAAACGGTCCAGAAGGGCCTGTAGGCTGATACCGGTTCGTGCAATTAAAACGGCATCGTCCGCGTATAGGAGGGCTGGTATCTGTTCTCCTCCTACACGCGGTACGTCAGCCATTCCTGCTTCGAGGTGTTTCCCCAGCCCATTTATATAGATGGTAAAGAGAAGGGGGGCCAGGATGCAGCCCTGGCGCACCCCCTTCTCAGATTTAAAGCTGTCCGTACACCTTCCATCCCTAGTGGCTCTTATTTTGGCATTAAGGTCCTGATGTAACCTAGCAATAAAAGCTACCAGGTGTTCTTCTATACCTATCTCAAGAAGGAGAGTCCATAGCTTACTCCTGTTCACCAAGTCGAAAGCCGAGTAGTGGTCCATAAAAGCCAGATATACTGACCCCTCCCCGGCCACCGTATACTTGGAAACCAAGAGGTGAAGATTGGAACATTGTTCAAGCGTCCCTCTATTTTCACGAAACCCATATTGGATATTTGAGAGCCCCCCATGCTGTTCTTAATTATCCCTCAGTTTGACCAATAAGACTCTACCTAAGATTTTAAAGGTAGAGTCAATAAGGGAAATCGGGCGGTAACACCCTGGGTCCTCCCGGTTTCCCTTCTTGAAAATAGGTACAATAATGGATGTTGCCCATGTTTCAGGGAGGGTTCCTTGGTTTGTTACTCTGAACACTCTAGCCAATACTTTGCTCCAGAGTGTCGGGCAATATTTAAAAAAGTCCGCCGGCACTCCATCGGGGCCTGGTGCCTTGTTTTTTGTAGATTCCATTATGGCTTTATAAACCTCCTCTTCAGTAAACTCTACTGTGGCTAAACAATGGTCCATCTCAGTAATGCCTATGGTTTCATTTCGGTTGCCTCCATATATATTACTAAAATGCTGTACCCATTTCTCGTCAGGAATTACACAATCTGTAACCATATTATCATCCCCCGAAAAGAAAGAATGATTGATAATGTCCCAGAATTGTTTGCTGTTTTTAAGGACATCTATATTAAGAAGATCATTCCAAGCATTATTTTTGATCTCGTTTTTCCTTGCCTTAACGTTTGCTTTATAGGCCCGCCTCAAGTTTGAGATTAGTTCTTTATCTCTATCCTTGGCCTTAAGGGCCAATTTCAGATCTCTATGGGACCTTGAGCATTTGGTATCAAACCATTTGTGAGGCTTTATAGGGTACTGTGATAAAGGTTTTGTGAGGTCCCTGGCGGTTTGTGCACAGATAAAATTAAAAGCTGTAATAATTTGGTGATTCGAAGTAGTTTGATCCAAACAAGTTTCCAGTGGTCCCTCAATTTTGGGCAATAAAGTATCCATAAACTTTTCCTCCACAACCTTGCCCCATTTGAGCCGTCTGCCTTGATCACTGGGCACCGCCATGGTGCAAACCCGGGATTGTCCCACTTGTTTACGCCATAAGTCACTCCAGTGTATCTCAATCGACAGAGGGTTATGATCACTATGGGGTGTGGCAGTTGCTTTATAATCTCTCACCTTTGAGGTGAGGCCTAGGGAAATGAATATGTAATCAAAATATCGACCCATTGATTGAGCCTTTAAAAGTGGGTACCATCTCATTTATTACAGTTTTATATGGTTCATACATATTAAAACTAGCAAGCAGTAATTCAAGTGCCTCCCCTGTTTTGGTATGTTCAAAGTGAGGGATGCCAGCTCCATTTGGGGCCTCTGCATCACCTGAGTGGCACAGTAGTTTACATTTATGGCTATTGAAGTCGCCCATTAAAAGGATGTCAAAAGGAATATGTGTATTTTGACTGTAGTTATTAATAAAGTTCTCCAGATAATCCACGTGGTCAGTTTCAGTTTGTTAAAAGGCATTATAAAAGTTAGTTACGAGTATAATACACCCTGGGGAAACTGTCCATTCTATTGCCAAGATATTAGGAGAGCCTGAGTCCAGCTGATTAAAAATCCCTACTAAGTCTAAAGAAAAAAGTATAGTAAGCCCCCCTTTCGCTCTCCCAGCATTGCTAGAGCTTGCTGGTGTTGCGAAACTTAAGAAACCATCTAGGAAGAAGGTTGGTGAGGTGTTCCAAGTTTCTTGAAGAGCTATCACCTTGTATTTAGAGATATATTTTAGCCAAGTTGGGTCTGTCTTTTTAGCTCTCGTCCCTGCAACATTCCAGGTCAGGAATGTACATGGGGGTGGAGCCACCATCTCAGAAATTACTTGTATTGGTGTCGTTATTGGGGCTAATAGTCAGTCATTTGTGTTTAGGTCAGTTAAGGGATTGAAGCGGTTTACCAGGTCCAGGCTTAGGCCTTCACTATATTGTGTAGGTCTATTTAGTCTTGCTTTCCTGGTTACTGTTTGCCACCCCTTTCCCACTGGCTCTATATTGGGGGGTACATTCATATATGAGTTAAAACGGGTTTGCGGGGGATAAAAGAACCCTAAGAGAACCGCCCTGAGACTATCATTCTCCCGTATGTCTGATCCATCCCAAAACAGACTAGTCGGGCAATGAGCATTATTGAAATTTATCACCACACAGTCACCTTTCACAGTTTTGGCTTGCTTTCCCACCCACCCCACCCTTCTCGCCACAATGATACTGGAAGACGTATTAGATTCACCACTACTAGAGTCGTCACACCATTTTTTTGCCTTTCCTATGAGTGTAGCAGTGGATTCAACCTCGCCTTTCCTTAACGGGGGCACCCCTATAAATACGGCCACAAAAGGTACTACTGCTGGGGGCAAGTTTAGATGGATCTTACTTTCTAAATGAGTGGGCTCCCGTAGTATTGGAGGGACCTCCTGTGGGATGGTAGATATAAGTGGCTGGGGTTTTCCTGGCCCTACACTGTATACTGCCATGGAATCATTAGTAGGCACCAATAATGGTGGTGGTGTCTGCCGTTCACTTTGGCGTTCTGAGCCCAGTATATCACCCTTAGACGTACTATCAAATTTTTTCACTAGGTCGTCTATCAGGACACATTTTTTTAACAATCCTTCGAGGCATGTATTCATAGTATCAACTATGTCCTTCGCAATACCCACTAAAAGGGGTTCAATTTGTTCCTCGAAGAGAGCCTCAAGATGGTCCTTCAATGTCTCCTCCACCCCTTTTCTAGCTTGTGGGTCTCCCTCACCCTTCTTTCTCTTTTTCGCGGATGGTTTTGGATTACCAGGTGAGTCCAAAGTCACTATGGGTAGCAGAGTGTGGGGTGCGCAAGTTTGAGGTAGACTAGGAACAGTAGCAATAGTGGGTTTCATGATAATGACATCAGGCTCTAAGGGGATAACTTGCGCTGGGGTTAGTACGGTTGTAGAGGGAGACTTGGCTAATAAGCCCAGTTCTTGCTGTGCTGTAGCAATTTCTTTAGTTAAAGCCCCAACTGCGGAGGTAAGGTAGGACATGATGGAGTCAGAGTGTTTGGCAACTTTTGCCTTCTTCCCACCATCATCTGCTGTAGCTCCATTTTTGCGCTTACCCATTTTAGCAGCAGATGTACAATGGGTGGCCCAGCCCTGCCTGTTCCTGCCGTGGACTGCCGTAGACTGTCCCGCCCTTGTCCCGGGCTTCTCCCGGCGCGTGCCCGCGCGTGTCCCGTGGGACGGGGTACTGGCGCTGCCTTTATGCGCCTCCTGGCGCTGGTGAGGGCGTCACTCAAGTGGGAGGGGCCCCGGCGGAGCCAAGCCCGGCCGGGAACCTGGCGGAGCAAAGCCCGGCCCTCTGCTGTTGGTGCTGCGGCGCTTCGGGAGCTGCGCCCGTCCGTGATGCTGCTGGCAGTGTCTGTGTCCCCCAGCAAGAGTCCGCTGCTGGCGCTGCCTTTATGCGCCTCCTGGCGCTGGTGAGGGCGTCACTCAAGTGGGAGGGGCCCCGTCGGAGCCAAGCCCGGCCGGGAACCTGGCAGAGCAAAGCCCGGCCCTGTGCTGTTGGTGCTGCGGCGCTTCGGGAGCTGCGCCCGTACGTGATGCTGCTGGCAGTGTCTGTGTCCCCCAGCAAGAGTCCGCTGCTGGCGCTGCCTTTATGCGCCTCCTGGCGCTGGTGAGGGCGTCACTCAAGTGGGAGGGGCCCCGGCGGAGCCAAGCCCGGCCGGGAACCTGGCAGAGCAAAGCCCGGCCCTCTGCTGTTGGTGCTGCGGCGCTTCGGGAGCTGCGCCCGTCCGTGATGCTGCTGGCAGTGTCTGTGTCCTCCAGCAAGAGTCCGCTGCTGGCGCTGCCTTTATGCGCCTCCTGGCGCTGGTGAGGGCGTCACTCAAGTGGGAGGGGCCCCGGCGGAGCCAAGCCCGGCCGGGAACCTGGCGGAGCAAAGCCCGGCCCTCCGCTGTTGGTGCTGCGGCGCTTCGGGAGCTGCGCCCGTCCGTGATGCTGCTGGCAGTGTCTGTGTCCCCCAGCAAGAGTCCGCTGCTGGCGCTGCCTTTATGCGCCTCCTGGCGCTGGTGAGGGCGTCACTCAAGTGGGAGGGGCCCCGGCGGAGCCAAGCCCGGCCGGGAACCTGGCAGAGCAAAGCCCGGCCCTCTGCTGTTGGTGCTGCGGCGCTTCGGGAGCTGCGCCCGTACGTGATGCTGCTGGCAGTGTCTGTGTCCCCCAGCAAGAATCCGCTGCTGGCGCTGCCTTTATGCGCCTCCTGGCGCTGGTGAGGGCGTCACTCAAGTGGGAGGGGCCCCGGCGGAGCCAAGCCCGGCCGGGAACCTGGCGGAGCAAAGCCCGGCCCTCTGCTGTTGGTGCTGCGGCGCTTCGGGAGCTGCGCCCGTCCGTGATGCTGCTGGCAGTGTCTGTGTCCTCCAGCAAGAGTCCGCTGCTGGCGCTGCCTTTATGCGCCTCCTGGCGCTGGTGAGGGCGTCACTCAAGTGGGAGGGGCCCCGGCGGAGCCAAGCCCGGCCGGGAACCTGGCGGAGCAAAGCCCGGCCCTCCGCTGTTGGTGCTGCGGCGCTTCGGGAGCTGCGCCCGTCCGTGATGCTGCTGGCAGTGTCTGTGTCCCCCAGCAAGAGTCCGCTGCTGGTGCTGCCTTTATGCGCCTCCTGGCGCTGGTGAGGGCGTCACTCAAGTGGGAGGGGCCACGGCGGAGCCAAGCCCGGCCGGGAACCTGGCGGAGCAAAGCCCGGCCCTCTGCTGTTGGTGCTGCGGCGCTTCGGGAGCTGCCCCGTCCGTGATGCTGCTGGCAGTGTCCCCCAACAAGCCTTGACAACCGCAACCCACGCAGGCTGTCGAGATTGGCTCTGTTGCAAACCAGCAAATCTGTGGTGCTTCTCCTTTTAAGGGAAGCTGGAGCAAACCTAGAGCAACCAGGAAAGCAAAGTAAATTCAAGATGGCATCTTCAGGGGGCTCACTAGCCAATGGGCAAGGAACCAGGAAGACGTGTCAAGCTCAAATGCAAAGGCGGGGCCCACGGGACACTCGCAGAGTGTGGGGGCCTGGGCTTTGTTGCAAAATGGTGCTCAGGCTAGGGCTTCTTGTACCCCAATGCACAACTTACTGAGGCTTCAGGAAAGAAGTGCAGGTAGCAAAATGCAGGATGTCCAAGATACCCGGTCCCATATCTCTCGTGTCTGCCACAGGTCTCAGCTTTGCTGTGGATGTGGGTCGGCGTCAGAGAAGTCTAGAAGTCCAGTTCTTGAGTCGCAGAGTCTTCGGGGTCCGACGGGAGCATTGAAACTGCAGACCGGCAAAGTTGCTGTTGGTGCCTGTTTGCACAGGGTGGTCATTCCTTGACCACAAGGGAGATGTCTTCCATCTTCCAGTCAGAAAAGAATGTCGAAGGTCCAAGATATGTCTTTCAAAGATTCATCCAGGATAATCTAAAGTCCTAGGGACAGAGCTCTTATACTTATACTAAGAAAGGGGGCTTGATTACCTGACTAGGTCCCTCCTATGGGTGGACCTGAGAAGGGGGTGATTGCCCCCTTTCCATTTGTCCAGTTTCGCGCCAGAGCTGGGGCTGGAGTGCCCCAGCAACTGGTTTGAACCGGGCTATGCATGGAGCACCTTGTGTGCCCCAGGCAGTGCCTAGATGCATTCACTGAATGCAGCCCTCCCTGCCCCAATACTATGCTTGATTCCGTTCTGGGAAGGACATGGCTTTTGTAGTTCGGACTGGACTGTTCCCATGGGGCACAGGGTCAGAGCTGATTTGCATATCGCCATTGTCTAACCCATGGTGGTGTGGAGTGCAAAAAAACGATGGATTTGGGCCCAGATCTTTGGACTGGGGTGAATGTGTGACATTGATCCACATTCGGTCCATCACCTGTTTTGTTTGCCAATACTAGGCATGAGCGTGAAATCCGTTACGCCCGCGGATTTTGCGGATTTTGGGGAAATCCGCAATCCGCGAATTTTGCGGATTTCCCGAATCCGCAAAAAAAAAATCCGCGGACGTAACGGGTTCAAAAGTTGAACCCACACTCATGTAACTATTTTACAATGGTGCCAGCAAGCTGCCAGCGCCGTTGTAAAATAGTTACAAAGTTAGCTTGCACAGGAACCACTAGATAAAACGAACCAGGTGCTGCTTTATTTTATCTAAGTGCTTCCTGTGCAAGCTAACTTTGTAACTATTTTACAATGGCGCTGGCAGCTTGCTGGCGCCATTGTAAAATAGTTACAGGCACAGCTTTACAGGTCACTCAAGGGACCCCTGCGCCCTTCAGGGCGATTGCATAGTAACACACACATGGTCACTCGACCTAGTTGATGCTCAAATTCAGTGACGCATTCATTAGCCCAAAAACAATCATGAGCGTCTTCGAGGCTGGACAGGTGTGCCTCTTCCCAAATCTACCGTGGAAAATCAGCTGTGATGCTGGGTAGAGGGCGGCCTTTGAATGGTCGCTTGAACTAGTTGATGCTCAAAATCAGTGACTCATTCATTAGCCCAAAAACAATCATGAGCGTCTTCGAGGCTGGACAGGTGTGCCTCTTCCCAAATCTACCGTGGAAAATCAGCTGTGATGCTGGGTAGAGGCCTTTGCATCCTTGACTTTCATGAGCACAATCCCCGTGCTGTTCCTGTGACCAGGAGCTTCTTTCTCTTCATCTGCTGAACTGATCTTTCTCTGACCTTTTATTCACAATGGAGGCACATAATTGTGTTCGCACGGGTTGCTGCAAGTTCGCACGCGTTTTGTACAATTTCGCAATTTGCGAAATTGTACAAAACCCTCGCGAACTTGCAGAAACCCGTGCGAACATTAAAAAAAAAAAATCCGCGCGGATTCGCGGATTTTGAGGATTTTGGCAATCCGCAAATGAGCAAATGCGCAAATCCGCGGATTGCCAATCCGCAAAATCCGCTCATCCCTACCCAATACACAAAACCCCTGTCTGAGGAGGTGCCAGCACCTCCCTGGAAAGGAAACCTATTGTCCAGGCCACCCCTGCCGGAGTTTCGTCCAGCAACAGGAGGTCAGACTCCAGTCTGTGGCAGCAGCATCCATTTTGTGATGCTGAGGCTCTGATTAACTTTAACCGGGTAAAGCAGTAACTACATGTCTTCTCCCTCTAGAAGGGTGGAATGCTGCCCCCGCCGCCAGAATTGCCGAGGGGTAGTATTCCAAAGTGTTTGACACGTTTTGATAAAGCCAAACCAAAGTTAGCATTAACCGCGAGGATTACAATGCACTTAAGAGTATATGGTATGGCTATATCATAGAACAGCTATAAGGAGATGGTTCCGAAAGCTGCAGAGGGGTTCAGCTCGTGCTAGGGCACCCTCTCACATAAAAACCAAGCACTCTGCCTCCAGGATTGTCGAGGCCTACCATAGGAGTGGCTTATAGGTGCATATGTGTCTATATATAAAGGTAGATATAGGTATACTATATCTAAGTAAGGGGTGATTACACCACCTTACCCAGGCTGTGTGAACAGACCTGTGGTGTCAGTTTGGAAGGCAAACCAGGGGTTGCACAATACATGCTGCAGCCCCTGGTAGGCCTAGGGTGCACCTATGCCCTGGGTACCTATGGTACACTATACAGGGGCTCACAAGGGTGTCCCAGTAACCAATCTGGCATGTAGTAGTAAAATCTTTATTCGGTTTCATTTTTACAAAGAGAACCATAAAAGTGTACAAACATTTTATAAAATTTAACAATACAGACTAAAATTCAGTTTGGTAAGAGATCATCATTGACTTATCAAGTAATTTTAGAGGTTGTTATTTTCAAGGTTTAGCCTATGCTTAAAAATGCATTTTAAGAAGGTGCTAACAACTTTACACACGTAAGCCGAATTTAAGAATTGTAGCCATAACATAGCAGGGCGACATCTTCTAAAATGTAAAGATCGAAGCAGAGGGATTAACCAAAGTTTGCGATGAACAGAATAGAATTTACAAAACAAAACAGTATGCATTATTGACTGTTCTGATAGTTCATCGCAAGGGCAAAGAGTTAAACATTCATCCCAGCTGTTTCTTTTAGGGAATGCTACCACCCTGTGGAAAATGTTCAACCTAAATCTCGTTAATAGGAAACGGCATGTACCTAAAGTACATGGTATCAATTTAGAGAGAGAACAGCTGGGCTGTGGGTCTGATTAGCAGGCCCACAGCCACATTAAAGTCGAAAAAACAGAGAATCACAGCAAAAAGTGGGGGTGACCATAGGAAGCAGACCCTACTCTCCCACAATTGTTACATTCTGCGTTTGAAAATACCACTTTTAGAAAGTGGGTATTTTCTTGCTCAGTCATCCTGTGTGCCTCTGTTGGAATGTGCATTGCCTGTCTGGGGTTTGGATGACAGAAGGCTGGGGGGCCGGAGGGGCTCTAGATAGTCTAGGTAGGTCAGGAAAGAGCTGAACAGACCTGGGCTACGATGGGGGAAGCGGGAGGAGATTTCCTTGCACCTCAAAGGGCCTGGTCTACCTCTGACAAATGCCGTCTCCACCTCCTGCCAGGAATTCACACCAGAGAAGGCCCAACTGGTTCTGGCCGGGCACAGACACCCTCTGCCTGAAAGATCAAAGGATTTTTGGGAATAAATACTAGGTCCCAGACCCCTGAACTGGGGGACACATCTGGAACAAGAAGACTGCCAAGAAGGAGAGCTGGAGAGGCTGTGAAAAGGAACTACTGCTTTGCTGCGTGCTAAGCTGGGCTGACCTGCAGTGGCTGCTTCTGTCTTGGGCAGTAAAAGGCCTGGACTGGACTTTTTGCAATCCAATTTGTGAGTCTCTCCAAGGGCTTGAGGTAGAGCATGCCCCCTGTTCAAAAAGTCTCAGGAACAACAAAGACTTCAAGCTCTTCTGCCCTCAGCACTGTGAACTGTGTGTTTTGTGATGCAAATAGAGGAAAAGTAACTTGACGACGTCTATGACGCCGCTGCCGACTACGTGTCCTGAAGGCACCACAGAGGGCACCACTGCAACGCCGCACCGCAACCTTGGCCTCACCGACGACACCTGTTGACGCCGCCTCCGAGCCGTTGCTTGCACCGTGACCTGGAGGCTCCGCACTCAGCACTGCCTTGCTTCATGCCGAAGCATTGGCATTGCAGAGAGCACTGCCGCAATTTCACACCGAGACCCTGGCCTCACCAACGCTGCCTGTTGATGCCGCCACCGAACCGCTGCTCGCACCACGACCTGTGGGCACCACACTCGGCACTGCCATGCTTCACGAGGACACCTTGGCCTGCCTGACTGAGCTATCCCCACAAGGAACCCTTTTTAATCCGTGTATTTTTAGAACTGTGAACTTTTAAGTATAGTAGTGTGGATTTTTATCGTTTTTGGTCTTGTCTTAATTATATAAAAATTAGATATTTTTCTAAATTGGTGTGGTGTCCTTTTGTAGTGCGTACACTGTTTTACTGTTGGTCATGTGCAAATGCTTTACACACTGCCTCTAAGATAAGCCTGGCTGCTCGTTCCAAGCTACCAAGGGGGTGAGCAGGGGTTATTTTAGAAGTGTAACTCCCTTATCCTGACTAGAGTGTTGGTTTCTGCCTCGCTTTGGCGCAAGTCTCAGCTAGCCAGAAATCACATTTCTAACAGGGGTATAGACCCAAAGGGCAATACAACATGGTCCGCTCCATCATTACCCACAGTGGTGGGTCCAGCGTCCCAGAAAGCATGTAGGCAAGATGCGCCAACTGAAGGCCAGGGCGTAATTCTCGAATGAGGGGAGACCCAGGCCTTCACATGAACGATGGCCCAGTATTTTGCTGCTGGACACCTGGGGGCGGGTGAACTCTTTTTTATATCAATTTGCTGTACTAGGCCACAGCCAAACTTAACTGTAAGCCAAGCCAGTATCTTGTTTTGGAGTGCCTCACAAGGTTCATAATGAAAGGGCTTTGGGACATTCGAAATCAAAATATTTCTCTTATCTTGAATCTTGACTTTCAGTTTTCATTTGTCACTCCTGGCATGCAGCTTTCAAATATTAAGAGTGAATCAGGAGCCGCTCACCTGAGCTATCGCTCTCAGTGTCACAATCATAGTAATACCTTTTTATATTGTGACCATCTATGGTACGAAAGGGCCTACTCCTTTTATAATGCTGGTCCCCTGGATAATGAGCATCATTCTTGGTATACTGGCCCCTTCCTTTGCATAATGGCGCCCCTCCCTGTAACATTACCAGCCAAGCCATCTAGAGCATGATGGTACTAATACTGCTCTGACATCGTGGTAGTTATTCTTGACATATCATGGGCATCCGTTTCCACGCACCACTAGTTACCTGCAGGAAAAGCTACGGATGGTGGGTTGAAAATGTATATGATCGATTGAGGACTCCGATGACCCTTATGTCTTCCTCTGTTGATGGCAAGCCACACCCCAAGGCTGAGTGAACATTTAGAGCCAGATTTACTAGCATTTCTTGCAACAGGACACAGAGTTGCATAAAAGGGAGACATCAAAGATGTGCCACATTTACAATCATATGGCTCACTTCTGCTGCCTGCTTGCACTGATGTACTGTATGCTGCCTAGCACCAATGCCGGCACCTTTACAACATGGTGCAAAGGTGCCGGCGTTAGAGGCAGTATTGTTTTTGTACAGGAATGGACACCTTCCTGCACACAAAGTATCCTTAAAGGTATTTTCCTTTTTTTTCTATGTGTGATGTGGAATGCATCATACATAGAAAAAGGAGTAACAAGGCCAAATGCAGATATTTCTCCTCACTACTCATGGTTCTGGGAGGTGTACCATTTTGAAGTATCCCTAGGTATACAACGCTTTGTATAGCTGGTAATAGGCCAAAATCTATAAGCGCTTCTGGGGGAACACATGTACTCCACCCATGTAACGCCTCTCTACTGAAAGGTAATGCAAGGCATTGATACGCGTTGCCTTGCATTACATTGGATTTGCTAAACTACCCAGAGTCAGGCAAGATGGCTGTGCATGGCTTAGTAAATCCCACTAAAGGTTTGCTTTGCCTTGCGACAACTGGCAATAGGGCAATGCAAGCTCTTAGTAAATCTGGCCCTCGTGTTTTAAATAATAATTTATTGACTAAAGTTAACACATGTGACCAGAGGCAGCTGCTACTTAATGAGAGTGGTGAGACGGGGTGAAAAATAAAAATAAAAAATTCACTTATCTGCACGCCGGCCACCGCTGACTCTAGAAACAGGAAGCACACAGGCTCCCAGACTCCCCTAGCCAATCATGACGCTGCTGCCACCAACATCATAGCAGTGTCGTCCCGCGCAACGTTTCGGTGCTCATACAGGTACTCAAACCTGTGCATGTTCTCTACCCAGGATGTGCAATATAGCCGGGTGGAGAACATGCTAAGTGTGAATGACTGTTTGGCCGGCTCAAGATGGCTGGTCAAACTGTCATGTACACAGTGCTTAATTTGAGCCGGTGCTTTCAGGTGGAGGAGCCGCCACTGCATGCGAATCATATATTTACTTAACACTTGACGTAGGAATGTGTTTAAAATAACTACATGAATACATCGCCAATTAATATAAAAGGAATGGCCGACATCCATTTTAACCCCTTCACTGCTGCGGCAATTCCCCCGCACAGCTAGGGGGGGGGCCGCGCGGCGCTCCCATGCTCATGACGGAACCGCTCCGTCACGAGCCTCGGGCGCGCTGTGCTTGTGATGGAGCAGTTCCGTCACGGCCCCGCGCGCTCAATGGAATGCTCAGCGCAGGCATGGAATCCGCGCCGCGCAGGCACACCGAGCAGGCCGTGACGGAACCGCTCCGTCACCAGCACAGCGCGACTGAGGCTGGTGACGGAGCGGTTCCGTCACTAGCATGGGAGGGGTTGAAGAACTGCACATTATAGCCCGCATCTAGTCAATACTATTTTCTATGTATTGGTCTTTATCAATGTCAAGAATAATATATGTCAGAAAAAATCATTAATCAAGGCGCTGTCTCTCAGTCATCCATTTATTCATCCATCTATTTATGCCCTTATGTACACAGCTTCATCTGTGCACCGTCTCATCATTGTCTCTTTCACCCAAAGGCCCATCCACACCACCACACATGCAAACGTACCGGGTATTAAAGAGGCATGTGTACTTATTTTTAAAAAAACACAGACCTACTGGTTTTGTCAATGCTTGCATTTTTTCATGTCCTGTGGCCGTAATGTGTTTACATTTCCATCTAGATTCATATGCTAAACTAACTCCCTGCTAGCTAGCTTTCATTGCAGTGTTGTATAATGGGTCCCAGGGGTACTTGGCATGAGCCGGTGTCCCCCTGGGGTATTTCGAGCAATGGGATTATCCTCATGTGACCTGATTGGATGTTCGGGTGTGTGAGAGGGGCTGTCCAGGCGCGGGGAGGGAGAGGGAGGGCGACGTCACTCGATGCGAGTGAAGGAGCGGTGGCGTCGTGTTTTTGAGGAATTCCTGTCAGTGCTTAGTTATTTACATTGCGTTGCTGTTTGCTTCGACGGCGGTTTGAATATTCAAGCCATGTCAGCAGAAGATATTGCCAGAGAGGCAATAAGAGCACTGGTGGCTGTTGGGCGTACTGATTTATTACGGCCCGGTGCTGTGGTGGAAGGTTCTGTCGAAGTGAAGCATCCTCGTCGCCTAGCAGCGGAAGGGGTGGGTCGCGCTATCGCTGCTTGCAGGTCTGTAGCAGGTAGTACCACTGAGACTTTGTGTGTGGAGAAAAAGCCCACAAAGAGCGCGCTCTTCAGGCAGGAGTAGCCGAGGGAAGAAACCCCCACCCCCACGTTCTGCCTCAGCTCCATGTGTGGTGAGGGGAAGTCAGCTTGTCTTTGCACCTCACTCCAGGAAGCGGGCAGGAAGGCGAGGAGGTAGAGCCAGTTTTGCGCTAGATACTAGATTGCGTCATGTGCAGTTAAGTGAAGAGACTCCTTTCAGTGAGAGCAGTTCAGGAGTTGACAAGACGTCACAGGCGCCAAGTGTGTCTGTTTTGCAAACGGAAGCGGCATTGTCAGGAGGAATACCCCCATCGACCTATGCTGTACCCAAAGTGAGCAATAGAGTCGACATTGCGCCACAGGTTTGCTTCATTGGTCAGAAGAATACTTTAGTAGATTATTCCAGTGACAGCGAAGATGAAGACTTTGGACAGTTGGAGGTGGTGGAGTTTGAAAGCGCCATGGTTGGAGAACTGGCGTCGAATGAACAAAATATGCAAAGTGCGTATTCAGACTGTCAAGAGGTTTTGTTACCTCAGCCAAGAGGCCCCCGCGGGCTTTGAGTGATGCAGACTTTTGTTATGAGGAGCCCCATTCCTCTAGCGTTACATATGACTGTCAGGCGGTTGGGTGGGGTTTTGTGGGATCAGCAAAGTGGGGAAAATCCTGGTTGGGAAGAGGGTCAGAGTGTGAGAGGGGTTGGCAGTAAAGACAGTGAAAGTTTTGAGTTTTTTCCGGAATCTAGGCCTCCGCCTTGTCACCCACGTGTGGATTTTGATTCTGGATTTGGTCCACAGCAAGGGCAATGGGTTTGGGTGAACCATGCTGATATGCGCAAAAAACAATTCTCTGGTACTCCATTGGAACAGGTAAAAGGTAGGTATGGAGCGGTTCCTCGCTGGAGCAGCGGGAACTTTGCGGCGGGCTCTGGTCACATTTCTGAGGTACAGAGTTCTATTCCTGTCACAGCGAAGCAAAGTGCGGCTTTGGGGGCGGGGCGTGTTAGTAGAAGCAAATCTGGTGAGGATTTTAGGCCCTCGGCCGGGCGCTTTACACGGAGGCCTGTGTCTGAGGTAACATATCATGATGTCGACATTGGTTCTGGCTCTATGCCAAGCACTAGTTTTGAAAATGCTGAATTCCGAGATGTGCATGAGGGTGATTATGACGATTTTGATAAAGAAAATGAAATTTATTCAAGGGCTTGGGTGTCTAAAGAGGTGGCTGCTGGTTCGGACGGCCAGGTGTCTGGAGGGAGGGGGGACGGCCATCTCACCTCTGCTAGTGTATTTCAATGATCCGGAGCGGTTCTCTCTTCGGAGCGTATGAAGCATGGCGGACATCATCAGCGTGATGGTCTGAAGGAATTTCATCAGAGGGCTTCGCAGCTACCAGCAGGTAAGGCAGACTGGTGGGCTGCGTGGACACGGCCTTTGACAACCGGCCCATGTGTTGGGCCTGTGGAGGGTGGAAATGGGGTAATGGCGAAAGGTCAAGAGTTGGATTCGGGGGCACAGGAGACGCCACAGTCAACTTCGGGGTCTGGGGTTCAGAAGGAAAGGGAGGGAGGGGTGAGCCCGGTGTCATCAGTAAGTAGCTCTTTGCGCAGTGAGGATCCAAGGAGTGGTCGTACAAAATTGTCTTATATGGGGGTGGCCATGCCTTTGGGCAATCACTTGTCGCAGAGAACAAGGCAGAGGATTTGGAGCCACGATTATGTGGATATTTTTCGCCTTTTACATAGAGACCTGCAGGCCAGGGAGGGTTCTAAGGAGGAGGAGCTGGAATTGTCCCGCCGCCCCAAGGTGCCAAAAACAATAGAGAATTGGACGGCTGCTTTCATTATATATGCCAGTGTTTATTGTGAGCGTTATCCAGAGAGGGCAGTGTCACTTTTTAAATACATAGATATCATCAGAAGGGCGCATCTACAGGCGGGGGGCTATGCTTGGTTGAATTATGATGAAGACTTTCGTGCTAGGGTGAGTCTCTTTAATGATAAACCGTGGGGGGAGGTGGACCAAGAGTTGTGGCTACAATGGTTGTCGGGGCACCCCTCTTCCAACACGATACATACGGCCAGTGGTTTACCAATAACTTATCGGCCCTTTCTGCAGCGTACCGCCACAGTGGGGGCGGGTGGATTGGGGAGAGGACAGTTACCTACCACAGGAGCTTGTTGGGGTTTCAATCGTGGCTCCTGTGTGCGCCAATATTGCAAGTTCAAACACGAATGTGCACAGTGTGGTGGTAGACATGCCATTTTCCAGTGCTTTCCTAATCAACACCAAGGAGACCATGGGAGGGGACAGAGGGGGAGAGGTACACTGCCACCACTTATACCAAAAGGCTCCTACCCCAATTAGGCTTCAAGCGATGATGCAGTGTCTGGAGATTTACCCGGATAGTGAGGCGGCAGTAAAACTGATTTGGGGTTTTCAGTTAGGCTTTTGTATTGGGTATCAAGGTCCTAGAGTGTTGCGATGGGCTGATAACCTCAAATCAGCGAAGGAATTGTCTAATGTGGTTCGTTTCAAATTGCAGAAAGAGTTGGAGTTGGGTAGAATAGTGGGTCCTTTCTCACATTGTCCCCTGCCAAATTTGATGGTCTCGCCTCTTGGAGTTATTCCAAAGAAGGCCCAAGGTGAGTTCCGGCTTATTCATCATTTGTCCTGGCCGGAAGGGCAGTCAGTAAATTACTTCATCTCGTCGGATGACTCGACGGTGTCTTACGCGTCAGTTGATGATGCTTTACAGATGGTTCGCAGGGCTGGTGCGGGAGTGCAACTAGCGAAATGCGATATTCAAGCAGCTTTTCGTTTGTTACCCATGCAGCCCATGGATTTTGAATTACTGGGTATGTACTTTGAAAATGCATACTATGTGGATCGTGTTTTACCAATGGGATGTTCTATTTCTTGTTCCCTATTTGAAACCTTTAGCAAATTTCTGGAATAGTGTGTTATTCGTCGATCTGGGCATGCGGCAGTATGCCATTATTTGGATGATTTTTTGTTTGTTGGTGAGGCTGGTAGTGAGCAATGTGACAAGGTTTTGGCTTGTTTTCAGAATTTGGCAGGTGAGTTTGGAGTGCCATTGGCGGCAGGCAAGACGGAAGGTCCGACATCGAAGTTGGTCTTTTTGGGTATAGAGATTGATACCACAGCAATGGTGGCTCGTTTGCCCTTGGCTAAGGTGCAAGAGATCAGGTCTTTTCTGCAGGAAATCATTGGCGAAAAGAAGTTACAACTACGTCAGGTCCAGAGGCTGCTGGGTTACCTTACTTTCGCATGCAGAGTAGTTAGAGCAGGTAGAACCTTTTGCAGGCGCCTTGGTTTTGCAATGGCGGGGGCTTCTTTGCCCCATCATCACATACGACTGACGAACAAAATAAAGGAGGATTTGCTTATCTGGTTGAGATTTTTGGATGACTTTAATGGAGTGTCTGTCAATTTTGTAGATGAAGACACAGTGTGGCAGGTACAAATTTTCTCAGATGCTTCGGGAGCCCAAGGATTTGGGTTGTTCTGGGAAGGACGCTGGTGCCCAGAGCTTTGGCCGGCTCATTGGTTGGACCAAGGTCGTAGCATCGCCTTCTTATAATTTTTCCTGCTTTTGGTTGCATTGCAAGTGTGGGGTGAAGAGTTTAAGGATCGCTGTGTGTTGTTCCATATAGACAACATGGCGGTGGTGAGTCTGGTCAATGGTCAACGAGCTAAAGATGTGAGGGTTCTACACTTGTTGAGGGCGTTCATGTTGCGAATACTTCAGTTGAATATTGTGTTTAAGGCAAAGCATATTCCTGGGGTGAACAACTCAATTGCCGACGCTTTATCTCATTGCAATTGGCAGAGGTTCCGGGATTTGGCGCCCAGAGCAGAGAGACACAAGACACGATCCCTTCGATCATTTGGGACCTGGGGGAATGAGGATTGCAGAGCTGGTTGAGCATTCTATAGCGGAATCCACGAGAAGGAGTTACCAGCAAGCGTGGTCTGAATTTTTGCGCTATGCTTCGGATCGTGAGAAGGACGGTACAGCAGTGGAAAGTGAACAGTTTATGTTAGAGTTTGTATTATATTTGGTGGACAAAGGTTTGTCTCATACGACGATTTCAGGCAAGCTTGCAGGTATTTCATTTTATAGCCAGTTATTGTTAGGGAAAGTGGTTCGGATAGGTTTCCTTTTGAGGAAGATGTTGAAAGGTTTTGGTAAAAACAAATTGCATGCAAAACAGTTGAGGGATCCTATTACATTTGACTTGTTACGGCGTATTTTGGAAGTTCTGCCTGGTTGTTGTTACAATGAATGGGAGTTGGTACGCTTTAGGTTATGTATGGTGTGGCTTTTCTTTGGAGCGTTCCGCATTTCAGAACTACTTGGTCTACGGAACCAAGTTGGGATTCAGACGTCGGATATTCACATCCTTGGGGAAAACATCTTACAGATCAGGTTGAGACAGTCAAAGACAGACCAATCAGGGAGTGGGACATTGGTGAGATTGGGAGGGAGTGGGGTGGTGGGTTGTTGCCCTGTTGAAGAGTGGGGATCATTTTTACAGTCCGCAGTGTTTCGTTCTGGAACAATTTTTTGTCATAAGAAAGGGGATCAGTTGACTTGTTTTCAATTTTTGGCAGTACTGAGAAAAACTCTGTCATTGGTTGGGGAAAATCCAACATGCTTTGGTACTCACTCTTTTAGAATAGGCGCGGCTACGGAAGCTGCTAAGTTGGGTTGGGGGAAAGAAGAATTACAACGCATAGGGCGATGGAAATCTAACTGTCGTTACAGATATGTGAGATTGTAACGTAATTATCGCTGTGTTTATATTAGTAATGTTGGTTTTTGTATCACAGGTCGAGTTCTGGATTTCCCCCGCAAAAAGAGGACTTGGATTGTTGGACATTCTATAGTTAAATGGGCATCAATTTTTGCTGAACAGCAAACTTGTGGACGAGGGTTAGGTTTGTATAGCAAAGAACACGAGGTTTTATGGAAAGGTGTGGGTGGAATGAAATGGAAGGATTTATTTCCCTTGCTATCTAAATTAGCTGCGGCTTGGGGAATACCAGACTTGTTAATAATACACCTTGGTGAAAACGATCTGGTGGACTTGTCAGGATTAGCGCTCATTAAACAAATGAAGCTGGATCTAGAGGTAATTAAAGCCAATTGGATGGGTACTCGGGTGGTTTGGACTGAATTTGTGTATAGACATCAATTGAGAGGTGCCCGAGTACATGCGGCTGTAGAGTAAGCTCGCCGTAAGTTAAACAGAGCTCTAAAAAATGTCTGCACAGCTATGGGCATAACTGTGCTGGCTCATGAGCATTTTTCCAGCAAAATACTTCATTTATTTCGCAGTGATGGTGTACACCTGTCACAGATGGGGCAAGCATACTACATCATGGAACTACGTGATGCACTGGCCAACTTGTGGTATGTGGATTTATGATGTTCGCAGAAAGAAATATAACAAAACAAAAAAAAAAGAATTTTGAGCAAAAAGATAAGCAATGTAAGCACATTGGCAACAGGGGGATGCGATGAGAGGTTGGGTGGGGCAGGAAAACTCTGAGGGTTTTCCTGGGTGGCGTGTTCTTAAGGGATAGGATAATCTAGAGCAGATTCATCCTTTCTCTATGGGGAGGGGTTGGGAGGGTAGGTGGGAAAGAAAATGAAAGATGGAAATAATACTGGTTGATATGGAACAAGTTATGGATTGTTGTGTTGGCAAACAATAAAGCATTGGGGAATGGAGATGTATACAATTGGGAAAAAGGTTTTGGGGAAAATCGTACAAGGTATTGTTGAATAAAGATAATGTTGCAGAGTCTGTCTTTGGCTGTCCAAATAATAAAGGTGACCTTTTATGCTATTTAAGCAGAGTCGTGTGAGAGTCCTTATTTGCGCGATGGGTCCCAGGGGGACTTGGCATGAGCCGGTGTCCCCCTGGGGTATTTCGAGCAATGGGATTATCCTCATGCGACCTGATTGGATGTTCGGGTGTGTGGGAGGGGCTGTCCTGGCGCGGGGAGGGAGAGGGAGGGCGACGTCACTCGATGCGAGTGAAGGAGCAGTGGCGTCGTGTTTTTGACCCACCCACCCACCCTGGCTTTCAAAGAAGTCGGGAAGGGTGTTTTTTGTTATATGTTTTCGATGTACTCTTGTCCTGCTTATAGACACCAAAGAAAAAAGATGTCACTTTAGAGCACTATTGACAGGCTCCTTTTGTTATGTGTTGTTGGCATGTTCTAAAGGGATAGGATAATCTAGAGCGGATTCATCCTTTCTCTATGGGGAGGGGTTGGGAGGGTAGGTGGAAAAGAAAAGGAAAGATGGAAATAATACTGGTTGATATGGAACAAGTTATGGATTGTTGGCAAAGAATAAAGCATTGGGGAATGGAGATGTATACAATTGGGAAAAAGGTTTTGGGGAAAATCGTACAAGGTATTGTTGAATAAAGATAATGTTGCAGAGTCTGTCTTTGGCTGTCCTATTAATAAAAGTGACCTTTTATGCTACTTAAGCAGAGTCGTGTGAGAGTCCTTATTTGCGCGAACGGAACCCCTCATATCAGAGAATGACGTGCTTCACAACTTAAACTTCAGGGAGAAAACGAAATGACTTTTTATGATATCCGGAGAGCTGCCAGATAGTCTATAAATCTTCTGCGCCTATAACTTACACCTGCATGTGTTTACATTTAATAATTAATCTATTCATTTATTACTTTTATGCAATTTAGCTTTTGTATGCAAACTTCTTATTCGCTGGTAAAGAGCATTTCGTTGGCCCCTTTTCTGTACTGCCTTTCTTTTACAAATTTGAGCTAACTTTTTCAATCCGGAAAAAACTCTCACTGTATTTTGTTTGGTCGTGTTTTCCTTAATAATAAAGAAAACAGGCTAATCTTGTTTCGGACTGAGAAACAGTATCGAAACCTTTCGCAATAGTAACAATCTGCCTTAGTGAAAAGAGTGCTACTCGCCTCCTGTAGATCTCATCTTAAATAAAGCCCCCGTCCCGCCACCAGAGTGTGCACGTGAGACACTATATTGCGAACTGCGGTGAACGGGTCCACTGGTTTTCACTCACAGAACAGCAATATATTGAGTACATATGTGGTGCGACGAGAACCGTTCACAGGAGGGGGCGTGGGTCAGTCAAACATTAAAAGCAGGCACAGAAAGAGCAGACGCGGCATCTCTCTCATGCTAGTTGTGACGTGACTCCTTGACGTCTAGACCATAGCGCTGGGGGCAGGTGCTCTTGGGAAACCAGCAGCCTTCTTGGAAGTGAGCTCCTGAGCTCGAGGGAACCTGCTCCGAGATCCTGATTGGTGAGTTTTCATTGCATGCTGCCTTTGATATTAATTCATTTTAGGAGATGGCTGTTGCAGCCCCGAGGACATCTCCTCACTCCTAAAAAGATTATTAAACAATAAGTGTCTCCTGTGCGTTCTTGACCATGTTTTCTAATATTATTGTTTTTTCACGTTTCTGGTAACTTGTTTTTACATAGCTCTTTGCACAAGACATCTTTCCTTTCTAAGCGCTGTAAATGACAGGTGCTAATATTACTTAATTGAATGGTATTCGTTTATCGACATTGGATGGATAAAAGCGGATCACAGGTTTCAGCAAGGAGCTTTCAGCTTACGGAGTCATGAAGATTGATTGATTGATGTCATTTCTAACAAAGAAAACTTTGACAAAGCCAATAGGTCTAGCTGTTTTAGGAGACTCATGAGAGCGAAAGCGTAAAAGTTTTAGAATGCGCTGTTCTTTTGATGCTTTGTTTCATTAAACTCTTATATAAATATATTTAGTATGTGGAAAACAACTCTAAAGGTGGTTAAAATACATCTGGTGAACATTTTATGGTCATGTATTTGTTCTTGCTTCAGTATGGTGTGTGTGGTCTTCTAACGAAGTGTAAAATCAGCCGTATTGAAAGTAATTATTGTTATTCCTTTGAGTATTTTTTTTATGATAGCTTTGTTGTGTTAAACCCAGATCTTATGAGAAGCAGTTCACCCCAATAACGAGTCCCACATAAATGATATGTAACTTTTCATAATCAACATTATACCAATGTAATGGTGGGTTTTCATGAAGGATTATAAAAGAGAAGTTGGCAACATTATAATTATGCTAACAAACTCTAACCAAGTTGACAAACTTCGCCGCCAAATTTCAAAGTTAGTCACCTTTACAAAAATTCAGCTGCAGAAAAAAAGCAGCTTTAAGACGTTTTTGCGGGAAGATTGTTCATGCAAAATCATGTCTTGATGTAGAATTCTGCTCCAAAAAATGTAGGTTCAACTATGGTATTTTTTGCATATTTTTTCTCTCATAGGCTCTATTTTGTGTGATTGTTTCCCTCTCTATATATTTTTTAAGCCTGGCCATTCTGTGAGGCTAGCAAAGTGGACAATGTTTAAAAACATAACTTCCCAAAGACCAAAATTGACAATTTTTCAAATATCACACACCTATTTTTAAATTGGTCTGTAGAGTAGCCTTCCCGTTTCTAACGGCCAGATTCATGAAGCTGATTTGCGCTCGCAAAAGGCCAGATTCTCAGAATCTGGCCCTTTGCGAGCGCAATTTTTGCATTTGGGATTCATCATCCCAAATGCAAAAATCGGTAATAGCGAATTCGCAAATTTCCGAGGAATTACATTTAAGGAATCTCTATTTGAGATTCCTTAAATGCAATTCATCATCCATTTTTAAATTGCGAATTCGCAATTTCGGGCCGCTATTTACCGCGAGGTCAAACCTCGTGGTAAATGGCGAAAACTTAGAAAAATGCTTTTAAAAGCATTTTTCTAAGTTGCATGTTGCAGACACACATGCCCTTTGGACATGTGTGTGCGCAACACCAATGTAGTTTACCTTTCAGGGGTGCTACAGGGTGTCCTTTGGACACCCCTAGCACCCTTGAAATCGCATCCTTATTTGCGATTAGCAATTTGCTAATCGCAAATAAGGAATGTGTAGGAATCACAATTTATTTTGCGATTCCTACATGAATCCCGTTTTGCGAGTCTGTAATAGCGATTCCTTATGAATCGCTATTACAGACTCGCAAAATGGGTCTTTGATGAATCTGGCAGTTAATCTTTTCCTCGGGTATTTTTGCACTTCATGAAGAGAAGGGTGTCAGAAGCTATGAGCCCGATTGACGAAGAAAGTC
The DNA here is from genome assembly GCF_964263255.1 of Lissotriton vulgaris. NCBI lineage: Eukaryota > Metazoa > Chordata > Amphibia > Caudata > Salamandridae > Lissotriton > Lissotriton vulgaris. Next base: position 907,442,340 of record NC_141699.1, read on the forward strand.
AGATGATTGCAGGCAGGCTCCCCGCCTCCGCCTCGATGTCATCCTCCGACTTTCTAGAATTCACAAACATAGCCCGGGAGAACGCCTGGAAAGCTGCACCCACATCAGGCTTCCAGGAGAGTTTGGGAAGCCATGTGCCTCTCCCAGGAGGATCCTCTCCCCGTTGTGCAGAGTTCTACATAGTGAATAACTCTGCATAAGGACTTATGCAAATGCACATTCTTGTTTCTCTGTGTGGAATTTTTTTTTCCCTGTGGAGAAACCCCTTCCGCTACATACGCACCTTGGGCCATATTACAGAGAGTGCCCCAGGGGGCAATAGGTGTTTGCGCTCACTTTGCGCGCCACCAGGGCACTTAGGTATTACAGTAGGGGCAGCAGACGCTTGTGCGGCTCCTTCTGTAATACCGATCCCAGCGCTACCTGCAGAGGGCGTTCCCTCATTTGCATGGGGATGTGCCCCAGGCAAATGAGGGGATTCCTTCGCCTCTGCGCCCATGCCGTATTACACAGGCGGGCGGAGAGGCAAAGAAGCTGTTAGGAGGCGCACTGACAGTGCTCCCCCTGACAGCAGCCCTCACTGCACTCGCCTGCAAGGGAATCTCTAATCCTCTTTCAAAGTACAGGCGGATGCTGCCTGCACTGTGAAATCAGTGAGGGGCTTTAACCCGTTTACCGCGGCGGTGCGGGCGTTCGACGCAGTGGGCGGGGCTGCGTCGGCCGTTGGTCGTGTGCAGCACCCAGGAGGTAGTTCTCGCGTCTGCCAATGTCCGACGCGAGCACGCAATGGGTTAATGCAGCCGCTCTATTTTTCAAAGGAATGTGCTGCCCCCCAGGCCAGCGTAAGGTTGCAGCTGCCCTGGGGGCATGGCATTCCCCATAATGCGGTGCATTTTCATTGTTTGCGCTGGGTGCACCTTTTAAAAGGTGCACACAGCGCAGACAACGAAAATGCGCATTTAATGTAATGCGGCCCCTGATCTGGTGCTGTTCCATTCCCCTTCCCCTTCCCCTTCCCACCCTGGACAGGGATTTAGACCAGTCCTTGGCTATGATAAAAATCTCACCATTTGTAGTATGGAAGGCTGCCAAGATTTTGGTAAATGCATCCAAATGTACTTTTTTGTCAGCATTCACAGACTTCAAGGCTAACCAAGCACTGAACCACCCTTTTCCCCACCCTATAAGGGAGATTTAACGGTGAGGAGAAACTGCACAGAGAGTCCCAGACACATAAATTGGTCTTCCCCTGCCAGGAATCTCTTTGTGAGTTCCTCACAGCTGTAGGTAAGGTAAATGTGGTTGGAAACCTACTCTTTCGACCAGATTTCCCTTTGTGATCCGGGCCCTGTGTTGCCATAACATGTTAAAGATGAGAACACTATTGGGAGTCAGTGTTTCACAAGTCACATTACATCCTTGTATTTTAATGTTGGATCCTGTAGGTACTATTGCATTCCTGGGAGTCCCTAGTGTGCAGTGTAGTCCCTGGGCCAGTGTCCAATGGATCAGTGTGGTGTTGCAGGTTAATGTCCCTAGGATGCAGTTTAGTGAGGTGAGTAAATGGGCTTACATCTTCCTGAAAAACTTTTGTAAATTACTCACAGGTGTAATTACAGTAGATTTGGTCTTAGGGCTAAATTTACCTTTTTGAATAGGGATGCTTCAAGACAGGGGCACAATTTTAAGTCTGCATTTGACATGTCACATTGGATCATTGTTTTTTATTAATTGTGTGATCCTGGAAGCACAATTGTATTCAAGGCCCGGCCATGGGTCCAGTGCTGTGACTAGGGCAATGTCCATAGGGACCAGTGCGTGCAGGTTAATGTCTCTAGGATGTAGTTCAGTGTGGTGAGACAGTCTGCCCAGGGTGTAGCTGCTGTGCTTGGTTAGTGCTCCCACGATGCAGCACAATCTGGTGGGTATGTGACCTTAGTGTGGTGCGGTGTTGTGAACATAAACACAGTGCTAGCCTTTCTTCGTAAACTGATTACCTTGAGGTATTACTTAATAACCTGAATGTTGCAGAGTGGCATTTCATTCTTTAGGTTCATCAGGTTTGGATCTATGATTCACTTTAAGTTATTGAATAAACAATGGGTCTCCGTTGGAGTTTGGGGTGGTCTGCATTAGGCTGACCCATTTGATAGTTCACACAATAGAGAGTTGGGCACCTGGCTGGTGGCCTTTTTCCTCTGTAATGGTTCCCATATCCAAGGCAAGATGGCGTCAGGGAAAAAGAGTGAAGGGAGGTCTACTTGGCCATGATAGCACAACGGGACTTCCAACACTTAAGTGTTTTCTGAACACAGATCTCCAAAGTGGGTTTCATCATCATAAAACAATAGATGATAACTCCTATATGCTGAGAAATGTATGTGTGGTGTTTACTATTCGTGTCCAGGACCGTCATGACTGACATGGTGGTCTTGAAAAAAACAAACACTGGCGGGGATGGTATTGGAGACACCACACTGTATGGTTTAGCTCCTCTAATGCTTTCTTACCACCTTCAGGTAGAAGTGCAAATGATTTTGCTGATAGCAGAGCTGGGGGTGGCTCCACTGCTGAGTAGAAAACAAATTCTCCTGACCTCTACATGGGAGGGAGGAACCAAGAGGCGGCCGGTCATGACATTCGCCATTTGTTGGTGGATGTCCAATTTTCGCCATCCTAACGGAGGCCTGTTTTTCCTGAACTTGACTGGTGTGCCAAGCAGTACAATGCTATTACATGAACCACAACGAAACCTAATTCAAAGAACGAAAATTCTTCCAGTTGGTCTTTAGCACATGCTTTGAGGTCTTCTAGACTTACTAAGCAAGTAAGCAAAAGGGTATATGTGGACTCTTGGAGAACTATTTGGATGATAAGACGAGGCAGCCCATACTCCAAGATACAGTCATTTCCGAGATTGGAGTTCCCAGCAGGTTGTTGAGCCAAAGGCAAGCCTGACTAATAGACCTCTTTAGAAGGATTTTCTTGTAGTTAGGGCTCACAGATGTACTTCTTTGTAAATGTTTACATTTTTTCCTATTTGTGTAGTTGAATAGTAGACATTGACAAGGTTTATATTAAAACTCTGTGTTTGCCTCATCCGATGCTCGTCAAAATCCTTGCAGTTAGATCTGGAAAGGTCTCTAGAACAGTTTTTTACAGATGCGGGCAGCTTGTTTAGATAAAGGTTTCCCTAAACTAAAAATCACAGGTTTCCCACTTACTCTTGTCTAGGAAAAGGCTCCCAGGGGCAGATTTACAAGGGACTGGCGCTTCTGTAGAGATGCGTCTGTTTCTCTGCACCAGCCTGCGATACCCGTGCACCACCATGGATGCGCCATATTTACAATAAGGCACACCATGGCACAAGGATTGACAGATGCTTCACCATCAGAAATTCTGACGAATCTGTTGGCCCTAAAGTCACGCATTGCTGGAATCGTTTCGCAAGCACAACGCAACTCCAGCAATGCATTTTGAGGCCGATAACTATTGTACCTCGTCACTCTTATGCCTGCTTCAAGCAGACATACGGTTTTGACGGAGTGGCGTCTTAGAAGTGGGGCAGTGAAATCTTGTAGATTTCACTGCGTCACTTTTACAAGGGTAGTGTAGAAGCGGCCACAGAATGCAGAGACGATAGGTAGGGTAAACATAAGCCGTTTATTAGGTAGGTCAGCACCTCAGCTACGGGTCTTCCTCAGGAAATGTATCCAACTCACAAAAGGTGAATCCTGATTCGGGCAGACCAAGAAGTATAATTTAACCCAAAAAACGCCAGTCAATTGTTCCAGGCGTGGTCCTGTATCAAAGATTAACAGCGTCTTGAAACGGGTGCCTTCACCATAAGCTTATGGTGAAGGCACCCATTTCAAGACGCTGTTCAGGATTCACCTTTTGTGAGTTGGATACATTTCCTATTTTGTGCCTTTCCAATGAAGGAATAGCATTACAACCGGTGTTAAGCTTTTGGAAACACTCGAGAATACCATTTATCTGGTGGCCACCCTCATCCATGGGGCGCCATCTGCCTGCAGTTTAGGTTTATTCCCCTATCACGTCCTGAGGAAGACCCGTAGCTGAGGTGCTGACCTACCCTCCACAGCGCCAGGGTCGAAACGTCGACGCTCCCCACGCTCGTCTTCGATGCCTGTGCCCCATCCCGCCCCTATAAAAGACTATAATATAAACGTATGATTGATATACATGGGACAGGCTCAATACTAAAGGAACAGAACCTTAGCCTTTTTAGAACCCTTGGATTATATTTTTTACTTTTTCGTTCTTTCTTCTCACTTGAGCACAACAACTTTTGCACTTTCTACTGCGCCTGGCAGAATTCTCCCGACTTTCTTGGGAACCTTTGTAAATATGTATATATGAATACAAATAAATTGTTAATTAATTTTTCTATAAAATTTAGTGTTGTATGATTTGTTTGGGTACTTTGGGACAATACTGCTAACGCATTTAGCCTGTGTGTTTTTCTTGCCCTTTCTTTCAGGATTAAGTCCTAAAATAAGTAAAATGAATATTTCTTTCAAATGTGAGTTATTAAATTGTGTCTAGGATCCCAATGTAAATGGGCAGCAAAAAGTGACGCAACAGCGGCGCAAAAGTGATGCATGGAACTTATAATCCTTTCTCCTCCCCCCTTATGGTCAGTGTGACTACTGAAAGCAGACTGGAAGGGGACATTAGGCTGCTGCTTTCCCTGGACATCTGCAGTTTTGTTTGGAAAGGGACAGGAAGGGAATATAAGTGGTAGGTTGCTGGAAGAACTTTGAAATGCGGAGGGCTACAAGCATCTCTGTGAGATACAAATAGCTGAGATTGGCATCACTCAGGTTATTAGAACACCAAACACTCCAGTATTCTGGTAGACTGCATCATGACTGTTCTACTTCTTGGGTTAAGCGTTGGGGGATGGAGAGAGTCTTTCAGTAAAAATATGATAGGCATTTTCAATTTAAAAATGACAAAAGCAAGCAAAGTGTATCCACAACATGCAATATTGTGGAATGTTAAAGAACAGGGGCCATATCATGTTCCCATTTTCTGCCCTGTGCTCTGTGTAAGCTCAGAAAGGGTCTATGCACTTGTAATTGGTATCATCAACATTTATATTAGCTTAAATAATCTCTAAGTTAATGCATGTTTTGCTGAAAGGAGCGCTCGGAAATACAAAATAGTAGTTCTCTTTATGTCTTTCTACCCATTGCTCTTTCATTGTCTATTTCTTTCCCTACATCTTTTCTTCCGTCTTTTTCTTCTATTCTTCTGTCTTTCCCTATTTCTGTTTTTTTGCATTTTCTTCCTGTCTTTATTTCTGTGCCTTCCTCTTTCTTTGTCTTTCAATATTTCTTTCTTCTATTTTTCGCCTTGTCTTAACTTTTTCTCCCTGCTATTTCTTTTTTCTTCCCTTCTCTTTGCTTCTCTCATTTTTTAAAATTCTTTGTTCCTCTTTTTTTCTACTTTATTTAGCTTTCATTTTTCTCTATGTTTCTTGCTTTTACTTTCTTTCATTTTTGTTAATCTCTTTGTCCTTTTCTCCTTCCTGGTTCTTTTATTCAAATCATTTTCTCCTTTCCCCTTTTCAGTCTTACTTCTTCTTTCTTCCACCCCTTTATATTTATTTTTTCTTCCTTTCTATTTCTATCTTCTTTTTCCTTCCTTTCTTTCTTCCATTATTTGCTCCTTTATTCTTCTTACATCTTCTTTTTCCATTTGTTTCTTTTTATCGTCATCTTACTGTCTGTCCCTCGACTTAAATACTTTCTCCCATTTCTTTCTCTTTCTTTCTCATCTTCTGTCTTACTCTACCTTCTTTCTCTCCGAGCTTTTTCTTTCATTCTTTTCTTTCTGTATTTCTGGTTCACTTTTTTACACCTTTCATTCCTGTTTCTTGCCTTATTTCTATCTCTCCCTTCTTGTTGTCTTCTTCCTTTCTCTTTACTTCTTCATTTAATTTCATTATTTTATTTTCTTTCTTTCTTTGTTTCTCTGGGTCTTTCCATTCATTCTTCCTTCCTTTCTTAATGAGTGCCGAGAATCCTAAAGCAAACTCTTATATGTTTACTTGTAGATGTAACTATGAAGTCTACATATGCCTCGCCAAATGTAGTACTGCTAATTGTCCTTGTTAAGAATGTAATGCACATGCTAACAAAATACCTTTCTACTTTTCTTGTTTGTGATTTTCAACTAATGGACTTGAGGGCAATTAGCCAGATAGTGGTCTTTTTGGCCCCAACTCTCAAAAAGAAAGCAGCACCATCCTATGTATTGCATGACAATGAGACCACATGCCTCATTGAGGCACTCACCTTTGAGAGGTAATTCATTAACAATCGCCAAAGGACAAAACTGTTCCTGGGTACCACTCGGGAAATCCCTTTGCAATACAGCTCCTGCTCCATTAATATTGTGCGTTCTCTGGATTACTCCAGGGGTGATGTATAATTACCTGATCTTTCTGTACCCATGTCTAATACCTAAATTAAGCCTTAGCTCAAGAGGGCTTTCAATGATCAGAAGCAGCTCTCCCTATAGGACAGTTTGGAGACCCCTCAGTAATTGACGAATGGTCCAGAACACGGCAGCGAGGCTTATGGTAAATGCATGCAAATGTGAACTTCTATCGGAGTCCCAGCAAGGCTCCCTTGAGCTGCCCATGTTATGTTATGTTAGGTTATTATGACTTGTATAGTGCACGTATACCCTTAGGTGTCTTGGCGCTTCTGGTTCTCCATACTGTGTTTCAGACCACTGTTCCTAAAAGAGCCACATCTTTAGTTGCTTTCTGAACTCAATGCAAGAGGGAATTTTCCTAAGGTATAGTTGAAGAGTGTTCCATTCCTATGAAGTATTGTAACTAAAACTCCTCCCACCCCAGTTCATTTTTTAAAATTCTAACCGTAGGTATTTGCCGAGCGTAGAGGCCTGTTGGTGGAGTACCATCTGAAAAAGTCAATGTATTAATTTAAGGCATGTGGCTTCCTGAGCCCAGGCTTACCTTTCTGCAATCCAGAAGGCATCACTGCACTTGTGTGGGCCGCCTGAATTCTGACTCTCTTCATCTTTTGGTGGTTTCTCACTTCACACAGAGACACCTGAGGGAAGGATCTTTTCAATCGTAGCCCCACAACTCTGGAATCGGCTTGCACTCTCCATTGTCAGACAATTCATCACAGTGTCTTCCGGAGAGGTTTCAAGGTCTACTTGTTTGCTAGTCTTTTATCATTCAGATTTGTTGATTTCTCTATTCTGAAGTCCTAGCGGTGTGATACCATCAGGCGAGCCTTCGGTCAATGAATATACTCACTCTGTAAGTATACTCATTCAACTAGAGCTTAACTACTTAGCCTATACTTCCTTTTAATTTATCATGGTGAAGAATTTTGTGATATTCTTTCTTCTGGAGTTCTCCAAGCACTAGAAAATGTAATTCATTGCAAGCGAAGAGAGACTAGAAAAAATAAAATTAAAGTATAAGCGTAAAGTAACTTTATAAAGTCGATAAAGATAAACGCCGTCCTAAATTGAGACAATAGGTCTAACATAAGGATACGAATGCAAAGCCGAATGTTTTAACTTAGTACACGTGTACTTGTTGCTTTTAAGTGTCAAGGAATATCGGGATCAAAGTTCATTCTCCACTCCATTAGGAAGGCGCCAGTAGACCGACTGGAGGTGCTGAGCAGCATTATAAATATTCAAATAAACAGAAATCTATTTTTTTCAGAGGGTGATTATGTGCCAAGTCAACTGTTGAAAGACAATTTTCTGTTTCAGTGGAAAACAATGCAAGGGACATTTCCGGTGTGGGTGAAATGGGATCTTTCTTTGGTATAATGGTAATGAGCTTGATAATGTTACTTTTAAATGAACTGAAGACACAGTGAACGATTATTTTTGAGCTTGACATAGAGAAAATGTTTGCGGTTCAGTTTTAACTGAGTTTCCCATCACATAAAGACTTATGCGTCCAATAAAGGTATACATTGTTAGAAAAGTTTGTGACACTGTATACTAAAAGAGAAAGAAACATTCAGGTCAGGCATTATTGCAATGGCCGAGCAAGAGGCCATGGGTCCTAATGCAAGCAAAACAGAAGCAGCCAAATACTACTGGTTGGATAATAATAGCGCCAACAGTCCAAGTGCAGCAGGAAACTCACACCCAACTGTCCCGGTGGAACTGCACATGCTGCACCATCAAAAGCTTTATACATGAATCAATCAGCACTCTTAGGGGTCGATTATGATGGCGGACGGACCCGAGTCCGTCCGCCACCATAGAGTAGGAGGGAACCTCCGCATGGCCTGCGGAGTTCCCTCCTGTGCAATTAGGATGTGACCGCCACCCTGGCGGTCACATCCTCTATTTTTACCATTGCGGCGGGTGTGGCTTCAAGCTGCATCCGCCGCAATGGTAAAAATGCATACATTGCATTTGTATGCAGAAAGCGGCAGGCACAGTGCGGTGCCTGCCGATTTCTGCATACAAATGCAGGGGGGTACCATAGGTACCCCCCTTGTGCACCCCCCACCCCCCTTTCACACAGGGGGCCCGCAACGGGCCGCCGCAGTGAAGTTACACATGCTTTTCCACGGCGGAAAACCCGCAGCGGAAAAGCATTTTAAACAGCCCATCCTAATATGGCTGACGGTGTCTGAGAGACACCGTCACCATATTAGAGCTTTTCCGCCGCGGTTGTAAGCCAACTGCGGCGGAAAAGCTGAGGACGGAAACCAGGACTCACCAGCCATCCTAATGTGGCGGTGGGTCTTTGGTGGGTCCGCTGCGGTTTTTCTGCATCCTCCGGGCCGGCGGTGGCTTCCGCCGGCCCGGAGGATGCGGAAAAACCACAATCGTAATAGGCCCCATAATGTGGACCACATTTTTAAAAATGTTATGTTTAGATTTATCAGAAGTCTAATAAATCACTGTGACTGATTGTTCCCTTTCGGTGCTCTATAAACCTCCCCTCCACAGGCACCCCATTTCATGGGGGTTTGGTTGGCGCTAACCTGCACAGAAGTGGACCCAATGTCTGGTCTCTGTGGTGGGCATACTGGAGGGTTGCAACACATTTCTATATCATTCATAGGGACATAGCTATAACAAAATGTCAGAGAGCGGAGCTGCGCCAAATTTGGCAGCGCTGCACTCTGACATTTTCAAAAAGCAGGGATGCACCTATTTACTACAATACAGCGCACTCCTGTCTTTTCCCTAGCATTGGCACTAAAATTAACTGCCTGGTGCCAATGCGGGCACCCTTGCACCGTTGTGCAAGAGTGCTGCGTTGCAGGGAATGATTGTTTATGTGCAAGAAGGTGCCCCTTTCTGCTTAAAAACAGTGCATAATTACTATTTGTTCATTCTATGTGTACTTCGTTCTGCAGCACATTATTCATCGGTTGTTTATGTGCAGGAAGGGACACCTTCCCGCACATAAACAATCATTAATGGCTTTTTGCTCTTTCTATGTCGGTAGAATTCTACAGCACACATAGAAAAAGCAAAAACGTGGAGAAATAAAAGCATATGCCATTCTAACGCCTGCTCTTGCATAGCATTAGTTTTTGGCGCTGGCGCAGATTAACACTTCCTTGTAAATCTGGGGCTGCGTCAAAAAGGAATGGGTGTTGCAGTGGAACACTCACAGCAACACCCATTGCACTCCCCTTTCACGCAGATACCTGCGTGAAAGAGTAGCATATTTACAAAGCGGCGCCACTTTGTACATTCAGTGCAGGGCATACCTCCACTGGAGTATAAAAAAAGCGCCTCTCTGGTGGTGCTAGAGGCTTGTACATATGTGTGGACACAGACAATCCACATTGAGTATCTACCAAAGAAACAGTCGCCAGTTAGCTCAGAGCAATATTCAGAATGCTTAATTACAGCCTCTGTTACAGGTGACTGAATTGTAGTACAGGACAGTCACTGTTCTACTAAAAGCTGGTTATAAACACATACCCTGGATACACATATTTTTTGTCACTCACCCTCTAGGGCCTATTGGCAGTAACTTTACTAAATCCACTTCATTGTGGGCAGGAGCATCCCAGCCCTCAGGTGCATCTCAGCCCTCAGTGTGTGGCGGTAAAGATCTCCTCTCCCAAAAGCATCCCTTACCTACTGTGAGTAGTGCAATCGTTAATAGTAAGGCACTACTCCTCATGTGAGCAGGTGTGGAGATGTTCACCTGGTAGTGATCCATAGTTAGGAAATAGAATCATTTAGCAATTTTCACTCCCACTGGCAGCCTGGTAGTCACCCATTGACAACCCACCAGGGAACTGCAGATCCACGACCAGTAGCTCCTCTCCATCTTTTGCATTTTATACCTCGTGGGGATGGTTTGCAAGACATAGTTTATCTGTCTCTTGGTGACTTGATCATGGTCATTTAATCCTTCGGTCCCTTAAGATTTGGGTCTTCTTGTCATGCTGGGGCCCTTCCAGGAATGATGACAGGTCCCTACCATCCAAGTAAGACATGGCAGGGCTCAGCCAAGGTGCCCCAGTGGCTGCATCTGCACGCACCACTGTATTCCTTGTGAAGTCAATCATCCAACAACGATGGCTCCAGTCATGCAAGAACCTATAAACTCATTTGTTCTTGCATCATCTTTACTTCCTGGAGGAGATACATTGTCAATGTCCTCCCAGTATCAGCAAAGGGCACATCTGCACACTCCTAGATTTCTGCAGGGAGGGTGTTTCTAGGCCATAAAGCAGGGGCACAATGCAAAGACATAGAACCAAGGGAAAAACAATCCAAGATGAAATCATGGTTACAGAGGAAGTGAAGGGTTGAACATGTCAAGCCCAAGGCAGAGAAGGAAAACCATTTAAAACTTTCTAAGCGAAAAGAAGAAAGAATATCAGTTTCAGTAATCCATCAGTGATGGAGCAGACCACAGAGAGGATGAGAGACAGAGGTTTAATCAAGTGGCCATGTCATTGAATGACTGTGTGAATGAATGTTTGTTCCTTTTTATCGGGATTCACAATGTAAGGATACATTTCATTCTTAGATTTTGGATAGTAAGCTGAGTGTAAGTGATAACACTGTGGGTAAAGGAACACCAAACAACTGAATGTATATGAAGTAAAATACTATAAAGGTTTTTGCACCGTTTTTCTAGTAGCATGGGGAACATTTTAGCCAAAGAGAAGGAACAGCAATGGGAGCTTCTTTTTCACCAAACTTTGCAAATCTATCAATGGGTTGGTGGGGCAAAGGAAATTCTATAGGGCCAAAATGGCATCATACTTGAGAAAACTATACTTTGGTTACATTTTATTGATGACTTACTGCTCATATTGGATAGAAGTCAAAATGAATTCAAACAGTACTTTGCAGTATTGATCAAGAATGAATTTAACTTGTGATTCACCTACATAGGGTGTCCTTCAAGAGCAATATATTTGAGTAAAGATATATTTGTGAACAATGGATAACTATATATAGCTCTTCACCGAAAATACACACCAATGAATGGCATACTACGTGCAGAGGGATTTCATCCAAATACTCTTGATATGGAGCATCCCATACAGTGATTTATTTTGTTCATTAAGAGAAATTTCTCAACAGAATAAGATTTGAATAAACCGGACACCAATGCATATAAACAATTCATACATCTTGGGTACCCCATGAGGGTAATTGAAAAAGGATGACTAACAGCACGAGAAAGAAGAGAAAAGATCTGCTAATAACAAAAAATGAAAAAAGTACTTATGAATCGCAGAATGATCCCAATATCAGGATAGTAACCATGTTTTTGAAGGAAGCCACACAAATCATACAAGTTATGAAAGTCAATTGGAATATACTGAAAATTGAACCACAGGTGGCAGGAATAGTGGGAGATTCTCCAAGAGTAACATTCAGGCAAGCCAAAAGTCTCAAAGACAATTTAGTACATAACAATTTGAAAGTAGAGGAAAATGTCCCTCTCTGAAGGGTCACCCCGAACATTTTTTCTTCCGCCTCCTCTTTTTATGACCTTGTTTTTGTGGGCCTTAGGACTCTGAGCATTTTACCACTGCTAACCAGTGCTAAAGTGCAGTGTGTCTCCCAAAACATGGTTTCATTAACCTATCCAAAAATGATATATTTAATGTATCTATAAGTTCCTACTAGAGTGCCCTACCTGTGACCAGGGCCTGTAAATTAAATTGTACCAATGGGCCTGCAGCACTGATTGTGTCACCCACACAAGTAGCCTTTTAAACATGTCTAAGGCCTGCCACTGCAGAGTCTGTGTGTGCAGTTTACACTGCCATGTCGACTTGGCATTTAAAACCCTTTGCAAAGCCTTAAACTCCTCGTTTATTACATATGTCAGCCCTAAGGAAGGCAGTAGGCAGTCCATAGGGCATTGTGCTTTGTAAATAATAGGACATGCACTTTTCAGTTTTGCATATCCTGGTAGTGAAAAACACATTCATTCACTTTTCACCACTCTGAGCCCTACTCCTTTCATAAGTTAACATTGGGAATTCCTTATAACACTTTTAAGCTGTAATTTCTGATTGAGAAGGACTAGCTCTGTCATGTTTATATAATTGAAATGGTAATGATAAATCCTCTTTACTGGTAACGTTGGATTTAGCATTACTATTTTAGGAATTCCACTTTTAGAAAGTTGGCTTTTCTCTGCTCATAAAGCTCTGTGTGACTGCAGCCTGTGTCCAATACACATTGAGGTGTGGGTGAGGACAGCTTGACTTTGTGCTTCCCCCCTAGGGAGCCACACATGAATAAGGCTAGGTGTGTCTGTATGCCCATCTGCATCCTGATGGCTAATCCCAGGCAGGATGGGAGAGAGGAGCTGACACTTACACTGGAAAAGTCAGTGTTCTGCCCCCTTACAAAGGACATATTACCCCTCTGTAGCTAGTCTGGAGCTAGGGCACTTCAAAGACCCTCATTTGAAGTCACCCCCTCTTCAAAGGCACAACTGGACCTGTAAGGAAACTCTGTCAGGAAGGACTGCTGTGCTGCTATACTAGACTCAGAGATATCAAAGTCTCACGACTTTCTCTTGTGCCTGGTCCATTGGAAGTGGACCCAGGCGCTTGCTACAGTCAAGCCAAAGCATCTCCTGTCTGAGTGTAGCTGAACTGATGGATCATCGCTGTTGCAGGAGCAAGATCGGCACCTCGCATTTGGAACCAGCGCATCGCCTTAAAGAACCAATGCATCAGAACCAATGCACCGCTGCAGTGTTGGGAAGATCGATACATCCCTTCGCCTGCATGGAGAAAACCGGTACATTATCTCCAGACCCAAAGCCTCTCAGCTCTGCACATCATCTTCAGGACTGGCGTATCGCCAGCACTGCGTGAAGGAAATTGAAGCATCACCTCGACTATGGTATCGACACCAACGCATTGCTCGGTTGCACTCCGCATCTCACTGTTTCGACCAGGATCAAGGTATTTGTTTCAGTGGGCCTTGCGTGGCTCCTGCATCAGCCCTTCACTCCACCGTGTTTGGTCTGAACTCTTGACTTTGCCTCGTCCAGCGTGACCCAGATAACCCCCATAGTCGCTTATTGCTTCTAAGTGCATTTTTACATATCATTTTAGAAAAATCATATCTCATCATGTGCTCATTGGATTTTTGTCATTTTGGTCTTACTTTATTTATATAAATCAAATCTTTTTTTCTAATTTTGTGTGGAGTCTTTTTGTGGTGTTTTCATTTTGTTACTGTGTGTTGTGTTGCATAAATACTTTACACGCTTCCTCTTAAGTTAAGCCTGCCTGCTCTGTGCCAAACTACCAGAGGGTGAGCACAGGTTAATATATAGTTTGTATCTGACTGACCCTGACTTGAATTGTGGTTCCTGCTTGGACAGGGGGCATACCTCTGCCAATCAGAAACTCAATTTCTAACAATAACCATTCGAAAATAGTGGAAGAAGATACTGAGAAAACTGGTGGAAAAAATTAGAAAGGATTTCTAAAATGTAACCATTGCAAAGTCTGTGAAATAGCAATGCGCACAAAAGAATTCACGTCAAACAATGAACGTTTAAAAATAATAGACTACAATCACATGTACAAGTAAATACACAGAATATGTTCTCAAATCCCCATGCAACTTAATATATGTGGGTAGTACCATGTGCATGTTAAAAAAGAGAATCCTAGAACATCTCATATGATAACTAACAAATACAAGAACTATCCTGTAGTAGGACATTTTGAAAGAGCATATGATAGCAATTGGTAGAAGCTAACATTTTTTGGTACAGAAAAAAGCGTCCCTCTTGCTTTTTTCCTTAAAAAACAAAAGGTTACAGAGATTTCATTTTTAGACACGTGATTCACTCATACAAAACATGGGAAATTTAGCCGGTACAGTTAGCTAACTATAACCCGTGCCTCACAATACACTGCTTATGACCGCACATATTACATCACTAATGACATGGTCAGTGACATCAATGATGACATCACTGATGACATCATCCAGTGACTGTGAGTGTTTTAAAAAGGTTTATGAGTTTAAAATATATATACCAAGGTGTATTGGTGAATTATTGGGTGTAGGAGGCCTGTATGGATGATTCAGTGGGTGCATGACTGACTTTATAAATGAGTGATTAGGTGTCTCACTGAATGTATGGGTGAGTGACTGGTTGTGTGAATGCCTGTATCAGAGTGTTAGTTGGTGTCTAAGTGGCTGTATGGGAGTGTGAATGGGTACGGGAGTGGCTGCATGGGTGAGGGATTGGTTGTCCGAGTACACTGTTTAATAAGACTAAACCATGTCATGAGTGATGTAATATGTGAGGTCATAAGCAGTGCATTGTGGGGGCGTGAGTTATAGTTAGCTCACCAACTATAATGGCTGAATTTCACTGGTTTTGTATGAGTGAATCCTGAGCCTAACTAAAATGTCCCTAAAACCTTTGTTTTTATCCGGGAATTTCAATGGGTTCTTAAATGCTAATTCCTAACTGTAAAGTCCCTGTAACCTTTGTTTCTTTCAGTGAATTTCTGAGGTTTTTAAAATGCTAAATCCTAACTAAAATATCCCTCTATCCTTTAGTTTATTTCAGTGAATTTCTATGTTTTTTTAAGGAGTAGTCAATGGCAAAAGTCTTTTATCACTCCAGGCACAGTAGTAAAGCTTTGGATTGGGAAAATACCATTGATGCCAACCTGGAATGAATAAAAGCAACCCCCAACACGCGTCTCGCTGTCATTTTAACTATTCAGAGAGGTTTCGCTTTGTCCAGATACAGGAGAGCATCCAGTATAAGTCAAAACAATATCCTTATAGGCTTAGAGTCAGTCAGTCAAAAAAGCTTTAATATCGGTTAAAAACCATAAAAGCAACAGTGCATAATTACATAAGCTACCAATTGATCACCAGTGAGCAGCAATACATAGTATACATAGATAAACAATAGGCTTAAAACAATAAATAGAGTTTAAAATAGTAAAAACAAATAAAAACAGCCCATGGTATTGAAATTCCCTAGTATATACAACGAGGTACTACACAGTTAATGACTTGGGGCAGCTTGGTGCTTGAGTTTTGCTCTTCTAGAGCACCACATAGAAAACAGGTATCTGGAAGTCGCAAACACAATTAACGGGGAGGATCGTATTTCAGCAATCTATATACATCCCTGTAATCCCTGAAGCCCCTGGACTTGCATAGCCGTAGGATCCATTTAGCTCTGGCCATGAAGTATGAGGGGCAGGAGAGCAGAACGTGCAGATCTGTCTCCTCGGCTTCATCACACCCCAGGCTTAGAGTGCTGCATACATTATGCAAAAAGGAAGCAGAGAATTCTGGATGGATCCCAAGTTTAGGTGGCGAGTGGCTCAGGTATAGAGCACCCTACAACACCAGTGACATGCCGAACCTGCCCACCTCAAATGTCTATTATTATAGCAAGGTTTTTGAGCATAGGATTAGCATAATGCCATCCATGCTGAGCTAGAAAGGGACAAAAGGGCATATTTGTGAAATAGTGGTACAGCGCATTAAGTCACCTTACTGCGCTGCACTGCGTCACTAGGAAAGGGCAGGAATGCACCGCATTTAAGGTATACGGCGCATTACTGATATTTCCACTTGCTTTGGTGCCCTTTTGGTAGCCTATCGCCAATGCAGGCATCCTTGCAGAAGGACTGTCTTTTGTGCAGGAAGGGACACCTTTCTGCACAAAAATAATTCTGAGAGGAATTTTCCTCTTTCTATGTGTGCAGTAGAAAGCAACATTAAAAGAGGAAGTAACAAGGAAAAATAAAGATATTTTTCCTGGTTACCTGTCTCCTGGGGAGGCGTATCTTTTTGGTGCATTCCCAGATTTACAAAGTAAATCTAGGAAAGCACCAAAAAGCCTTGGAGGTGCGTGGGAACACCCATGGAATGCTTACCCAGGGCATAGTAAAGCAATGCAATGATTTGAGCTGCGCTGCTTTATTCCAGATTTTTGGAACAACTCAAATGAATGCATAGCGGCTTTGCATGGATTAAAAAATCTGACTTAAGGTTTGTATTGCTCTTGCACCACAGTGCGTGGTACAAGAGCGACAGAAACAGGGTCATAAATAGGGACCAAAGTCTTTTGCCATTTCTGCAGCAATGTCTTTAAGCATAGAATTAGCACAGCACCATGCAAGCCAAGCTGTAAAATGTCAAAAGCCTTTTACCATTACAGGCACAGTATTACAGCTTCGGATTAGTGAAATACCATCCAAGCCAACCTGGAATGAATAAAAGCAACCAGGACATGTGCCACGCTGTCATTTTAGCTCTTCAAAGAGGTTTAACTTTGTCCACACACAAGGAAGTGTCCAGTATACGTGTCACCAGGATGTTCGGTGGGGGGGGGGCTAGGGGTAAAAACCCGGAAGGAGACAATGAGATACTTGACTCTATTTGAGAATCCCTTTTATTAGTGAGAGCTATGCAAGTCTTTCATATATTCCGAATTCTTTCGTTCATGGGTTTTTGGGCCTCAGCTTGGAGTCTCTTCTTCTCTCGTGGTCGGGGTTCCACCTGATTCAGCAGTAGAGATGATGTCCCTCGGAGGAGGAAAAGAAAGCCACAGGTTCCTCATACTAGGCATCCCCACGGATGTGGACCTGCCGTGCCATAAGCTCCTGTTGGCTAACCTTCAGTTGGTGGTAGCCAAGAGAGACATTGCAAAATTTTGGGGGGCTCCACGACCTCCCTCGTTCATGGAGTGGAGATCAAGTATGGATCTCTACATGGTGGCGGAGAAGGTGACATACAAGGCAAAAGGGTGCCCACGGAAATTTCGAAAAATGTGGATGCCATGGATAGAGTATTATGGTTTAGACCTCAACATGGAAGAGGAAGGGATCGACTTACCACAAAGCAGGTCAGAGGCCGGACCTTGATGTCTGTGATATTTAGCTCACGGTTGATAAATGTACCTGTGTTGGAAATGAACCCATTTTTATGCCTGTATCCAATGTTGACCCATGATCATGTGTTCTCTGTCTGTTAATTACTGCAACATCCTCTGCCCACCATTGCTACTTGCTGCCCACTATTCAGCCCACATTGTATATTAATGATCGTCTTACATATATGTTTCACTCGTTAAAAATCAATAAAAACATTTTACAAAAAAAAAACACTGTGAAACAACAAGGAGTCCTCAATCAGGATCAGGGACCTGATAGATGGCCACACTAGATCAATTTATACTGGAGTACAAAACATTTCCTGTAACATTCAGCAAAACAATCAAAAGTGAACTTGAAACAACATATTAAAATAAGTGACAAAACTGTAGGGTGAGGGCCCTAGGGTAAAATAACAATTATTATCAACCAAACAGAAAATAAATGGAGAACCATATGTTGGGAGAAATGTCAAGTCTGTCAACATGGGGACATGTAAAAGAGAACACAATGATGCAGTTAATGATCACTCAGGAAAATCAATTTGGCCTGATTCTTGAAGTAGGCAGTGGAAATATTGGCTCTAATCTCAGTAGGAAGAGCGTTCCAGATTTTAGGCGCAAGGCAGGAGAAAACACGTTTGTATGTACTTTTCTTTTTGAATTTGGGAGGTTTCAAGAATAGTGTGGACGTACTTCTTAAGTTACGACCCGAGCCTGGAAGAACAAGCTTGTTCGCCAGATAGGCAGGAGCATTGTAATGCAAGGCTTTATACGTGAGGAAAGCTATTTTAAAACAAATCCTTGCTTCAATAGACAGCCAGTTAAGCTGCAAAAGGTCAGGTGTAATATGATGGTGTTTTTTGGAGCCAGTGATGAGCCTGGCTCATGTGTTGAGAGTGGCTCTGAGAGGGACCAAACTCGCTTTAGGAAGCCCCACATGGGTCACCAGACCATATTCAAGACGTGAGATCACCAGGTATTGTACTGCAGGCTGTATGTCTTCGGTTGGAAGGAAAGGTTTGGTTATCTTGAGGGTGTTAAGATAAAAGTTGGCACTCCTAATAGTGGCACTGATGTGAGCTTGCATATTAAGGTATTTGTCCAAGGTAATGGGGTGCAGTTAGGGCTGTGAGTTGCTTGAGCCAGTCCAGGGTAGGTGCAGAGTGATTGTGAGGGTCAATCAACAGGAATTCAGTTTAGAGGGTATTCAATTAAAGATGGTTCTGTGCTAACCATTGTTGAGTTTCCGAAAGAGCCTAATTTAAAGTTTTAATGTCATCTAGAGAGGAGATCTTCAAGTAACGATGCCTGTCATCTGCATACATGTGGTAATGAATGTTAGATTGGTTCAGAATGACAGTGAGAGGTTTCATAAAAAGGTTGAAGAGCGTGGGCGAGAGTGCCGAACCTTACAGAACTCCAATCCTGACCTGGATACTAGAAGCAAGGGACAGGTTGAGTTTAATCCTTTGTGTGCGGTTATTTCGGAAAGAGGTAAACAACTTTAGGACCGGTCCCGCTAGACCCATCCTACGTTGAAAAAGATTAATCAAGGTTTCATGTTTGATGGTGTAAAATGCAGAAGACAGGTCCAGAAGGATTAGAAGACGAGGGACATTTTGATCAAAGGATTTGAGGGCGTCCTCCACAATGTGCGTTAGTGCAGTTTCAGTACTATGCCCTGCTCTGAAACCGGATTGATATAGGTCCAGTAGTTGAAATTTCTCTATATGATTGCAGAGCTGCTTGTGGACGCATTTTTCGAGCAGTTTGGCTAACGTCATGATGCTGATGATAGGTCTGAAGTTCTTAAGATCAGATAGATCCGGGTTGGGCGTCTTCAGGATGGGAGTGACTTGCCCAATTTTAAGGCAATCAGGAATGCTCCCCTGCAGGATAGATTCATGAATAATGCGCAACCAAAGAGGTAGAATGGGCAAGTTGAGGTCTTTAAAATTTTTTGCAGGCAATGGATCATTGAAGTGATTGGCCGGTTTTAGAGTTGCAAGCTCCTCTGGAGATGTGGTGAGGATTAGAGGCTGCACCATAGTTGCAGCTCCAGTTCAATTTTCCAAGTTCGTTCCCCTTATTTCTTTGATGCCAGGTAAGGGCTGCATGATCGTTGTATAGAATGAAAGGCTTCCCCTCCAAATAATAGTGGAGCTTCTCAATACTCCATTTCAGGGCTAGACATTTTTTTCAATGGTAGGATATACATACTCCCTCGGGAAGAGTTTTCTGCTTATATAGAGCACTGGCCTCTCCTGCCCTTCCTGGTCCAACTAGGAAAGGACGGCTCCAACCCCTACACCGGATGCATCTGTTTGAAGTATAAAGGGCTTACGAAAATCAGGTGAGATCAATACAGGGGCAGTGGTGAGAGCAGTTTTCAGTCTCTGTAAAGCCTTGACCTCAGATCAGAAGGACACTTAAAAAGAGAGGGAGAAACTGTTTTTTTGAGCAGGTCTGTGAGTGGGGCTGGGATGTCTGAAAATTGGGGTATAAACCGCTTATAGTACCCTACGAGACCCAGAAAGGCCCTCAAGTGTCTTTTTGTTTTGGGAAAAGGGGCATGTACTGCTTTGATCTTCTCCGTTTATGGTTCGATCATACCCTCCCCCAAAAGATAACTAATTTACTTGACTTTCTGATGGGCAAGTTTCTATTTCTTGGCGTTAATGTGTAGGTGTGCATTTGGGAGTTCAGATAGGACAGCCTGGATATGATTCAGGTGTCCCGACCATGTCTTGCTGATATTATGATGTCATCCAGATAGGCAGATGAATACCTTTGGTGACATACAAGGAGGGTGTCCATGAGCCTCTAGAAAGTGGCAGAGGCACCATGTAATCCTAAGGGTAAGACAGTGAAGTGATATAACCCATCTGGGGTGGAAAAGGCTGTTTTGGTCTGAGGGGTTTAAAGGGATTTGCCAATAGCCTTTTGTAAGATTGAGGGTACTGTTAAAACGTTTGATAAGCTTGTCCACCCTTGGTAGGGGATATACGTCTTGCGTATAGACCTGATTAATGGCTGGAAAGTCTATACAAAATGGATACTACAGTCTGGTTTGGGAACAAGTACGATAGGCGAGCACCAGTTGGTCTTAGATGGAACTATGATACCCATCGCTAACGTCTGTGCGATTTCCTTTTGTAAGGCCACTCTACGGGCTTCAGGGACCCAATAAGGACTTAAGGTATTTGTTTGATTAGGACTCCCTCTTTTGTGGGATCAGAGTTTAGGGATAAGTTCACTCAAATGTTGGTTGATATTAGTTTCATTGACAGTGTGAGGGGACTTTATATCTAGCAGAATTCTCTGGACAGCACTAGGAGGAGATCCTAGCCATTTTTTTGTAGGTTGATGTGATACATCTAGGCTTTCGTGGGGGAAAGGCACTACAGATAGGTGACCCTACCTATATTTTATATTATTTCATAGGGGCCTTGCCATTCCTTTTTTAGTTTGTGAGTAAAGTTGGGTAACCGACTAAGGGTCCAATCACCTACGTTTATTTCTCTCCAACGCTTGCCCTAATCATAAAAGTATTTGAGTTTTGTTTTGGCTTCTCTGAAGGTTGTCATGGGCAATGGTTCTCAGTTTGCCCAGATATACTTTTATCTGATTGGCAGAATCTAAGAGCGCTTTGGCTGCACCTTCTTTCTCCAGGTTTCTTTTGTAATTTCGAGAAGGGTGCGAGACCTTCGCCCAAAAAGAAGCTCGAAGGGGGAGACACCCAAGCAGACTTTGTATTATGAAGAGGGCCAGTGGTAGGAGCTGGTCCCATTTTTTCCTTCCCCGGACAGCAATTTCTTTAGAGTGAGCTTGGAGATGAATGGAGTCCCCTGAACTGTAAGAATCTCTTGGGGGAACCCCATCCAAGAGAAAATCTCTATTAGGTGCTGGGCAGTGATAGTCGTGGTGGCTGTCCTTAAAGGTATCGCTTCTGGGTATCGGGTAGCATAGTCCATGATAACCAGGACATGTTGGTAACCCTACGTGAGCTTAGGCAAAGGACCCGCGATGTCCATACCTATTCAACCAAAAGGGTTTTCCTATGATTGGTAAGGTTTGTAGGGGCACCTTAGGGGGTTTTTATTTTGGAAGATACTACACTCTTGACAATATTGTTTGATTTGAGCATATATACCCGGCCCAAAAAACTTTTCAGTATGGCTTGGCTGGTCTTTTCGAATCCACAGTGGCCGGCTAACAGGTGAGAATGAGCAAGTCAAAGAGAACTAGTAGTTGAGAGTCCTCGCCCTCTTTTGCACTTAAGGTTGTTTTGTGTGTCTTTGGTACTTTGCCATGCATTATGGAGGGACCGATCATTCAGTTGAGCAACTCTAAAATTATTATCCATAGCTCATGGCTCTGGTGTGAGAAGAGCATTATGTGTGGATGTTTTCTCGGTTTCTTTCGGCATTCTGTTTATAGGCCATAAGGTTCCCAAGCAATAGATCATAGAAATAAGGATTGTCTAAACCCAAACTAAGCTGCGTAGGAAGGGAAGGAAGGACTCCAACCTCAACTACACTTTCCTGTCCCTCCCCGTTAAGAAGCGTTAATCGGGCCACAAGATAGTCTTTCGTGTCTCCATGTACACACCTGATCCCTTCTTTTCTATTGGGAACAACCTGGGTGGGGAGGACTAACTTACTTCTTATTACAGACTGTCCACATCCCGAATCCAGTAGGGTGGTCACTGCTTGATTATTTAGTTTCAAACGTACGTAATAGACAGGGCCCATCTCTTGGGCATATAGGAACGACTGGGGCAGGTAGCTGCGGTCCATGGGCTCTTCTTCAGTCCTTTCTTTTTTATTCTACAGACTTTGGCAATGGGACCTCATTCCCCGCAGTCAAAACCCTTGGGTCCTGAGGTAGAAGGTGGTTCTGGACTCCCAGATTTGATTCGTAGAGGCTCATAAGCGGGTTTGCTAGGTTTCCTTTCCTGTTTCTGGGAGTTAGATGGAGTAAACTTCTGATTTCTTTCTGGCTCTACTACAAAACTATGGGTCTGAGCCCGAGAATAGGTTGTAGCCATTTCAACTGTGTGGTCCAAGGTTAACCCTGCATGCTGTCTGAGCCATTTCTGGGTTCCAAAGGGGAAAGTATCCAGATATTGTTCAAGATATATTTTGTCCATTATCTCCTCTTTGGTAGATTCCAAAGGCTTAAGCCATCGATCCGCTGCATCTTTCAGCTTATAGAACAGGGTCTTTGGGGTGTCTCCTGGGGTGCCCCCTTTCTTTCTGAATTTTAATTGATGGGTTTCGTTGTCCACCCCCAGTCGATCCATGGTGTATTGTTTCTTTGATACGCTGCTTGGGCTTCCCTTATTAATAAAGGAGCTAGATAAAAAGGCCGTCGCTCGGGTGGCCAAGCACTGGCCCTGGCGGCCCTTTCAAAGTTGAGAAAAAAATCTAAAGGGCCCTCTCCTGAAACATATTTTTGCAGAGGTATCATAACCCCAGGTTTAACATGCCCCGACCTTGTCCCAATCCGGAAACCAATTGAGTTTGTCCTTCTGCTAGTTTTGTTACATTATCACTTTGAGACCCGATAGCGGAGGAGAATACCGCTATTTCTATCTCTGCTTACTTTATTTGTCTTTCCAGGGCCCTTTCCAGTTTAGTCTGGCCCTCTTTTAACTGATGTACTATGTGTTCAATCTTTTAGCAGATGGGAAATGCCCACATTCTCCACCACTTGTCACCAGGATGTGGGGATGTGGGGTAAGACCCCAGAAGGAGAAAACGTGATACTTGACTCTATTTGAGAATCCCTTTAATCAGTGAGAGCTATGCAAGTCTTTCATATGTCCTGAATCCTTTCTTTAATGGGTTGTTGGGCCTCGGCTTGGAGGCTCTTCTTTTTATATCGATGTCAGGGTTCCACCCGGTTCAGCGGTAGAGATTCTGCCCCTTAGAGGAAAAAAAGAGAGCTACAGGTGACTGTCAGGAAGTCGGTAACAGGCAGTAGGGTAGGGTAGCGGTGAGGGAGATATCACCCGAAAAGAAAAGAAACCTGGACTGCAAAGAATGTGCCGGGCACCACCACCAAGTGAAGTCCAGTTAAGTCACCGGCTTTGTTTTTAGCTTTTAAAGTTATGTCCTCCCCTTACTTCTTTTGCTCCCCGTGATCCCTCACATTCGGAGTCGTGCCTAGGACAGCCACGCTCCTCCGGGAGCATGACGGGGCGAATCCTGGGACCAGTGGCCTCCTGGCATCTCCTCTCTCTCTCTGGGATGGCTTCTCGGCTTTCCGCTGGAACAGGCATCCCGGCTGTACTCCACGCTCTGTTGTTCACCGGCGTCTCTCCGCTCTGTTCGGGTCTCTCTCCGCCTTCAGTGTTGCTTGCTGCTTCCTTTTCCGGATTTGGCAGCACTATTCCGCATCCCCATTGGCCAGGGGTTGTGTCTGTCATAAGGGTTTGTGGAACCCCTTCTCTGTAGTTGTTGGACTCCATAGATTTATAGAGACAGGCAGGTGAGGAAGCCTGTGCAGGAAGGAATAGAACTTCATTCGCCACAAACGTCGGGGAGTACAGTACAACTTCCCCTATGTCAACCTCGACCCCTTGACAATAAATACAAAAATACCTTTAGAGGCTTGAAGTGTTGCATATCTTATGCAAAAAAGATGCAGAGAACTCTGGGCAGTTCTAAAGTTTAGGTGGAGAGCAGCTCCTGTATAGAGCACCCTACACCACCAGTGACATGCTGAAGCTGCTCACCTAAAAATGGCTGTTATTCTAGCAAAGTTTGTAAGCGTAAGATTAAAATAGTGCCATCCACACTGAGCTAGCAAAGGAGAAAGTCTTTTGTTATTTTGACAGAAAAATCTTTAGGTTTAGGATTAGCACAGCGCCATCCACACCAGTATAAATGGAAACAATACCCTTCCAGGCTTGGGACTGCTCTCCACCTACACTTGGGAAATATTCAGTGTTCACTGCTTCTTTTTTGCATAATTTATGCGGCACTCTAAATATGAAGGGGTTTTGTACTGTTATAACGTCTTGCATTTGAGTTCAGACTTCGCAATGCATGCTTCCAGAGCCAGCAGCTAAGAGGAAAGGTAGAGCAGATCATGAAGCATAATTAAAGTAGCTGTTATGGGAATGAAAAATGAAATGGTGCTTTTCTTTCTTAAGGTCTGTTTTCCTAGTTATACGGTGACAATCAGAAAGGAGCTATGTATGTCAAAATGTTGAGTTTTTGCACTCTTTCAGTAATTATAGAAGCATTAGAATCTTTCTACATGTTTCTACCCAACCCAAGCTACTGCACTTTTTAATGTTTTTTTACACACAGGTAAGCTGCTCAGCTGTGGTCTGGAATTACTACTCTTGCTAAATTTGACATTTCTGACTTTTGTTGGTAATTTAACAAAATTGCTCCAGTAAGTGCTGGAGAGAGGAGCAAATAAGGATTTAGAATTCATTGAGATCATCTGTTATTTCTCCTTTGCCCTGTTATTTGTCTCTATATAAAGAATATTGTGATGCTCTGTCTGTTATTTCTGTCCCAAGGGTTTGATTGTGGAGAAGGAAGGGTTGTCTTTACTACTGAGAAACATCCAAGTATTGTGAGAATGCCAGATTGTCAAGATGGCCAACCTAGTACAAGTGCAATCGTTTTCATATTTTTGTAAACCAATGAATGGACCAGTTACCTCTCTTGTCAAACATACCTAAGTCTCCCAGTTTTCTGTTTTTACAGTTTTTTACAGATAAATACAGACATAAAACAATGTGTTTTCTATCTGCATTTATTTTTAAAAGTGGATAAATACAGAAAATTGGGCCTCTTTTAAGGGACTCTGCTGTCTTTCATGAATTATAGTTCAACAGCTGAGCAGATGGACAGCAAGGGAAATTAAAGAAACACAATGTAATTTCATTAAATGATACATTTGTGGTATAATGCTAATGTTTACCAGTGGATGTTTTGTTATATAATATTTGGCAGCTGAAATAGCTAAAACAGACAGATATCAAAGAATGAGTGTGCGTCAATCAGTTAAATAAATATGGAAATGTACAGTTTTACAACTTAATTAAGCGCAAAACACACAACAAATATGGATAAATACAGGTAAAGTGGGCAAAAAATAAATATGGATAAATACAGACGGAAATGCTAAAAAAATAAATACCATAAAACTGGGAGCCCTTAAACATACCATATGTGGGCATTCCACCCTGAGAAGAAGATGGAGGCCGACTGATCTCTTCCCCTGACATTGATCCAGGTGATTCCAGGCTGACACACAAAGCACCAAAATAGAACTGCGCTAAAGGATTGCCACATGGGTTGCAAATGTGGTGTCTGCGAGAGGAGTCATGGCCCTGCTTGACTGGGCACCTACAAAGACACAGTGCCAGAAACCATAAGCTGTAATTCTCAGTGTCATATGGAAAAGGTCCTTCTCCCTGCAGATACAATCTCTTTAAATAATTGCACTGTGTGAGTATGGCTTTTCCATGGGGTAGAAGATATTCAACAAAAATTCCTATGCCGCATGATACTGGATACAAGTTATTACCCAGTCCCTCCCTGGTATGATGAGTAACTTAGTGCACAAAAGTTCCCTTGCTTCCTGTTTAAGAACATGGGAGGCCGCCCCATCTGAAAAGGCAGACGTTAAATTAAGTGCCTCAATTGTACGATTGTATGTGCTGCCCGTGGCTAGTGGGCTGGCAGTTTGGCTCAAGATAAGAGGGTGCACTAACACCTGCATCCTTAGGGCTAGCAAAAGTACCAGTGCAAGATCACCATCTGCACTGTAGCCAAGAGCTTCATAAGCAAGTCCTCAGCCTCTCAATACTATTCTTTGTGTTGAACCACCACAATATTCTCCATGGTGAGAGATAAAGCAGGTGCAATACCCAAATCAAGGAAGGTGGAGAAATACACCAATGTACTACAGATTTGACCAGGGTCACGGGGGACTCACTTCGTAATCCACTTAATTTATATTCACAAGGAGACACCTGTGCCTCCACTAGGCTGATTTTGAAGGTCATACAAGTCTCGCAACATGCACTGGAAGTAAAAATTGGTGAAGTGTGTATGGACTTAAATCCTTAAACTGGAAGATATTGTGGCATGGTATAAAGACTTGAAATTATATTAAAACAAACTGGCAGTATGGTCTGAGGATGTCAAGCGATGCTCCCGCAGCAATGATCTTAGGGGCATATCATCAAGGCCAACATCGCCGCTTTTATGGCCGTTTTCGGCTGAAAAGCCACGACTGAATTACCTCAGTATTAGCAAGGACACGCTAATAGGCATCAGCGCGTTTCCTTGTGTCAGCCGCCGTTTCACTAACGCCTCGCATCGCATTGCATCTCTAATGAGATGCAAAGAAGGCGTTCTCTCAGGAAACAACAGTGAAAAAGTTGCTAACCGCACATCGCGGTATTTACAAGCCGGACCCCGACACCCATAGCGATATAAAAAGCTGCGCTAACCGCGGTTATCGCCGTAAGCTAACGTCTGCTAAATTTCAGACTTAGCTATATGTAAAAGGCAGGTGGATTGTCAGGCTACGACCACCATGGTGTATCAACAATTAATTCCCTATCGCTGCAGTGTCATACCTGGATTTCCAGTGATAATCCCGCATTTCGCTGCTATCGCTGCATTATTTTTCGCTTTGGAGATAAGCGTTGATAATAAAGCAATATCTCGGCGATGAAATGCAGCGATAGCCGGCAATATTTAAAACAGCGCTTTCCGATCATTATCGCAGCTCCTTGTTAATATGCCCTTTAGGTTTGTGGATTTCTCAGACAGAAGCAGAGGCCATCCTTCCGTAGGTGTTTGTGGAATTGTGGCACAAAACTATTCTTCACCAAGATGGAATCTCACTCTGCTTACATATAGAATGGGTCCAATTTTCACTTAATCTGAAACCACCACCAGGTGCTCCTGCCAGACCCCTGATTGCCAGGTAGCTGACCTCCAGAGACCAGGACCTTTTTACAAGGAATGACTAGGGAGAAAGGGGAAGGACACTATGAAGCACTTGTAATCCTGCTATTCACAGATTATACCACACTTGTGCAGAAACAAAAGCAATCCTTTGATCACGTCAAACAAAAGGTATGCACAATGGCCTCAAGTATGTGTAGAAGTATCCAGATAACATGATCTTCTAAAACAAGACATATTTCTTCGAATAGGTGTTACAGGGTTTGACGCAGATGGAAGAACACCCACAAGCAGTCAAATAGCATTTGTAAAGTGCAACACTGTGTCCCCTAAGGGTATCTGGGCAGTTACTGCACAGCGACTCAGATGGGAACTGGAAACCCCCTAACCCAAAGAAGCAAGAGACCAAAAAAGTGAAGATTTAGATGCAAATGACATACCGTATACCGCAAGTCATTTGATGATGCTGCTGCTTCTATGACAAGCAACAAGGATTTCTTGAGCAGAGAACCCACAGACTCAGAGAAAGAGGCAGTGAATCATGGTGGCACCACCGACAACCAGTGGCATAGCAAGGGGTGGGGGGCTAGGGGCGGTTGGTCCTCATGGGGTGGCAACCTGGTTCGCCAGAATCCCCCTGCTCTCTTACAGCTGCAGTAGGGCAGCAAACACTGGGACTGCCAAAGGCAGCAAAAGACCTAGCTAGGCCACTGCCGCCAACAATGTCTCACACCAGCCAGGCCTCCCTAGGGAACAAAGATTAGATAAGTGTGTTCTCCTCATCATTTGTGGTCTACTTTATCTAGATCAAGGTACCAGGCTGAGGGGATGGGGAGCATTCACCCTAAGGTGTGTTTGAGTGAAGTGGATTTCAACAGGGTTCAAGGGCAAGCACACACTTATTCATCACTGCAACTTCATCTTTTCTGATAAATCGATGCTTTGACCATGAAGCAAATTGTTAAAGGCATGTATTTCCATTCCATTGAGTTGAATAGTCTGACTGGATTAGAAATTCCTCTTTGGGTTACTTGTTTATTCTGGTAACATTACTTTTCACCATGGAAAGTTGCAGGCTAATTGAATACCACAGGCATAGGGGACAAGGGGTATTTTCAATAGATGCTTAAAGTCTCAGAAGTGTATGAATGGGCTATTAGTTGTTAGTACTAACATTTATCTCACACGTTAGGAGTGCGTAGCAACAAATAACCGAATATGTTCTCCAATTACATACAGTGCAGCATGCCTTAAAACATTTGATCCAATGGCAACAGACAAAAGGAGGGTGGCTCTTCCATAAGAAAAGACCTACAGACAGGCAGAGAGGGATAGGTCACAAACGCATATCCATATGGGACCACATTGAGCTGCAGTTTGGACGCGGTGCCCTGCCTTGAACAAAGATGCATCTACCAAGACATCAGCAGGGTTGGAATTTTAGATTTAGCTAGTGATTCGGCATACTCATAGGTACAGCAAATTTTAGCTTTCTTTAAACATCATTGTAACTCAGTCACATATTCCGCTTTGGTGTAGGGTAGGAATTATTACTTTCCAGTCCTGAAGAAACGCCACAGATCCCTTCTGGACCATATAGGTGTGAAACGTGTTGACCTCATTAGATACATTGAGAGACTCATGGTTCATAATATTCCACTAACAGCACTCACATCTCTGTTTTCAGCCCTGCCAACAGTACCACTTTATAAAAATCAAACGTAATCCTTGGGTAGTTTTCAGACTCATTTCACTTTACACACCACCCTACCTTCACATTCCCTCACTCCTCATAATGGAAAAATGAGATCTCCAATAAAGAGCCCTTTTGCGGGGACCGTGGGGCATTGCAGTTCCTGCCCCATGAGGAGCAAAGCCCGCAAGCGTTTGGGTGTGTGAGGGCTCGATCTTCTGAAAAGGAAGATTCCTTTGACCTTATAATATTCCAACCACCCCTCTTGTACTCTTTTTTTAGGAACAGCCACCCTGCTTTTTTATGTAAACTTCTAGATCTAAGCACGGATGTTGGACCTTCTTCATTAGATCTTGGTCCCCTCTTTTTTTTTTTAACAATTTTTATTATTTTCATTGTGATAAGACTGTACACGTTGACAATCAGTACGACAATAGTTCTGCAATGTTCTAGATATACAGTTATACATAATCGGAGTTAACAGAGACAGTACCACGTTAGGCAGTTCATCATGCAGTCTGTTATGGTTAGCAGTTCAAATGTCACAGTCCCATTCCCCCTCTTCTTCCTCGCCTGAGCTGGTGTCATCTTCTTCTGGTAGCGGATCGCACAGTTCCCCCCTATATGTGTTCCAATTAATCCAGACTCTGTTCCACTTATGAGGGCAAGCCCTAGATACATACACCGCTCTTTCAGTAAACATCAGTAAGTCCATGTTCCTGCTCCATTGTGCCAGCGTGGGTAGTTCAGCTGCGGCCCATTTCTGCGCAATATCTCGCTTCGCCACCATAAGGTCCAACGTGCCCCATATTAACCCATACCTGGATAAGTCATTTGGAGCCCAAATATTCAAAATACATTTACGTGGTTCTGGAGTTAGTGACACCTTTAGTGTTTGTGAAATCGTGTGCAGTATTTGACGCCAGTAGGCTGCTATGTATGGACAGTCTCAGACGGTACGGAACAAGGTAACCCCTGCACCACAGTTCCGAAGACAATAGGGATGCGGTGCCCTCTGGAGTTTGTGTAATGTGGTTCCAGTATAATACAAGCGATGTAGGATTTTTAATTGTACTAGTCTGAATCTTGCCGAGACGCCCACCTCCATTGGGGACACCAATGCTTCGTTCCACTCCGTATCATCCATATCGCCCAGTTCTTCCACCCATCTCTCGCGCAGTTTCAGTGTGGGGTCTGCGAGGTTATTCAATAGTTTTTTATAAGTAAGGGAAGTTGCACTATGCTGCATGTAGTCAGTGAGTAGTCTATCCTCCATTGGGGAGAATTCTGGGACGCCAGTCTCCGCTGGTATTGCTTGCAGTAGTGCGTGTCTGATCTGTACATATCTGTAGGTTTCAGTTGGACCCAGATCATACTGGTGCTGGAGTTGGGTGAATGGGATTACTGTCCCTCTGTCCCACAAGTCTCCCACAGTCGATATCCCTATGTTGTTCCATTGTGTAAACCCTTTACTCCTTCTTAGTTGCCCCAATGCTTTGGTGTCGCAGAGTGGGGTGAGTTTAGTGATTGTGTCCTTCGAGCCCAACTTAGCCTGTGCTCTGTGCCATATCGTGATTGTGTGTTTCGTTGGATTTAGCAACCTTGCCACCTGATTTTTATTATAGAGCGCCAATAGCATGCTATCCGCGCCCAATTGAACCCAGCCAGCCCTGTAGGCTGGATCGTCCCTGGGTGCATGAACCCATTGGTTAATTATTTTGAGTTGGGCTGCCCAGTAATATAATTGCAGGTTTGGCAGTGCAATCCCTCCCTCATACCAACTTCTATTCAGTTTGACGTGCAGGTCGGTTATTCCATAGCAGGTTGGAGACCAACGTTGTCACCTGCTGAAAGTAACGCGGTGTGACTGGGTAAGGTGATTTTTCGAGGGGGGTATAGGAATCTTGGGAGGGCCATCATTATGTAGAGTGATGCCCTACCAAGAAGCGTAAGTGGCAACAGTGCCCAGTGCTTCACATCGTTCGTAGTCGGTCTAGGGGTGGTTTCAGGTTCTTGTCATAGAATTCCATCTGGCTATCTGTGATATATATACCAAGGTATTTGAAGGAGGTTGTGGCTCTCGCAAGCGGGCATTCCCTGTCGAGTGCGGGCGCCGGCCCCTTCAGAACATACGGGACTGACTTCGACCGACCAGTTCAGTGTGTATCCTGACGCCGCCCTATATTCATCGCACAGTGCTAGTAATGGCGGTACACTTCTTTCTGGGTCTGTCAGATACACCAACATATCGTTGGCGTACAATGATGACACGCAATCTTCCCACCTCTCTTTCCAGCTAATGCCTTTCAACAACGTTGTATTTATAATCAATGCCGCCAGTGGTTCTAATACTAGGGCAAACAGCAGGGGCAAAAGGGGGCATCCCTGCCGGGTCCTTCTCGCCAGTTGGATTGTGCATGAAATGTGACCGTTGGCCACTACATGAGCAATTGGATTGGCGTATAGAAGGCGTATCCAGGCTGTGAATTTGGGGCCAAATCCCATGCGGGTCAGAACGCGAATAAGTGCCCCCATTCTTGCATCTAATGAGAGGATGACGGCTCGGTCCAGTAATAACGGAGGCCGTGCCAGCACCCCGTGTAATCGTCTGAGATTGTGAGTGGTGCTCCTGTGTGGCATAAACCCTGACTGGTCGGGGTGGATCAACAGTGGGAGATGGGTCATTAGTCTAGTGGCCAACAGTTTTGCGAGAATCTTCGCCTCTGCATTGATAAGAGAGATAGGGCAGTATGACGTGCAGTTTGTCGGTGGTTTACCAGGCTTTGGTATTGCCACTATCGGGGCCATTCGTTGATCTCGTGGGAGTTCTGCCCTCGTGAGACTTTCCGTGTACATAGCCAGCAGCAGTGGGCTGAGTGTATCTGACAGGAGTTTATACCAATCTATGGGGATCCCACTGGGTCCCATGGCTTCTACGGATTGTATTGCACGTATAGCTAGCTGTATTTCGTCTATAGTGAGGTCAGCTTCCAAATCCTGGACCGCCTCCTGAGGAAGCGTACTGGTCACAATGTGGTTAAGGGAGTATAGGGCTGCGTTTTCCGTGACCACACAGTCAGGGGTATACACCCTTTCAAAGTTGTCCGCCAGTATGTCCACAATCTCCTCAGGGTGCGCCCGCGGTTGTCCCTCTGTGGTGTGTAGTTGTTGTATGGCTCTATTGCTCCCCCACATCGTAGACCCTGTGAGTCGTTGCCGAGATATTATCAAGGACTTGTAGGTGGAAGTGGTCTCTATACCACTGCTGGTGTAATTGCAGAGCGTGAGCTAAGTCTGCCGGGGGGTCTGCCATGTGGGTTACATTCACTTTGTGCAGTGCCAGCTCCAGCTCCAAGAGTTCTTTCCATTGTTCCCTTTTGTGTCCCGTAATGGAAGCTATTGCTTGTCCACGAAGGACTGTTTTGTACGCTTCCCAAAGAATCGAGGGAGAGGCCACTGATGTTACATTTTCGGCAAAGTAAAGTTTGATCGCTTTCTAAAGGTCTTTCTTGATTTTTGGGATTTTCAGGAAATTGGGGTAGATGGGGTATATTCTCCTCCTAGTCTTCTCCTGGCTGGATAGAGTCAGCACTATTGGCGAGTGATCTGATATGCCCCTAGGGAGTATTTCATAGTATCAACCGCGTGCATCCCATTTCCCAGCAACAGAAAGAAATCTATACGGGACAGACTGTTGTGCACTGTCGAGTGATAGGTGTATTGTGCCGCAGTGGGGTGTTTGTGTCGCCAAATGTCTGTTAAGCCCAATGCTGTCAAGAAACCCTGGAAGCCTGTGGGACTAGATGTACGAGCCCGCGCCGGGAACTTATCTACCATCTGGTCTGCCACTGAGTTGAAATC
The DNA here is from genome assembly GCF_964263255.1 of Lissotriton vulgaris. NCBI lineage: Eukaryota > Metazoa > Chordata > Amphibia > Caudata > Salamandridae > Lissotriton > Lissotriton vulgaris. Next base: position 907,475,275 of record NC_141699.1, read on the forward strand.
TCCCCCAAAAATAATGTCTCCCTCCGGAAGATCCACCAAGAATTCTCCCAATGCTGGTAGGGCTGCTGTTTGAAGTGCCGGTGGTATATAAACTGATACTGCGAAGCGTCCCTGGTCATCTATTTTGTGTTGCAAGAGAATGAATGGGGAGGTTTTCTTCAGCAGAATACCCGTCCCTCTGGAGCCAGATGTGAATTCAGAGTGTGCTACCATTTTGTAGCCCCGTCGGTCTAGTGCCTGACATGCCCTCCCCGTGAGATGTGTTTCCTGCAGTAGGACTAGTACTGGGCCTTGTCGTTTGATAGCTTGCATTACCAGCCCCCTCTTGATTTTGTCTCCCAGCCCTCGGACATTCCATGTCAACATTCTTAGGGGCGGAACCGAGGTCGTCCGCGTCAAGCCATCATGGGCTGTAGATTGTGAGGTTTGTGACATAGTTGAGTGGTTTGGGTGTGACTAGTCCAGTCTCCCCTGATAGTAGAATACCTCTGTTGCCTCGTCGTGTGGCGTGTAGTACTATCTCGTTGTATCGTGTCATAGTGTGTGAAATATGAACAATAACAATTAAACTTGCCACCTCAACCCCCCTGACTGCCTCCCTGCTCCACAGACTTGCAACCGCCCGCCTCCCCAAATTAGCAGAGTGCTTATCCCTATCCCCAACCATTGTACTTACTTGTGGGGGTATGGAGAGTCATGATGGCAGTTGCCCCATCTGTCCTCTTTAGCCTCACCCGGTCAGAGTCCAAGGGCAACACGCCCTTCACAGCAGATGACATCCATTGTAGCCCCTTGAGTTAGTCTATTATGAGTCCGACTGGTGTTCGCCGTGTTCAGAACCCATTGCCGACGGGTCTTCCAAGCTGTCGCGTCACGACGTCTGTGTTTCTGTTAGAGGCTCGTGTCGCTGGCCTCTCTGGGCCTTGTTGTTGCGGCGAGGCGCTCCCACCTGTCACCAGCCCTCCAGCCATTCCTGTGCGGCCTCAGATGTGTCGAAGAACCATGTCTTGTTGTTGTCAACTATTCTTAGCCTTGCCGGGAACCGCATCGAGTAAGGTAGTTATTTCGTTCTTAGTGCTTTCTTGACTTCCTTGAAAGTTTTCCTGCGATGGGCCACCTCCGCCGTGTAGTCCGGGAAAAAGGCAATTGTTGAGTTTTGAATCTTGATCGGTGGTGAAATCCTTGCCGCCTGGAGTATTGCATCCCTATCCCTGAAATTGAACAGTCTGGCTAGCACTTGTCTTGGTGCCGCCCCTGGCTTAGGCACTCGCCGGGCACTCTATGCGCTCTTTATACAGAGAAAAAATGTGATAGTCCTTTGGGTTGCAACTTGGTTTTGATCAGTTCCTCGACATACAGGTCCATTGCTCGTTTGCCTTCTGACTCCGGCATTCCCAAAATTCGTACGTTGTTTGGTCTTGAGCGCTCCTCCTGATCATCCAGCTTGTCTAGCAGTTGTTTATTGACTGATTGCATTCGCTCCATCGCTAGTTGCAACTCCGAGGTATCCTGAATCAGAGACTTCGTCACCGCTTCCACTTGCGCCACCCATTACGTCATTTTGTGAAAGTCCGACCGCAGTAGGCTCACGTCGGTGGATATTGATCCTACCGTTGTCTGTACGCTGGACAAGGTCTTCATTATATCTTCCAATGTCACCTTCTTGGCCCCTTCTCCTTCCAGGCCCTTTCCTGTGGAATTGCGTCCTTCTGGCTGTGGTGGGTTGCCTTTATCATAGGCATATTTGTCCAGTCTGGCTTGTGCCATGGTATTTCTGGGCCCTCTGCCTGACATTATAGGCGGTATGGCGAATCCTCAAGTTGTGGGTGGCTCCTTACCAAAATATGTACTTATGTTGTCACTCCGTGTCACAGCTGCTATGATTAGAAATTTGCAGGTATGGACTTGAATGTGGCGTCAAGACTTCCGTGTATAGTATAATGTCACTGCAGTCTTTGCGCTGAGAAGATGTGGTAGGTTCGCCTTCGCTAGAGGTTGTAGGTATGGCTTTACTGTCGGGAGTTGCTCCCCTCGCAACCCCCGTCACTGGAATTGCGAAGCCCACCGCACCGGAGGCAGTTGGCGCATCACTATGAGTCCAGGGCTTCGCGTAGTGATTCTTCGTCACCGACTATGACCTTTGTACAGTCCCTCTTTGCGTTCTGTTCCTTATGCCCTCATGCAGTGCTTACCCCTCTGTTCCCCCACTGGCTTCTGCTGCCTGTTGCCTGAATCGGTGTTCCACTCGTGTATCCTGTGTGTTCCCCACAGCTGGGCAGTACAGTGTGGGTATGGGCTGTGCAGGACCGTCTAGTGACCGGGTATTTTCGCAACAGGATACTCACTCCTTCCAGATCTCATACGTGCTCGCAGGTAATGGGCTCGTCGCGTCTGTCTCCCGGCAATGCTCAGCGGGGGGGAGGGCGGGAAGGCGAATGCCGTGCAGGAGAGGATCTGCGTCAGACCACTTCCAGCAACCAAGGCCGCGCGTCCAGCCGGAGTGGCAGGTCTCAATCTGTGCCTCTGTCCCGTTTTTGTAGGAAAGTGAGCGGCCGGCGGGTGTGGTAGACTCCCCTGGTCGGGCGGGGGTGCACAACCCACATTTACTGCTCCTTCGTTCCGGATTGTGTCTCTCAGTCGCTCCTCTTCTCCACCGGAGTCAGGCTAAGTTCCGGTCGCCGTTGCTGCTGTGCCCTCATTTCCTCCCGGGCATGCGATCACTCAAGACCGGTGCTGCTGAACTGTGGTTAGGTCTCACCGGACTCTGCACGGCCTCTGGTATTCTGGGTGTCGGAAATTCACTGGGATTGCACCGGACGGTGCCGCTCAGACTCCAACCCTGGGATCAGCCTTCAAAGGCTGCTTTGTGGCGGATTTGAGATACGGATTTATGGATGGGGCCGCTTCGACCACAGAGCTCCTTTGTTACACAGCCACCATGCTTGGCTGCTAGCCACGCCCCCAGGTCCCCTCTTCTTTTGAGTGATTGCACAATGGCAACAGACACAACATTGACCTCACAATAAGCCATAAGCATCACCTGAAATGTGAATAGGATACTACATAAGATCAAGAGGGTACCATTCCTCAAATTAATAAAGCAACAGAAGGTAGATGTGATGCTTCTGCAGGATACCCACTTGTTGGGTAACACCTACTCCTTCTTGGCCAGGGAGAGGTTTTCTGTTGCAGCCCACATGGAATTTGGTAGGAGGTCCCAGGGGTGGCGATTCTCCTGTGAAATAGAAACCTGCTTTGCGATACATCAGACATGGCAAAACTGTTATAGATGCTTTGTCTCAATCAGAGGCATACCCCAGGTGGCCACCAGCCTCAATGGTGAGTCTATATGTCCTTCCACAATGTATTCCTTCTATCCTTTGAAGCATGCAACCCATTTTTTACACAACTCGCAGCCAATATCTTAATCATAGGGGAGACCTAAATGGAGTGACAAACTGGAAAATGATAGGACAAGGCAGTTACGATATCTCTAAAAGGGACTATGTATTTCAATGACTTACTCTTAGGCATAGAGTTAAGGGACATATGGTGCCATTTCCACCCTGATCACAAAGAGTTCCCCTTTTACTCCGGGGCACACACAGGACATTTTCCAAGCTAGACTATATACCTATGTCAGTTACTGAGTGTTATGTTGTTAAAAATATGCACTGGCTGGTGGTCTCTTTGATCATGTCCTAGTAGAAATGTAGATGCAGTGGGAAGTGGGAAATGGAAAATGGAGCATTAAGGGGAGGTATGGCGGTTGAGAGGATGGCACCAGATTGATCCAGAACCAGCTGCGGCTCGTTGATAAGAATGCCAGGGCTATGCCCCCTTTCATTTTGCATCCAGACAGCTTTGTTTTCTTTTATTCAATTGGAATATTTTGATTTGAGATTCAACATCTTCTACAGGCTCATTCCCAAAGCAGAATGACTGGACTAAAAACTTACCATCATGCCCATGTGATTGTAATTCTCCGCAATCCTCAATCCTTGTTTTATTGTTCTGCAAGTTCTATGAGGCTCCACGTAGACGCTGGATCGTTCCAATACTGAGGCAAATGGGTCTTCGAACTTGCCGTCCAGCTTTCCTAGTACTACAGATGCTAGAAAATGAAGTATATGCAAAATCCATTGTCTGTTTTTTAAAATTTTGTGTAAACCATCGCCCAAATCTTAACTAATTATTTATTGCTTTATTTCTTAAGTCATAATCATGTATTTTCTTTTTAAAATTTTGAAAATGTAAATGTTGTACTTTTATGGTTTTCTCCAAAAAATGAAAATCTAATAAAAATTTTGACTGACTGATTTATTTATATTAAAAATGTAGAATGTCGCTAGGCAGGTAGTGCAGAAACACACATCGCAATTTACTTTCCTGTCTTCCTACATGCTGTAGTGCATGTAAAAAGATTTGGCAGGTTAATTAACATATAACTGCCAGATGATCTCAAAGCCCCGAGGCCTGTGAGGTAATCAGCCCGGCAAAGTCATAGTGTGCAGCTCTATGGACCTCCTTCTCCTAACAAAGAAGTAAACTTAGCCCCGGGTGCTCCAGTCTGCATCCCTGTACTCAGGTACTTTTCCCAACGGGTCACCTCACTCAATCAAACCCTTTCACAGATCGTCACAAGGTGGGGTGTGATGAAAAACCTCACTGACTTCTCCCACCATGACGAGCTGTGAAGTAGTCGGCCAGAGACTGCAGCATGCTAGTCATTGTGTATTGAAGCCTGTGCAGCAGTTGAACTCCGCAAGGTTTTAATACATGCACGGTTACTCTCCTGTAATCTTCATTACTCCGAGTCGTGGTCTTCCTGTTCCATTCCTTATGCATGAGCAGTTTGCCTGCTCCACAGAAACGATTACCTAGTTGACGTCAAAAGACTTCTCCCAATATGGTGCTGCCTACTCAGCATGCATGAAGGGGAAGCACATCACTAGGACATCCTGAGAATACTAAAGAAACTCATAAGAAAGAAAAACAAAAAACAATCACCGTAAAAAAAACAGGGTGGGATGGATGGGCTCCGGAATGGAATGGAAAGAGCAGGACTTGAAGTAATGAAGATTACTGGTGAGTAACCAGGCATTACCTCCTCGTCCGTCTTCCCGCCCCATTCCTTACGCATAAGCCCAAACCCAAGTGCATGGTGATTGATCCACACAGAAACCAAGGATGATGTAACATACATCAGAGGCAATGCAAAAAATAGCACGAACCCCAGATCTTGTACAGCCGACAAAATATGAGCACCAAACCTTCAGGACACAGCTATCCCCAACCAAAGACAGTAGTGGGAAACAAACGTGTGGGGATAAGCCCATTGAGGAACCATACAAATGGCACACAGTGACCCTGAAACAATGCCAAGGATGAGGAAGTCAACACCCATTGAGTCACAAGGGATAGAGAAGGCACAAGACCCCACCCAAAGAGACCACAGGTGGCATATGAGGAAGGCCAAATGTATAGGAAATCCAGGTCGATGCAAAAGGCCTAAAATACATCCAGAGAACGGAGAACCACAACCTCCAAAGAAGATGTGGCAGGAAAAAACACAGGCAGGACAAAACTCTCAAAACTAACAGAAACTAGGGGTTCAAATTTGGACCACAAAATGCCAGAAGCACCAATGGAAGACATCGGACTGGTACTTGAGAGCAGGCGACCCGACTCAGAAGCAAAAAAACAGCAAAAAGCGAGCCAACAATGGAGAGAAAAAAGACATAATGGAACCCAAGAAGGCCAAAATGGAGACCCACAGAAAATGGAGAGGGGAGATCGACAGAGCCAACAGAAAACATCACAGGAAATAGGAGACAGACTCATTCCCCTACCCCAATAGCCAAAGGTCCACCAAGGATGACTGCAAGATGCTAGGGTCGAAGGTCTGTGAGTGAACCAGATCGTCTGAGTCACTGCAAGGGAACAACCCCGAACGAACAGGGATAACCTCACAAGAGCCAAACTCCCAGCTGGAGGCTGAGGAGAGAGAACGGGCTAAAAAGGGGAGCAAGCAGTGGTAATGAGTATATCGGAACCCACGAATGCAGACAAGCAGTCACGTCCTCAAGAAGGGGAAACCACAATCTCGAGACCAGTATGGAAAAATCAGAAGAACCGCTGTCAGAACCACCCAAATCTCCCAAGGACCTGGGAAAGCAAGGGCCATGGGACGAAGAAAGCATCGAGGGTCCACGGCTAACAATGAAGGAATCAGGCCCCAAACAGGAGGAGAAGGACAAATTCGGCAGAGGCAAACAAAGCAAGTCAGGGAAGGCCAAACCAGGAGAGAAATGGCCGAAAGAGAAGGGGACACCCAGTCCAAAAGAAACTACTGGCCCCCTCACCAGCTCCCGAAGACAGACCACTGGGAGAGAGTGGAGACTCCCCAAGGCCCACGAATCAGCCAGTGTACCCCATAGAAAGGAGAAAACAGAGACGAACCAGTCGACTGAGGCACGAACAACCAGGACGGTTGTCCAAACACAGATAGCATTTGGCCGAAGGAGAGGAGCGAAACAAAGACAATGCCTGCCACAACTCCACCAAAACCCAACAGTATGAAGACTGGAGAGTCCAGCAAGGCAGCATCAGCCCAGGGCCCAGGTAGTCTCCAGCAGCACCTCTTCCCCTGGCATACGCATCAGTCCACAAGACCACTGAGGGAGAAGGAACAAGCCCCTGAGAGAGCGAGAGGCGACAACCACCAATGGAGAAACCCCTAACCTCCGGGGTCCCAGGAATGAAAGCCACTGAACCATGAGAATCCTGAAACCAGGGAACAAATGGAGACGGCCCTGGAGAGCACAGGCAGTGCGGAGGCCATCTCTCCCAGACTCAGCAGTCATAGACGGGCAGACACCCAAGGTTGGGAAAGAACCCATTGCCATTACATCATGCAATTATGGTATGGAGGAACTGCATCACAGATATGTTTACTGTAACTGTACCCCCTATATGGGACTGCATTCCAGGAAGCCTCAATAAAAATGGTGCAGATGTGTTGGGAGGCTTATCCTTGAATATCAAGAGTATTTGTTTTTTCAAAACAAATGTTATTTAATTTTCTGCCATAGAAGGGCCTGAGGGGCCCAGTCCAAACACATATAGGACATTACATATTGACATAGCACAGTTATCTACATCGAAACATAACAAAGGCAAACTGCTATTCAACAAAATAATCTGGTGTGCTTTGTCCCAACTATGCTCCCAAGATTAGCCTTCCTGCACCCAAATGCCCAAACGTGCCTAAATTGCAAGGCTGTCCAGAACAATAGATCCGCTTATCATGGTTCATTGTCCTGTTACATTTCCACAGAGTACGGAGGCTCGAGAGGCAGGCCTCTGTAGTCGGCCCAACAGATCTTGGGATGCCTCTAGGGGCCACACATCCTGTGATTCTGGGCAAATCACTTAATCTCCCCGTACCTAACAAAAATGAATGTGTCCTCATGTAATGCCACTGGTGCTCGTGTGAAGCGCTCTGATACCCAATACCTTCGGGTCAAGTTTGCTCTATATAAAACTCCGTAAAATAAAATAAAAAAATAAATGATGCCTTCATACTTACAGTTCGGGTAGAGAAGTGTAGTTTGCCTCCGTTTGAGCAGCCAAGGACATGACACCACAGTGTAAGCTTATGTTTCAAACTTGTGAGGCTTCTGTTCGGTCTTTGCTGTGAGCCCTAGAATGCCATGGCAATCTCAATCTATGGTGGCATCAGAGTAGATTACTAGAAGAGGAGTCTGAGTCAAGATGAGACAGCATATGGAGCTTCACGTCTTTCTCTTCATCTGTCTAAATGAAAACCTCCTCTGTGTTGTCAAAGAAGAGTGTGCAGCAGTTATAGCCAACTCTCAGGCAGACCAGGAACAGGAGCGCATGGGCTATCTTAAAGTCTCGAAGGCGAGCTTTTGCCGCCGCAAAGAATTGATGTCGCTGCTGAACCACCCTGGTATAGTCCGGAAAAATCATGATGCGTTGGGACTCAAAGGAGAGAGATTCTTGCAGTCTGGCCTGTTTAAGGATATTGTCTCGGTCTTACAAATTAAGTATCCTAGCAATAATGGGCTGCTGCTTAGCGCTAGGCGGGGCTTCCTCACCCGGGCGCGGTATGCCGGCTCGATTATGAAGCAACGGGTAAGAGTGCCAGGTGGAATCCAGTCTACGATCCACTTGGCAAGGATCTTTTCTATGTCATCTCTCACTCGCCGCACTCTTGAAAGCCCACAAAACTGAGGTTATTTCTGTGGGGCTGTGTCTCAGCATCTTCAACATTTAAAAGTATGTATTATTTTTGTAATGTATGTTTGAATTTTGTAAAAGTAATGAATTTTATGTTAATTGTTGTGTAATTTAATTCTATAGCTGGTTGTGGGTTTATAGGGGAATAGGGTGGGAAGTAATTTATTTTTAATCTATGTTTTTAGATTCATTTAGAATTAATTAATTACATGTTAATTTTTCTTTGCATAAATTAATTCTGTTGCGGGTTGTGGGTTTATAGGGGAATAGGGTGGGAAGTCATTTAATTGAAATAAATTAATGTATAATTTTATCACTTAATAATTTAATATTTAATAATGTATAGAGCTCATTAAGTTAATTAATTTATTAATAATCAATTATACACTGATTAGTAATAGTTAATTGGTTATTATGTTAATTGTGTAATATTTGTTAATAATTTGTGAATAATTAGATATGAATTATTAACAATTAATTTGTAAATATGTTTATTAATTATATTGTTAATTGTAATTTTTTAATTAATTAATTGATAATTAATTATGTTAATATATTAATATGTTACAATATTGTAGGTGATGTTTATAGGGGGAAATGGTGGGAGGTAAATTAATTTTTACAAAATAATTAATTGTTAATTAATATTAATTATATTTCAGGAGTGGGTATATTAAATTATTCCCCTACCCTATCCAACACGTTCCTTACTGTTGCACCCACTGGAGTGGGAATAGTAATTTTTTCACTCCCGCTATCCAACGCTTTCCCTACTGTTGCACTCACTGGAGTTGGAATAGTAAATTGTACCCTTCCGCTATCCAAAGCTTTCCCTGCTGTTGCACTCACTGGAGTGGGAATAGTACATTTTACTCTCCCGCTATCCAACGCTTTCCCTGCTGTTGCACTCACTGGAGTGGGAATAGTAATTTTTACACTCCCGCTATCCAACGCTTTCCCTACTGTTGCACTCACTGGAGTTGGAATAGTAATTTCTACCCTCCCGCTATTTTATTTATTATATTTTATAAAGTTTTATATAGTGCGAACCAGATCCCGAGGGATATCAGAGGGCTGTACAGAAGAACAGTTGTAATCACAATAATGAAAGACAAGTGATACACAGCAGGAAGAGAGGGAGAATGAAACTCCAGCACAATATCGGATAAGATTACCAAACAGATATAGTCACAATAATCACCAACAAATGCTACACAGCGAGTAATGTGATTAACAGGTCAATAACAGGCTGCTTCAGGGGGCAATGCCAAATTAAGGTAAAAATGTGTTCATTAGGGAACTTTTGGCTTGAAGTTTACAATCAGTAATTGATGATATTCTGTGCAATTCTGGTGGAATAGAGTTCCAGATCTTTGGTGCCGCACCTGAGAAGGCTTGAGGACAAGTTCTCTTTTTATTCATGATATGTGGTTTCAGAAGGAAGTTGTTGGCGCTTCTTGAGGCTCTCTCGCCACATGATAGTTCAAGCTTTTGTGCTAGGTACCTGGGGGTGTTGTCGTGCAGGGCTTTAACAATAATCTTGAACTGGATTCGAACTTCATAGGGCAGCCAATTAAGAGACTTTAAGACTGGTGAAATGTGCTCATTTCGTTTAGTACCAGTAATTAGTCTGGCCGCAAAGTTTAGTGCCGAGTTTAGAGGAGCAACGGTGTATTTGGGAAGGCCACAGAGCGTACGGCTTCCATAATGTAGTCTCGGCAAGACCAGTGCTTGGACTGCTTGTAAATGTAAATGTGTTTGTATTTATATAGTGCACTTCTACCCTGAGGTCTCGTAGCGCTGTATTCATACCGCTGTGGAACCCTTCCTGGCTTTCCTTTGAGATTTCCACTCCTGGGCACCCCCAAAGTGAAGCCAGGCATCCAAGCGCTGCTGGGGCCGTTGTGGAGATTAAGCAAGCTATTGCCCAGAGTCACAAAGTGGGACCCATGATTAGACTAGGCACGAGGCGAGAATTATCAGGTCCAGGGAGATTGAGTCCAAGAGCCGCCGAGGCAGAAATTGAACCCTGGTCCCGGGCCAGACCTCTGCATCAGGGTCTGCCGCTCTAACCACTGAGCCACGCTTCTCCACGCTTGTTTGAAGTAATTTTGTGGAAGGAAGGGCTTGATAGTTCTCAGTGTCCTTAACAAGTGATTAGCTCCCTTACATACATTGCTGATATGATTTTTCATATTCAGGTGCTTGTCCAAGGTGATTCTGAGGGATTTGGCAGAGTCTATGATGAGAGGGGTGCAGTTGAAAGCAGTGAGGTGAGTCAACCAAAGGTCTAGCTTTAAGGGGTGGTTCGGGGGAGAGATGAGAAGTTACTCAGTTTTGGAGGTGTTGAGCAGGAGATGGTTCTCAGTTAACCAATTTTGAGTAGACGTTAAGGTAGAGTTGAGTGTTATGATGTTATCCAGGGATGAAATTTTCAAGTAAAGTTGTTTGTCGTCAGCGTTCATCTCGAAGCGAACATTCTTGTCATTTAGAGAATTAGCAAGAGGTTCTAAGAAGAGGCTCAAAAGGATAGGGTAGAGGGCAGTGCCTTTGGGGACAACCATGAGTACTGGAGAGGACTAGGAGAGGGAGTAGTTTGAGTTAACTCTTTGTGTTCTTTGGTGGCGGAAGGAGGAGAACCATTGAAGCACCAGACCTGAGAATCCCATCCTGTTCTTCAGAGTGGAAAGGAGGTTGACATGATTAACCGTGACAAATGTGGAGGAAAGATCTAGGAGGATCAGGAGGCAGGAGTCATTTTGGTCGAGTATATTTATTATGTCGTCCATAACGTGCGTGAGTGCCGATTCTGTGCTGTGACCTTTCCGAAAGCCTGATTCATGTTGGTTAAGGAGTTGGAAATTCTCCATGTGCGCGCAAAGTTGGAATTGTACACGTTTTTCGAAAGTTTAGCTAGAGTGGGAATGTTAGATATGCGGCGGAAATTATTGAGGTCAGATTTCTCAGCGTTTTTTTTTTTTAGTATGGGTGATACCTGTGGTGCTTTTTTCGACATTCCGGGATCCTGACTTGGGATAGCGAGGCATTTATTATCCTTGTCCATGTGGGGATGAGAGATTTCTTGATCTCTTTAAAAATGGTCGGGGGCAATGGGTCACTGAAGTGGTTGGATGGATTGATGTTCTGATGAATCCTGTAGATGTCTTTTTCACTGAAAGGGGTAAATGAGCTCCATAAGGCCTTGTTCTTGATGATCAGGCTAGTGTGAAAGGGCTTTTCAATGAAAAGAGGTGGTGCGGGCCCAGGAGCTGGTATTAGGTCTTTCTTGAATGCAAGTTTACTGGAGAAAAGTTGTGATTACTCAATGAAGAAAGCAGAAAATTCATCATCAGATGGTGGGCTGACAATGGAGACAGAGTGATATGTATCATTACACCCAACAATTGGTTCAGATGAAAAAATACAAAATTAACAATTAAACAATAAACAATAAATCGTAAAAGATAGAAAAATGAAGAAGCCTATGCACACACAATAATACATTTACAAAAACAGTTATAATTTATTATGGATATACTTTTTTTTTTAAAACGTTCCTAGAGAGAACAATCACGCTCAAAAAAAGGGGAGGTGTTGGCAAAACTAAAACAAACAATGCAAATGCCAAACAAGTGGCTGACATACAGACATAAAGAATACAGAAAGGAACAACAAAATAAATTATATGTCTTTTCACAGATTATAGCCACAAATAGCGTCGACGGCGTTTCAACCGCTGGATAACTGTGCGGTCATCTTCAGGACAACAAGTGCTTTTGAGCGAACAAATTCTGAATATAAAACAAGCCAGTCATGAAAGAAATGGCATACAAATGAGGCTTCCAAAATTGCGAATAGTGAATACCAAAGTGGAATCATCCAATTTGGGTTAAGGGGTGTAACTCCAACGCAAACTATATTATTTACAATGATATTTAGGATTCAATATTTTTGTACGTACCTGTTTGTAGATAGGAATTAGATATTCTGGTAGTCGAAATTTTTAAAGCGATATTCTGGCAGATCTATATTTTGATCGACGATATTCTGACAGTGATACGATTTTCTCCATGTGGCTCACCCTAAACCCTGTGCAGACCATTCCTATTAATCCTTCTTAGCTTCACAAAGTCCCTTGGCAAAATATGCCTGTAACATGCCTGATTACTGACCGGTAATGTGAAACAAACAGAATAGAGGGCAGGAGTGTAATAAGTCCAGAGGAAAGAAAAAGTAATTCTTTGGGTAATTAGGAATACTGTTAACTAATTGAGGTAATACCCCTAGTTTCCATTCCTCATCTGAGTGCTTGTACAGAAGAAGAACCAACAATAAGACATCAAACTGAAGAGACAAATTAAATGACAAACCATATCAGGATCGCACACCACCTGTGAGTTTACTATGGGTAATAGGAGTATAACCTGGGCACCCAGACACTGAAGACACATATTGATCCACACGTTCAGCCAACAGTGAAGGTCTTGGCATGAGACTGTCCATGATCATAGCCCCCCTTGATACTGCAGATCCTACTTCCATCAAGGTATGGCATGCCCCTGAGCTGAGAGAACCTTCTGAAGGGAAGGGTCTAGTCCAAGAACCCGGAACACAGTGATCCACCAGGGGTTCCAAGGCTCACCCACCTCGAGATCAAATGCAACGCTAGAATTATATGTTCCGAACTTTCTAACTCCCTCACGGCACCCCGCCATACAGACTTCAAAATCTTATGTTGATCCACTGTGACCTTTTGTGATGCGATCCAATCCTTTGAAATACACTTTTACGAGAATGGAGCTGCATGTGCGGGATGCTCTCTCTTACCGCATGCTTGATATGTTAAGAAGGACTGGACTTAACCTGACTGGTCTCAGCCTAGTTGGAATTATCACCGGCTGAGCGACAATCCAGATCTTCATCTTTGTTCAGCTCTGATGAAGTCGCTGAAGCAATTTCCACATGCGACGAAACACGTGTCGACTGATTCTTCCACTGATCACTGAATTTTAAGAAAAATGAAGAGGCTGAACATCTTGCAACATCTCTGAAAATATTTCCTTTCGTTTGATGTATTTTGTACTGTAGCACTTATATATGTGTACTGTGTAAACCTACTATTTATGTGTGCCTAGGTCTTTGTTTTTGCTAGTCCAAGAAAGAAGCCAGCCTAGGATGCTGCTCAGGTGTCCATCATTTACAACACCCCGTATCCCCCCCCCAAGAAATGTGCTGAAATGCCATTGCAGAAGAAAATGATTACGCAGAGGTTTCTTTTTTAACCCTCAAAGACGGAGCCTGTACATGGGCTACAAACGACTTGTTCATTGAAGTACCCCCAGAACATTCAAATTCAAGACCTGAGACTCATGGTGAAGATTCTTCTTCACAGATTTAGTTCCATCAACCCTTACCCATATGAAAAGTCTTGCACACAACAGTGCAGCACTAACAAATACTACCACACAACTCTCATGGAGGTAACATCAGAGAATAAATGCGATTATCATGCCGTCATGTAATTACATAATTCAAAGTAAAGTACTCTGCACCCTCATACATTGATAAAAAATATGTGACATAGATATTAGCCTGAACAGTAATGTACAGATGTATGACGTTACAACGCATGCTTTTACCATGCATGCCGTTACAACGCAGTTTTTACAACGCATACCATTACAACGCATAGCGCTTTGGGGTGCTGGATAGTGAATAGTTTAATTTACTATTCCAACTCCAGTCCCCGTGGATAGTAGGGAAGGTGTTGGATTGTAAATTAAATCTATGCCTTATCCTAGAGCGCCCCCCCAGCGCAATGCGTTGTAATGGTTTGCGTTGTAATGGTTGCGTCGTAATGGTAGTGCGTTGTAAAAGTTTCGTTGTAAAGGTTGTTCACCGTAATGTACAGATCTATGTGGACTTTCTTTAACATAAGTTTAAATTGCTGCTAACAACATCAGCGAGAAAGGCACCCTCAGAATTGATGAGCAGTGCACCAACCAATAAGGGCATCTCTGAATCAGGGAAATGTTTAGGGTCCTATCATGAAAGAGATCCATCAAAGTGGCAAAGGACAAAGAAGGAGGAACCTCATGCCACTTGTATTATATGTAAGCCATTGAATAATAGACATCTCCTTGGCCTATACAGTTGACCTTATAGACACTGGGAGGAACTATATCAGTTTCCCAAGAATTACCAGATCAAATACCACATGACCACCTGTAGTCCATAAAGCCTATCTTTGCCTGTGAAGCAAATAGACTTTGCAGGACTGAGATCTAGCTCTTTGAAGGGGGATAAGGACAATATCCTATTAGCCCCCTGCAAATACTTTCTTGTGGAAAGACATTCCTCTGAGGATGGTTATTTCTGACAGCCGAGGCACCTCAGCTGAATGGAAAGGAGGGTGTCTCTTGTGATGTGAAGCAGAGGGAGTGACAGGCGGCTAAACAAGGAACAAGCTTTTTGCCAGGTTGCTGCTGCCTGAAAGAAATACAAGCTTAGTGATACCAAAGAAATATTTTTTGGGAGTGGTAGTGTAAGGGTGTTAAGAGCTGTGGAGTGTGTACTTTTTAGGATACCTATTAAAATGTTTGTACTTTGTAAAGTGTGATTGCGTATTACTAAAATCTGTGGGCCATATTATCAAGAATGGCGATAACATTATTGACGCTTTAGGGGCAGGAAACTGCTGCTAAAGCGGCGATAAGGGGCTTGATAATATGCCCTTGTGAATTCCCATCGAATCCCAGGTCCACACCAGAACTTGGGCTTCTATGGGAATTCTCAAGGGCATATTATCAAGCCCCTTATCGCCGCTTTAGCAGTAGTTTCCTGCCGCTAAAGCAGTGATGAAGTTATCGCCGTTCTTGATAATATGGCCCTGTATTTTGAAAGCATTTTTTTACCTTAAACATAATTCTTTTTGCGCATGCCTGCACGTTTCATGCCCTCCTACCTTATACTGTAGAGTGCTGTGGCTCACTGGCTAGAGGCGGCAGACCCGGAAGCAGAGAACGGCCCGGGACCAGGGTTCAATTCCCGACGCGGCAGGGTCGTGGACCAGGGTCGGCGGACTCGATAATTCTCGCCTCGGTGCCTACTCTAACCAGGGATCACACTCGGCAACTCTGGGCATTAGCTTGCCTCATCTCTACAACGGCCCCCCACATTCGCCGGGGATGCCTGGTTTTACCTTGGAGATACCCAGTAGGGACCATCTCACATGGATAGCCAGGACGGGTTCCCCAGCGGTCTACAGCGCCACGACGCCTCAGGGCAGCAGTGCGCTTTACAAGACCACATACATTACATACATTACATTACATACTGTGTGTGAAGCAAACTTAGGAAAATAACGTATTCACTGTGCTTTCTGTCATAGGCTTGCACCACGTAGCACTAAAAACACAAAAGTTACCCTTCCCCACTGCACCAAACAGGATTCAATGCTGTGTCTCTGATTACACACACAGGCATCAGCAGTGATTACATTACCCCTTAGAGGTGTCCTAACATAAAAGTGCATTTACCACTAAATTGTTTGACTTGTATTTATTTTTCATTTACAGTGTGTGTTATTTTACATGCAAGTAGTTACCTGACGTTGACAGGTCAACAAAATAATCAAAAGAATATTTTGTTCTTTTTAGCCTTGTTTTTGTCCCTGTTTCCACACTCACTGCCACCGCACTCGTTGGACTTGGGATCACAGTTCCCATACTTTTTTCCAAGCACTTTGACCACTGACCTGGGCTCACATTTTGCAAATCTAGCTAGAAAGTGCCACCAGGTAGAACATTTTGGGCCTCGTTTATTAAATGTGTCGCATTGCTGCGTGAAAACAGCAATGCAGTGCTTTTCAGTGCACCCTCCTTTCGACACCATGGTTGGGCCGACTTTAGTGTACAGTGCTCCATTGTCACAAGGATTTACAGATAGGTGAGTATTCCTGAAGTATCTGTAGGCGCAAAAGTAATGCACTGCTGGGGTGTGTCTGAAAACAGATGCAACTCCAGCAATGTGCCCTTTCACATGGGCAGGACTGCATCAGTCTTATGCTTGCTGTGAGGCAGGAGTAAGATTTTGGTCCTGTGGCGTCCTAGAAGTGTTGCAGTGAAATCTCATTGATTTCACTGCACCAAGATAACGACCCTTTTTTGCGGGGGAACGCCCACCCTGCATACATTATACCTGACGCAGGTATAATGAAGCGCAGGACTTTATAAAGTGATGTATCTGCTTAGATGTGCCACTTTGTAAATATGGCGCAACATGGTCCATTTTTTACGATGCTGCAAAAAGTGACGCAACGGCAGTGCAAAGGGCTCATAAATAAGCCCCATTGAGACTATTGTGAGTGATGGAGGAAAAACTTGCAGATCTGCATTCGTAGACTTGCTTCCCCATCACTCATGCTTTTGCAGTGAATGGCATCTAACCACGGTGCAGACCCAAAGAAGGAGTAAACAGCACGTGGTCTCAATATGAGCCTAGCAAAGATAGTGGACTATAAAATGCACATCTACGTATGTAAGTTCAGAAGCTTTGCTTAGACTTTTTTTCTTGAGTACGTGCCTTGTTCCGGGCTCTGAGTTTGCTTTCGGGAAAAGGTGGGGTGAGGGCACGACACAAAGGAAAGATACAAACAAGCAAGAGACAGGCAGCAGAACACTTTTTGGAATAAGGGAAGACTGCATTAATACTTCCCAAAATACAGAGACATTCGGGCCCTCATTTAAGGAGTTTCATTGTACGGCAGCGCATCAAGTCACTTTTGCTGCGCTTCCCTGTGTCAAAGTGAAAGGACAGAATGGACTGGGCCTCATTTATGAGAAATGACGCATCGCTGCGTGAAAGCAGCGATGCGTCACTTCTCAGTGCGCACTCCTTGCGACATTCCTGATGCGTCATATTTAATGTATGACGCATCATGACGCAAGGCGTTACAGATGCGTCAGTATTTCTGACGTATCTGTAAACGCAAAAGTGACGCATTGCTGGAGTGTGTCACAAAAGTGACGCAAATCCAGCACTGCATCCTTTCACATGAGGCAAGCCCCATGTGAAAGGGCCTGCATCAGTCTTACGCCTGCTCTGAGGCAGGCGCAAGATTTTGACGCAACCGCGTCCTAAAAGTGACGCAGTGAAATCTCATAGATTTCACTGCGTCACTTCTACGACCCTTCCTTGCGTCAATACGCCCCCCTTGCATACATTATACCTGGTGCAGGTATAATGTGGTGCAGGGGTTTACAAAGTGATGCATCTACCTAGATGCGTCACTTTGTAAATATGGCGCAGCAAGGCGCATTGTTTACGCCACTGGTGCGTCACAAAAAGTGAAGCACCAGTGGTGTAAAAGTGACGCACAACCTCATAAATGAGGCCCTCTGTATTTATCCACTATGGTGATTTCCTTTTCTTTCCCCCTGCACTGGCTCTGCAGCCTAGCACCAATGCAAGCACCTTTGCACCAAATTGCAAGGGTGCCTATGTTGTCGGCAGGATTGTTTTTGTGCAGGGAGGGGCACCTATCTGCACAAAAACAATCATAGGAGGCCCCAACTCAGGCACCCTAACACCATGGTGCAAGGATGCCTGTGTTGATGGCAGGGTTGTTTTTGTGCAGGAAGGGACAACTTCCGGCACAAAAATAATCCTGGGCAGCTTTTTCCTCTTTCTATGTGTGCTGCAGAATACAGCATACATAGAAAGAGGAATAAACATGGAGAAATACAGTTATTTCTCCTTGTTACACCTCATCTCGGAAGGCGTAAAGTTGTGTCGCATCCTCAGGTATACATGGTTTTATAAATCAGGGGGAGCATTAACATCCATTGGTGTTGGATGGGAACACCCACCGCAACGCCCATGGAATGTCTCCCGAGCGCAGAGTAAGGCACCACAGCTATTTGCACTGGCTTGCCTTACTCCATATCCATAAGGCCATGCAAAGCCATTCGAAGTGGATTTTTTTGGCCTCATAGATATAATTTCAAGGTTTGCGCAGTCGGAGCATCACAAAAAGTCTTGGCAACATTCCACAAAACGCCTCACTTGAGGGTGCAGAAATATGAAAAATCATGTGTTTAGGAAACAATCAGGCACATGCATCAACAGAGAAACCGGTCGCAAACGGTATTGCGACCGGTATTTTGGCATTTGGGATGCATCATCACAAATGCAAAAATTGCAATTTAAGTAATTTCTAAATTGCGATTACTTAAATTGCGATTGCATTTAAGGAATCGCAAATTGAGATTCCTTAAATGCAATGCATTAAAGTAAAAAAAATCGCGATTTCGCTAATAGGGTTCGCAAATTACAATGAAGTTAAACTTCATGGTAATTTGCAAAAACTTTGAAAAATGCACTTTTGTGCATTTTTCAATGTTTCATGTTGCGCACACATTCCCTTACAGCATGTGTGTGCACAACATATGTGCACAGATCAATTTCAGGGTTTGCAACAGGGTGTCCTTATGACACCCTTGCACCCTGGAATTGCATGCGCAATTTGCGAGGACCTATTGGTACCTCAGAATATCTTTGTTCCCACTAAAACTGATGAAATATGCATTTCTCCTGCCAAAGCTACCAGAAGCTGCATTTCCTGAGGGAAATACATTGTCTCATAACGAGTTTGACAAAGCAATACTACGAGTGTTTTGATATTTATGGACCAGAAATTGCTAGGTCTGGTGTTTTTACACCCAGTAAAACTGTATGTGATGAAGGGAATGGGCTGGAGCACATAGGCGGAGACTGACCCCATTGGCCTCCTCCGAGGCCATAAGGGGAGCGGCGAGCGCTCCCTTCAGTGATGTCAAATCCTGCCGTCGTTACCAACCCCCTCACCAACTCCTGTTCGACACTCCTGACCCACAGCTCTCACCCCACTGGTGATCTGTTCCACCTGATCAGACAAGTGGTAAATCCAGGAGAGTAGTCCCTGGATTTGGGGAAACATGCAGATTTCTAGCTGTTATTTCTCAGTCTTCAAACCTGTTCCTTTTCCAGGGACCAAAACTCATACTGGCCAGATATAGGTACAAGGAGGCCAGCCAGAGTCGGAGCTTGGTGAACTGCAGGATCAGAACACAGAAGCCCCTTTCCCTCATTCCATGTCGCCCTGAAGCCCCCACTTCTGTCCTCACACCTACCAGGAGGCTTCAATGTGCGTGATCCAGCACATGGACCTGCCAATTTCCCAGGTGACGAAAAGGCGAGAAGAGGCCGATCAACAATAGCCCCGGTCGAGACTCTTTTTTCTAATAGATTAACTGGTTCTATACTACCATGGTTCTCTGCTGGTGGTTTAGGGGTCATCAAGATTATTCATTGAGAGTAAGAATTTCCCTTTCGAGCTCACAACCAAACTGATGTCGTCCTCAAAATCAGTGAGAACACCCAATGCCCTCCAACTCACCTGTCCTGCCACCTCCAGAAAAAAAGAAAAAAAAGAAATGCAGTTAGGAGCGTGCTTTATAACTGGTACAGAAATACCGTAGCTGTTGGGGATGATGTGGAAAAAAGGCAGAACTGGGAATAGATGCTTAAGTTATGGGAGATGCAGTGCCAACAGCGTGATGCTGGGACTCTAAAGTGGCGACGAGGCTGTGGAGAGACATGACTGTGGAGAGATGTGTAAATTGTGAAAAACTGTGGAGCTGTAAAGTGCCGTCGGGGTTCTGGAGATAAGGTAGTGGTGTGTATAGATGTGGCTGTGGAGAGATGGTGATGCAGGGAGGAGATTCTGCCGTTCTGCTAAAATGCAGGAGTAAGGGAAAATGAAGGGGTTGAAGAGAGATGAGGGGTCAGGGCAACTCTGGAGAGACGAGGGTGTTGTGGAGAGAGAAGGGGAATGTGAAGAAATTAGTGGACTGATATGAGATGGCTGTGGACAGATAAGGGCTGTGGAGATATGAGGCAGCTGTGGAGAGGAGTGGCAGTGCAGTTAAATGTAGGGGCTGTGGAGTAATAGAGCGGCGAACATTCAGAGCTTCTGTGGCAAAAGGTGTGTGAAGAGGTGCAGAGGCTGGGGAGATATGTTAAGAGAAAAGATACAGAGACTATGGAAAAATCAATAGGGATTGTGGAGAAGTGAATGGGTCTGTGAAGAGATGTGATGACGAAGAGACATACTTTTGCTGCTGCTGGGAAATGTGGCAGTGAAAAGGTGCAGGAGCGCTGTCGAGAGGCTGTGTAGTGAAGTCATTCATGGGGTGGAAAGAAAAGTAACAGTGAAGAGAAGCAGCTATGCAGACATTAAATAGGAATTCCGGAGAGATATTTAGGCTGTGGAAATGGGGGAGTGAAGAGATGCAATGGGTGTGGAGATATCAATGGAGACTATGGGAAGATGTGGGGGCTGTGGAAGGATGGAGCAGAGAAGTGATGGAAAGGATTTAGCTCATAGATGCGACAGTGAAGAAATGCAGGCGCTGTGGAGAGATGGGACAGTCAAACCATGCAGAGGTGTACAGAAACATGACAGTGGAAAGATGGATCGCTGTGGGTGGATATGACTGTGAAGAGACACAGGGGCTGGGGAAAGATGGGACAGTTAAACCTTGCAGACGAGTACAGAAACATGACAGTGGAGAGATGGATCACTGTGGGTGGAGATGACTATAAACAGATGCAGCCTCTGTCGAGAGATGGGACAGTAAAACCTTGCAGAGGTGTACAGAAACATGACAGTGGAGAGATGGGTCGCTGTGGGTGGATATGACTATGAAGAGACACAGGGGCTGTGGAAAGATGGGACAGTCAAACCTTGCAGAAGTGTACAGAAACATGACAGTGGAGAGATGGATCACTGTAGGTGAAAATGACTATGAACAGATGCAGGCGCTGTCGAGAGACTATGGACTATGGAGATGGATCGCTATGGGTGGAGATGACTATGAAAGATGCAGGCTCTGTCGAGAGATGGGACAGTGAAACCTTGCAGAAGTGTACAGAAACATGACAGTGGAGAGATGGATCACTGTAGGTGAAAATGACTATGAACAGATGCAGGCGCTGTCGAGAGACTATGGACTATGGAGATGGATCGCTGAGGATGGAGATGGCTATGAACAGATGCAGGGGCTGTCGAGAGTTGGGACAGTCAAACCTTGCAGAGTTGTGCAGAAACATTACAGTGGAGTGATGGATCGCAGTGGGTGGATAAGACTGTGAAGAGACACAGGGGCTGTGGAGAGATGGGACAGTCAAACCTTGCAGAGGTTTACAGAAACATGACAGTGGAGAGATGGATCACTGTGGATGTAGACGACTATGAACATATCCATGCGCTGTCGAGAGATGGGACAGTCAAACTTTGCAGATGTGTACTGAAACATGACAGTGGAGAGATGGATCACTGTGGATGGAGATGACTATGAACAGATGCACGGGCTGTCGAGACATGGGACAGACAAACCTTGCAGAGGTGTACAGAAACATGACAGTGGAGAGATGAATATATGTGAATGGAGATGACTATGAATAGATGCAGTCGCTGTCGAGAGATGGGACAGTCAAACCTTGCAGAGGTTTACAGAAACATGACAGTGGAGAGATGGATCGCTCAGGATGGAGATGGCTATGAACAGATGCAGGGGCTGTCGAGAGATGGGACAGTCAAACCTTGCAGAGGTGTACAGAAACATGACAGTGGAGAGATGGATCGCTGTGGATGGAGATGACTATGAAGAGACACAGGGGCTGTGGAGAGATGGGACAGTCAAACCTTCCAGAGGTTTACAGAAACGTGACAATGGCAAGATGGATTGCTGTGGATGGAGATGACTATGAACTGACTGATGCAGGCGCTGTCAAGAGACAGAACTTTCAAAACCTGCAGAGGTGTACAGAAACATGACATTGGAGAGATGGATCACTGGGGATGGAGATGACCATGAAAGATGCAGGTGCTGTTGAGAGATGGTTCAGTCAGAACCTGCAGAGGTGTACGGAAACATGACAGTGGAGAGATAAATAGCTGTGGATGGAGATGACTATGACAGATGCAGGCACTGTCAAGAGATGGGACAGTCAAAACCTGCATAGGTTTACAGAAACATGACAGTGGAGAGATGGATCGCTGTGGGTGGAGATGACTATGAAAGGTGAAGGGGCTGTGGAGAGATGGGACTGTTAAACCTTGCAGAGGTTTACAGAAACATGACAGTGGAGAGATGGATCGCAGTGGGTGGATAAGACTGTGAAGAGACACAGGGGCTGTCGAGAGATGGGACAGTCAAACCTTGCATAGGTTTACAGAAACATGACAGTGGAGAGATGGATCCCTGTAGGTGGATATGACTATGAACAGATGCAGGGGCTGTTGAGAGATGGGACAGTCAAACCTTGCATAGGTTTACAGAAACATGACAGTGGAGAGATGGATCGCTGTGGGTGGAGATGACTATGAAAGGTGAAGGGGCTGTGGAGAGATGGGACTGTTAAACCTTGCAGAGGTTTACAGACACATGACAGTGGAGAGATGGATCGCTGTGGATGGAGATGACTATGACGAGACACAGGGTCTGTCGAGAGATGGGACAGTCAAACCTTGCAGAGGTTTACAGAAACATGACAGTGGAGAGATGGATCGCTGAGGATGGAGATGGCTATGAACAGATGCAGGGGCTGTCGAGAGATGGGACAGTCAAACCTTGCAGAGGTGTACAGAAACATGACAGTGGAGAGATGGATCGCTGTGGATGGAGATGACTATGACGAGACACAGGGTCTGTGGAGAGATGGGACAGTCAAACCTTGCAGAGGTTTACAGAAACATGACAGTGGAGAGATGGATCGCTGTGGGTGGAGATGACTATGAAAGGTGAAGGGGCTGAGGAGAGATGGGACTGTTAAACCTTGCAGAGGTTTACAGACACATGACAGTGGAGAGATGGATCGCTGTGGATGGAGATGACTATGAAGAGACACAGGGTCTGTCGAGAGATGGGACAGTCAAACCTTGCAGAGGTTTACAGAAACATGACAGTGGAGAGATGGATTGCTGTGGGTGGATATGACTGTGAATAGACACCGGGGCTGTGGAGAGATGGGACAGTCAAACCTTGCAGAGGTGTACAGAAACATGACAGTGGAGAGATGGGTCGCTGTAGGTTGACATGACTATGAAGAGACACAGGGGTTGTGGAAAGATGGGACTGTCAAATCTTGTAGAGGTGTACAGAAACATGAGAGTGGAGAGATGGATCGCTGTGGGTGGAGATGACTATGAAATATGCAGGCTCTGTCGAGAGATGGGACAGTGAAACCTTGCAGAGGTTTACAGACACATGACAGTGGAGAGATGGCTCTCTGTGGATGGAGATGACTATGAAGAGACACAGGGGCTGTTGAGAGATGGGACATTCAAACCTTGCCGAGGTGTACAGAATCATGACAGTGGAGAGATGGATCGCTGTGGGTGGATATGACTGTGAAGAGATACAGGGGCTGATGAGAGATGGGACAGTCAAACCTTGCAGAGGTGTACAGAAACATGAAAGTGGATAGATGGATCGCTGTGGGTGGATATGACAGTGAAGAGACAGGGCCTGTGGAGAGATGGGACAGTCAAACCTTGCAGAGGTCTACAGAAACATGGCAGTGAAGAGCTGGATCGCTGTGGATGGAATAACTATGAACTGATGCAGGGGCTGTGGAAAGTTTGATAAGTGAAGAGTTGCAGGGTCTGGGAGAGATAGGGCAGTGAAGAGGTGCGAGATATAGTGAGATCGGGCTATATGGGGATACCGTGGGTTGGAAAAAGAAGGCAGTGAAGAAATGCAAGGGCAGTGAAGAGAAGAAGGGAAGGGGTGAAAAACATGTAGCGAAAGGAGGCAGTGAAGAGTTTCAGGGCCTGTAGAGAGACATGGCTGAGAAGAGGCACAGGTTGTAGAGGGATGTGACAGGGTAGGGATACCAGGGAGGTAGGAAGATGGGGTAGTGTGTGTGTATGTATGTATGTATGTATGTATGTATGTATGTATGTATGTATGTATGTATGTATGTTTGTATGTATGTATATATGTATGTATGTATATATGTATGTACCTATGTGTGTATGTATCTATCTTTGTGTGGCATAGTCTCACAAGGCTAAAAGCAGCGAAACACACTATACAGTGTCAAAGTTAAAGAAAGCATCAATGAGTGACTGGAAGGGAAGCTGGGGGCTAGGAGTGAAGTGGACAGTTACTTTCTTGTGGTGCAGTGCTCTTTAAAGAAGTGTACTTGCAGCTCTTGCCTAAATGTTACCTGGTGAAATACAGTTGTGATGGGTAGTGAAGAGATGCACAGGGTTTGGAGAGATGGGACCATGGAGGGGTGCAGGGGCTCTGTAGAAAGGAAGCCGTGAAGCGACGCAGGGGCTGTGCATGGGTGGGGAAGGAAAGATACAGATGGCTGCAGAGAGATATGACAGTGAAAAGATGCAGGACCTGCATAGAACTGCGACAGTGAAGAGATGCAGGGGTTATGGAGGGACGGAGAACTGAAGAGATACCAGGGTCATTGAGAGAAGCAGCAGGAAAGGAATGAGATGGGACAGTGAAGACATGCTGGGCTGTGGAGAGAGGAGGCAGTGGAGAGGTGCAGAAGCTGTGGTGAGTGTAAAAAATAAGAGATGCATGGGCTGAGAAGCGACGAGGAAGTGAAGAGATTCAGTCGTGTGGATAAACTGGCTAGGGGAGGTGTATCAGAGGCCTGGGGAGAGGAGGCAGTAAAGAGATGCAGGAGCCGTGGAGAGTCATGACAGAGAAGAGATGCAGGGCTGAGGAGAGTCATGACAGAGAAGAGATGCAGGGCTGAGGAGAGAAAGGGAAGATAATGGATGGAGGGGCTGTGAAGAAAGATGGCTGTGGGGAGGTGCAGTGTTTGTGGAGAGAAGGGACAGTGAAGGTATGCAAGGGCTGTGGGGTGAGGAGGCAGTGGAGAGATGCAGGAGCCATGGAGAGTATAAAAAAATAAGAAATGCAGTGGCTGAGAAGAGATGGGAAGAGATTCAGTGGTGTGGCAAACCTGGATAGTGCAGGTATGTCAGGGGCTTGGGGGGAGGAGGTAGTAAAGAAATGGAGGAGCTGTGAAGAGTCATGACAGAGAAGAGATGCAGGGCTGAGGAGAGAAAGGGAAGAGAATGGATGGAAGGGCTGTGTAGAAAGATGACTGTGGAGAGATGCAGTGTTTGTGGCGAAAATGGGCAGTAAAGAGATGCAAGGGCTGTGGAGAGAGGAGGCAGTATAGATATGCAGAGGCTGTGGAGAGTCATGGCAGAGAAGAGATGCAGGGCTGAGGAGAGAAAGGGAAGAGAATGGATGGAGGGGCTGTGGAGAAAGATGACTGTGGAGAGATGCAGTGTTTGTGGCGAGAAGGGGCAGTAAAGAGATGCAAGGGCTGAGGAGAGTGGAGGTAGTATAGATATGCAGAAGCTGTGGAGAGTCATGGCAGAGAAAAGATGCAGGGCTGAGGAGCGAAAGGTAAGAGAATGGATGGAGGGGCTGTGGAGGTAGGTGTTTGCGGAGAGATGCAGTGTTTTTGGAGAGACGAGGCAGAGAAGTGATGCATGGGCTATGGAGTGTTGTTCCTCTAAGGGAAAAACATTTACGAGGTTTGTGCAATGCCCTGAAGCAAATAGTTTCAATCACATTAAGCAATGAAGTCTTCACTTTCTGCAGACTTCAGTGCAAAAAAAAGGCTCAAAAAGTGTTTGTCTTGAACCAAATCATAAATGGTACATTGATGATAATGCAACCTTACTCAAGCCTTATCAACACATGTTCGTACTTGACCATCCCCTATTAGCGAACCCACCTTTCCCATACAGACCTACAGCAGGAAGGAGGTTACCCACAGACCTTATACCATATTATCTGCATCCCCTCCAGAGTCCCACCAATGGCCGCTCTAAGCAGAACCCTCCTCTTTGAGCACAGTGACCAGACACCACTCCTACATCAGGCTCAATGACTGAGTTGAGATCAGCAGGCCCACTGCACCCCAATTATCTTATCCCAACCAGTGTTAAAGACGACACTTTACATGTGTGTATTAGACCCAATGCCCCTTTGTTGTGGCACTGTGGACTTCAACTGAGGCTAAAGAAGATGGGACCTTGAACACTTCATTCCACAAGTTCAACAAGAGGGGACCTTTTTAGGTTACGAGGTCCAGGCCAGTTCAGGACCGCTTACCTGCCTTTTTCTATGACAAGCTCAAAAAGGGGAGGAGATTTGGATGCTAGCCTTTGCTTCATAGTTGGAGGAGATGTTGCTTATGTGCAGCAAGGTCAGTTTCCTGAGGATTTTAAACATACAACAGACCATGCTTAATTCTTTCCTTCTGTTGACAGGAAGCCAGTACAATTTCCATAGCCCAGAACGTCTCTGCGGGTAGGACAGATATGAGTCTGGCATTGTAATTTCATAGGATTTAGAAAATATTTTTTTTATTTTGAGTGAAGCCAAGGTCAATTATTTTGCAAGAGTCAAGTCTTGAAACAACCACGGTTCAGATAGGACAATATTTCCCAGAGAAGGGGAGCACCACTGGAGTTTTCCGGATTAGCTTCAGGTTGTTTGACCATTTGTTCTCAGCAGAATACCCCGAGGAACAAAAGATACAGCAGACTCACTGAATTCAAGGGGGCATATTATCAAGGCGAGCGATAAGAGATTATCACCGTTTTAGCAACAATAATTGTATCGCCCTATTAGCAATAATTGTATCACCCTATTAGCAAGCTGTCGTTAACAGCAGTTAGCGACAGCTTGTAGGCGATAGTGAGCGGTTAGGGGCCCGCTTTGCATGTAAGCGATATTTATCTCTAATGACATGCAAAGTGGGTGTACCCAACCTGTTAGCGACTGAAAGCAGTCGCTAACATCGCTATCGCCTATTATCAACGCAGGCTTAGCGATGGAAATATTCGCGCTAAGCGCAAATATCTCAGAAACCTAACGCCTGCTCAGACCAGTTCTTAGTCTGTATATCCAATGGGAGGTGGATATTCAGGCTAAGACACTGTTAGCGATCATGCCTGAATATCGCTGGACTACCAGCGATATTCACGCATTTTGCCGCTATCGCCGGAAATGTTATCGCTTTAGAGATAAACGTTGCTAATAGCACGTTATCTCTGCGATAAAATCCCGCGATGCGCAGCGATAAAAAAGAAATTTGCTAAGCTTATTTAGCGATAAATATTGCTAGCTGTTGCTAATATGCCCCAAGGTTTTCTAACTGAGGCGACATTATGGGCAAAAAGTTCTAAAGAAGAAGGTCAGATGGTAAGCATGGTTGGATGGTAGTTTTCCCAATAAGGAAGGTTACAAATTCCAGGGAGGGTATGGACTTAAGTGTATATTTCAAAGACTATTTGTGATGCAGATGTATTGGGGTGTCATTTTGTAAATTCTAGTACATTGTATTCATTATTTTCATTCCTGCTCTGCAATGCAGCAAATCATATATTTATATTTTAATGTTATATTTTATTACCAACTTCAGGGCTAATTCTCAAAGAAAGTAGTACATTTGCACTCATACATTTACAGATTTACTATTATTTTGGGGCTTCCAAAAATTCCCTGGAAACTGAATGCTAAGCTGCACCAGGCAGTGATTTTCATGAACATTTTTAGGAAGGTTGTGGGACACTTCTATGAGGTTCCACTTTATGCTGTGTAGAACTCTCCATTCCCAAAAAGTCCACATAGGGAGATTAGAATCTGCAGTGCTTATTTTTTTTTTGTCCATAGGGAACACATTTATCCCTGTGGATAAATCTCTTCCTCTAGCAAATCTTGGGGTAATGCATTCCTCATCCCACCCCCCCACAAAGGGATCTACACCAACACTGTGTTGGATTACAAATGTTACAGTTTCCATGGTTGAAAGGGGAACAAAAGGAGTTTGTGAATGCTGAATATTGTACTTGTTTATTGGTGTTCCCAAACTTGCTTTACATGAGGACACATTCATTTTTATTAGGAACTGGGAGATTAAGTGTTTTGCCCAGAATCACAGGATGTTGCCCGTCCTTGTCGTGACTCGAACCCAGTTCCCTAGATTGCAGGAAGCCACCCTAGCCATTAGGCCAATGGTTGCAGTGGCTTTTGACCATTGCAGTCGTTCAGAACAGGTTACAGGTTGATCACCTCACGATCCTTCCCCAAATTGTTGGACTGACACTGCTGGTTTTTCAAATCTGGAGTGCAATTGACCCTGCTGAATAGGCCCCAGCACACCTGCTCTTACCCCTCTATGTGTATGTGCAATTGGCTAATCTTCGGTTGGCATATTTAACTGACCTATATGTCCCTGGTATATGGTACAATGTGTACCCAGGGCTAGTAAGTTGAATGTCACTAGTGAACTGCAGAACTTATTGTGCCACTACTGTGACAAAGTGGATTTATGGCTCTAGGTCTGCCACTTCAGCCTAGTCGGGCAGCTTTTAAACTGGCAAATTAATATGGCAAAATAACCCTTTTACCAAGTCTTTCTTTTTAATATTTATAAATCACCACCTAATACATTCCTTAATAGCACATAAGGCAAAGTGCCAGGTAGTAAAAAGAAGGATATGTTGAATTTAAAATTTACATGTCCTGAGAGTGAAAACTCAAAATTTTCATTTCCATCTTTGTAAAGCGGGTGGCCCCATTGGCTAACATGAAATTTCACTAGCTCATGCACTAATTGCTAACTTCCATTTGGGGCCACCAAATCTAGTACTCTAATGTATCAAATTAATTGTTACATTGAACCCAATTTAATGCTGAAGTCAGATTTTAGATGACTTTTAATACCAAGGTGATTTTAGAAATTCAATCACACAAAAGAGGGCCAATGGAGATTTGAAGACTAGCGGATATTCACTCCCAAATCATACCTACAAAATACAACAAAATGCCCAGGTCTGAAGAGCTAAAGAAACTATATGAAGCCTAAGATGGAAAGGGGTATTCACTTATTAGGATGAAAACCCTCACCCACCAATGGTGGCATGCTTCACTATAGGGTTTCTTCTCACACCGCAACAGCAAGTCACATTGTGGGCTACAACTTCCAAACTAATTGGGAGGAGATCTTCGGATGTTTTAATATAAACCAATGTGAGTCAGTAGTCTGGGTGAGTGATGCAGAGTGTAAAAAGTGCTAATGTGTAACGGAGGGAGAAAAAAAGTAAATTGAAACTAACTCCACAGCAGATGTTAGACTTTATTAATGTCTGTTGTGGTCAGGATTGAAAATATGGACAAGCAAATACTCAGTGAGGGATGTATACAACCCTTATGTTCTCCTTGTTGGTCCAAATGTGTCTACCCTCAAATAAACCATCTCTAAGGTGCTGGGGCATTCATCAGGACCTATTTTGATTCACTTCTGCTAATCGCTGTTGTAATGACAATCAGTGCACACAATAAAAATAACACATTGATAAAATGGTCACCAATACTCATAAGGAAATCCACTTATTCAGGACCTGTAGAGGAATAAAGTATGGTCAGAACACCTTGGTTTTATAACAACACAATTAGCTGTAGCACTATTAAACTGCATGTAAAATCTGAGTGCCACCAACAACCCATGTGGAAACAATATATTTCCTAATATGTGGTGTCAGCATGCGGTCAAATTCTCACCATAAAACACGTTAGCTAGTCCTACCCGCAAAAGTCAGGTCTCACATCTCTGCTCAAGGTGTCCCTGACAATGTGCCCAGGGTGCACACTGACATTAGAATAGAGACTGAATTGGGCAAAATCTTTCGAGAAAAAAATAGAAGAACTCACTATTGCGCTCACAGACCCAATACCATGGACAAGGATAGGCCTCCAGAAAAGGGTGTAAATTAAACACACATGGCTAAGGACTTAATAAGCATTCCAAAAGTGCACAAGAGTGACCCATGCTAAAAGATAGGTAATGATCAGTAAATTCAATCAAAAGTTTAAAACCAATTAAAATAAACATCGACATGTAAAGAAATAAGGCTTCCCTCACAATGGCAACTGTTTGCTTATCCGTACTGTGGCCCCTAAGAGCCAGCAACTCGTATTTACAGATCTCTGGCACATCGATGGGCAACACTTTTGCCCCCAGTCTTACGAAGCTTTAAGTACACAATTCTGAAACCAGTCACATTTTCTCAGAGGAGAATATTTTTCGCTCCAATATTAAACCTGAGAAGTGTCATTTCGATTACATTTTGTTTATTTGGAGAGACGATGTAGAGGCTATTGCGTGATTCCAAAACTGGTTAAACTTGAGGAATCAATTTTTGACTTTTACATGTGATTACAGAAAGGAGAGCGTACCCTTTCTTGATGTATTGATTTACCCCTTCAAGGGTGCTCTTGAGACTGAGCTATACAGGAAGCCTATGGCTCAGAATTCCCTTACATTTTACAGGAATTATCATCCTAAATCTTTAAGGGACAACTTGCCTGTGGGACAATTTAAGGCAGAATCGTTCTCAAGTTTCCAGGTTTAAGGAACATACAAAGCTTTAACCACACAGCTGATACAGAGACAATACCCTGCACATCTATCTAGTGCACACCGCTACTAAATGAGGGAGCAGCAACAATCGTGCCGCCTTGCTAGAAACAAGAACTAAAGTGATGTCTCCAGACAGAATAGTTTGTGTAAATACCTTTAAAAGCTTTTCTACCTCCATAAAATGTGTGATTTTTAAGAAATGACGCATTTCAAATAAAGGTAACCATGCCTTTCAACAACCTCTTTTTGCCTTCAAACGAAGCCAGAACCTCAACGATCAGCTGGTACATACGAGGCTGCCCCATCCCCACCCGAGATCTATACAAGAGACATTGTGGGATTTAACTTCTGTCAGGGGCCATTTCCCATGTGGTGAGTGAGTGCACTAAACAACAAAAGGCACTTCACACCCCATGGGAACTTCCACCTCACTCAAATTGCAGCAGTGATAAACTCATTTACCTTATCACCTGTCCATGTGGTCTCCGGTATGTAGGGATGACGAATCGTAAGATCAGGTTACGCATCACAGAACATCGCAGCACCATTAGATGCAAATGGACCTCTTAGGTTTCATATACTTGTTTTAGCTGTTCATACCCGGGCATTTTGTTATGTTTTGACTTTAGAAAGTCACTACTTTCTTGCCCCAAACTTCTAGTGCCCCCTTCGGATTAATTGCAGTAGTGGTCACGAGAAACAGCCTGCTGCCCTCCTGCTAAGAGGTGTGAAGAGCTCCCATGAAGGGAAACAAAGGATCTGCTGGAGAGATGAGAAATAACCTCCTCATGCCAAGACAGCCCAAGGGAGGTAGCCACAGATGGACCAGTTTTAAAGGGACTGCCACTTCCGAGAGGCAAATATGAGTCACATCTTAGCTTGCCTGTTCCTTTGTGTAGGTAGAGATACTGGCATTCCCTCAATAAGGGGAATGCCACGGCATGACCGATTTTACAAGACGTGTTGCTCATTATACTGGACACATCTCACAGGTGTGCCCATGACTCTGTCCCCAATAAGAAGGTTCCTGACATCTTAGATTTGGGCTGAGAGATGCACTGTGGGATTGTTTAGTGCCACGTCCACAGAAAAGTATGTAAAAGTGTGTTTGGTTGTGCCATGGGAACTGTAGCCCAGTGGCTAAAGAGTCTTCCTCACAGACAAATTTGAAATTAGCATGAAAGTGGCACACAAGGCTTCCAGACTCAGAACACCATTGGCCTCGGAAAGAACAGAGGGTGGACTACACCTGTGGACCTCAGAAAGAAAGGCTGCAAAAAGGAAGACTGCACCTGCTGCACCTACTGAGCCAAGGCAGTACTTCAGAAAGAGAAAAAGCTCCTAAGGGCTGGACCTGCTACCTCTTGTGGCACGGACCAGTGAGGGATTCCATTGGCTAGTTGCGTAACCTGCTGTTAAGCTCATAGGCACAAAAGCTAAAGAAGCCCTGAACCTACAAAGTGCCCTGGTGACCAGTGTGCACTGAAGTCACCCTGGACTTCACTGGAGTAGCAAAAGAAATAGAGTTCTAGCCCCCAAGAGGTCCCTCTCAGGTACAAGGCCAATGTATAGCCAAACATAACGGCTTCTAAGCCCAGAATCTGAGGCTCACACACTTCCGCTTCTTCCCAGTTTGTAAGTAGCCTCGAATGCTGCTGAACATGAGGGCTTTCACTGGATCCCCGAACTTTGCTGATATGCTGACTTCTACCCCCAAAGCTGGACTCAAGTTGCAGAGGACTCCACCAATCTTACAGTGGAGGAGGAAAAGAACCAGAAACTTTTCTAAGTGCAAAGGTAAAATCTTGACCAAGGCAAACCCGTCGCCTGCATTTGACCCTGACTTCCACCACAGATAGCCAGAAATGTTTACTTTGACCCAAACTCTCAAGTTCGAGCCTCAGAGACTACCACTAAGAGAACAAGGCAGTGATTTAAATGCTTTTTCAGAAAAATTCAAAATCTTTTCAGAGTGGAATGCAGTGATTTATGAAAAGCTTTCAAAAATCATAACTCAAATTCACTTCATCAGATTTGTGTCATTTTAGTGTCTTTTTGAAGATAAAAATGTACTCTAGTTCTATAAATTGGAGTAGGTTTTTATTGTATTGCGTTTTTCACATAATTACTATTTTTGTTACTGAGAAAGTTAAGCCTGACTGTGTGCCACATCTACCCAGGGCTGAGCTAAGGTTTGTGACATTATCATTTGGTGTGGTCTCACAACCACCCTTAATGATCAACTTTTCTCACAAGTACATAGCGTGCACAGTAGCAGCCACTAATGATTGATTTCAGCATGGATGTCTCTTGAAAGTATTGATCCTCCCACTATTTAGATAGGGCCTTCTTTTATGGGACACTCCCCTTTGTTCTCAGTATTATTGATTGACCCAACAGAGTTACATCTGCATGAGGTCCCCCTCAACTTGTTGCCTTGAGCAAAGAGGCAAAAGATCCATTGTTGCTCCCAGTCTTTGACAGACTCACAGTTTGATTTAGAGTTTGGTGGATTGGGTACTCTGTCGCAACAGCATTGGAGTATGTCCTCCGCAAAACTAAATGTCCGCTCGCCTTATTAAGAGTCAGGAGGACTTTAAACATATCAGTGTATCTGTTTACTTTAGTTCAAACAGAGATTGCTTGGACGCGACTGTTTCGAAAGATCATACTATTTCTGGCGTGCTCTTTGTATTTGCGAGATGTAACTTTTTCCTATCACTCCAAAAGAACACAGTTCTTGGTCAGACTCTTTTTTATTAGATAACTTTTGTAGTCTTATGTGAGATTTGAAAGACATGTTGCTGCTCAAACTAATCTTAAAAAATGTGGCTGGTGTGGCACCAAGAGGATTTTAAAGATAACATGAGACAAAAATTGTAATATCATTATTCTGTAGAGTGCCTCTTGCCACAGTATTTCATCTTTGTATCGCTCTGTTGTGTCGGGTGTTCCACCTCAGTGGAACTTTTGTATTAACCTCAGAAGGATGAACAGCTGAACGTAACCATTAGAAACAAACAAATAGGACGTGGATACAGTAAACTGATTTTTACTGCCAGACTGTAACTTACTGCTGGGGGAATGTCCTAGCCTTAGCCAGCTGTGGAAATTTTAGCAGACCTACACTAGTGGTACGAAAACTTATAAAGCCGCTTGGCTCCACTGAGTTCTTTTTAACATTGTGAGATTTGCAGCCTGGTGCGCCAACACACCCCATTTTATGACGCCCTCCCGCCCAGCACCCAATGGCGGCCAACACAGATCCGAGATAGCGGGCACGGGCGGGAGGGGGGAGGACGCTGGTGCAGGACCCAGGGAAGCGGGTATTAACCCCTTCCATGCTGATGACGAACCCCAGCCGTCATGCACTACGGTGCTCGTGTGCTGATGATGGCTGGGGTTCGTCACGGCCCGCCCCTGTTCGTGTTGTTTACAGCACACCAGGGGAATCGCGGCCGCATGGAAGGGGTTAAAAAATTTAATAAAACATGTATCTTCTTGTCGCTTCCTCGCTACATCTCTCCTCCATAGTCCTCCCTTGATGGCCTGATCAAGAAGCACACCAAGGCTTCTAGCCAGCAATCACAACACTGCTATAGCAGCGTTGTGATTAGCTGACTCACGCAAAGCAGCGGAAGAAGGAGAAAATAAAATTGTAATTATGCAAGCTATTATCATTTTATTTTCCCTTTACTTCACCGCTAAAAATCATTGGGGGGACACATCTACCCCTTCACATCATTTGATTGTGGAGACTAAAGCAGTTGGCCCCTGCACACCATATACCCCTCCCCTGAATCATAACTTGCTCCCAAACCTGCCACTTCCTCTCTGTAGTGCATCTCAGGAGGGTGGCATGCTCAAAGGCAGTCTGATGCTGTGGTAGAGAACGCCCAGCCCAAGGGAAACCCTGAAGCAGAAACTCATCTTTGATGCTGCAACGAGGTTGTGAAACTTATCTTTTTGTGAAGTCAGGCAACATTAGAAAACTTCACCTAACTTTGGAATTCTGAATTTTCCAACTCTGCTACCAAAATATGGGGCTTATTTATGAGAGCCCTGCGCCACTTTTGCACCACATAAAGTCGTAAATGCGTGACACACTGCTCTCATAAAGATTTATGAAGCCACGCAAAGCCACCCTACATGGCTCCGAGTGACTTCATGAATCATGAGTAAGGAGACGCATCGCAAATCACTCGTCACCTTACTTTGCGCGCAGAAGGCATTCCATGGACGTTGCAGTGGGTTTTCCCATGCAAGACCCTTGGAATTTGACGCTGACGCACATTTACTAAAACATGTACACCTTGGGAAGCTTTAATTCCATACACCTCCCGATGTGAGGCTTAACGAGGAGAACTAACTTAGGAGCATATTACCAACCTACAGCGTAATTTATCGCTAAGTAGGCTCAGCGGTGACAATATTATCGCCGTGGTTCACCTGTTTTTATCGCAGATATAACTTGCTATTAGCAAGGTATATCTCTAGAACGATAAAAAGCAGGCGAAATTCGTGAATATCGCTGTAAATACAGCGATATTCACACATTATTGTGACAATGCTCTTAGCCATGTTATCCACCTTCCATTGGATAACATGGCTAAGAACTGCTCTGGGCAGGCGTTTGCTTCTGGAGATATTCGCGCTTAGCGCGAATATTTCCAAAACTAAGCCATTGTTGGTAATAGGAGATAGCGATATTAGCGACTGTTTCCAGCCGCTAACATCTTGGCACGCCCACTTTGCATGTCATTAGCGATAATTATCGCTGACATGCAAAGCGGGCCCCAAGATGATCGCTATCGCCTACTAGCTGTCGCTAACTGGTGTTAGCGTCAGCTTGGTAATTGGGCGATCAAATTATCGCCGCTTTAGCGGAAAAAAGTCCAGATAAAGCGGCGATAATGGCCCTTGGTAATATGGCCCTTAATTTCTCCTTGTTTCTTCCTCTTTCCATGCAGCACACATAGAAAGAGAAAAAACACCTCTTAGGATTGTTTTTGTGCAGGCAGTGCCCCTTCCTGCACAAAAACAATCCTGCCTGCAATGGAGGCAGGTGCCTGCATTGGTGCTCGGCTGTTGAAATGGTGCTAACACAGGCAGAAAGGACATGGAGGCACCGTATTGCTTAAATACAGGTCGTTCCTGCCCTTTCCCTTTGGGTGTCTTCCTGCGCTGCCCTACGCTAAAATGCCATATATTCTGCCCTAAGTAATTTGCACATCACAATTATGCACATGGCAAAGCAAAATAACATAGCTTGTGCATTTGCAAAATGCATGTTCACCCAACGGCCATCTTGATATTACCCAACTCAGTGGCACTCATTTTATCAACCTTGGATAGATAAAATGCTGAGTTGGGCCTGGATTTGAAAAATTGATCATGAGGCCAAAAGCAAACTCTTGCAGTGAATACATTAGCTCACTCAGCCTCTAGGCTCAAACCACAGAGAGAATTGGTGCATTGCATTCAAATGTACCAAGAGGCATGCTGTACTTTTCGAGGGCAGACACACACAAGACTGAAACATGCCTATTACCAGGAAAAAAACAGGGTCGATATAACCGTGAGCAGATTTCTCATTGAAGTTACTATTGATTTTCTGATTCACGTATTTGCCATGTGTCTCGTGGCAGACTAAGTACAGTCATTCGCAGTAATGCTGCGTGGGAAAACGGCAAAAGGTGAAATCCTGCCTTTGAGTTTATGAGTCTCAATTCTTAAGACATTTGACATGGGTGGGGAGGGCGCAGGCCACATAACCTTAAAACGGCAGATTTAATGGGGCCGGGCATTCATCAGCTGTAAGTCCGTGCTCGTGACGTAAGCCTGCAGGGTGGCCTTGAAAAGTGATGAGACCTGAGACCTCAGAAGTGCCTTGTAGAATTTGTGTGCGTTTCTGATCTTCCTAATCGCTTACATTTGGACTCTGCGTGAACTTTCTTCTTTTGAGCAGCAACTGGCTGTTCATAAGAGAGTGTCAATGCCTCTGGTTTAGTGTTTAAACCCAGCATGAAAGTTGGTCATAGTTCTAACCACGCTCACTTATTTATTCTTCTGCTGTCCTGGATCTAGAAATCATTTATGCCCGTTGAATGAGTTTGTTCACCGGGGCAGCAGACGGGAACTTGCTCCTTCTGAAATATAACGAGCGCGCTTGCAAACAGCGGTGTATGGCGGCTGTAGTCACTTCATGTCGGCATCTTCCATCAAAGCAACAAAATCCCGACAAATTCTAACCATTTTGAGGTCATGAACCCGAAGTGGGGAATAACCTGCAACCAGCCATTGTGAGGTAATGAGCCCGAAATGGGGAATAACGTGCACCTGCAGGATCAGTTTTATGGGTTATTTCCCAAAAATAAGCCCGATTCCCTTCCCCATATCGCTATAATTTACCCCTGCTTGGAGGTGGTGGTAAAGGGCAGGGGGAGAATGGGGCAGGAGGCTCTCAGGGGCTTACGGAGGGTGTCATCCAGCTGCCCCAGTTGTGCAGGAGGAGCCCGGGTGTTCGCCAGACTCCACAGATGCCTGTAAAGTCGTGGGCCTGAGGCCAGCAAACTTTGGAAATAATAAGAGAGAGACAGTACACACGGTTACTGGAACTGGCCCGAGCACCTGCTCCAGGGCCCTTTCATTTGCAGGGTCACCTGACTGGTGACGCATCTGTTGGATGGGTGTGGGGTTGGTGTATGGCCAGCCCTCCAAGGAGTGGCTGATAAAACTGGTAGCTGCTGAGACACTAGATTGTGTCCAGTAGGACACTACATTCCTCCCAAACTTTATTGAAATACAAAACAAACACTAGTCCAACCTGTGGGAGTAAACAACAATAAAAGAAATACCACAGGGTCCATCAACATCTAAAAGCGAGCAGCGGGAAAGCAGTCGACATGGGGCTGATAACACAAACTACAATGGGACATCTTCGCTTGCACCCATAATTTAGCCTGAGTGGTTCAGGACACGAATGCTGTCTTGGAGAAGTCAGCGCACTCTGGGAGCATACCAGTTGAAACATGTCCTTTGGTCTGAAGTTGCTCCACTTCGCTGACGTTGAGGATGATCTGTGGTAGGTCCCAAAACTTCAGTAAACAGAATGCGTCATGAGAGTGGTTGGAGTCCATTGTGAAAGTTCATGAAGGTGTTGCTTGATGGACTGAAGACAGTCTTGATGTGCTGTGAATTATTGAAGTCTCTGTTAGACGGCCTTGCTGCATCCTGGAGTCCGTCGGTGGGGCAATGTCAAGTCTATCTGTCTTGTTTGGGATGCCACCGGCCTGCTTGTGGGCTGCACTGAAGATGCATATGTGCCTTCGTCAAGGCAGCTGCAAGTTTACAGAGGAGCTGCTGCATAGTCGTTCGCACAAACCTCAGGGGTAGATGGGTCTTGGTCAAGGCATGCTCTCGCTGCTCGGATCTGATGAAAGCCAGGTTAGCAGGTAGTCAGTGGTTCTTCTTGTTAGCTGATATGGCAATGGTGTCGGACTCTGATGTTAGAAACTCCTGGGATGGTAGCATTTGACGGACTTGACATGGTCTGGCTTGATGGAGTTGCCAGCCATGTGGTGAACCTGGATGACATTTGGTGACAACTTGCCGTGATGGTTTCAAGCCTTCGTTCTTGAGTAGTCGACCACTGGGAGTGAGGTTGGCCACACATTTCAATTTCCTTTGGGGAGGCATCTTCATCATTGTGCCTGAATGCTGTTGGGTTGCTGATTTTTCGCTGACTGTGTCTGGATAGACACGCTGAGAAGCATGAGGCAGAGACTCTGTTTGCGTATGCTTACAGCTTAATCTCAGGTCTCCCACCGTGCAGTCGCCAGGTCGTTCTTGTGATGTGTCACCTAGTTAGCTTGCTGCTTGTGTGTCTGGATGCATTTCCTTAGCAGCTTGATTCTTCTTGAGCTTCAGGGATGGGCTCTCACAACTTTCCCTCTTGAATTTAGTCGGTCGTCTGGTTCTCAAGTGTAGACCAGCAAGTCATAACTAGATCTTTTCTTATAGGTGCGGTGCCCTGCATCATCTTCCAAATAGGCCAACAGGGCCTCTGAGTAGTCAATGGTCTGTGGACCATGCTGGCGAGGGTATGCAGACAAAATATCGATTTTTACATGTAGACATACAATAATGTCGATGTTTAAATAATAATAATAATTTCTTTATTCGGCTTTACACATAGGAAAACCATAAAAGCAACATTTAAAAATACAATTACATATTTAAATGAGTGATCATATTACAAAATAAAATAAAATTCAAACAAAGACAAATTAATGTATTTTCAAACAGAGTATCAAATTGTTTCATTGCATCGTCTGGAACTAGATCCAGGATACATTTTACAGATTTTTCCTGTGCTTCATAACGCATTTTAGAAAATTAAGGACAAGATAACAAACAAGTTCAGATTCTAGCAGTTGGAGACGTAGCATTGCAGCGCGACACTGTCTAAGTCCCCAACGCCTTAATAGTGGTAGTAGCCAGATTTTCCTGTGAGGATGATGGAATTTACAAAACAGTATTGTGTGTATGTTGGACTGTATGGATTCCTCATCACAGGGACAGGGAGGGGGAATTAGGTCCCATCTATTTCTCTCGGGAAAGGCTACTAATCTATGAAAAAGATCCAATCTGAATCTTGTCAGTAACATTCTATCATGCGTACTAGTCTGTAATGTTAAGTACGGCTGGATAGAATGTGTGACCTGGATCAAATTCGCATGAAGGACCGAGGATTTTGTCGACTCAGAAGTCAACCTCAGGGACTCTAAATGTCTCAGGGCCAGTTGTTTCAACACTCCCTTTGGAAGGTCAATAATACCTTCAGGTTGGAGATAGTACTTCTCGATGCCGAGATCCCTGAGGAAGTTTCTGATGTACCGAAGCCATTTTACTTTTGAGGATTGATCGAGAGCCATTGAGTCCACCACGATTGCCTGTGTCAGCGCATTTTTATCAGAGGTCCAAATGCACCGCCAAAGCAACAATGGTTGGATCTTTAGCAGATCCTCTAGGTAAGGAATTCCAAGTTCCACGTGGGATGCGTAAATTGAAGTGCATCTCGGTGTTGCTAAAAGGAATCTGAGGAAGGTGTTTTCTGCCACCTGGAGGGCGCTAACATCTACGTGTCCCCAGACTCCCGCCCCATACAATGCAATGGCCTGACACTTGGCACTATACATTTTTAATAGCTCCACTGGTGCCCTCCTCCCCAATCTCTGGGAGAATCTCATCAGGGCCACTATGGATCTTTTAAACAGGTGGCACCTTGCTTCTACTGCTGGCCTCCAAGTCAGCCTTTCGTCGATCATGATTCCCAAATACGGGTACTGGGCAGTTACCTCGAGTTTCTGATTTTCGAGATAGAGGTCCTTTACTCGTTTTTTCCCACTACCTGCTATCATGACAAACGTTTTTTTGACATTCACATGTAGGTCCAATCCACCCATGTTGTCCGTATATCTATTCAGGGATTTCTGTAATTCTCGCGGAGTGCGCGCCAGGGTGACAGCATCATCTGCATAAAGCAGAGCGGGAATCAGGCGCTGTTTTGCCCGCGGGAGATCCTGGCCCCCCTCAACATCTCTAGCTCCAAGCCGTTCGTGTACAATGAGAAGAGAAAGGGGGCCAGAACACACCCCTGCCTGACTCCGCGCTCCACTCCAAAAGATGCTGTCAGCTCTCCGTTTGCGCCAAAGCGCACCCTTGCCGATGCTTTAGAATAAAGCTCTCTCAAAAAGTCTAGAAGAGAGGGATCCACTCCCATTTGACCGTCCAGAGTTTTGCGTGCGAGACGCAATCAAAAGCGGCGGACAGGTCTACATAGACCATATAGACCGTGCCCTTCTTTGCTTGGGCATATTTGCCCAATATCAAGCTAAGATTGAGGGCCTGCTCTACCGTTCCAAACCCCTCCCGGAATCCGAACTGAAGGTCGGAAATAATGCCTCCCTCCTCCGTCCACTGCTGGAGTCGCTCAAGGATTACCCTGCCAACGACCTTACCCAGAGAGTCCAGCAGTGAGATGGGGCGGTAGCATTTCACGTCCTGACAGTCCCCTTTTTTAAAAATAGGCACCATGATGGAATTGGTTCAAGATTTTTTCAGTCCCACTTTTGCGGCTGCTGTACACACTCTGGTAAGAATGGGGGCCCAGAGATCCAAATTGTGTTTAAAAAGATCCACTGGGACCCCGTCTGGGCCTGGAGCTTTCCCATTTTTACTTGTTTCCAGTGCCACTAATAGATCGGGGATGTCGAAATGCAGGGGTATTGGGTATTCAACTGTTGGATGTGTGTTTTCTGTCCCACCTGCTGTTACTGTATTTTTAAAGATTTTAGAAAAGTGGGACACCCATGTATCTTCGTCTATAGCCACTTCTATCTTGGGACTGTTATTGTCTGTTAAGTAGGGTGATCTGACGGTACGCCTGAAAGCCTCGCTATTTTTGGAGACGGCACTAGTATGTAGGTCGTCCCAAAGTTTCTGTTTTAATTCATGAATTCTTAGTTTGCCTTCCCTTCCATATTGCTGCCTAAGGAGTTGGATCTGCTCCGAGTCTCTGGGTGTTTTATGCAGGGCCAGCTTTAGGTTAGTTAGGGCCACGGTACAACTATGGTTAAACCACCCTTTAATAAATGGGTTCGCGGTCCTTGGTTTCACCGTGAGAAGTCCCTTGATTTTCTCTAATATTTGGGTGACATTTTTTAGGACTTCTTCATCTGTTTCTGATAAATCCAGGCATTTAATTATATTTGGGTATGCCGCATTTACCAATTGTTTTGTAATTTCGGTTGGATTTATTTTTCCCCATTTTAATGTGTATCCATTTTGTTTACCTAACTCCAATTTATTCTGGGCACGAGTTTTCGCTATAGCTGTATATAGGGGTTTGGAATCAGTCAAGTAAAGATCAATCCTCAGAGCGAAATGATCACTAAGTGTATTAGTCAGAACCTGGAAGGGTCTAGCTATGCGTAGCAGTCCAGACGACAGGAGGATGTAATCGACTGTCGTTTGGTGTCCCCTACCCACATATGTTGGTTGGAGGGAGTTTGAACCTGAACTTGGCCTATAGGCTATTACAAGATCCAAGTCAGATAACAGGTTATTCATAGCAATCCCCACCTTGGTATGGGCAAAATTCATAAGTGGAGCATCGTGCTCATCCGCTATCCCGCATCAATGTTTTCCGGCCTGTGGGCATGGGTGGAGATTGAGATCCACTCCCCATAGAAGATGAATTGCCCCTTGTCCTGCCTTCGACTGATAAAACTGAGTTAATTTCTCCTGAATATTAGAGAGAAGAGTCAGGAATTGGCCATCCTCTAAGTTATTATAGAGGTTAATCAAGAGGATGGACTCCTTGTTCCTAAAGGAAAGAGAGAGTAATTGGAAATTTGGGTCAGAGTCGACTATGGACACTTTTAGGTGGTTCACGGTGTTTGCAATGTATGTGGTTAGCCCTCCCTTAGGTCTGCCTACACTACTGCACAGGGCTGGGATAAAGTATGTTTTATAGCCCAGGAGGTGAAGCTCTGTCATAGACCATGTCTCCTGGAAGCAGATGATTTTACCTTGCTCCAGGAAGTGCATGTCGGTCCCATCCTCAATTTTAGGGCGTAAACCCGCAACATTCCAAAAGAGGATAGGTATGGGCTGTGGCTCTAAATTAACCGCCGCAGCTTCGTTTGCTGAAATTTTTTTTTTGTTTTGGGCATTAACTGGGGTAAGTTAGAGTTAATGGATTCGATCTCCGTTAATGGTCATTCGACCATTTCGAGGCCACTAAATCTGTTCCTCGTCGGGATGCTGAACCAGGGATCCCAGCGAGGCGGCTCTCTATGAGCCGTCCTCAGCGTGTGCGGACCCCAGTCGTCCCATCCTCCTCCCTGATAGCGTGGCCCCGTTGTGTGCCAGGAACTATCATGGTCATGATGACGGGGCCCCCTATTTGCCTTGTGTTGGCATATTCGAAGTGACGGGGGGCTGCTACAGCCCAGGGGGTGTCATGATCGTAAAAAGGACCGTTACGCTGTCTTGAGGGGTAGAAAAAGGAGAGTGGTTTGGTCCCTATACCATCATTTACACTCGAGTGGTCCCAAGAGCAAATATAATCTACTGCTCGGGGGTCTTCGAATGTAATCACAATGCAATCTCCCGGAATTGTTTCTCTGCCATTTCCCACCCATGAGGTCCTACGTACCTTCAAAATCCTACATTGCCAAGTTGGCGGAATGGGGCGATTGATATTTAGCCAGTGTTGGGCCTTATTTTTCAAGAACCACATTGGTTCAGCGTTGTGGTCCACTAGCTCGGCCACACCTGTCATTACCACTACAAAAGGACATGCTTCCGGTGGCATATTGGCTGGAAATCTAACTTCAGAGGGTCCCCTAGGGCCATCTCTGTTGGATACTGGGGCCGAGGTTTTCGGGGCCGGAGTTTTAGAAGCTGGAGTTTTAGACGCCGTAGTTTTAGAGACCACTTTTTTTGGTGCCGATGTCTTGGGTGCAGGTGTTATTGTTGACAGGGCATTTCCCTGTGGCAAAGTTGTGGCAACATTAGTAGAAGGATTCACTGTGCTGTTATTATTCAGTGTTTCAGGGAGTGTTAATTTAGGTGTTGCATCTGAGGGTATAGGTACGTTCTTTTGTGTAGCTGCAGGCTTAGGGAGGGTATGTTTGTTCTGTTTGTTTCCCCCCGTTTTTTGGGCCCGACACTTGTTTGGATTGTGTGAGGTTTGTAAACTTGGATAGCTGATTCTCTATCTGCGCTAATCTTGCTTCTACTGGTTCAAGAAAGGATTTTGATAAGTCTGCGATCTTATTTAGCAGCTGGGAGTTATTACTATCGGTTGTTCCTTGCTCCAGGATAAAAGGGGAAACAGCCGTTACAATGCACCTGTTACAACGCACACCGTTACAACGCACACCATTACAACGCAGGATCCTTTACAACGCATGCCTTTACAACGCATGATATTACATAGCAGATGCTATTACAACGCATGCCTTTACAACGTAAGTATAGGTAAGTATATCATTTTATTAAACCTTTTTTTTAATTTCCAAAATATTAAAAATAATTAAAATAAATTAATTAAAGTTATTTTTTATGTATAGTTTGGGTTTTGGGGTACAC
This sequence comes from Lissotriton vulgaris, assembly GCF_964263255.1. Taxonomy (NCBI): domain Eukaryota; kingdom Metazoa; phylum Chordata; class Amphibia; order Caudata; family Salamandridae; genus Lissotriton; species Lissotriton vulgaris. The sequence continues at coordinate 907,519,222 of NC_141699.1, forward strand.
AGGTATTTTTAGGGTTCAAGGTTGGGTTTGGGTTTTGGGGTACAGGGGTATTTTTAGGTTTCAGGGCTGGGTTTGGGTTATGGGGTACAGGGGTATTTTTAGGTTTCAGAGCTGGGTTTGGGTTTTGGTGTACAGGGGTATTTTTAGGTTTCAGGGTTGGGTTTGGGTTTTGGGGTACAGGGGTATTTTTAGGTTTCAGGGCTGGGTTTGGGTTTTGGGGTACAGGGGTATTTTTAGGTTTCAGAGTTGGGTTTGGGTTTTGGGGTACAGGGGTATTTTTAGGTTTCAGGGTTGGGTTTGGGTTTTGGGGTACAGGGGTATTTTTAGGTTTCAGAGCTGGGTTTGGGTTTTGGTGTACAGGGGTATTTTTAGGTTTCAGGGTTGGGTTTGGGTTTTGGGGTACAGGGGTATTTTTAGGTTTCAGGGCTGGGTTTGGGTTTTGGGGTACAGGGGTATTTTTAGGGTTCAGGGCTGGGTTTGGGTTCTGGAGTGCAGGGGTATTTTTAGGGTTCAGGGCTGGGTTTGGGTTTTGGGGTACAGGGATATTTTTAGGTTTCAGGGCTGGGTTTGGGTAATGGGGTACAGGGGTATTTTTAGGTTTCAGGGTTGGGTATGGGTTTTGGGGTACAGGGGTATTTTTAGGTTTCAGGGTTGGGTTTGGGTTTTGGGGTACAGAGGTATTTTTAGGTTTCTGGGTTGGGTTTGGGTTTTGGGGTACAGGGGTATTTTTAGGTTTTCCGGGTTGGGTTTGGGTTTTGAGGTACAGGGGTATTTTTAGGGTTCAGGGCTGGGTTTGGGTTTTGGGGTACAGGGGTATTTTTAGGTTTCAGGGTTGGGTTTGGGTTTTGGGGTACAGGGGTATTTTTAGGGTTCAGGGTTGGGTTTGGTTTTGGGGTACAGGGGTATTTTTAGGTTTCAGGGCTGGGTTTGGTTTTTGGGGTACAGGGGTATTTTTAGGGTTTTTTAAATACCTAATCTATTTTTTTAAATATATATATATGTAGAAAATAATTATTTAAAAATAATTTAATTTATTAAATTAATTTAATTTTAATTAATTACATTTTTTAATAAAATAATATGCTTACCTATACTTACGTTGTAATGGCATGCGTTGTAATAGCATCTGCTATGTAATGTCATGCGTTGTAAAGGCATTCGTTGTAAAGGCATTCGTTGTAAATGCATCTGCGTTGTAAAAAATGCGTTGTAACGGTGTGCGTTGTAAAAGTTTGCGATGTAACGTCATACATCCGGATAAAAGAAAAAAGGGGATTCCAGACTAATAGGGGCAGGAGTGTCATGTGCCGACTGATGGATGATCGCAGAAACTACTAGCTGTTCTGCTCTAGGGGGTGGATTCTCTAACATACTGGGCATATCGCCGATCTCATTGAGGATGGAATTTTTTGGATTGTTCTTTTGTTTCCTCATTGCGCCCTCCCTCCTCCCTCTTGCTTGCCTTCTTTCATCTGCTGTAATTTGGGGTGTAATTTGAGGTAACAGCTCTGGTGTTCTTTCTAGATCTGAGCTTATCTGAGAATCAGAAAGCTGGGAAGCCGACAGGTCCACATTGTTTGGCAGGCTACGCCTGCCCTCACAAAGGGTCCTCTGCCCAGCGTTATTATCTGGTGCGGGAGTTCTTGCGTCTGCTAAGTTACCCATGGAGGATCTCTTAGCGAACGCTAAGTCCAAGGGCACCCTATCTTCCATCAAAGAAATACTATGGTCAATAAATGAGTTTGCCTTGGTAATAAAGTCGTCCATGGGGCCTAACAGCTTGCCCACACCCCCTGATGCCTTGGTTTTGTTTCCTCTAGTTAACACCATTATTCCTGTTAGACAAATACAGGAAAATAAGTTCTAACATAAACATAAGGTCCATGAGACAGAATATTTCAAAGGTCGCAGGTGCAGAGTCAGTAATTTGACAGTACATACGTTTCGATGGAGATTACCAGAGGTGGGAGTTAGAGAGATGGCCCGGTCCGGACTCTCGCATCCTCGAACGGCCTCAAACGGCCCGCCCTTTGTCCTGGCTTAGCCCGGTGACCGCCCGCGCGCATCCCGCGTGGCGGGAGTTGGATTAGATTATATGGGCCTCCCAGGAGGGGGCGTGTCCGGTGAGGGAAGAGGGAGCAGGTGTGTGGAGCTATGCCTGCTGGGCCTCGCAGTCCCTCAGTATCCAGATGCCCTGCCCCGCAGTTCTGTGAACGGCGCCCGCGAAGTGGGGGCCGTGAAAGGTAACAGGAAACACCTTCTGGATCCTCATATTCAGGAGCAAAGTTTCAAAACGGCAATTTTAGGGCAAAGTAGCAGCACCCAAAGAGCGTGGTCCGTAATGCGCTGATGTAGAGCCAGGAAGGGGCGTGTCCAGTGAGGGAAGAGGGAGCAGGTGTGTGGCGCTATGCCTGCTGGGCCTCGCAGTCCCTCAGTGTCCAGATGCCCTGCCCCGCAGTTCTGTGAACGGCGCCCATGAAGCGGGGGCCGTGAAAGGTAACAGGAAACACATTCTGGATCCTCGTAGTCAGGAGCAGAGTTTCAAAACGGCAATTTTAGGGCAAAGTAGCAGCACCCAAAGAGCGCGGTCCGTAATGCGCTGATGTAGAGCCAGGAGGGGGCGTGTCCAGTGAGGGAAGAGGGAGCAGGTGTGTGGCACTATGCCTGCTGGGCCTCGCAGTCCCTCAGTGTCCAGGTGCCCTGCCCCGCAGTTCTGGGAACGGCGCCCGCGAAGCGGGCCGTGAAAGGTAACAGGAAAGACCTTCTGGATCCTCGTAGTCAGGAGCAGAGTTTCAAAACGGCAATTTTAGGGCAAAGTAGCAGCACACAAAGAGCGCGGTCCGTAATGCGTTGATGTAGAGCCAGGAGGGGGCGTGTCCAGTGAGGGAAGAGGGAGCAGGTGTGTGGCGCTATGCCTGCTGGGCCTCGCAGTCCCTCAGTGTCCAGATGCCCTGCCCCGCTGTTCTGTGAACGGCGCCCGCGAAGCCGGGGCCGTGAAAGGTAACAGGAAACACCTTCTGGATCCTCGTAGTCAGGAGCAGAGTTTCAAAACGGCAATTTTAGGGCAAAGTAGCAGCAGATGTTTAAATATCGAAGGGACATAATATAGAGGGTAAGTTATATCGATAGATTTAATATCGATATTAGTAATATCGATGTTTTAAATATCGATGTTAGTAATATCGATGTTAATAATTTCGATATTACTAATATCGATTTTTATACTATTTTTATGTATATTATTATTTATTTATTATGTTTTTATTTTATATTTATGTAATTTAATAACATTTTGTATTTTAGTACTGTAGCGGATTGTGGGTTTATAGGGGAAAAGGGTGGGAAGTAATTTAATTATACTGAATTAATTATTAATTATTAGGAATTATAAATTAATTTTAATTAATTGGCAATTTATTTGAAATAATTGGTAATTAATTTCTATTAATTGATTATAATTGATAATTATGTTCTGCAGTGGGTTGTGGGTTTATAGGGGAATAGGGTGGGAAGTAATTTAATTATACTAAATTAATTATTAATTATTAGGAATTATAAATTAATTTTAATTTATTGGTAATTAATTTTAGTTAATTGGTAATTCATTTTTATTAATTGATTAATTGATTAATTGATCATTGTTCTGTAGCGGGTTGTGGGTTTATAGGAGAATAGGGTGGAAAGTAATTTAACTGATATTAAGTAATATCGTTTTTTTAATTAATTGTTTTGTTAATTATATTATTGTTAATTAATTATTAATTGGTGAGTATTTATTATTAATTGGTATTTATTAATTTTTGTAGTTAATTATTTATTGCTAATCATGTTTTTAATAATTATGTATTGGTATTTGTAAATGGTTTATATTTATTTAATAGTTACGTTTTTTATTATTTTAAAATGTTAATTTATTTATAAGTATGTTATTTTTACCCCTACTCTATCCAACACTTTCCTTACTGTTGCACTCTCTGGAGTTGGAATAGTAATTTTACCCGTACGCTATCCAACACTTTCCCTACTGTTGCACTCTCTGGAGTGGGAATAGTAATTTTAACTCTACGCTATCCAACACTTTCCCTACTGTTTCTCTCTCTGGAGTTGGAATAGTAATTTTTACCCCTACGCTATCCAACACTTTCCCTACTGTTGCACTCTCTGGAGTGGGAATAGTAATTTTTACCCCTACGCTATCCAACACTTTCTCTACTGTTGTACTCTCTGTAGTTGGAATAGTAATTTTAACCCTACGCTATCCAACACTTTCCCTACTGTTGCACTCTCTGGAGTTGGAATAGTAATTTTACCCGTACGCTATCCAACACTTTCCCTACTGTTGCACTCTCTGGAGTTGGAATAGTAATTTTAACTCTACGCTATCCAACACTTTCCCAACTGTTGCACTCTCTGGAGTTGGAATAGTAATTTGTACCCCTACGCTATCCAACACTTTCCCTACTGTTGCACTCTCTGGAGTGGGAATTGTAATTTTTACCCCTCCGCTATCCAACACTTTCCCTACTGTTGCGCTCTCTGGAGTGGGAATAGTAATTTTTTACCCCTACGCTATCCAACACTTTCCATACTGTTGCACTCTCTGTAGTTGGAATAGTAATTTTAACCCTACGCTATCCAACACTTTCCCTACTGTTGCACTCTCTGGAGTTGGAATAGTAATTTTACCTGTACGCTATCCAACACTTCCCTACGGTTGCACTCTCTGGAGTTGGAATAGTAATTTTTACTCTATGCTATCCAACACTTTCCCTACTGTTGCACTCTCTGGAGTGGGAATAGTAATTTTTACCCCTCCGCTATCCAACTCTTTCCCTACTGTTGCACTCTTTGGAGTTGGAATAGTAAGTTTTTTACCCCTCCGCTATCCAACACTTTCCCTACTGTTGCACTCTCTGGAGTGGGAATAGTAATTGTTACCCCTACTCTATACAACACTTTACCTACTGTTGCACTCTCTGGAGTTGGAATAGTAATTTTTACCCCTACGCTATCCAACACTTTCCCTACTGTTGCACTCTCTGGAGTGGGAATAGTAATTTTTACCCTTACGCTATCCAACATTTACTTACATTTTTTAATTTGTTTTACATTTTTATTAATTGTTATTTATATTATTATTTTATGTGTATAAATGTATTTGTAATTTATTATATTTTTATTTATTTATAAATTATTAAAATACTTTTTTAGAGTTATTATTAATGAAGTATATACTATGTATTATATCTATATTATTATTTGTTTTTATTACATTATTTATTCATTTTAAATATTATATTATATTTTAACTATGTTTATTACATTTATAAGTATTATTTTGTTTATATTAAAAAAAATTTAAAAAACGATATTTTTTTAAAAACGATATTTTGGAAAACAATATTTTTTCTCTCGATATTTTTGTTAGCGATAGGATGTCGATATTTTTGTAACCGATATTTTTGTTGCGATGTTTTTGTAGGTAGATATTTTTGTAATCGATATTTTGTCATAGATCCGCTGGCGAGATGTCTAGTTGCTTGAGTCTCTTTTTCCAGGTGCAGCAGCATGTATCTTCTCTAGAGTCGGCAAACAGGACCAATCGGTGGTCGATTGTTTCCTTAGTCCAGCCACCGGCATCAGGTGTTGGGCTCTGGCTTGGTGAGGATCATGCAGTTGCTGATCAGGTTCTCCTCCTCAGCGACCTTCTTGAAGCTCCTACTCCATGTGTTCCCCTTCAGGGAATTGCTTCCACGGGCAATAAGGAGCTGTGGTGGTGGCAGCTGCCACTCAGGGTGTACAACTCTCCTCATGCCTGTTTCAGGCCTCTAATGACTCTGTCTTGGGACAGGGTGGGGAAGGACACTCTCTGAGAAGTCTTTAGCCCATTGCAGGGCAGTGCTGGTGCACTGGAGATGTAGAGGCTCTCCCTCCTGCATCTGGCCCATGCTAGGCCTTTCCACTCCTTTTGTCTCTGTGGAGTGCTGGAGCTCTAGGCATGTGTGTGGGGCTGATGGCAAGGCAGCTTCTTACATCTCATGTTGTGGGGAGCAGTGGTAGTCTTCCTCCTCATAGCATCAGTGGTAACGTCTCTCTTGCGGTGGTGGTCGTTCACACCAGGGGGCTTGCAGCGCTGTCTTCTTTCTTGCGATAGTGGCTGATGGCTGCTCGGGGTGCGTAGCGCTCACCTCTTTTGTCGGGGGCTTTTTCATCATTTGGAATTTTCCCTCAGGTCAATACACATTGATCCTTCTCTGGGGAAACAAATCTCTGGAGGCATGCAGTGGCGGCTATGCCTACTGGCTGATGAGTAGGGCCTTGCCGGGGACAACAACCTCCTCTGCTACTGTACTTCTTTTCTTCTTCCTGGGCGCTGCCTTCTTAGGCTTTCATTGATCTCGTGGCAGTACTTTGGTTGGGGAAGCGTTTCGGCTTCTTGGGTCTCTTTGCTGTCACTATACTCACCTTATGCCCCGCTGTTACTCCTTATATTGCGTGCATCTCTCCGCCCTCATGCTCGGGGACAGTGTTTGGGAGCGCAGTGGGCTTACTTCACTTATTGCTTGTGTCAGGCAGAAGGGCAACTTGCACTTAGCAAGAGTGTGTGTTCTTTGCTGCTGACACTCTTTCATGCCAGCATTTCTGGGCAGAGGCATGAGCTGGAAGCCTCCCATCTGAGCCTCTTATCATTGCTGATTCTGTGGGTCCTTAAAGTCTCTTAGGCCTATGCTGCTTTATTAGAAGTTGCGGGGCACCGCAGACCCATTGTCATGTGGGTGACGTGTTTTTCTTTTAGACTGGGATATTGGGTGTCGCTAAGTCATGAAGGCATACTTTCTAACGTTTTTATAGTTAGATCCTACTGTTTATGTTGGGATGTTTTCACATATGCTTCATATGCTTTTTCTGCTTTCTGTGTCTTCTTTAGTAGTTTGTACATTTCCAGTGGGAATGCAAATAACTTATGCTTTCAGTTGGTAAACCATTGATGTATGGCTTGCATTGCTGGTACAATCTGTGCACTTAAGTTTGACAAACAAACCATAGGGTTGATGGCTGGCACTGGAACATAAAATATTAGTAGGCAATTTACAGAACTGAGGGGCTTAAAACAGGTAATGCACATCTGGTCTGATTCCAGGGATAAGTCATTTGAACAATATAAACGGCAAGTTAGTTCTTAACACACAATAACATTTTACCTGCCCCAGGCACTAGTGTTTGTTGCCAGGAGTAATTCTATTGAGTGAACGAGGGTCAACAATGAACAACCACTGCTTCTCTCTCCAACCAGGCCTGCTCAGGACAACAACAAAAAACTTTAACCAACCTATCACCTTGAACAACCAAGTGTAGTAAAAAGCTTGGTGGACTATGATCATAAGAAATACCATAGGGGACCACTAGGGCTGCTCAAAGCAGTCAGCTTACTAAACATCATCAACTGGTCATCTGTCTCTCACACCATTTCATCCACCATACTGCTAAGCGCTGCATCTCATAACATGATAATCGCACTTTGGTGGATGGACATCACATATGACATGAAAACACTTCCCACCAAAGATCAAAAACAAAGACAACACCCTCCTAACCAGAAACTCAACATGGCATAACTTCCTGCCCATGCAGGCAAGCGCTTCAGTGCTCAGCATAAGTTAGCAAGCGCTATGTAAATGCTGCTGTACAATATAATACAATTGTTTAGAGAGTGAGACAGGCTTTCTCTGTTGCTTGTCTAAGTGTGACCAAACCATCTTCAATCTTTAATGCAGCATTTTACCAGTGCAAAATGGCTCAAGGGCATTAGAACACTTTACAAAAATATCTAGGCTATTTATAATTGTTTCCCCTATTTAGACTCAGGGAGATTAGGGTCCTTATTTAAAGCCTGGTAGTCTTTACTCTGTTTGCCAGGGTGGTGCTAGGCATTACATATGCCATTCTGATGAACAGAAGTCGGACATATTTAGAGATCACTGGTGCACAGCATTAATATTTGTACCCTCCGAGGTACCAATATCACGGCATTTCCTCAGAAGGAATCAAAAGTTTGGTGAAAGGGGGCCGTCTGTTTTGATTTCTATTCACCAACATTTTTGTTTTTCAAAAACAAACTCCCTAAGTGGCTGTTTGTATTTAAAAAAAAAATAACAAATGACCCCTCCCACCCAGGAATTATTTACACGTGCATTGTGGGGTCATTATTTTATTTCTGTTCAAGACGTATAGAAAAAAGGAAATCAGACTGTCTGCTATAAATAGGTCAGGCATCTGAAACCTTTACTGTGACAGCCAGCAGTCTGTCAGGCCATGAAAGTACTCTTTCTATCGATAAAGTAACAAGGGCACCGCTGATGGTCCGCCCCTCTCTAAATAGAATGATCAGACATGTTTAATGGAATGCCCTCTCTGCCAAATTCTAAGTCAGACCCTTAGTGGTTTGCTTGAAACTCAGGATGTTGAAGTGAAGCCAGGATTCGAGTATGGTTCCTCAAATTCCAAAGCCAGCTGCTCTGGCCACTAGATCCATTTCCTCCTTTCGTATGCTGCAAGGAGATAATCACATGAATGTATCTTAAGGCGCTTGATATGTTATGTAATGTTATTGCAATTTAAATAGGACTTATTTTAACACTTATGTAGCTGTGTTGGGCTCGCAGCAGACCAGTCAATTTCTACATTTGTTCTGGGTTACCTTTTCAGGGTCCGATTCTGATGCGGTAGGAAGGCCTCCTAAAGTCATTTGCTCCATCCGAATCAGATCGGGAACTTGTCTTTCCAACCGACTTGGAAAGGTTTCTGTTTGACCGAGTATGATACGAGTTAGGTCTTATGAATATCCCAATCCGAAACCAACGGCATTCAGAATGACTGACGGAGTAGAATCGTACATCTCTACGGGACACGTTTACAAACGACTAATTAAGACGCTGGATTCGGATTGACCTTCCAAATCGTGCCTTTCGGCTTGAATCAGCAGTCATAATCAGACTTTGGGGGCCCGTAGCAGGCCCCCTGCACCCAGAGCCTTCCCAATCGGGCCTGTGGCGGTACTCATGGGTCTCCCCTTACCAGCCATACACAGTGTGACAGGCACAAGGGGGTGCCCACCACAGGGTGCCCGATTTTCCCCAGCCACCCCTTTCTTCAATGGGAGCCTTTGCATTCGCTAGAGACATAGGCTCTGATTTAAGTAAATGGTAGTCCGGCCCAATTGCATCTGGAAGCATCCGTATGAATCGTACTTGGTCAGTCAGACTCTCCTGAGCCGAGTGGGTCGGAACCCATTCTCAAACCCATTTCGTCGGGAAGAGTTCCTAACTGCATCGGAATCAGGCCCTCAGTTGGAAATTTTAACTAGCTTAAGATAAGTGATGTATCACTGTAATGTATCATATTTACGTAAGTCTGTGGCACAAAGGCCAGGGAGGCTGATGCTGGAACACGGGGGATCACGGTTTGATCTCTGGCGCCGGCAGCAGGCAGCCCAGCACCATGTGACTCTGGGCAATTGCTCGCTTAATCTTCCAGATGACCGCTAGCACCTTGATGCCTTTGGGGAATTGTTTGCGATTTACAAATACAAATGCTGGATACTACTACCCCTGTTGAGGAGTGTAAGTGCTTTGCCTAAAAGTAGCTGACTGTGTCATAGGAACCCGGAGTTAGTTGTGTGGTCAAAAGTATGACAGCAGAAGAGCAATGCATACATTTAGGGGCACATTAGGATGGCGGGCGGGCTTTGCCCGCCCGCCATCCTAGCGGAACTCGGGACCGCCCGCCTAAAGGGCGGGGGTCCCGACATTGCCATTAGGATGCGCCCGCCACAGTGGCGGGCGCATTCCTCAATTTAACATTGTGGCGGGCAGTGCTCACTGCTCCGCCCGCCACAATGTTAAAAACAAAAGCACGCATTTGCATATTCGAAGCGGCAGGCACCGTGTGCCACCCCCCTTTGGCCTTCACTCTGGGGGCCCACAGGGGGCCCCCAGAGTGAACACCGCATGCCTTTCTGTGGCGGCATTGCCGCCACGGAAAGGCATTTAAAAAAGCCCATTGTAATATTGCGGGCGGTGTCTGACAGACACCGCCTGCATGTTACTCGTTTTCTGCCCCGGCCGCAAGGCGACCGGGGCGGAAAAGTGGCGGGCGGTGTTTGGCTCCGCAGCGGTCCCCCCCGCCATTGTAATGTGGCGGGGGGGGGAAAGGGTGGCGGGCGGGCATTTTGTCGGGCGGATCGCCACCACCACCATGGCGGTGGCGATCCGCCCGACATCATAATGGGGCCCTAAGTGTCTTGCATGCAGTCATTATATTTTGCCTGCTCTGTTCTGCCATTGGGCAGCTTTCAATGTTAAATGTTTTTGAACTTGAGAGTAAATATTAAAAGTAATAGTACATTTTAGATTGGTTGTGCTTATTAGTTCAATATAACTGATTTAAATAGTTTGCTAGGTAGTTCGTTTGTAAGTGACTACATATATGGTTATTCTTCCATCTGTAGTATAAAAGCCCATGCTTATTGATAGCTTTATTCTCTCTTACATAGATAGCCATGTTGTTAGATTTGGGGGTCTCTATTTGGCAGAGGTAGGTACCTTTGACCAAATTAGGACCCTTGTGTCTAGTCAGGGTAAGGGGGTACACTCCTAAAATAATCCCTGCTCACCCCCTTGGTAGCTTGGCATGACCAGGCAGGCTTATCTTAGAGGCAGGGTGTAAAGAATTTATGACCACATACAGTAATACAGTGACAACACTACAGATGGACACTACACAGGTTGCATTATAAAAATAAGTATTTTTATATAGACTTAACACAAGACCAAACAACAAAAATCCACATTACACTAATCAAGATATGCTTAAAAATAGATTGTTCACTTAAAATCTGTCTCTAGCAACAGACAACTCCAACGTGAGTTATCGCGATGTCGTGACAGGAGAAATCCCGAAGCCCGAAGTACGGCGTCGACCATGAGGTGCACGGCGTCGGGCCCGGAGTCAAACAGACCCCCAAACAGTAACTTTGAAAAGCGATAAAAAACAAAGACAGCTCACGGCGTCGGGGAGGTGCTGCTTTGTTGGAGCTGTGCAGCGGCAGTTCCCTACGACCCCAGGGAAGGTGTAGACTTGGTTCCTTACTGCAGCGCAGGGGACGTGAGATGACGTTTCCTTACTGCGTCAGGGAGGTGACGTCAGGATGGCCATGAAACCACGGTTCCTTATGATGTCATGCTGTCGATGGATTCTCGGTCACCCACGTCGAGGATAGGCTCCGCGATGTCAATGTCAGCTTCGGAGTCGATGCGGCCCAGCAGAAGGCGTCAGGACCAAGGCACAATTTGGAGCTGCGCTCATGGCTTTGGTCAGGTTACGGCGTCGCTCGCTGGCGTCGGTGTGGCACGGTGGCCGGCGTCGGGTCTACGATGTAAGTCGGAGCAGCGCGCACTGTTTCAGAGCAGAAGACGGCATCGCTTGCCGGCGTCTGTGTTGCAATTTCCTTCTGCAGGAGCTAAAACCACAGTTATAGATGTCGGCAATCAGAAGGGGTGAAGTCTTGTATCCCTGAGACTTCAGGCAGGAGGCAAGCTCAAGTTCAAGCCCTTGGAGATCTTCTTCAAGATGATGAAAGCACATTCAGTCTTTTTTCTCCTTTCTTTGGCAATGAAGCAACCCCTGCAGGCCAACCCTAACAACACGCAGCATAGGAATAGTCTCCTCCTTCAGTTTCCCGGTTCTTCTCGTCAGCAAAGGTTTGTCTTCATTCCCAGAAGTGATCTAAAGTTCTTGGGTCTGGGTCCCAATATTTATACTCATTTTCCCTTTGTTCTGTGAAGGCAGAGAGGCCTTTGCCTAGTCCAAACCAGTTCTGGTCAGTCCTGGAGCACTTTGTTTACAGGACTCCTTCTCTTCCTTTGACAGTGCAGGCCAGGGACATCAGACGCACCGCAGGAGGTGGAGCCAGCATATTAGAGGGAAGGCCCAGCCCTATTCAGGTTCCAGGTGCAACTCCTCCCACCCATCTACATGCAGATCTCTCTATTCAGCCCTGTGCTGACTCACCCTGTCTCCTGGAATCCCCTAGCCCCTGTCACTCAAACTCCAGACAAGGAATACACAACCTAGCAGAGGCAGGCTTGGGTAGTTAGGCGAGAAAATACCTACTTTCTAAAAGTGGTATTTTCAAACAGAGAATGTTAAAACCATCTTCACTAAAAGATGTATTTTATCATTCTGAGTTCAGGCATACTAAACTCGAATTTCTACCTAGTTACCTGAGTCAGTTAGGATTATAAGATGTTATAAACAAATTGCCCAATCTGGCCTATAGGGAACAGGTAGCCTTGCAATAGTGCAAACGAAAATGGCTGTAATTCACTATCAGGACATGCCACACACCAGGGCATGTCCTACCTTTTACCTACAATGCACCCTTCCCTTGGGCCTACCTTAGTGGTGACTAATATGTATAAAAGGGAGGTTTAGGGACTGGCAAGCGGGTGTACTTGCCCAGTCAACATGGCAATACCAGTCTACACACAGGCCCTGCAAAGGCAGGCCTGAGACACACTTTACAAGCTGCTCCGGTGGGTGGCACAATCAGTGCTGCAAGGCCACCAGCAGCATTTGATTTACAAGTGCTGTGCACACACAGTTCACTGTACTAGGGTCTAACAGCAAACCAAACAAGCTAATCATGGAATCACTAATCCATACATCAATCTACCATAGGGAGCACTTGCACTTTGGCACTGAATTGCAGTGGCACAGTGCCCACAATCATCTAAAACCAGCAAAAACATCAGAGGCAACAGCAAACAATGGAAGAGAGACCCACACCAATGGTGCCAGATGTAACACATGTCTTCTTCATGATTTTGGTGACTAAAAACCAAAGACTAATTCCATTTAATTATATTTAAGCATGGGCGAATTTTGCGAATCTGGCGTTCGCGAATTTGCGGATTTGCGAACTCGCAATTCGCAAAATCCGCAAATTCTCGCGAATTTGCGGATTTTTTTTTGTGTTGGCAAGGATTTCTGCCAGTTCGCGAGGGTTTTGTACCAGTTCGCAATTGCGAACTTACATGTCGGCTCGCAACGGTCGCGATTATGTTGTTTCTACGTCTGGGTCATCATCACAGGTTCCCAGCACCCTCTGTTTCACCCATGCCACCCTCTGGTATATCAATGCCACCCTCTGGTTCATCATCACTGTAGATTATGGGGGGAAAAAGCAAGCACACCTGCCCTGCTTCAACTGACATGAATTAATTTGGGGTTGATTTATTAATGTGTCACTGTTTTAAAATTCCAGTCTGCACCTGCTTCCTTATCTGTAATTTGCTTTCTGTTGCAGTGCAATTTTTTTTTCCAGGACCTTTGTGGCCTACTTGTAGCTATTCTATGATCCGGCTGTGAGGGTCAGAGCAGGGTCATACAATTGTTGCAACTAGCAACTGAACTCTGGAGGGGCCCCAGTCAGGAAGCACTACAGGGAATGGTTACTAATGATGAATTTGAACTTTTGCACCTGCTGCTGAGTGCTTTCAGTTTAGCAAAACTCGTTTTTCTGCAGAACAGCAAATGCAATGCCAACAAACTTACTTGTGAAAGTTTATTTCTAATCCAAAAGTGATCCAAAGAAAGTCAAAAGGCCTCAAATCCAAAAAAGGGCAGGCAAATGTCAACCTGAGGAGTTATTCTGATAAAAATCATCATTTTCAGAAGGTCTATGCTGCTTGCTAGTGGATTTCTTGTGCAGAATTGCAAATTTTGTAATTTCGCGAGTGCGAGATTGTTGCTGCCCGCCGCACCTACATGTTCGCAATTGCGAACTTACACCGCACGCCGCAAAACTGTATCACCAAGAAAAAAAAATCTGCTGCGTGCGAATTTGCGGATTTTCGGTAAATTCGCGAGCGTTCGCGGATTGCGAATTTACCGAAAATCCGCAAAATCCGCGAGCGGAATGGATTTTCCGCCCATGCTTAATTATATTTTAATACATTTGAAGTGTGACATCTGAAATGAATTGCTTGGGAATTAAATACTTTCAAGTGGAAAGAAGTGGATTTAGAGACACATAGGGTGCAATTACAATCTCATACAGAAAGCTTTCCTACCAAATTGGTTCCGGAATGCTTTCGGAACGACTCAGTTCGGGGGAGTCGGACCGAGCGATTTGGATGCATCCATATGCTTCTTGATACAATTCGGTTGGACTTCCATTGACTTTAATGGGAGCCTGTGTTCGAACATGAAAACAGGCTCCCATTGAAGGGATAGGTGGGGAAAATCGGGCATCCTGTGACAGACACCTCATTGAGCCTGCCAAACTGTGCATGGTTGGGAAGAGGGTACCCGTGGGTACCCCCAGGGGCCTGATTTGTGGGGCACTGGGGGAAGGGGGGCCTGCTACGGTGCCCCAAAGACTTTTATCGACATCTGTTTTGTTTCAGGCAAACTGAATCGGAACGGTTGTCCGAATCGGCCATCGCAATCGCTCACTTAGACACCGTGTCCATAGGCTCAACTCGGACCACCCTAATGGATTCCAGGCATCGTAATCAGTCCCTCAGAACTGGGTACGATTTGGTCGGAAACAAGGGTTCTGAATCGGATTCGGCAAACCTGAATCCGATTCTGAGCCCTTCCAACCGGGATTGTAATTGACCCCATGGTGTTATACGATGGATGCTATATGCTCAAGATTAAAGGATCCGCTGCACTGATTTAGGAAAAATCAGTGACTAACAAAATTGTTATTTTGACCCCGGGCACTGGGTTGAATTCAATATGTGTATATACACATACAGTTTAAAACATTCAGCAATATCTTTAAAAAAATGTATAATTTTGTAAAGATGTGCAAAGTTCCCTGCAGTAAACCTTTCTTTCACACTAAAGGTTGAAGCCCCTGTTCCACCAGCTTGGTCAGACCATCATTTAATTTCCTTTCCACGTAAAATCACAGCAGGTTTGTAAAGCTGGAAAGGTGAATGCCTACCGCCCTTGGCACTCCAACTCCGATGCAACCTTGAACACAGCTTGTGCCCAAGTCATGGTTGATAAAGCTGGAGATATTGACTTCACAGCCACTTCCTTCAATTTAAATCTTAAGAAGTTTGACACACTTATGCCCTTGAAAAAGAATGGTAGTAAAAGGATTTCCTCTACTGCTTCTTCATTTTCAGCGAGCTAAAAGCAGAAAAGCAGACAGTCAAAAAACTAGAGAGGAAGTGGCGATGTAATTTCACATCTGAAGACAAATCTTTCTACAGGGCTGCCCTTACACAGTTCTGGAAAAACATAAGAGAGGCAAAAGCTCTTATGTTTGCAAAATAAATCAATGAAGCAGCGGATACACCTAGAACTAGATTCAAAATTGTTGATTCTTTCCTAAACCCAATGGCGGGAAAACAATCAACGCCATCCTCTGAGGAGTTCTCTGATAATCTGTCAAGTTTTTTTCCACGAAAAAGGTAACAACATTTACTCCAAATTTAAAGACAACAAGAATCAGGTCTCCATTAGATCACCACCAAGGGCTCCAAATAATTTTCCCCAACTAACCTCTTTCAATAAGATATCATTGAAAGACTTAAATGATCATTCAAAATGCCAGATCGGGCTCTCCTTTCGATGTTTGCTCTTGTGCGAGCAACTCCATAAATTCAAAAATCAAATCTCTTTTTAATCTCTCCCTAGAAACTGGATCTGTCCTGCAAGCTGGAAAATGGCAATGGTGTCTTCCACTGCTAAAAAAGACTAACCTGGACCCTCTAAACCTGAGTATTTATAGACCCATGTAACTATTTTCAGGGCTAGGAAAGTTGCTAGAATCTTTGGCCAATCTTCAAATTACCAAATTCAGCATTAGATGTGACAGATTAGGAGTGGTGAACTTGTATGTTGCACCACACTCTTGCCACAGGGACTTCATATACTTAAAAATCGGTCTGGTCTGACACCACCTCTCTGGGAAACCCACACGGGAGAAAATCCCCATCAGTGCACGTCCCACCACGGGGCTGTCACTGTCCTGAGAGGGATTAATTCCGGGTACCGGGTGGCAGGGTCCACCAAGACCAGGATGAACCTTTTGCCCATGGCTGTCTTGGGATCCAGAGGCCTCACAATGTTAATGCCCACCTTTCAAAGGCGGTGCTGACCACAGGGAATGGCTGGAGAGGAGCCTTGCGCGTCCTCCCACTCTTTCCACTTGCCTGGCAGTCTGACAGGTCCTGCAATGAGTGTCTGAACTCTTGCGCATTTGGGGCCCATAAAAGTGTGTGACAAGCCTTTCAAAGGTCTCATCCTGCCCCAAACATCCTGCTAAAGGCACATCATGAGCCAGTCCCAGGAGAAAGGCTCTGAAACGTTGGGGGTACCACCAGCAAACAGGCTGACCCAGGCTCAGTAACCTTAGGCTCCCTATACAGGAGACCATTCTCCCAGTAGATCCAATGTGATCCAGACTGATCACTTGCTGCCTAGTTTGCAGCATGCTGCCGCAAACCCATAGGAGAAGGGCACTTGTTCTGCTCCTCACAGAACTCTTCCCTGGAGGGACCTCTTTCTTGCTGCCAATGGGTCAGCTCAGGCAGGTCTCCCAGTTCCGCAATCTCTTCCCCGGTAGGATCCAGGACATCCCCTCAGCATCTGCCTCCTCCCTACCTCTTCTCTTTAAGGCAGGCACCTGGGCCATTTTCTCAGGCTCCAGGTCCTCTTGAGCACCCTTACTGGTTGCCATAGACTGAGTGGTCACGCAGGCCCACTCAGGCAAACCCAACATCTCTAAATGAGCCCTTCGCTCCACCTTAGCCCAAGGGGAACTCTCCAAATCGTTACCCAACAGACAATCAACAGGCATGGCTGGCCTCACAGCTATTTGAAGAGTCCCTGAGACCCCCCACCCCACTCACATGGGAACCTGTGCCACCTTGCAGTGGCTCTCTGTGTTGTCAGCGGCAACAACTGGGTAAAATGCATTGGGGACTACCTGCTCTTCAGACACCAGCAGACAACTGACAGCTGTCACACTGGCTCCGGTGTCTCTAAGAGCTACCACCCTTTGACCATTGATGGTCACCCATTGCCTGTACTTTTTGGTGTTATCAGACAGCTGGGTCCTGGGGTCCACCTCACAGTTTCCTAAAGAGACAAGGGACATCTTTGCGGGACCCCACCCACCTTGGGCACCCATCTCTTCCCCCAGGACTATACTAGCCAACTGTCGGGGTGGTGCACCAGTGGGTTCTGTCATCCCATACAATGGACATCTAGCATCAAAAGAACAGTGGCCTACTATACCACACGTAAAACAGGTCTTGGGCCCCTTGTGAACAGGCTTATCTTTCGGGGCCCTTTCTGGAACTCCCTCTGTTTACCCTTGTCCCCCCCACTCTTCTGCTGGGGACGCTGCCCACCTTTGGCAAAGTCTCCCACATGACCCTTCTGGACCCAGGTGCTCACCCAGCGGTCCGCCTCTTCAGCAAGCTTCCTAGGGTTAATCAGCGTGCTATCAATAAGGTGCTAGCGTAGCTCTGGAAAACAGTTATTTGACAAGTGCTCCCATGCAAACAAATCATAGAATGCCTCAAAATTATCCACTTTACTACCCTTCACCCAACCATCCAATGCTCTGCAAAAGAAAGACACATATTCAACCCATGTGGTAGACTCCAATTTTCTACAATTCCTAAACCTTTGTCTCTATAACTCGGAAGTCAAACCAAATCTGGACATTAGGACTCTCTTCATGTGGGTATAGGGCATCTGCTCCTCTGTAGGTAAATCCGACAAAGTGTCCCTCCCATCACTAACAAAGCGGCCCTACAACCCCTCTCCCCAATCCTTCTCAGGGACCTGGTGGACTAACATTGCAGCTTCATAAGCCCTAAACCATTGAAAAATATCCTCATTCTTGTGGAAATCTTTAACTACGTCTTTGTGGATGTAGGCTCTTGCTTCTACAGGCACTAGCGGTGCGTTGCCACCAGAGGGAGGAACCTCTAAACGTTTGGTCTTGAGCTCAAATTTCCTCAATCCTCTCTCATGCTCAAAATGCATTCTCTTTTCCTCTAAGGCTAACTTCTTCATCTCTAATTACATCCCAAGCTCTATTTTCTTGCTCTCTATGTCTCTCTGACCATCCATTTTGAGCCTAGCTAGCTCCAACGTATGCATCCTCACCTTTGCTCTGCGCTCCAGCTCTCCTGGGACAATCCCTTGGAAGAATCACTGCTGCCCACCCCTGAAGGTGCTTTCCTCCTGATTGGGCCCACTGGCCCCACAAGCTGCCCATTTAAATCTGCTGCCTCCATCACTGGATTCTCAGGATGCTCACTGGCATTCCTAGATTCTGCCCCGGCCCTCAACTCCTTTTGGTATTCCTCTTTCCTGTTGAGGCCTTTCACAGAGATTTTAAATTTCTTGCACAAAGCTTTGAAATGAGGCACGGTGTAAGTATCGATTGTCTCCTCTTCCAATATGATGTCTACAGATATTATGGATGCTGATTTGCTCCTGGTAGAAAAATCTGGCAGTTCTCAAAAATCAAAAATAGAAAAGAAGTTCCAAGGAAAACTTTCAAAAAGTATGTTGTTGTGTTATGGTCTGCACTCACTAGTAGTGGACCAATCACTGTATATGAATAACAAATGCAAGTCCAAATCCTTACCGCTGACCACCACTGTTAGATTTGGGGGTCTCTAGTTGGCAAAGGTAGGTACCTTTGACCAAATAGGGACTCTTGAGTCTAATCAGGGGAAGGGAGTACACTCCTAAAATAACCCCTGCTCGCCCCCTTGGCAGCTTGGCACAAGCAGGCAGGCTTATCTCAGAGGCAGTGTGTAAAGCATTTGTGAACACATACAGTAATACAGTGACAACACTACAGATGGACACCACACTGGTTGTATTATAAAAATAAGTATTTTTATATAGACTTAACACAAGACCAAACAACAAAAATCCACAATCCACAATCCACAATACTGTACTCGGTTCCTTACTGCATCGCCGGGGGTGTGAGACGACGGTTCCTTATTGTGTCAGGGAGGTGACGTCACGATGGTGCCGAATCCATGGTTCCTTACGATGTCATGCTGTGGATGGATTCTCGGTCACCCACGTTGAGGATCGGCTCTGCGATGTCGATGTCAGCTTTGGAGTCGATGCGGCCCTCCAGCAGGAGTCGGGACCACGGTACAAGTCGGAGCAGGGGAGCGCAAATTGTGCACTGCAGGTACCATGATGCAAAGGAGAAACCTTTTCTGGGTTATGATTTGGTGTCTGGCCGTACACTTTTCCCTGCCCAAACTGTTTTTCATGACCTTCTGTACCATTTATCACACATTCCTAATGTTCCTTTTTTTAAAAATTACATTCCGGCCCATTGATTATACTTTATCCGGCCCCAGCCGGATAGTACGACTCGAGCCAGAGAGTACGGCCCCAGCCGGAAAGTACGGTCCCGGTGGGGAGAGAACACTCCGGGTGCGGAGAGTACGGTCGGGGTACGGAAATTCCGGCCCGAGTGCGGACATAAAGTTAGGAGTCGTAAGTGCATTCTGTGAATACCAAAAATCGTATGTGCCTTCTGTGAATACCAAAAGTAGTAAGTTTAGGATTTTGTCTCAGATTAGTTCTGTGAATCGGCTCCCTTGTTTTCTTGCCACAATTTATAACATCATTCGAGGAGGTCAAGTGTGGTGTCCCTCAAGGTTGGCTTGAGCCTGATGTTAGTTAACATCTATATGGCCTCCATCGTACAAGTCTGTGGTTTCAACATTGTATCATATGTGGACAACACACAATTGATATATGCCTTTAACCACCTGGATGAGTTAGTCACGGCCCATTTTCAGGGCTGCCGTAAGGCAGTAGCTGTCTTGATGCATCAGAATTGTTTATGCCTTAATTCTGATAAATCAGAGATGACCATCATAATTGGGTAATCCTCTCTTCCCTAATGATGTTGCTAAAAATCTGGGGATTAAGATTGATACCACCTTCTCCATTATGCCCCAAACTAAGACCATTGCATGAGTCTGTTTTGCCTTATTGAAAGCCCTGGGAAAGACCCTCAAGTTTCTGCCCGGAAATGCATAGAAAGACACCATCCATGTCCTGATCACATCAAGACTGGATTATGCAAATATCCTTCTCATTGGATCCCTCCAAGAGCTGATAAACAGACTGTAGCAGGTACAGAATGCTGTAGCCTGGTTGGTGCTGAATATTTTTTGGCAAAAAAACGGAGTTTGGTCCTGGGACAGGGGTTCAACTGGACCGTAATATAGTAGAGCAAAAACAATGTTGTCCCCCAGAATAATTTTCTCTCACAACTTTTGAGAATACAAACAAGGGAAAAAAACCTATTGTTTGTATGGGTTATTTTATTTAAACCCTTTTGACAGTTAATTATTGAGTAATTTTGAAAGACATTTTAAGGTAGAGAAAAGACACTACTTACACACATTTACACTATTTACACTATCATACAGACAATTCTATACACAAGACAATATATACAAATGAATTCACAATTATAGGCAAGCTTCTTTTACAATAAGAAAAACAACAATTCTGTTCGCACAAGAAAATAATCTTTGTGACAAATTCAACTTATTAAAAAGCCCAACCAGGGTCAAAACAACAGGAAAAGGCAACAGAAAAATCACTTTTTGCTCAGCAATCAGTCACAGTTAACAAATTACTGTTAGTTTTGTTTAGTCAAAAAATGCCTATTCGCCGTTATGCCGACGCGTTTCAAATCTGGAAATGATCACAGATTCTCTTCAGGGCTCTGTCAGTGTGGAATTCTATAAAGATAAAGGAAGCTTGATTTAGCCACTATTTACAAGGATTAAAAGCCTCCCCCTCAAAAACACAAGGGCAGAAGTCACAGAATTTTACCTTTTCTTGAGGGTAACGCGATCCCACGTTCCAATAATTCAAATAAAGAGGGGCCTTTTGTTATGCAGGGATTCTGTTAAAAAGATTACAACATGGGATTTAGTACTGAGCTTCTCAGAGACAGGAAGGTAGGTGGTCTCATGATTCAAAGCACACATTCCGTACCTTAGAATGTAAAAACGGGGGCACCACTATTTGTTATCTTCAGAAGTGGTTCATCCGCTGTATGCCTATTTGCACAGCCGCCTGCAAAGACACAGACAATGTGCTTACTTGACTCCATTCGCTTGTGCTAGATTAATCAAAAGCGGTTTGCCTAACAGTTAGCGTACCTGAGTATCTTTGTTGAGGGAGTGAGGGTTTTCTTCACAATTAAATCTGACTCTCGCAGGTGGGCCGGGGTGCCTCCGCGGTATCTCGCTGCGTGCTTCAATCTCGCTTGGATCTAAAAAAGTTATATTTAAATTGTAAAAGCGCGAAGGGGCTACTTGTCTAACGTACTACAGGAGACGCGCTGACACTCACCTCTCTGTTCAACCACGTACCAGGAAATGCAAACTCATTGGTGGAAAACCACCATGTGAGGCTGTTACTTCATAGCTAATCCGCCGCTAAGCATTGTGGACTTTGTAGTTACCCAGATACATCAAGTTTAAAGGCAGGAGATCTCTGATAAAGAATTGAGCCCCGTTTGGGTACTATTAAATTTTAGTATCAAATACGCTTCTTTTCGCAAAAGCATTTGATAGCTGCTTCCACTCAAATTAGTTTGGTTCAAGTTGAACAGCACAGTCCACTTGAACTCATTTTCCCCATGATTTTGATCGATAAAATGTTGGACAAGGGGCGCTGTGAGTACTTTGTTTTTAATGCGTGACCTATGTTGCGTCATGCGTGTGTTGGCCTGTTGGTTTGTTTTACCTATGTAAATTTTTGAACAAGGGCAAATAATCGCGTAAACCACGTTTTTGGTTCTACAGTTCGTGAAATTTGAATGGGTCCACGTTGTAGTAGTGTGACAGAAAATTTTCCCTTCGATCGTTGTATCGCAAGCGATACAATTCCCACATCTGTGGTGGCCCTCGATTGGTTTGAGTCCCCATTTAGACAATAAGTCGCTTTTGGGTTTTGGTATTCTGATATCTGCACGAACTAATTGTTGGCCAATATTCTGGTTCTTTTTAAAGGCAAATATTGGACGGGGGAATGGCATTTCCAATTCTTCTAACAAATGCCAATGTTTCAAAACCATCTGTCGAATTTTGTGAGTTTCCGCACAAAACGTGGTCACGCAAACTAAGCTTTCAAGTTCACGCTTCTGTTTTATCTCAAAGAGACATTCTCGTGGTGTGTAACGAGCCCTCTTAAACGAATGTTTCAGTAATTTACTTGGGTAACCTCGTTTTACCAATTTGTCACAAAACTGTTGGCCATGTTCCTCAAATTGGTCAATTTCTGAACAATTTCGCCGAATTCTCAGGAGTTGTCCGTAAGGCAAGTTCGCCCTCAAGTTTCTTGGATGCCAACTGCCGTAATGAAGGATGGTATTTTTATCCGTTTTCTTCCTGTATAAGGATGATTTCAAAACGCCTCCCACATTACTCATTTCCACATCAAGAAAAGTCATTTTGACATTGCTTGAGTCTAGTGAGAATTGTATGTCACGGTGTCTCGAATTTATCCATTGGTGAAAGGTACTCAAGTCGGCGGGGCTCCCCTGCCACAGGAGCCACACGTCGTCGATGTACCGGTACCAATGCATTATATTCTGTGAGTAGGGGTTGTTTGTCTCTATGAATCTTTTTTCATATTCCGCCATGTAAAGGACGGCCATTTCAGGAGCATCGCGGTGCCCTTAATCTGCATGTAGAAATCGTCATTAAAACGAAAATAGTTCTTTTTCAGAGTGATCTCTGCCAATCGCAGTATAAAGGATGTGGGAACTTTGTGGGGTCTCTCTCTGGATTCCAAATAGAGTTCAATCACTTCAAGTGCCTCCTCTTGGGGTATTTGAGTGTAAAGGGACGTAACGTCCATTGTCACCATTAATTGTACTGTATCATTAAACACAGTTCCCTCTACTTTTGACAGAAAATCCGTTGTGTCCCGTAGATATGCCTTCACTTCAGTCACAAACGGCTTCAAAAAGAAATCCACAAATTTGGATAAAGGCTCGAGACACGAATCGCACCCCGAAACAATTGGTCGTCCGGGGGGATCCGACGAATTTTTATGAATTTTGGGCAGAAAATATGCCACTGGGGTTCTAGGAAACTTTTTGATTAAAAATTCAGTTTCCTTGGGGCCTAAGAAACCACTATCTTTCCCATTTTGCACAACATCAGCAATCAAAGATTGAATTTGCTGTAAAGGGTCTTCCGACAATTTCCGGTACCAATCTTGGTTGTTTACATGCGAACAACCTTCAGCTAAGTATTTATCTCTAGACCAGATGACAACGGCACCGCCCTTGTCAGCCTGCTTTATCACCAATGTGGGATCTTCCTTAAGATTTTTTAATGCTGTCCGTTGTCCCTTTGTGATATTAGGTTTCACAAATTTCTGCTGATGTTCCAATTTGTTAATTGATGACAAAAGAATTTGTTCAAATGCCAATACTTGCTTGGGCACATTCTGGGTGGGTATGAAAGTGGATTTATTCCTAAGTCCCGTTGTCTCCATGTTGCTACTTGGAGGTTGGTTAGCAAAAAACGCTTTGAGACGGATTTTGCGGCAAAATTCTAATGTCTCAAGTTTTATTTTGGTGAAGTCTGTGCGTCTAGTTGGAACGAATTTAAGCCCCAAGTTCAACACAGACTCTTCGTCTTTTGACAATGCCCGAGTTGATAAGTTGACTACGGTGGACGGATTTTCTACGACTTGTAGTAATTCCTCCGGGTTCGCATTTCCCATTGTGGTTTGAACCTTACCTTTGACTGCTGGCCTTTGTCTAAAAAAGGAGTTTGTTTCTTCCCTCCTCTTGAGTCTGAACTAGATGACTCAGAGGACGAGGTTTCTGAAAAAGTTTTATATCTATTTCGCGATCTACCTTGGAAGTTTGACAGTGCTCCTCTAGATTCTGGTTGGGAGTAGAAATCGTCTTTTAGGAAGGGGTATGCTCTTTCCAATGTGAAGGATTTAGAGTCCCTTTCGTACTGTGCTGTTTTGTTATTAATTGTATTGTCTTTGAAGGATTGGATCTCTTTGTCGATTTTTTCTAAAAGAGCTTTAGAATCTGAGACCACCTGGTTGTCTCTGATCGCTGTGGTAAGTTCCTCAATCTCTTGCAGTTCTTTTGCGCATATTCTTTGGGCGGTTTCGATGGTGTGGACCATAAGGTCCCTGCTGCACTTAGTGTTTATGCAGCTAAAGCCCTTTTTATAGTCTGCATCCTCAGTAAAAATGACTGGGACATTTTTCACCTGGAGCCCCCACGGGATGGTCCCACCCCTTAGGTGCTTCAGGAGAAAATGACCATGAAGTTCCGTTCGAATCTGTTTCTTTCGGAGCCTAGTTAGTTTTTCGGTTTCGTTCTGTTGCTGAGCTGAAGAGCTCAGAGTGACTTCTGCAAAGGGGGATGTGGCTAGTAAATTCTTTATATGATTTTCCGAAAAAGACAAAGTGTCCTTCTCGCCCATTACTTGGGAAAGACGGGGTAGTCCTTCCAGGTAGCGAGCCAAACAATCACTCAAGAAACATTAAAGATTTAATGCCCTTGAAACTCTCGCGAGTGTGCACTCGCTCTAGAATTTGCAAAAAAACGGAGTTTGGTCCTGGGACAGGGGTTCAACTGGACCGTAATATAGTAGAGCAAAAACAATGTTGTCCCCCAGAATAATTTTCTCTCACAACTTTTGAGAATACAAACAAGGGAAAAAAACCTATTGTTTGTATGGGTTATTTTATTTAAACCCTTTTGACAGTTAATTATTGAGTAATTTTGAAAGACATTTTAAGGTAGAGAAAAGACACTACTTACACACATTTACACTATTTACACTATCATACAGACAATTCTATACACAAGACTATATATACAAATGA
The DNA here is from genome assembly GCF_964263255.1 of Lissotriton vulgaris. NCBI lineage: Eukaryota > Metazoa > Chordata > Amphibia > Caudata > Salamandridae > Lissotriton > Lissotriton vulgaris. The sequence continues at coordinate 907,544,197 of NC_141699.1, forward strand.
ATTCACAATTATAGGCAAGCTTCTTTTACAATAAGAAAAACAACAATTCTGTTCGCACAAGAAAATAATCTTTGTGACAAATTCAACTTATTAAAAAGCCCAACCAGGGTCAAAACAACAGGAAAAGGCAACAGAAAAATCACTTTTTGCTCAGCAATCAGTCACAGTTAACAAATTACTGTTAGTTTTGTTTAGTCAAAAAATGCCTATTCGCCGTTATGCCGACGCGTTTTAAATCTGGAAATGATCACAGATTCTCTTCAGGGCTCTGTCAGTGTGGAATTCTATAAAGATAAAGGAAGCTTGATTTAGCCACTATTTACAAGGATTGAAAGCCTCCCCCTCAAAAACACAAGGGCAGAAGTCACAGAATTTTACCTTTTCTTGAGGGTAACGCGATCCCGCGTTCCAATAATTCAAATAAAGAGGGGCCTTTTGTTATGCAGGGATTCTGTTAAAAAGATTACAACATGGGATTTAGTACCGAGCTTCTCAGAGACAGGAAGGTAGGTGGTCTCATGATTCAAAGCACACATTCCGTACCTTAGAATGTAAAAACGGGGGCACCACTATTTGTTATCTTCAGAAGTGGTTCATCCGCTGTATGCCTATTTGCACAGCCGCCTGCAAAGACACAGACAATGTGCTTACTTGACGCCATTCGCTTGTGCTAGATTAATCAAAAGCGGTTTGCCTAACAGTTAGCGTACCTGAGTATCTTTGTTGAGGGAGTGAGGGTTTTCTTCACAATTAAATCTGACTCTCGCAGGTGGGCCGGGGTGCCTCCGCGGTATCTCAACCACGTACCAGGAAATGCGAACTCATTGGTGGAAAACCACCATGTGAGGTTTTCCACCAATGAGTTCGCATTTCCTGGTACGTGGTTGAACAGAAAGGTGAGTGTCAGCGCGTCTCCTGTAGTACGTTAGACAAGTAGCCCCTTCGCGCTTTTACAATTTAAATATAACTTTTTTAGATCCAAGCGAGATTGAAGCACGCAGCGAGATACCGCGGAGGCACCCCGGCCCACCTGCGAGAGTCAGATTTAATTGTGAAGAAAACCCTCACTCCCTCAACAAAGATACTCAGGTACGCTAACTGTTAGGCAAACCGCTTTTGATTAATCTAGCACAAGCGAATGGCATCAAGTAAGCACATTGTGTCTTTGCAGGCGGCTGTGCAAATAGGCATACAGCGGATGAACCACTTCTGAAGATAACAAATAGTGGTGCCCCCGTTTTTACATTCTAAGGTACGGAATGTGTGCTTTGAATCATGAGACCACCTACCTTCCTGTCTCTGAGAAGCTCGGTACTAAATCCCATGTTGTAATCTTTTTAACAGAATCCCTGCATAACAAAAGGCCCCTCCTTATTTGAATTATTGGAACGCGGGATCGCGTTACCCTCAAGAAAAGGTAAAATTCTGTGACTTCTGCCCTTGTATTTTTGAGGGGGAGGCTTTCAATCCTTGTAAATAGTGGCTAAATCAAGCTTCCTTTATCTTTATAGAATTCCACACTGACAGAGCCCTGAAGAGAATCTGTGATCATTTCCAGATTTGAAACGCGTCGGCATAACGGCGAATAGGCATTTTTTGACTAAACAAAACTAACAGTAATTTGTTAACTGTGACTGATTGCTGAGCAAAAAGTGATTTTTCTGTTGCCTTTTCCTGTTGTTTTGACCCTGGTTGGGCTTTTTAATAAGTTGAATTTGTCACAAAGATTATTTTCTTGTGCGAACAGAATTGTTGTTTTTCTTATTGTAAAAGAAGCTTGCCTATAATTGTGAATTCATTTGTATATATTGTCTTGTGTATAGAATTGTCTGTATGATAGTGTAAATAGTGTAAATGTGTGTAAGTAGTGTCTTTTCTCTACCTTAAAATGTCTTTCAAAATTACTCAATAATTAACTGTCAAAAGGGTTTAAATAAAATAACCCATACAAACAATAGGTTTTTTTCCCTTGTTTGTATTCTCAAAAGTTGTGAGAGAAAATTATTCTGGGGGACAACATTGTTTTTGCTCTACTATATTACGGTCCAGTTGAACCCCTGTCCCAGGACCAAACTCCGTTTTTTTGCAAATTCTAGAGCGAGTGCACACTCGCGAGAGTTTCAAGGGCATTAAATCTTTAATGTTTCTTGAGTGATTGTTTGGCTCGCTACCTGGAAGGACTACCCCGTCTTTCCCAAGTAATGGGCGAGAAGGACACTTTGTCTTTTTCGGAAAATCATATAAAGAATTTACTAGCCACATCCCCCTTTGCAGAAGTCACTCTGAGCTCTTCAGCTCAGCAACAGAACGAAACCGAAAAACTAACTAGGCTCCGAAAGAAACAGATTCGAACGGAACTTCATGGTCATTTTCTCCTGAAGCACCTAAGGGGTGGGACCATCCCGTGGGGGCTCCAGGTGAAAAATGTCCCAGTCATTTTTACTGAGGATGCAGACTATAAAAAGGGCTTTAGCTGCATAAACACTAAGTGCAGCAGGGACCTTATGGTCCACACCATCAAAACCGCCCAAAGAATATGCGCAAAAGAACTGCAAGAGATTGAGGAACTTACCACAGCGATCAGAGACAACCAGGTGGTCTCAGATTCTAAAGCTCTTTTAGAAAAAATCGACAAAGAGATCCAATCCTTCAAAGACAATACAATTAATAACAAAACAGCACAGTACGAAAGGGACTCTAAATCCTTCACATTGGAAAGAGCATACCCCTTCCTAAAAGACGATTTCTACTCCCAACCAGAATCTAGAGGAGCACTGTCAAACTTCCAAGGTAGATCGCGAAATAGATATAAAACTTTTTCAGAAACCTCGTCCTCTGAGTCATCTAGTTCAGACTCAAGAGGAGGGAAGAAACAAACTCCTTTTTTAGACAAAGGCCAGCAGTCAAAGGTAAGGTTCAAACCACAATGGGAAATGCGAACCCGGAGGAATTACTACAAGTCGTAGAAAATCCGTCCACCGTAGTCAACTTATCAACTCGGGCATTGTCAAAAGACGAAGAGTCTGTGTTGAACTTGGGGCTTAAATTCGTTCCAACTAGACGCACAGACTTCACCAAAATAAAACTTGAGACATTAGAATTTTGCCGCAAAATCCGTCTCAAAGCGTTTTTTGCTAACCAACCTCCAAGTAGCAACATGGAGACAACGGGACTTAGGAATAAATCCACTTTCATACCCACCCAGAATGTGCCCAAGCAAGTATTGGCATTTGAACAAATTCTTTTGTCATCAATTAACAAATTGGAACATCAGCAGAAATTTGTGAAACCTAATATCACAAAGGGACAACGGACAGCATTAAAAAATCTTAAGGAAGATCCCACATTGGTGATAAAGCAGGCTGACAAGGGCGGTGCCGTTGTCATCTGGCCTAGAGATAAATACTTAGCTGAAGGTTGTTCGCATGTAAACAACCAAGATTGGTACCGGAAATTGTCGGAAGACCCTTTACAGCAAATTCAATCTTTGATTGCTGATGTTGTGCAAAATGGGAAAGATAGTGGTTTCTTAGGCCCCAAGGAAACTGAATTTTTAATCAAAAAGTTTCCTAGAACCCCAGTGGCATATTTTCTGCCCAAAATTCATAAAAATTTGTCGGATCCCCCCGGACGACCAATTGTTTCGGGGTGCGATTCGTGTCTCGAGCCTTTATCCAAATTTGTGGATTTCTTTTTGAAGCCGTTTGTGACTGAAGTGAAGGCATATCTACGGGACACAACGGATTTTCTGTCAAAAGTAGAGGGAACTGTGTTTAATGATACAGTACAATTAATGGTGACAATGGACGTTACGCCCCTTTACACTCAAATACCCCAAGAGGAGGCACTTGAAGTGATTGAACTCTATTTGGAATCCAGAGAGAGACCCCACAAAGTTCCCACATCCTTTATACTGCGATTGGCAGAGATCACTCTGAAAAAGAACTATTTTCGTTTTAATGACGATTTCTACATGCAGATTAAGGGCACCGCGATGGGGTGCCCTTATGCTCCTGAAATGGCCGTCCTTTACATGGCGGAATATGAAAAAAGATTCATAGAGACAAACAACCCCTACTCACAGAATATAATGCATTGGTACCGGTACATCGACGACGTGTGGCTCCTGTGGCAGGGGAGCCCCGCCGACTTGAGTACCTTTCACCAATGGATAAATTCGAGACACCATGACATACAATTCTCACTAGACTCAAGCAATGTCAAAATGACTTTTCTTGATGTGGAAATGAGTAATGTGGGAGGCGTTTTGAAATCATCCTTATACAGGAAGAAAACGGATAAAAATACCATCCTTCATTACGGCAGTTCGCATCCAAGAAACTTGAGGGCGAACTTGCCTTACGGACAACTCCTGAGAATTCGGCGAAATTGTTCAGAAATTGACCAATTTGAGGAACATGGCCAACAGTTTTGTGACGAATTGGTAAAACGAGGTTACCCAAGTAAATTACTGAAACATTCGTTTAAGAGGGCTCGTTACACACCACGAGAATGTCTCTTTGAGATAAAACAGAAGCGTGAACTTGAAAGCTTAGTTTGCGTGACCACGTTTTGTGCGGAAACTCACAAAATTCGACAGATGGTTTTGAAACATTGGCATTTGTTAGAAGAATTGGAAATGCCATTCCCCCGTCCAATATTTGCCTTTAAAAAGAACCAGAATATTGGCCAACAATTAGTTCGTGCAGATATCAGAATACCAAAACCCAAAAGCGACTTATTGTCTAAATGGGGACTCAAACCAATCTAGGGCCACCACAGATGTGGGAATTGTATCGCTTGCGATGCAACGATCGAAGGGAAAATTTTCTGTCACACTACTACAACGTGGACCCATTCAAATTTCACGAACTGTAGAACCAAAAACGTGGTTTACGCGATTATTTGCCCTTGTTCAAAAATTTACATAGGTAAAACAAACCAACAGGCCAACACACGCATGATGCAACATAGGTCACGCATTAAAAACAAAGTACTCACAGCGCCCCTTGTCCAACATTTTATCGATCAAAATCATGGGGAAAATGAGTTCAAGTGGACTGTGCTGTTCAACTTGAACCAAACTAATTTGAGTGGAAGCAGCGATCAAATGCTTTTGCGAAAAGAAGCGTATTTGATACTAAAATTTAATAGTACCCAAACGGGGCTCAATTCTTTATCAGAGATCTCCCGCCTTTAAACTTGATGTATCTGGGTAACTACAAAGTCCACAATGCTTAGCGGCGGATTAGCGGATTAGCTATGAAGTAACAGCCTCACATGGTGGTTTTCCACCAATGAGTTCGCATTTCCTGGTACGTGGTTTAACAGAGAGGTGAGTGTCAGCGCGTCTCCTGTAGTACGTTAGACAAGTAGCCCCTTCGCGCTTTTACAATTTAAATATAACTTTTTTAGATCCAAGCGAGATTGAAGCACGCAGCGAGATACCGCGGAGGCACCCCGGCCCACCTGCGAGAGTCAGATTTAATTGTGAAGAAAACCCTCACTCCCTCAACAAAGATACTCAGGTACGCTAACTGTTAGGCAAACCGCTTTTGATTAATCTAGCACAAGCGAATGGCGTCAAGTAAGCACATTGTCTGTGTCGTTGCAGGCGGCTGTGCAAATAGGCATACAGCGGATGAACCACTTCTGAAGATAACAAATAGTGGTGCCCCCGTTTTTACATTCTAAGGTACGGAATGTGTGCTTTGAATCATGAGACCACCTACCTTCCTGTCTCTGAGAAGCTCGGTACTAAATCCCATGTTGTAATCTTTTTAACAGAATCCCTGCATAACAAAAGGCCCCTCTTTATTTGAATTTTTGGAACGCGGGATCGCGTTACCCTCAAGAAAAGGTAAAATTCTGTGACTTCTGCCCTTGTGTTTTTGAGGGGGAGGCTTTCAATCCTTGTAAATAGTGGCTAAATCAAGCTTCCTTTATCTTTATAGAATTCCACACTGACAGAGCCCTGAAGAGAATCTGTGATCATTTCCAGATTTGAAACGCGTCGGCATAACGGCGAATAGGCATTTTTTGACTAAACAAAACTAACAGTAATTTGTTAACTGTGACTGATTGCTGAGCAAAAAGTGATTTTTCTGTTGCCTTTTCCTGTTGTTTTGACCCTGGTTGGGCTTTTTAATAAGTTGAATTTGTCACAAAGATTATTTTCTTGTGCGAACAGAATTGTTGTTTTTCTTATTGTAAGAGAAGCTTGCCTATAATTGTGAATTCATTTGTATATATTGTCTTGTGTATAGAATTGTCTGTATGATAGTGTAAATAGTGTAAATGTGTGTAAGTAGTGTCTTTTCTCTACCTTAAAATGTCTTTCAAAATTACTCAATAATTAACTGTCAAAAGGGTTTAAATAAAATAACCCATACAAACAATAGGTTTTTTTCCCTTGTTTGTATTCTCAAAAGTTGTGAGAGAAAATTATTCTGGGGGACAACATTGTTTTTGCTCTAGAATATTTTTTGGCAGCACTCAATCAGATAAGAGCCTAAAACCACTACTTTGGCCAAAGAATAAGATTCAAAGCCCTTCAAGATTATGATTCAAAACATTTAGAGCGCTGCAACAGAAGGGCCCGTTGTATATTATAACAAGATCAAAAAGTACCAACCACTCAGAAACCTCCGGTCGACTCACCAAAGCTTGTTGTAAGTCCCTAAGATTCACAAATCAAGAGCAGGAGGCTGAGCCTTCTCTTTCCTGGTTACCAAGCTGTGGATCTCTCTTCCTGATCACCTTTTAACCATTACTTCCGAGATCAATTTCAAGGCCTGCTTGAAGACTCATATCTTTAAAGAGATATGATTTTCTTCTTAGTCTTCTTCTACTTTCTCCTCATGGAATATCTTGGTCCATAAGGGGGTTCTGTTAGACTCTGGTATTTGTCGGCAACTAGCGCAGAGACGCTCCAGTTGAACCAACTGTTGTGCTCCATAAAACACCATAATTCATTCATTTTATATACTTCCACTGGTTAAAAAACAGAAAACCATTGACATTCACCAGTTATACGTAACTGACATAAGTATAACTTGCACCCACATAGATTTCAGATGTAATCACTGATGTAATATGTGAGGTCATAGTCACTGCATCATAGCGAAGCAAGTTATACATATGTCAGTTACGTATAAACTTCAAATTTCAATGAATTTTTGATTCTTAAATGGTAGTGCTTTTCAGTGAATTTGTACGTTTTCTTCACGTATAGCTCCACTTTATCCTATGTTTTTTGCTTCTTTCAGTGAATTTCTGTGTTTTTTTAATGTAAAGTAATGTCCAATTAAGAAATTTTCCGTCCAACCTCCTTAGCTGTGCACCACTTTTGGGTGATGGCCAGAGGGTGTTGCCATTCGGGCCTGACCCCAGCACCTCAGCGGATGGAATAATATCCTGCAATCCATGGTCTTTGTCCATACAAGGAAGGCGGTTGACTGGAGGGCGTAGCCTGCAGCCAGGCCCTGCGCCTACCCCCGCTGGCAGCCAACACCCCTACAAGAACCCAACTAGCACAGACCCTCCTATCCCACATTTTCTTTCTTTTAAGTCCTAAAGTTGGCCCACAGAAGCACATGGGTGGCCACAATGGCTCCAGCAGTAGACCCATGGGATTGTGACAGGGTAAATTGATATTTTATCTTTGGCCTGGGGGTCCCTCTAGGAATACCCCATAAGGGCCAAGATTTCAGGGCACCCCTACTCTGCCCCCTATTACCTCTTTTCATTCAAACTTTCAAGACACAGGGACTAAATCCCTGTGTTCTGAAATAGCAAACTCAACAATTGCAATCATATTGCAGCCAGTCAGTGAGAGAACTTGGTACCATGGCACACCATGGTCCAGTTGCTTTTCCAGGGGACTGAACAGGCGACAGGGGAAAAAAGCACTTGCAGCTAATCAAAGCATGCCATTTTCTCTTTTTTTTGGTCCTACGGGACTCCTCTGGGACCAACTATCAACAGACAGATAATGTTTTAACCTTAATTTGTAAAAAAAACCAACTGAACAGATTCACAACAAATCACAAAAAGCATACTTCCCAAGTAAAGATCAGCTTTCTTTGCCATTTGGAGTAATTCTGTTCAGCCATTTTTCTGTATTGTGTAACTTTAACTGTGATAAATGCATGGTGAAAGAGTTGTTTGCCCCCCCCCCCCCCAATTTTCACAGCCCCCACTTGATGGATCACCAAAGCTTTCCAGGAAGGAGTTGAGGTGAATGAACATTTTGTTTTGGGAGAATTTGTGAAAAGTTGTCAAAGAACTCCAAAGTCTTTAATAAAACAAAATAAAATGTTCCCTAGCTGTGACTCACATATAGCTACCAATACTGTATATTATATATATATATATATATATAATAGAATGTATTTTCCATAGGAAAAGCATTTATTGATTTGCCAATATCTTTGGCGCAGTTTGACGAATCTTTGCGAAAGTATTAAAACTGATGGGGCGCTCCGTCAGCTCCTGTCTTGAAAGTTTCTTCAAGCGGGGGGGGGGGGGGGTGAGGGGGGCAAGAAAAAAGGGGGGTCCTTAAACGCATTTTCTCCATGTTCATTTCCATAGGAAATTTGAAACAAGTTACAGTCCAAACTGCTGAATGGAATTACACAAAATTTGGCAAAAAGGTTGGTCTTGGTCCGGAAAGCGACCTTTTTTTTAAATGGTGTAAATCTATTTCAGTAGTTCCAGAGGAATCTAAAAAAGAAAAAAATTGATATCTGAGCACAGAGGAGGAGTGTATGGGTTAGTGAGTGGATGTGTGTGTAGACCTATGAAACAGTGAGTGGGTATGTAGTAACTGGTATAAATGTGCCTATGGTTTCGATAATGATAGTCTGTATTTTAGAGTGGGTTATATTAGGGTGTGAGGAGGTGCATCAGATATTATGTGGATGATGTCATCAGTGATGTAATCAGTGATGTCATTTGAGATGTCATCAGTGATGTCACTGACCATGTCATGAGTGATGCAATATGTGATGTCATCAGCAGAGCATTAGCTCAACTAACTATAACGGCCAAATTTCTCTGGCTTTGCACGAATGAAATGTCCAACTAACTATAACGTCCCTGAAACCTGTGTTTTTTTCAATGAATTTCCACAGCTTTTTAAATGCTAATTTCTAACTATAACGTCCCTGAAACCTATGGTTTTTTCAGCACATTTCTAAGGTTTTTTAATTGCTAATTTTTAACTATAAAGTAGTAGTTGCGTCTGCAGAGTGGTGCAGAAAGTGGCCCGAGCCTCTTACCAGCGCTCAGGAATTCCACAATGTGGGACTTACAGGAGGTACCAGAAGGACTACTTGGCCGCCAAAGTCCCTCAGGAGTAAAGTGGACTTCATCCCCCAAACAGTACTGTCCTAGGATGTGTATTTGCAGAGTGGTGGAGAAATGTGAGCGTGGCCTCCAAAGGCGTAACAGGAGGGGTAGTTGGCCCCCAAGGTCAACCTTGGGGGCCAACTATCCCTCCTATTACATCCAGTAAGTCCCACACAGCGGAATTGCTAAGTTGTAATAGCAGGCCACGCCCCCTTTCCCCACCACTCTGCAAATACACTCCCTGGCATGCCCTTGGATGGGGATTAAAGTCCCCTACTCTGCTGGGGGTCCTTAGGGGCCAAATAGCCTACCTGATACCTCCAATATGCCCCAGATATTGGGATTGCTGAAAGTTGGGCACACGCCACACCTCCTTTCTCCACCACACTGCAAATGCACCTCCTGGAGCATTCTTGGTTGGCAGATTAAGTCCCCTTGAATCTTGAGGGTCCCTGGTGGCCAACTAGCCCACCAGGTACCTCCAGTAAGCCCCACACTTCTAACTTGCTGGGAGTGGTCTGAGGCTACTCCCCCTTTGAGGTCCTCAGGACATGTGGACCTCATCGCCCCACCAGCAGGGCGACAAGAGGTGTATTTGCACAGTGGAGCAAAAAGGGGTGTGACCTTGCACCACCTCTCAGAAATCCCACTGTATGGGGCTTACTGGCGATACCAGGTGGACTAGTTGGCCCCTAAGGACCCTTAAGGATCTAGAGGACCTAATCCCCCAACCCACAACATGCCAGGAGGCGCATTTGCAGTGTGCTGCAGGGAGGGGGCGGAGCCTCCAGCGATGCCAGCTTTTTTCTCCCTTTTTGGGGGGGATTACAAGGGGGCTGTGTGGCTCCACTTCTCTCCATATTTTCTGGGCCCTGAGGACCCCATCCCCCAGGGCCTGCCACTTTTGATTTTTGATTTTATTTTTTAAACGGGAAGGGGATCGCACGGCCCCCCTCCAGAGGTGGATCTCAGCCCCAGTGACCCCAGGGCAAGGCCACATATTGATATATTTTTTTAACGGAGGGGGCTGGGCAGCCGCCCTTCTGAGACCTTTTCCAGCCCCGGGGACCCCATCCCCCGGGCATTGCCTCGTATTATTTTTTCTATCATTATTTTTTCAGGGGGTGTTGAATGGCCCTCCTTCCCTGGGCCACTATTGGCCTCTGGGACCCCATCCCCCAGGTCCTGGCCAGCCTTTCTCTTTTTTTTTATTTTGGAGGGGGGATGCATGGCCCCCCTCCTGAGACCAATTATGGCCCTGGGGATCCATCCACCGGGGCCTGGCCCTACATTGGGGACCACAGGGGGAGCCCCAATGCCCCGTGGTCCCAACTTGCTCACTGCCTCCAGCGGGAGCCAGCATTGCTTTTGGACAAGGGGAGCTGCTGACATGCAGCTTTCCTCTTCCAAAAGCAATCTGCTTTGCCACATGGACGCCAGAGCAGGTTTTCTGCTCTCGCTTCCATGAAGCAAAGCAGTGTTTGCAATGACAGGGCGGGAGCTGCGCATTTCAATAATTAATGCCCTTGGGAGGTGGTGGTCCTCGGGCAGTGTGGGGGACTCAAGCCCCCGCACATTTTATTACAAATAGCCCTGGAGAGGTGGCAGTCGCTGGGGCTTAAGGGGGCCCATGAAGCCCCCCACTCCACAATAAGGAATTCCCCAAGAAGGTGGCGTCTCCAGGGCAGCATGGAGAGGAAGGAGCCCATCACAACACTTTTTAAAAAAGCCCAGGGAGGTGGCAGGTCCCCGGGGCTAAGGGGGCCCCGCACTCCCCCTCTACATAAATTTGGATTGCCCCATGGGACCTGGCCGACCGAGGACTTAAGAAAAATGAAGCGCAGGAGCTCACGTTTTGTTTTTTTAAATATTTTCTACCTATTCACGCACCCAGCGTGACTCTGGCCTAAAATAAAAAGCAAAATGCTTTTTTGGGCCTGTGGTCCCTGCAGGTCCCCTGGGCAGGCCTAGGGGGTCAGGGTGTTCCTACCCTGCCCCCTTGCTTGTTTTTTATCTTTTTTTAACTGTTTTCTTGTGACTCATTTATACCGAGCAAAAGACACACAATTGATGGACGGAATGCAAATCAAAACATTCACCCCAGTCAAGAGATCTGGGTGAAATCCATCATTCTTTTGGTCACCATGCCACCCCAGTTTAGACCTGGCCATATGCAAATCAGCCTTGACCCTGTGCCTCATGGGAACAGTCCAGCTCGAACTGCCAAACCAGGTCCTCCGTGGACCGGAAACAAGCATCCTAGGACCGGTTTCAGGGTTTTACCCCTCATCAGCCAGGACAGCTTGATTCCAGTGGCACATTGAGCCCAGGACCCACGTATGGGCATACCTGACGTACTTAAGGCGAGAAAGCAAAAGGCACACAATTGATGGACGGATTGCAGAACAAATCACAACATTCACCTCCAGTCAAGAGATCTGGGTTAAATCCATCATTTTTTTGCTCACCATGCCACCCCAGTTTAGACCTGGCCAAATGCAAATTAGCCTTGACCCTGAGCCTCATGGGAACAGTCCAGCCCGAACTACCAAGCGAGGTCCTTCCTGGACCGGAAACAAGCATCCTAGGACTGGTTTCAGGGTGCCACCCCTCATCAGCCAGGATAGCTTGATCCCAGTGGCACAGTGAGCCCAGGACTCACGTCTGGGCACACAGGTGAGCGCCGCTGAAATGAGTACATTTAAAAAGTTTCCATGTGGACCATGCTGAGGTCATGGACATAGAAGAAATATGCACACTCAGGTGAGGAATCCATGTTATCTTCACAATGCCTGTCAACCTACTATACATTGAAACAGGAATGTTATCTATATATATATATAAATGAAAGTATGTCTGTTTGTCCTTTATGCATTACTACACCATTCATACGATCGCCATGAAACTTTGGTAAGTTGTTGAGTACACTCCCGCGAAGGTTTCTGGCAAAAATAAAAAAAGAAAGAAAAATGTGTTAAATATCGGCCCCCCAGGGCCCTCATAATCTTTCCAATACTGAACGTTTACAGTTTACGGTGCGACTTGCTTTTGCAATGACCATCAACAAAGCACAAGGACAATCGCTGCAAGTGTGTGGACTAGATTTGGAGAATCCGTGCTTCTCACATGGACAACTGTATGTGGCCAGCTCACTCGCCGGAAAACCTTCTGATTTATTCGTGTACGCACCAGATTGAAAAACAAAAAATACTGTGTATCCACAAGCACTCGAAAAAATAAACAGAATTAAAACAACACTTTAAAATGTTTTCCATATTAAAATGAATAAGTTTCAATAAAAATGACACAATGTAAAGTGAATGTTATCATAACAAGTTTCCTTAAATTTCCTTTCTTCTGAGATCGCAGCAACGCGCGACGGGTAAGCTAGTTTAAAATAAAATGAATGAACAATTTAAACAAAACAAAACACACTTCAGCATTGGAAATGGTATATGCAATCATGGCTGTGCAAATATAGAAAAGTTTCAGACAATGTACTGATGACATGTAAATCATAGAATGTCACAAGGTTTCAAACAAACAATATGCCCTCATTATTAAGTTGTACCTATACATTGCGCAGTGCATAAGATATGTGTTGTAAATGGAGGTCACATACAAACACGTAAGTTCCTTTTAAAACTGGTGAATGAAAATAACATATTTGTGCCTACTCATCAAGCCCTAGTGGTCATACACTTTCTCCCTTGGTACACTACATGAACAGACATACTGGGCTCCACCTCCTGAAGACCATGTGCTAAGTACATATGTAACTAGTGTTGCACCTTGACACAACCAAGACATGTTGAGAGAACAGACCCAATGTTTGAGCCAATGGCATACAAAATTTAAAACAAAAGGCATGCACTGGAAAGGCTGCAGGGGAGTGGGAATGGCAAAGCAGGGTTACAAGTGTGAGATTAATTCTTTGTCAGAATTTAACCCATGTGGGATTTTACTGTTGAACATGATGATATACCTAGATTCCAGCTTCCTCAAAAGATGCTCTCTATTGTCTCCTCTGGGGTTTTTAGGAATGGTGTCGACTACATAATACACCTGATCTTTTGCTGAGCCTTGGTGGTGCTCATGGATATGTCTGGCAATTTTCTAGAATGTCCTAACAGCGCCAGCGCTGGGTCAAGGGCCATGTCAACCTCCACAATCCTGCTAATCTAAAAAAATGGAAACCCAGTATGCCTGCACTCCCGGGCACTGCCATGCCATTTTAAAGAAATCCGCCTGCGACGGGTGGCACCTGTCACACTCCGCTGAGTCGCGAAGTCCGTACCTGTGGAGCCGCTCCGGGGTGGAGTAAACTCTGTTAAGGTAATTGAAATGAATCAACCTATGTCTCCCATTTAAAGAGATGCGCTTAGTGTTCACGCAGCAGTAGCGCCACATGTCGTCGTCTATGGAGACCTGCAAATCTTTTTGCCATTCTAGGCGGTCTGGGGTGAACTGCTGCTCCCTGTGCGACATCGCAGATTTATATAAGTTGGTCAGCAGCTAGCGGGGCGACTCTGATTTAATGATGTCTGAAAGTTCGGGGACCTCAGGCGGTTCAGCCAAGTCGTTCCCCAGTAATTCCAAAAGGGCACTGCGAACTCGATGGAATGGAAATTTCAGAAACAGGGAGGTGTTAGTGCAATTCGCCACAACCTGGTCCCAGGTTTTGACCTTCTCGTCCTAGAATAGGTCCCCTGCAGTGTTAATGTTCAGTTTGTGTAGGGCCTGAACTACGCCTTTCTCTGCTATGGGGAAAGCCATTGTGCCCATTGCACCGGCATTATAGGTGAGTAAAGCAGTGCCCCACCCCGAAGCCGCAGAAGACAAGGCCACGCGTGATTTGTGGCTGTGATGGAATCCAAGATCCCAGTCCTGAGGTCCATCGGGCCGAAGACTGTCGTCGGGAGCAAACGGGGGGCGGCAAATACCCTTTCCATGCATACGTGGGGGACGCGTCCGTCACCGTGAACCTAAGTGTGCAGATGCACCGCTTGGGCTGCTCTATAGTAAAGCTCCATGTCAGGGGCTCCAAGGCCACCCATGGCGTATGGTAATGTGAGGGTAGTCCACTTCGCTCGGGGTTGTTTGCCCCCCCATGCCAGTTTGATCATAAGTTGCGTCAGTCTCTGAAAAAAGACTTTAGGCGGAACCATTGGTATGGTGGCAAACAGGAACAAGAATCTAGGCAGCACCACCATTTTCATGATCGAAATGCGACCTTGGAGAGAAAGCGGGAGTCTGCACCAAGCATCCACGTCGTCCTCGAGTTTACCAACGGCAACACCGTAGTTTTCTCGGAACAGGGTCTCAGAGTCAGTGTGGAGTCGAACTCCCAGGTACCGGATTGAGTTGGTAGTCAACTGCAGTGGGTATTCCATGTCAAATTCCCTGGTATCAGGGGTGAGGGGGAAGGCCAAGGTCTTTGCCCAGTTTACTTTTAAGCCAGAGAGGGCGCCAAAGCGCACCACCTCTCGTAGCATTGATGATAAGTTGTTTTCCGGATCCTGTACTTATAGCAAAGTATCATTAGTGTACATTGAGACAACAATTCTATATGTGGGGAAGCCTATACCCTCATTGCCGTGGTACTCTCTTAATGCACAGGCTAGTGGTTCTGCCACCAGTGCATACAGCAGGGGAGAGAGCGGGCACCCCTGTCATGTCACCCTGAGAATAGGGAAGGAGTCTGTGACAAGGTTGCCAAGGCGCAATCTGGCACGTGGTCGATAGTACAGTGCTCCTTTCATCTGGAGGAAGTGGTGGCCCAGCCTCATGCGACGCAGTACCAAACGCATAAAGGGCCACTCCACAGAGAGAAATACACCAATTGCTTTTTGATCCTGCTGTACATGTTGCATGGTGCCTAGTATATTGTACGTAAGGTTCCTGCTTGGGATAAAGCCAGCTTGCTCTGGAGCAACCAGCAGTGGCGCCAAGAGTGCTAGTCGATTGACCAGTATTTTGGCGAATAGTTTGGTATCGACATTTAACAGAGAGAGAGGTCTGTAGGAGCTGCAGTCGTCGTGCCCCTTCCCCGGCTTCAGAATGGTTACTAAGAGTGCCTCTCTCATGGAGTGTGGCATTTTGCCCTCCACGCAGATGTCATCGACCAGCGTCAAGAGGGGTGGAAGCAGCTGGTCCCGAAATGTTTTATAGAAACCCACCGTGAGGCCACCTGCCCCAGGGGCGCTGCCCGAGCGCATACCAGCCAATGCCTCAATAATTTCATCATTCTCAATAGAAGCATAAGAAACTCCCTGTGCGTGTTGGTGAGCGTGGGAAGATCTATGTGTTCCAAATATTCAAGGATTTCCTCATCTAAATCGTCGCTCTTGGAGGAGTACAAGTCTGAGTAGATGGCACTAAATAGGTGGGCGATTTCCAGCTCGTCCGTGAGGGTGATACCCTCCCCGATTCTCATCTCCGTCACCTGTTGCCTTCCCCTCTTTCCCTTCAACACTCTAGCTAGAACCGCGCCCGGTCTCCCCTCCTCTCCATACACCCTCGCCGTCACGTACTTTCCCATATGTTTAACTTCCCTATCGGCCTCCTCGTGGTATTCTGTCAGGAGAGCCTTTATCTCGTCCGCTACCTCTGCATCTGCCTGACTTAGTTGACGTTTCTCCAGCTGCCCTAACCGCCGTTCCAAGTCTGTCAACCGCTGTCTAATGGATCGGAGAACCCCTGAATGCTTAGTCATCACTATGCCTCGTATGTAGACATTGAAGGCCTCCCATACCACTTGGAAGTCATCTACCGAGCCAATGTTAGCTTCAAAGAAGACATCAATAGCTTCCGCAATCTCGCCTCGGAACAGGGGGTCAAGAAGAGAGTATGGTGGGAACTGCCATGTAAACGGGGAATGATTCTCCTAGGGGCTTCAAGCACCAAGAGAATCGGCGAGTGCTCCTATAAGGTGCGTGGAAGTACGCCGGAACCACCGCCAAGCTCCAGAAGAGACTCCAGCGGATCCAGAACGCCTCAGCCAGACTCATCCTCGACATCCCACGTAACAGCCACATCTCCGGACATCTGAGAGACCTACATTGGCTCCCCGTCAACAAAAGAATCACCTTCCGTCTCCTCACCCACGCACACAAAGCCCTACACGATCAAGGCCCGAGCTACCTCAACAACCGAGTCAACTTCTACGCTCCCAAACGCCACCTCCGATCAGCCAGCCACGCCCTCGCCGCCGTGCCCCGCATCCGAAGAGCGACAACAGGAGGAAGGTCCTTCTCCTACCTGGCCGCCAAGACCTGGAACTCCCTCCCGACCGACCTGCGCTTGACCCAAGACCACCTCTCCTTCAGGAAGAAGCTCAAGACCTGGCTGTTCGAGGAGTAACGGCACCCTCCCCCCAAGCGCCTTGAGACCCTACGGGTAAGTAGTGCGCTCTATAAATGTCTTTGATTGATTGATTGAACCATACAGTCCCGTATCTGACCAATCATGGAGGAGGATATGAGCCAGTAGTCTATTCTGGTGTGAATGTCATGATAAGCGGAATAATGTGTGTATCCCCCCTTCCCTGCATGTCTCGATCTCCACACGTCCTCCAGGTCAAGTCTGGTGATAACGCTGTGTAGAGTAAGCGCAGCAGCCGACGGCTTACGTGGGGGCCCAGAAGATCTGTCTAGGGTCAGCTCCGGCACTAAATTAAAATCCCCACCCCATAAGTAGTGTGTAGCATTGTAGTCTGTAGCAATTTCCGCAAGTGACTGATAGAAGTCAGGGGAGTCGTAGTTTGGTCCATAAACATTAAGTACTACGAGGTCCAGCCCCAAGCCTACACACCTTGAGACAACATAACGGCCAGCCGTGTCTGCTCTCAGGAGCGTCTGCGTAAGTTTGGACTTTGGGTTGGCCCAAGTTAACACTCCTCTGGAATGGGAGGTGAATCCTGATACAGCACTATTGTCCTCAAGCCCCCTACTGAGGAGTATTCTGCTTGTGGCCGGGAGGTGAGTCTCCTGGAGGAGTGCCATATCAATGTGCTGACGCTGTAGATAACTCAACACCTTCCTCACCTTACGATGGTCATTGTGCCCCCGGACATTCCACGTAAGTGCCCTAATCATGGCTGAGGATCGGGCAGTGCCTGGATCAGTGGTGCCCGACATGATACCCAACCTTGAGCTCCCTGTAGTGTAGAATCTTGTGTGTGTTTGCCTTAACCTGTGTGTGCCAAAACCCAAACTCAACTCTCCCTCCCCCTCCCAATTCCAACTCAGAATTTCCCCTGCCCCCCACCCACAGCGGACCACCCCCAACCTGGCCCAGCTGAACACTCTACTACCCACCCCCCACCCAACCCAAATCACAAACATCAGGACCTCCTGGAGGTCAACAAGGTGAATTGCACGCGGGGGCCAAGGTTACCATACAACAAGTGTGTCGTGCAGAAGCACCAAAAACAAGACTCTCAGTTTCAGCTCCTCATTGTAGTACATCTTATGCATCAGTTGCAGTCTCGCTATACAAGCCGGCATGCATACATAACATCCTCTAAAGTGTCCCCTCATCTAGCTTATATCGTCCCCCCGGCACATATCCTGGAGCTGCCACATACTGTCCCACCGTTCATGCCCTCTGAACCGTAAGATCATGTCAGCAGTGCTTATGTCCGTAATCGGGACATCACAGTCTCAATCAACGTGGTTGGTACTGTGGGTCTCATAGACCCCTGCATACGCCCCTTCAAACAACATGCAGAATGTCAGACCAGTCTGAAGATTGCCCTCCAGGCTGGCATAACCATTTGTTGAGCTTCATGCTGTCAGTGTCCAATAGGGGTAGATACACAGGCGGACTTCACTCCTGCTCGTCAAGCTGGCTGCTTTCATTCTCTCCATGTGAAGGGCTGACCCCGTCCTTCCGACACTCCTTCATCCATCCTTTGAGTGCTTGCTGTAGGGCTCTTGGATCAGTAAATAGGTGCGAGTGACCCTGTCGATTCACCCGCAGTTTTGCAGGATATAACATCGCATAGTCCAGCCCCAAGTCTCTGAGCTGGTGTTTGAACGGAGCAAAGTGTTTGCGGGCTTCCTGCACCCTAGCAGTGAAATCAGGGTAGAGTGATATCTCGGAGCCCTCAAATCGTAGCGTTTGTTTTTCTCTGGCTGTTTTGAGCACAGCATCTCTGTCTCTATAGTTGAGAAGCTTAGCAATAATGGGGCGCGGCGGCGCTCCCGGTCGCGGGTGAGGGCCCAGCGAATGATGCGCTCGCTCCACAAGAAACATCGGGGAGAAGACCTCCTCGCCGAGGAGCGTGACCAACAGTTATTCCACAAATTTCTCCATGTTGCCCATTGACGTCGTCTCTGGCAGGCCCGTGATTCGCAGATTACATCGGCGTGAACGTGCCTCCAAGTCCTTAGTTTTCTCCTGCAGGGCTAGCATCATTTTCTCGACCTTTTTGTGATCAACGTCAAGTACGGTTTGGGCCTCCTCCACCTCCGTGAGCCTCCTCTCCGACATATCGAGCCTCTCTGCGTGCTTGTCAATGCGCTCCGCCATCCTATCCATCCTGTAGTTGAGGGCGTCAATCTTTGCCCCCAGGGACGTCGTGCTACTTTGAAGACCTTTCTCCATGGCTAGTAACATGGCCTTAATGTCTAGGCCCGCAGCTAGGTCCTCTGCCGCGTGCGCGTTCTCTCTGTCCTCACCTGGGGACTCCTGCAACTTCGAGCATCTTTGTGCGAAGGATATCTTGCTCTGGGTTTTATCCCCTCTGGCCATCCTGCTCGTCAAAGCAGGCCACCTCCGGTCCCACGACACACTGAAGATAGTGACACCCCCCGTCGAAGCTCCGTATGGTGTGAGTGATTCGTTTTGTTTCGCCCTGGGTATGCCGCCTGTCAGCGCGAGGGCCAAGGCCTAGGGTGGAGCACTAGAGCACCTCAGGTTGTGCGCCGTGGCGCGCTGCAGCAGGGTTCTAGGGTGCATCCACAGCGTGGGCGCCCTTGTTGTGTCCTTAGCTCAGAGCGAGAATACCACCACAGTTCCCAGGTGCACTCTGCATGACTCTCCACTGCTTTAAAGGGCTGCCGGGGGGGTGCTCGTTGGCGATCCGGCTGGGTTGCACTCGATATATAAAAGAAGGCGGGGGAGGGGCTCAGGTGTTGCGCCTGGTGTTGGCTAGGCGCAGAAACGCCACGGGCCTAATGGCGCCGTTTAGCCAGTCAGTAGAGAGGGGCCCACAATGCTGATTAGCAAGGTCGCTCGTTGGCAGAGCCTGTGGGCGTATTGTCTGTGGGTTGTGGGGAGGATCGCCGGTACGGGCTCAACTCACGCAGCCGCCGGCACCAACGGAGTGCCGCTGCCAGCAAACGAGGATCCGGTGCAGCCCACCCGAAGTCCCCCCAGCACTAGAACTCAGGGAGCCGGACTCCCCCACGCATACAACCGAAGCGCTGGGATTCAGAGCTTGGTAAGGGCGCTGTGGCCGCCCGCAGTTGCGCCGGGCAGCAAGGTTCTTCCTTCCTCGCAGGCCAGCGAGGGGACGGAGGGGGGGGGGTGTCGCTCACCGCCAGTGCCCGGGCTGGGCACACGTAGTCCCGCAGTCCTCTGGTTGCTTCCTCCGGTCTGGCACTCCGGACGTACGCCGAGGCCCCGCAACCTCCAGCCTCACGTACTGCGACGAAAGGCGGTCTGATATGGCACTGTGGGTCGCTGCTCCGAGGCCCTGCACACCCTGGGGCCGCCGCGGTATTATAGAATATAACTCGTAATCATTTATGGGCCAAAAGTATTGCAGGATCTTGGTTACACAAAACCATGGATAGAAGCCTGTCTTAGATCATTTGAAATGAAATCCAAGAGAATTGCCTCTTTAAATCAAAAACATACTAACAGCACCAAAGCATTAAATCGTTATTGAAGCATAGCGAGCAAGTGCCCATTTTACTAAAGTGAAAAGTGCATTGTACAAATTAGCATACTGTGCCAAAAACTCATTTATGTGCAAGCCTGCTGCATACTGACGTTTAAATTATGCATAAGGTGCATGGTTCATTCTATCCTAAAGCCATATTGTGCATCTACTCCATTGTGAGGCTCATTTCATTAGAGAGTAACCAAAGAGCATAAAGATATTGATGGGGAAGTGCCCATTTTCACAAAAATGCAAAGTACTTTTGTAAAGATTGGCATTTATGTGCAGAAAAATCCATTTTGTGCAAACCTCCTGCGAAGAGAACTTTCAAAGTTGCAAAAAGAACCTTATATAATTGGGAAAATATAATTCATACTACAATATTGGTCTACTGTAATCTTAATCTACACATACTATGGAAATTAGTTAAAAAAAACTAAGTATCCTAAAACCGTCCAGGAGAAAACAGTGATTATGAAGTGCTCTTGTGCATAAAACCAGATAACCCTGGTAAAAGAATGATATACTCAATGCTTCTTACACAGATTGGCTACAGTGCATTGTTTAGTTCTAAATCAGTACTTAACTCATCTTTAGATGGATATAAAGATCTTCTTCAATGTTCTAACCTGCCGTGTCTTTTGTATTGAACCTCAGGATGTGTCTAGACTCCAGTTGCCTAAGGCAATGTTATCTCTGGCCTCCTCTCATCCTATTGGGTACTTGATCTAGTACAAAATAGCTGAAATCCTCTACCCTGCTCTCATGCACTGCTTCAAAATGTCTTGCTACAGGGTACAACTGATTTCTATGTTTAATAGCCCTGACATGTTGCAAAATTCGTTGATGGGCCTTC
This sequence comes from Lissotriton vulgaris, assembly GCF_964263255.1. Taxonomy (NCBI): domain Eukaryota; kingdom Metazoa; phylum Chordata; class Amphibia; order Caudata; family Salamandridae; genus Lissotriton; species Lissotriton vulgaris. Next base: position 907,565,295 of record NC_141699.1, read on the forward strand.
AGAATTGTGCTACCTATGCACAGCTTAGAACAGGTGCATTTCAACACATAGACAACAAACTCACTGTTGCAGTGTAATGTTTTCTAAACTCCATCAGAGAAAGTTAAGGCCAATTGTGAGGTATTAACCCCATACCATAACCCCATACTGACCTTGCAACTATGACACTTTTTGAAATAAGCCTTCCCATTAGCCACATCCCTCGTTGTTGCATTTCTGGACTACTGACCACCAAATCATTTCTCATTGGCCTTGCTCTCCAAAATGTCAGGTGTGGCCTACATGGGCCAAGGACAGGATCACTAGAAAGCTGATGCTAATGTTGTAAGATCTGCGGCACTTTCGTGTTCTGTGTGCAAAGGCCTGTAATCAGTCGAATTTCTTGCTGACTCTCTAACCCTGTATTTTTATCCGAGAACAGTCATTGTTCGTTTGTTTTGGAATTCGCTCTAGTTCTAAGTTCTAGTTTAAGTCTTTTGGCCTGGGGGTATCACTGCCATCTTCAATTCCAGCAGTGGAGAGCATTAACTTGAATGCCAGCAACCTAGACAATCGGACCATTACTTATGTGGACCCCAGAGGTGACACCATATCTCCTGCCCCTGCACCAGACATTAACACATCAGCCACCCTGATGAACATTGATGCACCTATTGGGGCGAAACGCAAAAGGAAACCAGCTAAACCAGTAAGCGTCAAGAGGAAGCAACCAACTCGCCCCTGTTCATCACGCACAACACTAAACTCTTGGATACGCCCTTCTACTAATCACATAACAGCCATGGCCCAGGTACACACACCAGCTATTAATTCCCCCAATCGCTCAATTGGAACTCAGACTGAGATTGATTTGTCCTTTACTGATAGTAGCAAGAGGGGCGACATGGGCATAAGCTATATTGTGGACACCATCACTGATAGTATAAAGACTGCACTTGATAGTTTTCTTGTCGCTCTGAGGGATCGTTTGCTTGTCCCAGAATCTGTGCCATCTATGCCTCAGCCTTCGATTTCCAACACTGTTCCGACCGCAAATCCCAGTATGATTGTGTCCTCTGATTTGGGAATGTCAGCTAAGCCTCTTAATAATGCCCCAGTCCACCACCAGACCCCGATTGATGTCCCCAATTTGAACTCAGGGTCAGGGTTTACTCAGTGTGAAATGTGTAACAAAATTCGGTTGTGTTTTGAACCTGGGAGTGCTGGTGGGTCAAATAAGAATATTGTGAATCGTGGGACAATCCGAACCTTTGAAGGTAATGCCACACAAATCACGCCATTTATTTCTATTTCTCCTGCGGCCCCAATTAATACTCAGGCTGTAGGTAACATACTGCGAGAGGGCGTTACTGACCCCACCTGTTCGTCAGACCATAGGGGCAATAGGGAGGTATTAAATCTACCCCCAGAAGCGTGCCCATATGTTGTGGTTTTAGCAGGTATCCCCCTTCTATGGGATAACCACACAGAATCATGGGAGCAATTACGTTATAAGAGCTTGGACTGGCTCTCCAAACATAAAAGGCTTAGGGCGTCACTAATAGAGAATATCATCATGGTACGGAGAATGGGATGGGTGGGTACGTCCCCAAAATGTATCAAGGGTGATTGTATAGTCATTAATTTCCGCAGACCATCCATGACAAAATCAATACTATCACTACAGGAGGAGCAAGCTAATTGAACTACCAGTATATGGGCCTTACCATTAGGCTATTTCTATAAGCCCTTACCAGAGGCACTCCGCTCTGACCTGCCTAGTACACCCCTGCCTTTATCAGGTGTAGATTGTCAAGATTGACTACCCACTTCTTTCAAAAACTCAGAGCCAAAGAAGGTCGAAGAGTCTGTAATTGGCCAAACTTGCCCCCTGTCTTGTGAACCCAACATCTCAACTGTATTTTATGATGAATTTACTCTCAAAATATTGAGCTGGGATGTGGCGGATTTGGCTTCTAAATTAGATTCACCTGATTTGTTGGTCTTGATTTATAGCCAAGACATCGTAATGCTTCAAGAGACCTGGGCAACCGGGACTTATTCTTGGAGGGGTTTGAATATTTTAACATCATATCCCCTACCCCAGACTCAGGACGGCCCATTGGTGGCCTTTCAACGTGGGTCAATATTAGGGCAGGGGGACGTGCTAGGGTTCTAGGCACTAATAATGATAATTTCCAGGTCACATTCTATACATGAGGGACTCCACTTTACATTATTAATTTCTATTATAACAATTTTAAAAATGTACCCAATATGAACTTTATTGATTGTTTAATTTTATTTCTAATTTACAAGCAGTTAATTGTGGCGTCAAAGTGAAGAGCATCTGCTTAGGTGGAGACTTTAACGTAAAAATCCCAAAGGGTATTCACTTAGCAATTGACCACACTGACACAACACGGTTATGTCGTAGAGGAGAGCAGCTGCTAGATCTCCTAAGTGCTTATAACCTCTTAGATGTTATGGAGCTTGCAGCTGTGCCCACTTGGGATGGCTACATAGAGCCCACCTATAGAGGCAGGGGTTCAGCCTCTACCATCGATTACATTTTCATTACCGCTTGTTTGGAAAACTGTGTGTTAAAAGCAGAGGTAATTACAACAAATCAGGGTGATCACAACCCAATAAATTTGACTCTGAACCTTACGTCCAGATTAACCTATAACAATATGCAGGGTGCCAGTGATTTGACTCCCACCACTGACAACATAGACTGGTTTGGCATGGTATAGATAAGAAAGCGGTATTCTATAGGATGGCTAGATCTTACCCCAACCTGATCAACACCTGGTTGACGTTCAGAGAGTTTAACCCTGATGTAGTCGGTGCTTTCTCGTAGCTCTGTACCGGTATTAAATCCCTGTTGTCTAGGCCCAATAAGAAAACTCATTTGGTTCTAGGCTGGTTTAATGCCAACTGCTCCTCAGCTAATAGAGCCCTTCGCAGGGCGCTTGCTAATAAACCTAGAGATAGCTCTCTCATTAAATCACTTAGGACAAATTACAAGAGAGCCATTGCAATTGGAAAGGAGGAGATTATAAAAGAGCATTTGGATAACCTCATTCTGGCCAATACTCTAAAAAATGGTAAGGAGTTTTGGTTGGCTGTTAAAGGCATGAGGTCTCTGGGTAACTGTATGTTGTCAATCAGGTGCAATATTTCCAGTGAGTCTTGGGAGGCTCATTTCAGTAAGATCTATGCTGCCCGATTCCCCCTACTCCTGTTGAAGAGATTATAACAATTACTATGGTCCAGATTGATTTATCGGATGTAGAGGAGGTCATTGATCAGAGCCTGGGATGTAAAGCTCCCGGGCCCAATGGGTTGCTTATCGATCTAATCAAAAGTCACCCTGATTTTTGGGCACCACTATTGCTAAATGTTTTTAACAGCTTAACTAATTCTCCCATACCCCATACTTGTTCATCCAGTATTATAGTGCCTATTTTAAAAAAGGGGGACTGCTCAAATCCGAGTTGCTACAGGCCGATCTCCTTGATCGATAAAACTTTGAAAATTATGGGGAGGGTACTGTATAACATAATCAAGTTTTGGGCCGAGGAACGCCAGATTTTACACCTGTGTCAGCTGGGGTTTAGGAGTAACATTGGTACTGTGGAACAATGCCTTAACCTCAACTTGATAATCAGCAAATATAATATAGCTAAGAAAACACCTGTATATTTGGCATTCATTGACCTTACGTCGGCCTTTGACTTTGTTAACAGATCTTGGCTATGGGCCACTCTTTTAAATTATGTACTGGACGAGTCCCTCATCTCTTTTTTAGCTTATTTGCACAAAGATCAACACGCCCGGGTGCGCATTAGCAGGGATGGTGAGGTCTCCAAAGCCATTGAGGTAGGAAGGGGGTCAGGCAGGGCTGCGTCCTGGCGCCCCTCCTATTTATGTTATACATTAACGATTTAAATAAGTCTGTGGCAACACTAACTCAGGATGTCCCATTTATCAATGGTAATAAACTCCCTGCATTGCTATATGCCGACGATGCAGTGCTGATGGGGCGTACCCTTAAAGCTCTCTTCTTCTTGGTCCATGGCTTTGTAGAGTTTATGGCAGCCCTGGATTTATGCACCAATTTAAAAAATCTTTTTTAATGGCGTGTGAGTCTAAGAAGCATTTTAACTCATCTATAGTTTTAAATTCCAACTGTTTACTGAGCACTCGCACTTTCCCATACCTTGGTTTGGTATTTGCATCTAACGGGGCGTGGACTGTTCATGTGGCCTACTGTAGGAGGAAGTTTACAAACTCTATTAACACTATACTTGGGATTCCTAAGCCAAGGAACATAAAGGTGGTGCCGGCAATTATTAAGATCTTCAGACTTCAATGCATACCAGTTGCAACCTACGGTGCTGAAGTCTGGGGGCACACTAATAGTGCTACCCTCCAGGGTGAAGAGAATAGATTTTGTCGTAAAATCCTGGGTGCACCCATTTCATCATCCAAATATGCTAGTCATTGTGAATTAAATTTGGCGTACATTGAAGACTACATTAAGGCTCTCCCAGCCCTATTCTGGTTGAGAATCTGGAAAAACCCCACTGCCCAACTCACCAGGGAGATAATCTTAGATTGTCTGAAATGCGACAAGGGGATAGACATACCATGGCTGGTTGCGGTCCGCCAAAGCTTAACTAGTGTGAACCATGAATTTGTATTTGTAAATCCCTCAGACCTTGGCTCTATCAGTAGTAAATCCCTCCAAAGAACACTCTATGCATCATACAAAAGTGCAAGATTGGCCACAGAGCATAAAAAATCGTCAGTCGCCAGATACATGCATATTGAGCCTGTCCCCCCGCGGTCTCTAGTCATTTGTTAAAACCAATTGGTAGTTGGGAAAGGGCTTACTCTTCCGGCTGAGGACTGACACAATGAAATTTATGCTCTCATTTCCCATGTTTTTCACCCCTAATCTCGACCTTTTAATCTGTCCGTGCAATAACTAACACAAACAGTTGATGCTGCACTTTTTATTCTTTTGTTCTTATTATTTAATTTTTACCAAAAGGTTTTTGATTACTTATTTTAAGGCTTCATGCGAAATCGACCATAAGGCAGATTATGGGATGGTGATTGCTCTTAGAGATGATGAGTTAATTTTTCGTGTTGGCTCTTTTTTTAATGCAAAAACAACAGTTGATGGACAGAATGTAGTGGTGCACACCCATAACTTTATGCGCCCCTGCTGAATCATAGTATTGTATTTCATGTTTTTTAACATAAATTGTCAAATGTCTTTTTAATGATTTGTCTTATTATTAGACAGTGCACTGTATTACTGGAGGCCTTTTTCATAGTTTTACAGAATGTTGTAATTGCTTTTTTGTCTTTGCACTTTTATGGATATGTATTTTTATCCGAATAAAGTTTATATTGATTGATTGATTGATTTCGTACCCTTAAGTAACTTCTGATCGTATCCCATGGCAGTGAACTTTTCACTAAGTTCCTGCTGGGCTAGCTCTATAGCTGTACAGTGCTGCTACAATTCCTCCACATATGGAAATTCTCTCCCTTCAGACAGAACAAATTAAGGAAAATGTTCGGAAAATACTTGTAAATTTCAAAACCTACACTCTGAAAGAAAATATTTTAAGCAAGGCTTTAAAAGTAGGTACTTTCTCCAAAGGTGACTACAACTTTGAAATTCGATCTGACATATCTAAAGCTACAATGGACAGACAGTGGGCACTTGGGAACTACATGTAAGATCTGAGCTCACTAGGAGCCACAGTCCAGATGAGGTTCCCAGCTCTACTAAGGATTATGTGGAGTAACAAGACATATAATATTAGAGAACCAAAAGAAGTTGAGATACTACTTAAACAAATTAAAGCAAAAAAATAAGGGCCTGATATGGCATAACAATAGCCTCACGAAGATGGAGCTCAAATAGGGCAATCAGAATTGTCCAATGACAGTAGGGAGGGTTCTCCAGGGGAGGGTGACAGGTGTACGTTTATTCTTTCTTTTGAGCACAAGTTCATATTTTTTTTGATGGGGTGCATTTGGGGAAAAAAAAAATAATAATAATTGTCTGATATGCAAGATACAAGGAAGCCAAGGTCCTGGTAACTGTACAACAAAGTTAATACCACTAAGGTCGGTGAGGAAGAGGGTAGAAAAAGATGACTGATCCTGAGGGTAAAAATAAAATAAAGATTATAACTTGGAATGTAAACAAGCTGAGAGTAAGGAGAACACGACAATTTTTTTTAATAACTTGAATTATTAAAATGTGATGTTATAATTTTACAGGAAACCCATCTCTTAAAATCTGAGTGGCCCGAAATGATAAAATATGAAAAATTTGTGGGAAAAATGTCTGTACAAACCAGATGTGCTGTATTAAGGGAGTGGCAATAATTGTTAAAAAACCTTGTAGAAGAGTATGTTGACTCAAAAGGCAGATGGGCAGCTGCTAAGATTAAATTAGAGGAAAAGTATTTTTTTGTAGTCGGGTATTACGGTCCAAATACGGTCGATCCAGTTCTGCTTCAATCTTTATACACTCAGCTAATTGACATATCCATTCCAATTATTCTGGGTGAAGATTTCAACCTATCATTAGATCCAAGGGAGAGCTCTAAATCTTCCTAAAATGAGGGAATGGCTGAATAGATTCAAAGAAGATTTGGGTCTAGTGGACATTCGGAAGAGTAAAGGCGACCAAAACAATAGATTCACTTACAAAAATCAAAAATATGGTTATGCTTCAAGAATTGACTTTTTCTTGATAGATAAATAGCAAGTAAAAATGTAATAAAAGTTGAATATGTATCTGCTCACCTATCCAATCACACCTTAGTTCAAATAGAAATAAGTCAAGGCCACCTTAAGGGGGAGGTTAGGTGGATGTGAGATCGCACACTTCTGTTTGATGAACAAGTTATAGAGAAGTTGAAGGTTATAACAGAGGAATACTTTCAAATTAATGCTAATGGAGAATTTTCCATTCAAGTAGTTTGGGACGCTTATAAAGCGGTTGTTAGAGGAATACTGATTGGCTTAGCAGCAAAAAGAAACAAGGAAACTAGACATACAATAAGTCAATTAGAGTCAGATATATTAGACCATTACACGATTTATGAGACAGTAACCTCTAAAGCAGAACAAGAAAGCGCAAAAGAGGTAATCTCCAAAATGAAGTGTGACTTATCAAACTATTTGGAGGAAAGGGTAAGGAAAAGATGGGAAGCTAGCAGATTGTCAAACTATAAAATAGTGGGAAACTTTTAGCATGGAAAATTAAGACTGACTCCAACAGGAATAAAATTATGGCAATATGTAGTGGCCTGACGGGTGGAAAGGTAGAGAATAGGACCGAAATAGAAGAAGCTTTTGAAGATGTCTTTCAATCTCTGTATGAGGAGAACCAATTACCTCATCGTCCCTCCCTCGCTTCCCTTCCTTACAAAATTGAGGCATCCCTGCCTCACCAGACACCCGTACCCACGTGATTTGTCACGTGGGGACTATATGTAGTCCCCAGCCCCCTCATACCTCCTGTTTTTTTCTGTGTCACCACTGTGAGACGCGCGTCCCACGCGCTGGCCGTTCTGCGGAGCTGCGGTCTTTTTCTCTATCTTGAGGGCTTCTCCCTCACTTGCTATCGCCACGAAGCGCTTGAGGGTTTTGTCCTCCTCTGATGAGGATGGTGAGGTGCCTGTCCCGGCTCGTAGGACCAGGTCCCAGGGTCCGGTGGATTCTTCTGCCCACCTGTCTGCTTCTGAGGTGCAGTCCATGATTGAGGCTGCTGTGTCTCGTGCTTTGGAGGCGAGGGGTGCTAAGCCATGGCGCAGGTCTTCTCGTGTTGCGGGGGATCCGGTGGACTCTCCCTCTGAGGACTCATCTTCTTCTTCTTCGGACTCTGCCATTCCTTTTACATCTTCGGGGAAGTTTGTGCGTAGGGAGGAGGTGCCTGCTATTCTCCAGCACATCAGGGAGAACCTGGGGTTTTCTCCTTTTGCTGCTCCCATGGGGTCCGAGGACATTTTTCCCCAATATGTTAAGCCTCCTGAACTCACTATGCCCTTTCATGGCAGCATCAAAGACTTGATTTCGGGGGAATGGCGGGACCTTGAGCGCGCCTCTGTTCCTCGCTTTTTACAGAAGCTTTATTCCCTGGAGGAGGGGGAGGTCTCTCTTCCTCACTCTGTGAAGGTGGATGCCATGTTGGCCACTCTTATTGGGCGCACTTCTATTAATCCTGAGGATTGTTCGCCTTCGGATGCCAGCCCGGCTGGGGCACCATCCTTACTCCTATCCCCAAGTCTCCGTCCAAGAGGGAGGCTCTACTGGAAGGGGTTCGGGATCTTCTGTCAAAGAAGGCGATCGTTCCGGTCCCGCTGGCGCAGCGAGGTCTGAGATGTTATTCCATTTTGTTTCTGGTCCAGAAGGTGTCAGGGGGATTCCGGCCGGTTCTGGACCTGAAGAGGGTGAATGGTTGGGTTCGGACCGTTCACTTCAAGATGGTGACTTTGCAGTCCATCATTCCGTTGGTGGGGGTCCGGGACTTTATGACGTCTTTCGATTTACAGAACGCCTACCTTCACGTTCCTGTGGCTCGGACTCATCAGCAGTTTCTTCGCTTTGCGATTGGCGGCTTCCACTTCCAGTTTGCGGTTTTGCCATTCGGGCTGAAGTCCGCCCCTCGGGTCTTCACCAAGCTCTTGGCCCCCTTGGTGGCCCTGGTCCACTGTCAGGGGATATTTTTACATCCTTATCTGGACGACTGGTTGGTTCATGCTCCCGCTTTCCGGTTGACTGTCGTTCACACAGACTTGGTGCTGGCCGTTTTGAGGGGGCATGGCTTTCTTGTCAATCTGGGCAGTCGTTCCTTGTTCCTTCCCAGGATCGTCTCTTCATTGGGGCCAGGTTTCGGATAGGTTTGGGAGTGATCACTCTGCCCGAGGCTCGGGTGGTCAAGATTCAGTCTCACATCCTGCCTCTGCTGTCCGATCCAGTGCAGGTGGCGGCACGTTGGCTGCAGGTTCAGGGGGATATGGCTGCCACGGTGTTTCTGGTTCCTTGGGCCAGATTTCATTTGCACACACTGATGGCTCATGTTCTGGCGCATTGGTCTCCCCATTGCCTTCCCCGTTCTTCTCCGATCCCGGTTTCCCCTCAGATCAGATCTTCTCTGGGTTGGTGGCTGGTTCGGGGTCATTTGCTGAAGGGTGTCTCTCTCTCTCCTCCGGCTCCGGTTGTGGTGACGACCGATGCCAGCCTCTCGGGTTGGGGGGCCTGGCTGGGGGTTCATCAGTCCAGGGGCTTCTGGTCTCCCGCTCAGAGCAGGATGTCGTCGAACTGGAGGGAGTTGGAGGCTGTCCGTTTGGCTCTGCTGGCCTTCTCCCAGTTTCTGCAGGGTTCCGTGGTCCTGGTCAGGACGGACAACGTCACAGCCATGGCTTACGTCAACAGGCAGGGGGGGACGAGGTCCTCTTCTCTGGCCCTAGTGGCGAGGCGGTTGTTTGTTTGGGCGGAATCTCATCTGTTGGCTCTCTCGGCGATCCATATTCGGGGGGTGTCCAATTCCCGGGCGGATGCCCTCAGCAGGGCCAATCCGTCGTCTGTGGATTTCTGCCTTCGTCGGGAGTTGTTTGTGGCTCTGACGTTGCGTTGGGGTGTTTCGGTGGTGGACCTCTTTGCGGATGTGGGAAATGCCTTGGTGTCCCAGTTTGTCTCCCGCTGTCGGGAGGGGTCGGCCTGGGCGGTGGATGCTCTCTCTTGCCCTTGGCCCCGCGGGCTTCTGCATGCATTTCCTCCTTTCCCCCTTCTTCTGCGCTTCCTGCTGAGGGTCCGGTCCTCGGGGGCTTCTGTGATTCTGGTGGCTCCGGCGTGGCCTCGTGCCTCCTGGTTTCCTCTCCGGGTGGAGTTGAGGTCGGAGGTGGAGTGGTTGCTGCCTCTGTCTCCTCCCCATTTGGTCTTCCCGGCGTTTCAACAGGATGTTCTGGGCCGGATGCGCTTGGCGGCTTGGAGGTTGAACGCCTAGGTCTTCTGCAACGAGGGGTTCCGGCTGGTTTGACCTCTACTCTGCAGGTGGCTAGACGCGCTTCGACCAACAAGTCTTACCTACGGCACTGGCGTTCTTTCAGTCGGTGGTGTCTTGTCAAAGGTTTGGACCCCTCTTCCTCTTCTTTGTTTGAGGTGATGCTGTTTCTTCAGGAGGGTGCTTCCTTGGGCTTGAAGGTGTCTTCCCTTCGTTTGCAGTGGGCTGCGATTAGGGCGTTTAGGAGCTCTTGGGGCAATCTCTCGGATTCTGAGGGGTTGGTGAGTCGCCTTTTTAAGGGTTTGAGTAACGTTCTTCCTGCCCCTCGGCGGCATTTTCCGACCTGGGATCTTTCTCTAGTCTTGGACGCCTTGATGTCATCTCCCTTTGAGCCGTTGGTTTCTGTGGATCTGCGCCTGTTGTCCTTCAAGACTTTCTTTTTGGTGGCCATTTCGTCTGCTCGCCGCCTGAGTGAACTGGGTGCTCTTTCTTCCAAACACCCTTTTTGTCGAGTTTTTGATGACAGGATCGTGTTGTGACCTATTCTTTCCTTTCGTCCTAAGGTGGACTCTCAATTCCACAGGGATCAGGAGTTGGTTCTTCCTTCCTTTTTTTGGTTCCCCGTCCTCGGAGTCTGAGGTGCGGCTTCACTCTTTGGATGTTAGGAGGGCTCTCCTGGTCTATTTGGAGCGGGTCGCTCCTTTCCGTCTCTCAGATTCCCTTTTTGTTAATTTTGGTCCTGTGAATAGGGATTTGCGTCCTTCTACTCCTTCCTTGAGTCGTTGGGTTCGTTCTCTGATTTCTTTGGCGTACAAAGAGGGGGGCACCTTTCTCCTTTGGGGGTTCAGGGTTGTTCCACTCGCTCCATGGCTGCTTCCTGTGCGGAGGTCCAAGGGGCTTCCATTTCAGAGATCTGCCGGGCTGCCACCTGGGCTTCCCCGCTGACCTTTGCCTCTCATTATAGGATTGGCCAGGAGGTTGACTGTGCTGATGTGTTTGGACACAGGGTTCTTTCCACTATGATTCCTGAATAGTGGTTTTTCCCCTGGTCTTCTGTGTTTTTTAATAAACCTGTTTTTTGCATACCTTCTTTGGTTGTCCTGTTTGGCTTTGTACATCTCAATTTTGTAAGGAAGGGAAGCGAGGGAGGGACGATGAGGTAATGCTTCAATTACTTACCGGTAATTGCATTACTCTGAGTCCTACTCCCTCGCTTCCCTTACTTACATCCCTCCCTCCCTCCCTGATGATCCAGGCTAACCTTTTGGTATGGTTTCGATCTGTGTGGTATTACAGGAGGTATGAGGGGGCTGGGGACTATATATAGTCCCCACGTGACAAATCACGTGGGTACAGGTGTCTGGTGAGGCAGGGATGCCTCAATTTTGTAAGTAAGGGAAGCGAGGGAGTAGGACTCAGAGTAATGCAATTACCGGTAAGTAATTGAAGCAGTACCTACTCTTAGGCCATGTAGTAGAATCTTATTTGAGGGAATCATTGATTTTGAAGTTTGAGGTTGAGTTAGGTGAATCATTAAACGCAGGAATTACTAACGAAGAAGTACTGAATGCATTAAAAAGATTAAAAAAAGGGAAAGCAGCAGGCCCAGATGCCATTCCCAATGAGGTCTATGTAGTCTTAAAAGAAACACTGACTCCTAGACTAGTGGGCCTTTTTAATCTGTACTAATATAATAAAGAGAGAGCCCAAACCTTTGAGGCAGGTAATCTCAGGAACCACAGCATCAATCACAACACCCAATACAGCGTTGGAAAGGGCAGTTGCAGCAGAAGGACATAGGCTATGCAGATGCCCACCATATACATTTAAAAGGTAAAAGAACCGTGCCAGCAAAGTAGTCCCTTGTAGGCGTGTCTGCGTTGTGCTCTGGGCGTGTGCTGTGGACGTGACAACCGCTGGCAGCGTGTGGTACGTTCCGCCCTTCATGCCATGTCTCATATCTTGTGCTGTGGGCGTGTGCTGGGGGCGTGGGCGTGTGCGGGGCGCGGGATTACGGAAAAAAAGTGAGCGTTGTGCCCAATATTTCTTTGTTTTTTCTTCCCAGGTTCTGCAAATTCCAGCTCCGGGTGTCCACCCTGCTCCCTTTAAATACCCCTGCACCCCATAATCATAACCCACCCTTATTCCTTAAAATACCCCAACACCCTTAAACACTAACCCATCTTAACCCTATCAATATACCCTGTACCCTAAAACCCAAACCTATCCCTAAACCCTAAAAATACCCCTGTACCCTAAAACCCAAACCTAGCCCTGAACCCTATAAATACCCATGTACCTCAAAACCCAAACTTACCCCTGAACCCTAAAAATACCCCTGTACCCCAAAACCCAAACCTAGCCCTGAACCCTAAAAATACCCCTGTACCTCAAACCTACCCCTGAACCCTAAAATACCCCTGTACCCCAAAACCCAAACCTAGCCATGAACCCTTAAAATATCCCTGTACCCCAAAACCCAAACCTACCCCTGAACCCTAAAAATACCCGTGTACCCCAAAACCCAAACCTAGCCCTGAACCATAAATATAACCCTGTACCCCAAAACCCAAACCTACCCCTGAACCCTAAAATACCCCTATACCCAAAAACCCAAACCTAGAACTGAACCCTAAAAATACCCCTGTACCCCAAACCTAGCCCTGAACCCTTAAAATACCCCTGTACCCCAAAACCCAAACCTACCCCTAAACCCTAAAAATACCCCTATACCCCAAAACCCAAACCTAGCCCTGAACCCGAAAAAAACACCCCTGTACCCCAAAACACAAAACTATATCTGAACCCTTAAAATACCCAAACAACCCAAAACATATACCTCAGAACCTCAAAACATATACCACTATACCCATACTTACCTTATCCAAACATTTAAAAAAAACATGCTGTCGTAATTTGACAATGGCCGAGTTAGCGCTTAGCTGTGCTACACGTTTTCCCGCTTAACTTGGCTATACTCGGAAACGCCATTTTGTGTGTTACGGCGGCCATCTTAGATCATAAGTGGCCTTGTGGCCAGCATGCCCTTTAGTCCGTCTTTCCGTGCCACTGACCACTCGAGTTTGCCCAGCAACAGGTTATTTTTAGTACTGGTCAAGCCTGTACATGCGCAGTCCCCACTGACCAGTCACCCCTTAGGAATGTGCCGCCAAACTGACCAGCGGAGTTGTAACCCCTCCAATGAGCTGGCTGTGTTCCAAAAATGACCATATATGTACATAATGCTCTGTAACTTTGTACCGCCTATCTTTTATTACCTGCATATTGTATAAAAGAACGGGTCACACCGATGTTCGGTGTGATACTTCTTGCATTACCGAAGGGTGCTGTAGGAATGTACCACCACCCCATGGGGTCTTAATAAACTTGTTCTTTGTACTTTTCAGTTTCCGTGCCAACAGTTCTTTCAATGTAAGTGGGTTATCTTCGGAACATGTAGGCCTTGGGAACCCGATACTACAATGCTTTTACCATTCATGCATTCACAACGAATTTCGTTGTAAATGTATGCGTGGTAAAAGCACATAAAATGTAATGCCATGCGTTATAATGGCATTGCAGAGTCATGGTACTTTCGTAATGAAAGTATGCGGAGTGATGGTATGCGGAAAGAAAGTTGCGGAATAATGGGTGTTTACCCTCCCCCGGTAAGTACATTGGTGGCACGGTGGCCCACATCTCCAACATACTCGGAACCCGATACTACAAATTGGCGACCACGAAGGGACTCATCGGCGACTCGGATGCCCGAAGGAGAGGTCCTGACGAAGGTTTGGAAACTCGCCATGGACGCGTACGCTGCCACCGAGTGACCCGAGTCTTGGCACCCGCGGTGTTTCTTCCTTTCCTTATGATCTGACCTTCCAGGTGGCACCGGTCTCCGACTGAGTTCTTGATCGTCTGCGTTGCTGGATAAAGTGCCGTTTGGCTGATTCGATTAAAAGACCTTGGCAGTTGGAATCTGGACCTTTGAGACTTTGGGTAAGATTTGTGATCGGTAAGGTAGTTTGCGAACGCTTACTGAAGTTCTATGATTTGTGATCGGTAAGGTAGTCCTCGGACGCTTGCCGAAGTTCTATGACCTATGACTTTGATTTGAGTTAGCTAACATTTGTGAATTTGTGAACTTTGAATCTATATGTGTAGTGCACTTCACATAGGCAGGCATGTAGAGATGTTTCTCTAATTTTGTTTTTATTCCTTTGAGCGGCACATCTGTGTGAAGTACTGTAAGTGCCATTTTTGCGGTATCACGCTTTCGTGATACTTTTTGAACATGCCTGTTTTCAGCACACTCCGAGGGATGTGCTGTCTTGGAAATGGTACCTCAATTAGGTTAGCGGAATCACAGCCGGCTCCCCCAGAAGGAACTCCAAATCGGGAGATGTATATCAAATTTGGCCTTCCCCCTATAATGTACAGTAAATTATGGAATAGGTATACTAAATCGGATCCTGAATTACAATGGCCTCTACATGGGTCGTTCGATTTGCGTAAAGTACAGTTTGTGGAGCAATGTTTGTTTCAACGAAGGTCTAGACAAAATATGTTTGATTGTGTACGAATGTGGGAGAAAGCGGTGCGTGAGCGAATGAAACGTGAAGTTGCCTTGGCGGACAAAGAACAGCGCAAGGCTGCTCGTGATAAGGCTTTACAGCTTGAGGAAAAGGAGGCTCAGGAGAAGAAAGAGAGGGAGGAACGAGAACGTAATTTGCAAACGACTGGTCAATTCCCTATTCGCCGACGCTTTATCCTGTCCTTAATAATGAAATTGATGATTTTTCATTGCTAGATCGATCACCGCCTCCGTACGTTTCGCCTACGGCTCCAGCTGCAGATTCGGATGACGATGGACAGGATAAGCCGGGAAAGAAGGGTGCATCTGGTGTCAGGTTTTCTGCGGAGAGATCCGCACATTTACGTAGTTGGGCTCGTAAAGTGAATACGAATTTTGTTTCTCAGTCTGAAGTTGTTACTGAAAGGGGTACTTGGACAGAACAAGAATTACTGTCTTTTTTGGCTACTTTGGCAGATGAAGTTGTTATCGCATATCGTCAACTTTCAGATACGCTAGAACCTAAGGCTGTGTCAGTTCACCGTGAGAATCTGGATAAAGGTATATTTGATCTTGCAGATGTTGATGCCCTTTACAAGCAACTGATCCAGCTGCGAGATGAGACTACCAGATTGCGGGACGAGCGGAAAAAGAATAAGGAGTCCGGGCCGGAGTCTAATGGGCAATCTAAGGAGTGTTCTCTCCGGGGTTCAGATAAGAGTTCTGCGATGCATGTTATGCCTATGCGTGAAGCCGCACCTTTATATGTTCCACCAAAAGGGGAAGGTACAGATGATGATAAAATGTCAAAGGATGCGAAGGGGTATTTTGTATATAACTGGGTGTATACGCCTTGGAATAGAGCAGATGTTATGGCGTTGAAAAATTCCTTGCCTGACCTTCGTAAAAATCCGGCGGCATTCTATGAAGGGGTGGAAGGGGCTATTTTGTCTTGTGTGATGACTCTTGTCGATATAGATCTGTTTTTTGGGTTAATTCTTCCGCCTGACATGTGGAGACAAATTCGTAAAAATAATGATGAAACGATACTTGGGGGAACATGGAAAGAAATAAATGCAGCTGATTTAGATAGGGAACCGGCATGTAAGCCTTGCCAGTTGATTTTAGACCTCCCGGCGGCTATTTTGAATAAATTAAAAACGCTCGTACCTTCTAAAAAGATTGATTGGACTATGTTAGCTTCGTGCAAACAAAAGCCAGATGAAACGGTTTCAGATTTCTTTACACGCTTCGAAGAGGCGTTTCACGATTACAGTGGTCAATCTTTAACAGATGATACGGGTCGGCATTTGTTTGTAGATAAGTATGTGACTAATCTCCTACCGGAGATTGCAAAGCGATTGAAATTGAGTGAAAGTTCCTGGGCCACGGCGACCCCTGCGTCTTTGTTAACTATGGCTCAGTATTATGAGCGGCAGGAGTTGGAGGCTAAAGAAAGTGTTGATAAAAAAGCGAAAGAATTGAAAATGAAGGTGATGTTGGCACAGGTTCGTGGAACACAGGGTAGAGGGAACGATAGAGGTAGACGAGGTGGAGGCAATACGTCGTACGGTCGTACGGATATAGCGGAGGATCAATGTGCTTACTGTAAGGAGTTTGGACATTGGGCTGATGATTGTCCGGTACTTCGTGAACAGCGTAGTCAGCGTGGTAGAGGAGGTGGACGGTCGAGGGGAAGTTACTCGGGAGCAAGAGGTAGTGGAGGTGATCGTAGCAGGTTTGACGAGAGGGGCCGTGGCCAGGATGAACGTAATACGTTTGATAGACGGAACCAGTATCAGATATCAGAGGGCGAGAATGTGGAACATCAAGATTATGTGCACGCATAGGATTGCGTAGGATGGGGTACGGAATCAATTGAAGTGCCGGTAGATCAGAAAGGACCATATGTAACAGCGGGCATTTTGGGTTCTACTGATCAATTTCTAGTCGACACAGGAGCTACTCGTAGCGCTTTGTCAAAAAACTTGGTTCCGAGGGCTCCCCTGTCTGGCGAAATGATAACATGTGTAGGGTTCGATGGGACACCCTCCCCTAGCCCATTATCAAAACCCCTTGCACTTTGTCTTGACAAATTTTTTAGTTTTGGTCAATTTTTGCTATCGCCCCATACACCAGATAATATCCTGGGCATCGATTTGCTTAAATATTTTCGAGCAACGATACGGTGCGCTCCTGAGGGAGTGCGGGTTATCCTGAATGACAATTATACTGACTCAGATAGGTTTTGTACTATACTAGACATTCCAGCTTTGGCCTCTCTCCCGCACACGTTATGGGCGACCTCAGACACGGATGTGGGAGAGATGCGTATTCCACCTATTCATATTACTGTTAAGGAGGGGGCCTCTCTGCCACGGGTGCCACAGTATAAGATTTCGAGGGAAGGTGAAATTGCCCTGACACATATTGTTCAAGATTTGATCACTGCAGGAGTGGTGGAAGAGGTTCCTTATAATGTCTGTAACAGCCCTATTCTTCCGATCCTTAAGAGAGATACTGACGACAAAGTCTATCGGTTTATTATTGACTTGAGAGAAATTAACAAAAATTGTCATTCCCCAATACCCGGTGGTGTCCGACATTACGACCTTGCTTACACTGGTACCACCAACGGCAACGACCTTTAGTGTAATTGACTTGAAAAATGCGTTCTTTTCCATCCCTGTCCATCCTGATAGCAGATATTTGTTTGGCTTCACGTTAAATAATAAATCGTATAGATTTTGTCGTGTTCCTCAAGGTTACACTGAGAGTCCAAGTATCTACAGCCAGGCTCTGAAAAGACAGCTTGATTCCTTTGAGTTACAGTCTGGGGTTGTCCTTATCCAGTATGTGGATGACCTTTTGCTTGCTGCAGACTCTTATGCACAATGTGAGGAGAGTACGATTGCTTTGCTTTCTTTTCTGGCACAGAACAATCACAAGGTTTCTAAGAAAAAGCTTCAATACTGTAGACCCAAGGTGACCTACCTCGGTCATCTTTTGTCTAAGGAGGGGCGTGCATTAACATCAGATCGAATTCAGGCGATTTTAGACACACCAGTCCCCCGCACGCAGAGAGATGTACGTGCCTTCATAGGTTTAATGTCCTTTTGTAGACAGTGGATTATGGGGTTTTCGCACATTATAAAACCCTTGTTAGCGTTACTGTCCAAAGCTACACCAATGCCCCTTGAATGGACAGATGAATGTCAAAATGCCTTTGAACAATTGAGACAAGCCCTCTGTTCTGCACCCGTATTAGGTACACCAGATTATACGAAGATTTTCACATTGTACGTGCACGAGAAAGATGGGTGCGCGTTATCAGTGTTAGTGCAAGCACATGGGGATAAGCAGAGGCCATGTGCGTATTTTTCAGCCATTCTTGATCCTGTAGCACGAGGGTTACCTGGGTGTTTTCGAGCAGTTGCAGCAACAGCAGTAGCTATACGGCAGAGTAAGGGAATAGTGTTATCGCACAAACTGTTGGTATTAGTTCCCCATGCAGTAGATGCCCTGTTAAATCAAACAAAGACCCAATATCTCACGAGCGCACGTTTGACAGGATATGAGCTCACACTTCTGGCGCCACATATCACACTAAAAAGATGCGCTACCCTGAACCCTGCCACTTTATTGCCCTATCCGGTCGAGGAGGGTCAGGAAGAAAAACATCATGACTGTGTTTTCCTGACCGAGGAACAGACAAAGGGTCGTGTCGACTTACAGGATATGCCACTTCCAGATGTGGATGGGGAACTGTGGGTTGATGGATCGTGTTTGAGGCTGCCAGATGGCACGACTTCCGCAGCCTATGCGATCACGACACTTAAGACAGTGGTGGAAACAGCTAGAATACCACAGAAATCGGCTCAAGCAGCAGAGCTGATAGCCTTGACAAGAGCCTGCGAATTGAGTGCTGGCTTATGTGTGAACATATACACAGACAGCCGGTACGCCTTCGGAGTAGCACATGACTTCGGGCTACTCTGGAGAGAGCGTGGGTTTTTGACTTCTCACAGAGTACACATTATGCACGGAGAACTAGTGCGTGATCTCCTAAACGCGTTGCTTTGTCCAAAGAAAGTAGCGATAATAAAATGTAGTGCCCACAAAAAGATCACCGATAAAGTGGGTCAGGGAAATGCCTTTGCGGACAGCATAGCGAGACAAACGGCTATGTCACGAACTGACTCCCCCATGTATGTGACACAATCACAGGCTGAGCGATGGAATAATGCTAGAGCAGAGATATTAGATATTCAGAAATCAGCTACTGAATCAGAACTTGCGGCATGGGCAGCAGATGGGGTGCTAGATGATGAAGGTTGTTGGAGAAGCAAGGACATGGAGAAATGGAAATTGCCTGCAGCTTACTTGCAAGCGATGGTCCAGATGACGCATGGGTTGGCGCACGTGGGGGCTCTTGCAATCACTCGACTGTTAACACGAGTTTGGGAGCATCCCGAGATTGCTAATACCGCTAAGAGAGTAGTGCAGACCTGCCTGATATGTTTGCAGCACAATCCTGCAAAGGGGACCCATACTCCGAAAGGAGGGTTCGTTCCACCTTCCGCACCATTCGAGGTACTCCAAATGGATTATATCCAGCTTGAGCGTTGCAACAACCTGAAGTATGTCTTAGTGGTGGTATGTGCTTTTAGCAAATGGGTAGAGGCTTTCCCCACGAAAGACAATACAGCTCTAACAACAGCTAAGGTGTTGCTTAAGGAATTTTTCCCTCGATTTGGAGTTTGCAAATTTTTGTGGAGCGATAATGGGCCTCATTTCGTCGGGAAAATTGTGGAGTATGTGCTGAAGGGGCTGGGGATTCAGCAGAAGTTTCATGCTGTGTTCCACCCTCAGTCGGCAGGTCTTGTTGAGCGGTACAATGCCACGTTGAAACTCAAACTGGCTAAGATTGTGGCGTCTACGTCATTGAAGTGGCCGGATGCCTTGCCGCTAGCATTACTCTCTCTCAGATCAGTGCCCCACTCGCGAACTGGCCTCACACCGTATGAGGTGGTGTTTGGAAGGCCTATGAATATTTGGGGAGTGCCCAAGCCGCGATTCATACATGATGTGCCTTGCATAATGATGAACGATTATTTGGCACGATTAACAAATGATTTGCTTTCTATTCACCAACAGGTTCGAGAAGCGCTCCCTGACAACTCTACTGGAGAGGGCCATGATCTTCGCCCTGGAGACCACGTTATGATCAGATCGTTTGAAAGGGCAAACAGCTTGGAACCGAGGTGGCGTGGCCCCGAGCAGGTCCTCCTGGCGACTCGAACAGCAGTACGAGTGACCAACAGAAAGCGGTGGGTGCACTCAACCCACTGCCGTCGTGTTTCTCCTGATCTGGTGAATCCTGCTGTGTTGACTGACTACAAGGAGATTCTGGAGAAAGAAAAGAGCCCAGCCGTGACGTCGGCCGAAGTTGAGGGAGCCTTCCCGGACCACACTGTTTCTGGACGAGAGCGCTATAATCTGCGGCCACAATAAGGAGAAGATTTTTGATTTTTCGAGACTGGTTGGTTACCGCTCTGGGGTTTGTGAAACGGAAACCGGGAATCTCAAGGGGGGGGGGATCAGTTCTGCCAAGAGTAGCGACACCCGTCTTGACCCCGGTGAAGAAAACAACGGCTACCTCGGAGCTCAGCACCGTATTTTTCTTTTTTAGGTATATACATATGTATATTTGAGACTTTGTGAACAATTTGAACTATCCGAGACATTAAGAACTTTTTGAACTATGGCGTCTTCTGCATCACGAGACAAAAGAATACTTGGTGCCTTCCTTTTTGTCTTGACAATTGTGGTAATAGCTGTGATAGCCTGGGTAGTTGAACTCGTGGTGCCTGCACGTGAACATTTGCTGCCGACTACCCCGGCTCCATCTGAACATTTTCAATTCACATTGCCCTATCATGAAGAACGGCACCAACAGACTTATTTGAACAATAGTTTTATTCAGATTCTGCATCATACGCATAACATGACAAATACGTCTAATTGTTGGGTGTGTGGGATGTTACCTGGGCACCAGAAGAAAGGGGGCACTCCACTCATTCCTCTCCCGTTTTCACATAATGGATCCTGTAATGCCTGGTACACTCTTCTCTTCACTTTGAGATGGCCAACAAAAGGGGGGGTGCTTTTCCGTTTGAATAAAATTTGTTATCACGACAGGGATGGGTATCCATGAGCTGAGGGTACTCGATTTGAATGGGAGGAGTACCGCCCCGATAATGCATCCGCCCCGCGTGTTTACAGCAATCAACGGAACATCAATGTATCCAGCTCGCATGTTATTAATGTTATTGCTACTAAAGCTGATCTGTGTATACGCAATAAAGGTACAATTCCGGTGGGGAAAAGTGAATGCAACACCACACTTACCTTTGACAGCCCGAATGGCATATCGTTTGTAGCATCTCGCAATACTTATTTCATTTGTGGAACGAAAGGTTATCATCAGCTTCCGTTGGGATGGTTAGGCACTTGTTATGTATCTTTTGTACTACCCCCTGTATTTATCGCCCCGCCAATGTATCATAATGATTATATTTTGTATCATGATTTTGTTTTGAATCGTGTCAAACGGACTGTTGTTCTGGACGATATCGACCAGACCGATACTGCCTTACAGCAATATGTGGACTTTAATTTGGGACTGTTTTCCTTTGTGGGGGCCGCCCTGAATAGTCGGAAAATACGACGATTGACCCGTGTTGTTGAGGCTGTAGCCAATGATACTGCTATTGCACTTGGAAATATTACGGAAGAACTTCAGATTTCTAGGATTGTTACGCTCCAAAATAGAATGGTTTTAGATGTAGTCCTAGCTGACCGTGGGGGGGCATGTAGAATTATCGGAAGTAGCTGCTGTGTATATGTACCTGACAATTCTCCATCTGTTTATGATGCCATTTCAAAATTGCATAAGATAGCTGCCGAAATACACCCGGATAATGGAACTTGGACTCTTTCAGGGTGGTTCTGGTCAATGCTTACCACTTGGGGTTGGAAGCTGCTAACAATTTTATGCATCATTGTGGGGATACTGTTCTTTGTATGCTTATGTATTCAATGTGGCCCAGCTTTCTGTTCTATGTGTTTATCGGCTTGCGTACCATCAAGACGAGCTCTTGCTCATGACAAAATGATGCTTCATAAAGAAGTAACTCAAATAATGCTAATTGATATTGAAGACGAACACCCTGATTATGTTCACTATGAGGTAGCTTCAGCTAAACGCTAAAAGGGTCGTCTGTCGTAATTTGACAATGGCCGAGTTAGCGCTTAGCTGTGCTACACGTTTTCCCGCTTAACTTGGCTATACTCGGAAACGCCATTTTGTGTGTTACGGCGGCCATCTTAGATCATAAGCGGCCTCGTGGCCAGCGTGCCCTTTAGTCCGTTGTCCGTGCCACTGACCACTGGAGTTTGCCCAGCAACAGGTTATTTTTAGTACTGGTCAAGCCTGTACATGCGCAGTCCCCACTGACCAGTCACCCCTTAGGAATGTGCCGCCAAACTGACCAGCGGAGTTGTAACCCCTCCAATGAGCTGGCTGTGTTCCAAAAATGACCATATATGTACATAATGCTCTGTAACTTTGTACCGCCTATCTTTTATTACCTGCATATTGTATAAAAGAACGGGTCACACCGATGTTCGGTGTGATACTTCTTGCATTACCGAAGGGTGCTGTAGGAATGTACCACCACCCCATGGGGTCTTAATAAACTTGTTCTTTGTACTTTTCAGTTTCCGTGCCAACAGTTCTTTCAATGTAAGTGGGATATCTTCGGAACATGTAGGCCTTGGGAACCCGATACTACAATGCTTTTACCATTCATGCATTTACAACGAATTTCGTTGTAAATGTATGCGTGGTAAAAGCACATAAAATGTAATGCCATGCGTTATAATGGCATTGCGGAGTCATGGTACTTTCGTAATGAAAGTATGCGGAGTGATGGTATGCGGAAAGAAAGTTGCGGAATAATGGGTGTTTACCCTCCCCCGGTAA
Organism: Lissotriton vulgaris; assembly: GCF_964263255.1. Classification (NCBI taxonomy): domain Eukaryota; kingdom Metazoa; phylum Chordata; class Amphibia; order Caudata; family Salamandridae; genus Lissotriton; species Lissotriton vulgaris. The sequence continues at coordinate 907,587,942 of NC_141699.1, forward strand.
GTACATTGGTGGCACGGTGGCCCACATCTCCAACATACTCATATTTTTTCACCACCGATTTGAAAAATGCACAGGTCTCTCTCATTGATGGCCAGCACCGACATACACTTTTAGACACACCTCCCGCCACAAGTTCTAGAATTGCAAACTTTAGAGCTGGGGAGCTACGTTCGAATCACGGCATCAGCTCAACATCCTGTGATTCCAGGCAAATCGCTTTGTCTCCCCATGCCTACCACAAATGAATGTGTTCTTCTGTAATGTAAATTGTGCTCATGCCATGTTGTCGAGTTCGTGCTATATAATATTGCAAGGAAACATAAAGTAGGGAAACTCGAGTTCACACACTACTGAACGCGCACTCTTAAGTGCATCAGCAGTGCACTGTGAATCGGAGCGTTTCACAGGCCTGTCAGAGATAAGAAATGCTATCAAAACGAAATCCTACAAAAGAATATACTACTGGCGGGCAGCAATTCATACCTGGACAGCGTCGGGACGGGCTGCTAGTACCATCTAATTGGAAGGTATAGCACTCGCTAAATCTTGGACTGATGCCACTATTAGCCTGATTCTGAAACCAGGAAAGGATCCCCTTAAATGTGAGTCATATAGACCCATATCCCTCTGAAATACCAACTATAAATTGTTTATGCAAATATTGCCTACAAGACTAGGAAATGTCACTGACAAACTTATATACATCAACCAAAAAAGGTTTTATAAGGGGGAGACAGCTACACAACCTCACTCACCAGCTCATTGGAGTCATCGATATTGCAACCCAAGAAAAGATCCCATTGGCAGTTCTCACCTTCGACGCTGCCAAAGCGTTCGATCGAGTGAATTGGTCATTTTTGCAGGAAGCTATATCTCACTATGGCCTAGGAGGGAATATTTCGAGAGCAATAAGGAACATATATACAGCTCCAAAAGCAAAAATACTTATAAATGGAAGCTTATCAAAAGAAATTAAGATTAAAAGAGGGACGAGACAGGGCTGTCCTCTATCCTCCCACCTCTTCAATCTATACGTAGAACCTTTCGCAAATATGATGAGGAGATCTCAGGAAATCGTCCCTTTTAAATTTAAAGGATGGGTCAATAAAGAGGCCCTATATGCTGATGCTTTAATGGTTTACACAAGTGACCTAAAGAAGTATTTTCCCACTATTACAAAGTTGCTAACAGATTTTGGAAACATTTCAGGTTACCAAGTTAATCTTCAGAAAACAGAAATAATGTACTGAAACTTAGAATCATCAAAAGTGGGAACAAAAAGCAGAATAAAATACCTGGGAATAGTGGTTTTAAAATTCCTTAATTGCAATTAGCAAATTGCGAATCGCAATTAAGGAATACTTTACCATTCATTTCTATGGGACAGGAGGCCCATAGGAATGAATGCGAAGTTATTCTCAATTTGCGATTCGCAATTTGCAAATCGCAAATTGAGAATAATTTCAAGGGTGCAGGGGTGTCCAAAAGACACCCTGTTGCACCCCTGAAATATGCATGGGTGCACATGTGGCACACATACATGCCCTAAGGGCATGTATGTGCGTCACATGGCACTTTGAAAAATGCTAAAATTAGCATTTTTCATGGCATTTGCAACTTACTACCAACTAGAAGTTGGTGGTGATTTGCGATTCCTTAAGGACATTTTGCAATTTTTTTTGCGTCCATACATTGCATTTAAGGAATCGCAAAATTTGCGATTCCTTAAATGCAATTGCAAAATAAGGAATCGCAAATTTTGCGATTCCTTGCTTTGCACCAGATTTTGGTTTACATACCATTTAGCTAATTCGCATTCGCAAGAGCCGAAATTCTGCAAATTTCTGCCTTTGAGAATGCGAATTTGCTTGATACATATGGCCCTTAGAGACTAGTATCCCCTATGGGGAAATGCTTTCGGCTGAGGCATATCCATACTAATTAAAGGGACCTAATGGAAGCTCAAGCTGAGAGCAAGGTACGTTTCCTAGACAGGGGGTACTCTAGAAAAGTCATTGACAACGCTATTCTAAAATCTATGCGTAAGAATAGACACGACCTGCTGACTGAAAAACTGACTAGTAAAAACAAAACCTCACTTAGAACAAATTCTGTGACTGATGAAACTAAAAAGTAATTTAGAATAATCATCCAATATAGCAAAAAACACAAACAGCTCCAATCCATCACGTTTGCAATTGGCCCATGGTGCTCAGTGACCCAGTGATTAGCTCAAAATTATCCATGAGACCGTCCATCACATACAGTAGGGGTCGACCGATGCGAGATGATCTAGTTAAAACTAGCCCAGAGATCATAGAGGCAACTAAATGGCTACAAACCCATACAGGTTTTTTTAAATGTAAAACCTGTAAGGCTTGCCAACAAGGTAACAATAAGACAATGTACATAACTTCTTTTGGTAAAAGAAATCGCAAAATACCAAAGTTACTTACGTGTAAAACCGAATGTGCAGTATATTTCTTTTCTTGCCCGTGCGACCTACATTGTGTTGGGAGCACAAAGTTACAAGTACACAAGAGAATTTTACAGCATTTGAGGGCAATCAATCAATAACCAAGATAACACATATCCGGTGGCAAACCAATTTAAGGACAAATATCAATCTCGTAGTCAAGATCTCAGGTACTATGTCCTTGACGCAATATCACTAATAAAAAAGAGGGACCCAAATACCAAAGGGAGTGGGCACCAAAAGACAAATGTCAAAAAATAGAAGTCCCCTTGGGTACATAAATTTGAGTAAAACTACTCACATCAACTTACAAGTCACAGTATGCTAGGTATATATGTAGTAATCAAAAAAAGGCAATGCAGCAACCCTAAATATATTGAATACATATCACAAATTTATTAAATACAGCAGACATTAAAAAAAGACCAATATGGTCCATATCAGAAAAACATATCAAAATACATTAAAATTGCATATAATTAAAGAGTCATACATAATGCATTGTAACGGGACAGAAATATAAGGAAAATGTAGGTTCCTATTGGTAAAAAAGGAGACACAAGAAAATGATGAGCACAATTAAGCTTTGCGTCAGAACTGTTTTCTCTCAAAATATAATGTGTTTCTCCTTTAGCATCGACGCGTTTCGGTGAATCACATAGATATCATCACCTTCTTCAGGAAAATGTATTACCATCCCTTAAAATCTTATATGAGGTATCGTGTTACGATTCACATATTAACCGATTGGTGCCTCAGCACTTTCTTATTTTCATTTCTTCAAGTCCATTCACGGACATAACCATGTCTGCATGCAACAGCGTAATTTTGTCTGTGTGTAGGTCAAAAGACATTCAATAAAGCTGGAACAAGAATCATTCCAGTGACGTTCCACTCATACGTTATTCGTCTGAATATGACGCAATATCACCAAGTAGAGGAGGTGGTGACAGAGAGCACAGATTGTGGCAATTAGAAACTAGATATATATTGGAGCTAAACACAAAACAACCGTTTGGGTTAAACATAACAGAAGACCTATTTACCTGTCTTTAATCATTTAATATCATGTTGACCACATTTTTAAGTAAACAAACATAATGAATTTAAACATTTAGGAATAGGTTTTATCCAATGTATTATGTCTATAGATTTTATCATGTATTTATCAAATATTTATTGACTTTTTAGTACCATATTTATTCATATTTATATATATTTATACATGCACACATTTATATCCGAGCAAAATCTATCTATTATGGATCTTATTTTACTGCTCATTAAATAGGGATTGCATTGTATTGTATATTCGAATATCAACGGATACGTAGAGAAATGTAGTTAGGTCTAAAACTGGGATAAAATGAATGCTATAGACAGGAACATCTTAATGTGTATTAGAATTCACGATCAGAATACTCTGGGTATTTAAACCACAAGAAGGCAGCAGGTACATTGAACAAACATAAAGATGATAAACACACAATGAAAAAATAAAAAAAACACGATTTATAAATATAAGAAGGCAACAGGAGAGCACTGTTTGGCCAAACAGCTCAGTAATGGTAACTGGGGCCCCAGTACCAGGAAATAGATGAGTCAATTGACTAAGGAGCAGTTGCTGTAGTAACGATATATGTAAAAGAATACAAAAAGCATTCATGCACTTTATTTGATGTCACAATTTGGATACATTTTAAATTCTATATGCACTTTCATTTGCACATAGTAATAATTTGCACAGTTTAACAGTCATTGGCACAATCAGGAAATTGAAAGATATATTTATCAAAGTTTGCATCCTTATGATTGAATAAGGTATTTTGCATCACTGGGTACTATAAACGAAAAATGTATAATGATTTGGGGTTAAGCATCAAAAAACGTTTTTAGATTTTGTATTTAGCTTTTATGAAATGCTTTTATCTACAAACCTCAACTAGCAAAGACTGTTGTTTATATTTATTGTATTGAAAAATCACGTGTCAATGATTTTACTTGCACCCGTCACTTTAAAAAGCCTATGACAATGCCAAACTACGTCATGTGATCAAGGCCTGAGGAGGGGCTGAAACGTGTCATGGCGATATGCACTACTAAAAAATAAAAATCAGAACTTACTTTTGTGGTCCGTATCTGTTTCTGCCCTCAAATTGTGCGGAGAGAAACGGGAAACTTTGCATATATATATATATACACACACACTCACACACACATATAGATATATATATATATATATATATATATGTATATATATATATATATATCGAAATCTGAGACCAATACAGACATACCACGTCTCATTACAGGATACAATGCTTACCATAAGCAAGTGAGGAGCATAATTTACAGACATTGGCCTATAGTTCGGAATGATCCGATAATAGGCAAATGCTGCACTAGGAACCCACAACTCACGTTTAGGAAAGCAAAAAGTATGAGGGAAGAACTAGTTAACAACACCCCAGTGCTGAAGAAGAAAGAACCGCCATGGCTAAAAACTAAAAATGGTTTCTTCAAATGCACTAAGTGCAAAGCGTGTCAATATGGCACCAACACTACACAGGTGGATGTGCCACATAGAAAAACCCCACTAAAGATACAATCTAACTACTCATGCAAAACAGATTTTGCAGTCTATGTATTACAGTGTAGCTGCAAAAAACTGTACGTAGGCAGTACAATACACCCGGCCCACGTAAGAGTGTTACAACACCTTAGGGCCATAAAAAATAATGACCCTACGTATCCAGTGGCTAGGCACATAAACATATCACACGCAGGCAATGCAGACAATATAAAATACTTTGTAATAGACCATGTGCCACATAGCGCGAGAGGGGGAAACAGACAGCTAGCCCTTAGGAGGTTAGAGTCACGCTACATCATTCTCCTCGACAGTAAGACGCCGCATGGCCTTAATGCTGATGAAGCACTGAGTGTACATTTATGAATCCGTTAGTGAGGTACATTATAAATTTATCTAAGTAACCCCCTGTACCAATCCTCCCAAAACAGAGATTAATATGCAATTATATGTATATATTTCACATGTCACTATCATAATGGAAATATATATTATGCTCACTGATTTAATTTGGTTATCCCTGATTCATCTAATCCTTACGGTTAGACATTGCTAATATGTGAATTAAACAATTAGCCTTGTATGATGCGCATGTAGCATTACCTATACAATGTGTTGCCAATGCCCACTTGGGCTCAATTCCAAACGTTTTTTTTAAAAAAGAAACGCACAGCGAACCATTATTTTCAAGGTTCTTATGCACAAATGGGCACTAGACCCAGTATTTTGTTTTTTAAGTACCAACATTGTTTTTGTACTTACACAGTCAATTCGAATGGTATATTTGTGCAAACACATTATGTTTTAAAATCTACACAACGCATTCAATTTCGTAAAAAGTGCAATGTTTTTTGGCGTTAATTTTGTAATTCGGCAATGATTCAATTGTCCAGTATCTATTTAATGAATTATATGTGGCTTAAGCTTTAATTGCTTTTATTAAGTAAGAGCGGTTAATTTCACATAACGCTGTAGTTTTCCAGTGAGATTGTAACTGGTAACCATGACTACAGGGAAACCACTGCGAGACCCAATCACATGTTGACATGTTTAAAAGCTAAGATCTAATGTTTGCTCTGTGTTGTGAGCAAGGCGGCTGTGACCGTCGAAACGCGTCAATCCTTTTGTGCACTGAGTAAATAAACTCTTGTTCCTGATTGTGACCCCACGGAGTCAGCGCCTGATATTTATGTTTGGAAGTCGGGATTGGATACAATATTACGGGGAAAGCCTGAGCCCCGCACGCTGACCCACCTTGATCTGGAGCACTTTCCTGAACGGGCAGAACGTTTTTTGGCATTTCTTCGAGGAGAAGAAAGGAAGGCGCCCCCCAAGCCAATCGATCGGAAGGAACCTGCGCGAGCGACCGGCACGAACAGGGTGAGCGGGTTACTTCGTGTGCCGGAGGGCATCGGGGAATCCAGGTAAGCCTGCAAGTGCTGCGAGCAAACGCGTGGATTTCCACACAGGTGGCTTATGGGAGAGGTAGTCCGAAACGGAACTCTCAGATAGACCGAAACGGACAGTGGGTGTCAGGAACGATTGAAATTTATCTCAAAACAAGTGCAGGATGGCGGAGGATTGGGAAAGGGAGCGCTTAGAGGCAGCGCGAGACATCTTTGAAGATGTAGACAAAAAATCCAGCACTGGCAAGGGAAGTAGCAGTGACAAAAATAAAACAACCAATGAATCGGATGTTAAAACACTACTTAGAGAATATGAAAAACTACGCAAACAAGAAATCTCTAAGTGGTGGGAGTGTACTTCTTTACGCAGGTACCTGGAGGTTAGCAGGGTACCCAGAGGCCTAAGAATTCTTCTTGCCCCAACATATGACAATCCGGATCCCAAAATGTTGGAAGAATGGGCAAATAATAATGCACAGTCATCAAAAAACATGCTGGAAATTCTGATAAAATATGCGACATCCGACAGAGAGAAACTTTTGTCGCAATTATCCAATGTTGCCCAAGATTTAGACAAGCAAGAAGATCAAGATTTTATAACCAAACAAATGACTGATATAAAAATGCGTGTAAGTAAATATGAACAAACAATAAAAGACCGTAAAGCTGAGAAATTTCAAAGAGACCGCGCAGACTACACCAAAGGTCGGATCTACACGTTTGCAAAAAAGTATGATAGCTATAGAAAGAAAAGACAAACTACCTCTGACTCAACAGAGTACAGAACACCAGAAGAATCAGAAGTAAGTTCTGGAGCCGAATCTGAACCGGGAACATCGGGGACGAAGACGGCAGAAGAAGAAATTCCCACTCCTGCAAATGAGTTGGATTTTTTACGCGAGGAAAGACTGAGAACCCTAAGGCCACGTGGCCGAAGGAATTCTACACAACAAGAAAAACCTGCAACCTCACGAAAAGCAGAAAACGCAAAAACAGGAGATGGAGCAAATGCAAACCTGCAAAAAGACAATACAAGGAAACAGAACTACAGAAGATACAACAGGAGATAATGGAAACACAACCAGAGGAAAATATGCAAAATAAAAACACAGTCATTAATCTTACTAACATGGCTCTCACCAAAGAAGAAGAAGAAACCCTATCTTTAGGATTAACGTACTGTAAACGAACAAACTTCAACTACACTCAGACCAGAATAGATTTGCACCAATTCACAAGAAAACTAAAACTGAAAAAACATTTCTTCAATACTCGAGAAATGAACAGTTCGGAAAACACTGCATCAGGAACCACAAATTGGCAAGTCGATGACATGACCTTTATCAGGGAAATGGCGGAATTGGACAAAGATGTATCAAGTGAAATCATGAACACCCAGGAGGTAGCAGAACATGCAGGTATAAGTATTGGGAGTTCATCCAAAACGAATTTCAAGCCAAAATCTACATTTTGCCCGATTATGCCAAAAGACTGCATAGACATTTTTTCCGAAAAAGTGATCTCTGATCTCAAAACCCTATCATGGTCAAGCAGCAACAATTTCAACAAATCACATGTAAATGAAAGAGTTGCTTATGAGAAGGTAATGACCAAAATAAAAGAAAAAAGTGATGTAGTAGTACGTTGGTCAGATAAAGGCGGCAACGTAGTTCTCTGGCCACTGGAGATGTATAATGCTGAAGCACTGTCACAACTATCTGACAGGGATTGCTATCAGAGGATTAGTGAAACCAACATCATCAGCATAAAAGAAAGATATCACAGAAGCCTGTATGACTGGAAAGCTGCGGGGACAATATCGAAGAATGAATTCGAGTTCCTACGAAACAATTACCCCGTCACGCCGAATCTGTACCTAATCCCGAAAGTGCATAAGGACTCGACTTGCCCACCGGGAAGACCAATAATTTCCGCTATCGGAGGCCTTTTCGAAAATACCAGTAGATTTGTGGATTCCTTTCTACAACCCTTCGTAAAGGACCTACCCTCATATACACGAGACAGTGGAGATTTTTTGAAAAAAATCTATGATATCAAATGGGAATCAGATTTTGTTTTTGTCACACTTGATGTTCAAAGTCTTTATACGAGCATAAGACACCAAGATGGACTTAAGGCTATTAGACACTTCCTAGGGGGCCGTAGTCTAGATCTGTACAAACACACACAAATGTTACTGCAAATGGTTGAATGGGTTTTGGAAAACAATACATTCAGTTTCAATAAATTACTGTACAAACAGATACAGGGGACTGCCATGGGTACTTGCTTCGCCCCCAGCTATGCTAATTTGCATATGGGCTGGTGGGAGGAGCAGGTACTCAGGGTGAAGTACTTGGAAGAAATGACAGAAAATGTAAAGTTTTACTGTCGATATATAGACGATATCTTCCTAATTTGGAAAGGGAGTGAACTGAGGGCCCAAGAGTTTGCAGAAAGGTTGAACCAAAATAGTCTTAACCTTAAATTTACTTGTAACACAAGTACCATAGGGATAAATTTCCTAGATCTGGAACTGTGGGCCACAGACAACACAATTGAAACCAACACCTACCGTAAACCGACAGCTGGCAACACCATTTTGCACGCTGCCAGCTTTCACCCTCCCAACCTCATTGAGAGTATACCGTATGCAGAGTGTCTCCGCATGAAAAGAAACTGCAGAACAGTTAGTTCATATAACCAATCTAAAACCACACTTTTCAACAGATTAAGACTTAGAGGATACCCAGAAAAAACACTGGAAAAGGCAGAACAAAAGTGTGACCCAAAAGACAGAAAAGAACTATTGTTCAATGAAAAAAATCCAAAATCGAAATCTGAGACCAATACAGACATACCACGTCTCATTACAGGATACAATGCTTACCATAAGCAAGTGAGGAGCATAATTTACTGACATTGGCCTATAGTTCGGAATGATCCGATAATAGGCAAATGCTGCACTAGGAACCCACAACTCACGTTTAGGAAAGCAAAAAGTATGAGGGAAGAACTAGTTAACAACACCCCAGTGCTGAAGAAGAAAGAACCGCCATGGCTAAAAACTAAAAATGGTTTCTTCAAATGCACTAAGTGCAAAGCGTGTCAATATGGCACCAACACTACACAGGTGGATGTGCCACATAGAAAAACCCCACTAAAGATACAATCTAACTACTCATGCAAAACAGATTTTGCAGTCTATGTATTACAGTGTAGCTGCAAAAAACTGTACGTAGGCAGTACAATACACCCGGCCCACGTAAGAGTGTTACAACACCTTAGGGCCATAAAAAATAATGACCCTACGTATCCAGTGGCTAGGCACATAAACATATCACACGCAGGCAATGCAGACAATATAAAATACTTTGTAATAGACCATGTGCCACATAGCGCGAGAGGGGGAAACAGACAGCTAGCCCTTAGGAGGTTAGAGTCACGCTACATCATTCTCCTCGACAGTAAGACGCCGCATGGCCTTAATGCTGATGAAGCACTGAGTGTACATTTATGAATCCGTTAGTGAGGTACATTATAAATTTATCTAAGTAACCCCCTGTACCAATCCTCCCAAAACAGAGATTAATATGCAATTATATGTATATATTTCACATGTCACTATCATAATGGAAATATATATTATGCTCACTGATTTAATTTGGTTATCCCTGATTCATCTAATCCTTACGGTTAGACATTGCTAATATGTGAATTAAACAATTAGCCTTGTATGATGCGCATGTAGCATTACCTATACAATGTGTTGCCAATGCCCACTTGGGCTCAATTCCAAACGTTTTTTTAAAAAAAGAAACGCACAGCGAACCATTATTTTCAAGTTTCTTATGCACAAATGGGCACTAGACCCAGTATTTTGTTTTTTAAGTACCAACATTGTTTTTGTACTTACACAGTCAATTCGAATGGTATATTTGTGCAAACACATTATGTTTTAAAATCTACACAACGCATTCAATTTCGTAAAAAGTGCAATGTTTTTTGGCGTTAATTTTGTAATTCGGCAATGATTCAATTGTCCAGTATCTATTTAATGAATTATATGTGGCTTAAGCTTTAATTGCTTTTATTAAGTAAGAGCGGTTAATTTCACATAACGCTGTAGTTTTCCAGTGAGATTGTAACTGGTAACCATGACTACAGGGAAACCACTGCGAGACCCAATCACATGTTGACATGTTTAAAAGCTAAGATCTAATGTTTGCTCTGTGTTGTGAGCAAGGCGGCTGTGACCGTCGAAACGCGTCAATCCTTTTGTGCACTGAGTAAATAAACTCTTGTTCCTGATTGTGACCCCACGGAGTCAGCGCCTGATATTTATGTTTGGAAGTCGGGATTGGATACAATATATATATATATATATATATATATATATATATATATATATATATATATATATATATATATATATTTTTTTTTTTTTTTTTTTATACAATTTGCCCGAAAGCTTTTCAGAGGGCACACAGCAAAGCTTCCGCCATTCGGCATTCACACACCAGCTTGCAGTGAAGGTTCCGATTCAAACTTTTAGAGCCGACGCGTTTCGAGGCGGAACTGCCTCTTCTTCATGGGCTGTTTGTTTCGGGCGTGCATCAAGGGCTCACATAACTATGGTTCCGATTTATAACAGGAAGTGTCCCAGCCCCCAGTGGGCGTTGTTCTTGCCTAGGAGCGTCACAGCTCCCTTTAGGCGCTGTAATTGCCAGTCTGTAATCGGTGCTTTCTGGGAACCGTAGTTAGTTATGTGAGTAACATTAAAATCCATTAGTGGGATTGGTGTACGTCCTTTAGTTGGATTTTAGAACTCACTGCTCGCTGAGTTCAGAGGAAGCGTTGCGCTGAACAGGTGTAGATTAGTACTACTCCACAGCCTCGCTTGTCAGTCTTGCGATGGTGCTCAATCTGCACGGCAGGGCAGCCGTGTAAGAATTTTTTTATACAATTTGCCCGAAAGCTTTTCAGAGGGCACACAGCAAAGCTTCCGCCATTCGGCATTCACACACCAGCTTGCAGTGAAGGTTCCGATTCAAACTTTTAGAGCCGACGCGTTTCGAGGCGGAACTGCCTCTTCTTCATGGGCTGTTTGTTTCGGGCGTGCATCAAGGGCTCACATAACTCTGGTTCCGATTTATAACAGGAAGTGTCCCAGCCCCCAGTGGGCGTTGTTCTTGCCTAGGAGCGTCACAGCTCCCTTTAGGCGCTGTAATTGCCAGTCTGTAATCGGTGCTTTCTGGGAACCGTAGTTAGTTATGTGAGTAACATTAAAATCCATTAGTGGGATTGGTGTACGTCCTTTAGTTGGATTTTAGAACTCACTGCTCGCTGAGTTCAGAGGAAGCGTTGCGCTGAACAGGTGTAGATTAGTACTACTCCACAGCCTCGCTTGTCAGTCTTGCGATGGTGCTCAATCTGCACGGCAGGGCAGCCGTGTAAGAATTTTTTTATACAATTTGCCCGAAAGCTTTTCAGAGGGCACACAGCAAAGCTTCCGCCATTCGGCATTCACACACCAGCTTGCAGTGAAGGTTCCGATTCAAACTTTTAGAGCCGACGCGTTTCGAGGCGGAACTGCCTCTTCTTCATGGGCTGTTTGTTTCGGGCGTGCATCAAGGGCTCACATAACTCTGGTTCCGATTTATAACAGGAAGTGTCCCAGCCCCCAGTGGGTGTTGTTCTTGCCTAGGAGCGTCACAGCTCCCTTTAGGCGCTGTAATTGCCAGTCTGTAATCGGTGCTTTCTGGGAACCGTAGTTAGTTATGTGAGTAACATTAAAATCCATTAGTGGGATTGGTGTACGTCCTTTAGTTGGATTTTAGAACTCACTGCTCGCTGAGTTCAGAGGAAGCGTTGCGCTGAACAGGTGTAGATTAGTACTACTCCACAGCCTCGCTTGTCAGTCTTGCGATGGTGCTCAATCTGCACGGCAGGGCAGCCGTGTAAGAATTTTTTTATACAATTTGCCCGAAAGCTTTTCAGAGGGCACACAGCAAAGCTTCCGCCATTCGGCATTCACACACCAGCTTGCAGTGAAGGTTCCGATTCAAACTTTTAGAGCCGACGCGTTTCGAGGCGGAACTGCCTCTTCTTCATGGGCTGTTTGTTTCGGGCGTGCATCAAGGGCTCACATAACTCTGGTTCCGATTTATAACAGGAAGTGTCCCAGCCCCCAGTGGGCGTTGTTCTTGCCTAGGAGCGTCACAGCTCCCTTTAGGCGCTGTAATTGCCAGTCTGTAATCGGTGCTTTCTGGGAACCGTAGTTAGTTATGTGAGTAACATTAAAATCCATTAGTGGGATTGGTGTACGTCCTTTAGTTGGATTTTAGAACTCACTGCTCGCTGAGTTCAGAGGAAGCGTTGCGCTGAACAGGTGTAGATTAGTACTACTCCACAGCCTCGCTTGTCAGTCTTGCGATGGTGCTCAATCTGCACTGCAGGGCAGCCGTGTAAGAATTTTTTTATACAATTTGCCCGAAAGCTTTTCAGAGGGCACACAGCAAAGCTTCCGCCATTCGGCATTCACACACCAGCTTGCAGTGAAGGTTCCGATTCAAACTTTTAGAGCCGACGCGTTTCGAGGCGGAACTGCCTCTTCTTCATGGGCTGTTTGTTTCGGGCGTGCATCAAGGGCTCACATAACTCTGGTTCCGATTTATAACAGGAAGTGTCCCAGCCCCCAGTGGGCGTTGTTCTTGCCTAGGAGCGTCACAGCTCCCTTTAGGCGCTGTAATTGCCAGTCTGTAATCGGTGCTTTCTGGGAACCGTAGTTAGTTATGTGAGTAACATTAAAATCCATTAGTGGGATTGGTGTACGTCCTTTAGTTGGATTTTAGAACTCACTGCTCGCTGAGTTCAGAGGAAGCGTTGCGCTGAACAGGTGTAGATTAGTACTACTCCACAGCCTCGCTTGTCAGTCTTGCGATGGTGCTCAATCTGCACGGCAGGGCAGCCGTGTAAGAATTTTTTTATACAATTTGCCCGAAAGCTTTTCAGAGGGCACACAGCAAAGCTTCCGCCATTCGGCATTCACACACCAGCTTGCAGTGAAGGTTCCGATTCAAACTTTTAGAGCCGACGCGTTTCGAGGCGGAACTGCCTCTTCTTCATGGGCTGTTTGTTTCGGGCGTGCATCAAGGGCTCACATAACTCTGGTTCCGATTTATAACAGGAAGTGTCCCAGCCCCCAGTGGGCGTTGTTCTTGCCTAGGAGCGTCACAGCTCCCTTTAGGCGCTGTAATTGCCAGTCTGTAATCGGTGATATATATATCAAGCTCCAAACTGCCCCTCTGGCACCAAACACCAAAAGTTCCCAAAACTTGCTCCGTAATCATGCACAAATACCTAGACAATCAAAAAGTATGTTGTCTTTAACATGCAGTATGGTTTTGAGCATATTCAATTATAGGCAAAAATTGCAAAAATTGTATCTTTGTCGTAGTTAATGAATCACCAAAATTGTATAAATTCAAAACATTCAACTCATGTTCTTATTCATTCAATTGATTCAAACCAAGTTACCTTTATAGGGTGTAATATTCCTCTAACTACTGAGTATAGAACTGTACTGAAAGTGCTTATAAGTGCTGTATAAAGTGATTAGAGTGCTTAAAAAATTAATAAATAACTAATCACAGTAAAATGTCTTGTGACTGTTGTGATCAAGTAGATAAATTAGATTGACTTGATCACCCAATTTGTTTGGAATACAAAATAAGATGTAATAAAAATTGAAAATAAATGCAAAAAAGGAACAAATAAATAGAGTTGCAGATTGCTGATAGAAGTTGCTATCAAAAAAGAAGACTCAATGCAAGTCATCATAAAATTACTGAAATTATAAATATGTTCAGCTTATAGTGAAAAATTACGGAGGTTTAGGGTTGCTTGTCTGACTAAGAATTCATGAAATTCAAATAGATTCCTGCTGCCATGTGACGTACAAAAGTATAGGGGAACTGAAGACATAAAAGCTTCAAATGCGGGTACAAAAATGTGGATCAAAGTGTATATATATATGAGTGACTAAATAGATGGCCATTTTTCCTGTAAGTGCTGGTATTGCACGACTGGTGTGAAAACATCTACTCATTCTATATAAATAAATAAATATATAAATATACCCATAAATATCATAGTATAAAATAAGTATAAAACTAATTATGAGCGTATCCATATACAATATTAATTACTTATCACCTGTAGTAACACCTGTAAACATAGAAATACTGTAAATTAATATCCCTTGACTGGTGTAAACAATCACTCCAACCTTCTACATTCATAAATATGTAAACATATAAATATGTACATATATAAATATTTTAATATAAAGGAAATGTAAAAACCTGTCATATGGTATAGTTACGTTGTTTTCATACCAGTTCCGCATATCTAATGGAGCAATGTTGTCTACAAAAAATTGTACAGTTCCTCCCCATTGTGCAATCCATTAGGAGTACAGGTGTTTAATTCTAAAATGAACTTGGCTTCCAACTGTCTAAGGACTTTTTCTCTATTTCCTCCTCTTCTCATTGGTGGTGCTGCTGCTAAGACATGCTACTTCAGTTCTTCCAGTCTATTCCTATGTACCGCCTTAAAGTGTCTGGTCACTGGGTAATTCATGTCAGAATTGACTATCGCTCTCAGGTGCTGAAAAATACGTACATGCACCTGAAGATTGGTACTTCCTGCGTATTGTAAGTTGCAAGTGCAACCCAACACGTAGACAGCATATTCTGTCCGGCAGGTGTATCTTGCCTTAAGGTGGTTGATGGATGCCCCAAACACGGTAGAGTACTGTGTAGTGTTTATTCCAAATTTGCACGCTCTACACATGTTGCACTTAATAAAACCGTTACGGGGTGTTTACCACATTGTACCAGGATGACTGACTGGATTGGTCAATTCAGGACTGGGCTTGACTAGGGCATTGTACATGGATTGGGACTTTCTGAATGTCAGTGTTCGGGGGGTCGGGAATAACTGGCTCAAAATCATGTCAGTTAGAATTATTGGCCAGTGTTTATTTATGATGGTCCTGATCTTTTTGTGTTGACTACTGTATGTAGTAATGAATCTCATAGAGTTGGTTTCTAAGTTCTCTACCACTGTATTTCCTCTTCTCTTGAAACCCGATTTCTTGGAGCAAGTTAATAAATCATTTCTGGACTTGGTTCTGACTTTGGACAATGCGATGTTAATGACCTGATCACTGTACCTCCTGGCTAGGAAACTGAGTCTGCTTTCCTTGACACATTCTTCAAAAGAATGGTCGGTGCTACAGATTCTTCGTAGCCTTAGGAATCCCCCATATGGGATACTTCTCATCAAGTGGGATGGGTGAAAACTGGACGCATGAAGCGTCAAATTTCCGGCAGTGCTTTTTCTGTGTAGGGAGGTCTCAATACCATCTTCTCCTATACTGACATGAACATCTAAGAAGTCAATAGATTTATTATTGGCTTCTGCAGTGAACGGAAGGTTCAATTAATTGACATTGAGTTCCTGGATAAAGACTGATGTTTCAGACCCCTTCCAAATGAATATATCGTCTATAAAACGCCTCCAAACTATGATGCGTTCTTCCCATGTGTCTTTGTACTGTGCCCGTAGGACCTGCTCCTCCCACCAGCCCATGTGTAAACACGCGTAGTTGGGGGAGAAGCAGGCCCCCATTGCCACACCCCTGATCGGATGGTACACATCTTGGTTAAATAGAAAGTAATTGTTCAGAAGACATAGTGTGATCATTTCTATGATCATTTTACAGTGTTGGTACTGTTCAATTGGTTTACTCTCCAGAAAATATTTAACAGCTTTTATACCATCAACATGATTTATACTTGTGTACAGGGCACAAACATCAAGTGAAATCAGAAGATAATCCGATGACCATGTAATCTCTTCTAGTTTTTCAAGAAAATGAGTTGTGTCCTTGATGTAAGACGGCAAGTCAACCGCTAGTTCTTGTAGATGGTAATCCACATACTCTGAACTTTTCTCCAGAACTCCTCCTCTAGCATTGATATTTGGTCTTCCAGGTACAGGCACAGTTTTTTTTATATATCTTAGGTATAAAATACATAACAGGAGTTATCGGGAATTCAGTTTGTAAATAATTAAACTCATCATTAGTGATTAGGTTATCTTGTTTCCATCTGAACAGTTGTTTCAAGCATAAGGAGTTCAACGTAGACAGTTGCTGTGCATTCGATTTGGCATAACACTGGGCGTCATTGAGATGTTTGTTAGCCTCAACCATGTAGTCAGTTCTGGGCCATAGAACTATATTTCCCCCTTTATCTGATTGTTTTATTATTACCTTGTTATGTTTTTGTAGTTTTGCCATCAAGTCCTGATATTGCTTGAACTTGAAATTGGTGCCCGTTTTGCGTTGTTTGTATATATCAATCCAAGATCGAAAATAAATCCAGTGCATTCCTTACGCTGTAGAATTCTTTATTGCCACGATGTCAAGGTCAGCAAATTTCAGCTTTACATTCTTTCTCAAGTATGCTCACACACACTCACACATATATATTATTATATATATATATATATATATTTTCGGCATAGAACGTCCGTGGCCACAGCATGCAGCAGCAAAATAGACGAGGCAAACCCGATTTCTGTGGTTGTGGTAAGTTTATTCAAGTTCAATGCTCATCACCACTCCGCCATAAATATATTCAACGTCCGCTCGTCAAACGCTGACCGTGGCCCCTCGGGAAGTGGCACCAATGCCGGCCGAGCACGCCGGTAATTCAAAACTTATATATATATATATATATATATATATATATATTACCTACTGGCGGTCGCCAGTAGGTATATATAGTTAGGATTTTTTTCCTATGGGATTTTTGAAAATTCTATGTCGAATAACTTTGGCGTTTGTGGACGGAATTGGCTGAAAATTTGAGGAAAATGGCACATTTTGTGTTTGAGCAGCCCCTGAAAATTTGGGGGGGTTTCGTCAAGGGGGGGGCCGAGAAAAAAGGGGGGGTCCCAAAACGCGTTTTTAACATTGAGTTTTCCATAGGGCGGTTGGACTCACTTTTAGCTCGAACGGCTGAATGGATTTCCACAAAACTTGGCAAAATTGTAGATATGGTTTGCCCGACGTGCCTTTGCTATGTCTCAATATATGTGCTCCAGTGGATTTTGAGAAATTAACGTTTTAAAAAACAGATATATCTGTGACAGCGCTCCGGTTAGCGCCCCGGTTCGCGTACCTGACGCGTAACGGAACTTCGCGAAGCGAAGCTGATTGGCTCTCCGGTGTCTGTCAACATTCTAAACAGTCCGGAGCGGCCGCCATCTTGTCTCTCGGTAGGATCGAGAGACAAGATGTTGTGAAAAACGAAGGGGGAAAAGAAGGAAAGGGGGCAAGGTAGACCCCTCCTGACCCCCTAGGATTGATGAGGGGGATATTAAAGTGCCCCGCGGGGCAAAAAATAAAAAGAAATTTTTTATTGCAATTTTTCCCTGTAGAGGCGCGTCCCGGTACGCGAACCGGGCAGCTAACCGGGAAGCTAACCGGGAAGCTAACCGGCAGCGTAACGGGAGTCTGAGGAGAAGCTTATTGGCTGTCAACATTGTAAACAGTCCGGAGCGGACGTCATCTTGTCTCTCGGTAGGATCGAGAGACAAGAGGAGAAAAAAAAAGGGGGAAATGAAGGAAAGGGGGTAAGGTAGAACCCTCCTGACCCCCTAGGATTGATGAGGGGGCTATTAAAGTGCCCTGCGGGGCAAAAAAAAACAAATTTTGCGATTTTTCGCGGTAGAGGCGCGTCCCGATACGCGAACCGGGCAGCTAACCAGCAGCGTAACGGGAGTCCGCCATCTTGTGTTTTTGGAGCGTCCGGTTCGCGTACCGGGTAGCGTCCCGGTAAGCGTAACAAGGGGAAAACCAAGAGAAACAGTAAAAAACAAATTTAAGGGAATAATTTCCACCAAACTTTGTAAAATTGTAAGGACTGTTTGTTTGATGTGCCTTTGCAAGGCCTCAAGATATGTGCACGTGTGGATTTTGTCTAATTAAGGTTAAAAAAAATATATATATCTGTAAGCGTGCTCCAGCGCGCTTACGTTACGGGTTTTGTTTGCGCTGCAGAGCCAATACGTCACGGTTATGCGACGCGTCATGAGGCGTCTCACGTGGCTACATGATATGTCACATAAAAAAGAATATATTTTACAGCTATAGATATTAGCTTTTAAAAAACCAATGAAATTCACTGAAAAAACCATAGGTTATAGACCATATATAGTTAGGAATTTGCATTTACAAAACCTTGAAAATTCACTGAAAAAACCATAGGTTATAGACCATATATAGTTAGGGATTAGCATTTACAAAACCTTATTTTACTCGCACAAAACAATTGAAATTCGCATATATAGTTAGTTGCAGTAACTATATATCGCGCACCCGCAATCCACTGCTGATGATGTCAAATATTACATCATTCATGACATGGTCAGTGACAGCACTGAGGACATCACTGATGACATCTCAAATGACATCACTGATGACATCACTGATGACAACATCCAGTGACTGTATGTTTCTGTAAAGTTAAAATATGTCTTACATATTGAAGAATGAATGGATGTATAAGTGTCTGGATGAAGGATTTAGTAGGTGCATGACTGACTGTAATAGTGAGTGATTAAATGTGTCTCACTGAGTGCATGGGTTAGTGACTAAACTGTCTTAATTTGTGCATCATTATGTCTGTTGTTCTGTAAACTGCTGCATGTGTTGATCAGTAGCTATATGAGTAACTATATGGGTTATTGATTGGTTGCCCAAGTATTTGTATGGGAGACTGAGTGTGTGTGAGGGTGGCTGGGAGGTGTATGACTCTGTGCATAGATGTGTGAGCAATTGATTCACTAGATGTATGGGTTCAAAAGTGCATGTGGAAACAGCTGTATGGGTGGTTGACTGTGTGCATGAGTGTATTGGTGAGTGAATGGATATGTCAGTGCGACATGTCAAAGTAAGTACATATGTAAAACACAGTACATGTGAGAGTTGACATATATAAATAACTGTGCATAAGAGCCAGTGATTGTGTGAGTGGCTGTATGGATCATTGTGAACTTGTATCAGGGATTGTATAAGAGAGTAAATATTTGTTAGTATATGTTTGAATAAGTAAGGTGTGTATAACTGTATAGTTGAGGAAATGGAGGTGTGGTTGATTCTTTGCATGACTGACTAGGTGTGTGAGTATCTCCATGGATGAGTGACAGTCTGTGAGTGTCTGTTTACACTGAGTGTATCTAAGGTTATATTAGAGTCTGAAGAGGTTCATCGTATTATCACATGAATGATGTCATCAGTGATGTGATCAGTAATGTCAAATGAGATGTCATCAGTGATGTCATCAGTGATGTAATTTGAGATGTCATCAGTAATGTCATCAGTGATGTCATTTGAGATGTCATCAGTGATGTCATCAGTGATGTCATTTGAGATGTCATCAGTGATGTCATCAGTGATGTCACTGACCATGTCATGAATGATGTAATATGTGACATCATCAGCAGTGGATTGCGGGTGCGCGATATATAGTTACTGCAACTAACTATATATGCGAATTGCAATGGTTTTGTGCGAGTAAAATAAGGTTTTGTAAATGCTAATCCCTAACTATATATGGTCTATAACCTATGTTTTTTTCAGTGAATATATATATATATATATATCCTACTGGCGGTCTGCAGTAGGTAGTTATTGTTAGGACCAAGTTTCCATAGGAAAAGCATTTTTGGGATTTACTTATAAATTTGGCGTCGTTTGACGAATCTTTAAGAAATTTTCCCCAAAATTTTTTTTTTCAGCTCAGCTCCTAGTATGTAGGGCTCAGCTTTCCAAACTTTTCATGTTGGGGACACACATTTTGGAGATGCATCATTTTGGGACACAGTAAGGCAGTGTAGCGAGCGAGCATAGCGTAACAAGCCCAAACCACCTAAGGGGGGTTCAGGGGGGGTTCTCCCTCCAACTGTCTCTATCCCTCTCTCTCTCTCTCCCTCTCCCTTCCTCGTGTCTCTATCCCTCTCTCTCTCTCCCTCTCCCTCTCCCTCCCTCTTGTCTCTATCCCTCCCACTCTCTCTCTCCCTCTCCCTCCCTCTTGTCTCTATCCCTCTCTCCCTCTCCCTCCCTCTTGTCTCTATCCCCCTCTCTCTCCCTCCCTCTCCCTCTCCCTCCCTCTCCCTCTTGTCTCTATCCCTCTCGTCTGTCTCACTCTTCCTCCCTCTCGTCTCTCCCTCCCTTCCTCTCATCTCTCTCTCCCACCCTCCCTCTCGTCTCTCTCCCTCCCTCCCTCTCGTCTCTCTCTCCCTCCCTCCCTCGCTCTCATCTCTCTCTCCCTCCCTCCCTCCCTCCCTCTCTCTTGTCTCTCCCTCCCTCCCTCCCTCCCTCCACTTTCTCTCCCTCCCTCCCTCTTGTCTCTCCCTCTCTCACTCCCTCCCTCTTGTCTCTTTCCCCTTCCCTCCCTCTTGTCTCTTTCTCCCTCCCTCGCTCTTGTCTCTCCCTCCCTCCTGTCTCTCCCTCCCTCCCTCTTGTCTATCCCTCCCTCCCTCTTGTCTCTCCTTCCTTCCCTCTTGTCTCTCCTTCTTGTCTCCCTCCCTCTTGTCTCCCTCCCTCCCTCCCTCCCATCTGTCTCCCTCTTGTCTCCCTCACTCCCTCTTATCTCCCTCCTTCCCTCTCGTCTGTCTCCCTCTCATCTCCCTCCCTCCCTCTCGTCTGTCTCCCTCTCGTCTCCCTCCCTCCCTCTCGTCTGTCTCCCTTCGTCTGTCTTCCTCTCGCTTGTCTCCCTCTCATCTGTCTCCCTCTTGTCTTGTCTCCCTCTCTTCTTGTCTCCCTCTCGTCTTATCTCCCTCTCGTCTTAACTCCCTCTCTTCTTGTCTCCCTCTCTTCTTGTCTCCCTCTCGTCTTGTCTCCCTCTCGTCACCCTCCCTCTTGTCTCCCTCCCTCTTGTCTCCCTCCTTCTTGTCTCCCTCCCTCTTGTCTCCCTCCCTCTTGTCTGTCTCCCTCCCTCTGTCTGTCTCCCTCCCTCTGTCTGTCTCCCTCCCTTTGTCTGTCTCTCTCCCTCTGTCTGTCTGTCTCCCTCCCTCTGTCTGTCTCCCTCCATCTGACTGTCTCCCTCCTTCTGTCTCCCTCCCTGTCTCCGACCCTCTGTCTCCGACCCTCTGTCTCCCTCCCTTTGTCTCCCTCCTCTGTCTCCCACTCTCTGTCTCCCTCTCTCAGTCTTCCTCTCTCTGTCTCCCTCTGTCTCCCTCTGTATCCTTCCCTCTTTCGTCGTCCCTCTCTATCCGTCCCTCTGTCTCCCTCCCTCTCTCTGTCTCCCTCTCTCTGTGTCTTCCTCCCTCTGTCTTCCTCCCTCTGTCTCCCTCCCTCTGCCTGTCACCCTCTGTCACCTCACCCTAGCTTTTGGTGCAGTTGTAATTCAAAGAACACAGATGTCTACTGTTTCTCCTTAATGGAGATAGCTTAAGTCTGAAACATTGTTAAGAATCAAATGAGGTTTCATTCAAACTAACATTCCCTTTAACTCTAAAATAAGTATTGGCAAAGCCGTGCCAGTTCGGAAAGGTGCCACATTGTGCAAATTGCCATTAACATCTGATAATATGCTGGCAAGAATAGCACATACTTTTTCTTTTAATCTCATGATTAATCACCAGTCCAACAGGATTTATGCAAGGACAAAAGTCACATGCTACATTTTCTAAAAGACTTGTGTCCTACAATAGGACATAAAATAAAAGTTGGAAATACAGCATAAAATCAAGAAGGTGCAAACACCACAGTACATGCTATTACACATGGATGCTAATAACATTTCACTTTCCAGCATTTACTTGTTAATGCGGCTTTGTTGTGAATCGCCCGGTCCCCATAGAGCAGAGTGTCTTGGAGTCTGCGCTGCTGCGGCTGACTCCGAGACACTCTTTCAAATGAATGCCTCTTAATTAGCAGCAGTTATGTGCTGAGTGGATAGAACGACCACACAATCCACCAGGTACCTTTCTTAGACTTAATTTTTAATTGTTAAAACAACAGGTCAAACATCTGAGAATAGTGGTAGTGTGTTAATCCAACTAGTAGATACCGCCATACAAACTTCCACGTATTCTGATAGCTGAGAGAGCAGGACTGTATCTCACAAATAATTAAGAATAGATGAGGACTCTCAGCATATTAAGCTCTCAGTATCCTAGACTATACGGTCCATGTGTTAGTGATAGCGATATTCTGTTTATGCAGATACACCTTCCCCTTCCATGTAACATCATTGGAACAGGAAGTGTAAGGGAGAAATGTGAAATCTAGACTTTTTGGTCCTCAACAATTGGATATAGTGATAGCAATATTCTGTCCATGTAGACACACCAGCCCCTTCAAAGTAATATCCTTGGAATAGGAAGTGTAAGGGAGAAATGTGATATCTAAATGTGTCTTAATAGACCCCACCCAAGTAAGCATTATGATATGATCTTGGCATGATTCTTTTTTCTCTTTTAAGTTTTGCATAATTAGATTGTATTAATGATAATATGAATACTGTAAAGGTTTTAACATGAATGTGTGAACAATTGTATGCATATTTATTGTAGGGTATCTGTTCAGACCCCTAAACACGACAGACATCCAACAATAGTCTTGACAAAGGTGGACCCCATTCTCGCCCTGAACCACCGAAACGCGTTGACGCTTATCTTCTGTACAATTCAAGCCTTTTCCTCCCATGTTTATATAGAAATTGTTTGTGATGAAACATGGTAGTTACTATAAAGCAGCTTTGAATGTACCACTTGTATTCAACAATTCTTATGTTTTAAAACTTCTGTCTGTCTTTTGTATTGTGCAGGTCACAATAGATTGTGTTATTAATTGTATTTTTTAGTTTTAAACTATTATGTCTAGAGAATTTTGTGATGTATAGGTAAAAGATGAATTGTTTTTATTATTTACTTCTTTAATAAATTTTTTTGTATTTTATCTTTGAGATTGCATTAGTTTTGACTCTATATTTTACCTTGAGGCTATTTTTAAGCTTTTCCTGTATTTATCTCAAGGGAATTAGTTAATTACTGAGTGCCCTTAATACTGGTGTCATCCCACGACACACCCACCATTTGCAGGGGACACAGTACTGTGTCGGGACACACAGTTTGGAAAGCTCTGGTGTAGGGTGTACACAGAGGTAGTGTGAATATTGCATAGACCATGGAAATCACGTCTGCAAAACAGCGATGCGCGGTATTGCGGCAATGTTCAGTAGGCTTGTGCAAATCATATCGGGAAAAGAACAATGCGCCGTATTGTGGCCTTTCTTTAATATAATGTGCAGTAATGTTTACTTATAATGCAGTGTTCACTTTTATCACGGATAGTGTTAGTTTGTTAGAGGAAATTTTATATTATGTGGGAGGGCATGTTCTATCCCTGTGCGCGGAACAAAATTAACGTTTAATTGGCTGAGGTGTTCCAACAGCGAGCTTAATGTTGATTGACTGTAAACCATTGAAAGTAGAAGTCTTGCTAGCCATTCCCTACCCCTCCGCGGAGTAGCAAGGACATCTGATTGTCTCACATGTTCCAAGCGGGACCTTCCAAAGCTTAATGATCATTGGCTACTAACCATTGAAAGTAGAAGTGTTGCCAGCCATTCCCTTCCCCTCCGCCCAGTAGCAGGGACATCTGATTGGCTGACGTGTTCGAAGCAGGACCTTCCCAAGCTTAATGTTCATTGGCTGTAAACCACTGCAAGTAGAAGTGTTATCAGCGATTCCCTCCCCCTCCGTGGAGTATCAGGGACATCTGATTGGGTAACGTGTTCCAAGCAGGACCTTCCCAAGCTTAATGTTCATTGGCTGTAAAGCATTAAAAGTAGTAGTGTTGGCAGCCATTCCCTCCCCCTCTGTGGAACACCATGGATATGTTATGGGCTAAAGGGCTCCGAGTACAAGTTTGCTCCTTATTGGCTGGGAATGGTTCATTGTTGTCAGCCATTTTGTGACGCACTTCAAAGGAGTACAGGAAAAAAAAGTAGTAGAGGGGGCGGTAGGAACACTATTAACTCTGCACAATGGTCACAAGGTGGTGGACAGGGACTGTGAAGGTAAAAATTGTTTTTTATATATTTTAAGGGCCATTTATATAATTTGCATGGGGCCTACAAATCACGGCGGGAAAATAACAGAGTGTGTTGCGGTCTTCTTTTTATTAAGTCTGCGGGTGAGATACTTCCCAGGAGCACTTTTTACTTAGAACGTGGTGTTTACTTTTCTGATGGGGAGGTGTGGTTGCGCTGCAAAAATTTCAGTCTAGGTTTGAAACAGTATTTATAAAGCAATCACTAATATACTGTCTTAGGAAAGTGAAGCTGTATATATCAGAGGGGTGACAAATAAAAACGCAATTCATAAAATATCCCTTAAGCGTGGCTACAGCCTGCCTTTTTTTTGTCACCTATAGTTTGTAAAAGTATTGCCCCATATTCTTGTTAATGTAAAAGGGCATCAGTTACTTTTAGATAAAGTAGAAAAGAAGCACTACAAGAAACACTCCCGCACTACATCATCTCAGGTCACAACAACAATAAGAAGTAAAAAACAGTTAAACTCAAAATACTTCATATTACATAGAAATGTACGCTTTATCGATATTTTAAATGAAGCACTATGTATACAATTTATTTTTTAAGCAACTACTATTTTATAAAACATTAGCAGTGTTACAAACTGTGAGGTAGTAAGTTATCAATGGAAATAACTGTAGTATATGTTGTTAATTTCTCGCACAGATAGATCTCCAACCCCTTTGAACTACTCTAGTTACAGTATTAAAATATACAGGGTGAGTTTAAAGTATTCCACAGGAGTACAAGAATGAGGACCACATCAAAATAAATCTAAATGTTTATAATTTCTATTCTGTAGAACTCGGGAACGTTCTGTCGTTGTGCTTAGAGGTCACTCACTGCTCCCCTAAGAGATCACGTACTTCTTTAAGAACATATAGCATAGTAGTATAATATACACTACTGTTGGTATATAATCTATAGGGAGAAGGAGAATAGGAACCACAGAAGAGAAAAAGAGAAATATCAAAGTATCATTCAGAAATGTAGGGTTTATCAAAGGCATTCAGTAAGAAAGTATCTATGCAAACAATCTTTTTTTAAGTGCAATTCCGAAAAATATTCTCATTGTAAAAATATCCGATCATGTAAGTTATAAAGGTCAGTAAGCAGTATTTCAGTTGGTTTACTCCTGGCTGCCAACAAATCTCCAACTCTTGTTGTCTGAAAAAATAACACTGTACTACAATATAAAGAGTGTCACTGATGCCAGACAATAGGAAAAGAAAAAGAAAGTTCTGAACACAAAACAAGATGAATAACGAAATATTTTTCAGCGGTGAATATGTTCAAAGGTTCTTTTCTCCAGGACTGTGAAATCTTTCGTCTTCGGGTCGACGGGTCATGAACGCCAGTATGAATGTGAATATTACAATATACATACTCACACTATATGATTCCAAGGGGGAAACAGAGTAAGAACCAGAAGCTACTGACTTTACATATAAATTTTTAGTCTTCGCACCCACGGGTCATTAACGCCCCTGAGGTCAAGTATAGTGTCAATATTATAATATACAAAGTCACACTATATGAGCCCAAAGGAGCTAGAAAAGGAACAGTGTTTTCTCTATTCTGTCTGTTTCTAAATACAAGCTGCTGACGTTACATATAAATGGAAAAAACAAGCAGTAATACTTTTTTTCTAAATACAAATCTTTAAATAATCACAAATAGCTACATATCATAAATATCTGCTATGCCATATTCAAACAACTTACAGCTCCGTAATATATTTTGACCCCCAGGGCCAAGAAAAGCATTTATTTTTTAACAAATCGGCCGAACTCAGGCTGGGTGCGTGAATCCAGCCGAGAAAATGAAAAATAAAGTGAAGCGTGGGCTCCCACGCTTTGTTTTCTTTTATTCCCTGGGTGGGCTAGGTCCAGGGGGCAATGCCCAAATAATAAGTGGGGGACCACATGGGCCTGCAGGTCCGGGGGACCGCCATCTTCCCAGGGCTTGTGTAATTAAGAGTGGGGGCATCCCAGGCCCCCCAATCCCTGGGGAATGCCACCTCCCCAGGACTTTGTTTAATTATGGGTGGGTGCCTCACGGGCCCCCCCAAACCCTGTGGACCGCCACCTCCCCGGAGCATTATGTTATTATGAGGGGACCACCACTTCCCCGGGGATTAAATATTATTAAACAAATTGTTGGAGGCTCCAGCCCCTCCCCACACTGCCCCGGGACTACCACGTCCCTGGGGCAAACTTTAAATGAAGTGTGTGGGTCCGTTGCGGCCCCCGACCCCAGGGACCACCGCCACCCCAAAGTCGGCTAATACAATGTCACGGGGTGCCCACCCCGTGACAATGACGTTTGCTATCGTTGGCGGAAGTGCTCCTGCCCTGCCATAGCAAACACTGCTTTGCTTCTTGGAAGCGAGAGCAGGAAACCTGCTCTTCCTTCCAAGAAGCAAAGCAGAATTGCTTTTGGGCAAGGGGAGCTGCATGTTAGCAGTTCCCCTTGTCCAAAAGCAATGCCCACTCTTGCAGAAGGCAGGGAGCTGGCTGGAACCGTGGGGGCATTGAGTCTCCCCCCATGGTCCCCAACTTGAGGGCCGGCCCTGGGGAATTGGGTCCCTGGGACCAGAAGTGGCCCGAAGGGAGGCCACTCGACCCCCTTCCTTTTGATGTAATTTGAAAAAAAATAAGGCCGGGCCCCAGGGAGAGGATCCCCAGGGCCATAATTGGCCTCAGGAGGGGGGCCACACAGGCTGGCCAGGCCCCAGGGGATGGGGACTCTGGCTTCAGAATTGGCCCAGGGGAGGGGTCCATGCAGCCCCCTCCCGGGAAAGATAAAAAAATAAAAACGAGGCCAGGCCACAGGGGATGGGGTCCCCGGGCCAATCATGGCCCAGGGAAGGGAGTCCAGGAGACATGTTTGCAGAGTGGTGTAAAAAGGGGGCATGGCCTTCGAGCACTCTCAGCAAACCAGCTGTATGGGGCTTTCTGGAGGTAACAGAAGAGCTAGTTGTCACTCATGAGGAAAGGGGACTTCATCCCCCAACCAAGAGGGCGAAAGAAGGTGCATTTTCAGAGTGGTGAAAGGGGGCGTGGCCTGTGTCCACCTCTCAGCAATCCCACTGTGTGGGGCTACTGGAGGTAAGAGGTAGGCTAGTTGGCCCATGAAGGCCCCCAGCAGCGAAGGGGACTTCAATCCCCATCAGAGAGCATGCCAGGGAGTGTGTTTGCAGAGTGGTGGGCAAATGGGGCATGGCCTGTTATGAGAAATTAGTAATCCTACTGTGTGGTACTTAATGGAGGAAATAGGAGGGGTAGTTGGCCCCCAAGGATGTCCTTGGGGGCCAAATGCCCCTCTTGTTACCTCCAGTAAGTCCCACACAGTGGGAATGATAAGACGTCTTCGTAGGCCATGCCCGCTTTCTCCACCATTCTGCAAACGCGCCTCCTGGCAGACTATGGGATGGGGATGAAGTCCACTTTACTCCTGAAGGACTTTGGGGGCCAAGAAGCCCTCCTGGTACCTCCTCTTGTAAGTCCTACTCAGCCAAATTCCTGAGCGCTGGTCGGAGGCCCAGCACCCTTTCTCCACCACCCTGCAAACACGACTACTAGTTAAAGAAGCATTTGCAATATAATAGGTTTCGCTTTTGAGAGAGTTTGAGCTGGTGGCGTTGTAAATGTAAACGTTTCTTACTAATGTTTTTTGGTGTACAGTGGATGTACATTGTCTGTAGTGAATTATGTGGTATGTTGTGTAGTGAAATTATGTGAATGGAAAGTATGTGGTATTTAGTTTATAGGAATTATGTGGAGTGGGATTACGCATTTTGGAGAGTAATTATATGGTATTGTGGTCTGTGTTGTGGAGTGGTACCTCAGGTTTAGTCTTCCTCATTTCCATAGAAGCTAAACGATAAACTCAATGAGACACAAAAAAAGAAGGAACTACTGAGGAGCAATTCTGGACCTAGTCGGAGGTATGAGCAGGGCCACTGGAATTATGTGACTGTTCGGCTGCACCAATTTTCACATAATTAAACATTTTCCCCATTTGCCAAATATTCTATCATCTGCTGCCTAATCTGCAGATTTGAAATAAAGCCTTGTTTCTAGCTCAAATGGCTCAAATGTTCCCAAAAATGCAGCTTCATGTGTTACAGCGTGGTGGAAGGCCCTTTGCAAATCTGTAATGGTTACGTGCTATTTATTGCTTAATGTGGATGTAAAATTCTCTTGCTTCTTTGTACACTCATCTTGCCTCTTTCTGTTCCTCTTTTGCCTCTTTCTGCATTTCTCTTGCCTGTTTCTGCACTTCCCTTGCCTCTTTCTATAGCTCTCTTGCCTCTTTTCTGCACCTCACTTGCCTCTTTCTGCACCTCACTCTCTTCATTCTGCACCTCTCTTGCCTCTTTCTGCACCTCAAGTGCCTCTTGCTGCACTTCTCGAGCCTCTTTCTACACTTATCTTGCCTGTTTCTATACATCTCTTGCATCTTTCTGCACCTCACTTGCCACTTTCTGCTCTTCTCTTGCCTCTTTCTGAACCTCACTCTCTTCTTTCTGCACCTCTCTTGCCTCTTTCTGCACCTCTATTGCCTCTTTCCGCAACTCTGTTGCTTCTATCTGCACTTCTCTTGCTCTTTCTGCACCCTTCTTGTCTCTTTCAGCACCTCTGCTGCTTTTGGTGCACTTCTCTTCCTTCTTTCTGCACCCCTCTTGCCTCTTTCTGTACTTGTCTTGCCTCTTTGTGTACCTCTACTACCAACTTTTTCTGCACCCCTCTTGCCTCTTTGTGCACCTCTGTTGGATCTTTCTGCACTGCTCTTGCGTCTTTTTGTACCTTATGTGCTTCTTTCTGCAATTCTTTTTCCTCTTTCTGTACTTCTTTTCCTTCTTTCTGTACCCCTCCTGCCTCTTTCTGTACCTCTCTTGCCTCTTTGTGCACCTCTCCTATCTATTTCTGGACCCCTCTTGTTTCTTTTTGCACTTCTGTTTTTTCTTTCGCCATCCCTTTTGCATGTTCCAGCAACTCGTTTGCCTCTTTCTGTACCTCTCTTGCCCCTTTCTGCACCTCTCTTGCCTCTGTCTGCACACCTGTTCCCTGTTTCTGCACCCCTTTTGCCTGTTTCTGCAACTTTTTTTCCTCTTCATGCAGTTCTCTTGCCTCTTTCTGCACCTCACTTGCTTCTTTCTGTACTTATATTGCCTCTTTCTGCGCCCTCTTGCTTCTTTATGCACCCCTATTATCACTTTCTGCACCCCTTTTGCCTGTTTCTGCAACTCTCTTGCCTCTTTCTGCATTCTCTTGCCACCTTATGTACCTCTCTTCCTTCTTTCTGTACTTACCTTGCTTTTTTCTGCACCTTTCTTGCTTCTTTCAGCACCCTTCTTCCTTTTTTGCATCCCTCTTGCCTCTCTGCTGTGTTCTTGCCATTTTCTGCACCTCTCTTGCCTCTTTCTGCACCTCACTTGCTTCTTACGGCACTTATCTTGCTTTTTCCCCACACCTCTGTTGCTTCTTTCAGCAATTCTCTTGGCTCTTTCTGCACTTCTGTTGCTTGTTTCTGCACCTCTTGTGCATCTTTCTGCACCACTCTTGCTTCTTTCTGCACCTAAGTTGCTTCTTTCTGCACCCCTCTTGCCTATTTTTGCACCCCTTTTTTTTCTTTCTGTATCTCTCTTGCATCTTTCTGCACCACTTTTCCCTCTTTCTGTACCTTTACTGCCTATTTCTGTACCTCTCTTGCCTCTTTCTGTACCTCAGTTCCTTCTTTCTACACTTCTCTTGCACTTTCTACACCTTTCGCTCCTCTTTCACCACCTATTGCTTCTTTATGCACTTCTCTTCCTTCTTTCTGCACCCCTCCTGCTTTGTACTTGTCTTGCCTCTTAGTGCACCTCTCCTACCTTTTTCTGCACCCCTCTTGCCTCTTTTTTCACCTCTGTTGGTTCTTTCTGCACTGCTCTTGCCTCTTTCTGCACTTCTCTTGCTTCTTCCAAACCTCTGTTGCTTCTTTCAGCAATTCTCTTACCTCTTTCTGTACTTTTCTTCCTTCTTTCTGTACCCCGCCTGCCTCTTTCTATAACTTTCTTGCCTCTTTGTGCACCTCTACTATCTCTTTCTGCACCCCTCTTGCCTTTTTTGTACCTCTGTTGGTACTTTCTTTCTTTCTACACTGCCCTTGCTTCTTTCAGCACCTCACTTGCCTCTTTCTGCACTTCTGTTGCTTGTTTCTGCACCTCTTGTGCATCTTTCTGCACCACTCTTGCTTCTTTCTGCACCTCACTTGCTTCTTTCTGCACCCCTCTTGCCTATTTTTGAACCCCTTTTTTCTCTTTCTGCATCCCTCTTGCATCTTTCTGTACCACTGTTCCCTCTTTCTGTACCTTTCCTGCCTATTTCTGCACCTCTCTTGCCTCTTTCTGTACCTCAGTTGCTACTTTCTACACGTCTCTTGCACTTTCTACACCCTTCGCTCCTTTTTCACCACCTATTGCTTCTTTCTGCACTTCTCTTCCTTCTTTCTGCACCCCTCCTGCTTCTTTCTGTACTTGTCTTGCCTCTTTGTGCACCTCTCCTACCTTTTTCTGTACCCCTCTTGCCCCTTTTCGCACCTCTGTTGGTTCTTTCTGCACTGCTATAGCCTCTTTCTGTACTTCTCTTGCTTCTTCCAAACCTCTGTTGCTTCTTTCAGCAATTCTCTTGCCTCTTTCTGCACTTTTCTTCCTTCTTTCTGTACCCCCTGCCTCTTTCTGTACCTTTCTTGCCTCTTTCTGCACCTCTCCTATCTCTTTCTGAACCCCTCTTGCCTTTTTTGCACCTCTGTTGGTACTTTCATTCTTTCTACACTGCCCTTGCTTCTTTCAGCACCTCACTTGCCTCTTTCTGCACTTCTCTTGCTTGTTTCTGCACTTCTCTTGCGTCTTTCTGCACCTCTGTTGCCTATTTCTCTACCTCACTTGCTTCTTTCTTCACTCCACTGGCCTCTTTCTGCAACCCTCTTCCTTCTTTCTGCACCTCCCTTGCGTCTTTTTACACCCTTTTTCCCTCTTTCTGTACCTCTCTTGCCTCTTTCTGTACCTCAGTTGCTACTTTCTACACGTCTCTTGCACTTTCTACACCCTTCGCTCCTTTTTCACCACCTATTGCTTCTTTCTGCACTTCTCTTCCTTCTTTCTGCACCCCTCCTGCTTCTTTCTGTACTGTCTTGCCTCTTTGTGCACCTCTCCTACCTTTTTCTGTACCCCTCTTGCCTCTTTTCGCACCTCTGTTGGTTCTTTCTGCACTGCTCTTGCCTCTTTCTGTACTTCTCTTGCTTCTTCCAAACCTCTGTTGCTTCTTTCAGCAATTCTCTTGCCTCTTTCTGCACTTTTCTTCCTTCTTTCTGTACCCCCTGCCTCTTTCTGTACCTTTCTTGCCTCTTTCTGCACCTCTCCTATCTCTTTCTGAACCCCTCTTGCCTTTTTTGCACCTCTGTTGGTACTTTCATTCTTTCTACACTGTCCTTGCTTCTTTCAGCACCTCACTTGCCTCTTTCTGCATTTCTCTTGCTTGTTTCTGCACTTCTCTTGCGTCTTTCTGCACCTCTGTTGCCTATTTCTCTACCTCACTTGCTTCTTTCTTCACTCCACTGGCCTCTTTCTGCAACCCTCTTCCTTCTTTCTGCACCTCCCTTGCGTCTTTTTACACCCTTGTTCCCTCTTTCTGCACCTTTCATGCTTGTTTCTGCACCTCTCTTGCTTCTTTTTGTACCTATGTTGCTTCTTTGTGCACTTCTCTTGCATCTTTCTGTACCCTTTGCTCCTCTTTCACCAGCCATTGCTTCTTTCTGCACTTCTCTTCCTTCTTTCTGCACCCCTCCTGCTTCTTTCTGTACTTGTCTTGCCTCTATGTGCACCTCTCCTACCTTTTTTTGCACCCCTCTTGCCTCTTTTTGCACCTCTGTTGGTTCTTTCTGCACTGCTCTTGCCTCTTTCTGCACTTCTCTTGCTTCTTCCAAACCTCTGTTGCTTCTTTCAGCAATTCTCTTGCCTCTTTCTGTACTTTTCTTCCTTCTTTCTGTACCCCGCCTGCCTCTTTCTGTACCTTTCTTGCCTCTTTGTGCACCTCTCCTATCTCTTTCTGCACCCCTCTTGCCTTTTTTTGCACCTCTGTTGGTACTTTCTTTCTTTCTACACTGCCCTTGCTTCTTTCAGCACCTCACTTGCCTCTTTCCACACTTCTCTTGCTTGTTTCTGCACTTCTCTTGCGTCTTTCTGCACCTCTGTTGCCTCTTTCTGTACCTCACTTGCTTCTTTCTTCACTCCACTTGCCTCTTTCTGCAACCCTCTTCCTTCTTTCTGCACCTCTCTTGCCTCTTTTTACACCCTTGTTCCCTCTTTCTGCACCTTTCAGCCTGTTTTTACACCTCTCTTGCTTCTTTTTGTACCTATGTTACTTCTTTCTGCACTTCTCTTGCCTCTTTCTGTACCCTTCGCTCCTCTTTCAACCACTTTTGCTTCTTTCTGCACTTCTCTTCCTTCTTTCTGCACCACTCCTGCCTCTTTCGGCACCGCTCTTGCCAATTTGTGTATCTTTGATACCTCTTTCTGCACCCCTCTTGCCTCTTTCTGCACACCTGTTCCTTCTGCACTGTTCTTGCTTCTTTCTGTACCTCATTTGTAAATTTCCGCATCCCTCATGACTCATTCTGCACCCCTCTTCCCCCACCTCTCTTGCGTCTTTCTGCTCTTCTCTTGCTTCTTTTTGCACTGCTCTTGCTTCTTTGTACACCTCTCTTGTAAATTTCTGTATCCCTCTTACCTCTTTCTGCACCCTTGTTCCCTCTTTCTGTACCTTTGTTGCCTATTTATGCACCTCTCTTGCCTCTTTCAGCAACTCTGTTGCTTCTTTCTGCATCTTTTGCCTCTTTCTGCACCCCTCTTGCCTCTTTAGGCACCTCTATTGCTTCTTTCTGCACTTCTCTTGCTTCTTTCTGCACCTCTGATTTAAAAGTAGTTTTAATCCCCCTGCTCTATTATGTACTAAGGCCTTAGAGGGGAGGTCATGCCAATCATAGGGGTACCCCAAACCATAGTGTACCCTAGTGTATGTAGTTGATTTCACTGTATTTTAAGTGTCTTTTAGCATAGCACTGGCTCCAGGGCTGGTTAGTCAGAGTCAGTTACCACCAGTACCCATCAGCAAAAAGTTTGGGGCACAGAATGACTTTGCAAAAAGGCCTCTTTCAGCACCTCTGTTGGTTCTTTCTACATATCTCTTGCTTCTTTCTGCACCTTTCTTTGTTTTTCTGGACTTCGGTTGCCTCTTTCTGCATTTCTCTTGCTTCTTTCTGCACCTTTCTTCCTCTTTCTGCCTATGTCCTACCTATGTAAGCATAGTTCGAAATGAGCATTTAAAAAGCATTTGAAATTTACTGAAAAAAACATAGGCTTCAGGGACGTTATAATTAGAAATTAGCATTTAAAAAACTTTTGAAATTCACTAAAAAAAATAGGTTTCAGGGATGTTATAGTTAGAAATTAGCATTTAAAAAACCTTAGAAATTCACTGAAACAAATACAGGTTTCAGGGACGTTTCAGGGACGTTTCAGGGACGTTTCACGGACGTTTCACTGACGTTATAGTTAGCTGGACATTTCACTCATACAAAACCAAAGCAATTAGCCATTATAGTTAGTTGAGGTAACTATAACTCGTGCCCCCACAATGCACTGCTGATGATGTCACATATTACAACACTCATGACATGGTAAGTGACATCACTGATGACATCTTAAATGACATCACTGATGTCATCACTGATTACACCATCAACGTGATAATCTGATGCACCTCCTCACACCCTAATATAACCTTTGATACACCCACTCTAAAATACTGACTACCATTTTCGAAACCAAAGACACACCAATACCAATTACTACATACCCACTCAGTGATTCCTAGGTCTACACACACATCTACTCATTCACCCATACAGTCATTCATACATGTAGTCACTCATCAACCCAGCACTATCATATGCACTCATAACCTACACAGGCACTCACACACTGCCACTCATCCATAGAGTTACTCGTACACATAGTCAGTCATGCAAAGAATCAATCACACTCCCATTTACTCACCTATACAATTATACACACGCTGCTTCACTTAATCATACAGATACTGACACATACTTACTCCGTTATACAATCACTGACACAGGCACACATTCATCCATACAGCCAGTCTCACAATTAGTCACTTTCACATATATACATATATATAGTCCAACACTCACATATACTGCCTTTCATATGTAGTTACTCACACATATACCACTAAGACATCTAAACACGTACCAACAGACCCATACACACACTCTCCCTCCCATACAGCCCATCACAGATGCACTCTTGACCCATACACCAAGTGATTCACCCACTCACACATCTATGCACAAAGTCACACACCCTCCACCCGCCCACACAGACACTCAGGCACCCATTCAGATACACAGACAACCAATCAATAACCCATATAGACACTCATGTAGCTACTCACCAACCCATGCAGACACTTACACACCAACTGACAGACTGATACAGACATTCACACAGTTTAGTCACTAACTCATGCATTCAGTTAGACACGTTTAATAACTCACTTATACAGTCAGTCGCACACCTACTAAATCATCCATACAGACCTTTATACACCCACTCACAACCACACACACTCAACCACACACACACCCAACCACACACACACACAACCACACAAACACACACACACACCTTGAATTGGGTGTCACTATATTATTCTGAAGTTGGGCACATGCAAAGGGTTTTCAAAGAAGTTTGACACTATATAAAGGAAGAATAACATCGACAAAGGTTTAGTTTTGAAAAAAGACAAGCTACACACACAAGTAAGACGTGACAATTTAAATGTTGCGGAAAAAGTCTTGTTCTGCATACTTTTAGGAATCATTGTGTGTAGTACGCATATCCCTTTTTTTTTATAAACTTGGGGATGGTGTAGTACAGTTTATATGTTTTGTTTGTTTTTCCTTCTTTTAATGTCCAGATCGATACAACGATCATAGCTCCTGTTTGAAAGAAGGGCTCACAGAAGGACCTTAGATGACTTATGCGTTCCCTCATAGGCTGGTACGAGAGAGAGTAGCTGTTTGAGGGTGATTACAGTGTTTGTTATAACTGTGTGTTTGTAGATGAGAATAATGGGAACAAATAGGTAGAACTTTTAGTGACACAATGTTGTGTTGTGCTTCTTCCATTTGACAGTTTTTCTAAGGATGATGTGGCCAACTCGGGTGCTGTTACGACCAGTATAGCCCTGAAGAATTTGCCGAAAAATCACAGGCATTGAAACATGTTGGCATGTGAAATGGGTATGCATAAATAGCAACCTACACACATTTTTAATTTGACAGCTCACTCCTACTAAATAATAAAGTATTGTGTGAAAGGTGTGCCTGTTAATTTTAATTATACCTTGTCACTAATAGAGTGTGTACTTATTTGTCACTCTCTTTTGCACCCACACTTTCCTATGTTTAGTTTGTTGGACACTTTTTTGTTGTAGACGAGGTGACTGCCGATGATGAGAACAGTGGGCGTATCTGGTGAGTACCTGCCAGCTATCCCCTGGGTGATTTGCCTGTGAGGGGTCACCTTGCCTCTTCCACATTTTTTCATTTCTTTCAAATTCACTAATATTTGGTGTTTACTGCCTATTCAGAAGTAGAGTTGGGAGATTGAAGTAATCAGTCACCAATTGTTTCTACTTTGGAGAGACTGTCAGTGGAATGGAAGTTTTTTAGAAAATGAAATTTGTTAAGGCATTTGATATATGGCAATTAACCATAAGTAAGGAATAGGTTATTTTGCAAAACAGCCAAAAATGTTGTGATATATACACCTCGTAAGGTAGATAACGACAAGTGATCTACATACTATATTCTTTCGCCTTGTGGTGCGGGTATTGTGGATTTATATAATTTTTGAGTGGAGGGCTACCCGTATCCCCTAGATATAACCTCTGGGCTCCTTGTTGTGGATACATCTTGATTCTTACCAACTTGATCACCTCCATGAAATCCAGTGTTCGCAATGTGCCTCTGCACTTGAGCATTCACATTATTTGGCATAGGAGCTTGTGGCAGCTATAACTGTGGAGCAACTACCTGCTGCTGCTGCTGCTGCTGCTGGTGCTGCTGTTGATTCACAACCACCTCATTCTGCATCTGTGGATTTAAATTTTGATTTACCCCATTATTCTTTTGAGCGGATCTACACTTGTTCTTCCAATGTCCATACTTTCTGCACCCATGACAAGGAAATTTCTCCTTAGCCTCCTCTCTACTCATTTTACCTCTACCTCCACTAGGTACCTGACCATTTTGAATCTGGCCATTCATCTGAGAACCACTGTTTCCTTTTTGCTGCTCTGCTACCTTCAATTGTGCCCGAATCATTTTCTCTTTTAACTTTTTATGTCTCCTTTCAATGTCGTCACTACAATACTTTGCATGCCTCAAAATGTAGTCAATTGTTTTGCTCTGCCAGCAAATCAAATGCTGCTGAATCATGTTACTAATCTCTGGTTTAAATCAATCCAAACAAAAAACAATACACAGAATGTCCCATATCTTTGTCTCCAATATTCTCGAACCCACTGTAATGTTTGAATACCTGCAACAACCTTTCATAGTAGGCATGTACTGACTCCTTTGGTTGGTTGGCCTGTCTATCTTAACCCAATCTGTTTCCTTATGGGAAATGTTCCCTTTCAGAAAGGTTATTACCTGATTATACTTTCTCATCACCTCATCAGATGGTGCACCTGTTTTAGGATTTCTAGGATATTCTTCTTTTAGCCAATCGACAGGGATCTTACACTCTGTCCACAAATCAGCTGAAACGACAATCTCAAACAAATCATCTAGCTCTTTTAACAAAACCTTTGAAACTGTCACAAACCTCTCTACCTGTTTGTACCGCTCAACTGTTTTTTTTCCTTAACCTAGGGAAATTGTTTGTAAAATAATATATCCTGAAACTAAGACGCTCCTTTACAAGCTGCCTCTTCTATCTTTTTTGTCCATCTACCTTACCATTGTTCTACTTTTCCCAATGTTTTCAAAATATTCATCAACTCCTTTATCTGTAATCTTTCTCCAGATGCATTCAAACTTTCTGAATCCTTATCAGTAAAATCCATCCTGTAGGTTTTCTGCAGCACTGTTGACTTCCCTATGTCTAGTCCATATTCACTAGCAGCCTCTGCTATTTTCTCATGAAAATTTCTTGCTCTCCAAGTAATAATTTTACACAAAACAACAGCTCTTCATCTCGGTAAGTCCCTAGTCTATCTGGAATTAATGTACCAATAATTATCTCTTCCAAATCTACTCTCAATTGACTCACATTTATACTCTGTGATTGTGGTTTTCATTTTTCCATTCCCTTTATCCAATCTTCTAATTCATCTGGTGAAAGACCACTGAACTCTCTGTAATTGGAGTGACATTCAGCCGTATTTTCCTCGGGTCCATTTGAGTACCTCTCTTAGAGGTCTCAGTTCTCATCTCACAAACCGGAAAATCTAACAACAAAGTATTTCTGTCTGCCTGTCATCCTCATCCGCTACCGTCACCATTTCACTCCTTACACTACTCCTTGGAACTGCCAACGTATTTACTTTTGGTAAATACTGTTTTTCTCCATAAAAAGAAATTATGGGGCCAATGGTCATTAGTGATGCATTTGGGATCCTTTCACCTGAAGTTTCTTGATATTGCGAAGGTCTTTTGGTCAAAATGTCATCTAACAACTCATCATCAGAATCGTTTGGGTCATAGCCTAATCTTGAAGTCTCTATATTTTTTTTTCTCTTTACATTTACCTCCTGTCTGGACTTCTGTAACTAAAACTGGATATAAACCCTCAGTTACTACAGCTCTCATAAATCTTTTAATTTTATCTTCTCTTCTCACAAAAGGATATCTAGTCATTATAATTCTGTATCTCCTGCCGCCTCAATATTTCTCTCTTTCGAATGCTTCTACCTCCCATTCCTCTAATACTTCATACTATGTAGGTCTGGGAAAGCTATACCACCATCATCCATTGTAAATTCCACCCAATTCTCTAACCAAGTACACGTATGGTATCCTCGCTCCAACATCCTAAAGGAAGCAGGGGTTCTGGGAGGTGGAATAGGAATTCCCTCTCTAGTCACTATTGGTTTGTCCTTTTTAAAGAAATTCTTAATTTTCTTAAGCAACTTCATTTTCCGACTCTTTTTGGTAATCTATCTCAGAAAAACAAAGAAGGAAACCTTTCCGTATTTCTACTTATTCTATTTGTCTGTTCGCGTTAACCCTGGTTGTAGGACTACGCTACGCTCGCGGAGCGTGTGTAGTTTGCGCTACTATGCGCTACACAAATTGCACGCAGCACTTTGCAAAAACGCGTAGCGTGGTGGGCATTTTTTGCTTGCTCATGGTCCTCAACGTCCAGTTGGCGACCGCGAGCGAGCAAAATCAACATCCCGGCAAGACTTTTTCCTCGTTCGCGATCAGCAACATCAAGTTGCCGATCGCGAGCGTGGAAAATATACCTCCCGGCGAGATTCTCAACACGGGGAGGTCAGGTTTCTCATTGCGAGTGGTCGTGTATGCTAGCGACTGCTCACAATGAGAAACTACCAGTCCGCGTTGAGAAAGCTGCCACCCAAGTACAAATCTACTCGAGCGGCAGAAAACGACCACTTGCACTGTGCAAGATGCCGTTTGCAATGATTGCACAGTGCGGACAAGCATCCGGCACTGTGCAATCAGCGCGAACAGCATTTTTCCTACCGCACTACGCAGTTTGCGTAGCTACGTGTAGCTTGCGTATTGCAAAGTGCACTTCGCGTAGCTACGCCTAGCGCTACTACGCAAACTATGCCCAGGGTTAGTTCTCATCCTAGACCAGCGTGAATCACACCAACCGTCCAATCAGAGCTCCACTACATAAGCAATGTCTCAACCAATACAAATACAGTTCAAGTAAATCGACCAATCACAGCTCCCTAAAATCCCTCTATCTGATCAATGCCAGTGCGGCTTTTTCTGACGGCAGTATTATTCCTTCTACTGACCCTCCATTTACAAAATAATACGGCAATGTATTTCTATGTTTTCTTAATCAAATTCTTGTTAGAAACAACACAAAAAATGCTACTTTGTCTGCTCCACTAGATAAAGAGATATTCTTCACTTTTCAAAGAGAAATTCTTTCACTTCAAGTAAAACAACTACCAGCGCCATTTAACACCCAAACAAGCTACAAGTGGACTTGCTACTTCTCTAGGGATAAGGCCAAAGTTTCAAAAGAGGACTTTTATTTTAAAGAGGTCTTGTTACTGCCCTGGGGATATGGCCAGAGTTTCGGAAGTGGCCCCTTCGCTATTTTAGACACTTTACTTACATACGAAATTGTCCCTAAATATAACATCTACAGGCTTCCCCTGTACAGTATTATAACAGACAAAGTACTTCTCCAGTGTGATAACATATCCACACTCTTCTTCTGCCTATTTCAGGCTAAATCTCCATCCCGGGATCTTTCAGGTAACTATGTACCTGTACTTCTAGACAACATAGAACAGGACACTAACTTTTCATGTTAAGAATATATAATCAATAATCAATCATTATTACCAAGCTAATCAAGAACTAAACCATCCTCTGCTACCAGAAAACTGATCCAGCGCTACACTTTATCAGGGATCAATACTCATTAACCTTTCATACAAATGGCCCATACACATTCACCCAACTCATGAAATCCATGTTGTGCTGGGGGTCAAGTTTTAATGACGTGAAAAATCGCTTTTTCACAGGTTCATGTCTAACGTTTCTAAATACATAACTAAACCTCTATATCAACTCTCTTTCCTCTGGTCGATGGAACAATTGGTTGAGTAGTTGATGGTAATAATAATACTATCTAACTATCTAGTTATCTAAATAATCACAGACACATTGTCAGTGATATTGCTCTCCCACCCTCGCAGCTCCACCATTAAGTGAGACTTCCCCATAGCCCCTGCACTCACGAGTGTTGGTGTTCGAGACCCTCCTCCACCCGCAGGTTATGCCTGCGCCTCATCCCTGGTGGTCCAGTGGACCTCTGTCTCCGTCTCTCACTCCTCTTTTCCTCTCCTGCTCCATTTTACTTGTTTTTTCACCCTCATTTTTTATCTCTCGCTTTTGCTCTCCTTTTGTCTCTTTCCTCCAATTTCTTGCCCTTTTCTGTTTTTATTCCACTTTTACTCCACTCTTTCCCACTTTTTTGCCCATTTTTTCCCGCCACTTCTGCCCCCGTGGTGCCTCCCCCGAGCTTGACCGGCCCAAGCCAGTTCCCCTCTTTTCTCCCACCTCCCAGCTGTCCAGCCCTCCGTGGCCCCTACTTAATGGCGGCCGCTCTGGGGACAGGCGAGCAAGAACACTGACTCATTGTCAGTGAAATTACTCTCCCACCCTCTCAGCTCCACCATTAAGTGATGCCTCCCACGAACCTCTGCACTCTCGAGTGTTTGTATTCGAGGCCCTCCTCCACTCGCAGGTTATACCTCCGCCTCAACCCTGGTGGTCCAGGAGGCCTCTGTCTCCTTCTCGCGCTCCACTTTTCCTCTCCTGCTCCATTTTACTAGTTTTTTTACCCTCATTTTTATCTCTCCCTTTTACTCTACTATCTCTTTTCTCCACTTTTCTTGCACTTTTCTGTTTTATTCCACTTTTTCCACTTTTTTTGCCCGTTTTTCCCTACCAATGCTGCCCCCGCGGCACCTCCCCCCCCAGCACGACCAGCACGACCGGCCCAAGACAGTTCCCCTCCCCGCTCCCGCCTCCCAGCTGTCCAGCCTTCCCACTGGCGCCAATGGCAAGCCCGTCTGCACCCGTCCGTGACCCGACCGCAACCAGCGCCAGGAACCCTGGACCTCCACATCACCAACGCTACAACCCAGCGGCACTCCCCGTACTCAACCCAGGTCGCAACAACAACTGCAATCTAGCATTACCAGCTGACACCTACAGCACCGCCAGGAACACAGACCCAGCACAACCTGCCCACAAGAACACACCCGAAATGAAGACCCTGCAATGCATCCTCCTCAATGTCAGATCACTTCACAAACACACCACAGAAATCTGGGACCTCCTCGACAGCACCACCCTGGACGTAGCATTCTTCACCAAAACCTGAGCCAACACCACCTTGGGACCAGACATCGCCATCCCCATTGCCATTCCCCAAGGATACAAGATCTCAAGGAAGGACCACCACACCCGCCCGGGAGGAGGAATCGCCATTGTAAACAAATCCACCCTCCGCCTGAGCACACTCCCCAACGAGCCCACAGATCTGATGGAACACCTTCACTTCAGGATACTGGCCAGCCCTACCACCACCCTCTGGGGAACCCTCATCTACCGACCCCCTGGACCTCATTTGCCAACTCCATCACAGACCACGCATACCATCACATCCACCAACTACACCCTGCTGGGAGACCTCAACTTCCACCTTGACAACCAACTAGACCCCAATACTGTATCCCTCTTGGACAACCTCAACAACATTGGACTTCTCCAGACCGTGACCGAACCCATGCACTCAGCGGGACACACCCTCGACCCCCTCTTCACAACAGGAAACTCCATCACTTTCAGCCACACCACCAAACTCCCGTGGACAGACCTTCGATGAATCCACTTTTCCTTCAGAACACCCACCACCCACAGACACCATCACCTGCTCCCATGGGGAAACTGGACCAAAATCACCAATGACCAAATCACCTCCTCACTCAGCAACTCCACGCCGACCACCGGGGAAGATGACGACCCGAATACCGCAGCACGAACTCTGTACAGATGGATCACCGACAGCGTCAACACCATAGTCCATCTCAAGAAGAAGAACAACACACGCCAGAAAGGCCAAATGGTTTACCCCCAAACTTTGAGAGTCCCGGTACACCTGCTGCCGCCTTGAGAAGACCTGGAGGAGCTCCAAATCCACAGAAGCCCATAACAACTTCAAAGCCGACACCAATGCCCACCACCAGCTCATCAGACACACGAGGAAAACTGCAATTGAAGACAGAATCTCCACTCAACAGCAAAGAACTCTTCAACATCATGAAGGAGTTCGCCCAACCCACCAGCGAGTCAACTGACATTCCTCCCTCACAAGACCTCTGCAACAAACTCAGCACCTTCTACCACCACAAAATCAAGGACATCTATGACAACTTTGAGGAAGACAACCAACACACTGACAACTTTGACGAAGACAACCAACACACTAAACCCCCACCAGCCACCCACGACACCCTGAAGCCAACAATTGACAGCTGGACAGCCCTCACCAACGAAGACACACTGAAGACGATGAGGTCAATCCACTCCGGGGCCCCCACCACATCTTCAACAGAGCCGCCAACACCAGCGCACCCATGCTTTGCCACACCATGAACCGCTCCCTGGTGAACGCCTCCTTCCCCGACAATTGGAAACAGAACGAGAACAACCCTATCCTAAAGAAGCCCTCGGCGGACCCCACCGACCTCCATAAACTACAGACCCATCTGCCTGCTCCCGTTCCCAGCGAAAGTCATTGAGAAAACCATCAACAGCCAACTCGCTACCTTCATCGAAGAGCACAACATCCTCGACCCGTCCCAATCAGGCTTAAAAAAAAAACACAGCACAGAAACTGCCCTCCTTGTCACGCAACAGATGATATTCGCTCCCTACTGGACAACGGAGAAACAGTAGCCCTCATCCTCCTCGACGTCTCAGCAGCCTTCGACACGGTATCTCACTGCACCCTAAAACGCAGACTCCAAGATGCAGGGATCCGGGACAAGGCTCTTGACTGGATCTACTCTTTCCTCTCTGGCAGAACGCAGCGGGACAGACTCTCCCCTTTCCTCTCGGACCCTACACCAACCACCTGCAGAGTTCCCATGGGTCCTCCTTCAGCCCAACGCTCTTCAACGTCTACATGACTCCCCTCACCCCCATCTTCAGAGCCTATGGACTCAACATTGTTTCATACGCAGACGATACCCAACTCAACCTCTCCCTATCCAACTCAGCCAAACACGACTTCCAAGGAGGCATGGAAGTTGTCGCCAAATGGATGAAAAGCAGCTGTCTACAATTCAGCACCGACAAGACAGACGTACTCATCATGGGCCCACACCCCGAGGCCTGGTGACCCCCGGCCCTCGGAAGCCCACCCACCCCCATGGACCACGCACACAACCTTAGAATCATTCTAGACTCTGAGCTCAAAATGGACTGCCAGATCAACTCCGTTGCATCCTCCTGCTTCCACACCCTCCACCTCCTACATAAGACCTTCAAATGGATCTCCCTCGAGCACAGAAAACCATCACCCATGCCCTCGTCACCAGCAGACTCAACTACAGCAACACACTCTACACCGGAATGAACAAAACCCTCACCCGCAAGCTACAAAACATCCAGAACGCTGCTGCAAGACTGGTCCTCAACCTACCAAGACACTGCCGCATCTCCCAGCACCTGCGCACACTCCACTGGCTCTCCATCGAGGCTAGAATCACCTTCAAGAACCTCTCCCACGCACACAAAGCCTTCCACAACACGGAACCAGCATACCTCAACAGCCGACTCAACTTCCACACACCCCAAAGAACCCTACGATCAGCCCAGCTCTCCTACGCATTGGTTCCCCGTGCCAGAAAGACCAGATTTGGGAGGCCACTCCCTTTCCTTCCTCGCGGCCAGAACCTGGAATGCCCTACCACTTTACCTCAGACAGACTACATTACTCCCCATCTTTACGAGAAACCTAAAAACTTAGCTCTTCGACAGACCCCCTCCTTGATGGACTGGAACCTGCACCTCCCCAGTGCCTTGAGACCCTTATGGGTGAGTAGTCACACTCTACAAACACGTGATTGATTGATTGATTGATTGATAAGATTAATAAAGTTTATCTCAAATTCAAGCGAAAAATTAATGCTCATCGCATACAGGTTACAAATGCAAACATAGAATATCACAAAAGGGAGAGAAAAACATCAGCAATAATGCAAACAGTGTCATACTCATCAATGAACGATATGCATTTGATGGAGTGGAAAGATGAAGAGACATAAGTTTCAGCAAAATAATGTGAAACAATATACATATACCGGAGGGGATTGATGAAGAAACATAGGTTTCAGAGACAAAAATACATTTGCAAATGATTATGCAAAGTAC
Organism: Lissotriton vulgaris; assembly: GCF_964263255.1. Classification (NCBI taxonomy): domain Eukaryota; kingdom Metazoa; phylum Chordata; class Amphibia; order Caudata; family Salamandridae; genus Lissotriton; species Lissotriton vulgaris. Next base: position 907,632,894 of record NC_141699.1, read on the forward strand.
GAGTCATGAAGATAATGCTAACTCAACGGATCAGTGAAATGCCACACCCCTGGCCAAGGAGGTAGTGCGGGTCCCCTGAAATGGAGTCAAAGTACAAAGATTTCAGATCTCAGGGGCGGGACAGAAACAGGAACAGCTAGGCCTCTCTGCAAACCGACAGAGACGAATCACCCCTCTCTCCTCTCCAGACGACCCACTCGCCACCCCCCAAAGTTACCCCAGTTATACCCTAAAACCTACATGTCCAACCCACGTTAGTTGAAACAATTTATTAAACGGATTCTCCTATTGAATGGTTTAGGGGGTGTTCAATCACAACACCATGATCACATTCAGAAATCTGCAGATCATTGTTATACATCCTTTCACATTACATAATTCTTGACTAGTACATTCATTTTAATACTTGTAACTTTTTCATTATTTCACATGAGTCTTTCAGCTACGTCCGCGGAAGAAGTCTTGGGTCCCACGGCCAGTCTCATCTTTTGGCAGAAAAACAATATTTTTCGTAGCTGATCAACCTTGACTTTTCAGGCACTTCTGCAGTGCACAGCTTTTCTGTCTATTTGTTGGGTTATTCGTGCTCTCTCCAGCCCCATCTATCATGTCAATTTTAGGAAAATGCAGGCCCATTCGGCCCACTATGATGAATAAAATATAAGCACTCATTAATTACATGGAAATGCACTTACCACCCACCTTTGCACATGTTAATATTTTTCTTAGCAAAACTATAAGCAAAAGCGGCATTATTTATTATTATTTTTAAAGCAAGATGCAAGATGCGAAATGCGGCCTAGTCATGCATTAATTTTGTTTCTTTCAAAGCGCAATGTAAAATTGCGGCCTAGTTCTTTCATTTATTAGTTCACATTAGTGCACACATGCGCAAAGCGGTTTCCCATGTGTTTCGTGTGATTTGAATGTTAGTGTCCACTGCACACTGTTTGTAAGTATTACGGGAGTGTCAATTCAAGCAGGTTTCTTTTTGCAAAACCCTGCTCCATCAGCAGCCAAATGGCATGTGTAAGTTACCATCAGGTGGAAGCAGGCAATAACCATATGGAAGGTTTGAAAGGCCTCCTAAAACAAGCCCGAACATCCACAATGGCTACCCTTTGTGCCATGATGATGAGGAGACAACACAGGAAAAGGAGAAGACAGTAGAGTTTCTTTAGGCAGTCATCCTTTTTGAACAAACAGAGGAGGCGGATTGCAGAAGATACAGACTAAGCAAGGCTATTATACTAGATGCTGTGGTTGAATATCTGACAAAATATCCACAGACAGAAATAGACCTACAAAAATATCTATTACTATTACTGGGGGCCGATATTGCCGACCCCCTGTAACAAAAATACAGCCCCCAGGGGTCCAAAATCGGCCCCCACCCTAGCGGCCCACCGGGGAAACGCCCGGTGCCCGCTAAGGCCAGTCCGGCCCTGGCAGAGGTGCAGGTGGGGGTGCGGTTCGGAATCACTTGTGACCCCTTACGAGCCAGTGAGTGCAGTGAGTGCAGGTGAGCTCCGGGGAACAGTAGTTGTTGCACCATGTAGGAGGGACTGACTGGGGGGCATGTAGTGCTAACGTGGAATTGTTGTTGTAACGCTTCCACGAAAAGAGTGAGAGGAGCATTGCCTGCAGACGACACCCTCAACCCGGTGTGGGACGGGGGAGTCGATAGTCTCTGTGCCAGGCGCCCCTAGGGGGGCAAAAGGCAGAAAGGAATTCAGCTAGTTTTTACTGCAAGGAGCTGACTGGTGTCTGGTCCGGGGGGCTCCTGCTCCTAAGGAGCCTAGCCTGAAGCAGTAGCAGGTAAAGAGGCAATTTGAAAACTTGGCAACTAGACAAACAACTTGACAAACAACTTGACAAGCAACCGGCACTGTCTATTGAACTTACTGCTCCAGAGGGTCTGTGGCTAATACTAGGACAGTGACTGTGGGGCTGTCAACAGCTACAAAACTCTTCGAGGAACTTTTGTGGTTGAAAAAAAGGGAGACTTTTATCAAAAGGCCATTGAAGACAAAAACACCCAAAGAAACACACATTCAGAAAAAAGTGAAACTATGAGGTCAGGACGAGAGAGATCTACCTTTCCTTCAATAAAAAGGAAGGAAAAATGACAAGGTTCTATCGCAAAGAATATCAAAGCAAATACAGAGGGGGTGGCTCAGATTTAATCAGTGTATAGAATGTTTACAAAATCCATCAATATACCAAGCAAATTTGATTTCTTAAAGGATCCAGCGGGTGCAATGTTATCCCATCACAAGGGACTGGATCAATTACCTGCACCTATTTCACCAATTACACCAATAGGAAAAACAAACCCAAGGAATGGTCAAATCAACACCAACAAAAGGAACAATGCAGGGCCCATGAATCTAACTGGGTCCCAGGCGGAACAAGAATTTAGAGAACACATGGACCAATCATGGGGGTCTATTATGGATCTGGAACTTTTGACAAATGCTACAAAATCCCTGAGATCATTCTCTGAGTATTGGGCCTCACCAACCAATTGAGGTACAAGTAAAAATCAATAAGCAACCTTCAAACCATATTCAATATGTGGAAGAAAACCAAAACAAATAGGTCTCAGTAAACACAACAAAAACATTGATTCTTACAGCACTGACGCCTAGAACACAAAATATCATAACAAATTAACTATTGGTAGGAAAAAAATCAAAGCCCAAAGGAGCCAAATCCCACATATACTCCGGAAAACAGGTCTCTGAATAGTAAAGATAACATACAAATTCATGCAACAGCAGGGAGTTAAACCTCCAGCAATATCCCGGTAAAAGATAATCTTCGCCAAAACCGTGATAGCTATCACTCTGTAGTAACAACTGACTCAGGAACAATATGGGATATCTTCTTTAAAACATCTAAACTCACATTAGAGGCTCTGAATTATCAATCAAATAAGATGGATGACCAAGTGGACTTGCTCAATATTGTGGCAAAATCAATATCAGCGACTGATCAAAAACTTGCTAATCTGAATATAATAATAACGTGGGCTCAAGCATACACAACTACATTAAACACAGACTGCACCTGTGGCTCAACAATTGACAACTAGCATCAATCCCGGAAGTGCTGTCTACTCTTATTGAGGACCTAAAAATAAAAGTAACTAAAGTAGGGGGTAATAAAATACTTACGACGACTGAGCAAATCGCTAATGAAAAGGACCCAAAAACGGTCAGCACAAACACAAATACAGATCTAGTAACCAATAATCAATTGACAGTAAATTGCGTTAAGCCGGATACGGAAGGTAGGCAGAAAAATTCAGTCAGCACTACCCAGCCACATCTGTCACGACGTACGAAGAAAAAATTGAAAAAACAACTGAAGTGCCAAAAGACTACACAAATTAGAAGGAGTTGGGGGCAGTCAATGTACGTCTCGACAGAGCCAGTAAATAAATCTGCTCAAAACCAGGAGAGGCAATTGCTTAAAAAAGCATATCCATACATTGTACCTAGAGACTTTACTTTATGCATTTCCTTTGTACTCTCCTAGATGGGCTTCGCCCCTTCTGGTACGCTGAAAATTCAATAAAATTTATTGTTAAAAAACAAAAACATATCTGATATTTACTAAGACTCAAAAACAAAATAAACCTCTGGGAGAAGGTCCTGCTACAGTAAAGATCACACATTAAACTCACCAGCTACTCGAGAATCAGAGCCCATTGTAAATGGAGAGGCAGTAGAGAAAGTCTTACAAGTCACAATTGAAACCAGTATGGACAAAACCGATTGCCAACTTTCTAAAGTGACACTTGGTGAAGGTACAAAAAAAACTGCCTCTGACCAGTAATTTTTCCAACACACACAGAGAGTCACAATGTGAAGGAACAATACAGTTACAACTTGTGTCTAGCATGACACTAAATTCCGCCTTTACTAGCAACCCATGCAAAACCATTTTCAGCCACAATATAAATCAAAGGGTAGGCACAATACATTAAATAGAGGGAAATCTACTAAGGCACCTTCAACACATATCATCATTGTCTCATATAAAAAGTGGAGATATGGTTAGTGTTCAGCTTGAACCAAGGAATGAAGATATCCCCAACAAAGATACTATAGTGACCTGGACCAACCATCATATGCTGGAAGCAGTGCTTACAGAAAAAATCTTTAAAAACTGGGGTATTTCAGTAATGGAGCCAGAGCAAGAAAAGTACACATTCATTTTACTTGAATCAGCTAACACAAGAAACCTCACAATTAAAGCAAAAGATCACTTGCATGGTATATTGAGAGGAACATCGAAAATACAATCTGATCAGAAACACCAGAATTTCACCATATCTGTAAGAACACAGGAAGACACGATCACAAACAGGACAGTAAATGAAGATGCACTGCAGAAAATCCAATGGAAGGATCAACCCAGCAGGGTAAGCAGAGAGACACAGCATAGTACTAGCTACTCCCGATGTTTAAGTGGACATTTCCGATGTTTCGTTGACTCAACAAGAGTTCCCTACCGTAAATCCTTTAGTATTTGAAAAGTCTAGCATATCTTGCCCTAAACAAAATAGAAATTCCAATCTCAAAATCGTTTCCTGGAACGTGGCAGGCATACATAAAGCTCTCAAACAAGTAATAGCAAAAAATATATTGCTGGAAGGAGATATTATATACAATAAATATATAACAAACTTGGGCCACAGATCAAGTACATCTGGAAGGCTACACCAGTTTTCATAAATTAGCAATTAAACACAACCGGTATGGCAGACCATCAGGAAGAATATCTATTTACGTAAAACATCTAAAACTGCTGACAGTAAGGAAGATAAAAACCGAGTCAGATATGTTACAGGCACTCGTTGTTGAGGGAAAAGGGTATAGAGAAGGCAGCGCTTCAATCCTAGTTATAAATGTATATTTAAATGTGCATGGTCCATCAAAATTGAAAGCTACAAAAACCATTATAACCTCAATACAAGAAATTATATGCACTCACCTGCTACCAGCTAAAGTGATTGTGGGTGATTTCAATCTTCACCATCTGGGAATGAACACGAGCAACAGGACATACCTAACCAGCTCTGAAAGAATTTGTAATACCTTCTTGCAAAACTATGATCTAAAGTCCACCGAGGTAATATTAAAAAATTGCGATCCCAAATGTTCAGGAATGACCACATTTAAGATTTGCTCGACAACTGACTATATATTTCCTTGTAACCAGCTTAATCAGAAAATAGTTCATTTTTAATTCAAATCACACAAAACCAGTGACCTCGCAATTCTCCGTGTTGAATTGAATATCACTATCAAGCAACAGGAACATTCTTATGCAATTTCTTATTCAATAGGGACTGAGGAATACTCGTTAGTCAGAAGGTTAAAATGGAATTAGCACCAGTCCACCTTATTTAACACATGGAAAGATAAACAAGCAGTTGGAGTAAATCATCCAGCAATCAAGCCCAGTATGGTTAATTGGACGGCGTGGATTTCAGCCTTGAAAACTGCTCTCAGCAATAACAATAAAGCTTGTTTTCAAACAAAGACGAAAATTACACCACAAACTAGTTATAACAAAAGAAAACTAAGTGTTATAACACGCACTCTAAAGAGGCCAAAAAGAGCGCTTAGGATTGCGGGGACCCAAAAAACAAGGGACAAATGTAAAGATTTATGTAATAAGTGCAAACATCTGTTATGGTCTCTCAAACAAAACAAATTAGAGGAGGACTGGATAACGATACATGAGCTGACAAAGCCTCACAAGCAACGACAGCTTTGGCAATATATAGCCCGCCTGGAAAACGGTAAAGTAGACAGGTGCAACTCCGTACACGGAGACGCATGGCAGAGACACGTCTCCACAATTTATATTGAAAAGGAAGGGTGCATTGAGTTAGGAAGCACAGTAGAACGCCCCATGGTGAGCACAAACATAGAAGTGGAGGCTACAATGGAATTCCTGGGCAAAGAACAAGACTACCTTGTCATTGAAAAAGTAATAAAGATACAAAAGATGGGGCACCCAGGCCTAATGGTCTTCCAGGAGCAATCTTTAGAGAAGACCCTGCATATTGGGGAAAAATGCTATCAAACCTTTTTATCGTATGTCGATTATAAGCGAAGGTGCCCGACTCATGGCGCAGGTCATTTCTACAACCAATATTCAAGAGATGCGATTATACAGAACCAAAAAAACAAAGATTAATTGCTCTCTTGGATATTGAAGGAAAAGCCTATGCAAGTACCCTATTGATAGAATTAAATAGATGGATCAAGGAGAATTAAATCCTCCCTCCCTATCAAACTGGATTTTGCAAAGGCTGCTCTACAATTGACAACATCGTGGCCATGTCGTACCTAAGCCAGCAAGAAAATGTCAAAAACAAAAACTCAGTCTTTGCCTGCTTTGTAGACTATTCAGTGGCTTTGATGGGGTGCCTCGATATAAGCTTTGGGCTAAACTGCACAACTGGCAAATTCCAGCAGGTCTCCTTAACGCCATCATTTTGCTGTTTATTAATACTTCGATTAAAGTAAAACTAGCAGATAAAAATACAACAAATAAGTGCTTCACAAATCGTGGTCTAAAAGAGGGATGTGTACTAGCCCCTACATTGTTTATTTTATTTACTGCCGATCTGGGAAAGATGCTCCAGAATCTTGCAATCCCCAAAATCAGAGCCAATGAACTTCAAATACTACAATACGCTGACAATTTAGTGGTGATGGACCACACAAAAATTGGACTACAAAGGGGTCTAAAAGCCCTTAACAATTATAATGAGAGAAATTAATTAATAATAAATTCTCAAAAGACTAAAGTAGTTATTTTCGGTCATTGTCCAAAAATAGAATTATGTAAATGGCACATAGGCAAAGAGATTATCTCGGCTGCAAAATCTTATAACTACCTTGGGTGCTGGTTAAGTGATTCGGGCAAAGAGACGCTACATCTGCATAAAATGAACGCCAAAGCACAGTCGACAATCTATGCCCTGTGCAAATTGCACAAGAAAAATGCAAAGCCCAACGACAGTCTCCATCAGAAAAGTACCACAAGCCAAAATCAGGGCAACTGTGGGATACGCACAACAGGCATTGCCAGGTAAAATGGATTCCATGTTAGAAAAAGTTCAATGTGTGAATAAAAATTCCTAGACAGTTCAAATATTGAAAAACAAGTGACTTAAAATAACACCAAAGAAAGGTAAGACCAAAATCATATAAAAACAATCACAGTTTTAATGAACATAGTTAAAAATCATATAGAATACTAGACAACAGAAACTATATGATGACAGTACAGTAATAAAAAATCTTAAAATTCATTCACAGTGTTAATCCTAACACATGGACAGCCTCAAAAAGACATTTTGTACAATTATCGTACATGTCCTGGAGCAGTGGCAAATAAACTCGAGTTATTGTACTGTCATCATACATCATGCAAGACGGCCTGGTGTGCGGAGCGTTGGCTGGCACTAGCTGCGGTGAGTAGGGGGTGGCTCGTCCCTGGCTGGTGGCTGCAGAGGCGGGCGAAGGCCATGGCCTGCAAGCTGTGGCTGGGGCTGGCGGGCACGACTTGCTGCGGCTGTACCTTCTTTATCGCGCCACGTTGCTGGTCCTCAGCATACAGCCAGGTCTGGGGCTGTCGGCTGAGGCCGAGGGGTGAGCTCTGGTCGGCGCATGCCCTACACCGCCTCCTAACAACCTGCCAAGCTGCCTCTGAAGGATCGTTCCTGCCGGGGTACCTCGAACCTGCATGAGGGCTTAACCGATGACGGACAGCTTCTTCTAACTCAAGCCTGCACAGAGATATTGCCCACCACGTAGCAGTGAAGCGGTTGCTGCTGTCCTATGTTGCTGCTTGCATTGATCCCTCACCTGAGTGCGTGGCCTCGCGTGGCTGCCTGGTGGCCTGTTGGGTGACCTGCTGAGTTCCTGCTGCTTCTCCACTGTGAGCCCTGTTTTTCTCATTTTGACTTCTCCATGATCTCTGTGGTGTTGGGCCGTGGGCGGAAGGCCTACATCCTATGAGTGTAGCCTCTGCTTATCAGTTACACTGGCTAGTGGCTCTTGCAAATGTTCTCTATCGAATAGGGGTAGCTCTAACCCGCGCTTTGGTACGCTTCTGCCTGCTGGAGTATATCTGTCGTCGGTCCCTGGAGCGCTACTTTGCAAATCGTTTCTGGGCCTGGGGAGGCGCCTGGTGTCTAGCCCCACTGTTCATATCAGAGGATGCACTGGGGGGGACCTGCTCCGTGGGACAGAGTGTATGGGACGCCTTATCATCAAGATACCCAGTGTACGTAAAAGTGCCCCGCAGTTGTCATCAGATCTGCCACCATTGTAACCTCCTTAGTGTGCCCGGCGGAGAGTTCGACTTAGCTCGGCCTGGGCCTGACTGCTGGCTGATACCGGGTCCCATAGAAGAGGCGCCCACTGTAGCTTCGTACCTTGGCAATCGAGTGGCTCAGTTGTGGGTAGAATGGGGAGGACTGATGTCTCAACCTCGCCTCACATTTGAAGAGCGTAAGTCATCCAAGACCCCACAAAAAGCTGCCTCTAATTCTGAGGCGGATGCCCAGGATGGGGGCCCTTCCACACTAGAGACAACACTGTTGGCCATGCAACGTAACCTCCAAACCATAGAGGGCACTATGGTTGCGGTACTTCCGCGCCCGACCACATGTCATCATAACTCGAAAAGCAAGGTGCCCATGTGGGAGAGGTTGAGCAATATATGTCTGCCACTGAGGATGGTCTGAGTGAGGTGGCAGGGAAAGCACTCATTATGGAAAAGGTTCTCTCCCTTATCCAGGCCAAGAATGAGGTCTTGGAAGCCCGCTCCCGCCAAAATAACATTCGAATTACGAGGCTGCCAGAATCAACGAATGTGGGCAAAATGGAGACCTTTGCTGAGATCTTGATTAAGGATAGCTTTGGTACTGAATTGCTATCCACCATGTTCATCATTGAACGGGCCCACCGCTCCCTCGCAGCTAGGCCTGTCATGGGTGCTCCACCCCACTCCACCCTGCCCTGTTATTGCGAGGGTATTGATTTATAGGGACAGAGACGCTATCTTGCGCATGGCCACAGAAAAGGGCACTATCAAACACCAAGGTAACACACTCTCTTTTTCCCCTGATTTTACTGTAACGGTACAGGCTCCACGCAGGGAGTTCGGGGCTGTTAAAAAGTTCTTACAATCTGAAGGTGCCCCGTACGCCATGTTATATCCTGCCCGTTTGAAGATAGGCCTGGATGGAGACTCAAAACTTTTCACCAATCCCAAGAAACAGCTGTGCAAATCCCAGGCACTATCGGAGGCTGAGGAACAGTAGGAATGCGGGGTACACACGAATATTCTGTCTTGCCACGTAGCCCCACTGGGCAGCCCTATCTCTAAATTGTTGAATGTTCTGACTTTTATGCATTCCATGTTTATCCTCCCTGCACAGGTGGACATTATAGAGAATTATTTTTATATTTTGTCTCTCTTATCTCTCTGCAATGCACTACTGCTTTGTCATGGGGCTTTATGCTGTACTCTGACCAGGCACAGATGCTGTTCAGCTCAGCCACCTCCTGTTGGGGACGCTGAAGTAGGTGGGGGGTAGAGCGATGGTGGGGGCAGGGGGGACTGGTACTTTCAGGCTTAATTCACCTTTTCATTTGCAGGACCAGGCATGTACTTTTTATTTCCCCAACTGACAGGCCTATAATGACTTTCTTGACTCAATGAGTGTGACTGGTAACCTGGAATGTCCGAGGCCTCAACACCCCCAGAAAGATTTGATCCGTGTTGGCTTGCCTAGATAGAATGGACGTCCAGATAGCCTATTTACAGGAAACCCATCTCACGAAACTGTCTGAAAAAAAATATTGGGAATCGGTGGGCTGGGGTGCGTGTGATATCCTCGTATTCTAGTTATGCAAGACGGGTAATGATCCTGGTCAAACGTGGGGTCCCATTCGCACAGACACGGATGACTCAGGCCGGATTGCGCTAGTGCATGGGCAATTGAGTGTGTTGCTAGTGAATGTGTACGGCCCGAATATCGACAACCCGGCCTTTTTTTCTGATGCATAGCGCTGCATTACTAGCTTCCTGGAGGTGGAGATACTCTTGGATGGTGAAATTAATGTTTGCCTGCACTGATTGATGCTGGTCGTTTGTGGGATGTGTGGTGATTGCGGCACCCTGGGGCGCGCAAGTGCACTTTTGTTACCTCTATTCATGTGACCTGGTCTTGCCTGGATTTCTGACTGGCCACTGAATCTGACTGTACCTGGGTGGTGGAGGTCCGCCATATGGTTCATACACTCTCTGACCAATCTCCTGTGCTCATGGAGCTGCAGGTTCCTGCGTGCCAGCGGCCTCCGTACACTTGCCGTTTGAAGCCATCCTCATTGTCTGACCCCATCTTTAAACATGCAATTGGGGAGGCTATTCACAATTTCTTCAAGGAAAACGAGGGCTCGGTTGACAGCAAAGGCGTCCTCTGGGAAGCATTCATGGCGACTATTGGGGGGGGTGCATGGGGGCGCAAGCGGGCATCTTGATGGACTTGAGGCGTAGGATTAATAAATTAGCTGCAGAAATCTCCGCTTTAGAACGATCCTACGAGTCAGACCCTTGCCCATCAACACTCTTGGCGATCCAGGATTGGTCACTGAGCACAACGACACAATTGATCAAGAGATGGCCCATAGGTCTAGACGCAGTAAGGCTCGATATTATGGTGAGGGGGGCAGACCTCGTTGCTCCCTCGCTCAGAAGCTGGCTGATCCACACAGCCAGGACTACATTACAGAGCTTCTTGACGAGGCGGGGGAGGCACATTACACTACGGCGGAAATTAGTGGGACCATACTGGACTTCTATGCCAAAGTGTATGAAAATAAGACCGTTGTACACCAGGACTATATCTACGCGTACTTAGATGATGTTGCCCTTGGTTGGCTGCCTTCGAGTCACAGGGAAAATGTTATGCAACCTTTTGACAAGGAGGACGTGAAGCTTGCTATTATGTCCCTCCCCACATATAAGGCTGCGGGATTGGACGGGCTCCTTAGTGAGTTGTATAAGTCTTATGCGGATATGCTGGCCCCCAGACTTCTTGAGGTCTACACGGATGCGTATGAAACAGAGAGGCTCTCTTGGTTATGCTATTGAAGCCTGACAAGGCATCTAATCGCTGCGACTCCTACAGGCCCCTCTCCATTATTAATATTGATGCTAAGATATTAGCTAAGATGATTGCTCTTTGACTTCCTTTAGTTCACCTGCTGGTGCTTCCTGACCAGTCAGAGTTTGTGCCAGCCCGGTCCACCACGCACTATCTGCGCACGCTGTTCTCCACCCTGCACTATTTCGACTTTCGACGATTTTTAGGCCGTTGCGGTGCTGCTTGACCCAGCAAAAGCATTTGATTCCCTTCAATGGGATTACATGTTTACATTCCCTCCACCCACAGTTCCCCTACTTTTTCCCCCCAGTTCGGCCACTGGCTAGATGTAAATAAGAATTTTGAGCCTTTGGTGCTGGGACCAACTCAACGGAGCAAATTCATTCCTGTGCATGTTCAGGGTCTGTGCTACCTGTATATTCTAGCATCAGGGAGCTAGCAAGCAATTTTAGCTGTAGCAGGAGGGTATCACAAAGTGCTTTTTCCAGGGTGTTTTGAAAAATTTGAATGCAATGTTAAGCGGAATAAATATACATATCCCTTTTCCAAGCAGTCCTGCAGATTTGCAGAAACCTAAATAGATTTTTTTTAAATCAAATTGCAGATTTACCTAAGGTAATCGACTGTGTACATGGAACACACTGATATGACCCCTTCTGCGTACCAAGTATCTTTATGGGGATAAAAATCAAAAACACTTCCTTAGCAATGCAGGTGGTGTACAATGCATACACTATTATAACAAAGAGTGTTGCCCTAACAAGCCTAAATGTATGGTTTTTGGCAGTTAAAAGGCCCCTAATATACAAATGCGGGTAGGCACAAATGACATTGAGCGTTTCTCTACCTTTGAATATTTGGGAATAAAGTTAAACCATAACTTGTTCTCAACCTTGCAGCTAGAGCAATGTCAAGCAAATTTACAACAGTTTAGCTCGAGCATAACAAGAAGGGACAAAGCCTCAGTCTCAAAGGAAATTTCACCTGCCATTGAAATGTATAATATCAAGGCATTAGCGATAGCGTTATATGGAGCAGAACTATCGGGCCACACGAACTGTGATATGTTATCTGTCACAGAGAGTAGAGTACTCAAATCCCTGCTACCCAGAGTACCCCACTCATCCTAATGTATTTAGATCTTGTCCATAAGCCTACTGCACAAAAGGTACCCAGTCGCCCAATTCTATACTGGCTTTGTCTGAGGACAACCGATGAGCTTGCTCTTTACTGAGTTGGCATAGGAAAGTGTATCCATTCTATTGAAAGTGCAAGAATACCATGGCTGAACTGCATTAATTTCACATTGACCAGTTTGGAAATGGGAAGGTTCTGGGAACACCCCACAGACATGACGATGAGTTCCCGGTCATTAATCAAAGAAAAGTACTGGAACTTTGTGATGGAGTAGAGTTTTTTGTACTGCAAAAGTGGAGACATTGTGGACATTTTTCTGATTTTAAAATGGTACCATCCTTAGAACACTTTATGGAGTATGCTGTACCTCCCCTAGCTCAGAAGCTGTATCTTGAGCACCAAGACCTACTGTAAAAACTGGAGACACCCCCTGATATTTCTGACAAAAATTCTGCTTGTATTACTGAGACAGAAATGATGGCCCATCTTATCTGCTACTGCAAGGACTGTCTCACAACAGAAAAAATTGATAGTTCTGCTGTGCAGGAATATTGGCTGCACACGATACAGTGAGGCACTAAGAATTCTCAAATCTGACAATTGCACTTTAGTGGGTATATTGAACCCCCAAATACTTGGTGTCTGTCTGGTTGTTCAGAGCACAGCTCCTAATAGAAACATGCTACTGATGAATCATTCTTTTAAATCTCATTATAAGATATTCTTAACTTTTTTAACATTTTAAAACCAATTGACTAGTTTATATAAATTGTTTATGAACTCACGCACCTTTTACAAAGTTTACTCTAGGATAATGATTTGGCAAATAGATTTTCTAGTGGTCAGTCCTATTACTAAGGAATTGCATGTGTTGAATTGTGTTTTTAAGAAAATTATCTTCTGAAGTGAACTATTTTAAGGATGATAGTTATTGAAAATCCAATTTGATGATATGCGTGTATTTTTGGTACCTTTAAGGAAAAGTATCTCTTAGTAAGTTACCTTTTCCCTGCCTGAAGCGACTGGAGGGTAATTTGCATTAATTTTCCTGCTTCCTCCCAGCCTGTACTTGGCATGCATGAGGTTTGAAATTCCTCCCAGGGGCTACACAATAGGAAACTGTGATTTAGCAGATCTGCTGGGTTCACGCATAAAACTTGGGGCATACTTAAAAGGAAGTGCAGGATCTCAAGACAGTTCTTGTGTATCTACTGTTTGGTTGCTAAATAAATCCAGCTTATGTCATACCAGACTTCTGTCCCTCAGTTTGTTGTGGGTACAGTGGCTGCCTTTAACTGAAGTTTAGTGTTCGATGTGGGAGGACACTAGGAATATTATAGTACACTCCCCTCTCATATGCCCAGCCATCAGAGCCCAAGTTAAGTGTGGTAGAAGACTTTACCCATCTTGAAAATACTCAAAATGGGCACGGTTGGACCTGGGAACTTTTATCACATTGATTAGAGCTTGCCCAAGAATCATTCCCACCCACTGGCTAGTGCAAAGTATAAATGTGGCATCTTCAGGCAACCGCTGCAGATAAGACCCTATACCTGCAGGGGTTCAGAAGAGGAGTGGACCAGCTCCCTCTGGTAGCTTGAACAAAGACATGAACTCCAGGGATATAAGGCTAACCTCCGGTTCAAGCTACAGACATACAACCAGCTTCAAAAGGTTTTTTCTTCACAGTACCCAGCTAACCAGTGGAAAGCAGGCCTGGGCTGGGCCCTGTTGTTAGCCACTACCCGGTGATTCTCTATGTGACTCCCCCAAGGTTCTGTGGGGGCTCTATAAGTGTACTTCAGTGGTGGATTAGGACTTAAAGTATAGAAGTTAAAATCTTTAACCAGGACAAGCCTGGTTTGTGTATACGACCAACGTGCCATTGCGGCCATCCTCAAATTCTGCAGATGTCCTTCTACAGTGACCATTTTTGGCGCTATTTCTATTGAAAATGTTAAAATTTCATGTCCCTTTATTGGATTTTTGTCATTTTGTTATTAAATGTAACTCTATTTTTCTAATTTGTTTGAGATCTTTATTGTTTTGCATTTTAATTCATGACTGTTTTGGTAGTGCATAAATACTTTATGCATTGCCCTATGTTAAGTCTGCCTGCTCTGTGTCGAAGCTACCAGGGGTTGAACTCAAGTTAATTTAGTGTCTTTGAGAGTTCACTCTGGCAAGGGTTGTGACTAGAACTTGAGGTTGGTAGTCTCTCACCCCAAATAATAATCAAATTTCTTATAGGTAGTTGCTGCTAAACGCTGTACTGAGCAACAAAGGCCTGAAGACAGTTTTCTGAGTGACACTGTCAACACCTCTGTGGTTCGGCTTCCTCAGCTGTACCTCAACATAGTGTTTGTACAGCTTCTGAAATGTCAAACATTCGACATGCCATGCATTCAAGACCATTCTTTACTGTATTTTGCAATTCCATCGCTCTATGGATTAATTCACACATCGCTTTACACTGTTTCTTTTGGACTCGAAGCACTGCACTTTCCAGTTATCTAAAATTTTCTGACAGTAATGGCCAAATCAAAACCAAGAAACAAAACAAAGTCGTCGGAGCAACCCACTTATACTTAACCAAAATGTCTGTCACGCCACCAAAAGACCGTCTAACATCTCGCCTTACAAATCATCACAAGACAGGGCGACAGTCAGGGCAGCAGTCCTTCGCAGCCGTCGGAAAGGGGAAGCCTCGCAGAAAAAAACCTTCGGTCCACATCGACATGCAGGGGTCGATGAAGTGGCGGCCGTCCTCCAGAATTTCCTCACGGGGCTCCTCACAATCTTCGGGCTTGGACCAGTACCACTGAAGTCGCCCCACGTTGAGCGCCAGTTGAAGAACCGGGGTTTAACCCAGCAGCGTCAGGGGCACGCCTAAGATCTTCGAGTTCACCTGTCTTGGTATACAGAGACACAGAATACTTCTGGATGGCATAAGAGACCAAGTTTATTAGCTGCAGCTAGTAACAGTGATCCTAGAAATACATCACGGTGTAAATTCTCAGGAGACTGCTCATTTTACTAAGGCGAGAAGTCTCCTTTTATACCCAATATTCACATTATGAATGTACACCCACTGCACAAAATTCAAGCCAATAAGGTACATTTTCAAACAAAGTATCACATAACAATAACTCAATTTACAGTATCCCAACCCAAAAGTTAATTATTAGGAATGTCCCAAATTCAATCTCCACAAGCCGGACAAACCTATAATTGAAAGCATAACCCATGTAATGAAGAAACATAAAAAGAAACAGTAACAGATGATGAACAAGATAAGGCATGTGCAAGGAAACTAAAAGTTAACAATGTCCTGAACATTGATTGGCAATCTCAGACAAAGATCGATCGGGAAATTGGCTTTGCGAGGTCAGTTTCAGGTGAAGAGGTCAGTTTCTTACTGTTCATTTCAGAGTCAAAAAGAAACCTTAGTTAATGTATACATGGACTAAAAAGGCCAGGCCACTTTGTTCGCCAGGCTACCTTCACAGGCCTACGTGAGGGCAACACAAAATGGTGGCACAATATAAAATGGAGTCAGTCTCGAAAATTACAGAACTTCAGTTGATGGAGCGGATGTACTTAAGCCACAGGAAGGGGTAGATGCAGGGGGAAAAGAACCTCAGAAGGTGGTGTTTATTTCCCTCAGCAATCCAAATTGGAAGGTCACCTCGATGCTGACGCTGGCAACCTCAGTATGGAAGTCGGGCACTACAGTGTGGATGTAAGCAAACTCCTGGTATGTATCCCACTGCAGCTCCTTCATTTTTGCAGATTTAAGTCAAAAGCTGGCCCATCACACTTTGGGAATCCAGGTAGACTCCCAGGACGTGGATGATGGAAGCCTGGGTGTGAATATCCTCAGCTGGCTTTCTCTGGGAGCCCACATTTACCCTCCCAATAAGCCTACCCCAGGCCCTGACCCCTAAGCACAGGGTCCTGGTTCCTCCATGACTAGGGTGGTGCTAGCTGAATCAGCAACCAAGACTGTGTTGCACAGGATGATAGTCACTGTGCTTGGGACACAGGTGGAGGGGCAGTGGTTACCGTGTTGTCGTAGCTGTCTGTGGTGGGAGATGTGGTTGTGGGCAAAGTAAGTCCCACTGTTGGCGTCCGCTGAGGCTTACCAGATGGGCCAGGACCGTCATCCATGTCCACCCCTTCGGGAGCGTTGTCATCACTGAGGGAGTCTTGTTGAAAAGGAGAGGAACTCTGTTGGATTTCTAACCGATGTTCTGGTGCAGTGGTGGATCCATCTGTTCAGAAATGGAGAACATTGTTAATGGTGGAAGAGAGGTATCTACATCTGCGCTATTTGTATCAAGGTAATAGTTAGAGTTTAGTATTGTCGGCTGTTAGGTTGAAGTTGGTTACTAGACATTTGTTGACATTTAATCAAAGTATTAGATTTCATCAGCTCATTAGGTGTGAAGCTATGTGGCATTTTAGCTTTAGGAAAGACATCTACAAAGCTCAGCCACCAACACAATGTTGTCATACCATGTGGTTTTGTCCATTTCAAGGCATCGTTGTGTCTAATTCAGACAAACACCCAGCTTGTTTGTAAATGTAGCATTGTTCGTCATGTGAGAAGTGCAGAGTCAAAGGGTCACCTGGCAGTGCTAATGAGATGACTTTCATTCATGGCTGACATATATTAAGGGTACACCATTGTTATATTGTCACTCATGCTGGGAATGGTTTCAGTTGATGGGTCCAGGACAGCTTCAAGCAAAGCATGCATGCGTACATCTGAGTGAGTGCAGCTTGGTCTGTGCATTGCACTGACAATGATGGGTAAATATCAGTTGTAAAATGGGAGACTAGTGAGAAGGGGCAATAGGAGTGTACCATCTTGGTAAGAGTTGGCGTGACAAGGCCTCATGGTAGTTGTAGTCACTTAAATCTCACTTTAACAACACTTGAGTAATGGTAATCTGCATGAACTGTTGACATCAGTTGTAACATGGGAGACAAGTTAGAAGAGGCAAAAGCAGAATTGCATCTTGGTTAGAGTTGCAGTCACAGGACCTCTTGGTAGCAGTGGTGGCTTTTCAATGTCACTTCAGCAACACTTCAGTAACTGTAACCTGCATTAACAGTTAACATCAGTTGTAACATGGAAGACAAGTGATTAGGTTTAAAAGCAGTGTATCATCTTGGTTAGAGTTGGACTGACAAGGCCTCATGCAGTCACTTCAATGTCACTTTAGCAACATTT
This sequence comes from Lissotriton vulgaris, assembly GCF_964263255.1. Classification (NCBI taxonomy): domain Eukaryota; kingdom Metazoa; phylum Chordata; class Amphibia; order Caudata; family Salamandridae; genus Lissotriton; species Lissotriton vulgaris. Next base: position 907,650,479 of record NC_141699.1, read on the forward strand.
GACATACGATCAGTATACCATAGCTGTTGTCAACATGCATTTGAGGTGGACCATACATTTACATGTTTACACATATCATAGGTCCTGGATAGATATCTTAATGGAAATCCACCTACAGGCAGCATTGCAACATGTGGCATGTCATGGAGTTGGAAACAAGTGGAATTATACGCAATAGTATACATTGTCACAGACAAACCACCATCTCAGATACTTTGTGTATTGCATGCTAGGAAAGTAGATAGAGGACAGAATAGGAAAAGCAGAGTTGACAGCAAACAGGACATTGCGATATTGTAGCAGTTATTGAAGTGTAACTTACCAGAGTCCTCCCCCCCACTATTCCTTACTATTCCATACTGCCTCTCAGTATGCAAGATAGTCAAGACCTTCTCCTTCCAGGGTAAGAGTTGTAATTGTGCGCTGGGAAGGCCACAGCCAGTCCCCTGAACGTCCAGGTAGTGGCTCTTGTACTTGGTACGGACTCTCCGGATGAGGTCTTTCCACCTCTTCCTAATGTCTCCCTGTGTGTGCAGGGTGTTACCAACTGCATTCACTCTGTTGGCTAGCCTGTCCCACACTTCTAATTCCGCACTGAGATGAGTATGCTAGAATTGGGACCCAGAAATGTATGGCTCTACTCTTATGATTTCATCCACAATGACTATCAACTCTTGCTCAGCTAAGCTAGGTAGTTTTTGTAGGCAGGATGAAAAAAACTAAAATGTGAGTGAATATGTGAATGAAGAGCAAACAAGTGATGAAGGTAAAACAGTGCAAAAATAATTTCAAGTGATGGGGAATGCTAAATGTGAGGATGGAAAAAGGAGTGCCTTCTTTGAAAAGTGCAGTAAATGGCTGTCTTGTTGGGCTGCAGTTTGGAAGCAAAGGATGCTGGTCAGGGATGGGGCGTGTTTTATAGTGTGTTTGCAGGCGTGTCCACTTGATAAAGCACATTGGGTGTATATTTTTTAAATTCATCGAATGCTCACAGTTTTGTTTTATTTTTTTGGTTTATACCGCAGCAGTCAACTGCTGCTGGGTAACCGCCGTTTGTTGAGCATCTCTGTGGGACCGTGAGTATGAATGTGTAGTCGTAATATGCCTAACAGGTGGACCATGGACCTGATGGCGTTGTACGCACCTATGACCGTTCAGACTGCCGTGGTACAACTGGGTAGATCACTGTGGCCGTGGTCAGCGTTTCAGACAGCACAGCTAATAATACTGCGGGTAGTAGATCGCCGGCGCAAAAGTGACATGAATGATGTGGACGCCATTCTAGGGCGGTCAGACCTCCAAACTCATAGTAAGCCCCTTACTGCAAATGGTTCTGTGGAGACCCGGAAGTGCTAGGATAAATAAATGCCTTTTTCAAAATATCATATTGTACAAATTTATGTACCAGTTATTAGTTTAGTATTTTGGGCCATAAATATCAAAGACTTTTAACATTCTGAATCTATGGGGAAATGTGTTACTACATTAGAGCTTTGGACTATAAAAGAAAATAAACTTGTGGATGTTATATAAGATAGTGGACACTTATGCGTCTAGAATATTGCACCTAACCATTTAGTATTTTTTTAATTCACATATGTGGCATATTAAAACTACTACTCCAATAATTCAAGTTTTTGTTGGACATGATGTAAGAAGTAGATTGCATACATGAAACATTTGTACATACATTTTTAGCAAAGTGAAAAAGCATGACGATGTGTATGCTGAATTTAATATTATTTTCATGCACCTCTTTTTTTAATTACAAAACCCCTCCAGAAATTTACCCTTACCTTTTATGGTGGCTACTGAGGCTGACACCACTTACTGCCTCGGATTCGCCTAAACCTATATCTTGTTCCACATCACACTCCTCTACCAAAGTTTATAACTCAGCATCAATGAATATACACTTTCCCTTCCCGCTGCCATCCTCTGCAAAATTCTAAGCAGATTTTTTTTTATAAGTTACAAAATAAAGAAGTAAATCATTATATGTATACAGTACAACTTTTAGCTCTGCATTACAATAAGAATCTTAATGCGGACCCATGCTATCTTTCCACCTGGATATAGGTTCCCAAATTCTCAATCCTCGCATCTTACCCCTCACACCTTTCCGAGCATATATAGGTTTCTCCAGATTATAAGCCACTAATAAGTTAGCCAGCCAATTTTGCATAGCAGGTGGGTTTCTATCGAGCCATGCCCTGGCTATGGTCAATCTATATACTGCAGCGGCCACAAAGATAAATTCTCTCTGCGTATTTCCCCCATCTGGGCCTATCCCCAACAACAACAATGAGGGGGTTAGAGTTATTTGAATATCCAATGACCCATCTAAAAAGCGTTCTATATTTCTAATCAAGGTGTGCAATTGGGGGCAAGTAGCAAATACATGCACAATATCTGCCTCCAGGGAGTTACACCTCGGGCAGGTGATTCCAGTAGTACCTCCCCATTTGGCTATTCTCGCTGGGGTAAAATATCATAAGTACAGAGTTTTATAATGCTGTGATTGAAGGGGAGCAGAGCACAATACCGTACGAGCCAATTCAAGTGACTCCTGGAATATTTCATTCAGAATGCTCAATTTATCTACCCATTTATTACAATACCTTTCCATATCATCTGCTTTCTCTTTCAACAGACATGCATACAAAGACCTGATTGTGCAATCCGCCGATACCTGTATTTTCTCCATAATTTCATTTCTTTGATACCTTGCAGGCCCTCCTTGTTTATTACTCAAAAAGCTCCTGACCTGCAGGTATTTAAAAAACGACCTCCTATCGATATCATATTTCGCCGTAAGGTCTGCAAACTGTACTATCCCTTCCGTATCCCTCAAGTCACCGATCTGTACTATTCCCCTTTCAGCCCATCTAGCCATTGTACCATTCGCAAAGACTGCCGCCGGGAATGACCTATTCTTATATAGCCTGGTATATCTATTAAATCTTCCAAGACCTGTCTTTTTTAGAAAAGCATTCCAAATCCTAACTGCTGTTTTAAATCTGGTCCTCTTATAGTACCCATATTCCGTGCAGTTTAAGAAGCAGTTTTCTGCTTCCTCTCCTAAAACAGCCGCGTAGACTTCTGTCGACATAGTTGTCACTTTTTGCTCATTACCACCCCCCCCCCATTAACCCCTGCATATATTGTAAGGCAGTGGCAAAATAATACATTCTAAAATCAGGTACCCCCCACCCCCCTCTCTCTCTCGGTAAAGACATAAATCTGTAAGCCCTCCTGGTCTTACCCTGCGCCCAGATAAATCTATTCAAAATAATCTCTAATGAGTTAAACCATTTAATTTAAAAAAAAGTGGGGTAGATCTAAATAAATAAAGAAACTTGGGGAGGATTAACATTTTAATAATATTAGTGGTGCCTACCAAGAATAGGTGTAGGTTATTCAGTGTTTCCAAATCCGACTTTACCCTTGGTATTAGGGGGGAGATATTATTTTCTCCAACTTTATCTAGATCTGATGAAATAGCCACCCCTAAATAAACTGCAGTGGTAACCACCCGTGAGTCATTGCAGCTAGAGTGGGCATTTTCTATAATCTGCGTCTTTGATCTATTAAGACTATATCCGGAGACTTGTCCAAACAGCTCAGCTTCGACTTCCACCTCTCTGATTGACAAAAGAGGAGCTGGGGTAAGTATTGCCACGTCACCGGCGTAGGCAAGTGTTTTAACCACACCTCCATTCACCCTCATGGGAGAAATAAGTAGATTGAGTTCGAGCCTACGCAGGAGAGGCTCTAGATACAGTGCAAACAACAGTGGGGATGAGGGGCACCCTTGCCTCGTCCCCCTCCCAATGTTAACAGCTGCTGAGTACCCTCTGTTAACTCTAATATTAGCCATAGGTTTATTATATAACGCCTGTATAGCCCTAATAAATCCTTCTCCAATACCGCACCACCCCATAGTCTGCCATAAGTAATCCCAAGAGACCCTATCGAATGCTTTTTCAGCATCCAAAAATAGGGCTGCCATAGGGTCTCCCAGGACACCTGCCGCATCAAACATGGTAACAACCGTCCTAATATGCTGCGTTGTCCCTTTACCGGGAATAAATCCATGTTGTGCTGGACTTACCAAATTCTCAATAATCCCTGACAACCTTGTGGCTAGTATTTTAGAATATACTTTAACATCAGCGTTCATCAATGTTATCGGCCTATAAGACCCCGTGGCTTTTGGATCCTTCCCCTTTTTCAAAATTACAATAATATCCGCCCCCCCCCCCCATGATTGGGGGATCGACTCCCCTTTTTGTGCCATAACCATGATGTTAAACATATCAGCCATCAGTGAGCCTTTAAATACTTTATAAAACTCTACAGGAATCTGGTCCGGTCCTGCTGCCTTATCCGATGGTAAACTGCTCAATGCAACATTAAATTCATCCATGTGTAGTACGGCTTCTAAAGCTTCACTTCCTTCCTCAGACAAATTTGGGGGAGCAATTTCTCTAAGATATCTTGCAATATCGTCAATATTTCTTTCCTTCTCGGGAGTATATAGGGTGGTGTAATAATTCCTAAATACTTCTCTAACTAAGTCAGCCTCTCCTACCACATTACCCTGCTGGTCCTTAATCTCTTTGATATCTGATGTAGCCAATCTCTGTCTAGTACGCACGGCCAAAATGTGCCCTACCCTTTCGCTCAATTCATATGCATTCTCTTTTTTAGTCAGGTAATTCTTTGCAGCTTTCTCGGCAATACCTTCTATGGCTTCCGCTTTTAGAGCTATAATTCTAAATAAGTGTATTTCTAACGGGCGATTCTGTAATATAGCAGAGGCCAAATCATCTTCCTCCTTTATCAACTTCAATCTTACTTCCTCCAGTCTTGCTCTCTCTTTCTTCTGCCTTGCTAAAACAAAACTTGTAGTCTCCCCCGTATCCCCGCCTTTAAAGCATCCCACACAACACCTGGTGGTGCAGTTTCTCTATTAATCTCCCAAAAGAATTTAATCCATTCCTCCATATATTCTCTATAGGCGGGGTCTTTTAATAAAGCTCTTTCAAAAGTCCACTGTGTTCTGATATTTTGTTCCTGCCCCATTTTCAAAGTTAATATCAACGGGCTATGATCTGACACTATCCGAGGCTGCTTCTCCATTTGCGAGCCCTGCATTAATGATCTTGAAATTAAGAAGTAATCTAACCTGACCAGAGTTCTATGTGGGGCTGAAAAAAATGTACTGCCATCTAATTGTGGGTGCAGCTTGACCCATGGGTCCACCAAAGAGTTATGTAACACCAAATCTACCAAAGCCTTATACACTTTCTTTTTCCTCCCCCCATACTGTCCTCCTGTCTGCAAGAAAGAGCAAGATGGCGGACGCTGGATTGCTGTGTGCAGTCGCATTCATCCCCTCTCCAGCCTTAAGGATTCCAGACGCATGATTTCAAGATGCTGAATACCCTGAATGGCGCCTGTATCGACATCGTATGCTGGTTCTAAGCTGCTTGGCGTATCTGGTACGAGGCCTGCCATAAAATACGTTCAGAGGTGTTTTCTGGTTATCACCTGGCTCAAGAAAGGTGCTAGGGGGCTGATGAGCGCGTTCGGGCTCAAGAAGAAACAGCAGGCACAGCAGGCACAAGCGATTAGGATGCCCGCAAGGACTCCAAAGCAAGAAAGGGAGAAAGAAAAAACGATGTCGGGAGGAGTATCTGTGAGCACCGAGGATTTGAACAAACCCCCTCGCAACCCTGGTGCCATCCCAAAGACAGGAATCCCAGCCGGGGGGAAAAAGAAAACCGAGCAGAAATCCAAATCGGCTCCTACGGTGCAGGATAATACCGCAGCACAACGAGCGGCGATATCTAGAAAGGCGGGGAGAAACGGAGAAAAACAGAAAGGCAAAGAGTCGACGCTGCGACAGCCTACCATTACAGAGGCCTTTTCGACGAAATTACCCTCGCAGCACACAGAGGATACTGCCGGCAGCAGAGGCAGACGGGACAGCGGCATCAGCGGTGCTGGTAAAGACGGCGAGCAGCAGGATCTTCGGGAGAGCGTCCTCGAGGACGCCGTGGACGCAGAGACTGAGGTTGCTAGGCAACGCCGCAGACCCGACTCGGTGAGTGAGCCTGAGCATGATTCAATCACGGAGATTCCCGCTACAGTCCCGACAGAGCAAGCAAATCAGGCACTACGGCCAGAAGGAAGAGACCTCAACCCTGCTACCACTGTGAAATGCAGAGCTAAAACTGCTGAGGGCTCGGGGCAGGGTGAATTTGAATTTGGTAACGCTGACATGTTGGGGGCCCTGATGCTAGTAGAAAAGGAAATGAACCTAGCAAAGGGAGAGGGGGAGTCTTCTAAAACATGGGGAAGTACCCTTAGCCTCAAAAGTAAAGATGGAGTGGGTGAGGGAGCGGAAAAGGCTGAAGGAGGCTCTGCTGAAGGAGACTGTTTTTATTCCCTTAATGAGGAATCGGAGTTAGAGCAAACAAGTGTTGGGAGCTCAGAGGAGTCCTCTGGCTCTGGCTCTGAGTCCAGCACAGATAAAGATACTACTCAGAAAAAGAAATCGCTAAAGTTATCCAGGCAGCTTTCGGGGGGTTTTGAGGGGACCCAAAAAAGATTAGTCTGGGACTACTCAGCAACCTCACAGTCGTACTGGGAGGAGGATGGCAATAATCCAGAAATCCCACCTGGAGGTTCAACGCAACAGATTCCTGTAGAGCTCCTGTTTAATACTCTTAAACAAATGCAAACGGAGGCCAGGGCTGAAAGCCGGAGAGCAAGGCAGAATGCCAAAAAAATCCAGAACACAATGAGAAAAATGAATAAACTATATGATGAACTGGCAGAAAGGGTAACAGAAGTGGAAGAACAGACAGGCAAGTTGGAAGAAGATATGGGGGACTTCAAGACCTTTAAGACGGACCAGGAAAAACTTTCAGAAGATTTCCAATGGAAGCTGGAAGATTTTGAGAATCGTCAGCGAAGGAATAACATTAGACTCTTGGGTGTGGCAGAGGGGATTGAAGGGCAGGACACGAGGCGATTTGTAGTGAATATGTTGAAGGGGGCTTTCCCAGAGTCAGAATGGCAATGGGAGAAAGAGATCCAACGGGCACACAGATATCCCTTCACAGTGAAGCAGGGAGTAAGAAAGGATGGGCAGGGCTCCTTTCCCAGAGCAATCCTAGTAAATGTGGGAAATTTCTTGCTAAGGGAGGAAATTATCGCTACGGCTAGACCTGATAGTAAGAGAACATTTGAAGGTACTTCATTCTTCGCTAGGCCTGATTTTTGCCACGTAACGGTAGAGAGAAGGTGGAGGCTTAGACAGCTGATTGCACCATTACAGGCATTAGGGTCAGAAGCATATCTTCTCTTCCCTGCTAAGTTGAAAGTGGTGACAAAAGGGAAAATAAGAATGTTTAATTCAGAAATTAAAGCGCAGCAGTTTCTTGAAGAACTGAAAAACCGGAAAGGGGGCTAAAATGCTGAAAATACTGCATATGGTGGATTGAAACTAATGCATAGATCTGCTTGATGAAAAGGGTTGGAAAAGGGTTGATTTAGGGAGTATTTCAGCTTGTGATTATATAGGCTGAGGGGGGATGCGATTGACGCAATTCAAAAGCGGCCACATATAGGTCATTTTTGACCTATTTGCCAGTAAAGGGGGGAGGGTGGTAGTGGGAGGGGAGGGAGGTGAGGGGTGGAGGGGTGGTGGGTGGGGGGGGAAAAGGCACAACTCTTTGGTATTCAGTGTTTGATTCAGCACATTGTTACATGGTGTAGGTTTAGAGGTATATGGTACACAAAAATAGTAGGTTTTCGCATAAGAAATTTGTGGCATTACGATGACATGTAAGATTGCTTCTATTAATATTTGTGGACTCAATTGTGTTAGCAAGAGATTGAGAGTGGCGGCCTTGTTAAAATCTTTAGAGCTGGATTTGGTATGTCTACAAGAGACACACATAGAAGGAACAAGAGCATATCTATTGGAACAACTTGGACTTAAAGTTTTAGCAAACACTAAACAAGGGACAAAAACAAGAGGAGTTGCAGTGTTGGGTAGAAATAGTGATATAGTAGTAAGAAGAAAGAAAGAGGATCAATGGGGAGGTGGGTGATTCTTGAAATTTGTTCTAAAGGGGAGATTTTAACATTGGTAACAATTTATGGCTCTACTGAGGATGATCCAGATGTCCTACAATACTTGGATATCGAACTGTCTCAATGGCCAGAGCCTATTGTATGTTGCGGGGATTTAAACATTCATGTGCCAGATAGCTCTTTCTTGCAGACAGGAGGAAAGTATGGGGGGAGGAAAAAGAAAGTGTCTAAGCAGATTTTTTAATGGATTTGGATGTTGAATTAGCAGTGATGGACTCTGCCCCTCTCCCCATTTCTCTAACACTGCAGCTGGCTTATTTCCTGGTTTGATGATGTCATCAGTGACTGCATTTGCAACATTAACAAATTGCGAATTTTACCATTGATTGCAATTCCACATTTTATAAATGGGAATTATAATGAATAATTATCACATTAAATGAGATGTTAGTACATAAACATTAATAAATTGCATTTTACGAGTCATTATTTTTTGCAAATTAGATTTTGTTATGTCACCCTTTATTGAAATTAAGACCACAGTCCCTACTTGAATTCTGTAAACTAGAAAGATAGCTAATTCCATGAATATCCTGTTGTTCCTAAATATGGCAATGATTTGATCTTAACTCTAACTCCATATTCGTGACCTTACGAATATTCATAAGAACATTTTTCTCAATAATATAATTTCAGGTTACTTCTCTGTTATCCAACAGTCAATACAAAAATAAAATACACAACAGGCAATGGGATTCTGTGAAGGGAATCCTGTATTCAAGTAGCAAGTTTCTGCCTGCAGTAACATTATTACACAATTGCCTAGCATGGATTTGTGCGGCAGAAGGGAATTTATACCTAGCGCTCCGGGGGCCGTATTATATATTTTCATTGTTTGCACCGGGTGCACCTATTCAAAGGTGCCTAATAGATGTGCGGGAGGGGAGAATGGTGCCAAAGAATTTGATCATATTGTCCGGTAATAATGTAGTCCAAAATGCATTCTCCGATATACATATTCATTTATTGGGAGCAGATCCAACGAGCTTAAATCAAATAGAAAGAACAGCAGTCGACACGTGTTTCACCCATGGGGCTAAACAGGCCAGAGGCTTATTCAAGGCCATAGTCTTTTTAAAGTCATGTAGCATGTAAGTAGTACTCCTGCAGTCACTGCGGTCCTTATGGAAAGAGCCCCAGGGGCAGCACATTCATGTGAAAACAAAGCGCGGCTCTGTGTTTTACAGTGCCGGCGACACTGCCTGCACTTTTACAGGGGATTAGAGATCCCCTTGCAGGCGGGTGCAGTAAGGGACTGCTCCTGCCTACAAGGGGATGTCTGGGGACCCCATTTCGCCCCTCCAGAGGGTTGCTCTGAGGGGGTGCACTCCCAGTGCGCCCCCTGAGAGCTTCTTTGCCTCTGCGCCCATGTCGGTTTTATGGCGTGGGAGCAGATGCAAAGGAATTCCCTCATTTGCATAGGCCACGCCCGCATGCAAACAACGGAACGCCCCCTTAAGTTAGCACTGATTCTTTGAGTACTCCAGCGCTATCAGTATTCCTGAAGGGGACGCACAAGCCTCTGCGCCCCTTCTGTAATGCCAAAGTAGCCCGGGGCGCACAAACACCTGTTGCGCCTCCAGGGCACTTACTGTAATACGGTCCATGGTCTTATGTTTGTTTTTTTACATTTCCATATGCATTCATTCATCTTTATTTTTGGGTTTTCTTTTGGGGTTTGTGAAAAATAAAGCTGCAGCTAGTATATTTATGCAATTATTGAATTTATAAAAGTACATTTATAATTGAATGTCTAAAGAGTTTTTTATGCAACACATACCCACATATGATACATTAATACATTGAAAACATGAACACTGGCACTCAGACACATTCATATGAGCAGCGGTTTAAGCTTCATTGGAAAACGTTGTGCTTTTTGTCAAATGTTCCACAACCACTAGAATAACTGTGCGGCCTTGGTTAGTTAGTAACTTGAAAATATAGTCCAATAAAACTGCTTGTCAAGCTGTAGGTGAAAGAGGCAAAGGTTTACTTTGAGAGCTCTTAATTTGGGCATAGGTTGGGCATGGTTTTACGTAACTTTTAGCATCAGAAAATCAATATTGAAAAAATATATGGTATGATGGTTAAACCCCCTTTGAGGCTAAATTAATGTCCCCCTATTTTCACTCTCCAGCTTATCTTGTTGTGATAAAGCATAACCCTTCCTTTCTTTGGATCTTGTCTAGAATGTATCACAAAACTGTACAGAAAACAAAATCCATCTGAGTTCTCTAGGAGTAATTGCTCGGGTTAACTTCAAAAATTACATATTCCTGTAATCTGTATATGTCTTTATAGTGTGTTTTGCTTCTAACAAATAATGCCTCAATTCTAGATCTTGTGAAAGCCACACGTTTCTTATCACTAATTATATAAATAACTCTGCTGTTGAAACACCATTGTGAGCTAGTAGCCTTCCGCTGTGCCCCCTCCCCCTTGCCCCCCCTACCTCTCCCTCCTAGACTCTTCTCTCTTTCCCCCCTTTTTTCTTTCTCTTTCAGAGGAGAGAGATGGACAGGGGGTTGGTCAAGCATATATTTTGATGTAACCCGGCCAGTAGGACTGATACCGCCAGCCCAATGCGCCGAAGATTACATGTTATATGTCATATGTGTTAAAGAAGTAAAGCAGGGACGGACAAGCATATTTTTGTTCTGGGTGAACTGTTTTATCAGCAACCATGCCACAATGGAGGTCACCCCTGTATTGACAAATTAATGACGATAATATGTTATATGTTATAAGTGGTAAAACCAATAAAAAATATTTTTTTTAAAGAAACATTCTTGGAAAAGTAAGCAACTGGGTGAACGTGGGCAGTCTTGTGTGTTTTCTGAGACAAACCACCACCCATCGCATGATAAGAATCATACATCTCAATAATGAAGGGACACTCTTCGTTGAGATGTTGCAAAATGAGGGAACTATAAAAATGTTCCTTCAGAAAAAAAAGCCTGATCTGCTTTTGTTGACCAGACAAAGGCTACTCCCTTGCAGAATTACTTGGTAATGGGCCTTACAAATTCAGACAACTGATTAATAAACCCCCTAAATAAGTTAACAAAACACAAAAATGTCTGAACTTGCATAACTGATGTAGGTATAATCCAATGTGCTAACACTGCTACTTTAATTTCGTCCATCTGCAGGCTTTCAGGTGTAATGGCGGGCACTCTGTGAAATGTTGGCTACAGGGTTAGTCCTGTTGTTTTATGTTGGTCATCACTATGTTTTGATCCCGCCAGATTAGTGCAATCGATTCCTAGCTGCTGAATGAAAATCTCACTGCTGCTATTCTTAATTTTAATTGCGCCGTTTGTGTAGTTTGTCTTCACTTTTAATCCTCTGTCTTCAAGTAGTAGCCGCAGTCCCCGTTCCGCCACGGCCTGTGCCGGTTGAGCGGAGGGACGGTAATGCTCACACTTTACTTCCGGTTGCTCGCCTAGTAGCGCAGTCAGCATTCCAGCTTCTGCACCACATTCCCCAGGTCTACATAAGGCAATGCAGGGCGCAGATGCGCCGGCGGCGCGCCAAAGGCAAGCCCGTCTGCGCTCCTCCGTACCAGACTTCCGCCAGCTGCCAGGACCCTCACCATTCTGGTGAGTGGCCAGCAATGGCAAGGATACAATACTCTAGCCAAGAGCTTATACATCTTAATAAACTTTATTCAGAACAATTAGCCTCACAGGGCAACACAGCTACTAGCAACTTCAAGACAACCCATGCCTCAATGAACCAACATCATGGAGTACACCCCAAACACTATGTAATTTGGCTCACACAATAACTTCCAAATCATTAAAAGGGATATATTCCAATGCACGCTCCATTCCAAAACATACCATGGAAATATGGAGCCTTATGGATATGGAGTCACCAGATATCTGTTTTATAACAGAATCTTGGCTACACGAACACTCCTCTACAGATGTAGTAGTTGCCTTCCCACCCCAATATACCATAACCGGGGTGGATAGAAAGAACAGAAGAGGAGGAGGCCTGCTCATTGCTACAACCTCTGGTGTGACCATTACCGCTTTAGAATCTACTTGTGCTGATCAATTAGAAATATGTATTTTTAGAATAGACAGTCTATCTCAGGTTACCTGGAGAGGAGCTTTAGTATATAGACCTCCTGGCCCGAAAAATGACTTTACATACAAGCTGCTAGAGAGAAATGCTCCACATGTGTTAGCCACTGACCTTTTCCTCTTAATAGGAGACTTTAATTACCATGCAGTGATTCTAGTCAAATTGTTGTCTAAATACTAAGATATTCTGTATCTGATTCAGTAAGTGCATATCCTCAACTACAGTAAATTTATACAATTGATTGTAAATTAAAGTTGTAGTCATAATTTGTATACAAGGGTAATATATGTGCGTTCATCTTATAAAAAAAAATCACAGAATTTCTGATGACAAAGAGGTAACAAAATAGAATACCCACCCACTGGTAAAATGATCACTCTTGTGTGGACCTTAAAGGGAAATGCACAGAAACAATTATGCTGGCAATACTCAGAATGTAACTGATGTGTACTGGCACCCCATTCTATACTAGTTTATTTAAGGTCAGTTAAGGCATGCCCCAAATTACCTTAAACTGTGGGAATGAATGAAAACAAAACTTTTTCTTGATCATTCCCTTAACAGACCAGTACAATCACATGTGTATGAAATCTCACTAAACTTGAAGATAAATTAGAAGAATTCACTGCCTTAACAATCTTAGGAATCTATTTCCTAATAATGCATTTGTAGGGATTCCATTTAATATAATTCCCTGAAGCTCCATAATATACAAATCCTGTCTCTTTCCATGCTTTCTGACAAAGTGATCTTCTTATGAACTATCACATGGGCCACAGCTGAACATGTGGTATTCACAACCCAGGTATGAACTAACTTGACTTTTTCACTCAACAAGGTAATTATTTTCATTATTGAGGATTCAAGTTTTCGGGCAGCTGTTATCTATCAACAGCAGTGTCACTACTGCCTGACTCTTAAAATCTTGGTTTCATTCTACAGTTTTCCACAAATATTCTTCCACTCCACAAGAAGACAAACTGTTTGCATGAGTTATTTCTCTCTTTCCTCTAGGCATGTATAGAATTAGACCCTATTATACCTTCTAACTGCATTGGTGCAGAAGTTGCTTTAATCCTATTCTCATCTACTTTATGTCAGACTATTAAAAGCTTTTGACTATTCTCAACACAATCATTTAAACTCACCACACATAGCGGAATGATTAACTAACTAATTATTAGGAGGATTAACTACCTGGACCAAGAAATCTTTCTTGGCAATACTTTGAAAAAATAAAAATGCCCTCTTAGTGTCTGGCCAACCAGTCGCACTACCAATCAATGAATGTGTTAATATAACTCAATTCATCTTCACTTTGTTTCAAATGTTACAACTCACTAGTTAAAGAAAGAACACTTGACTTACAATCAAACTACTTCTGCATCTGTTCAGAAAGAACAGAAGAATTATAAAGCAAATTATAATTCCTCTTAATCAAGGAAATACTCCAACAGATCACATTTTCATAAAGGTATAACACAACGAAAGCAACCTTGGTGGGATCATTTTAAAAAGTCACAAGTTTGCATAAACAAATGTAACTGATAATAAATGTTTCTTTGGAACTCCGTAGAACCTCTCTGCGGATGGTAAGGGTGTAATTGGAGTGAGCACAGAACAAGGATGTGTGAAAAATGTATTATATCTCAAGGACGGTGGCAGTGCCCAAGAACCTGATCTCTTATCCTCTGTAGACAAAGGTGCCTGACTGTTATTTTAATTTTCTGTCTTCAACAAATTATGTATCTTCTGTTTATTTGACAGTAACTATGAATGCAGTGACTTATCCTCTGACAGAACTATGGTAATTTTTGATTGTAATTTAATTATGACCTCCAAGATCTGAGTCCGAATAGTGTCCAGATCTATGGGATGGACGATAACGTGTCGTAGGCAATATGTCATTATACACTACAATTGAAGATGTGAAGAGGACCAGTACATGGTCGACCAAGTCATGCAGGTGGAGGGCGGTGGTGATCAACCATGCCAAATGCAGTGGATAGTGGGAGGAACCACCAGGCATTTACTGCATCCTCAAAGCCCTTGGACCTCGCAATGAGTTGGAAGCACCATATAACAATATCAATACAGTGCAATATAATTCTTATAGGAAAATTAATTTAAAAGGTTAAATAAAATGTATGGGGATCAAATTTATTTATTTGTACCTCCCAAAATGGCAAAGATTGGAGCTGCAATCAAGGAGCTAATAAAACATTCTGCTAAATGATATTAAAGATTATATCACACAATTGCCTGAAGGACCACTGTGCTGGTTCACACAAAAAGAAAAGCAGGTGAGGGCAAATGGAAGGAAATGTTGATAGTTCTCACCAAACCGTCTTTAAAATCTGACCAGTGACTAGTGAGGTGTCTGGACTCATACACAAGAAAACACAGGAAAGGACTTGAGGCACCGTATGACACACTCATCTTAATAGTGTGATGGAAAGGAGGTGAAGATGGAATCGATTAATCCGAACGAATGAGGTCTGAGGTATCTGCTTTCAGTGATGCTGCTCCTAGTATGAGGCAACAAGCCTATACCAATATTTGGTTAATATCAGTCAGTTGGGATTAGTGACACTAACCAATAATAAACCTCGTTCTTCGTGGTACCTGCTCACCTTTAATGACAGAGCAGGCGTGGGGACATCTTCGGTGTGTTACCGGGCTAAGCACCTGTCCGTTCATTTACACTCGGTGTAAACTGCAAATAAATGGGAAATAATGTGCACAGAAAAGGATAGAAGTCCAACACTCTTCATTCCAACAACTTTTAATTGTTCCTATAGTAGTTAATTCTGGAGGGTGCTGGTAGTTAAGAGATCCTGACCAACTTATAAACAAAGTAGAACCTCAATGGCGTCCTTATCACAGCTATTTGGCCGGACAACAAATGTGATCTATTCAGTCACCACAACTTTGATACACAATTTTTTGTAATTTCATTTATTAGGTAAACTTCCAATTAACCTTCAGGTATCAAATGGAAAATAATTCAATATTATATCCAAAGTGATTTATACTTATATTCGCAATAGTTATATCCGCAAGCCTGTTGCATTTCAGTCAAAGAGTCCAACTTCAGGGGCAAATCTAAATAAAATGAGACAAAAACAATCATGTAAGCGCTCTGTCAGCCAATTTCACATATATATTCATCAAGAAACGTTTGTCCAAGAGTTAGATGCCTCTCTGTTCCAATAGTCTTTATCCTGTGAGTCCCACCTCTCGCTCCTGTATAGCTGCTCAACATTTTAAGAGCCAGTGTGCGTGTTATTTACCTTTACACAGGCCTGTCAGAAGTCAGTGTGAGGCCTGGGGCCTCATTTATGTAAAGTGACTCAACGCTGCATGAAAACAGCGATGCGTCACTTTTCACTGCGTCCTACTTGCGACACCAATGATGCGTCATATTTACAGTATGACGCATCATGTCGTAAGGAGTTTCAGATACGTCAGTATTTGTGACGTATCTGTATGGTGCAAAAGTGACGCATTGCTGGAGTGTGTCACAAAAGTGACACAACTCCAGCAATGTGTCCTTTCACATGGGGCAAGCCCCATGTGAAAGGGCCTGTGTCCGTCTTATGCCTGCTGTGAGGCAGGCGTAAGAAATTGACGCATTTGTGTCCTAGAAGTGGCGCAGTGAAATCTCATAGATTTCACAGCGTCATTTCTACGACCCTTTCTTGTGTCAATACGCCCCCCTTGCATACATTATACCTGGCGCAGGTATAATGTTGCGCAGGGGTTTACAAAGTGACGCATCTACTCAGATGCGTCACTTTGTAAATATGGCGCAACAAGGCACCTTTTGTACGCCACTGGTGCGTCACAAAAAGTGACGCACCGACGGCGTGAAAGTGGCGCACAGCCTCTTAAATGAGGCCCCTGGTGCCTAAACCTAATGTGGGGCCCCATGGATGCTTCTTCCTTTTGGGCTCCAGTATGCAATTACTGAAACCGAATTTAATTAATGGAAAGAGAAAACATGGCGTCTCACGTCATCTTGTGGTTTAGCCACTCAAGCTGAATAACTAATAAAGAAAAAGACTGGATTGTTTCAAATAAATATTTATAAATAAATGTTGCCGCAGACGTGTGGAACCCTGGAAAGCACGGGTGCCGAGTATAATGCCTTTCTACTTCCCCTTGTGACTGTCATGCAATTATGCACTGTTTTGCATGTGCAGTTTACACCAGATGCAGGGACCAGAGAAATGTACGCTTATCTCCTAGGGTGCTAAAACGGATGCTTCCAAGTCTTATGCATCATTATAATTCCAGTACAATTCTGGGTGATAAATACTGCGGAGTGCCAAATTTACCGGGTGCACTATTACTGCACTGTTCAGATGTGAGAGTTTTAAAAAGGAGATGTAACACAGTAACATCCTGGGGTCTATTTACAAAATTCACATGCAGTGCAAAGCCAAAAATGCTGTGCAGCGTTACATAAGGAAAGAGAGCGTCATATCTACATAGATGCGGCACTCCCATACTCTCTTACCGGCGCACAATCAGGCTGCCAAACAACACACACACACCTCTGCCTTAGTGCAAAGGTGTCTGCATGCATCTACTATAGGTTTGGTCTGAAAGGATACCCTTTGAGTACAAAATACTATAGTTACAGCAATTGTAAAAACATCTCCTACTTTGTATGAATGCTGCACAATGCAGCAAAGTCGGAAAAGAAAGGAGAAATAAAAGCATTTCTCCTAGATAGTGCCTATTTCAAAAGGGTGTTATTTTGTTATGCAAAACCCCGTCTACTTTTTTTACGCGATAGGGTTTTACGTCAAAAACCATGGGGAATATTTGCTTATATTTCATGCAATGCAGGGCAGCAACCCAGGTGACTGTGCTGCGTTGTGCGAAAGGGAGACAGCAGAAATGCTCCATATCTACTAAGATATGGTGCATTTCATCTGTCAGGAAACAACCATTACAACACAGCCATTACAAAGCACTACCTTTACAACACAGTCATTACAAAGCACTACCTTTACAACGCAGTCATTACAACCCAACATCCTTTACATCGCATGCAATTACAACGCAGCCATTGCAACGCATGCCACTACAACGCATGCCATTACAACGCATTATAAGGTAGGTAATGGGAAACATTCATTTTTAACCCCACACTATCCATCACTTTCCCTACTTTTGCACTCACTGTAGTGGAAATAGTAATTTTTACCCCTCCACTGTCCAACACTTACACTACTGTTGCCCCAAAGGTATAATGTGTTGTAATGGTATGCGTTGAAATGGAATACTTTCTAAGTGTAGTTTCTAAAAATGCGTTGTGATGGTCTGCGTTGTAAAATCATGCATTGTAATGGATGTTGAGATGTAAAAACCACGTTGAAAATGCATGCATTGTAAAAGTTTGCGTTATAACGTGTCCTATTCCTTCTGTCTCCAAGCGCTGGTGCACTGTGTGTAGCTCAGCACCAACACAGGCACCCTTGCACCATGGTGCAAGCATGTCTACATTACAGGCAGGATTGTTTTGGGGGCATAAATGGAGATCTTCCTGCACAAAAACAGTCATTAGGGGCGTATTGAAGTCGGCATGCATAGAAAGAAGAAATAACAAGGAGAAATAAAGATATTTTTCTTCATTATGCCTGCTTCAGGGAGGGGTAACTTTTTACCCATTCTAAGAATGCATCAACATCCATGGGCAGATCATTGGGAATGCCTATGCTTCACCCATGGAATGCCTGTGGAGAGGTGTGGCTCACTGGTGTGAGGCGGCAGACCTGTAAGCAGAGAACGGCCCAGGACCAGAGTTCAATTCCGGACGCAGCAGGGTCGTGGACCAGGGTCAAAATGGACTCGATAATTCTCGCCTCGGTGCCTACTCTAACCAGGGAACACACTCGGCAACTCTGGGCATTAAGCTTGCCTTATCTCTACAACGGCCCCCCACAGACGCCAGGGATGCCTGGTTTCACCTTGGAGAAACCCAGAAAGAGACCATCTCACAGGGAAAACCAGGACGGGTTCCCCAGCGGTCTTCAGCGCCAGGATACGCAATGGAGTCGCAGTGCGCTTTACAAATACACACACATTTACATGCCTCCCTGGTGCAAGTAAGCAAGGCAGTGCTCTGCGGTGTGTTGCATTACTTTGCATTTACTAAACCACACAGAGTGACTTTAGATGGCTTAGTAAATGTCAAAAACGATTTTGTGTCAGGGCTGCTCCATAAAAGGGGTGCAGCCCCGACACAAAACCTTAGTAAATCTGCCATCACGTGAGTTGGTACTCGCTGTATGAATTCTAATAGTGTTTCAGGCGCTCCATAATTGCGATTTGCATGGCAAGGGGTTTGAGGGTCTTACTGTGCCTATCGAATGAATTTGTAACATTCATCTGCCTGCCTCACCACGGAGTATTTACCTCAAGGCTCAGAAGACAATGTAACTGGCTTGCATCTTTGTTGCTTTCAGCGGTTATTACAATACGCGTACCTTGCGAGCTGGAACAATGTAACAAATTATACTTTTAAACATCTGTATTCTTGTTGCTGAGCATTGTCAAAAGGCTGAGCTGTGCTCCAAAGCCGACACAGAGAGCACAGGCAGCCAGCAAGATACATAATTGCCGGATTTAAATGAGGTAATGTGTTTGCACATTGCCTGGGGGCATCAGGTTAACCCTAGTGAGCACAAACCAGAAGACCAGGCCGCAACAGAGAAACGTGCAACTTTACAAGTGACACTGCATCCGAAGGGCTGGTGGCTACATTTTCTTTTAAATAGTCTAAAAGTAGGCGCAAAGCACTAACACGAAAAGAAGACATTAGCAATTACACAATTTCTTGTACTTAATGTAAACAGAGTGGTGTAAGAAACTACAGAAGCAGAATACCAGTAAAGTTAGATATTTGTGCCCACATGCATCAAGCATTTTTGGAGTCGCAAACGGTGCGATTCCTTACAATCGGCCGTTTGCGATTCCAAAAATGCTTTTTGAGATGCATCATTGGTTTTTGTTGAAAATCGCTAATTTTGCGATTTTCTAAAATGCGATTGCATTTAAGGAATCGCAATTTTGCGATTCCTTAAATGCAATGCATCATTCTTTAAAAAATTGCGATCTTGAAGATTGCAAGTGCAAATTACCATGAGGTTGAACCTCGTGGTAATTTGCGAAAAATGTTTAAAATGCTCAAATTAGCATTTTAAACACTGTCATGTTACAGACACACATGTCCTTAGGACATGTGTGTGTGAAACATCCATTTTAAAATACATTTCAGGACCCCCCCTGCACCCATGGAATGGATCAACATTTTGCGAATTCCAATTTGCGAATTCGCAATTACCATTGATTCCTATGGGCCTTTTGGTCCATAGGAATCAATGGGAATTGCGAAATCGCAAATTGGAATTCGCATAATATTTGCGATTCGGTAAAAATTGCGATTTTTACCGAATCGCAAATATTATGCACTTTCAATAATGCATCCCGTTTTGCGATTCCTTATTTGCGATTCGGTAAAAATCGCAAATTTGGAAACGCAAAACGGCAGTTTGATGCATGTGGGCATTGATGCCTTACCAGGGAGGCAGAACTTTAGTCTCAAAAATGCTAACAATTGTATTAGGAACCTTTATTAAGCGGTATGTGTGTCCTTTCAGTTACTATTACATTATTGAAATCATAAAGTGAGTATAACTCCAGCGGTGTTTTCATTAGCCTGTATTTAATCTATAAAAAAGGCCCATGCATGAAATTACTTATGGTGCTTGTATTTGTTCCCATACAGTATATTTCATATGATTGCCACCTAATGCTGATAGAGGAGTGATTGGTAAGTTGACACACAGGCTAATTTCACATGAAGGGTTGTCTGTGTGACTGAGACAGTTGAGGGTTGGGCACAAGCCACGGTCCACGACCCTTTGCCGAGGTTTTACGGTAGTAAACAAGATCCCTGGTGACAGTGTAGGGCAAATGGATACTTCTTTTGCAACTTTTAATGGATACCACATAAGGCGTGCCTCCTAACTATCAAGTAGGACATATCCTGGGCCCTTAATATAGTAGACAGAAAGTCAATGGACAAAATGTTGAAAGGTAAGCCTGTATAGATTCTCCATACCCTTCACACATATATATATATATATATATATATATATATATATATATATATATGTATGTACTTTATCCAACAAGGGGCGGGTTTAAGTCCTTTCAAAAACAAATCTAGTTTTGTCCCACTGATGCCAAAAGACTCGATTGATACCTACCATGACATGATCATAAAAGACCTGAAGCAACTTAACATAAGTACTAAAAAGAACAAACATCAGCGTGGCGCTGTGTTCAGGAGACTTGCATATGATAAATTGGTCAAAAAACTTGGTGAAAATTGTGACATCGTGATAAAAAAATCCGATAATGGGGGTAACCTTGTTTTATGGGCTAAAAAACAGTATATAACCGAAGCTTAGAAACAACTAGGCAATGAGCAATGTTATCAAAAAGCCACTTCCAAAGAATATGAGAACGCTAGAATGACCCTGCAAAAAATGTTAGCCCAGTGGAGAAGGGAAGGCCTGCTATCTAATGATGAAAGTACATTTCTATTCAAAGATCACCCGGTGCTACCTGTTTTGTATCTTATTCCTAAGCAGGTAGTACCCGTACCTGGCGGGCCTATCATATCTGCTATAAATAGTGCTCGCGAAAACATTGGTCAATACATCGACCACTTCTTACAGGATTTGGTTAAATCACTCCCAAGTTTGTAAAGGACACTGGGGACTTTCTGACAAAAATTCAAAATGTAGAGTGGTCCAATGATTTGTGTCTAATGACTTTAGACATAGAATCCTTGTATACAAGTATCAACCATATACAAGGATTAGAAGCGGTCAGACATTTCTTAGCCATCAGACCTATTGAACTGTATTCGCACAACAACATGATTGTGGAATTAATTGATTGGTGCTTACACAACAATTTTTTCCTTTTCAATAACACACTGTACACACTGTACAAACAGAAGAGGGGAGTCGCCATGGGGGCCTGTTTCTCCCCCAGCTACGCGTGTTTACACTTGGGCTGGTGGGAGGAGCAGGTCCTTAGGCGTCAATACAGGGCTGTATGTGACCAACATATGGCGTTGTATCTTCGATACATCGACGATGTTTTCATCATTTGGCGCGGTGACATAGCATCCGCACAGCAGTTCGTCGATAGTATCAATAATAACAACTTGAATCTAACTTTTACTTCCCACATACACACCACTCAAATAGAGTTTTTGGATGTTAAGCTTAGGATTGTTAACAACAGATTGCAAAGCACTTTATACAGAAAGATCACGGCTGGCAATATTACATTGCACGCCAATAGCGCACATCCTAAGCACCTTATCGCTAGTATACCCTACGGTGAGGTCCTTAGACTCAAACGTATTTGCAGTGATGAGGATGACTTTCAAAAGTGTGTTGAAGATATGCGCACCAGGCTAAGTGTGAGAGGCTACAGCAATAAAATCATCAATGCGGCCATTAACAAAGCTGACAAACGCCCCAGAAGCAGCTTATTCAAAGAGGGGTCCTCTCAATCAATATCTGAGAATACCAACTCAGATAACCCCAGACTAATTTTGACCTACTCACGTCAGGAAAGGAAAATCAGAGCCATTGTACACAAACTTGGCCTATTGTCCTCACTGACAACGTCCTGGGAGAACGGCTATCAATTCCCCCCGCTGTGACTTTCAGAAAAGGTAGATCCATGGGTAATGACCTGGACAAAAATTCTCCAGAGACAAGAAAACCGACACTGTGGTTACAGCCTGCAAATGGTTTCAAAAAATGCACTGTGTGTCGGGCTTGCAAATTCGGCTGTAATAAGTCGACATATGAAACCCCTTTTGATACTTCCCCTATCTCCATCAAGGGGAGTTTCAATTGCAAAACGGACTTTGCTGTCTATATCCTGACATGTACCTGTGGTTTAAATTATGTGGGAAGCACTAAGCTACAGGTACATGTCAGGATTCTACAACACTTGAGAGCCATCCTCCATAATGATGCTGCCTACCCCGTGGCTAGGCATTTTGCGAAGTGCCATAATAAAGACATCAATTGCCTCTCTTATTTCATCATTGCCGCTGTTCCAAAATGCAAAAGGGGCGGCAATAGAGAAAAGAAATTAAGACAGCTGGAGACCAAGTTCATACTAGAATTAGATAGCAAATGGCCAAGGGGGCTTAATAACTCGGAGGAAATGTACACATACTTGTAAATAGTGTTTTTATATTTATGTATTACTACAGTTCACTGAAGTTTCGCATTTGCACTTTATCCATAGTCCATGATTATACATAGTTATTCTGCAACGTTTACTCTCATGGCTCTCTTTCATTTTTAACCCAGTTTATATTGACT
Source organism: Lissotriton vulgaris (assembly GCF_964263255.1). Lineage (NCBI taxonomy): Eukaryota > Metazoa > Chordata > Amphibia > Caudata > Salamandridae > Lissotriton > Lissotriton vulgaris. Next base: position 907,673,188 of record NC_141699.1, read on the forward strand.
GTTACAACAAGACATAGTTTTCATGGCTTCTTCCATACGTCCTACGGACATTGGTAATATTGTTTTCAATATTCGATTGTATGAAGACATACACTTGTATGTACATAATATTGTTCAGCTATGAATTTCAATATTGTTGACTTTGTCGATATAATCTGCACAATGGACACTTTATATTTATTACTTTTTGCATTTTTGCACAAGACTAAGCACTTTTGGGTAAATTTTGCACTGTTCATGGTCAAGCAGGACTCAAACTAGTTCTGATTGAATGTATGAATGACGGGGTCAGTATATTTTATATAACATTTGATCATAGTAGAGCTTGCCTAAGGATTTCGCAGTTTGACAAACTTGCCTTGGGTTTTAATCAAATATTTAATGTTGTATAAGTTTTTATCTATGCATTTAAGCAGCTATTATCTTCAACATCATTCCGAAAGACGAGTAGTTACTCGGTAGTCTTTCCTTCATATTCATTCATCACGTGATTTGTAGTCCACACAACAGAGGGGGTGTGCACATTGGTGTAAAAAATGTATAGAACCCAATAGTAGTGTACTGTAAATAACCGGGCCCTATTTTTTATAAACTCCATTAAGAAGTCTGTGCCTCATAATAAGACGTGACTCCACCCACTCTCACACAGAATGCGTGAGGTCCTCCTCTCCTTGTTTTGTTATGCGCACACATGTATTTATTAATTTACAAGAGGAGCATATTACTGCATTGTATATAATTGAAGTTTTTATAATAACTGAGAGGAATAACGATGTTTAACACATTCTGTGGTTACTTGCACAACTTACAAGGTAAGTCCTCTGTTTATGTCCTTGATTGTATCCACGTTAAATGTCAATGATTTCAAAGCATTTTTTCACGTGATCAAGCCGTTTTCTGGCGAAATGCGTTGTGGAATAAACAGCACTGTTTGGATTTTGTGATTACCTCTTCTTGTCCTGAGAGCGTGTTTTATGAACTTATGGTGCATAAGAGCAAATGATTGTCGGAGTAACTGCGCCGACGTACACGCCACCTTTCCCGGGTGGCGGAGATCCAGAAGGAGTAACTTGACTTGTTGACTTGTGGAGATATATATATATATATATATATATATATATATATATATATATATATCTCCACGGACTCCTCTCAAACAGGAAAAGGATGACAAGCCACACCATCAGGTACTGGGGAAAGTTGTTTATTCGGGCATAGCAAGCGGGGGCCGAGATAAAAGGGGGGTCCCAAAACGTGTTTTCTCCATGTTAATTTCCAGAGGGCGGTCAAACTCACTTTTAGCCCGCACCGCTGAATGGATTTGCACCAAACTTGGCAAAATTGTAGAGACTGATAGCCCGATGTGCCTTTGCTATGTCTCAAGATATGTGCTCCAGTGGTTTTTGAGTAATTTAGGTTCAAAAATATATATATATCTATAGGCGAGCCCCGGTACGCGCACCGGGGACGCACCGGCCACGCTAAGCGACTTGCGCACGGAAAGCTGATTGGCTCTCGGTGTCTGTAAACATTCGAAACAGTCCGGAGCGGCCGCCATCTTGTGTCTCGGTAGGATCGAGACACAAGAGGTGGCAAAAACAAAGGGGGAAATGACCATAAGGGGGCAGGGTAGACCCCCCCTGACCCCCTAGGTTTGATGTGGGGGCTATAAAAGGGCCCCGCGGGGCAAAAAACTGAAAAACAATTCGATTTGCGCGGGGGGAGCACCCGGTACGCGCACCAGGGAGCGGACCGGGGGAGCGTAGCATGGGGAAAACTCAGTTTATTCACTGCGTCACCTCTGCGACCCTTTCTTGCGTCAATACGCCCCTTTTGCATATATTACACCTGACGTAGGTATAATGTGGCGCAGGGGCTTACAAAGTGACGCATCTACCTAGATGCGTCACTTTGTAAATATGACTGAATAAGGTGCATTTTTTACAGCACTGGTGCGTCACAAAAAGTGACGCACCGGTGGCGTTAAAGTGACGCATGGCCTCATAAATGAGGCCTTCAGTCTTCTAGTCATGCGTCATATTAAATATATGACGTATTATGTTGCAAGTACTTACAGATACGTCAGTATTTCAGACGTATCTGTATGCGCAAAAGTGATGCATTGCTGGAGTGTGTCACAAAAATGATGCAACTCCTGCAATGCATCCTTTCACATGGGGCCAGGCCCCATGTGAAAGGGCCTGCATCAGTCTTACGCCTGCTGTGAAACAGGCGTAAGATTTGGACGCAACAGCGTCATAAAAGTGACGCAGTGATATCTAATAGATTTCACTGCGTCACCTCTACGACCCTTTCTTGCGTCAATACGTCCCTTTTGCATACATTACACCTGACGTAGGTATAATGTGGTACAGGGGCTTACAAAGTGACACATCTACCTAGATGCGTCATTTTGTAAATATGACTGAATAAGGTGCATTTGTTACAGCACTGGTGCGTCACAAAAAGTGACGCACCGGTGGCGTTAAAGTGACGCATGGCCTCATAAATGAGGCCTTCAGTCTTCTAGTCATGCGTCATATTAAATATATGACGTATTATGTCGCAAGTACTTACAGATACGTCAGTATTTCAGACGTATCTGTAAGCGCAAAAGTGATGCATTGCAGGAGTGTGTCACAAAAATGATGCAACTCAAGCAATGCACGCCTGCTGTGGAACAGGCGCAAGATTTGGACGCAACAGCGTCATAAAAGTGACGCAGTGATATCTCATAGATTTCACTGTGTCACCTCTACGACCCTTTCTTGTGTCAATACGTCCCTTTTGCATACATTACACCTGACGTAGGTATAATGTGGTGCAGGGGCTTACAAAGTGACGCATCTACCTAGATGCGTCACTTTGTAAATATGATTGAATAAGGTGCATTTTTTACAGCACTGGTGCGTCACAAAAAGTGACGCACCGGTGGCGTTAAAGTGACGCATGGCCTCATAAATGAGGCCTTCAGTCTTCTAGTCATGCGTCATATTAAATATATGACGTATTATGTCGCAAGTACTTACAGATACGTCAGTATTTCAGACGTATCTGTAAGCGCAAAAGTGATGCATTGCTGGAGTGTGTTACAAAAATGATGCAACTCCAGCAATGCATCTTTTCTTACCCTTCCACACCCCCGTTCCTTTTCAACATTTTCTTTGAATATCCACATTCCCCATGTTCACTCTCCTTCACCTTACTTTCCTTCCCAACACTCACCTTCTTGCAGTCACCCTACTTCACTTCCTTTCTCCTCTCATACCTTTCTGTTCTTTCTTACTCATTTTCCTTTCCATTATCAATGCACTTCACTTCACTTACTCTTTTTCATTTTTTTAAGAATATAGCTCTTTGATGAGAATTGGAGGTAGTTCTGAAAAGAACTTTTTTTTTCTTCTTGTTCTTCTTTTTTTAGAACAGAAACAAAAACAGGGAATGGAAACTGCTCAACAGGAGCAAAAAAAACAAAAACAATTAGGGCTGGGAACGGCAGCGATGGTTCTCCAATGCTCGAACCATGAGCAGGACACTTTGCTCCCCAAAGGTAAGTAGTTGATCGCAGTATCTGCATTTCAGGACACCTTTGTTGAATGCAGGCTGAATGTTTGGAACCAGCTCCTGCGATCGCCCCCTCACAGATGTAGTTGCTCCTCCGGTGGATGTAGAGGCCCCATCACTGGGAACCTCTTGTGCCATAGCCCTGACACTTTCCCGGGCAAAATTGTGGGGGTGCTTCCTCTCCACATGGCGAAGCATTGTGGAGTTCCCAAAAGAATATTTTTTTGGGGGGTCACCCCGTGACAGGACTGTATGGCAGATCCTGCACTCCACTTTTGGAGCATTCACCTTTTTCTGGTCATCTGGTATGGAAAAAAATTTCCAGATGAAATGCTCTTTCACCTTTGGCTGAGGAAGCTCTTTATCAATGAATTTAGGCTCATCTTCACTGCTGGATGGTCTGGCAGCCATGATTAACCAAGCAAGATCGAAGAGAAAAAAGGCAGGTCTTTCAGTCACAAAAGTAAAAGAAGAAGTGAAGGAAATGGGTGGGGATTTCATTCTTTGTAAAAAAAACTGTTAGCAACCAATGAAAAGTGTTATTTTAAGGTCACATGGCTTGACGCGCTGACGCTGCGCGCACCGGAGCGCTTCCGGGGGTGCATACGCGGCGCGAACGTAGGCGCTTCCTGGGGCGCATATGCCGCGCGAACGTAGGCGCTTCCGGGGGCGCTTACGCGGCGCGCCGAAGTGACGTTTTGATAGTTTCACGGAAATGCAAAATTATTTTCATTTCCTCATTCAAAAAAACTGCTTTTATATGTATGGTACTAAATGGCTTGCGTATTTATTTACTTTTCATCCATATTTTTTTACACGAACGCAAGTAGCGCTCTGGGTGGGCTCTCCGGAGAGCTTACAGGTGCGCGGCCCCAGAGCGCCCCAAGAAAAACTAGTAAAAAAAAAATGTATTATTTAAAAAAATAATACTAATTAATACTCACACAAAACAGCATATTAAACAAAATTGTAGGTTACAAACTCGATATAGAAAGGAATTAGCATTTAAAAAACCTATGAAATTCACTGAAAAAAACATAGGTTTCACACCAGTTATAGTTAGGAATTAGCATTTAAAAAACCTATTAAATTCACTGAAAAAACCATAGGTTTGACACCAGTTATAGTTAGCTGGAAATTTTACTGACATAAAACCATTGAAATTCCCACGTTATAGTTAGTTGGACTCACTATAACTTGCGCTCCTGCAATGCACTGCTGATGACGTCACATATTACATCACTCATGACATGGTCAGTGATTGGGTGTTCCACCATCAAAAATTTCCTTTCCTCCTCTGAGATAAGTCCGTTTTCCTTCCATTCATTCAATTTATTTCCCAATTCTGTTTTGTAGTTCAGTGTCGGGTCCTTGGATAGGCATTCATAGTTCTTGAGATCTTTCAGCTGGCGCATGGCTTCTTCGATGTAATCTGTTTTGTTCATTATCACTATATTTCCGCCCTTGTCGGCTGGTTTTATTTCTATAGTTGGGTTGTTTTTCAAAGTTGTTATGGCCAGCCGTTCTTGTTTGCTGAGGTTTTCTCTCCCTTCTGATGAGATCGGTTTCATTTTATCCAATTCGCCTAATACCAATTCATAGAATGTGTCAATCTTGTTGCCTGGGTTCATGATTGGGCAAAATTTGGATTTATTTTTAAGTCCGGTGATTCTTCTCTTATCAGTTGTGACGTCCATTTCTGTGAGTAATTGTGTGTCCGTGATTTGGGATGATGTGGTGTCATGAGCTAGTTCATATGCAGTGCGTAGACATGGAATTTTACTGATATTATACTCGCCACTTGCTTCATCCGTAAGTTGGACCTCTTGTTGTGCCAGTTCTTTTCTTGGTTGGGGATGCTTTGTAAAGTGTTTCCTGAGTTTCAACTTCCTTATATATTTATAAAGATCGATTTTTGTATCCACAATGTCTTGATGTGATTCAGGGCAGAACGATAGGCCTTTATTCAAGAGAGTTGTTACTGCTTGGTTTGGTGTGTAATTGGACAGGTTTATAATTAAATTTGGTGGTGTTTTGTCGCAAGGTTGTTTCTTCTTCATTTTTTGGATTGTTTGCGATTCCGCAGGTTGTACCCGCTTGATTTTGTTTCGTCCTCTCCTTGTTTTACGTTTTGTCCTCTTGATTGGTATGTTCCTCTCCCCATTGGTCGGGATGTTTGGTAGTTTCTGTTTCTTGATTTGCCTTTCGGTGCCTGTTGTTCCTGATAAGACAGGGTCAGTTCCTCTAAAAAAGTAAACCTCCTCATGTTTCTGTTTGGTCGTTGTTCACCATCACTGACCTCAGATTCAGGCTCACTTCCAGAGGTTGTGGGATCTGCCATTGGTTTCCAGTGTTGTTTAAGGATGTCATATTTTTTCGCAAACGTCAGGATGGTGCCGAATTCATAGTCATCCTCATCCCTGCGGAACTTTCTTTGCTTTCTCAGTTTCACCTCTTCCTCATGTTTGTCAAGATTTTTTTCCATGTCACTGCGTAATTTCTTAAGGGTGCCCTCATCTTCCTTAAGGGCTGTAATTTGGTTTTCAATATCCCTGATCTTGTCATGAAATTCTTCCACATCTTTCCTTGCGTATTTTATTATAATCAACATCATGTTGCGCGAGCATCCCATGTTGTTAATGCCCCATTCTTCTAGCATCTCTGGTTTTGTGTCAGGGTGATTAGGAAGCGTGAAAATTCTCAAACCTCTCGGAACCATCTTGTTTTCTATGTACTTTTCCAGGGTGATTATTTCCCATGATCTGGAGATTTCCTTGCGCATCAATTTCTCTAATTGCGCAAACAATTGTTTTCTAGAGGTAGCAGTTGGTTGTTGTTCTTTACTAGCTTCTTCCCTGCGTTCTGGTCTGTCTTTTCCTTTCTCAAACAGACTCTCTGCTGCTGTTGCTCTTTTTGCTACGCGCTCTTCCATGATGAAATCCTGATGGTTTGCCAATTGTTTTATGTAGTTGAGTATTGTCACACTTGGTTGTGCTCTAGTGTAGTTTGCTGCGTAGGAACTTCTGTTTGTTGCTCCAATTACTGGTGTTTGTAAAGGTCCTCCCTATACTGGGAAACCTTGTCGTACTGCACTGTTTGTGACTAACGCGACCTCAGTAGATAAGATAAGGTATCGCTACTGTTACTTTAAATCTCTTTCATTTAGAGTTCTTGGTATTGTGGCCGCACCTCGACATGTATTCTCGCCGCGTTAGTCACAAACAGTGCAGTACGACAAGGTTTCCCAGTATAGGGAGGACCTTTACAAACACCAGTAATTGGAGCAACAAACAGAAGTTCCTACGCAGCAAACTACACTAGAGCACAACCAAGTGTGACAATACTCAACTACATAAAACAATTGGCAAACCATCAGGATTTCATCATGGAAGAGCGCGTAGCAAAAAGAGCAACAGCAGCAGAGAGTCTGTTTGAGAAAGGAAAAGACAGACCAGAACGCAGGGAAGAAGCTAGTAAAGAACAACAACCAACTGCGACCTCTGGAAAACAATTGTTTGCGCAATTAGAGAAATTGATGCGCAAGGAAATCTCCAGATCATGGGAAATATTCACCCTGAAAAAGTACATAGAAAACAAGATGGTTCCGAGAGGTTTGAGAATTTTCACGCTTCCTAATCACCCTGACACAAAACCAGAGATGCTAGAAGAATGGGGCATTAACAACATGGGATGCTCGCGCAACATGATGTTGATTATAATAAAATACGCAAGGAAAGATGTGGAAGAATTTCATGACAAGATCAGGGATATTGAAAACCAAATTACAGCCCTTAAGGAAGATGAGGGCACCCTTAAGAAATTACGCAGTGACATGGAAAAAAATCTTGACAAACATGAGGAAGAGGTGAAACTGAGAAAGCAAAGAAAGTTCCGCAGGGATGAGGATGACTATGAATTCGGCACCATCCTGACGTTTGCGAAAAAATATGACATCCTTAAACAACACTGGAAACCAATGGCAGATCCCACAACCTCTGGAAGTGAGCCTGAATCTGAGGTCAGTGATGGTGAACAACGACCAAACAGAAACATGAGGAGGTTTACTTTTTTTAGAGGAACTGACCCTGTCTTATCAGGAACAACAGGCACCGAAAGGCAAATCAAGAAACAGAAACTACCAAACATCCCGACCAATGGGGAGAGGAACATACCAATCAAGAGGACAAAACGTAAAACAAGGAGAGGACGAAACAAAATCAAGCGGGTACAACCTGCGGAATCGCAAACAATCCAAAAAATGAAGAAGAAACAACCTTGCGACAAAACACCACCAAATTTAATTATAAACCTGTCCAATTACACACCAAACCAAGCAGAAACAACTCTCTTGAATAAAGGCCTATCGTTCTGCCCTGAATCACATCAAGACATTGTGGATACAAAAATCGATCTTTATAAATATATAAGGAAGTTGAAACTCAGGAAACACTTTACAAAGCATCCCCAACCAAGAAAAGAACTGGCACAACAAGAGGTCCAACTTACGGATGAAGCAAGTGGCGAGTATAATATCAGTGAAATTCCATGTCTACGCACTGCATATGAACTAGCTCATGACACCACATCATCCCAAATAACGGACACACAATTACTCACAGAAATGGACGTCACAACTGATAAGAGAAGAATCACCGGACTTAAAAATAAATCCAAATTTTGCCCAATCATGAATCCAGGCAACAAGATAGACACATTCTATGAATTGGTATTAGGCGAATTGGATAAAATGAAACCGATCTCATCAGAAGGGAGAGAAAACCTCAGCAAACAAGAACGGCTGGCCATAACAACTTTGAAAAACAACCCAACTATAGAAATAAAACCAGCCGACAAGGGCGGAAATATAGTGATAATGAACAAAACAGATTACATCGAAGAAGCCATGCGCCAGCTGAAAGATCTCAAGAACTATGAATGCCTATCCAAGGACCCGACACTGAACTACAAAACAGAATTGGGAAATAAATTGAATGAATGGAAGGAAAACGGACTTATCTCAGAGGAGGAAAGGAAATTTTTGATGGTGGAACACCCAATCACCCCCACCATATACTTCCTCCCCAAAGTTCATAAAACTCTGATAAAACCTCCCGGAAGACCTATAATCTCCAGTTGTGGCAGCCTGTATGAGCATGTGTCCATTTTCGTTGATCACTTTTTGGCTCCGATAGTCCCCACCTTGAGCTCTTATATTAGAGACACGGGGGACTTCATGCGTATTCTGATGAATACTGAATGGCAGTCCAATTACTTATTAGTGACAATAGACGTCATCTCGCTATATACATCAATAGAGCACGAGATAGGCGTGAAAGCGATACAGTACTTCTTACAGCAATGCCCGATAAAAGAACGAGAACACTCTAAGATGTTGATCGAAATGATCAGATTATGCCTCTACAACAATGTGTTCCTTTTTAACAAAAAGGTATACAGGCAGAAATGCGGGACAGCCATGGGAGTTTCTTTCTCTCCAAGCTATGCTAACCTCATGATGGGGTGGTGGGAGAGGAGCATAGCTTGGAGAGAGGAAAACGACCATTATATGGCACAAGTAGCGTTATGGTTACGCTTCATCGACGATCTCTTCCTATTATGGAAGGGAACAAGGTCTGAATTCCAAAACTTTTTTGATGAACTGAATAAGAACACTGTAGGTCTGAAGTTCACACATACCATCAGCAATAAGGAAGTGGTGTTCCTGGACACAAAAGTCTATGTCAACAACAACCAAATCCAAACAACAACTCATAGGAAGGAAACGGCAACGAACAGCCTATTGCACGGACGCAGCTTCCATCCTCGAAAATTGAAACAAAGCATTCCTTATGGAGAACTGCTAAGAATGCGAAGAAACTGTTCGGAGGAAACAGAAAAAGAAAAAAACTTCAAAGAAACTACAGTAAGATTCACACAAAGAGGGCACAAATATCAAGACATAAAAAAAGGAGAAGAAAAAGCCAGAAAGAAAACAAGAGCTGAAACCCTACTGCCCACGCAAAAACCTAATAAACAGGATAAGGACAATGATAAAGAACCGCCAAGGATGATCGTCACGTACAGCAAAGAAAGCTATAAGATACAGACAATACTAAAAAAATATTGGCATTTAATTCAAAAAGATCCTGACATAGGTAAAAACATTGGAGAGAGACCTCTAGTAACCTATAGAAGAGCATTGAACCTTTCGGATCACTTGGTGCACAACCACTTTGAAAACACCAAAAAAACGAACAACTGGCTGACAGACAAAAACAAAGGATTTGTAAGATGTAAAACCTGTAAGGCTTGCAAAATAGGAAAAAATGTCAAGACTGTAACAGATCCAGCGGGCAAAGCATTCACAATACGGGAAAATATAACCTGTGAAACCAGTTTTGTGATATATATGCTCCAGTGCTATTGTGGAAAAAGATACATAGGCAGCACAACATGCCTTCTAAAAAAGCGCATCCTAGAGCACATCCGTGCGATACAAAATGGGGACTCAACATATGCAATGGCCAAACATATAGCAAGTCACACCAACAAATCATGGCTAGATGTGCAATTTTTTGGTCTAGCAACGATTCCACAACATGAACGTGGCGGAAATAGAAAACTAAAACTATGCAGAATGGAATCAAAATTAATCATGAGGTTCAAGACCAAGATCCCGACAGGCCTGAATGGGGATGAGGAGCTTTATTTCCACTTGTAAAAACATTTTTGACAATCCCTATCTACAGCAAATGACTAAGTACCATTATGAACTGTGTCACTACTAAGAGATACTTCTATGAAAATAGTTGACAGTTCCCAGAACTGCACATACATAGTAACTAATTGATTAATTGTACACACTTTTTGGTTGGTATCTCAATGTAAGTTTTGTTTATGGCGACCAATTAGTGGCAGTGGCAAGGGCACTCAGCCCTAGAAACTAAAGAATTCTGCACACGGGAATGTAAAAACCATTAATTATTCCTTGTAAATTGGAACATGTTTCTTTACAAAAGTTGCAGACTGTGAACACTGCCAGGTTGCCAAAAAGTGCGAATTTTGGGACTATAACTACAATTAAGGCACTCAGCCGGAATTGTGACATCAAAGCCAAAAATGTCATTGCTTGAATTTTATTAACATGAAAACCAGTGTAAAATTCGTTATATTTGAAATGTCAGTGGGAATTTCCCATAACTAACTACATGTCCCATAATGCACCAAGTAACTACAATCACTTAAATACTGAAAGTGAAGTAGGACAATTGTTTATGCCGCCGTGAGAAGGAACCAGAAGGTTTGAAACGCGTAGGCTTGTACTTGTGCACTGAATAAATCAATAACTTCTGACTAACGGAGTCCTGGAATAAAAAATTTTTTTGTGAGAAATACAAACAAACGGAGCCCTGTCCTGGCTTCGACTCCAGCACCGACCAGCTAAGCGCTCCCTCTGCGACAGGACAGCTAGTGTTGAATATATATATATATATATATATATATATATATATACACATACTCTGGAAAAAATTAAGGTGCTAAGATGTGGAGTTAAAAATATTATATCTATGCTCAAGGGAGTAGTCAGAAAATTAAAATACCCCCACTTCGAACCAAAGCTCTTATGGCACCAAGCAAGGGAAGCAAGGTCATTGTTACTCTCTCCCCAGAGGTGTTCTCTTGTCTTTTCCACCCAAGCATCTACCCGTTCATCCTTTCATTCTTCCATCCACCCGTGATTTCCACATTTTCAACTTTACATTTTGTCATTCATTCATTCTTTCGTCAGTCAGTCTTTCACCATTCCGTCCATCCACATCCATATTCAAACCTATCCCTCTATCTTCAAACCTATTCATCAAAGCAATCTATCTATCCACCCTTTCACTCTTCCATCCCTTCACTCATTCATCCATCTTTTCACTGCATCCATCCACTCTTTCACTTTATCTATTCATCTCCCCTATTCACTCAGCTGTCTATCCTTTGACTCATCCATCAACCCTTCCACAGACCCATCTACCCATTCATTCATTTACACTTTCACCCATCCATCCACACTTTCACTCATCCGTCCATCCATACAGCCTCCCATTGCCAAAGTTTAATCCCCATAACTCCATTTAATGGAACTGGCGGCTGTTTTACATGTCATGACAGCCAGTGTATTGTTGTTCCATCTGACTACTTCCTGTTTGGGCGCCAAGATACCCGTAGGGTGACAGTTGCGCGATACAAATACAAATACAAATACAAATTCACTAATTCATCCTTAAGTCTATATTTCAACTCGTTCAACCTTTTACTCGTCCCATCTATCCACCCTTTCTCGCCATCCATCTGTCCTCCCTTTTACTTACCTATCCATCTTTTCACTCATCACATCCACCCTATCACTGATCCATTCATCCACCCTTTCATCCACCCACCCTTTCACTCGTCCATCCATCCATTCTTTCACTCGTCCATTCTTCTACCCATCTTCCCTTTCACTCACCCATTCATTCACCCTTCCACTTACACATCCATCCATCCTTTCACTCACTCTGCCATTCGCCCTCCTTTTCTCATTAATTGTGAACTTTTATCTGCCAAGTTGAAGACAGAATAGGCCCATGAAGAACTCCACCTCCACCACTGCTGTAGCAACGCACCTGAAACCCATCCCTACATCCATCCACCCACTTACTCGCCCACCTTTTTATCCATTCACCCTCCCTTTCTCTCTTCTATTCACTCTTTCTCTCATCCATCCTTTCATCCATCCATCCACTCATTGATCCATTATTTTACTCATCCATCTATACATCCATCCTTCTTTTCACTCACACTTCTTTCCTTCATCAAATCAACCACCCTTTCATGCCATCTATCCATCCATCGGTGTATCCGCCCTTCCATTCCTCCATCTAATCTTTCACTCCTCCATTCAGAAACCCTTTCATTCATCCATCCTTTCACTCATCTATCCTTACATCCATCCTTTCACTCATTCAGCAAACTATCTACACATACACGCTTTCACTCAGCCATCCATTCACCTGTTCACTCACACATCCATCCATCCTTTCACCCACTCATTTCCACATTAATTATAAGCCTTTATATGCTGAGTTGCCCATCAAGAACTCCAACCCCACTATAGCTGCTGACACTGGGGGTTACAATACAACTACATCCTTCATCTCACTCATCCATCCGTCTTGTAGTTCATCCATTCATACTTTCATGCGGTCCACCCGTCCATACACTCATTCACCCCCTGTTCCACTCATCCGTCCACCTTTTCACTCAACCATCAATCCTTTCTCTCATCACCCATCCAACCTTTCACTCATTCATCCATTCAGCCACCTTTGCATCAATCCACCCTTTCCACATTCATCCATCCTTTCTTTCACTCATCCATCCATCCTTTCATCCTTCCGTTCATCCATCTACCATACCTTTCATATATCCTTTCTATTCTTTCACTCATTCATCCTTTCACTCATTCATCCATCTCCCAATCCACCCACCCATCCATCCACCCTTTCACTCTCACATCCATACATCCATTTATTCACTCATTCACCCAACAAAGGACATTCCCTTCCTATCACGTTAATTATGAGTCTGTGTCTGCCAATTGCAGACAGATGAGTCCCATCAAGAACTCTGCCCCTGCTGTAGCTGCTAAAGCGGGGGATTCGCAACGCCCCTGCCTATGCTTCCCCTATATGCACTTATCTTGCATTTTTGTCCATGATATTATGATACCAAAATATTCCTGTGCTTGCTATTCCATGGTGCAATCGAGGGAAAAATTGTCCTCGTATCAGAGAAACAGTTGAATTTGTATTCATTTGCCATTCCCTGCACATAATTAAAACAACCACATATGTTGAGTCCCTTGTAAGTTAAAGGTAGACATATTTAAAACATTAAAATGTTTTCTCCAAACTCCTAATTACACCTAAACACAAACAGAAAGAATGAACTGAGAGGACATCCTGAGTACAGACCAGCTCTTAAAAAGGGTATTTCATAAAAAAGGGCAGTGATGGGTCAAAAACGTCAATACATGGTATTCAAGCATCTGCATGATACGTATTTTGTTCTTTATTTTTATGAAGTTCACCACTACACAGGTGACACACAACACATAGCATTTGATGATGCCCTTTTTGGTCTTTTATACTGAGATGTAGTAATAAGGTATGTTATCAGTAGGTCACATATATGCAGTATAAACTAGTATCACCAGTGGCTTGAGGACTAATCAATACACCCACCTGAATTATGCAGCCCACTGTGGTCATGGGAGAGCAGCAACACTTAGAGTCTGGGACACAGAAGCCATGGAGTCTGTAGTCCCCAGTGGTGCTCCCACGTGCCTTATCGTGTTTTCATTGTTCTGTCCATTGTTACCACTATGGTACAGAAGCAAAGATCTTAAACTGCTACTGGAGATTATGTCTGATTTTAACAGTAGATCATGACATTTAGGAGAAATATTACACACCTTTTCTCTGAAACATTCATTAATTCAGGAAACTTCGCTGTGATTGGTGTGCATATTGGAATTATGACAAAGAGTCTGCAAGAAAGAAATAAGGTGCCAGGAAGTGCAGGGTGACGGAAGAAAGAGGCATGAAGTGGAATCAAGACCAAGCAGCCTTGCTATTTGACAACCCCAGCATTTGGAGGTGCTGGAGGGGCACTTGACCACTGTACAGTATGAAGGAGTTCCTGTGTTCATGCACACAGGGCAAGTGCACGAAGAGAAGACAAATACCATGGAGGAAACAGAGATCAGCCTGGCTAGTCTGGACTGCCTCAAGAATACCACTAGGATATGCACCTGTTCTACAACAGATATTCAGTCGTACTAATTGCAACCCAATAGCCAATGCAATTGGTACTGTCAAACACAATCACCCTATTACCCTCTCTAGTTATGCTGGTGCAGGCATGCCTAGAGTGTTCCTGGTAGATGTCCATGGTGGGTAAGATTATGAATGTCCCTGTGAATCCCGTTGAGTGATTCTTGGACGCTGTTTTCAAGTCAAGGCTAGGGAAGAAGAACTACAGTGCCCAGAAGTCCTAGTGCTGTACGAATGCGCTAAAAGAGGGACGCTGACCCGTGGTGCAGGACGCGTGCTGGAACATGCGCTGGAGCGCACCCGGGTCAAGGGAGGGCATTTCTACGCCTGTCGGAGCCCGGAGGAGGCTGGTCTGGGCCACCCCTCTAAGATCTATGACTACCTAAGGTATAATGTCCCGTGTTTATTTGCTACTGTCATTACCAGCTCCATGTCATTGGTATTACTCGTTTGCACTATAGACAGTATCAAGGTTCTCTATTAGGATGAGCAAGCGAGAGGGACAGAGTGCCAACTGGGCGGAAGCATTGTGGGGACACTTGACTCATTTTAAACTAGGGCTACCTCAGTTCTAGCACATGAGATTGAGAGGACAGAACGCCACCTATCACTGGAACCTTTTCTCCCAAAAAGGCCCTCTCTGGGGGGGGGGCGTCTTCTCACATCACCCCTGACCAACCTCTGCTAACAGACAGGGTAACGGAAACAGAAACATTTACGGGATCTATACCCCAGGAACCAGTATTGACTAGCACCTCACCATGAGCATCCACTAGGGCAGCAGTTGCGAAAAACGTTCGGGAACCATTCTTGAAACTGCTGTAAAGAAAAAGAGGGGTGGGGACCCACAGAGACCAAAACCAGCGAAAGCCCCGAGATGAATCAACAACGGGTGGCATGACACAATTGAACTAGTACAATGTGGCCCAAGTCGTACAGATACAATAACCTCTACCCCATGCCCTTTGATGAATGAGGTTATGTGGCAGAGACTAGATCTCTGGTTTCTACCATGCTTGATCCCATTTCATTATGACTAACAAGACTGAGGAGTAACTAACTGGCCTAGAATCCCAGGCTAAAAATAGCGTTCGTGCATTGGAGGCATTATTAGTAAAGACTGGATCAACGATTGGCCCAGAGCCCCAAATTCATCAGGGGATACGCAGAACAGATTCAACCACAATGCCCACAAAGACAACATCTGCTCCCCCAAATCTGGCATATCCTTTATGTAACAACTCTAATATTTGTGACAGCGTAACCCCTAGTATTACAGTTGGCACTTCTAGTAAAACTGCCCATAGCCATCTAAGTCAGCCCAGCTCCAATGACTTAAATGAAGTGGGGGATAAAACAAACCAACAAATGAAAAATTCTAATACTGCACCTACAGGTCAAGATAGAATCCAGACAGGGTGGAGCTGTCAAGGTGATTACCAGAGGGAAGCAAGATCAGTTTCTGGGCCACCGACGACTGTAACTCAGACTTAACATCTCCCCCCCAGTGGCCGCTGCCCTGGTTCTGGTGCTGAGTAACGTACCACCATTGCGGGAGGGACAGGCAGAATCGACAGCCCAATTAATGTCTAAGGCCCCCACTGGATAACCCAAAACCTTGGGTATGTTCAGCAAGGAAAGAAATGCGGGGAGACTGTGTGGTTCTAAATTTTAAAATTAAATTTGTTGTCAGATTCCTCCTATAACATTTAGGTAATGGTTCTTTTAGAAGTGAAGAGCTCCCAAGCACAATTGCTTGACAAGTTGATGAAAGGAACCCAAGCATCAACAACTCTCAAGAACAATTGTATTTTAAGTCCAGACACTCCACCCCTAAGTGAGACTAAGGGTGACCTGGCCGTCCTGGTAACAACTATACATTTATATATAGTTGGAGACATTTTTTACCAAAGGAAGAGGAAGTAAATTGACAGTACTTACCTTATGACAAGATATTCTGGAAATTCAAAATCCGAGGTACTTATAGGTGACGATATCCCACATCATAGAAAGAGACAGCAAATTTGGAAACACCAGACTAATTGACTAGATACTGATGAAGTTATAATTTAAGAACAACTTCTTAAGAAACAAAGTTGATCATTCTGCAACAACTTTTCAAGCTGATTGAATACAGCCAAATCAAAAAAACTTTTTAGATTGTTTTAAAAATGAAAATGGTGTCCTGAAGAAGGTGACGATTTCACTCACCGAAACGCCGCGTCGACAACATTTTCTTCCTAGAACATGAATTGTTTTATTATGTATTATGTTTTTTTTAATAAATATGATGATGTTTTTACAAATGTGATTTAACAATATACAGAGAAAAGCTGGATAAATAAAAGAAGAAATATAAATCTATTCTCCTTGCTCTCCTGCCTTGCGATTTACTGCATAATGTTGAGAATGTGTTTAGGTTTAGATATCATATAGCTGTAAATTTGTTGATCTACTGTGAGACTCCATGTTATACCCTACTGGACTTCAATTTATTATTCATTCAAGACCTGTAGAGATCTTCTCCTTACGTATTAAGGAAAAGGGACTCTTGTATTTGTCTTTTGTAAACCCATCCCCTTTTCCAATAAAAAGGGTTCCTCCCTATATGAATTGTTTATCTTTTAGAAGTTCGCACGTCACTGTATTTCCATTGGGATTTTCTACAGACCTCCTTACCCACTGACAATAGGGGACTATCTACAGCACAGGGAGGGACAGATATGAGGGCCTTCATGTGTAAACTCAAGGTTAACAGGCCTGAGGCTTGAGAATAGATTTGCACCTTTCTCCGACCTTGAAGCCTGCAACTGACTACAGTCAGTGAAATCAAACTCTCAAGCAAACTGTGAAAGCCAGCCCATCTTGGCCCCTGTTATTGGTGAGAGCCCACAGTCATCTATAATACATCAGGGGGCACAAAAAAAACATCCTAAATATATCCTCATGGAATGTGGCTGGCATCATTCCCAAACTGAGCGATAACAACTGGCAAAATGTTTCCACCGAAACAGGTTGGAGTCAACGATCGATTATATACTTTTAACAATTCCTCTTAGTACAAGTGCCTCCAAGGTAGGAAACTCCTTCTCGATTTTTAGTGACCATGCTATTCTATCCATAGAGCTGAAGGTATTTATATGGGACACACAAAACCACAAGCATGTTGAAACCCCAATTGTGGCAAGGAAAATGGAGTTTAACTGAAATGGACCCACGCTGATAAAATTAAGTTGATCCTAGAAATTATACTAAATACACAAGACAAAATTCTATTGTCTTTAGATCCAGGAGCCGAGGCAGTGGAAGTTGTGTTTGCTTTTTGGGACATTCTAGAAAAAGTAAAATCGGCCCTCACACGAATAAAAGCACCAAATAAAGCAAAAGGTAGGGGCTGGTTTGATTCATCGTGCACAAAGCGAGGAAGGCTCTGATGCAGGCTTTGAAAATTAGGCCCAGAATCCCAGAACAAATAAAATTATTGCAGGCCTCATACAAACTGGCACGGAAAAAAAAAAAAGTCATCTAGGAGGACTTATGGGTGGACTTTGACAAGGCAGCCAGTATGGGAAACAGCTGTGATTTTTGAAGGCTAGTAAATCCACCACATGTCAAAAACCCTAGCAACGCACAATGGATCCGTTCCCAGCGTCCTATTTCAGAGAAATCGAAGGTCGTCAGAAACAGCTCCTGTGAGATGGTAAACCCTGTATAGCGTTCTCAAAGTTAACTCTCGAATGGTATGACAGAGGAATAGGGTTACCCAACCCAAAGGAATACCACTAGGTGTCCCAACTGGCGGCAATCAATCATGGGGTGTAAGGTCAACCAAACGATCCTGGATTTGCCATGGATAGGTGGCAGCTCCCTGGGGGAGAATATACCAGAGCGTTATATGCTGCGCCCAGCAGATTTCAGCTTACTGGACCCACGTCGCACGATGTCCAGGTATGGCGTTCAGTCAATAGACACCTGAAGTGGGAAGGCAAACTTACACTAGCCACACCACTCTGGAACTCTGAGAAATTAGGGAACCTCTGGAGAGGAACTGTCCACACATTCGATTCACTCAAGCTGCAGTACAGTTTGAATGATAGTGAGTACTTCTGTTACCTTCAGGTTCGACATGCGATGCTTTCCCAAATCCCCAGGGGAGCGGCACTTCCAGACGCCTCTCTCCTAGAAGACAGGGTGCTAGTCGGACACCTTCCTGAGAAGACCATCTCTCTGATCTATAGGAAATTAATAAATAACATGGAGGATGCATTGCTTAATCTCAAAAGACACTGGAATGAAGACAGCCTAGAACTAGAAGACGAAGGCTGGAAGGAGGCGGTTTCTTCCTCGCGAGTGGTGGTAATCTAGACAAGGCTGCAGCTAGTGCAGCTTAAAATACTACATAGGACATATGTTACAGGTCCCCGTCTAGTTCGAATGGGTCATTCACAGAGCGGAGAGTGCAGAAGGGGATGTGGGGAACTGGGGGCATTTATTCATATATTATGGCACTGCCAACACATACAATCATATTGGAGGGAGGTCCAGTGCACGCTGCGGGCGGTCCTAGGGATAGACTTGCAGCTAGAGGCTTGTAGAACCAACTGACCTGAACACTTACACAATGCAATAGGCAACCTTAACTTTCATGGTAGCGAAGCGTAACATCGCTCAACTGTGAGGGGCTAGACAGTCGCCTCGGATAGGGAGGTGGATGGAGGATCTGGACTGGTGCATGTTCAGGGAGAAGTCAGTCTATATTGCCAGGGGATGCCCGGGGAAATAGAATACGGTGTGGGAAGCTTATAACCTTTGCAGGGGGGGGAGATCTGTACCCCACCAGACCGTTCGATAGATGCGGATAGGCTTGAGACCCCTTGATCTACCTAATACAATAACTGTGTATCATTTTGAATGTGTGTAAAATGTTTTTGATGAATGATGGTGACACCTGCTTGTAACCACCTGATGTGTTTTGGCCGAAATGTTTAATAAAAATAAATATTCGAAAGAAAAAACACTAGCAACCCCACAACAGACACAAATGTTGATAAGGAGGCATGGGTTTCACGTTTTGAGAAAATGTTTGCCCTAAATTTTCACACCCCAATCTCCTCCGTGCTTTCGGAGCAAAAGTGCCACAACCCTCTATCCTTCTCACTTATTGAAGTCAAAGCAAGGCTAGGTTTATGCAGTATGGGAAAGGCCCCAGGTCCCAATTGATTTCTTTCAAGATAATCCAGACTTATGGGTACCGCTTTTAACGAACGTCCTGAATAGTATAGCTCTGGTAGGCCTCCCCCCCTTTGTGGTCAACAGGTGTCATTGTCCCAATCTATAAAAAAGGAGACAGGGCCAACCCCAAGAATTATAGACCGATTTCCCTGCTGGACACAACATCGAAGCTCATGGGCCGCCTCCTCCTCTCTAGGTTCGAGGGGTGGGCTAAGGATAAGAACATCTTAATCCAGGCCCAATATGGATTGCGGAAGGGGTACTGTGGATCAGTGCTTGAATTTAGAACTGACCATAGAAAAATATACCAGAATGAAGGACGAAACGATTTACATGGCATTCATGGACCTGAGTGCTGCGTTTGACTGCGTGGTACATGCTAAGCTATGGAATATAATGGAGACGGTGGGGGTTGACCAAGCCATATTAAACTTCATTAGACAACTATATCTACACGCTGTGGCATCAGTCCGCTATACTAAAAATGGAGACTGTAAGTGCCATTTTAAAATTGCCAGGGTAGTAAGGCAGGGCTGGGTCTTGCCCCATATCTCTTCTCCATATATACAAATGGAGTCAAGAAAGCACTTACAGTGGCCTCCTGGGATGTCCCTGTCTTTGACTCCCAACCGCTACTAATACTGGCTTACACGGACCACGCAGTGTTAATTGCCAGAACAGGGCTTGGCTTACAACATCTGATAATCGTGTATGTCTCTTTTATGGATTCATTACAATTGAAGGTAAATCAAACTTATGGTCAGATGTAGGTAAGAACATATTACCGATTCCTAAATACCGAATTTTACTGATTCGGTATTTAGGAATAGGTAAATGTGATGTAGCAAATGATTCGGTAAATATTACCGAATAAGTAATATTCGGTATTTACCGATTCGGTATTTACCGAATCGGTAATTCCCATTCATTCCTATGGGCCTGGAGGCCCATAGGAATAAATAGGAATTACAGATTTGGTAAATAACGAATCTGTAATAAGAGGAAGACTTACAAGGGTGGCAGGGTGTCACATTGACACCCTGTTGCACCCCTGAATAGTGCATGGGTGCACATGTTTCAAAAAGGGGGTGGTGATGAACAGAGTGTCTGAATTAAGCAGACCACTCTTACCCAGTCAAAGATCAGGGCTTGATCCATCACCGTTATTTAGCTCACTGCATCACCCCAGTTCAGAACCTGGCTATATGCACATTAGTCTGACCCAGTGCCTCATGGGAACAGGGCAGACCAAACTACCAAGCCAATTCTTCACCGGAAAGGAGACAAGCTTCCGGGGACCGGTTTCTGGCATTTCAGCCGTCGTCGGCCCGGCTTGCTTGAATTCTGGTGGTGCAGTGAGTAAGGGACTCATGTCTGAGTATACCCTGCCACACTTGTGGTGGCCAAAAACGATTCAAAAAGGGGGTGGTGATGAACAGAGTGTCTGAATTAAGCAGACCTCTCTTACCCAGTCAAAAGATCAGGCCTTGATCCATCACCGTTATTTAGCTCACTGCATCACCCCAGTTCAGAACCTGGCTATATGCAAATTAGTCTGACCCAGTGCCTCATGGGAACAGGGCAGACCAAACTACCAAGCCAATTCTTCACCAGAAAGGAGACAAGCTTCCGGGGACCGGTTTCTGGCATTTCAGCCGTCGTCGGCCCGGCTTGCTTGAATCCTGGTGGTGCAGTGAGCAAGGGACTCATGTCTGATTATACCCTGCCACACTTGTGGTGGCAAAAAACGATTCAAAAAGGGGGTGGTGATGAACAGAGTGTCTGAATTAAGCAGACCACTCTTACCCAGTCAAAAGATCAGGGCTTGATCCATCACCGTTATTTAGCTCACTGCATCACCCCAGTTCAGAACCCGGCTATATGCAAATTAGTCTGACCCAGTGCCTCATGGGAACAGGGCAGACCAAACTACCAAGCCAATTCTTCACCGGAAAGGAGACAAGCTTCCGGGGACCGGTTTCTGGCATTTCAGCCGTCGTCGGCCCGGCTTGCTTGAATCCTGGTGGTGCAGTGAGTAAGGGACTCATGTCTGAGTATACCCTGCCACACTTGTGGTGGCCAAAAACGATTCAAAAAGGGGGTGGTGATGAACAGAGTGTCTGAATTAAGCAGACCACTCTTACCCAGTCAAAAGATCAGGGCTTGATCCATCACCGTTATTTAGCTCACTGCATCACCCCAGTTCAGAACCTGGCTATATGCAAATTAGTCTGACCCAGTGCCTCATGGGAACAGGGCAGACCAAACTACCAAGCCAATTCTTCACCAGAAAGGAGACAAGCTTCCGGGGACCGGTTTCTGGCATTTCAGCCGTCGTCGGCCCGGCTTGCTTGAATCCTGGTGGTGCAGTGAGCAAGGGACTCATGTCTGAGTATACCCTGCCACACTTGTGGTGGCAAAAAACGATTCAAAAAGGGGGTGGTGATGAACAGAGTGTCTGAATTAAGCAGACCACTCTTACCCAGTCAAAAGATCAGGGCTTGATCCATCACCGTTATTTAGCTCACTGCATCACCCCAGTTCAGAACCTGGCTATATGCAAATTAGTCTGACCCAGTGCCTCATGGGAACCCGTGCAGACCAAACTACCAAGCCAATTCTTCACCGGAAAGGAGACAAGCTTCCGGGGACCGGTTTCTGGCATTTCAGCCGTCGTTGGTGCATGTATGTCTGCCACATGGCACTGTTAAAAAAGCCTAAAATTGTTTTTTTAACGGTTTTCGATATTTACCACCAACTTGTAGTTGGTGGTAAATAACGAATCCTTAAATGAGGAATGCACTCACTTGAGTGCTCCCTACATTAGGGATTCGGTATATTACCAAATCGGTATCTTAAGTATTCGGTAATTTACCGATTCCTTAAATTTCCGATTCTGTAAATTACTGAATCCTTCAATTTGGCCTCCTACCTCTGAAAAGCCTAATACCGATCGGTAACGGACAAAATTCAGTAATTTCGGCCATTACCGACCGCTATTAGGCTACCTACACCTGGCCCTAAGTCTTTTGTAATAGTAGCTGGGGCAACAAAAAGCGATAAAATGCCAAACCTTCACGCAGATACTAAAAGAATAGAGGTGGTGGACTCCTTCCTCTATTTGGGGGATCTTTTTGACAAAGACCTATCATGGTCAAATTTAGTGGAAGGAAGGAAGATGGTAATGGAGAAGGGCATTACTGCTGTTATATCCTTTGTTCGAAAACTGGGCGCAAAACCCTTACTACCAATAAAAAATATCTATCAGGCTAAAGTAAAGGCAGCAGCGACTTATGTGGCAGGGGTGTAGGGTGTGGTAGTGTCAACATCACTGCAAACATCACTGCAAACCACTGAAAATATATATTTTTCATCCATAGTGGGTCTCCCTCTTTTCTTCTCAAATCACATCTTACACTTGGAATTGGGCGTGCCCTACATTTCAGACTCAATACAGCTAGCCCCAATTCTCCTTTGACATTCGATCTGGCGGAGAGACACAGTGACACTCACACAAACAATAATAAAGAGTTGCTTAAGCATGGGCAAGTGGAAGATGTCTAGGTGGCTTAGCTATGTGGAGTCAGTACTAAAGGAGATTAGTCTCCCTGAACTTTTTAAGGTCCCACTCTCTTGTAAAAAAGTCTCTAAACAAAAGATCACCAACATGTTCTTACTGATGTCTAAATATAAGCAAAAGGAATACCATAAAGAGAAACATGCGGTCTGCATAGACCGCCAAAATCCTCCTCTAATAGAGGGAGGGGGGTACTCTTATCTAGTGAATGTCAACAGGCCACAACACAGATTTATATTATTGGGGTTCCACACGAACATGATCCCTCGATGTTAGGTTATCCGGAAAAAATATATAACCACTCGGATTTAAGTGTGTGTCCATGTGATAATCTCTCACCACAAACCGAATTGCACCGAATTGCACCTAGTCCTATTTTGCAGGCTCTAGGAGAAAGAAAGGAATGACTACCTCAAACCAATTTTAAAGCAAGGGAATTTTAACCAGTGCTGGGTGGCACTATATTTTTTTAAATCATTATGTGATCCCATGGTTTGCTATTTGGTAGCAACATTCTCATGGGCATGTATGAGAAAGTGGAAGGGGGCGGCACTAAGACCAGTGAGCTTGTAACACGATAATACAACTGTATAGTTTTAGTAGATGAAATATTTTTTATTGTATTAGGGTCTTTATTCTAGAATTATTGGTGAATTATTTGCTGTTGTTTTTTAAAAAAATGAAGGATTATATATTTATCAGTGCTTTTATGATCATTTTAACTTGATCAAATAAAGATTGAAATTGAATTGAATTGAATCGAATTGAATGTCAGGCAATGTTGTAAACCACAGATGCAAAGGTAACAGATGGCAAATTCCAAACTGTTCAATCTCTGAAAAATGTTCTTTTTTTTTAAAATCTTTTTTATTGTTTTCATTGTTAGCTTTGAAAAAGAATTCAGGTTGAACACAATCACATTTTACTGCCAATGTACATTCCCATATCATCAATACAATCATTACATATCTATATTTTTTTATCTCTTGTGGTTCCCCAGGCAGTCTCTCTAAGTGTCTCCCGTCGCTCTCCCTACTGCTCCCCACCTGAACTGTCTCCATTGTGATCCGGTGGTGGCTCACATATGTCTCCCCTGAACCTGTTCCATGCTCCCCATATCTTGCTCCATTTCTGGGGACAGCCCCGATTGATAAATACTGTCCTTTCCGCCACCATGGCCATGTCCATGTCTTTACACCATGCTGCCAATGACAGCACTTCCGACGCCCCCCATTTTTGCCCTATATCTCGCTTAGCCCCAGCGTGGTCCACTTCTGCGCCTGATGAGTAAGGTCATTCGGTTCCCACACGTATAGCAAGCACCTCCGTGGCTCCGGAACCAACAATACCCCCTCAGTCTGCGATATCGTTCTCATTATTGTTTTCCAGTAATCAGCTATCTTGGGGCAATGCCATGCTGTATGGTAGAAGGTCCCCTCCTCCCTGCAACCTCTAAGGCAATATGGATGCGGTGTTCTGCCCATCTTGCATAGAGTGTATCTAGTGTGGTAGGTGCAGTGCAAGATATTAAGCTGTATTAGCGTGAGTCCTGAGGGTATACAAGGTATAGAGTCAAAATATCGAGTTTTTATTATCGACCAGACATAATATCGAGTAAAAAATATAGAATAGACATAATATCGACTAGACAGAATATAGACTACCAAAATATCGACTAGAAAATTTTTATATCGAATAGAATGGACATAATATCGAATCAAAAATATAGAATCGACATAATGTCGACTAGACAGAATATAGGCAACAAAAATATCGAATTTAAGGTAAGTTAATATTAATTTTTAATTTTTGTGTAATATAATTCTGTAGCGGGTTGTGGGTTTATAGGGGAATAGGGTGGGAAGTAATTTAATTCTAATTAATTAAATATGTTATTTTATTTATTGTTATTTATTTAGAATGAATTGTTAATTTATTATTAATTGGTAATTAATTAAAATATAATTGGTAAAAAAATTTAATTGATTAATTGATAAATATGTTATTTTAGTCATTTATTTTCTGTAGCGGGTTGTGGGTTTATAGGGGAATAGGGTGGGAAGTAATTTTATTATAATTATTTAAATATGTTATTTTATTTATTGGTATTTTTTGGAAATAATTGTGAATTAATTATTACTTTGTACATAATTAAAATATAATTTGTAATTAATTTTAATTGATTCATTGATAAATATGTTAATTTTATTAATTTATTTTCTGTAGCGAGTTGTGGGTTTATAGGGGAATAGGGTGGGAAGTAATTTAATTATAATTAATTAAATATGTTAATTTATTTATTGTTATTGATTTTGAATTAATTGGTAATTAATTATTTATTGGTAATTAATTAAAATATAATTTGTAATTTATTGTAATTGATTAATTGATAAATATTTTACTTTTATTACATTATTTTCTGTAGTGGGTTGTGTGTTTATAGGGGAATAGCTTGGGAAGAAATTTAATTGTAAGTAATTACATTTTTTAAATATTTTTGGTTGTGTCTAATTTTTATTTATTTTTATAGTGTAAATTAATTTATTGGTAATTGGTAAATAATTAGTATTAGTAGGTAATTTTTATTATTAGTTATTTTTTATTTGTAATTTTAATTGATTAATGTATTTTATACAATTGAAAAATATTTTTATTATTTTGTAATTGGTATTAATATTTATGTTATTTATATTTATATATGAAGTATTTACTTTCCCTACTATTGCACTCACTGGAGTGGGAATAGTAATTTTTACCCCTACGCTATCCAACGCTTTCCCTACTGTTGCACTCTCTGGAGTGGGAATAGTAATTTTTATCCCTACGCTATACAACGCTTTTCCTACTGTTGCACTCTCTGGAGTTGGAATAGTAATTTTTACCTCTAGGCTATCCAACGCTTTCCCTACTATTGCACTCTCTGGAGTAGGAATAGTAATTTTTACCCCTACGCTATCCAACGCTTTCCCTACTGTTGCACTCACTGGAGTGGGAATAGTAATTTTTACCCCTACGCTATCCAACGCTTTCCCTACTGTTGCACTCACTGGAGTGGGAATAGTAATTTTTACTCCTACGCTATCCAACACTTTCCCTACTGTTGCACTCACTGGAGTGGGAATAGTAATTTTTACCCCTACGCTATCCAACGCTTTCCCTACTGATGCACTCTCTGGAGTTGGAATAGTAATTTTTACCCCTACGCTATCCAACGCTTTACCTAATGTTGCACTCACTAGAGTGGGAATAGTAATTGTTATCCCTACGCTATCCAACACTTTCCCTACTGATGCACTCTCTGGAGTTGGAATAGTAATTTTTACCTCTAAGCTATCCAACGCTTTCCCTACTGTTGACTCACTGGAATGGGAATAGTAATTTTTATCCCTACGCTATCCAACGCTTTCCCTACTGTTGTACTCTCTGGAGTAGGAATAGTAATTTTTAGCCCTACGCTATCCAACGCTTTTCCTACTGTTGCACTCACTGGAGTGGGAATAGTATTTTTAACCCTATGCTATCCAACACTTTCTCTACTGTTGCACTCTCTGGAGTGGGAATAGGTATTTTTACCCCTACGCTATCCAATGCTTTCCCTACTGTTGCCCTCTCTGGAGTGGGAATAGTAATTTTTTCCCCTACGCTATCCAATGCTTTCCCTACTGTTGCACTCTCTGGAGTGTGAATAGTAAATGTAACCCTCTCTCTATCCTACGGAAAAAATATTGTATATTTTTTGTTAATAATATGTATATATATATATATATATGTTTTAAAATATATATTTTTAAGTTACATTAATTATTTATTACTTTTAAGTTTATTTAAGTATTTTAAGTATGTTTAAATTAATTATATTTATTGTTATATTAGTTTTAAATTACTTTGAAGATATTTAAACAATTCGATATTTTGACTGTCTATATTTTTTCCTATCGATATTTTGGAGTCGATATTTTTGTACTTACCTGTTTGTAGATAGGAAGTCGATATTCTGGCATTCTATATTTTTACCTCGATATTTTGGCAAGTCGATATTTTGACTGTCGATATTCTGTCAGTGATCCGGTATACCCACCTCCCTCGGTGAGGCCAGTGCCTCCTGCCACTCTGTATCATCTAGGTCACCTAAGTCATGGGTCGATTTATCCCTAAGAGGTGCTGTGGGATTCTGTAGGTTATTAATTAATTTACGATAGGTGAATGACGTAGCTCGCTTTTGAATGCAATCCGTTAGCAGCCTGTCCTCCAAAGGGGAGACCTCAGGCATCTCCGTACCCTGTGGTAATGCCGCGATCATTGCGTTTTTAATCTGTGTATAGCGAAAAACTTCTGTCTGTACAAGCTCATAGTGTTGTTGGAGCTGCTCAAACGTGATCACATTCCCTTTGGCCCAAATGTCACCTACTGTGGAGATGCCTATGATATCCCATTGCTCAAAGCCCTTGCTGTTTCTAAGTCACCCCAGCCGTTTAGTATCCCAGAGCGGAGTAGGTAGGTTAAAAAACCCCTGCCAACCCAACTGAGTCTGCGCTGTATACCATTTTGTAACTGTGTGCTTTGTGGGCCCTATTAGCATTGAGATGTGTTCCTTATTATATAGTGCAGAGAGCATATTTCCTGGCCCCAGGAGGAACCTATCTGCCCTGTATGCTGGGTCTGCCTGTGGAGCATGTATCCACTGGTTAATGAACTTTAATTGCGCCGCCCAATAGCACAACTGTATATTAGGGAGTGCTATCCCTCCATCGTACCATCCTCGAGTCAGCTTATTCTGTGCTATACGCGCCGGCTTGTTGCCCCATAGCAGTGTGGACAGTGTGGACACCTGGGCAGAAATGTTCTTAAAGTATCCCGGAAGTGCGGGGAATGGCATGTTTTCCAGTGCATATAGAAACCGGGGCAGCGCCATCATTTTAAACAGCGCTGCTTTTCCCAACAATGTCAGTGGCAGAGATTCCCAGTGCACAACATCTCTCTTCAGACGCTCCAGTGGGGTGCCAGATTTCTAGAGAAGAAATCATCTGGGTTAGTTGTAACATGTATGCCTAAATACTTAAACGAGTCGTTTGCGATCTGAAGCGGGCATCCAGCAGGGAGTTGCGGTGGGGGGCTGTGTAATATGTACATAACAGATTTGAACCAGTTGATGGTGTATCCCGATACCCTTCCAAAACGTTCACAGATATTAAGGAGAACAAATATTGAGCGTCTAGGGGCGGCCAAGTACACTAATATATCATCCGCGTATAGAGAGATGTGTTCGTCCCACCCTTCTGTCCACTTGAGGCCCCTTATCATTGGCTGAGCTCCCATCTGATGCATGCCGCCAATGGCTCGAGCGCCAGAGCAAAAAGCAGTGGTGACAGGGGACAACCCTGGCGTGTCCCTCTTGCAAGCGGGAAGTCATCAGAAATGTGTCCGTTAGCTGTAACATGTGCCAGAGGTTTAGTGTACAAGAGGCGAACCCATGCACAAAACTTGGGGCCGAAGCCTAGATGGTGAAGCACTGTGAACAGGAAGGTCCACTCCAGCATATCGAAAGCCATCCGCGCATCCAATGATAGCATGACAGCTGCCTTTTGTAGGTACGGAGCTCTAGCCATTACCCCATTAGGGCGCCTAAGATTCAGTGCAATGTTTCTACCCGGCATAAACCCGGACTGATCCGGATGTATTAGATTCGTAAGATGTGGTGCTAGTCTAGTCGCCAATACTTTCGCGAGGATTTTAGCTTCCGTGTTTATCAATGATATCGGGCGGTATGAGGTACATTCTATCATAGGTTTCCCTGGCTTAGGAATGGCCAATATAGTAGCTAATCGTTGGTCAATCTGCAATTCACCCTTCTCCAGGCTATCAGTGTACATGCGCAGTAGGTGTGGGGCAATAGTTCCCACCGTTTTCTTGTACAGCTCAATAGGCACCCCATTCGGTCCTACCGCTTTGCCGGACTGTAATGACCGGATCGCGGTTTGCAGTTCTTCCACCGTGAGGTCCGCCTCTAACTCTAGGGCCTTCTCTGAGGTAAGCCTGTGCATTGCTATGTCTTTAATGGAGGCCAGTGCCTCCTCCATTGTCATTGTGGATGATGAGGTGTATACTCTTTGGAAGTGTCGTGCTAGTGTTCGGACTATCACCCGTGGATCCGCCGTCGTCTGCCCTTCCTCTGTTTGTATCTTTGCTATCCCCATGTTACCCCGCTCCTTCTTATCTAGCCATGCCAGAAGCTTTCCTGCTTTGTCACCAAGTTCATATATTTTATGTCTAGTGGCCTTGACCTGGTTTCCTCTCTAAGATATTCTCTATATTGTTGCTGCCTGATGTGTAGGTTCTGGGATATAGCTGGTGTGGGGTCAGCCGAGTGTTGCGTTTCAGCCTTGTGCAAGTCTAGTTCAAGGTCATGCAATTCTCTCTGTTTCTCCCGCTTGTGCCCTGCAATAGAGACTATGGCCTGCCCCCTGACTATGACTTTATAAGCCTCCCATAGGATAGTCGGTGAGCTGACTGACGGAGCATTTTCTTCAAAGTAGTGTTTTGTCTCTTTAATGACCGCTTTCCTGACTTTTGGTTACTGCAAATTGCCGGGGTAAATACGATAGACCCGCTTGCGAGTCTCGTGATGATATGAAAAAGTCAACAGTATCGGGGAGTGGGCCGAGATGCCCCTAGGCTTTATTACTACATCTTCTACGCTCTTAAGACTATCCATTGAGGCCAAGAAATAGTCTATTCTAGATAAATTGTTATGTACCCCTGAGTGGAAGGTATAGTGTCGTGCCGTTGGGCGGTGCTGTCTCCATACATCAGTAAGTCCGAGTGCCTCCATAAAACTCTGCAGGCGAGACACACCAGATACTTGTGTCTTCACCGGGTATCTGTCCAAGGTGCCATCTATAGTTGCATTAAAGTCCCCCCCCTATCAGAAATTACCCCTCCGGCAGGTTAAGTAAATACTTGCTACAGGCAGGGAGCGCTATTGCATGCAGGGCAGGAGGAATATATACTGACACCACATTGACCGATCTACCCTTCCATTGACCCATGAGGGCCGCAAATCGACCCTGATCATCCTTTTTTGTTTTATGTATTATGTATGGGGATTGTTTCTTCACCAGAATGTCAACACCTCTGGAGCCAGAGGAGAACTCCGAGTGTACCACCATCTTATACCCCCACCTATCCATTGCCTTACATGCAGTGGCAGTGAGGTGTGTTTCTTGCAGCAGGGCTAGCGTCAAGGCGCAGCGCTTCAGACTTTGCAGAACCAGGCCTCTCTTTATCTTGTCCCCCAGTCCATGCACATTCCACATGAGTAGTGTCATTCTAGCAAAGAATACAATGTTAAATTATCATTTAAAAATTATTAAAAAGCAGTTATTCACATGCATAAAGAAAGGGGCCCGTCTCCTAGCTAACCACATAGCACCCAGAAATGTGACTACAGCACATGCATTCAAAGGACAGTAGTCCGATCTAAGTATACGGAAAGCTGTGCTGTGGCTACTTCTGCCTAGTTCCTTACATAGGGGTGAGAGCCAGAAGGAGCAGACACGAGCATAGGCGGGACAAGCATAAACAACAAGGGCTACAGTTTCCTTCAGATGATTTCATGTAACACAAGCCGGAGAATCAGATGGTGCCCATTTATAAGTAAAATCTGTAAGTGGTAAGGTGTCTGCTTGAAACTGGAAATATAATTGTCTAACTAGTGGTACAATTGTATGCATCAATTGTACTTTAAAATGCTTTATTTGGCCTCATTATTTCACAAAAGGAGGATGAAGAGCCTCTTCTGTCCTCTGGAAGAGTGTGCGCTTTCTTTCTTTGCTCTTTAGAATAACATGGCAGACACTGCTTAATTTGAGCTAGTGGTTGCATCCGTGACTCACCAACACTCGTTTTTGGGGACAGGTGCCTATTTTTCCACCTCATCGTTATTATATATGGGGTAACCCGAGAAGAGTCCTAGGACCTGGGTATCAAGTGTTGCAGATATGGTGGTCCTAGACACAGAATTCCACACACAATTAATCCAAAATTACTCAACTCAATTATTTTTTCATATGAGAAATTAATTCCTAAAGTGAAAAAACAAGAAACACAATAGCCCAAAAATACACAGGTGTCCAATACAAACACAAAAACAGGTTTGTTTTCACGTTTTAAAAGTAGAGGAGAAAACTCTACTATTTATTCATGATAAAAAATCTCCTCATAGAGCAGTATACAAATATACAATATCTACAATTCTGAACAGAAGGGGTTACCGAGAGAGAATAAAGTGCATAGAGTGAGAAATTCTTGTGCTCGTGCAAAGGAAAGAAAGGACCACGCGGTCAGGGGATATTGAGTAGTATGGTCATTGAAGAATCTGTTGGCTTTGATTCTAGACAGAGCCTGCCCTCAAACGTTGGTCTGTAAAGGAATTGTAATTGTCTTTACAGCGATCACTTCGCTCAGATGGTTTTCAGTCTTCAGAAAGGGTGAGTGGGCAGGGGCATAGGAGATGCAGGCTCACTGTATGGAAAAGATGTCGACGTTTCGACCCAAGGATAAAAAGGGCAATTTGTATCCTCATAGGCGGGTCTTCATCAGGACGGGACGGTGAAGGGAAGGAACATAGTTACATTGCATTCATGTAACCCCAGAAGTGTAGGCGGACACCCTGTTAGTGGTGCGCCTATTTGCCAACTGGTCAATTCGTTAAAAGAGAGCCGATCAAACGTGCTCTCGAGTACCTCGCTCTTTCGGCGAAAGATGATAAGTTGGATATTCAGTGAAGCAATATACACGCTGTGTCTCCTCCGTAGAACTGCGCGGCCTATCAATGGGGCTCTGTCTGTAACCGACCCGTCCTGATGAAGACCCGCCTATGAGGATACAAATTGCCCTTTTAATCCTTGGGTCGAAACGTCGACATCTTTTCCATACAGTGAGCCTGCATCTCCTATGCCCCTGCCCACTCACCCTTTCTGAAGACTGAAAACCATCTGAGCGAAGTGATCGCTGTAAAGACAATTACAATTCCTTTACAGACCAACGTTTGAGGGCAGGCTCTGTCTAGAATCAAAGCCAACAGATTCTTCAATGACCATACTACTCAATATCCCCTGACCGCTTGGTCCTTTCTTTCCTTTGCACGAGCACAAGAATTTCTCACTCTATGCACTTTATTCTCTCTCGGTAACCCCTTCTGTTCAGAATTGTAGATATTGTATATTTGTATACTGCTCTATGAGGAGATTTTTTATTATGAATAAATAGTAGAGTTTTCTCCTCTACTTTTAAAACGTGAAAACAAACCTGTTTTGTGTTTGTATTGGACACCTGTGTATTTTTGGGCTATTGTGTTTCTTGTTTTTTCACTTTAGGAATTAATTTCTCATATGAAAAAATAATTGAGTTGAGTAATTTTGGATTAATTGTGTGTGGAATTCTGTGTCTAGGACCACCATATCTGCAACAATATTTTTCCACCTCAAGCATAGATCCAGAGCAAAAGTGAGAAAACACAAAGGGGTGAAGAAGAAGGGAGAGAAAGATTCAAAACAGTGGCAAAGGGTGAAAGCAGGGATGGAAAAATATCCTACAACAGTGAGATAAAGAGCAGGCAGCATGTAGTGACTGAACAAACAGGCATGTAGTGAAATGAGGTCTGGGCATCCTTCCGATTGGACATTCCCTGGGACCCAGGACTGATGGCTGTAAAAATGAAGTGCTCTTTGCGGGTGTTTACACACCACCTCTGGCGCACATTCCTTAACACCTTGGCTGCTAGGGGGTTTTCCCCTCCTGTGCTGGAACTCATTTTTTCCCATTGTTCATGACAAGGTCAGCTCGTCATAAGCACAGCGCAGGTAACACCCATGACGAGCTGACCTTGTCATTAGCATGGAAGGGGTTAAGGGCCGTCAATACACTATACTGAACAACAGCCGAGTGTGACTACATCACACTCCAGTGCCAAAAGTGTCCAGTGTTTCCCGGTGCATCCTACTAGAAAGTTCAGGCAGAGCATATGAGCACTATTAAGTGTACATTGCCTCTGACACCATAGATCTCACAAATTATTTATTTTCAAAGTCCTATTTATTGACAATGAATGCTTAAATACTTTTAGCACATTATTTTACGAAGAGTTCAAAGAGGTACACATTGGGTGTAAACAAATCATTTGTGATTATCTCCTTATATCATAAAGCACATTCAACATATATTACAACAAATAACTTGCTGACATCAAAGTAAATCAACGTGAGACAAATAAACAGTACACAGTGATAACATTAATAAGTTCATATATCAACATTATCTTTAGAAATTGATATATCAGGGTCCTACTGGGAATCTAGGAAAGATTTTATGGGTATCCTAGGGGTATGGTATCAGTTATTCCCTCAAAGGAGTAATTAATTGTCCTGTATCTAGCCAGGGAAAGTCACTTGTTTCAAGAAGAGTTTTAGGCCTTAGTGTGAGATGCGTCTCTAACTGTATGTCCTATTATTTAACTGGATCATAGGGCATGCATTTCTCCTGGCTCTGGAGTTGAGCCTAAGCGTTTTGACCTTTTTAATCTTGACAGGAGAAGTTGTTTGGACAGGTCTTCATCAGGGCTCGCTGTAGGTGCTGTGGGACATCATGTTACACCTGGGGAAGGGTTGTAAGGGGCATGTTTTAGTACTTAGATCTGAGATATAGGACCAAGAGCTGTGCTTTTTTTTGGTATTTTCAGGTGCTGATTAGTACATATTAAGATCACGTACCCAATTTCAGTGGAGGCGATTCTGCATGTCGTATTTACATGTTAGTCGCAGGAGGCGATGTGGTGATGATTCCCACGGTGGCGTTGTGGAACTGTGGACCCGCAGTCTGAATGTACTGCGAAAAAAGTGAGGAAATGAATTCAATGTCATAGTGTGTCAATGGCGTCCTATAGACATATATCATGTTGCATTGTGGAGCCTAATGCATGGTTCGTGGGAAACAGCGGAAATATCCTGTTATTTGTGTCTTTAAAATGCGTGAAAGGGTTACACTTTGTTATTCAATCTGGTTCTCAAAGATACTTAATGAGTCTGGGGCCCGCCATGGGCATCGCGTACCTGGGGGTGATCGGTGTGATCGGTGTCCGCTTTTCCTTTTTCTTTAGATTCGGCACGGCGACCTCTCGCGGAGCAGTCTATCCGCGGGGTGGAGGCACGAAGGTGAATGCCTTTCTTTGATTTCAGCGTCTCCTCGCAAAGCGTGTCGCTCCTCTACCGGCTCTCGCTGTGTTGGGTTTAAACAGCGCGCGTCCGGCGTGGAATCTTTCACCGGGGGTGTGAGAGAAAGAGGCGTTCCCATTGGTGGGTTCGCCGGCTTGTGTGCATCGGCGCTCCTGATTGGTCAATGTCTTCGCGTCGTGAGCATGTGATCTCGTTGCTATGAGATCGGGACGCTTTTTGCAATCGACATAGAGGAAGACCGAAGTTATTGCACTGGGTTTTGTGTTATGGTTAACACGTGAAGCTGGATATTTCCGCTAATTCATTTAGTCCATGATTTACAGTGTCAAGATACATGATGGTTTTTGCTTCTTGCTTTGACAAGTTGTTGGCCACATTTTTGGCTTTAACATGTCTTACCACTGTCCATTTGAAGTCGTCTGGTCCATGATGTTTTTCAATACAGTGGGGGACCATGGGTGCATTTTCTTTCTTACATCGAATCCTGGAACGGTGTTGGGATATTCTTGTTTTTATGGGTTGGCTCGTTTTGCCAACGTACGCAAATCCACAAGGGCATATGACACAATATATAACGTTACAAGTGTTACAGTTTGTGAACACGTCGTGTTTGATTTGTTTCTGGCCGTATGAGAATATTGATCCTTCTATAGTGCTGTCGCAGGAAATACAGTTTCCACATTTGTGGTGTCCTCTGACAGGTGGAAGGTTCAGAAGTGACTGAATGGAACTTTCTTGCCTTGGCAGTGATGTATCTGCTCAACCAGTTTATTTCTCACACTCTCGTTCTTTTTCAGTGCGAAGATAGGTGGGGCATCAAAAGGTTTCAGGCTCCGTACTGTGTTCCAATTTTTGGAGACTATTTTCTTGATTTCTGTGGTCGCTCCAGAAAAGGTTGTCACGCATACAATTGGGGTGTCTTCCTTGTTCTTTTCTTTGGGGATCAAGAGGGTGTCTCTAGGGATGTACCAAGTTCTCTTCATGGTTCTCTTCAATAACTTCTTGGGATATCCTCTCTCGCTCAACTTATGCATCAGCTCCTGGGCATGGTAGAAGTAATCAGTTTTCTTTGTACAATTCCTACGCAATCTCATGAATTGACTTAGTGGTAGATTTTCACGGAGATTGCGTTGGTGGAAGCTGGAGAAGTGTAGGAAGGTGTTCCGGTCAGTCTCTTTGGTATATAAGGTGGTATACATGATGCCATCTTCGTGTTTAACCATCAGGTCCAAAAAATTGATTTGTGTTTTATTGTATGCCAAGGTGAATTGGATGTTGGGATTGCGGTCATTTAGCCAGACAACGAATTCTTTTAGTTGATGTTCTTCGCCTCTCCATAGCATGAAGACGTCGTCTATATAACAACGCCAAACTTTTATATGCCCATCAAATGGATTGTTGTTGTAAATCCAAGTGGCTTCGTATAGGGCCATGTACATGATGGCCATTTCTGGCGCAAATGGACATCCCATGGCCGCCCCCATAGTTTGGAGGTATTGGACGTTGTTGAATTTGAAAAAATTGAATTTCAAGCAGATTTCCGCTAGTTTCAGTAAGAAATCTGTGGGGACATTGTGTGGTCTTTCTCTCTTTTCAAGGAAGAATTCTAGGGCTTCCAAGCCTTCTTCTTGGGGGATATTGGAGTATAAACTCACAATGTCCATGGTGACCATAAGTTCCATTGACTCATCAAAAGGTTGGCCATCTAGAAAATGTATTGCTTCCATCGTGTCTTTAATGAAGCTTGTAGTCTGGCCAACAAGGGGTTTAAGGAAGGTGTCGACATATTTTGCTGGTCGTTCCAGGATTGAGTTGACTCCCGAAATAATTGGACGGCCAGGAGGATTCCTGGGGTCCTTATGGATTTTGGGTAGAATATACATCAAAGGTGTTCGTGGGTTCTTGTTTATCAGATATTCTCCCTCCTTTTTTGGATAGCCAGCCTTCCTTACGACCTTGATTTACTAGAGTTTCCAGACGATGTGTCAGTTTATCGTTCCAGTTGTCATTCGTTTTTTTATAATACTTCTCATCCGCAACTTGCCGTTGGACTTCAGCTTCATACATTTCACGTGGGAGGATGACAATCCCCCCACCTTTGTCCAGCGGCTTGATGATGAGACTTTTGTTGTCTTGGAGTCCCTGTAATGCAATTTTTTCATCCATTTTGAGATTCCATTTGATGTATCTTTTCTTCCTCTTTTCGAGCGTATCGAGATCACGCAACACGTTCTTTTTGAACGTTAACAGTTCCACAGGCATCTGACTGGAATGTGGGAAAAAGGTGGAGGGGTTTTTTAGTCCAGAGTAATTCCTAATCATTAGGTCTTGCTGATTTTCGAAGATTTCCAATTCACCTTGGCATACAATAAAACACAAATCAATTTTTTGGACCTGATGGTTAAACACGAAGATGGCATCATGTATACCACCTTATATACCAAAGAGACTGACCGGAACACCTTCCTACACTTCTCCAGCTTCCACCAACGCAATCTCCGTGAAAATCTACCACTAAGTCAATTCATGAGATTGCGTAGGAATTGTACAAAGAAAACTGATTACTTCTACCATGCCCAGGAGCTGATGCATAAGTTGAGCGAGAGAGGATATCCCAAGAAGTTATTGAAGAGAACCATGAAGAGAACTTGGTACATCCCTAGAGACACCCTCTTGATCCCCAAAGAAAAGAACAAGGAAGACACCCCAATTGTATGCGTGACAACCTTTTCTGGAGCGACCACAGAAATCAAGAAAATAGTCTCCAAAAATTGGAACACAGTACGGAGCCTGAAACCTTTTGATGCCCCACCTATCTTCGCACTGAAAAAGAACGAGAGTGTGAGAAATAAACTGGTCCGAGCAGATACATCACTGCCAAGGCAAGAAAGTTCCATTCAGTCACTTCTGAACCTTCCACCTGTCAGAGGACACCACAAATGTGGAAAATGTATTTCCTGCGACAGCACTATAGAAGGATCAATATTCTCATACGGCCAGAAACAAATCAAACACGACGTGTTCACAAACTGTAACACTTGTAACGTTATATATTGTGTCATATGCCCTTGTGGATTTGCGTACGTTGGCAAAACGAGCCAACCCATAAAAACAAGAATTTCCCAACACCGTTCCAGGATTCGATGTAAGAAAGAAAATGCACCCATGGTCCCCCACTGTATTGAAAAACATCATGGACCAGACGACTTCAAATGGACAGTGGTAAGACATGTTAAAGGCAAAAATGTGGCCAACAACTTGTCAAAGCAAGAAGCAAAAACCATCATGTATCTTGACACTGTAAATCATGGACTAAATGAATTAGCGGAAATATCCAGCTTCACGTGTTAACCATAACACAAAACCCAGTGCAATAACTTCGGTCTTCCTCTATGTCGATTGCAAAAAGCATCCCGATCTCATAGCAACGAGATCACATGCTCACGACGCGAAGACATTGACCAATCAGGAGCGCCGATGCACACAAGCCGGCGAACCCACCAATGAGAACGCCTCTTTCTCTCACACCCCCGGTGAAAGATTCCACGCCGGACGCGCGCTGTTTAAACCCAACACAGCGAGAGCCGGTAGAGGAGCGACACGATTTGCGAGGAGACGCTGAAATCAAAGAAAGGCATTCACCTTCGTGCCTCCACCCCGCGGATAGACTGCTCCGCGAGAGGTCGCCGTGCCGAATCTAAAGAAAAAGGAAAAGCGGACACCGATCACACCGATCACCCCCAGGTACGCGATGCCCATGGCGGGCTCCAGACTCATTAAGTATCTTTGAGAACCAGATTGAATAACAAAGTGTAACCCTTTCACGCATTTAAAAGACACAAATAACAGGCATTTCCGCTGTTTCCCACGAACCATGCATTAGGCTCCACAATGCAACATGATATATGTCTATAGGACGCCATTGACACACTATGACATTGAATTCATTTCCTCACTTTTTTCGCAGTACATTCAGACTGCGGGTCCACAGTTCCACAACGCCACCGTGGGAATCATCACCACATCGCCTCCTGCGACTAACATGTAAACACGACATGCAGAATCGCCTCCACTGAAATTGGGTACGTGATCTTAATATGTACTAATCAGCACCTGAAAATACCAAAAAAAGCACAGCTCTTGGTCCTATATCTCAGATCTAAGTACTAAAACATGCCCCTTACAACCCTTCCCCAGGTGTAACATGATGTCCCACAGCACCTACAGCGAGCCCTGATGAAGACCTGTCCAAACAACTTCTCCTGTCAAGATTAAAAAGGTCGAAACGCGTAGGCTCAACTCCAGAGCCAGGAGAAATGCATGCCCTATGATCCAGTTAAATAATAGGACATACAGTGAGAGACGCATCTCACACTAAGGCATAAAACTCTTCTTGAAACAAGTGACTTTCCCTGGCTAGATACAAGACAATTAATTACTCCTTTGAGGGAATAACTGATACCATACCCCTAGGATACCCATAAAATCTTTCCTAGATTCCCAGTAGGACCCTGATATATCAATTTCTAAAGATAATGTTGATATATGAACTTATTAATTTTATCACTGTGAGGTTCCGTGACGATTTGAACCCGTGTTTTCAATATTGTCGGAAATACATCATATTGGTATCAGCGAACCGCAAATGATCCATTTAGCATATCCTGGTGTTTTCGCTACGCTACGAGCAAGAGTACTCCTGTTACAAACACATTTCCGATCTATCCATGGCATCCATCTTAGATTATGGCAGCCATTTTGTGTTTCTTGCCCTCACATACGCAATAACCTCTGATTTCTCCATTTCGATTAAGGACACGTAGGCTTGGCCGGCGATTCACCTTTCTAGTGACACGTGCACCTTGGAACAGAACACACTGTAGCTGCATGACTCGACAAAGGCTGCCTCTTCTGCCCGAGGCCAGTCCTGCTATACTGGTTCTCGTGTCCGTTGGCCTGATTATGATTAGGCGGCCAAAGCTGGTAGCCTTGCCCATTTACAACCCACAAACATCCCTTATCCTACTTTCCTATCTTCCACACCTGGCTCCGTTCCTTTCTTTCTGAATCTTTATTAGGGGGAGGTAACGAAATTTACGATGAGGCGGTCCGGCTCTTGAATGCAATATTGACAAGGGATTGTGATGAACTAGTGGGAACCCCTCTTCGTAATGTTTGACATCAGATATTATCAACGATTCCTGTGCAACGCCAAATATTTATTGTTTAGGACACAAAGGTTTGGGAATGTACTAACATGTGAAGAATTTGCCTGAAGCCCAATTTTTAGTATATAAGGAGCAACCCTCTTTGTTCAATTTGAACAGGCTCCTAGAATCTGCCCGTGTGTAGTTTCTGTGACTTCTGTGTCCCTGCAGTAATAAACCTTTGGTCTTTGACGCCACCATCGAGAAGCCCGTGTTTCTGTTTATTTGTGCACCAAGACAGGTGGAACTCCGGGGTCTTCGGGTGTTGTTCCCTGACACCTCTGGACGGAACCAAAAAGTCCAGAACTCCAATTGGCGCCCAACGTGGGGCGACGTCATTCGGTACCGGTCCAAAAGCCTGAAGAGTTCGAGAAGCTTCGTGTGAAGATTCCTGAGGGAGGCGCCCCACTTCATCGATCCCGGCATATCGCAAAAGTGGCCCGAAGTTCTCTTCCACGAGGGTTCCCGTTCAGGATGGCTGCAGTGGGCTGTTGCCTTGACCGTCGCCCTGTCTTGGACCCGAGGTGCAGTCCTTAGTACGGCGAAACGTGACGGGTTTCTCCTTGGTGACGTCTTCAGTGCCTCAGTTAAGTATTTAGTGGTTGCTAGCTGGGTAATTCGTGAGGGTTGTTAAAATCCTTTTGGTTCTTGGTTTGGTTTGGTTTCGTAAGATTATCACTGGTTGTTCTGGTTACGATAATCTATTTGGTTTAGTTTGGGTATCGATACATTTGTTCGCTTTTGGTAGGCCTAAGCTCTTGGTTCGAGTGCACATCCCTGTTTGTGTTGTTTGTTCTGTGTTCCGGATTACAAAATGGTAAGTCGGAAAAATTGTATATTGTCGTGTTTTGGTTGCAACAGTGATTCACGATTGGAGGACTCATGTCTGGTTCCTCCGATTGGGACTCCTCTATATGATCTTTATTGTAAGCATGGTGTGGGTCCTATATCTTATAATGAGGTGTGGGTCCGCTATACGGAAAAAGACGGTGTCCTTAGTTGGCCACTGCATGGTAGTTTTGAACCCGAAATCCTTGATAATTTGGAAGCGAAATTGTTTAGGAAGAAAGCGCGGCCGGCAATGTTTGATTCTTTCCGTTACTGGCGAAAAGAATCTAAACAGAGAGAAATTAAAAGGTTGAAGAAAGAACAGAAAGAGCAAGAGTTGACTTTAGAACAGGCTGTTAAGCAGCTGCAAGTCAACGAGTCTGAGAAGGCCGTAGAGGTGGCCATTAGAGAACATAATTTAGCGATTGACAAGTGCTATCCTGCCTTGCCATCGAAAACGACTAAGATAGTAGAGGACTCCGAAAACGATCCTCTGTTGTCTTACTTGTTACAGTCACCTCCACCGTATGCACAAGGTGCTACGGCTCCACCTGTACCAAATGTTCAATTGCCGGTTGCTGGACAACCTGGTATTCCTGCTCCTGCCCCTCAGAATCAAGCTCCTGTACCTCCTGTGGTTAATGTAAATGTTCCTACGGCCCCTCCACTTCCTGGGTTGCCGACTTCTCTACCTATACCTGTATCGCTTACACCTACTGTTTCACAAGCTATCTTCCTCGATACTCCTACTGTCCCGTTATCTGTTCCAACTGCTACTGTATTCTCTGCATCTGCCAGTATGTTGACTCTGCTTTCTGTTCGTCGAAGAATCACTGATTCTGTTTCTAACATTCTGTCTCCTTTCTATAAATCTTTAATTAAGACTCCTACTTCTGACTCTGTACAAAGACGTAGTCAGCTCCCAAGTACTGAGGAACGGGGAATATTAGATTCCACGGCTCTCAGATGGATTTCGAAGAGTAGAAGATATAATACGAGAGATGTATTAGATACATTTATGCAGTGGAACGAACCAACACAACGATATGTTTTTGACGAGATGTGCTCTCTTTTACGTGAGGAACTAGAAGAAGATGACTCTGAATCGAATTTAGAAGACTTAATTAAGGTCCAGAAAGAGTTTGCTGCAGGAATGATAGTAGGTCAAAATATAAAAGAAGCGATGGAACTGATTTTAAGTTATAGGAATGATCCATCGCTCCGTTCACCGAGAGACTTAGAGAAAAGTAGTACGAAGCAGAATCGCCAATATCCAATGAGGGAGGTTCCTCCAATTTGGCGCGATGCTGTACAAGCTGATGCGGTTCGTGGTATTGCAGCCGCTCCGGCGCAATTCCAGAGAGTATGGATACACATTCCGTTGAAGCGAGCCGAAGTGTTAGCAGTGAAACAGGCTTTGCCAGATCCGCGTAAGAATCCTGCTGGGTACTATAAGGAATTAGCACAGACAGTTGAGGCTTGTGTAATGAATCTAGCGGATATTGACATGTTATTTGGAAATGTAGTACCACAACCGATTTGGGCTAAGATACGTAAAGAGAATCATCCAGTTGCCCTAGGTGGTGATTGGGCAGCTATCATTGCAGCGGATGGCCAGCAAATAGGTGGTTCCAAACCC
Source organism: Lissotriton vulgaris (assembly GCF_964263255.1). Classification (NCBI taxonomy): domain Eukaryota; kingdom Metazoa; phylum Chordata; class Amphibia; order Caudata; family Salamandridae; genus Lissotriton; species Lissotriton vulgaris. The sequence continues at coordinate 907,715,328 of NC_141699.1, forward strand.
GAACCTCTAATTGCTAATCTTCCAGGTAGAATAATTGACTTAATGAAGACTCTGATGCCAGCATTGCGTGTTAATTGGGACAAGTTGTCCGCATGCAGGCAAAAGAAAGACGAAAGTGTCTCCGACTTTTTCACGAGGTTCGAAGAGACTTTTGTAGATCACAGTGGTCAGGATATGAACACAGAAGGAGGACAGAGATTGTTTGTCGATAAATTTGTACACAATTTGCTACCTGAGCTATGCAATAAATTAAAAGATTCCGAGAGTGCGTGGGCTGTCTCTACAACTGCGCAAATACTTGCAACTGCACAGTATTATGAAAACAGGGATAAAGAGGAGAAAGAGAAATCAGATAAGAAAACGAAAGACTTAAAGACTAAAGTTCTTTTGCAACAGGCGTATCCGCCTCGCATGAATCAGACCAATACGCAGCAAGGGTCATATCAAAGGACAGATTATAGTTCACCAAGGCCTCAATATCAATGGAATCAGTGTGCGTACTGTAAGAAAGAGGGTCATTATAAAAATGAGTGTCCAGTCTTAGCGCAAAATAACGCAGCCGCAGCTCAGAGAGGTCGTGGTGGTTTTGTGCAGAATTCTAGAGGTCGAGGACGAGGTGCTATGCCTCCACAGACGAATGATCGCCCTCCCAATCACTTTGATCAGCGAAATGGACAGTCTGCCCAACAAAATAGATCTCAACAGTATCATGTTGAGGACTATTGTGAAGTGGGTGAAGGATTTCAGCAAAATGAGTACTAGGACAGCCATGGACAGAGAGAGGGAGTAGTATCAGTTCCAGTGGATCAGAGTGGGCCTTATGTCGCAGTAGCAACATCAGGTGTAGTCGAACTGTTTCTGTTGGATACTGGTGCTGCAAAAAGTTCTATCATTCATGCGAAACTCCCTGGCGCACCTTTGTCCGGCTCAACAAATGTTTCTGTAGGTTTTTCAGGCGCCCCTGTTTACAACCCCGTATCTGGTCCTTTGTCTATTTCTGTGGGACTGTGTCAATTGAAAGCACCCCTGATTTTGACGACAGGTTGTAATGAAAATCTGCTTGGTTTAGACTTGTTAAAACGCCTATATGCGACATTGTACTGTTCTCCGGAAGGAGTACAGCTTACGTTGGGTAAAAGAATCACCTCTCCGATGTACTTGTCAATGGATGCACTCCCGCCAGAGCTGCGTTCACTCCCTGATACTCTTTGGGCGACTGGTCCTAATGATGTAGGCCTTTTGGAAATACCACCATATGTAGTCACTTTGAAAGCAAATGTAAAATTTCCACGAATTCCTCAATACAAGATCTCTACTGAGGGTGAACGTGCACTTTTACTGATTGTGCAAGATTTGATTAAGAAAGGTGTGGTTGAAGAAACTAGAGGAAATGTCTGTAATAGTCCTGTATTACCGATTTTGAAACGAACTGATCCTTCAAAGCCTCCAGTATATAGATTTGTTATAGACCTCAGAGAAGTTAATAAAATTGTGATTCCGCAATTTCCTGTGGTTCCAGATATTACTGCCTTGTTAACATTGATTCCTGCTACAGCCACATGGTTTTCAGTCATCGACTTGAAAAATGCCTTTTTCAGCATTCCGATAGCAGAGGAAAGCAGAGATATTTTCGGCTTCTGTCTAGGAGGTCGAAGCTTCAGGTTTAAACGCGCTCCACAAGGCTATTGTGAGAATCCATCCATTTACAGTCAGGCATTAAAAAGTCAGTTAGATTCCTTTGTACTTCCTCCTGGTTCTGCTCTAGTGCAGTATGTAGATGACCTTCTAGTGGCTGCTGATGACAAGGAAACTTGCAAAGCAGCTACGATTTCGTTATTGCATCATTTGTCTAATTTGAATCACAAGGTGTCACCTTCGAAAATGCAATATTGCTGCCAAGAAGTGACCTACCTAGGTCATCTCTTGTCAAAGACGGGAAGGAAGTTGACCCCAGAGAGAATAAAAGCAATTACGCAGATGAGTGTTCCTCGCACACAGAGAGAAGTACGTGCCTTTCTAGGTATTACCTCTTACTGTAGGCAGTGGATCCCAAATTTTTCTCTTTTAGCAAAACCATTGGTAGCTTTGACTGGGAAAAATGTTCCGAGTCCGGTGCCATGGTCTGATGAATGTCAGGAGAGTTTTTCTGAGTTACGAAATGCACTTTGTTCAGCTCCTGTATTGGGCACACCCGATTACAGCAAACCATTCACGCTCTATGTTCACGAAAGAGAAGGTTGTGCGTTGAGTGTTCTGACACAGAAATTCGGTGATAAACAACGCCCTTGTGCGTATTTTTCATCAACATTAGATCCGGTAGCTAGAGCGTTACCTAGTTGTTTGAGAGCTACAGCGGCAGCTGTGGCTTCCATTCGACAATCTGCCGGTTTGGTGATGAACAACATGCTAGTGGTCATGGTTCCTCATGCTGTGGATACACTCATGAACAGAACCAAGACACAACACCTTACCAGTGCGAGATTATCTGGCTACGAGCTAACACTGCTAGCGAGTCATATTCAGATCAAAAGATGCAATGTATTGAATCCAGCAACACTGTTGCCGGCTAATCAAGAGTCGAGTGATTCCGAGCCCCATGATTGTTGTTTCAGAACTGAGGAAGAGACAAAAGGACGAATTGATTTAAAAGACACTCCATTGTCAGATCCAGATGGCACGTTGTATGTTGATGGGTCATGTTTTAAATTGGAGAATGGTGATGTGACTGCTGCCTATGCAGTAACGACTTTGAGAACGATTGTGGAAACTGCAAGAGTGAGTCAGAATTCTGCCCAAGCTGCAGAATTAATCGCCCTAACAAGAGCGTGTGTTTTAGCTAAGGGAAAGAGAGTGAATGTGTTCACAGATAGTCAGTACGCGTTTGGCGTGGCCCATAGTTTTGGCCGTTTGTGGAAAGAAAGAGGTTTCATTACGTCCCATGGGACTAAGATTCAACATGGTCAGTTAGTTAACGACTTGTTGGAATCTCTAACCTTGCCGACTGAAGTTGCAATAGTAAAATGCAGTGCTCATAAAGCAATCACGGATGATGTTGGTCGTGGGAATGCTTTTGCTGATGAGACCGCTAAACAGACAGCTAGAGATATGATGAGTAGAATGTATGTTGCTACGTCTGCAAGATGGATTTCCGAGTCTGGAATGTGTGAAGATGCAGTGGAAAGTGTGAAAGAGATTCAGAAAGAGGCAACTGAGGAGGAAAAATGTGCATGGAAAGAAAGTATGGGCAAGTTGGATTCGAGTGGGTGTTGGATTGACTTGTCGGAACAACAGCGTTGGATGTTGCCTGATGCGTATGTGCTTGCAGTGGTGACAATGGCACATGGAGTAGCGCACATAAGTTCTAAAGGAATCTGTAAAATGTTGGCTCCAGTCTGGAAGAATGATGGTATTAGTAAATGTGCAGAGAGAGTGGTGAAAAATTGTATGGTATGCCTGATGCATAATCCTGGCAAGGGAACTCCTACTCCTGCTGGTCACTTTGCTCCTCCCTCTTGCCCCTTTGAAGTGATTCAGTTAGACTTCATTCACATGGATCGATGCAATAACTTAAAATACGTCCTGGTGGTAGTTTGTGCTTTCTCCAGATGGATCGAAGCATATCCACTAAAGGACAATACTGCCCTATCTACTGCCAAAATTCTTCTCAAAGAATATTTCCCTAGATATGGAATGCCACGGATTGTATGGTCGGATAACAGAAGTGAGTTTATAGGGAAAGTTATGCAGAGTGTGTGTGCCGGTTTAGGTATTAAGCAAAAATTTCACGGTGCAAATCATCCCCAGTCTGCTGGTTTAGTTGAGGGTTACAATGGCACCCTCAAACTAAAACTTGCTAAAATACAGGCATCCACGGGTTTATCTTGGCCAGACGCACTACCTTTGGCTTTGTTATCCACGAGAGCGACTGTGCATTCTAGAGTAGGGCTTAGTCCATACGAAATTGTCTTTGGCCGTCCCGCTAACATTTGGGGAGTGCCAAGGCCAAAGGAATTTTGTTCTCTAGAATATCCAATGTTGATTGACTACCTTTACGACTTGACTGCTAAATTGAGTCTTATTCACCAACAGGTTTTCGATGCATTGCCAAAGCCTCCGGAGAGTCTAGGCCATCAGCTGAAACCCGGCGACCACGTTGTGGTGCGCAATTTTGCGAGGACGAAGAACCTTCAGCCCAGATTTGTTGGATCCTACCAAATTCTGCTAACGACGAGAACTGCTGTTCGTGTGGCTGGTCGCAAGCATTGGAAACATGCAACACATGTCAAACGTGTGCCCCTACCACTTCCTTACGACGACTGGGTTAAGAAGGGAATTGGTGCCTCTGAATTCGAGCAAACACCCAAGTTTGTCCCTTTTGGCAATGCTGAATTGATAACTGACACTTCGAACTCTGACTCTCCTCCTGAAAATACTCCTTTGAACTCTGAACATTTGTCCTCTGCATCAGAAGAAACTCTGTCATCTGCGAACCTGAACACTGCAACATCTACTAATGATACACTATTTTCCGATCAAACAGTTCCTGCAAAACTAAGATACAACTTACGATCTCGTAATATGGACAAATAAAGCAGGAAACTGCCTATTGTGATATTCTGAATTTTGAAACTTTTGCCATCAGCCAGGAAGTTTGCTATTGTTTTATTGTTTTCAAAAATTTGCCTTGCCGTCTGGGTAGCCGTAGGGTCGTGGCTGTGTGCCTAGTTGAATTTGCGGGGGTCTGACACAAGGTCGATCTTTCTGTTGGTTCTGGGAACTCCCAGGGCTGATAGAGGCATTTTCATCTACGTACACATCATCAGTGGTCGCGAGCGGATTGTAGAAGATGGAGCTTCCTGCGCTGCAACGAGAAAATGTGATTTATGTTCGCAGAAACAGACTTTACAGAATCCTTCATAGTAAATGTTTTCTGATGCAATGTGCTATTACATTTTTAATTGTTTTAAGAACATTGGTGGGCGGAATCGTTTTTGGTATAAATTTAATCCTTGTGCCAGTAACTACAGTACCTCCCCTTGATCCTGCTACTTCTACTGTTTCTTCCATACACTCTTTTCACTCATTTCCTGAACATGAGCAAGCTCGACGCTCAGAATTTATCAATAACACTTTCGTACAGCTCTTGCACCAACACCAACTGGTAGTTAACACTACAGACTGCTGGGTGTGTGGCTTGATACCCCACACTATGGATAAAGGCATTCCCTATCTGGTTTTGCCTTTTAGCTATAATGGATCATTTCAGGCCTTTCAAACCATCTTTGCTTATGCCCTTGAAACCTATCCTCCGCGTCCACCACGTTCCACTAAATATAACTCTGCCAACAAAGCTTTAGTCCAGGGAATTATTGACATGATCAAGGACGTCAATAACACTCCATCTTACCCTAGAGACGAATTGCGAGTATATTTGAGTTAGAATTCTTCAGAGTATCGCCTTAGTTTAGGGGAAAGCAAGCGTAAAAGCTCAACTCCAATCTGGGTCGTACCTCACCGAGGTCAGGTCTGTTTGCAAGGAAATGGGAGAAATCCGAGAGCTCAGCTAGGGAGAAGTGAGTGCGTAGAGACTTACGTGTTTCCGTCTAACTCTTCCCCTGCTTTTCTCACTGCTAGGGGTACCTACTTCATCTGTCAAGACAGAGCGTATACATGGTTGCCTGCTGACTTTTCAGGATCATGTTATATTGCTCGATTGTTGCCTCCGACATACACTGCTTCATCTGACTATCATAAGACCAGAATAGCAAGAGGTGTCTTCAGCAAGGAAGATACCGCTGGCCAGGAAGCTGGAGACTTCTTCAAAGGTTTCCTTCCGTTCTGGGGCCTATGGCCAATAGTAGAAACATACGTCAACTAACACGGGTAGTTGAATCTACTATTACCGAAACTGCTGGTGCCCTTAGCAATTTGACAGCTGAGCTTCAGGCGGATAGACTCATGATGTTGCAGAACCGTATGGTTCTAGACGTAATACTTGCAGATCGAGGTGGGGTATGCAGAATGATCCAATCGAGCTGCTGTGTCTTTATTCCCAATAATGCTCCAACAGTCTATGAGGCGATCTCTAAGCTACACAAGATTTCCGACTCTATACACGTAGACAAGGGAAACTGGTCCTTCATGGAGTGGTTTTGGACTCTGATATCAGCGTGGGGATGGAAGGTTCTGATGGTCATTGGTGTCATCTTAATATTCCTGTTCTCGTGTTGCCTGATTATCCAGTGTGGTCCAGCTCTGTGTAGTCTCTGTGCTGCAACCTGTTTTAGAAAACCACCTGCGTTTGGAGAAAAGGCGCGAGAAAGGATGATGATACAACAACATGTCACTGACCTGATGAGCATAGAATTAGATTCTGACATAGACTGAGTAATTGCCTATGTAAGGGCAAAAGGAGGGTCTGAGGTTCCGTGACGATTTGAACCCGTGTTTTCAATATTGTCGGAAATACATCATATTGGTATCAGCGAACCGCAAATGATCCATTTAGCATATCCTGGTGTTTTCGCTACGCTACGAGCAAGAGTACTCCTGTTACAAACACATTTCCGATCTATCCATGGCATCCATCTTAGATTATGGCAGCCATTTTGTGTTTCTTGCCCTCACATACGCAATAACCTCTGATTTCTCCATTTCGATTAAGGACACGTAGGCTTGGCCGGCGATTCACCTTTCTAGTGACACGTGCACCTTGGAACAGAACACACTGTAGCTGCATGACTCGACAAAGGCTGCCTCTTCTGCCCGAGGCCAGTCCTGCTATACTGGTTCTCGTGTCCGTTGGCCTGATCATGATTAGGCGGCCAAAGCTGGTAGCCTTGCCCATTTACAACCCACAAACATCCCTTATCCTACTTTCCTATCTTCCACACCTGGCTCCGTTCCTTTCTTTCTGAATCTTTATTAGGGGGAGGTAACGAAATTTACGATGAGGCGATCCGGCTCTTGAATGCAATATTGACAAGGGATTGTGATGAACTAGTGGGAACCCCTCTTCGTAATGTTTGACATCAGATATTATCAACGATTCCTGTGCAACGCCAAATATTTATTGTTTAGGACACAAAGGTTTGGGAATGTACTAACATGTGAAGAATTTGCCTGAAGCCCAATTTTTAGTATATAAGGAGCAACCCTCTTTGTACAATTTGAACAGGCTCCTAGAATCTGCCCGTGTGTAGTTTCTGTGACTTCTGTGTCCCTGCAGTAATAAACCTTTGGTCTTTGACGCCACCATCGAGAAGCCCGTGTTTCTGTTTATTTGTGCACCAAGACAGGTGGAACTCCGGGGTCTTCGGGTGTTGTTCCCTGACACCTCTGGAAACCCACCAATGAGAACGCCTCTTTCTCTCACACCCCCGGTGAAAGATTCCACGCCGGACGCGCGCTGTTTAAACCCAACACAGCGAGAGCCGGTAGAGGAGCGACACGCTTTGCGAGGAGACGCTGAAATCAAAGAAAGGCATTCACCTTCGTGCCTCCACCCCGCGGATAGACTGCTCCGCGAGAGGTCGCCGTGCCGAATCTAAAGAAAAAGGAAAAGCGGACACCGATCACACCGATCACCCCCAGGTACGCGATGCCCATGGCGGGCCCCAGACTCATTAAGTATCTTTGAGAACCAGATTGAATAACAAAGTGTAACCCTTTCACGCATTTTAAAGACACAAATAACAGGCATTTCCGCTGTTTCCCACGAACCATGCATTAGGCTCCACAATGCAACATGATATATGTCTATAGGACGCCATTGACACACTATGACATTGAATTCATTTCCTCACTTTTTTCACAGTACATTCAGACTGCGGGTCCACAGTTCCACAACGCCACCGTGGGAATCAGCACCACATCGCCTCCTGCGACTAACATGTAAACACGACATGCAGAATCGCCTCCACTGAAATTGGGTACGTGATCTTAATATGTACTAATCAGCACCTGAAAATACCAAAAAAAGCACAGCTCTTGGTCCTATATCTCAGATCTAAGTACTAAAACATGCCCCTTACAACCCTTCCCCAGGTGTAACATGATGTCCCACAGCACCTACAGCGAGCCCTGATGAAGACCTGTCCAAACAACTTCTCCTGTCAAGATTAAAAAGGTCGAAACGCGTAGGCTCAACTCCAGAGCCAGGAGAAATGCATGCCCTATGATCCAGTTAAATAATAGGACATACAGTGAGAGACGCATCTCACACTAAGGCATAAAACTCTTCTTGAAACAAGTGACTTTCCCTGGCTAGATACAGGACAATTAATTACTCCTTTGAGGGAATAACTGATACCATACCCCTAGGATACCCATAAAATCTTTCCTAGATTCCCAGTAGGACCCTGATATATCAATTTCTAAAGATAATGTTGATATATGAACTTATTAATTTTATCACTGTGTACTGTTTATTTGTCTCACGTTGATTTACTTTGATGTCAGCAAGTTATTTGTTGTAATATATGTTGAATGTGCTTTATGATATAAGGAGATAATCACAAATGATTTGTTTACACCCAATGTGTACCTCTTTGAACTCTTCGTAAAATAATGTGCTAAAAGTATTTAAGCATTCATTGTCAATAATAGGACTTTGAAAATAAATAATTTGTGAGATCTATGGTGTCAGAGGCAATGTACACTTAATAGTATTTACCTTGATTCCAGCCTCTGATCACCTTAACAGAATCAATCCCCTGTGATTTTTGCCGAGCATATGAGCACTGCACCCAGGTCGCCGGTAGACACAAATTAGAATACTAGAAGTGCCCAGTATTAATGCTGGACAGTGAGATTCATTTTTCAGGGCCACTTGTCGGCACTGGAGTGGATGCAATGTTGCACCAACAGGTGCACTGTTTTTATAGGATAGGAAACATGTATAAGGTGCGATAGAGACCCCCCACTCCACCCAGCACCCCTCCCCCAAAGCCTTTCAGCGCTACAGACCACCATCGAGTTTTGAAAGTTGTGAAGCCCTGGTTCTCGAATGGATATAGGCCGGGTCGATCAGTTAGTGCAAACTGTCTTTTTTGCTCCAGATTGCCTGTGCTGGTTTTTTTCGAACTCCGCGGTGATATACCGCCCTTTTATTGCATGCATTATAATGCAAGACAGTCATATCGCCACATTCCCCTACTTCACAAACTCAGTATAACAGGTACTTGTAATAGTCCTAAACAGACGATAGGTAGGCGTGATAATATTAAAAACAGTAATACTAGTTTTGGCTTTGCAACGTAATGCGAGGCGAAGGGATGGGCCCAATATAAGTGTAGGTCGACATTATTGGCATAGTGTCCTGCGACTATATCTGCACCCTGCACCGTTCCCAGAACTCCGCTTTGCAGATGTCAAAATAGTGATTTGTACAAGAGTGCAGAAAAAGATGCGCACTAGGACCAGGCAAGCGTCCACAAAAAGCCCAACAAAAGACCGGATTCGCCGTGGTAGCACTGCACCTGTACGCCGGCCCTGATGTAAACAAGCCGGTTTGGTCCTCATGTTGCAGCTAAGCACAGCCCCGCTGCCTGCCGGCTCTTCCTTGCTTCTCTCCTCCGGCTTAGTACCCCGACCAATCGGCTGGGAGAGTATCCTCCCGAACCGGCATGCTTCGTGAGAGGTACCCGCCGCCGATCTCCAGCCCGGACCTGCCACCCTCATGCTACAGCTGGCCGTGAGTTATAAGCAAGCAATTACTGCTGTTACACGGGGCGCCGTGTACTGCGTGCGCGCCGCTTTTGTTGATCTATACATATGCAGCACTGTGCAGGTCATTCGACAGTGACCATGACATGTAATACGGTGTGCAGCTGATAACAGCGAAGGCACATATTTATTTGCATGACCGCCAGGATGAACCTTCACCAGGCTCAGTGGAACGGAGGCGGGCTGTACGCAGGGGGCATTCACCGGCCACAATAAGCGGCAGGTGCGACATTCACGTGCATACGCAGAGCTACTATTCCATAATATTGGCAATACTGCGCTATTAGCATAATATAGCTCAACAAACTGGAACAAAGTACAGATTCCTGCATAACTTGCTCAAGGGTCAGATGTTTCATAAGGTGATATTTCGTAGCGATTGGTTTGCAATTGCTTTCTGTGCCCGCCTTGGTCTATGCCCCGGTTTATTACCGGATCCGGTTTGTATCCAGCTGCAGGCGGATTGTTACATGTTGCTGTTCTGTACCGGCTTGGGTGAATTGGACTGAGCTGGTTTTGGTAATTAAATGAGACATAGACGGTCTGTTTTATTTTGTGTCATATGATTAATAAGGATTCGCCGAGCTATCACATGAGGGCACATGCCGCCGCCTCCTGCCCTGGAGGCAGGGACCGTGGTTTGTGCCAACCGGCGACCATGACCTTTACGCAGACAAGAAACCCTCGATATCTGGATGTTTGCGTCGCCAGGCTGCTCGGATAGTGGCTGGGCTTCGCGGAAGCACGGACGCTTAACTTCACCCTGACGCGGGCGCGAGCGTGCCTGCTCCGTCGATGCCTCCCTCAAACCAGACCGAGCCGGTATGGAAATGAAAGGGCGCAGCGTTATGGTGCCGCGCTGTAAAAACACACACAGACACCGCACCGCCAATGACTGGTGGCGCCTCGTCGAGGTATCTGTCCACAAAGGCAGTGGCATGACAACAGGATAAGCCAGGCTCGCCACGCGCCGGCGGCGTGCAGGTAAGCAGCAGGAAGCCTTCCGGCTACGAGTCACCGCTGTCACCTCACGCCTCAGAGCGCGCGGGGAATACCTCAGGTGCGCGCCCCGGCCTGAACGGGGAACGCCCCGGCGACGCCCTTTCAAGGGCCCCCACGCGCAGAAAGCATCCTGTCTGGGAAGGGGCTCGCGCGGACTGCTGCGGCACCGGGTAACTGCCGGTCATGCTTTGTGTCAGACACGCGCTCTCCGTCCATCCCTCTTGTGCACGCATGCCATCTGTGACGAGGGGACAGGCCTGAGATGTCACTCTTATTGTGTGGTGATAGCGGTTGTGCAGCGTTTTCTATCTGTGTCTAAGCGCACGAGGGCCTGAGCTCTCTGCGGGCTCGGGTCAACCCAATCCAGTCACGGTGTAAAAAGGGCTGCGCGAGAATCCTCCTAAATCTTTCGAAATGTCACTCTTCTGGTCTGTCTGCCTCCCAGGGCTGTCGGATCATGGATGGCTCGCGTCTCAGGGACATGTTATGCAGGTCCCTGTCACGACGAGGTATTCTCTTGTACTTGAAAGTGAACTTTAGCTTTTCAAAGCAATGCTCCACGTCTCAAGTTTACTATACCTCCGCGCCAAAGACTTCCGGCGAATTCCAGGCGCTTGATGCATGAGAGGGTGTCCCCATAGGCCACTGATAATAAACAATACATGGGTGATGAATGAATAGGTTAAAAACTAGGGCAACAGAAAGTAATAAACATCAGCAAGCCATTGGACGATGGAAGACAACTCAGTGGGTTAGTGTGTTTGTTAGTACTCCGTGTATGATACACGTTCTTCACGACCTTAATCTTTTTAGGCCAATGCGTCCCATCATGAAATACGTTGGAATGAGAAAAGTGTGGTGGTTTCTGTTAGAAGAGTGGATTAAGGAGCATAACTAGGCATCCTTACCAAGAGAGGCGTGGGATAAATAATGGATGAGGATGGGTGGATGCATGAATGATGTATGGATGGATGCATGCATGATGGGTGGATGCATGATGGATGGATGGGTGGATGGATGGACGTGGGTGCATGAATGAATGATGTATGGATGCAGGATGGTTGGGTGGATGGATGGGTGGATGCATGAATGATGTATGGATGCATGCATGCATGATGGGCGGATGCATGATGGATGGATGGGTGAATGCATGAATGAATGATATATGCAGGGTGGGTGGGTGGATGGATGGGTGGATGCATGGATGCATGCATGATGGCTGGATGCATGATGGATGGGTGGGTGGATGGGTGGGTGCATGAATGAATGACGTATGGATGCAGGATGGGTGGGTGGATGTATGGGTGGATGTATGAATGATATATGGATGCATGCATGCATGATGGGTGGATGCATGATGGATGGATGGGTGGATGCATGAATGAATGATGTATGGATGCAGGGTGGGTGGGTGGATAGATGGGTGGATGCATGAATGATGTATGGATGGATGCAAGGTGGTTCGGGCTCGCTCCCTGCGCTCGATCGCTGCGGTGCAATATGCAAATTAGTTTACGCCCCACCACTTACAAATGTCACCAGCTGCCCCTGCATGTAAACTAAAATCCTAAATCCCAGACAGCGCAACCTGACTACTATTTGAATTCCTCTCTGTGCGCTCTCTGTCATTGTATCCAGATATATCCGGGATCGGACTGGGGCAGAAAATAGGCCCAAGCACCTAAATAAAAATGACCCATTTTTAGGGAATTAGAAAGGTAAACAAGCACTGTCAAAGCCAATAGGATTAGCCTAGGGGAGATCTATGGACTTTGGCAATGTTCATTTTTTAGTTATGTTGCACATTTTGGAAGGTATGGACTGTTACTGTATAGCATGGTATGTTATGGTTTGGGCTGTCATTCTATGCTATGGTATATGACCTCTCGTGTGTATGGTATGGTATGATCTGTCATTGTATGGTATGGTATGATATTTCAAGGTATGGTATGGCATGTAATTGTAGAATAAGAGTTGTGTGATAGGGCCTGTCATTTTAAAGTATGCTATGGTATGATATTGTCATTTTATAGTATGGCATGGTGTGTTTTGGCAGCATTTAGCCTGTCATTGTATAGTATGGTATGGCTTCACATTATATTGTACTGTAAGGTATGGTATAGTACGATATGGTGTGGCCTGTCATTGTAAGGTATGGTATGGTATGGCCTGTCATTTTATAGTATGGTATGGTCTGGTCTGTCATTGTATGGTATGGTATGGTTTGCCATTGTATACTATGATATGGTTTAGCCTGTCATTGTATGGATTGGTGTGTTCTGTTATTGTATAGTATGGTATGGCATGTCATTGTATATAGTATGGTATGTGGTGGCCTGTTATTGTATATAGTATGGCACATCATTGTATAGTATGCCATGGTATTGTCAGGGCCACTGGAATTATGTTATTGTGTGGAGACAGTGATTTTCTCATACTTACAGATTTGCCACATAAGCCATCAGCAGCAGCATAATTCGCAGGTTTTACCCCAAAATATTTTTTTCTAGCTCAAACAGTACAAAAGGTATTAAAAATGCAGCTAAACATGTTGCTGTGAAGTGAAAGACCCATTGCAGAGCTGGACTGATCACCTTTCTCTTGCTTATTGCTATATTTGGGTATTAAACTGATACTGATGAGGTGCAACCAATGCACAGACAGTGTTACCAAGTTTTAAAGTGATGAAATAATAAAGTAATACTATCACAAAGTGTGTTGCATTATGCTTCATAATTTACCTTTTCGTGCCTCCTAATTTACTCACCCCTGGCCCATAATTTGGCCCTACCCTACAGCATAATTCCAGTGGCCCTGGGTATTGTTTGGTATGGCCTATCATTGTATAGTATGGTATAGGCTGTCATTGTGTGTATGGTCTATCATACAGATAATACATCTCCCACTTCCTTTAGTTAGCCACTTTTGTTGCAATCTGCATTTTTCAGCCTGGTTTAAACATGGTTACTTGACCCCGTCCTCCCGCCACCAGTGGCCGGCTGTCCATGCCTTTCTCATGGACAGTGGGCTGTGTCTCAATATTTGTTTATGGGAGAACAAAGGTGACAAAACCAGAAGCTTTACTTAAAAGGGTGGAGTGCTGTGAACTGTGAAGAGGGAAGGCCTGCCCATTGACTCCCTGAAGGACACTGAAAATATATCTGTCTGGACAAACGTGAATGGAACCTAGAAATTCCGAGCATTTGGCCACAAACAGGGCTTCCGAGCCAGTCATGACCTATCAGCCCGTAACAGTTGCTACATAGTGGCTTGTAGTCTGACACGAGGAAAGACGAAACTAAGCATCCCAGAATGTAAGGTCCTGGTTGCTTATAAAGTCAAACTGACTGAATGAGAGAGGTTGTGGCGATGAGAGCGACTTTGGAACTGTATTACTGCACAGCACATGAAGTAAGCTTGGGGTGATAACTGATTTTGTGTGTTCATTCAGCGATGCTCATTTTTTTGACCTCAGAAAGATTAAAGACTGAGTTGGGCCTTTGAATGACCAATGCAATTGGAGTGAATGACCACAGGTTTATCTAGTGAAACAACAAACCACAAAGCCAATGTGAACACAAAGGTATTGTGAAAGCGTTCTAAGAAGAAGCAGCCAGTCAAACCAATCCATTCGTTAAAATTCACAGGCTCACCCTTTTAATAGAGGTTAACATTTTTTTAAAGTTATGATTGACAAGTACAATTTTTCCTTTCCCCCTGCCTCTGTAAAATGATTTGTCTGCAAACACAGAAAGATGACACAACATGCCAGATGCTCGGAAAGGCTTGCGAAGCTGAGAAAGAGTCAATTTATTAGGCAGGTTCCAGCTTCTGATATCAAATCAAATAGTTTATTTGCAGAGTTACTTAAAACCATTACAATGCGTGCAGAGGATAAAAGCATTTGTAAAATATTAATTCGCAATAATAACATTTCATCATAATTAAAATATAAACAGTTCTGTTGTTTACAAGTTTAGAGCGATTCACATTTGAACATGTGAGAGCAACCTTTTCTGTTGTCAAATGCTGTGATTGTTACTTCTCCTGAGAAAAATTAATAATCCAAAGTCTCCATTCATTAAATCTGGTCAGGTACTTTTATTCATACCTATCACTTGTGTTAAATAACACTTTTTTTTGGAAAATTGTACTTTCTTTGGCAAAAAGGGAAAACATATATAACATATTTACACATATACCATAATGGTGGTATATGTGTAAATATGTTATATATGTTCTCCCTTTTTGCCAAAGAAAGTAACATTTTCCAAAAAAAAGTGTTATTAAACACAAGTGATAGGTATGAAAAAAAATACCTGACCAGATTTAATGAATTTTTGTATTTGGTCTGTGGAATAATTGTATCATAAACAACGAGTGTGTGGGCATTTTTTGGTTTCTTTACTCTATTATAATGAGCCAGCCCACCCTCAGTCCCGACAAAAGGACCTAACTCCTTTGTGTATAGAGTTTTTTCGGAAGCCTGTCTGATTTAGCAGGATTATTTAATTGTTCTCTGCCCAAGGTGTTAGTTTGTCTAGCAGTGTTCCCGCAAAATATTTGTCCTCATTATCGATCAATGCTACTAACCGATAATTGGCTGGCAAGGCCTTGCTGCCGCTTTTGTGGATCGGGATAATCGTTGAACCTTTCCAGGAATCAGGGATGGTGCCCAGTCGTCTTTCTTCCAGGAATAATGATTGGAGTATTTTTGCCTATTCTTCCTGGCTTTGTATAAACACGGCAGGCGGGATTCCATTCGGGCCCGGCGCTCCTTCCTTTCTTCCCTTCCTGATCTGTTTCGTGATTCTTAGATGCTCAGTGCCGATTGGCCTTTCTTCCTGATGGTGGATTAAAATAGGAGATTTGGATGTATCATTTGACGTTGGTCGGGTAACGGCGGATCAGTCAGGGGAAATACTATTGACTCTTTCCCTTATTCCGGTGTTAATATATTGGCTGTCCGAGTCAGGTCTACTTTGCTCTGGTTCGGGCAGACTATTGCTTGGACTGTTAAAGTGGGAATTTAAGTAGCTTGCCCAAGTTTCCTCCAAAATGTGGGAGGTAAGTCCTCCGTGATGCGGGTGGATAATTGTATTAACTGATTTACAGAAGCGATTGCGGGCGTTATGCTTTATGTTATGCAGAAGTTTTACCCAGAGGTCCTGTTCATAGTTATTATTAATAGTCCATTTCAGCTTCTTTAGTTGAGTTCTTTGTTGCCGCAGGGAAGTAAGGAGCAATGTGTTCCCAGGATCATGACACAGAGATCTTATGTAGCCATTTATCGTTCTCTTACGGACTTTTATTTGCTCTCTTTGAGCCTTGGATGTCTTTTTCTCTTGTGCAGGCTACAAAAACTCCTAATTTTTATGTCTGTGGCCTTTATGTTGGTGAGGTTAGTGGTGAAGCATTCCCAAGTTCGTATCAAGTCTTTTTCAAGCGGTTGTGGGAAAAAAAGGTTGATTGCTGTGTCTGTTAAAGACTCTATGCTTTCTGCCATATACTTAATCCTCTCAATAATTTATTGTGTAGCTTGAGCCTAAATGTGGAGCAGGATGAATGCTGGGCTGAGAGTTACCGCTAAGATGGTCTCTTGTGGACGATGGTCGCTGTCCCCCTTGTCGCCCATTCTAAAGCCTTCTAATATCAGTAAGGTAGCTCAGCATTTTAATGCAATTCATCTATACTACTATAATAAAGGAAGAACTTTCAGCCTTTGAGGAGGGTAAACTCGGGAACCACAGCGCCAATCCACACACTCGATACACCGTTGGAATCGTCAGGGTGTGTAGATGGTTATAGGCTATATAAATCTATTTTTAAAACGTTATTTCAAAAATTTACAGTAAAAAAAAAGTAGTCCCTCCGAAGTAGCGCCGGCCGGGACGTGCATGCTCATGTCAGGAGCGCAGGGAGGAGAGGCGTCCAGGAGCCAGACGAGGAGCGGCGAACATGGCGCGGGGGAGGAGCGGTGATGTGAGGAGCAGCGGACAGGCCAGCGGCGGTCAAGTGAAGCGGCGAGGAGCGGTAAACTGAGGAGCGGCGGCTGAGGTAAGGGGACCCATGTCGGACCAGGCGGGGGTCGGGGCAGGTGCTGGATGGCCCGGGCGGGGGCCGGGCTGGGGCCGAGCTGCTGCAGGGGCTTGCGGAGGTCGGGGCAGGTGGTGGACGGGCCGGGCGGGGGCCCGGCTAATAGCTGTGGGACAGGACTCTCCAGGGCTTAGGAGACAGGTCTTAAAAGAACATCTATCTGGTTTAAATCCCCTCGACCACCGTATGTTTATGCCTCCCGGAAGTGAAAAGGAAGCTTACAAATACTGGCGCCTACGCGTTTTTCTATACCTCCGACTGCTGCTCTCATGGAAGGTGTGGAGACGCACAGAAATCCTGTTTCTGCGAATATGTTTAAATGCATGTTTGTACTTCTCAGAACTTTGTGGTAGTGATATTTTGCACATGAACATTCTGTTGTAAACTATATTTTCAACGGGGCGGGCGGGCGGGGGGCGGAGAAGCCTGATTGCTTCCGGACAAGGTCGGGACAGGCTGCTAGTAAGTGTATATTTGCATAAGGTAAATGTCACATTATCCCATCTTTTTGCTTGAGGCTGTGTGTTCTCTAAATCTAATATATGATGATCCCACTTCTAGACTTTTTTTGCATCAAATCTGTCTTAATAAAATGTGTGGCTATTTGGCTGCGGAACTGTGAAGTGTGACAGGGAGAAAGGGCTTGAGCACCTCTATGTGATAGGATACAGGACTATGTGTAAAGTTTGTACAGGATTTGGTGTTTGTAGGCATGTAAAAACGCTTGAGTGAAGTGAGAAGTGGGGCACAGCAGCCAGAGTGGCTGACTCCAGAGTGTGGGGCTGACGGTTAGATCGCCGGCAGCAGCTCAGCTCAGCTCAGCTTAGCACCATGTGACTCTGGACAATAGCTTACTTAATCTCCCCGATGGCCCCCAACGCCTTGAAACCTTAATGGGTGATATGTTTGCTCTTTCCAAATAGGAATTATTACTATTATTGTGAGGGACTGTGTCTTGTGAGTTCAGATGTGTGCTGAACACTTGGATTGCAGTATTTCAAATGGCACACACAGTTTGAGTTGCACTTATGAAGTTTTACAAGAGAGCCTTTCCCCTGCCTCTGGTACTGCTCACTCCAGTAGAGGAGGCAGTGGAAGTCTCCCTCACTTTGTTGTCACTTACATGAAAAACATAGAGGGCTTGATTACTGAGGAAGAAGAAACAAGAAAAACAAGAATGACAAGAAACATGAGGAATGGAGGAAAGGGCAAGCAACAGGGGAGGGAAGGAGCAAGTAACACCCTATGATGGTGGGAGAGGTTCGGTGCAAGCAGTCACAGGGCACAGGAGGGAGCAAGCAACAGTGTAAGGAGAGTAATTGGGAGGTGGGATAAGCAAGAATGTTGCATGGGGAGAACATGCAGATACAAAACGAAAAAAACTAATGTTGCACAAAACATGACGATCCGAACCCCCTCCCCAAAAAAATATAGTCCAAATATATTTTTTCCGAAGCACAGCGCCAGAACGGGAATGGGTGGGGGGGGGGGGGGGGGGTAGAAGAAAATGTCCCTGCTTCACAGTATACGGGTACTAATCAAGTGGAATTAATCTGTGCTTGCTCTGTGCTCCTCAGATAGGAACAGAAGTGACGTATTGGCTGTGCTAACCAATTAGGAGGCAGCAAAGAAGAACAGCACTGGAGTCAACCTGTGGTAAGCAGCAGGCTGGATCAAAGTCCTTTAAGTAAATCCAACAAGAAAGCTTAGGCAACGGACTTGTAGAAAAGCACCTCATGACTGTGCTGCAGTCCTAATAAAGAAAAGGTTCGTGCACACTTCTCGGCACCCGTTGCCTTTCAGTGCCACTGGTCACAGATTCAGAAACTATATTGCATAAAGAGCAGTGCACTTGAACAAAAAACTTTTCAGTCTCTCTATTTTCTTTCAATCCTTTATTTTCAAATCCAAATGAAGTTTCACAAAAAGACAGCCAACGTGTTTGGTTCAATTCGGCAACAAGGCAAGTGAACTTCTTCAGGGCTCTTTAGATCAAACAAAAAGACTCAGTAGTCATTAACATTGGTCAGTTCACAAGCTGGAAAAATATGTAACCTTTCGGCGAAAGTCTACCTCCAACTCTGCATCGGGTCAGCTCAATGTACCAGTAATCGTATAGATGAACAAAGGGATCAATTCCCTCAATCAATATTCATAATTCCCAGTGGCATAAAATCCGCCTTAATAAGCGGTCGCCTACGCCTCCCAAACAAACACCATCAGAAGGCTGAAACTCAGCCCTGAATATTGATTGAGGGACTTGTGTAAACCTATGTGGCAACCAGGGGTTTGTGGTTTTCGTGGAGTTCAGCATGCTGTTTGACGATTTCCATGATTACTCTCTTCTGCAGACAGCAGAGGGATTTCCCATTTTTATTTTGCCTCGGAAGGTGGGGAAGAGCTCCTCCAACCTCCTGAGTGCTTGTGTGGCTAGTTCAGCCCCCGAGCACTGAAACACATAGGAGCGGTGTTGTTGGAAAGGGGAGAATCTCCCCTTTTCAATGGTACCCTTCCCTAGTGGATCCCTGCTTCGGGATCACTTCAGGAGACTGATCCCCAAGGAGGGATCCACCCACTAGCACCAGAGAGGGGGAGTGGTGTGGATCCACAAAATTCCACCCACCCCACATTCCCTAAAGTCTTCTGATAAAAATGGTACCTCCCTTGTGTGTGTAGGCCTAATGCCCACAACAGGAAACGTTCCAAAACGCAACATGGATACCACATTTTCACAGTGAATACAGGCCCTTTTTTTGAAAAGTGCCTAGCTGTATATTTTGTACCCTAGCTCTGCCGGTACCAAGGAAAACGTAGCAAACATATACATTTTTCAAAACTAGACACCCAGGGCAATCCAGGATGTGGTGACTTGTCTGGCTCTCATCAGGTTCTGTTACCCAGAATCCCTTGCAAGCCTCAAACTTTGTAAAAAAAACAATTTCCTCAAATTTCGGTGGTGGAAAGTTCTGGATCTGCGAGGATCCACAAAATTCCACCCACCCCACACTCCCCAAAGTCTTTCAAGAAAAATGGTACCTTACTTGTGTGGGTAGGCCTAGTGCCCGGGACAAGAAATGGCCCATAATGCAAAGTGGACACACCACATTTTCACAGTGAAAACGGACTCATTTTTGCAAAGTGCCTAGCAGTAGATTTTAAACCCTATCTCTGCCAGCACCTCGCAAAACCCAGCAAAGCTATACATTTCTGAAAACTAGACTCCCAGGGGAATCCAGGATGGGTTGACTTGTCTGCCTCTCACTGGGTTCTGCTACCCAGAATCCCTTACAAACGTTAAACTTTGTTTAAAAAACCCCACACATTTTCCACCAATTTCTGTGATGGAAAGTTCTGGAATCTGCATTGATCCACAAATTGCCTACCACTTAGCGTTCCCTCAGGTCTCCCGATAAAAATGGTACCTCACTCGCGTGGCAGGGGCCCAAAACGTATTGAGGAGACATCAAAATTACCTATCACAAAACAAGCTGGTTTTGCAACTGGGTCACCTGGGTTTTTGGCCCGGGCTCGGCGGCCATCTTGGCAAACTACAAAACCAATACATTTTTTTAAACTAGACCCCCCAGGGAGTCCAGCAAGGTATGACTTGCATGGAACCCCCAATGTTGTCCTACCCAGAACCCCCTGCAAACCTGAAATTTAATTGAAAAAAACACTATTTTCACATATTTTTATGAGGAATCACCATGCTGCCACAAATGTCCTACTCCAAAGCATTCCCCTTGGAATCCCGAGTACAATGATACCTCATTTGTGTGGGTATCAAATGCAGAATTGGCTAAAAAAATGTTTTTAAATGTAGCGCTTAGAACTCTTGGTGCTATACCCTTAATCCCTATGTTTGTGGCTCTTCCAAGTCACAGGCCCTTGCCTCACCCACATTAATGAGGGCTCATTTCACTCTGGAGATTGAGGGGAATGCTGTGGGGTAGGACCAAATCCACACCCTTCTGAAAACTAGAGACCCGGGGGAGTCCAGGGAGGTATGGCTTGCATGGATCCCCATCATTTCCATAATCAGAATCCTCTACAAACCTCAAATTTTGATGAAAAAATAAAAATGTTCTCAAATTTCTGTGTGGGAAAGTTGTAGGATCACCAGGCTGACACAAATTTCCCACCACCCATCGTTCCCCCAGGTCTCTCGATAAAAATGGTATCTCACTCTTGTGAGTGGGTCAAGTACCCGCGACAGGTAAGGGCCCAAAACGTATTGTGGAGACATCGAAATTACCTATCACAAAACAATCTGCTTTTGCAACGGGGGTCACATGAGTTTTTGGACTCGGGCTTGGGGGCATTTTAGGGAAACCCACCAAACCCACACATTTCTGAAAACTAGAGAGCCAGGAGAGTCCAGGGAGATACTTTTGTGGATCCTCAAATGTTTCCATACCCAGAATCCCCTGCAAGCTTCAAATTTTGATTAAAAAATCAAATTTCTCTCAAATTTCTGTGTGGGAAAGTACTGGAATCTGCATAGATCTACAAATTTCCTACCACCCAGTGTTGCCCCTGGTCTCCCGATATAAATTGTACCTCACTTGCATGGGCGTGTCAAGTACCAGCGACAGGCAAGGGTCCAAAATGTATTGGGGAGACATCAAAATTACCTATCACAAAACAACCTGGTTTTGCAAGGGGGGTCACCTGGATTTTTGGCACGGGTTGAGGTACTGAGTTTTTCAGAACCGGTACTAATCCGGTAACCCAGCGGTGTCAGGGCAACACCCAAAGACCCCGGATTCCCCTGTCTTGGCAAACAGAGACACGGGATACTTCTTGATGACGTCAAAGACCAAAGTTTATTGGTTGCAACCAGGGACAGAGATCTTCGAAGTACACACGGGTAGTTTGTCAGAGACTGCACACTTAGATAAACGGAGCTCGGTCTTTTATGCCGAAAATCATGCCTCAGGCAGCATTACAATTTACATTTGGTGCATACAAACTGACCAATGGCAATGTAGCATTTCAAAAGTAGCAAATGACGACAGTCAAAGACAATCCCATTTTCCGTTGTCCTGCCCACCAAAAACGATCGCACATATGCTTGGTTTCCTGTTCGATCAGGCCGGACAAACCCACCATAAACCCTTCAACCCAGATCGATGATCAAGTCGTAAAGGAAAGGCAAAAACAGATGGAAAGGAGATAGAGGAGTGGGAACGGTGTGCCATAAACTCGGGGCACGTCCTGTCCTTTGATCTTTATCAGACCAGCTGCTGAACAAGGAACTGGCTCAGCGGGGTTCGCCCCAGGCAAGGAGTCAGTTCGGCCAGGTCAACCAGAAGTCAGCTAAGGCGTACGTGTCTCAAGGATTTCTCGGCCACAGTCATCGGGCCTATGTTAGGGCAACCATACAAAATGGCTGCCGTATACAAAATGGAACCCGGAGGTTCAGACTAAACCCTTGAATATAGAGTGTTCTCCTATATCGATTCATACGAAAACACTCAGACACGTTACACTCGCCATTTGCGGTCTGTCGAGACCAAAATCGTCCATTTCCGACGATCTTCACAAATCGGGTTCGGAACTATCGAACCTCATTTGGAACCACGGAACCACAGGGTCTCGGCTGCCATTTTGGGAAACCTATAAAACCCACCCATTTCTGAAAATTAGACACCTGGAGGAGTCCAGGGAGATAAGACTTGAATGGATCCCCCAACATTTTCCTACCCAGAATCTCCAGCAAATCTCAAATTGAGCTTGAAAAATAATTTTTTTCTTAAATTTCTGTGTGGGAGATCTCAGGAATCTGCATTGATCCACAAATTTCCTACCACCCAGCGTTCCCTCAGGTCTCCCAATAAAAATGGTACCTCACTCGCGGGGTGGGTCAAGTACCCTCGACAGGCAAGGGCCCAAAACGTATTGAGGAGACATCAAAATTACCTAGCACACAACAAACTGGTTTTGCAAGGGTGTCACCTAGGTTTTTGGCCCCGGGCTCGACGGCCATCTTGGGAAACTACCAAACCATCACATTTTTGAAAACTAGACACCCGGGGGAGTCCAGTGAGGTATGACTTACGTGAATCCCACAATGTTTTTTCACCCAGCACCCCTTGCAAACCTCAAATTTAGCTGGAAAAAAACCCATTTCCCACATGTTTTTGTGTGGAATCACCGTGCCGGCGCAAATGTCCTACCCCACAGCGTTCCCCTTAGTCTCCTGAGTAAAATGATACCTCACTTGTGTGGGCGTCCAATGCAGAATAGGCTAAAAGCGTGTTTTAAAGAAAATATAGCGCTTAGAATTCTCAGTGCTACACCCTTAATCCCTATGTTTTTGGCTCTTCCCAGTCACAGGCCCCTACCTGACCCACACACATGAGGTATCGTTATACTCGGGAGTCTGATGGGAGCGCTGTGGGGTAGGAAATTTGTGCTGGCACAGTGATTCCACACATAAATATGTGGAAAATGTGTTTTTTTCAGCTAAATTAGAGGTTTGCAGGGGATTCTGGGTGGGAAAACGTTGGGGGATCCACGCAACCATACCTCGCTGGACTCCCCCGGGTGTCTCATTTTCAGAAATGTGTGGTATTACTAGTTGCCCAAGATGGCCTTTGAGCCGGGGACAAAAACCCAGGTATCCCCCTCCCCCCCCCCCTTGCAGAACCAGGTAGTTTTGTGATAGATAATTTTGTTGTCTTCTCAATACGTTTTGGGCCCTTGCCTGTCGCAGGTACTTGGCCCACCCAAGTGAGTGAGGTACCATTTTTATCGGGAGTCCAGGGGGAGTGCTGGGTGGTAGGAAATTCATGGATCCTTGCAGATTTCAGAACTGTGCCACACAAAAATTTGAGAAAAAGTAGATATTTTCATCCAAATCGGAGGTTTGCAGGGGATTCTGGGCAGGAAAATGCTGAGGGTCCATGCAAGCCATATGTCACTGGACTCCCCCGGGTGTCAAGTTTGCAGAAATGTATGTGTTTTAATGGGTTCTCCAAGATGGTCACTGAGCCCCGAGCCAAAACCCCAGGTGACCCACAAAAGCCATACCTCCCTGGACCTCCCTGAGTCTCTAGTTTTCAGAAATTAGTGGGTTTCGTATGTATCCCTAGGTGGCCGCCAAGCCCGGGACCAAAAACTCATATGACCCCCTTTACAAAAGCACATTGTTTGGTGATAGGTCATTTTGATGTCTCCACAGTATGTTTTGGGCCCTTGCCTGCACAGGTACTTGACCCACCCACAATAGTGAGGTACCATTTTTATCGGGAGAACTGGGGGAACTCTGGGTGGTAGGAAATTTGTGTCAGCACGGTGATCCTACACAGAAATTTGACAATTCATTTTTTTATCAAAATTTGAGGTTTGCAGAGGATTCTGGGTAAGGAAACGTTGGGGGGATCCACGCAAGCCATACCTCCCTGGACTCCCCTGGGCCTCTAGTTTTCAGAAATGTGTGGATTTTACAGGTTTCCCTAGATGGCTGCCACTAATGTCCTTTGGGGAATGTGGGGTGGGTGGAATTTTGTGGATCCACACAGATTCCAGAACATTACACCACAGAAACGCAAGGAAACTGTGTTTTTGTTTTTTTATAAAGTTTGAGGTTTGCAAGAGATTCTGGGTAACGGAACCTGGTGAGAGCCAGACAGGTCACCCCATCCTGGATTTCCCTGGGTGTCTAGTTTTCAAAAATGTATAGGTTTTCTAGATTTCCCTAGGTTCCGGCAAATCTAGGGTTCAAAATCTACAGCTAGGCACTTTGCAAAAAAAGGGTCTATTTTCACTGTGAAAATGTGGTGTCCACGTTGCGTTTTGGGCCGTTTCCTGCTGCGGGCAGTGGGTCTACCCACACTAGTTTTCAAAAATGTATAGGTTTGCTAGGTTTCCCTAGGTGCCGGCAGACTTAGGGTTCAAAATCTACAGCTAGGCACTCTGCAAAAAAAGATCAGTTTTCACTGCGAAAATGTGGTGTGCCCACATTGCGTTTTTGGCCATTTCCTACTGTAGCCACTAGGCCTACCCACACAAGTGGGGTATCATTTTTCTCAGAAGACTTTGAGGAATGCTGGGTGGGTGGAAATTTGTGGATCCATGCAGATTCCAGAACTTTACATCACAGAAATGTGAGGAAAATTTGTTTTTTTTTTACAAATTTTGAGGTTTGCAAGGGATTCTGGGTAACAAAAGCTGGTGAGAGCCAGACAAGTGACCCCATCCTGGTTTTCCCTGGGTATCTACCTTTAAAAAATGTATAGGTTTGCTAGGTTTCCCTAGGTGCCGGCAGAGCTAGGGTTAAAAATCTACAGCTAGGCACTTTGAAAAAAAGGGTCAGTTTTAACTGTAAAAATGCAATGTGTCCATGTTGCGTTTTGAGCCGTTTCCTGTCACGGGCACTAGGCCTACCCACACAAGTGAGGTACCATTTTTATCGGAAGACTTAGGGTAACACAGAATTGTAGAGCAACTGTTGTTACCTATTGACTTCTGATACAATTTTGGAAATTTGCAAATAGCTACTGTTTTTAAACACTATATTTTGTTCCAATTTCGGAAATACATAGGTGTCTTTCATCCCGATTTTTCAGTATATATATTTTCCCAAATTAATTGCTATATACCCGGTACACAATAAAAAAACATTGCAAAGACGCTGCTCAATTATTGGCTCTGGGTTCGTCAGGTTCTTTGTGACCCTACAAGACCTATGAAGCCCCACAACCAGAAAGGTCCAGCGGATGTAACGGTAAATTGCATTCAAACATCTGTCATAATTAGAAGACGTTACAGATGAAAATGTTGGCACAAATGGCTGTCTTTTTCTACTCATTTTCAATTTTTCCACTTTTCAACTGTTAGTTTCTATAAAGAAACTTTGAAGGATCTACACAAAGGACCCCTTTCTGAATTTACAATTTTATCTACGTTTCTACAATGTATAGCTTTCCAGGATCCATCATTGCTTTCATACCCATTTCTAATATTACCTGAAAGAAGGTTGAAAGCACACAAAAAAAATCAAAAAAAGGCTCTGTCCCAATAAAATGCCAGAACAGTGTAAAAATGTTGGTTTTCTGACAAACATCTGTCAGTCCCTGAAAGCTGCTGGGAAAATTGGGATTTCAGCCCCACAAACCCTTTGTTGATACCATTTGCAGGGAAAAAACAGACGCTTTCATTTGCAGCACTTTTTTCTCATTTTTAAAAAACAAAACAAAATGTAACTATATTTTGGATAATTTCTTGTTCCCCTCCAGGAGAATCCACAAACTCTGGGTACCTTTAGAATCCTCATGATGTTGGAAGAAAAGGACGCAAATTTGACGTGGATACCTTATGTGGTCAAAATGTTACAGGTGCCTAAGCGCAAACTACCCCAAATAGCCAAAAATAGGCTTAGCACAGGGGAGGCCTAGGAGCGAAGGGGGTAATAGTGAAATTTTTTTTGTTTGTGTGCAATAAACACTGGTGCTACATGTAACTCCTGCGTCTGATGGGTGCTGCATGGAGTTAAATCCTCTTATGTTAGGACAGTAATCATGAAGAGAGACTATCGGGTAATACTTTGGAATGTATGACATTACAACGTGGTCTTTACACCGCGATACGTTTACAAAGCAGTAATTACAACGCAAGTTGTTACAACGACTTGCGCTTGAGGTGCTGGACTTACGAATAGTATGATTTACTATTCCAACTCCGGCCTACGTAACAGTAGGAAAGGTGTTGGAATAGTAAATCATACTATTCCTTAGTGTATGGCGCCATCCAGCGTAAGTTGTAATGACTTGCGTTGTAACGGCCACGTTGTAATCGTATCAAGGTGTAAAGACCGCGTTGTAAGGGATGTCTCCCAATGCTTTGCCTACATACTCCAGTTCCCAACACTGGATTTTCTCTTATGCATCACTATACCTAAGTCCCTCCCTCCTGACCTTTGACATTAGGCAGAACAGAACGGTAGTGTGGAGGCTTTGACATACTGAACAGTACGTGCCCTGGCAGTGCCTTCAATTTAAAAGCCCAGGAAAGGAAAGGGATATAAAGGTTAAGTGGCAGGTAGACCTTTAAAATCCTGATGTAATATTCCTCGAGAGACTAAATGTGTATCTCTCAGTCTGGCAGGTTAGGGTACTGTAATACGTGTGGTAAGGGAATGCATTATCAAGACCGCATTTCATTACCAAATGCCCTGTGTGTCATTTGCCCTGCAGGAAGCAATGTTTCATGTCCCCATAGCAGTATCACTGAGACATAGGTTGCCAGAATTTTGGGGCTTTGCCTTTGTGGGGAAACAGAAAGCTCTATTGCATGTCTCTGGAAAGCATGCCCCCTGCCTTCAAATCTTCAAAGCAAGCTGTAGTGTTTTTGACCCCCCCCCCCCACTCAGCACACACACCAATCATGTTGGGGCGATGATACCTTTCCATGATGTGGAATAGGGCATCAAGTCAGGCTCTCTGTTCACAAGGGCACAACAGGTGAATCTCCCAATCCTAGTAGACCCGCTGCTATTATCGCCCTGGGCTGTAGAATACTGATAGCGAGCGGTGACATCAAAATGATTGTAGTGCAGGGCAGTCCTTTTTCGCTGTTACCTGCTTTGGAAGAGCAGCCTACCGATCTCACCAGCACTGGAAATTGTCTCCTCTAATCAGGTCCTTCATCCATCAATAAGAGGATTGATGGTGCATGTGAGTGTACTACAGATGTGTAGATTTTCCATATGTGCTCATCTATGTGCGAGGAATGCACGTGGAGAGTGAAACATGCATGTGGCACAGTGAATTCCCTGACAGGAAATGTATATGGCAGGGAGTCCCCCCGATCATACCAGGGATCTGTTCCAGTTGTTTGGAAAGCGGAGTTTTGCTGACATTAACAAAGGAGACACGGGGTCGCTTTGAAGTTACGAAGTTCCCTCTGCCTCTTCCTGCCCCATTGTTTTCTGGGAGAGGCTGCCACGAGAGGACAACAGATGTTGGAGTGGGGCAGCCTCTCTTGCCTTTGTGCTCCAGAGAGGAGAATTCCAGTTCCTCCAAGGCTCCCTCTTCACACTTGTCACAAAAACCATGGCTGAACCAGTATTTGCAGAATTCACAAAAGTGCAAGAGTGTTAAGAACCGCTCACAGAACTGACTGGTGGAATACAAAAGGATTGCCTGCAACTTGAGTATAAAGATCAGCACAGACATTCAGACATTGCACTAATATTTCCTAATCACAATCCTGGTCAGTGGCGGAGCTGGGGGTGAGGGGCAAAGGGGGCCATGGCAGGGAGGGCAGGAATAGGGAGAGGGGGGGGTTAGGGGACAAAAATAAATGAAAATAAAATAAAATATTAACTTATCTTCATGCCGCCGCCCACCGCTATGCCTTCTTCCTTCTTCTGGGCACAGGCTCCCAGACTGCACTGCGGCCAATCATGACGCTGCATTAAAACAGTGCCAGGACTGGTCTGAACACTGTCAACTTGCACCCCCAGGCAGACTGTGAGCCTGTGCCTGCTCTCTCCAGCCCCAGCTGCTTCAGCATGCATGACAGTTTGGCCCGCCTAAGACTGTAACAGTGCCCACCACTCCCCCACCAGCAGTGTCATTCCCCTGGACCTGCCCCCAAAAGTCGTCAGAGTACTGGGGGCAGGTCTAAGAGGAATATACTAAAACCATAATAAAATGAATTTAAAACCAGTTTTATTATTGTTTTATTTGAGGGTGGTGGCAAAGGGGGTCCTCCGGAACTGGGATTGGAGATATGGTAGGAACCACGCACCTTTGGCTACCTAGGAGTCCAAATTTACCACTCTGAAACTCAACTGATCAAGGCTAACATATTACTTGCCTCAGACACTCTATCACCTCCAGGCACACACCACAGGAAACAACCTTAACAGCACGGTCATTACATTGTGTTATCTTTACAACGCGGTTGTTACAACAACGGCTTTGTAACATCGCAGTAGCATTACAACACAAGTCGTTAAAATGACTTTCTCTAGATGGTGCTCTAAACTAAGGAATAGTATAATTTACTATTCTAACACCTTCCCTACTGTTGCACACACTGGAGTTGGAATAGTAAATTATACTATTCCTAAGTCCAGCGCGCCATCTAGAGCAAGTCTTTGTAACGATTTGCGTTGTAATGGTACTGCGATGTAACAGGGCAGTCGTTGTAATGACCACATTGCATGTCATTTTATATATTCCACACCACCTATCATTGGCCTTGCTACCCTCGTGAAAACGGTGATTTTTCCACGATTGTTATAGTTTTCGCTACCCTTTCTGCTCAAATTCCAAGGGCTGTTTTTATTTATTTATTTATTTATTTATTTATTGCAATTTTTAAAGCGCGCAAATACCCCTACGGGTGTCTCGGCGCTAGTGTTTACAGAGCTCGCTGATGGTGTGACGGGGGAGTTTAGGACAATGAAAACAGCCATGTTTTAAGGCTCTTTCTGAATTTGAGGAGCGTGGGGGCAGTTTTAATATGAAGTGGTAGGGTGTTCCACAATTTGGCCGTGGCGATTGTGAAACATCTGTCTCCCCAGCTGGCCTTTCTTGTCCTAGGGACGTTCAGCAGGTAGGCAGAGGAAGATCGAAGGGTCCTGCGTTGTTCCAGTGGGCGGAGAGCTCTTTTTAGAAACTGTGGTCCTGCATTGTTCAGAGTTTTATAGGCTATGCATAGAGCCTTAAATTTAATTCGGCTCCTAACCGGAAGCCAATGTAGTTTCTTGATATGAGCTGAGGTTGAAGTGAACTTAGGAATGGATAGTAGGGTTCTGGCCGCCGCGTTTTGTACTGTCTGGAGCTTGTTGAGAACCTGTTCTTGGGCATTCAGGAGAAGAGAGTTACAGTAATCGGTTCTCGAGAACACTAAGGTGCTGATGAGTGTTTTGCCCGCGGACTGTGGTAGGTAAGGAAGTAATTTTTTTATTTTTTTTAGAGTGTAGAAGGCAGATGATACAACAGCATTGGCGTGGTGTATGAAAGTAAGTTTATTGTCAAAAATGACTCCGAGGTTTCGGACCTTGACCACCGGTTGGGGGGGGGACCCCATCTGAGGTGGCCACCATTGAGGGGACCATGCTGGGCGCAAGCTCCCGAATGTCATCACCTCCGTTTTATCGGAGTTAAGTTTGAGGCAGTTTGATGACATCCAGGAGCTTATGGCCTTCATTCCCTCCTGAAAGTTGGCGGCGATAGATGCTCCGTTGTTGTGCACTGATAGTACTAATTGGGTATCGTCGGCGTAGGTTGTCAGGGCAATTCCATAAGATTTTATCACCCTCGCTAAGTCCGATACATAGATATTAAAAAGCGTTGGACTTAGCGAGGAGCCCTGTGGAACGCCACATGGGAGGGAGAAGGTCTGGGAGGTGAAATTACCCATCTTGACAGTCTGGGGGCGATTAGCTAGGAAAGAGGCAATCAGGTCTTTAGCTTTGCCTCTAATTCCTAGAGCTGAGACACGGTCGATCAGAGTGACATGATCGACCGTGTCGAAAGCCGCAGAAAGATCTAGGAGTATTAGGACTGCCGCTCCTCCCATGTCCATTGTCGTTCGAATTTCGTCGGCGGCCTTTAGCAGTGCTGTCTCCGTCCCGTGTCCCTGTCTGAAGCCAAACTGAGTGTCATCAAGTAGATTGTTGGCATTGATGAATTTCGAAAGTTGAGTGTTCATGGTTTTTTCGAAGAGCTTGGCTGGGAAGGGGAGACATGCGATGGGTCTGTAACTAGAGGGGAGCAGAGGGTCCAGGGTTGGCTTTTTTAGAAGTGGCTTGATGATAGCCTCCTTCCAAACAGAGGGATATATTCCTGTTGAAAACATGGCATTGCAAATAGTGGTCAGCGCGAGGGAAATGGCTTCTGGAATGAGGTTTAGGATAGCAGGGGGACATGGGTCTAGGGGGGATCCGGATTTCGTGCTGGTTATCAGGCGTTGAATATACTTCTGGTCAATGGTGTCGAAAACTGATAGAATGGGCGATGTATTCATGGGGAGTGCCATAGGTGAAGGTGAAGGGGAGGAATGAGAGAAGGTAAGGAAGATGGAACTGACTTTTTCCTCAAAGAAGCTGGCCAGAGCATCTGTTAAAGACTGGGAACCTTCTAGGCGCGGGGCAGGGGGGTTAGACAAAGTGGTAACCACCCGAAATAGTTCTCCAGCTGAATTTTTCGCCTGATCGATTTGGGAAGTATAGTAGCGACTTTTTTCAGCAACTATTAGTCTTTTGTAGATGGTGAGAGCGTTTTTGTAGGTCGTTTTGTCTGCGGAGTTGTAGTTGCGACGCCACTGCCTTTCAAGATTCCTGCAGTACTGTTTCTGCGTCCGGAGGGCTTCAGTGAACCACGGGGCTGAAGGTATTTTCCTGTTTCGATGGGAGGATTTTATCGGAGCAAGTATTTTACAGGCCGTATCTAGATTCGTCAAATAATTGAAGGACGCTATAATGGGGTCCTGCTCACCGGGAATATAATTCTCCTGCATACTCTCTGCTAACTGAGCTGTGTCGAGGTTTTTCCAGTCTCTATAGGAAGATTGGTTAGGGGCAGTAGGAGTGGGTTTGGTATGGTTTGTTTCAACCGTAAAACAAATCACTGCATGGTCTGTCCAAATGAGGGGGATAGTTTGGGTGACAGTTACAAGGGGACTATTGGTGAATATACCGTCTAATGTATGGCGTGCCTGATGCGTAGGAGAGTTTATCAGTTGTAACAGGCCAGCAGCTGATAGATCTGTGAGTAGCTGAATGGTATCGTGGTTGTTGGTGACTTCTAGGTGAAAATTAAAGTCACCTAGTATGGTGAAGTGAGGGGTGTCTGCGGCTGCTTCGATTAAATTGCCTATATTAGCGAGAAATTTGGCTCTTGACCCCGGAGGGCGATAAATTAGCATGCCTTTGAAGGATGATTTAGCCGAGAGGCATAGTGTGAAAATGAGAGACTCATATTCAGAGCAAATATAAGGTTTCGTCGTAAGTTTGAAGTGGTCTTTGTAGATTATAGCAATGCCACCCCCTTTTTTTATTGGCCTGTCTAATCTACAAACATTGTAGTTAGTAGGAGTGGCTGCTCTAAAGTCTGGTCCGGAGGCTTCGTCCCCCCAAGTCTCTGTGATGAATAATAGATCTAGGTTATGCGCATCAATCAGGTCGGCGATTTCTAATTTGTGCTTGGGGAGGGATCTTGCATTTATTAATGCAGCTTGAACCAAAGGGGGGTCGGTTGTAGAGTGGTTCGCAGCAGCTATTGTGCAAGTAGAACATGGAACTGGGCCCAGGATTGGGCTGGAGTATCTGAGATGAGGTAGGATATGAGGTAGGGCAGCTGTAGGCCTAAGTTGTAGTAATTCGGCAGAGGTGTATGTCCGTCTCGCCGTGTTAGTAGGTCGTGGTAGTGAAGCAGCAGGGGGGCTGGCCCCTGGCCCGTCCTCGGCGCGGACGAGCGCAGACGAGCTTGCCTTAAGCGCGCCTTCGGCGCGCCCGCTGCGCTCGTCCGCTGCGCTTCCGGTATTGACACATGTTAAATAGTGGGTGCTCTGACGTCAGAGGGGGTGTGGTCAGCCGAAGTGGGCGTGCCTGGTGACTCCCTCTAGCGAGGTGATGGCGGCGGTAGACAAGCGTTTGCAACCGAGACAGCAATTTGATCAGCTGCTCGGTATGCTCAGGGTGGTTGCTGGGTCAGTGTCAGGAACGTGATGGGCTATTATTGAACCTGCTGTGGAGCAGTGTGAGGCATAGGGTTTCTTAGTCCAAGCTCTGACTCCCGGCTGCTGTGGGTGGGCTGGCATTTCCTGACTATGATCTTTAATACCTGCCTGCATGGTTAGTCTGGGCAGCACAAATGCGGAAATATTCAGGGTGGCATCCCAGGAGCCAAATTTGGTGAGACCCCTGGCTGGCATGCCCACTCCAGCTACTTCGCTCCTCAGGGAGACGACAGGGTAGAATGGAAGCTATGATATTTCTCACGCTTAACCACATCTGGGTCCAACTACTCCAGTGGACCCACTACAAACTCCCTTACACTCGCAAATTACCTCTGTCTGCTTTAGCAATGCTCAACGTCCTGGGTGACTGGCGCGGGTTACGGGAGTGGATGGTTTTAGGAAAACTCTTTCTGGGGGATCTCTACAACAATGACAAGCTCAGATACCCCACACCCTTGTAGATGCGTTTGGATTTTTCCTCATCACGTCCTACTCTATGGCTCAGTTTGGGCCACGATTAGGGCCCACTGAAGGCACAGCGCCATTGAATCCCTGGTACACGCCCCCTACAGATAGAGCACATGACTTTGAGTAAAGTCAAGGCGATAACGCTGCTCTACAACGCATTAGTAGGACAGGTTATGATAAACCTACAGACCTGTGGACCCACTAGACAGAGTTAGTTACTGTCCCAGTAATGGACAAGGATGGGGATAAAATCCTTGAGGCCACAGTCCATGTCTCCAGAAATGACAGGTTCAAACATATCCAATATTGCTTCCTCCATTGAGAAAAACATTATCCTGAAGAGGATAAATGCAATGTTCACTGAAGTACATGCAACGTGCCTCCGATGCGTTGCCTAGGCGCGGACTTCTTTCCTATGGTGTGGGATTGCCTGGCCCTTCACACTTACTAGTACACTGTAACACACTGCATTACTAAGACTACCAGACAGCACATCTTAAATACCCTGACCTACCGCTTATTAGTACTATTTCCTTGACCTCTGGGAAAACTCATCCCATCCAGGTTTATAGAAGTCCAGCTGACGATGGCCTGGAAATCTCCCTGGGGACCAAACCTCATGCGGTGGTCATTAAATGGGCAGAATGTGGGGGTGCACATTTACACAGATAGGCGAGGCATGGGCTCCGGTCACCAGAACATGCAAATGCATGGGACACAATACTGAGGGACTGCCCCCACATAGATGGCTTAGGCAATTTACTGTTAGCCCTGATAGTGAAGAAGGTGGCTCGAACTTATTGTGTGTCCTTCCCCCACTCACGCACATCCTACATCACTATGCTATCCCCAAGCACCACAATGGGAGCTCCCATCCACCAGACAGTTACCCTGAGGATCGTAAGTGAATTATACCACTCCCGACCTTCAGAATACTTCATCCTCTATCATCCCTCCACCCCAGCAGGTTGATAAGTTTGTTTAGTTTTTTGTTTTGTCTTATTGTTCTCATGTATTGGCTTCCCTACTTTATGGGGCAGTATCCCACCTGTTGAACCAACTTTGTATTGCTGGTACACTGTAATTTTCCACTCTCTATTGGGATTTTGCCTGTTGCAAGCCCCTGTCACCTCTTACAACGAGGCATTTGCATATTAATATGTCATTTTTAGAGTTGACAAGCGCCGTTATAGGCTATTGTCATCATTTTATACTTATTGGTCTGGATTGCATTTAGAATTCCGAATATGAGTCATTGAGATATACAAAAAAGCCCCTAATGTATTTCAATGTAGGAACTCGTATGAGGTGTAATGATACAACAAACAGCTAATAGCTTGAGCTAAAAGGGAAATAGGCCTCTGGTTGGACCTGAAGCCCACTCTTTGTATATTTTAAAGAACTGGCATTAAAGCCGTATCAAAGAAAGCAATATTAATTGCCTGTATCACTATGGGAAACAGTGTTTACAACGCTTTCATTGCATCGCAGTACCATTACAACGCTGTCATTACAACAACCGCAATGTTAGTAGTGATGCATTACATTGCAAGTCATTACAACGACTTGCTCTAGGGGGGCTGGGGTATTGGAAATGAATTCCAACACCTTCCCTACTGCAGCGCCAACTAGTAATTAAATACTATTCCTAAGTTTAGCGCGCCCCCTTGTGCAAGTCGTTGTAATGACTTGCAATGTAAATGCATCGCGTACTAAAAACGCAGTCGTTTGTAAAAGCACATGTTGTAAAACATCGCGTTGCAATGTACCATATTCAGCACTACAGACAGCAAATGTGACTCCATTCTCAGGTGAGGGCAAAGGACAAACGTTACTTCACCTATGATGGCAAAATCCTTGGGCCGTCCTTCCTTGGGTGGGTGACCAAATAAAGTGTTATCCTTCGGGATGGTGCATTTTATGGTGGAACCTGGTTCTGTGCCTCCCAATGTTCTGCTATTAAAACATTCTTTCTTGGTCTCGGATACGAGAGATGCAACTCCTCAGAAGAATCTTTTAGCCCATGGCAGACAATAGTCTTTGTTCTTGTTTCTTGATCTGCCACTACATTTAAGCTTCCATGCTGTCACAAAACAATAAGCACATAACTGTAGTCACTTGACAGGCTATTTATTGTGTCATTGAGACAATGTTAACTGGACCAAAGAAGACACAAGTGCCGTGAACAGTCGCCGCTTGTATTCTGGTCACTCACGTTGTTCCCGTGTTACAGTTACGTCACGTGGCATAGTGGCGTAATTTCAGACGTTTCATGTAACAGGCATAATTCAGAATGCTAAAAATTACGCGCACTGCCCATGGCGTAACAGAGAATTTCGCCCAGGCCTTGTTGCCTGAAGCTGGAATTGGGGAATTCCTGGGGGTCTCGCAGTCGCTCTGTTTGAAAGGAGACCGCAGTGCTAAATTGTCACAGCAGCAACCTGACACACCAGCAGTGACATGTCGAAAACGTCGATCCAAAAAGTGAGCGTTATGTTCGTCTACATTTTGGTCCTATACTAATGTTCTAAGATGATCTTAACATAACATAAGCACATAGCACGCGCAGTATAAGCATGTGTCCTTCTGAGTACACGTCGCTGCAGATTTGATACAATATGTCACTTGTGAACTCGTACTTGTTGGGTCAGAGAAAACGATTTGCTTTCTCTCTAGAATCAGGATGTATCATGTTCTGTTTGTTCTGTCTTTTGTTTCTCTTGCCCTCACCATTACTCCTTTTCTACATCGTGCGTGTTTTTCATAATCAGAAAATGTTTAAAAAGATAACAGGAAAGATTACAATGTTTTACTTAATCGCACTGCCAAAAAAATCAGGGCTTTGCAAGAACATGCTTTAAAAACAAAAGAATATCCCATCAAATTAACACCACTTGGAATGTAATTTTTCTTTCTGGTGGTTACATATAGTTCATCTCAGCCTTGGCGTTCTTGCCTCGTGAGTATCTTGCAACATATCTGTCCTTCTTTTTAATTTGTGCCTCGCTGTGCAAGCAGATCACAGGCTTGACGCTGATGACCCTGGAGACATAATACGTATGAGTCATGGAAGGGACACGGCTAGCATCACCAGGGCCCATTTCAACACTATTTGATGATATTGAATTCACACCAGGATCGCTGCCGCTTGACCCAATTAAGGCCCCCTTACAATCGGAGGAGAGTGGAAAAAGACAGCCAGTTGCCAAAGGACATTGAAACAGATGGTGTCTTGGTTAAAAAGTTTTGTCGCTAGAAGTGCATTTTAATATATAAAAATGTTAAGCAAACACAGTCTTCTAACGAAATGTGGTTGTGGATACATAAAAATAATTAAAAAATATATATTAATAGTTATATATAGATAAAAACAAAAACAGACAAATATTTTTAGCAAATAGCATAGTTTTGCAACGAAATTTGAAAAAGCTGTGGATAAATTAGTTTGACTGGTAAATCTCAATGTCTGTTTTGTCTGTGTCGCCTCCCTGTACATACGGCAGCTGTGGTGGTTGGGCAAAAGGGGAAGAAGGACAAACATAGCAGGGGCACAGCCCCATCTGGCCCCGCTCTAGAGATTTTTTAAGGTATTTTTGCATGCATTTTAATGTCTTTTTCGGAAACCTATAATTTTCATAAAACAAATTCAGTAAAACATATCAAACACATACATATGCATACAAAGCTATATTTCAACAGAGCAGGCAAAATGTTCTGTTACATTTAATAAATCAGTATTTAGCAATGTACTAATCAGTCAACAAATTCATGAAGCAGGCACATTTAATCCTAACGTGATACATCTTGGGTGAGGCCAATCCGCCTCTTTGCATAAAACCATGTTCTGAAAAGAAAGTTAGCGGTCCCAAACTAGACATCTAATAGATCTTTCTTCGGTTGTAAATCACAGTACCAACTAAACAAAATGTATCGATCTTCACAAAGCTTGTCTCCTCAATAGTGACTACCACTATGTCATCGAGGTAAAAATATACAAGGAAGTTTAGATTTACTACTTACATCTACTTACCTTAACAATATGTTCAAGTCGACATTGTGGAGGCAATATTTTTGCAAGTTAGTATCTAAGAATTGATTTTGGGACCACTACTATCTTCTTACAATAACTACCTTCAAAAATCAGACATTACATGATTTCAAGAATTGCAGCAATCTTTTTCCCCTCAAGCTGACCTTGTTTTCTGTGCAAAAGCTAGAAAATGCTGCCACGGAACCCACAGCATTCATCTGTAGAAGACATCAAACCCATTTGACAGGGCTACTTTAGGCAATTAACTACTTCAATGTACATTTACTATAACATCGCACAGCGCACCCCGGCACCGAACGTTGTTGCTTTGTCTTGGAGGGAGAGAGCAGGACAGCGCCATATTAAAACAAGCATTGACATAGCCAATAGGTCTCGCCTTTGGGACCTTATAAGTGTTTAGCCGTAACTATTGGCACATGTGGAGGATGGTTGCACTTGAGGCAAAGGCGCACGTAGAGCATCAGGCACGGGAAGCTGGGTACTTCTGGAGCAGTGTTACAAGTAAGCTCACGTAAGACAAGCTTTATAGATCTCATTGACAGACATTCCTGTGCAGACAGAAAGGGTGTTCTGCAGCTGCAGCAAGGAGTGCCAGAACCAGTGTGTTTTCATAAGATAATTGTAGGACGGGAAAGAGGCATGTTCCTGATGAGTTTCCCTAGAAAGGTCTGTGCAAGGTGCACTTTTTGAAAACTGGGGTGCAGTGATTTTTTTCTTTTTTTTTTAGGATTACATGTTTTGAGAACTTTCAGTCATGGATCACTACTGAGGACAGTAACTGAGAGTGTCGACATGTATCCAGATTTCTCCTTAAACCACAATGTAAATTTGTGGGTACGTCGAGGCGCTGGGTTGAAAAGGGATGGCGCTGTATAAAACGTATACATAACACGTTAGCCCTTTGCATTGGAGTGATTTGTGGGCGGTGCAGGCATAGGCGGGAGGGAGGAGGTGGGTTAAACTTTTGAATGTGCACACAAACTATCTTGCCCTTTTCCGACAATAGTATGTATTTAAATATAAAGGAGAAGGACAATGTCTTTGAGCAGCCACAAAAGCATAAGGGGAAACATGCTGCTGTTCAAATGCAACATAAGCACAAGTGCTAAAGTGTAAAAATTACAAAATAATGAAGCAATACTATAACAAAATGTGCTGCTTTGCTACTCAAAATGTATTGCAGGTGTTGCATAATGAGCCATATAAACCATATATGTCATCCACTGAAAATCAAAGCAGGGTAATGCACCGTGGAATACAGGGATCATGGACTTTGGAATAAACTGACAGAAGAAACTACTGATAAAAGCCACTTCAAGTTCAAGAAACGTTTGAAAGCAGAAATCTTCCAACGTTCTTTGAAGAGGCACATGCCACATTATAGCCAATAAAGAAATGCCGATGTCACAACATATCTCCAGCACATACATGTTCCCATGGGTAAGGGCCCAAGCCCTCAAGCGGTGAGGATGACAGTGATGTGTATCACGATTACTTCTTGACATAAAATAACATATGACATAGCATAACATGATAACATTGAAGGTTCAATTGCAAATCTGGAACGGAAACTCAGCATTTAACTGAAACAATATTGGATGGTTTCAACCAGCAAGGCCCTGATCTAAACCGCATAGTAAAGGTGAGCGTGCACTGATACACAAACAAAGCAGCAGGCCAGGGAGAAGAGGGCCGGGTCTAGACGGCTGCAGAAGCTCTAATCGAAGACCTCAGATTGGAGCACCTTTCATGACCACACCCAGCTAGGGCTGTTGTCATCATTTCAGCAGACATGCTGAGGGATTCACATAAACTGTGCACAAACACCACATCCGCAGCATAATTCTACACCTTCATCACACATGCAGGCTGAAACACAAGCTCCCCGGGGGCGCTGGCAGAGACAGCACCTGCATTTCTACAGAGAATGTGATGTCTTCAATCTCGACACGGCTTGGTTTCTCCTTACAGCTCCCTTTTGGTGCCAGACGTCCCTTCAATTGAGCAACTATTGACAGTACAAGTGGGCCCTACACAGCAACTCCCGTCAGAGAAAGATAGAAAAGGGCCCACGGCCCTCTCCTTACCTTGAACTGGCAGTCGCACGTGACGCAGTCTCCAATCCTTAAACACTCCCCATCAAATTTACAGGTATTGGTGTCACAAAGAAAAAGGTTGTTTTCTCTGTCGTCCTAACCTCGAATGCAAGCGAAAGAAACAGTTTCAGCTTTGAGACCAACTCGGTGATTCAATCTAATTTTTAAACACAGATTTCGCTGGTACAATGATCACAAAAACAAAGACAAGCATCCAACACACGCCCTCCTCTGTCACCACCTCCTCTATTATTTTTGCAGTTTTATTCAGCGCAAGCTGGACCCGAAGGCATTGGAGCACTTTACATGAGCACTAGGTACAAAGCACATTTTTGGCAGGCAAGGGGGATTAAGTGATTTGCCCACAATCACAGGATGTTGAACCGAAGCCCAGACTGGAACCTGGTACCCCAGTTCTCCAGTTCCGCCTCTCTCCCCTATAATGTAAACACTGTTAATTTGCCTTTAGCAAATGCTGCTAGAGCTCATATGATGCTCTCAGTTGTAGTTTAGTGCCTGCTGCCTCCTGTTTCTCTGTTACATGCGTATGTTCAGCGTTTATTTCCACTCTTGCTAAGTGTTGCCGCAAACATTCGAGTGCACGCGAGGCTCCGACATCACGCGCCTCCTAATAAAGACAAACAGGCAGTGGGCCTAGCTCGAATGAAGATTGATCAACGCTAAGTTCCACTTGCAGGAGGGGTGCAAGGTCACCCGCAAGTAGCTGAGCCAGTCTCATTGCTAGATCTCTCATCCTCAATTTGCGCAGACATGCTAACAGATGTGGCCGAACCGGCAACTTCTAAGTGACAGCAGGAATTTAGATTTCAGCAGCTTCCCTCGATCGCCGCCCACCCCCGGCCCATTATGCTGCACAGACCCGTTACATTAGACGTCAAACCCATTAGGATTTGTCCTATCCACTTTTTGGTATCTCGCATGTGCAACTGAATCCCTTACTCGCTGCAAGAAGAAAAACAAGGCTTGTCAATTAAACAAGCACCCTTCCCTGTTAGAGCTCGCGCTGCAACGTGTTACCGTGCCATCAGGACTACAACAAGCCTCCTCTGTTGAGCAGGTGATGTGCCCACGCTACCTCATTCACATCCCATTCCGACTCTTGCCCTTGTTAACCTGGTGCAAAAGGCGTCTGTGGAACTTGGCACCATTCGGATGTATCAGGATGCATAGTTGGTGCCTTGTATTTCGCTCTCGGCACGCAACAGATTGCACCAAATGTTGCGTATTTTTTTCAAATACTTTTCAGGGGGAGGATAACCCCTGGCGTCATATGCTGCTCGTTTCCCGACTGTCTCTAGGGTTGGACAGTCCCTGAGGGCTCTCCGAGGTGTGACGCCTTGGGCTCCTCGCTCGTCTAGTCGTACCTCCGCCCGAGGTCTTTTTGATAAACAGGGGAGAGGCTTCTATGAGGGACCCACACAACACAGGGGTGATTCTGAAAGGGACAGATTCCAATTAAGCTAGCAGTCTAGCAGAACAATCTCAAAACATTGTAGAACCTCACAAAGTGAGCACAACAATGCACAACATTGATAATGAGGAACGAGGCTTAGGTAAACAAGTGCACGCTCCTCGCGCCGCAGCAGGTGGAGGCACGCGCACCTTGCGCTGCAGCAGGGGGGAGGAGTGGGGTAGCGCGATTCCCTTGCGGGAGCGATAATTGTTACCATATGGCAGCGCTCGCTCCCGCAAGGGAATAGCCACACATGCACGCATTGCCATTGAAGGCAATGTAACGCGTGCACGCTTTTAGCCTGAAAAAGGCATCCGATGGCTACAGGTCTCTTTCCTATGCAGCGCATGCATGCTGCATAGGCGAGACCTAAAAAAGGGTAACTGGACATAATATCGACTACATAATATCGAATGGACAAAATATCAAAGGAAAAATATCGACATTAACTAAATATCGACTATAGGAATATCGTTGGACAAAATATCGACTGAAAAAATGACAAAAAAATATCATTTACAAAATATCGACTCAGAAATATCGACCAGCCAAAATATCGATAAATAGTCAAAGTCAAAAATATCGAGAATATGTAGAAAAAATGTTTAAAAAATATATATATTTTATAAAAATATAAATAGTAGTTAATGTTTAGGAGCGGGTTGTGGGTTTATAGGGGAATAGGGTGGGAAGTAATTTAATAATAATTAATTAATTAATATATGTTTGTTAATTTTTTAATTAGATTTTAATTGGTAATTAATTAATATTAATTAGTTAATTATTGTATTAAGTATTTAGCATATTATTTTAATTAATTCATTGGTAATTAATTAATAATAATTAGTTAATTATTTTATTATTTTTTTGCATATTTCTTAAATTAATTAATTGGTAATTAATTAATTTAATTTAGTTAATTACATTAATTGGATTAATTTAATTATAATCTATAAATTTATGTTAATGTTAATTAATTAATTGGAAATAAACAATAATAAATAATTAATTCTATTAATTATAGCTAATGTGCTAATATATTTACTTTTTGTTATTGTTAATTATTATTTAATTGTTAATTAAATATTCATCGTTAATGTTGTGTAAATTACTATTTATAGTGTTCAGGGTCAGTTTTAAAATCTTTGTTAAAGGGCTATTTTTTTGGGTTCTGGGTCAGTTTTCAGTTTGTGGGTAAAGGGGTATTTAGAGGGTCCAGGGTCAAATTTCAGTTCTTGGGTGAAGGGGTATTTTTTGGGTTGAGGGTCAGTTTTCAGTTTGTGGGTTAAGGGGTTTTTTAAGGGTTCAGGGTCAGTTTTCAGTTCTTGGGTAAAGGTCTATTTTTTGGGATCAGGGTCAGTTTTCAGTTTGTGGGTAAAGGGGTATTTAGAGGGTTCAGGGTCAGTTTTCAGTTCTTGGGTGAAGGGGTATTGTTTGGGTTGAGGGTCAGTTTTCAGTTTGTGGGTTAAGGGGTGTTTTTAAAGGTTCAGGGTCAGTTTTCAGTTTGTGGGTTAAGGTTTTTTTTAAAGATTCAGGGTCAGTTTTCAGTTCTTGGGTGAAGGAGTATTGTTTGGGTTGAGGGTCAGTTTTCAGTTTGTGGGTTAAAGGGTGTTTTTAAAGGTTCAGGGTCAGTTTTCAGTTTGTGGGTGAAGGGGTTTTTTAAAGATTCAGGGTCAGTTTTCAGTTCTTGGGTGAAGGGGTATTGTTTGGGTTGAGGGTCAGTTTTCAGTTTGTGGGTTAAGGGGTGTTTTTAAAGGTTCAGGGTCAGTTTTCAGTTTGTGGGTTAAGGGGTATTTTAAAGATTCAGGGTCAGTTTTCAGTTCTGGGGTAAAGGTGTATTTTTTGGGGTCAGGGTCAGTTTGCAGTTTGTGGGTAAAGGGGTATTTATAGGGTTCAGGGTCAGTTTTCAGTTTGTGGGTAAAGGGGTATTTATAGTGTTCAGGGTCAGTTTTCAGTTTTTGGGTAAAGGTGTATTTTTTGGGGTCAGGGTCAGTTTTCAGTTTGTGGGTAAAGGGGTATTTTTGGGGTTCAGGGGCAGTTTTCAGTTCTTGGGTAAAGGGGTATTTTTTGGGTTGAGGGTCAGTTTTCAGTTTGTGGGTAAAGGGGTATTTGTAGGGTTCAGGGTCAGTTTTCAGTTTGTGGATAAAGGGGTATTTGTAGGGTTCTGGGTCAGTTTTGGGTTTTTGGGTGAAGGGGTATTTTTAGTGTTCAGGGACAGTTTTGGGTTTTTGGAGTACAGGTGTACAGGGTAAAATAAAAAACTTATACATTAAAGCTATTACAGGAAAATACAAAAAAATATAACATTACATTATTAAGTTTTACATTTATATAAAAAATATATGTATTAGCACCTTCCCAGAAAGTAGCTAGAGTGGAGTTGGAATACTAATTATTAATTGGTTAGTGTCCAGCACCATCACTGATATTAGCTACACTGGAGTTGGATTAGTAAATAATCATTGGTCAGTGTCCACCACATTTCCTGATATTAGCTTGACTGGAGTAGGAATAGTAAATCATTATTGGTCAGTGTCCAGCACCTTCTATGATATTAGCTTGACTGGAGTAGCAATAGGACATATTAAATTGGTCAGTGTGCACCACATTTGCATACATTTTTTCATTACTGTCTTATAATATTACAAAATAATGCTACATGGATGTTTTCACAAAACTTTATTAACCATTTTTGAAATTTTTATTGTGTACTAGAATACAATCACAAACAAAAATAACATAACATTATTTTGACTTTTAGTATTCGCAGAATAACACATTAACATTTATATACATGTTGTCAATAATAAAAAATAATTTGTTTACAACATAATTTCAGTAAATATAAAATATTCCCATCATTCACTTAGAGTTACAAGTATTTATATTGAAATAAATAAAAAAAATATTGTTTTATAAATTTCTTCCATTAATATGTAATAATGTTAATATTAAATATTTATATTATTAAATATATATATAAAACATTTATAATTTTAACAAGTAACATGACTATTATTACATTTGTTAGAAGACATTTAAATACAAAATACAATATTTGTTGATATATATTTCAGACAATGTTGTTTTTAAATTAAACATAGAAATCTATTATGTTGTAAACTTTATAACTGTATAGGGAAACAATATGTTTAATTATAGCATCTGGTATTGCCAAAATATTATTTAAGCTATTATATACTTTTGTTATAGTTATAAATTATTATAAATCATTTTGTAATAAATAATAAAAATAATAACAAATGTATTTTTTATTATTATTATTAATTAATAAACATAATCATTCTTTTATTATTTTCAGAAAAACATACATTCACAGATAAAAAAAATACATTTTTTCTGGGCATTGTTTATATATTAAATGGTTATAATTTTGATATTAGTAACAATAAATAAGTTATATTATTTATTATTATTAATTATTACCATAAACATGTATAATGTTTACTTAAAAATAAACACAAACTTATTCATATAAATGTACACAATAACAAAATATTTACATCTTTTATTCAAAGTCTTACATATTTTTTTAATATTATTAATATATAATAATTATTATATATTAATTTATATTAAATATATTTATTTTTCTTAAATAAGTTAAAAATATAATGAGTATAGTGTATTAATTTGTACATTTATAAATGTGTATGTATTATATTTTTTTAATATAACATTGTATTGTCTATGATACTTTTACACAAATGGTTTAAGGGGACTACTTTTTTACCGCGTAAGGTTATTGCGCTCCATTCTGGACTGGAGA
Source organism: Lissotriton vulgaris (assembly GCF_964263255.1). Taxonomy (NCBI): domain Eukaryota; kingdom Metazoa; phylum Chordata; class Amphibia; order Caudata; family Salamandridae; genus Lissotriton; species Lissotriton vulgaris. The sequence goes on from NC_141699.1 coordinate 907,759,730, forward strand.
AGCTCGCGGTTGGGAGTTGCTTCGCGTGGAGAGAGGTAAGGTTATTTTTACATACAAATTATAAGTAAGTGGTCATGTTTGAGGATATAATCGAACTTTGTAGTGTTTTTTGGTGTATGTATTAATTGTTTAAGTAGCGTTTTGGTGAAATGTCTTCGTTATAGATGCGTCGTGAATGTTTTAGTTCTAGTGTTATTTTAAGTGTTCGGAAATGTCTTCTTACATGGTTAATGTTAATTGTGAGTGTATTTACAAATGTTATGGGCTATTTGTGTGTGGGTTTCGTTATGTCTGTTATTTTACAGGTTCCGGTTCCTCGCATGAAAACTACATGGAAGGAAGCGTGTTTTTTTCCGGAGAAACTAATGTTTGACTTATTATGGTTATGTTTTGACATTTATCTCCTATTTTTCGTGTTTGCCAGGAGCGGTTTTTACACTTTTTCAACCTTTTTCAGGTTTTTGGAGGGTTTCGAATTGGATTGATGCATTGATATGCGTGACCGTTTTTTAAAAGTTGTGTGTATATCACTTTAAATACTAAAGTGTCCACACTACTGTTTTCGGGATTTCCTGGAGCGTTTTTTTAACTTTATTTTCGGGTTTTTGAGGGTTTCCCATATTGGATGTGTCCTATATTGGATTGGATTGTATGGATTGCATTTTGCTTGATTGCTCCTTTCTCATCTACAAAAATTGTAAGTATTTAATTTACAATTTTTATTAGGTGGGAAATGTCGATTTTTAATGTCATGTGTATGTGTGATGAAATTATAAACATTGCATATTTGTTACGAAATATTTTTCCTAATTTTGATAAGTTTGTCAAACAAATATGTATTATTTATAATTGATTACAAATGTTTATGAAATGTAATTTTACCATTATTGTAAGAAGACATTAGTATATTTAGTTGACATTTTTATAGTAGACTTTTAGCTATTATTGACAGGTATTCTAATCCTCTAGTTGTAGGGTATATTGTGACTTGACTTTGAAGTAGTCGGAACATTTGTTTAGTTTGTTTAGTGAGTTTTGGACCTATTTGGGACACTGATTGTTCCATTCTTAGTTCCTGATAGCTTTGTTCTTTTTTCAAAGCTTCTAGAAGGTTATGGAATGTGGGTTTGCCTCTGCTTGTAGTTGCTTGGAAAGCATTATGCCACCCTTCTACACTGTTGTTTGTTTTTGCCTCTTGGTTTAAAGTACTAAGATAGACATTCCACCAAGGGATTTGGAATTTGGGTTGGCGTCGATGTCCAGATCTGTGCAACCTTCCCACCCAAGTATCTTCGAAATAGTCCAGTAATGGGGTTAGTTTATCTTCATTCCTCTTGTAATATGTGCTGTCAATTAATAAATTGTAGTGTTCCGCTACATCTGTAACAGAGACGTAGGCCAGGGCTATCAATTTTTTTACTTGATAGGCAAAGGTGCTATCTGTAGAGTATAGTATACTTAAAGTAGATTTTTGGAGATGCCTCCATATGCTCTGATTAAAATGATAATAGCAACCCTGGATTTCTGTGTGGGGAAATGTTCTCAAAATGCTATTAATCATAGCTAATTCGAAATCAATAATTATTTTTTCGCCAGGGGCAAACCGAAAATGTGGAGGTCTGTGTGGGGTGCTTGGAACTCGTACCGAGGTGACATTTGTACGCCCCCTGTGGAGATGGAACTTGATGTCCATCTGTCTCCGTAGCGTCCCTTTCCCGTGGTTCCATGACTGTTATCCTGTTGTGTTACTCCCCACATGACCCGATGTCGATACCTGCATTGCAAGCTGCGTAGGGTGTGCGGCCCCCGATCTCCCCCAGTGATGTAAGCCCAACGTATGTGATGTGTCCTCAGCCTAATTTCCTTTTCTCCCTTTCTCCTTCTTCTCTTGTTCTTTCTTTCTTCCTTACTTTATTTCTTGCAGCTTTTGTTGTTTTATGGTTTATTTATTCTAATGTTCTTATATAATTGAAATTAAACCTGACTGCTCCTGTCTACCGTTTGGTGCACGAATAGAAATGCTACCTCAATGCTGCCTGGCCTCCGGGATGTATGGCTGAATAGCGGTATACCTTTTCTACAAATAAAGGTTTTCCAAAAAAAAAAAAATTATTATTATTTTTTCAGGAAAATAATTATTGATTTTCGTTTTGAGAACATTTAATATTTCTGTATAAGTGTTTTGCTGTTTGTTGGGTAGCAAACAGTAAATGAAAGGTATGTTAGAGTTATGGTATAAACCGTGGATGGAATACAGTTGATAAAAAGGTTTTGGGCATGGTTTAAATGTTTCATCCATCATCCATTGGGGACGCTGTTGGATTTTTCGTAAATTACTTGCAGTTGCAAACATAATGATTCTGTTTGTACTGCTTTCATTGCCAAAAAGGATAAATTTGTCTTTATTGTGTGTGATGGCCATTTCTGGTGAAATAATAATTTCCTCAAAAGTAGTTGGGTTGGGTTGGGTTGTGATTTTAGTGCGTGCAATTGTGCGTTTCAGGGAGTCAATAGAGGGTAGTTGACCTGAAGCATGGGCTGGGACTTTTACCAGTTCTTCTTTAAGGATTTGTGTTGTTGGTTTATCACTTTGTGTGCTATCACTTTTAATACTTTCTAAAGCATCTCTTATTTCAATTTCTGTGACATTTGGGGGATGATTGTGTTCCCTGGTAAATAGCACATTAGTTTCCTCAGTAGTAGCCCTCCCATAACATTTGTTGGAGTAATATTTGGTACACTTCCAAAAAACTTTTCTACCACTTTGTCTTTCCTGATTATACACATAACCCATGTAACATAATAGTAATTTATTTTTCTGTGACATGACAAATTCTGCACCTTCAGTCATTTTGATTTACTTGTTCTAGGAAAGAGTAGAAAGAAACAAAATCAAAACACATATTTTTCCTTTTGTGGTGCTAACATCATTAATGATGTATTTATACTTACAGTTAATCAAAGTAGTAGTCACAAATGCAGAAATGTATTTTGAAGGATTTTCTTGTATGTATGTCTTTATTTACTGTTGGTATGAAAATATAGAAATGCCACGTTAATGTTTACACATAACAAACGTTTTTCCTACAAAACAGCAGTTGTCATTTTTGCTTACTTGTACATTTGATGTAAACATTACATATACTTACTTGTTTAAATAGTAGACTTGTAGTAATTGGTGGAGTACATCAAGGTAGTACAGTTCAGATCTGTAGAGAAGATAGAAGAAATAAATGAAAATTATTATAATTAATATTTTGAACCATTGGGAAATGGGAAATATTTAAAAGTATACTAACTTCTAAATAAGTCGTTTTCTTTGCTGTAGGCAGAATAGCTGTATGATCTATTCAGAATATCTGTTGAGGAAATATAAAATATATAACATGTTGTTAAGAACATAGTTTGTGTTATTTTCGGCAGTTTTAGACAAATGACAAGTATACTTACATTTTTTACAAGGGTAGTCTTGTCTTTTGGTATAGCTTGTGTTGGATGTTTTTATAGGATCTGTAGAATAGATGTATGATGTATTCAGAATATCTGTAGAGGAAATTCAAAATATATAACATGGTGTTAAGAATATAGTTAGCGTTTTTTTGGGCAGTTTTAGACACATTACAAGTATACTTACATTTTTTACAAGGGTACTCTTGTCTTTTGGTATAGTTGATGTTGGATGTTTTATATGATCTATAGGGAAGATGTAAAATGCAAGATATGTTGCTTAGAAATTTGCAATTATAAAATTGGGTGTTTAATAACAAAAACATCTATACTTACATGTTTAATTAGTGTAGTTTTATCCTTTTTTGTGTAGAAATAGGAAAATCTCAGTATATCTGTAAATATAATGTTTAAAATAAATAAATAATCTTGTAAATTAGTGTTTAAAAACAGCAGTTGGTGTATAACAGAGCATTAATATATACTTACAATCTGATTTTCAACGTGAAGAAATATGACCATGTAATAGGAATTGTTTTGGAGTAGTTTCTATCAGAAATGTAGGAAGAGATTAAAATAAAATAAGTGTAAGAGTTAGGAGATGTAAGGAAAATAGTACACTTCTAATTTAGATTTCTAAATAATGCAGTGTTACTTACTTGAATAATTAGCTAGTGAGCTAGATCTTTAAAGATGTTTATTCTGGAACAAAATCTTCAGAGTGTTGGCTTCTACTTTCCATAGAGTTAGCAGCAACAAATGGTAGAATGCATGTATCCCTTTTATAGTATATGTATTTTGTGTGCTTTGATTTGATTGGTTGTAGGATGTAAGGAAGCATTGTATAGGCTAGTTTGAATTTTTTTTAGTTAATTGGTGTGTTTGCTGATGTGAGAATGGTGGTATGTGCTGATTGCCGCATTAAAGCAGGTTAGTTGTTAAATGAAATAGATTTTTAAGTGAAAATAAGTAATGAATAAGTTTGTTAAATGCAAAGAATATTTAGAAAATGATATAATGCATGTAATAGAATGTATAGCAAATGTTGATTAATAGGAATTTTATATAAGTAACAGGTATTATATGTAAAATGAATTTTGTATAGAGCAATGACTTTTATTGATGATTAATATGGTATTTTAGACATGAAAGTGTACAAAAATGAACTCGATATTTTTGTTTTTAACGATATTTTGGTAGTCTATATTTTTTAGTCGATATTTTTGTAGTTTTAGGGCTAATTTCATGTACAACGATATATTTGGAGTCGATATTTATAGAAGCGATATTTATGTACTCGATATAGTAAATACTCGATATTTTTGACTCGATATTTTTGTAATTTGTGTAATAAGTATAGAAAGTCGATATTTTTGTCGTCGATAATTTGTCAACGATATTTTAGTAAGTCGATAATGTGACCGTCGATAATATTTCAGTGATCCCTAAAAAAGATATGACACTGCTGCTCTAGCTCTTCCCAAGTACTGGTGCACAATGAGGCTCACTTGCGCCATGCACACACATTTGCACAATAGTGCAAAGGTGTGGGCGTGATATCTGTCATAGAATTTGTACGGGGAAAAACAGAATGCTCAGGCATACTTTTAAACTTTTCCTATTGTATATGCTGTATAGTGAAGCATACACACAAAGTTTGAAAAGTTTGTAGAAAAAATAACTTTTGACGTACGTTGCGCCTGCCTCAAGGATGTAATATTTTTTTTGTGCTAAGTCCTGTCTCCCATTGTTTGCCGAAAGGATTTGCGTATAAAAACGATGGTGGGAGTGTGAGAACACCCATGTTCCGTCCATGGGACGCCTCCATAAAGTTTATGTTTATGTTTATCTTTATGGGATTTGTAAAGCGCGTGACTACCCTTGGGCATCTCAGCGCTAGGAGGCAAAGGTGGGGGCAGTCAACATTTAGTCCTGTGGAAAAATCCATGTCTTCAGCCTTTTTTTAAAGGTGAGCTCGTTTTCAATGAGTCAAAGTTCCGGGTCTAGGCTGTTCCAGAGCGTGGGAACCAGATGCGTGAAAGATCTTCCACCCCATCTGGCTTATTCGATTGTAACCGCTTTCTTTAGAGATTTTGAGCTGGATCTAAGGTGCCTGTGGGGTGAATAGCGAGTGATCAGCTTTTGAATGGAGGCAGGACCTCTCCAGTGCATGGCCCTGTGGGCGATAGTCAGAGACTTAAATTTAATTCTGGCTTGGATCGGGAGCCAATGCAATTTACGCAATCCTTGCTCGGCTGATTGACGTCTGGGTATGTTCAGCAACATTCGAGCAACAGCGTTCTGAACAATTTGAAGGCTTTTAATGACATATTTGGGTGATCCCAGAAAAAGGAGTTGCCGTAGTCCAGTCTCGATATAACCAGAGCCTGGACTATTGTTCTCCTTGCATCCTCTGGGAGCTAAGAAATAATTTTCCTAATCAGACGTAACATCCCAAATCAAATCCCGGACAATTTATTAGCCTGAACCTCCATGGTTAAATTCTGGTCCAGCCACATGCCTAGATCTTTAATGGCTTCCTTGGGGGAAGGGGGTGGCCCCCAACTTGTTGGCCATAAAATTTCCAGTCGTGGATTAAAGATATTGCCCAGAATCATCAGTTCTGTTTTATCTCCGTTCAGCTTGAGCCTGCAGTTCGACATCCAAGACCCAATTTTTTCAAGGCAAGGGACAGGTTGCCGGTGGTCTGAATTAAGGGAGTCTGAAATTGAAAACACTAATTGCGTGTCGTCAGCATATGACACGATGGAGATGCAGAACTCCTCTATTAAATGAGCCAGAGGACTGAGGTAAATATTAATAACGTCGGACTCAGGGAGGATACCTGTGGAACTCCCCATGGTGCTGAAAGAGGGTCCGACTGAAATCCGGCCTGCATACATAGGAAGTACCTGTCGCTTAGAAATGAGGCCATCCATTTCTTTGCAATTCCTCCTATTCCTGCATTTTCCAACCTTTGGATCAACACTGAGTGGTCTACCGTATCAAAAGCGGCACTCAAGTCTAAAAGTACCACAGCTGCAGTTTTCCCTTGGTCCAAAATAGACTTGAGTTTTTCAGTGACCACCAGCAGGGCTGATTCAGTGCTATGTTTAGGTCTGAACCCCATCTGGGTCTGATGAATGACACTATTGTTTTCAAGGAAGGCAGAGATTGCAGTATTCACATGCTTTTCTGCAATTTTTCCCACTATTGGCAGTAGCGAAATTGGGCGATAGTTTGATAGATCGGCGGGGTCCAGATCTATTTTTTTCAGCAAAGGCTTAATGATTGCATGTTTCCAGGCTCTTGGAACTTGACCTTTTTCCAAGGAAAGATTAATTAGATTGCATAGTTGAGTAAGCATTGATCTTCCTCCCTGTACAAGAATGTGAGGTGGGGCTGGGTCCCGTGGGGAGTCTGACTTAATTTCTTGTAGTAATGAAAATATGAGGTCTAGAAATACGGCATTTAATCTGCGCAGACTGCATGGGGTGCTGGCCAGGGCGGAATCGATCGCAACACCAGCAGTGATATTAACCCTTGATGCTAAGATGGCCTTTGACCTTGTAAAGTGGAACTACTTGTTTGAGGTTCTGTCGCGTTTGGGACTTGGCCCACGGTTTACCGCATGGATTAGACTCCTATACGCTGACCCGGTTGCACAGGTAGTAGCAAACGGCCATATTTCGCGCACATTCCCACTGGGGAGGGGCACACGTCAAGGTTGCCCCCTTTCGCCATTTCTATTTGCGATCTCATTGGAACCCCTAGCTACTCTGATAAGGACCTCCCCGCTCCTGACTGGCATACGCTGGGCGGAGGGCTGGGAGGACCGACTTTCACTCTATGCAGACGATATGCAGGTATATCTCACAGACCCAGAACGCGGGGTGCCTGCTCTATTGCATCTCTGCGATAGTCATGGTAGGGTGTCAGGATATACGTTGAACTGGAGCAAATCAGAACTGTATGTACTGAAGGGACCGGCCCCAACACTGAATGCGGAATGCCCTCTGAAGATGGCAGGCTCGCCGTTTAAATATTTGGGTATCGAGGTTACTAGGGACCCCTCGGAGTTCATGGACAAAAATCTGGGGCCTCACTTGGAAAGACTCAAGCAGGACGTTAAGTTCTGGTCAGGGCTGCCTTTAATGCTACTGGGAAGGGCGGCACTGTGTAAAATGATGGCTTTGCCCCGATTTTTGTACATACTTGAAAACACGCCATATCCGTTGGCTCCAAGATTTTTTCAGAAAGTGTCGGCAATGGTATCCAATCTTTTGTGAGGGAACCTCCCGGCGCGCATCGCACAATCTAAATTGCACAGGGGATGGTACGATGGTGGGATCGCCTTGCCTAATCTAAAACTGTACTATTGGGCAGCACATCTGAAACCCATCAAATACTGGATACACACTCCACAAAACGAACCAGCATTTCAGGCAGACAGGGCACAATTGGGCACAAATAGTTTACTGGCTCCGTTGTACGACCAACGTAAAATGCGCAAATTGGTGGGGCCCACCAGACTAACTGTGGAGCTGTGGCATACAGCAACAGCAACACTGGGATGGAAGGGGAGAATAACCAAGCTTACCCCACTGTGGGACTCTCGAGCCTTAGGTAACATGAGAAACAGCAGAGGGTTCTCACACTGGGATACTATAGGTATATCTACAGTGGGGGATCTCTGGGAGAGGGGTGGTGTGATACCTTTTAGCAGATTGAGGGAGCTCTACGACCTGGGTGAGCGGGAGCTATATAGATACATTCAGATACAACATGCGTTACTGGCTGCTCTGCCCCCGGACACGGATCTGCCAGAATCGTCCCCACTGGAAGACCGCATTCTCACGGACTTTATGATGGAACGCGCAACGTCACTCACGTACCGTAAACTACTTAACAACCTACCGGACCCACTGACCCCTTTGAAGGAGAAATGGGAGGGAGACACTAGTGAATTGGACGAACATGAATGGAATGAGGCAATAGCATCGCCTAAGGAAGTGGGCATCTCCGCACAACTGAGACTTGTACAATTGAAAGTGTTACATAGGGTGTACTACACGAGGACTATGCTACACCGCATTCACAGAACACAACACCCTTACTGCCTTCATGGGTGCGGGGAGGAGGGCACGTTTTTCCACACCATATGGGACTGCCCCCGGGTCCAGGAGTTTTGGAGACAAATACTGCGAACAATGTCACAGACGCTGGAGATCTCACTGTTACCTGAACCAAAGAGGTGCCTCCTAAATATATGGGAACCTACTGATCTATCCAGATATGGTCAACTTTGGGTCACGGTGGGCTTGAAAGTGGCGAAACGCGATATTGCACAGCGATGGGGAGCGGCAGAAGTGCCAACAAAGACGCAATGGTGCCTGAACATGGATGGGGTTATGATAACAGAAAGGGCAGTATACTTCAATCGAGCATGTCCGGGGAAGTGGAACAAAATTTGGACCAAGTGGAATGTGTACAGAGGGGAGATATGTGATCCCTTACCGGAGGATGACCAGGATGTGTCAGATGGGGAGGGGGAGGAGGAATGAGGGTTCTCACAGAGTGTGAGGGAGAAGGATGCCATAGACCTTGGGTTTCACCAACGTTGTAGGGTAATATAATGGGACGAGTGGGGGAGGTCACTAGGGAGTATAGTTCAACGAAGCCGGTATACTCACACTAGCACGCATTTCAGGCAGTACTGGAGGGACCGGGTGGAGTTTTTAATGGGGGAACTTTTCATGATTCAGTTATACACGACCGATATCACACAAAACATGACCACAATGTGATTCCTGGAGTTTCTTTTGTTTTGTTGTTGTTTTTATAAAAATAGAAAATCAAGAACCAGTATTGATTGACATTATAATGACTAAAATGTACCTCATCACGGTGCAGTTACAATGGTGTTCAAAATATCCGACATTCTGACAATGACTTGATGATACTGCATGATGTTACAAGATCGTTATAACGGCCAGCCCGTTGGGTTGTAGGCCTTGAGCTGTGTAATTTTGAAGGTGCAATAAAGGTTTTTGAACAAAAAAAAATATGAGGTCTATATTTACCGGTGGGATGGAGGTAAGAGCAGGACCAGCCAGTTGATCTGGTTCCCTTAAATCGCTTCGTGATTCAACATGGGGGTTTAGTGGCGCTCCTAGTGTCATCATTGGATTGGGCGAAGAGAGTTATAAATATTTTCCACTTTTCTTTTAAAGAAAGCGGCCAATCCATTACAACTTTCCTTAGAATATTGTGGGCTGATTGCTCCCTGTTTTACAGTGGTAAGTCCTTTAACAATTTTAAAAATCTCCTTAGGGGAGTTGGAGGCCTTTGATATCTTTTCCTCAAAGAAGATAGCCTGGGCTTTCCTAATGCTCGTATGATAAAGCTGTATCGCTATTTTGTAAGATTTATTTAATTCATGGTCATATGAATTCCTCCAATCTCGTTCCAATCTTTTGCAAAAAATTTTCTGAGCAACCAGCATTGGTGAGAACCAAGAGGCTCTATTAGAATTTTTGTTAGATAGGGGGCCTGGCTTCCTAAAGTTCCTATCAATGGAGCCATTTACCCATGTCTGCCAGTTATCATGGGCCTCTTCTGGGTTTTCAGCGTCTGGAAGCGTGGTGGACTCCAGATCACTGATCCATGCTTCCGGAGCAATCCTGGGCCATTTTCTTCCTACTAATATGTGTTCTTTCTTTTGTTCCCCTCCCAGGGGTATTAGGAGATGCAGAGGGATTAGGGCATGGTCGGTCCATGGCATCCATATAGGATCTAGTACCTTCAATCTCGGGTCATTTGAAAAAATAGGGTCTAGAAGATGACCTTTCTCATGGGCGGCCTCCAATACCAGTTGTTCGAGCTGTAAGGCTTCCAGGTCAGCTAAGCATCTCCTAGCTGTAGGATCATTGAGATCCTCTAGATGTATATTAACGTCTCCTAACATTGTGATGGCACTCTTCTCAATGAGCATGCTTGCAACCAAGTCCGGGACTGTGTCCAGGAACTGCCCACAAGGTTCTGGTGGTCTATAAATTAGTCCCCCTGGAAAGGAGCTTATGGCGGAGAGAGATATTCGAAAACTGAGGGCCTCAGATTTATCTACATTCACGGGGCATATCATGCATTCAAATTGCGCTTTATGAATAATGGCTAAGCCTCCCCCTGTAGTTCCTACACTGTCCACGCGGGAAATTTCATATCCCAGGGGTAGGGCATCCACTATTTCAGGGGCTGAACTTTCCCTGAGCCAGCTTTCGGTTAGGAACAAGACGTCCAGGTTCTCGTTTTCTATTAGAAGTTTAATTTCCACCACATGCTTAGGTAGGCATCTGCAATTAATTAATCCCAGTTTCATGACTTTACATTGAGTCGTATTAATGTTTAGTTCCTGACCGTAGTGCACACTTGCTGTTCCCATGAATCCGCAGATCGTGCAGCACAGTGGTTGCTCTAAAATCATAGTGTGTTTACACAGTGGATGAACCACTGTTTTTAAGGCTAAAAGTTCCGAGCTAGTATAAAAGCGTGAGTTTCCTAGGGTTAAGGTGCCATGGGCAGGGTCCCTGGCCCCATGTCCCAGTGGGGCGTGGACGGCAGCAGACGGGCTTGCCTTTGGCGCGCCTTCGGCATGCCAGTGACGCCCCCACTGCGCGCGTCGGCTGCGCACCAGTGCCGGGCCATGCCCGATTTAAATAATATCTGCCCCCTAATGCAGTAATGAACTAGACCGCCAACTTCAAAATGGCCATTACTTAATGGCAACCCGGAAATAGTGAGGTTAGGAAGTGTATCTCCCTCCACAACAAGCAGCTCTAAAAGCTGTGGTGAACCGGGGAGTCACGGTCAGTTTTTCAAGCCCCAGAGCATTTCAATAAAATTTAAAACACTTATATGACAATAAAAACAGTTTAAAAACGAAGCGCTATCGCGCTGTGCAAAAACGCTAGCAGCAAAATGACAGTACTGATAACAGCTAAAAAAGCCCTCTCAACTAGCGTGGCACTTTCCCTGGCCAGCAAGGGATTAAATGTAGCTGCCTCCAACCTTGTCATCTGTGCATCAGCGCCATGCCCAATTTAAATATTGTCCGCCCCCCTAATGCAGTAATGAACTACACTGTTGACTTCAAGATGGCCGTTACTTGATGGCAACCCGGAAATCGTGAGTTGAGAAAGTGTATCTCCCTCCACAACAAGCAGCTCTAAAAGATGTGGTGGACCGGGGAGTCACTGTCAGTTTTTCAAACCCCAGAGCGTTTCAATAAAATTTAAAACACTTATATGGCAATAAAAACAGTTTAAAAACGAAGCGCTATCGCGCTGTGCAAAAACACTGGCAGCAAAATTACAGTACTGATAACAGCTAAAAAAAACCTCTCAAGTAGCGTGGCACTTTCCCTGGCCAGCGAGTGATTAAATGTAGCTGCCTCCAACCTTGTTATGCACTGCAAAGTAAATAAACCTACACCTAGTGCCAGTTTAAGTCACTTTTAATGACATTGTACTGATGCAAAGTGTTGCTAAATCTTGTCATTGGTACATAGAAAATAAGAAACGGCACGAGGCAAACTAGATATAGGTATAGTTAATCATGTCAGGAGGATGCCTCCAGATGGCTGGGATGAAACGTATGCAATTAGTGTTATATGAGACAGGTGACCTTACAAGCCTCTGGGATTTAATCAATCCTAATGGGTCCTCCTAGAGACACAGGTATCATGGGTTACTATACATAGAAAATGCCAATGTTTCTACAAATAAACTTTGACCATTCAATGGATTGGCTCAAAATGCAGCACATGCTTTGTGAATTTAAGTATGTCTGTGTTCCAAATATTGTGAAGATTGGTCAAGGGATTTAAATATTATTCTGGAACACATTCTTGGGTGTGCAATGCATACAGAATCGGCTTGTTCATTTTTGTTCTTTGATTGGGCCCACACTACTGTACACATTCACCAAAACATGGCATGAAGATAAAAAATTTCCAATAATGGCAAACCCGGGATGGCGTAGCAGTGGCGGTGCGCACCGGCGGTCTGATTGCCATATTATGAGATTGGCAGTCAGACTGTCATTGAGCCACTGCAACTGCTGGGGATCCATGCGGTGGCATGGTGGTGTGCGGCCCATAATATGCTGGTGGTGCCGCTTTGGCACCGCCTAGCATTTTACAAGTTTCCTCACTGTCCCAGTTTTCATCGTGGTTAGCCTGCCATAAAAAGTGTGGTGGTGAGAAAACTAAGGGGGCCCTACAGGGCCACCTTTTGTCTCAGTGCCATGGGGATGCATGCCCCCCCAGTTCCTGCACAGCATGCCGTACAGGAACTTGCTTTGGTGTTACCATTGCTGTGCCTTTCCAAGGCTCACCGCCTTGGACCTCCAAAGTACCACCTGCCAGACCACGAGGAAACTCGTAATCTGGCGGGCGGCGGTCGACTTTGGCAGTGTGGGAGTGGGAGTCGTAATCAGGCCCTTGTCTTCTAGAGTGCTTATCTTGCCCCTAGAAAGTGTACCATTTTGCTGACTTGACACATTTCATCTGCAGAATGCCACACTCCATGTGGACACTGCTTCAAAAATGGGCTGCTATCTTGTGCTTAGAGTATCATTGTTTCAAAATGGCAAGAAATCCGCCATGTTTGGAAGCAACATATTGGCCTTCCTCATTCGGTATGAAAATGATATGCTCTGCACAACACCATTCCATGATGGCCTCCCAGTGCGATTTTTACTAGGTGGGGATCTTAGAATGCTATTGATCATAGTGTACCTTTGTTTTATAATAACAAGATAGTTTACAAATTACTTCAGGATGCGACAACCATATTTGAACTTTAAAACAGTGATAAACTGCACGCAATACCGTTCTAAGATGACTGCCCATTGTGATGTTTGATATTTTACCCATTTTCTTACCTGCATGAATATACCTGCCACATTCAAGAGGCCACATTTTTCTTTTCTCTTATTTTATTATTTTCATTAATCCTGCATATGCTTGATGGTCTTTTTGTGTGTTTTTTGTGAGGGTGAATGCAAGAAGGAGCCAATGGGTGGATAAAAGGATTCCTGAGTATAGGTGATGAGTGGACTTGTTATCAGTTAGGTAGTACCTAAATTCCTCAATGACTAAAGAGGTACTTTCATTTATAAGCCACCCCAATCGCATTGCAATTCTTGAAATGGTGTACATCTCTTCAGTAATCTGAGAAATATTAGTGATTGCAAGAGCAACAGGTCTTGTTCGGAAACGTCAGTGTTATGTATAGCTTTATTGTTGGGATTCACCAAACAGGCCTTGTTAGAAATGGGGGTCTCTAGTTGGCAATGGTTTGCACCTTAGTCCAAGTAGGGCCTCTTCCTTCTAGTCAGGATAAGGGGGATATGCTCCTGAAATAACCCCTGCTTAGCCCCTTTGTAGCTTGGCATGAACAGCCAGGCTTATCTCAGAGGCAGTGTGTACAGCATGTGCACATAACCAATGGCAATGCAGTGAAAACACTACAAAAGGACCCCACACCAGTTTTAGAAAAATAACCAATATTTATCTGTGCAAACAAGGCCAAAACGATAAAAGACCAATATACAGTGATCAAAAATAGGTACTTTGCAAGTATGACTTAAAAATGCAGTTCCTTGAAATCAGTAGCTCTGTCCAGTGCTACTGCGATGCTGAAAACAACAGATTTCAACAGTTCCAGTTGACTGCGTTGATGTGGACCAGAGTTAGTGTCAGTAGACTCGTAAATAGTACCTTTGGTTCCGGCCAACCGCGTTGGTGCAGGCCGGTTGTGGCAACCTTCACAGTTGCGATATGAAGCATAGCAGTGCGGCGTGTGGTGCCCTCAAGTCACAGGCAGAGGCTCTGGGACGGTCGTCCATCGGCGCCAGTGAGACCAGGGCTGCGGTGCGGAGTCAGGCGCTGCTCGTGTTGGTGTTGACAGGTAACAGTGCAAGGGACAGTTACGGCTGTTGGGAGCTGGATTTGGCTGGCCCAGATTGCGGTGTGGGATGGGGCGGTACTTAGTGCAACTTACAAGCAGCGCCCCCACCACAGTGTGGTCATGGGTGTTGCAGTTAGCGGGCAGTGAGATCAGGGTTGTAGTGCGAAGTGCAGTGGTGCCCTCTGCTGTGCCTTCAGGACATGGAGTCTGCAGCAGTGTCAGTAGCAGTGTCGTCTGCTTTCCCCCTCTGTGCCAACTGAAACCGCTGTTCCAGAGGCAGAACGCAGAGGTAGGTGAGGTCTTTGCTGTCCCTGAGACTTCGTGAACAGGAGGCAAGCTCTATTTCAGGCCCTTGGAGATACTCAGCAACAAGTAAAGAAAGTTCAGTGCAGTTCTTTCACTGCCCATGGCAGAAGCAGCAACTGCCGGCCAACCCAACAAAGCAACAGCACAGCAACGGAGCAGTACTCCTCTTAGCAGTTCTTCCAGCTCTTTTTCTTGGCAGGTTCCTTGATCCAAGCAAGTTCTCTGAAGTCTTTTATCTCTCTGAGACTTCCAACAGGAGGCAAGCTCTACTTCAAGCCCTTGGCGAAAACTCTAGCAGCAGGAAAATGAAAGTAAAATCCAGTCCTTTCCCTGCCCAAGACAGAAGCAGCAAGAAGCAGGCCAACAAAGCAGAGCAGACCGAAAGAGGCAGTTCCTCCTGACCACTTTTCCAGCTCTTCTTCTTGGCAGGTTCCTTAGTTCAGCAGTAATCTAAAGTTACGGGGTCTGGGACTCAATATGTATATCACATTTTCCTTTGTTCTCTTGTGGCAAAATTCTCACAGCCCAGACCAAACCAGTTCTGTCCTCTCTGGCCCAGCTTCCCGGCAGGAGGTGGAGACAGCATTGTGCAAGGGAAACATAGCCTATTAATGTGCAAGGGAAATCTCCTCCCACCACTCTAGGTGGTCGAGGTGTGTCCTGCCTTTCCTGGATGAGTAATGGCTGGGCTGAATAGACCTGGGCTGCATTCAAGAGTAGTGGGAGACGTTTCACTAGCACCTCAATAGGCCTGCTTTTAGAGGGTTCTACATTCTGATGTAAACATTTCATAATCATGTCTAATTTGTTAGTTACAACCTGCTGTATGATTTGTTTCTTGTCTATTCTATCCCATTTTAACTGGAACCCATTTTGCCTAGCTAGGATTGGTTTACGGACCTTTTCTGACTGCCTTGGGAAAACATCTACACCAGTGACCTCAAACAGCAGTAAAGTATGGTCACTAAAGTTAGAAAATTGTGTAGTGGTTTCAATCCAAAACTTTGAGGCTCATTTTTGGGTTCCGAACAGACCTGAACAGGAAACTAAGCTGAATGCAAGATGGTGTACCCAGAAAAAGTGCTGAACCTGAGCAGATGCAACATCTTTGCCCCTGTCTTCATTATCCTCTCACTGGCTCCCTGTTGCTAAAGGAACTCATTCATAACTCTCTTCAGTTATGTAAATAACTATTTCTATCAGTTGGTAAATGTGACATGATCTTTCTACAATCTAAACTCAGGCTCCACTGTCAAAGCAGGAGACTCAGATCTGAGATGGATTTGCTTTGCTGCAGACCCAATTTTCCCCATTTAAAAAAATACAACTTAGTAGGAGATCATTCTCTGTAGAGACATATAAGCTCTGGAATGCATTTCTGAGCGAAATTTGAACATTTGCATCACAGAGAATTTAGAAGGGGTGAAGAAACCAAGCGGTTTCACAGAATGTAATTTTAACTGGGCGCAATTTAAAGAAACTACTGATCTGTGTACACAAACTGTGAACCTCCCTCTCACACTATTTTCCTCCACACCTCATGCATTATTGTATTGCGACATACCTGAGGTAACACGATAGAAGCACACTTCTAAACCCCGTGCTTGACACTAACGCATGCCTACCATAGGCTACACTTCAACCAACATTCGTTCAAGCACACATAGGAAATGAAGTGGACACTTGCTAGCCCACCTAAGAAGTGTTTTGTTCCTAGTAAAGGGTAGGAAAGTGCTTTATAAATGGCAATGCAAATCCTTCTGCACTTTATAAGACCACCCACCATGGTGCCCTTAAAAAGGTGTTGTGTTCTGTAGTGTCTAGTTTCAGTAGATTTAGCAGAGGACCTTTTAGGTTCACCAGGAATATGGGGTGCAAATAAGCATATTATAGCTCTCACCGACGCCTATGTATGCCACTGAACACACCTACCTGATGCAAAACATGGTAATAAAGCTTTATGGATCATGTACATAAATGCTTCTCCTACATAAATATTGATCGCCTGCATACTTGAATATTAAGAAATTGTAAACATTTTTTTTAAATATTGGCTGGTTTTCTACGGAGCAGTCACATTACTCTGTCAGTATTTGCAAACCTGTAGCCAATACATAAATTCTAGATTTTGAAGAGATGATTCTTTTTTAGGGGCTACACACAATGTCATCCCTGCAGTAGTGCATTTGATGATGTGTGCCATGTCCTTAGCCTCACGGCTTTACTTTTTCTTACATGCTTTAACTATTGAAAACTTCACTGGAAAAGAGACAAAATAACATATACTCTCCTGTTGAGGCTGGGATGAAATGTGGTGAGCTATTTGCAGTCAGGAAATAACCCTGTTACTGCTTTGCTAAGACATTAACCATTAAAAAGAGGTCTCGTCTAGTGTAGGTAATCACTCACGCATTCCTTTTACCTGTGGAGAAAAGAAACACACTTACTCAAAAAATGAAGCAACAATTTAAACGTCTGTGTACTATGCTAGTTATCTTAACGTTTTTTTAAAAATTCTTTCCTCTTTTGTAAAACTGTAATTTGAATATGTACTATGCATAGTTGTAGGCAGTAATCATTTGTTAAACTTTGACCCTATGTATAATGTTCATAGTTACGTAAAATCACTCGAGACAGTTTAATCTTACACTGGTAATGCTGCGTGGAGTTCACGGAACTCTGGTAAAATGTTCTTTCTATGGAATTCGGTAAGTTATTAACAGTATATTCAGAACGTATGGTACACTGTGCCAATCTTCATCTCAACTTTCTTTCCATCAGCGAGTATAACAGAAGACTTTAAGGAGAGCCACGCCTAGATTGACAGTAACTGATTGCCTGCCTACTTATAGCAAAAAGATCTTTGGCATGAAATTCTTGTATTTCATTGTTAATCAAAATTATGTGATGCTTGTCACTAGGAAATGTCTATATTTTAGAATTTCCAGTTTTCTTTTCTTCTATATTGTATTCTGTGTATACTTGAGAGGTTGTAAAACATGTATACTTGTGAAAGGTTGTCCGTTCACCCGTTAGCCTCAAAGGCATGGAGAAAAATGGGTGGAACTGATGTCAGCACTCCGACCAGGTCTTCTTGTGGCTCCGATGGTGTCACGCAGAGTCGCTTGCGGAGCCGTTCCATAGTGACGTCCTCATCTAGGTGGGAGAGCTGTGAGGGAGGTTTTTGTGAAGTGCTTTGCATGGGGTGGTTCAGGGGTTGAGGAATCTACAGGCAGATACTGTATCAACCAGAAAAAGCTTTACCAAATGTAAGTAACTTCTTCATCCTTACGAAACCTCCTTACTGCCTTTAATCGGGGAAATAGGGGTAGATCATTATGGTAAGGTTCAGACTAAGTGGTCCGGCGAAAGACTGAATGAAAGCAGGAGAGCAATAACTTTCCCAGTGTTAGAATATTACTTTGGGCCTGATTAATAAAGTGTTGCTCTGTGTGGAGTTGTGACTAATTCTTGAAGTAAATAACACCCATATAAAGGAGTAAGACACATCCACCTCGCAGCAGAGGCATGCAAAGGGTAGCAGATGTCATATAGCCACGGGAACATTAACATGGGATAATAGCAGAGAAGTTTTAATTTTTTGGCAATTTATCCTTTTATGGTTCATTCTGTGTATCGGGCTACAAACATTCACAAGAGAACCCCTCTAGCTGGTGTAGGTACCATCAAGAACAAGTGGCCCGATTCAAAGAACTAACTTACTACAAAATCCTAAACTTACTACCATTTTGGTATTCACAGAATGCACTTACTCATTGTGGTATTCACAGAATACACTTACTCATTTTGGTATTTACAGAAGGCACTTACTCATTGATGAGTAAGTGCCTTCTGGGAATACCAAAAGAAGTAAGTGCGTTCTGTGAATACCAAAATGAGTAAGGGCATTCTGTGAATACCAAAATGGAGTAAGTTTAGGATTTTGTAGTAAGTTAGTTCTGTGAATCGGGCCCTATATCCTTATAAGTCAAATCTCTCATGCGACATTTTGGCATCTTGCACATCCCAGTTATAAAGTAAATAGTGCTTATCCAGAGAAGAATTTTAGCATGTAACTTGGCAAATACTAAACCATTTTTTGTAATACAACCATCATAGTCCTAATGCTCCAGTTATCTAGATTTTTTTCAAAGCAAATTTTCTACATTATTTTCATTAAACTGTGTCAGCGCATTGCCTTGGCAGCATATATATGACCCTTTCTGACAAGAAATCTGCAGCTTGGCTGTCTCACAGTTTGTACATAGTGCAATAGATCTTTACTCATATCCTAGCTGATAAAATGACATTGTGCGTGCTTCCTCTTTCCTATTCATTTGGCTGATGCCCAGTGAAGCTGTTTAGGCAGCTATAGAGGAGTTTTGCTCTGGTTTACCCCATCGGCCGTCACCTACACAGCCGGACATTGGACATTGTTTTTCCTCATGTCCCCGTTGTGTTTTTCCTTCCTTTCCCCACCTCCTCCCTCCGTGATCCTGCGGCTGCCTCCCCTTTCCAGCCTTTCTCTCATCGTATTCTGTCACCGATACAAGGGATGTTTTTGGATCATTGGTCCCCATGTCTATCTCTCACTTTGACTGCCTTTTCCCCCTAAAGTACTTTCCCCCTTGCCGGTCTGCTTTCCTTACCCCGTTTAATCATTCCCCCTCTACCTTCCATTCCCCATCAGACGTGTGTCGTTCTGGCTATGCTATGCGCTAATAACTCATGTTATTGTGTAATCCCTATTTTTCTCAAATGTTTATACATGGCTCTTGTAACTGATGTAATTTTATTACCTGTAACTCGCTGATTCCTCATGTAAAGTGCTCTGATACCTCCGGGTCTAACCAGTGCTATATAAAACTCTGCAAATAAATAAAAATAAACATGGAAATGCGAGTAACTCTGCCGTATTTTGATATGGTCGGAGATTTTAGGTACACTATGTACCACAAATGCAAATATTTGACTTGTTCATCCCCATCCTCTTGTGACTGCATTGTATTGAAGCTCGTACCAATGAGATGATCCTGCACTACATTGGCAGACTGGAGCACTTCACATGGTAGTGCTTGGTTTGAAGAGTGTTGAATTGGTAGCCAGGCTCTGGAACTCCCTCCCTATACACCTGAGAGCAAACTGCAATCTCACCTGTTTGAGAAAGCTGGCGAAGACACACTGTTTATCTAGACCTTGCACCACTCTGCCATTGCCATATCTGCTAGCCCTGGGAAGCCCGTGTTTGGGTAGCCATGCGCTCTATAAAAATTGGGTAACATAACATAATTTGCAGTGTGCCCTTTGTGGGAAGGTTTTAGGTCCCGTATGTCATGACTGGAATGGATCTCTTATCCTGATATCCTTCACTGCCAGTGCTTAATTTGGAAAAGATTGAGTGCCCGAGCCCAAAGCTCTGCTTAGAAGCCTGCATGCAGCCAGTGCTATTAAATGTTGGTGCTGCAAATACCAAGGCTGCGTACTCTTGAATCCACCTCATGCCTCTTTCATCCACCAACCAACACTCCCTCAGCCGCGGTCGGCAGTAGGAGTTCCGGTAGGGCGGTGACGTGGGGAGGGGGAGGGGCAGAGTTGGGGATAGTAATGTGTGGATTACGGAGTTTAACAGGTAAGTAAACATATAAATAAATAAAACAAATTTCGTTGCGCGCACTGCATCGCATTTGGTGATGCAGTGCGCGCAACGAATTTCGTTTTATTTATTTATATGTTTACTTACCCGTTAAACTCTGT
This sequence comes from Lissotriton vulgaris, assembly GCF_964263255.1. Lineage (NCBI taxonomy): Eukaryota > Metazoa > Chordata > Amphibia > Caudata > Salamandridae > Lissotriton > Lissotriton vulgaris. The sequence continues at coordinate 907,780,207 of NC_141699.1, forward strand.
AATCCATACATTACTATCCCCCACCCTGTCCCTCCCCCTCCCCACGTCACCGCCCTGCAGAAACTCCTACTGCCGACCGCGGCTGCACTCCCTCCATCTTTATCTCACTCTTGCGGGTTCCTTCTTTCTAATTTGTGAGGGGTTTGCCTGCCTTCTTCTTTCACCTTTGTGTGTTTTTCCCTCTCTTGCTCTTGGTAATTTCCGATGAGGAAACATAAGTGCCAGTCCCCAAAAATGACTGCCTCTGGGCCCCACGGGCATCCACTGGCTCAAATTAACCACTGATCACTGAAATTAACCTATTCGCTGTTGTGTGGCTGAAATGGAATGAAGTGCACTAACATATAGCTGCCATGTGGTGTTACCTGCCATCCATGAGGGTGGTAAAGCCCCACTTCTTAGCGGGTGTTAGCTACTGAGGAGCAATCTATAGAGGTCAAGGGTTTATGCTGTATGGATCTCACCCAGGAGTTGCAGGTTTGAATACCAAACCAATGCATTGGCTACAGGTCACCAGGTTAAATACTCTGTGGAGTTCAGTCAGAAGCAACAGAGGAGTACTTCTCAGTAATCCACTGATTACAAGCAGCCACAGTAAATGCTGTTTTGAATCTTCCCCAGAGTGAGGAATCAACACAGTGAGTATCTGGAGCTGTAGGGAGTATTATCTACATTTGTAGGGTAATACTGTGGGAAGGATTTGATTAGGTTATGTTAACTTTTCTTGAGTGTCAATTGTAACCATTGGAGCTTTATCATGCTTGAGAATGAGGCAAAACTTAGATTTGATAAAAGAGATTATCCGGTGAAAAAGCCAGTTTTTCAGCATTTGTCTAAAAATTACATGGTCCTCGAATAAGCCTCAACATATCTGGAAAGGAATTTTAGAGCACTGCTGCTCATAAGGAAAATTATAATTGTTACATAAAGAATTCCTAGGCAACTACTGGGTCAAAGGCAATGCAGACCATCAACCTACAATGATAGCACTGCACTCAATGTGCCACCGTTAATATATAAAAAGTAAGTTTTATTAATAAAAAACTCTGGTTAAAATAGATACGAAATTCAAGAATTCATGAGGTTCAATATCAATCAACAATCAACATAGATAAAGTAACATGCCAATGAAACACAATATCTGACAGAAAATATTGGGGGACTATGTCGCAATGAACTTGATGAAGCCATGGGTGTCTCTTAATACAAACGGGCACAGAACATATTGTGCATGAGTGAGCCAGTCATTGATTTAAAAAAGAAACGGTATCTCAATGGGCACTTTGAGCAACACACACTGTCAAATGAACATTGACCATCAAAATATTACATTTGACCGAGGCAAGTTGCACGTTTTCCCTCAACTGATCAATTTTTTTTATCAAACATGCACTCAGTTATTGCTGTCACCACCTTCAGATACCTACCCAAATGGAGTAAAAGGATCTGAGTGTTGAAGGCAGGCGCGTAAAGTTGAAAACTGAGCCCGCTAATCTGATCTGTAGCAGCGTATACCTGTGCATTAAAATGGCATAGATGGAGATGACCCACTGGGGCGTCCATATGTCAGATCTTAAGGCATTCTTAGAGAGGCAGCAGTTGTGACTTTGTTTGGCCATAGTCAACCAAAAAGCAGATACAATAGTCCCAAGCCTTGCTCACTATGGGCATAGACTTCAAGCAGAACATTAGGATCCTATTATCGAATGTGTTGAAAACAAAGGAGAGGTTTAATATAAGCAGTAGGGATAAACCCATAACTGCAAGTCATTCAGCATGGCAATTAGCGATTCAGTTCCTTTACCTAATTGGAAACACACCACAAACTTGGCTTAATTTTCTATTTTTTTTATGAAATTGTATAACAGAACGACTGCTGTTGAAACTAGAAATTTCACAGCAAAAATAATATTGCAATGTGAGGACGAAATCTCCTGGCTCCGTGAGGTTCATAAACTTTTCAAGAAGCGGAGGAACTTTCGCCTTACATTATTTCAGAATTAAAGCATTATCCATTGGACAGAGCTGGTTTTTCAGAGGTTCAAGTGCTTCGGTTAACCAGTTGTGGAAGGGCAAGGGCCAAAGACATGTCATGATCATAAAAAGTTGACAAACTCTTATGATACTGAGTGAAACTGAGTAATTAAAGTATCACAATCTATATATATAAAAACAAAAGTATGTCTGTTTGTCCTTAATGCATTACTACACCATTCATCCGATCGCCATGAAACTTTGGGAAGTTGTTGAATACACTCCTGTGAAGGTTTCTGGCAAAAAAAAATTGTTCAAAGTTGAGTAAACTCCCGCGAAGGTTTATGGCAAAAACAAAAAAAACAAATTGTTAAATATCGCCGCCCCCCCACCCCCCGGCCACCCAGGGCCCTCATAATCTTTCCAATACTGAATGTTTACAGTTTACGGTGCGACTCCCTTTTGCAATGACCATCAACAAAGCACAAGGAAAATCGCTGCAAGTGTGTGGACTAGATTTGGAGAATCCGTACTTCTCACATGAACAACTGTATGTGGCCAGCTCACGTGTCAGAAAACCTTCTGATTTATTTGTGTACGCACCAGACGGAAAAACAAAAAATACTGTGTATCCACAAGCACTCGAATAAATAAACAGAATTAAAACAACACTGTGAAAATTTTCAAAACGGGGGTTTAACTAGCTGGTGGGCAACTGAAAATATTCTGTCAGTAAATAGGTTTAATGTCTTGTCAGGCTTTGAAGAGTGTGATTGACGCCCTGTGAATGAGAATTCCCTACTAAATACTTCCAGTGGAACATCTACCCTTGCAATTGTATCAGAGAAAAATGATATAACTACTACCCCCAGGGAAGAAATAGTACCTCACCCTTTGACCGAGGTGGGAATGGGAGAAACGGGGGAAATTGTGTACCAGTTGAAAGTTTGTACTCTCATGGAGGCTGTACCTAGTGTGGAAATAAGAGAAGGGATAATCCAGCCAGGAACTACCACTAGTGATATCTCCCCCAATACAGGAATAGGGAAACCACAACTCAATCCTGAGGTAGCTGATGGAAGTATAAAAATCCTCTTGTGGAACGTAGCTGGGTTAAAAAATAAGCTACTCACGCCTGAGTGGGGTACCTTTATGGCATCACACGACATCTGCCTGATGCAGGAAACCTGGGCATTGGAGGAGAGTGCCAGCCCAGGTTATGCAACCTTTGATATCCTGTTAACCACTAGGGGTAGAGGTCGCCCATCATGTGGTTTATCGATCTGGGTAGGCACACATTTGGGCGTCCAGGCAGTCCAATTGCCAACTAACGCTCTAGACGTCCAATGTGTGCTACTGACACCCCTAAACATGCCCCAACTAGCCGTAATAAATATTCACTAAAGGCCAGTCAGGAATGGACAGGAATCAAATACTATTAATGTTTTGGATCTTTTACATCCAGGCACTTGACCCCTCAATCGCTATAGTCCTTGGTGGCGATTTTAACTGTCAATTCAAGCCTCTGACCAGCCCCGAGCTGGGTGAGCAAGATGATGAAGACTCGTTTTGGCATATTTCTGACCCTAAGAATCCCCCTGTTAGGGCATGGACCCCGCTGGTCTTGCAAATTAAAACTTTCACCCTTGCAACGTCTCTGCGGGCGTGCATTGGGAGGCTTGACCCTGACCGACCGGGGTCAGCCACATTCAATAGGGTAGAACAAACTTCCATCATTGATTATATAATGATGGAAGCAAAACATTGGGATAGTTTGATGGAATTTAGGGTCCTACCGGGGCAAGATATCGACCATAATGCCCTTGTCCTATCACTCAAGCCAGGGAGCTTCGGGTTGACAAACCCTGATGCCAAACCCAATACTGAGATCTTGCCCCTCACGGTAGCCAACAATAGGCGTAGGGTTAAATGGCCCTATTTTCAGGACTCCCCTAGAAGGCTTGCTGATATATATGAGATCGCTGTACCTAGGATTATTGAGATGGGTGACTCTGGCCCCAACGGTCAAGCCGCAGAAATCCATAGGAAGTTGGCTCTCTCACTGGAGGGTTTGTTCTACCCAGTAAGTGGGAATAAACGGTGTGGGGCTAAGAAGACACACCCCTGGTATGATGACAACTGCAGGAAAGCAAAAAGGGATCTCGTCTCGGCAATCAAATCTAGAGATAGTGTAGGAATTAGGCTATCTAGACAGCTCTATAAAAAGGCAATTATTAAAGGTAAGAAGGATTGGGAGGAAACGAGGTGGGAGGAATGAGATTTGCGCTCCTTTCCAAGGATGCCAAGTCATTCTGAGCCATTGTTAGCTCAGGTGTAAGAGGGGGAGGGGAGGCCGTTCTCCCGAATATTGCACCCTCAGTGTGGGAGGCGCATTTCGGCGCACTATATACAAATATGGAATCTGGTGACGTTCATCGCCCAGGTTCCAAATCTGCCCAAGAGTATAGAACGACTAGGACGACGAATTCGTTCCAGGAAGGAGACGTGGCCCTTCCGCCATCCCCCGTCCCAGACCCCCACCACGAGTATCGACTGGTGAGCGACTCGGGCGCGAGGCTGCGGGTGGATTACCTGGAAGCTCCAGAGACTTACCTCCCTGAAATGCCAGAGATCATCACCCTGAAGGAGGTAGAATCTGCCATAGCAAGGCTGACCCCCAATAAAGCTCCTGGCCTTGATAAACTGCCTGGGGACCTGTTCCGATCTCAACCCAAAATATGGGCACCATACCTGGTTATCCTGTTCAATGCGGTTCTTACGGGGTTTGATTTACCGGACACCTGGTTGGGAGCTGAGATCGTCCCCATTTACAAGAAGAGTTGTCCGCTAACCCCATCAAACTATAGGCCCATTAGCCTTATAGATGTAACACAAAAACTAATGGGTAGAATCATATTGGACAGGATACAAGGGTGGATGGAGGAACACCAAATACTGACTACTCTCCAGGCCGGATTTAGATCAGGCATCTCAACCCTGGACCAAATCTTTAGGCTCCTGGTCTTATTTCGGAAAACAGCAAGAGTGGAGGGTGGCAGCCTCTACTTTGTCTTTGTGGACCTGCGGGCCGCATTTGATCTGGTCCCCAGGGAAAAGTTGTGGAAAGTACTCGCAGATTTGGGCCTCCCACCTTACCTATTGAACATTCTAACTAGATTGCATGCTGGCAATTATGCTCAGGTTAGGTGTGGGAGACATGGGAATCTTTTAGCCCGTTTTCCCATATCTAGGGGTGTGCGACAGGGGTGCGTCCTGGCTTCCACGTTGTTTAGGCTTTTCATCAATGGCCTTGTGGACGCCTTAAATGGTGTAAAAGACAATGATGCTCCCTGGTTGGCCTCTGTTCAGGTGCCCGCTCTGATGTTTGCGGATGACACTTTGTTGTTATCCAAAACATCATCGGGCATCCAGCGTGTTCTGTATGGGTTTGTATTATTCTGTGCCTCGCGGGGTTTGGAGATCAACTTGGACAAAACCAAGTTTAAGATCTTCAATCCCCCGAGACAGACCCGTCCGAACCCTGTCTTGAACAGTAATCCCCTGGAACGGGTCAAGACTTTTATCTACCTTGGCATCACGTTGACAGAAGATTTTGGCTGGGGTCACCAAATTGTTAAATCTGCGCTTAGACTATCGCAAATAGTAGGGGGTATCAGCAAGTTCCACACAACATCAGGATTTAAACCGGTAGCTCCAGTCCTTGAAATCTATGGACTCCAGGCGAGGACAGCAGCTATGTATGGCGCTGAACTCTGGGGACACAAGAATACCTATAGCCTCTTGAGGGTTGAGCAGTCCTTCATGAGGAATTTGGTGGGTCTACCACAGAGTACACCACTTACCCCCTTGAGGCTGGATTTGGGACTAGAGTCCATAAAGGAAATGGTAGCTGCCCGGCCATTGCTCTACTGGAGGAGGTTCTGGTCAGCACCGGAACTAGTATCCTTAGAGCTGAATTTTCGGAGGTCTGGGGTCATATAAAAAACAAAAATATTCCTTGGCTATCTCATATTAAGGCCCTCACCACCTATGTAGGATTGCCCCAGCTATGGGAGATCCCCGTGTTGAGCTGCCCGAGTACAGCTAGGGCACAGCTGTTAACCCTGGTGAGGGAGAAAAATCTACTTGCATTACACCGATTAACAACCCAGGGTAGGCTGTCTGTGGAGTTCCTCCTAGTGAAATCTGTACCTCGACAGGAGGAATTCCTAGATGTAGTCCAACCCCCTCTTGCGAGGAAATTATATACTCAATTGAGGCATGGTTGCCTGCCAATTAGGGCATTTACCTCGAAATGGGCTAAAACAGAAAACGTATCTAATAATAATAATAATAATAATAATATGAAATTTATAATGCGCTCAGCTTACCCGGGGGCATCCCGGCGCAACAGACCAGAAGGAGAGACTAAGCTAATCACTACTATGGAAACAAGTGGGTCTTAAGAAGTTTCCTGAATGGTAGGATCTTGGGCTCTGAGCGAATCTTGAGGGGCAGAGAGTTCCAAAGAGAGGCCACTTGTACAGAGAAACGCCTGCCCCCAGAACGAGCTCTTCTTACTCTCGCTAACTGCAAAAGGTGTTTTTGGTCCGAGCGCAGCAGACGTGGGGGTTTGTAAGGACGGGCCATGTTAGCAAGGATGGGGGGGCCTTTGCCATGTAAAATTTTGTGGGCTGTACATAGCGCTTTAAATTTCACCCGCTCCTTCACGGGGAGCCAGTGAAGCGCTTTGAGGGCCGGAGCAGCAGACTGCCTTCTGGGAACATCCATAAGGACTCTCGCAGCTGCGTTTTGCACCTGTTGGAGGGTTTTGAAGGTCGTTTCGGGAGCACCGAGAAACAGCGCATTCCCATAATCGAGCCTCGATAGAATTAGGCCACGTATCAACAGCTTCCTTGCTGGATCAGGAAGCAGAGGTAGCACCTTTCGAGCTGATCTCAGTAAACCAAAGCAAACCCCACGGTCTTCCTGGCATGAGTCCTGAAGGACAGGTCTTCTTCCAACCATACTCCCAAGGACTTGATCTCCTTCTTGTGGGATGGTGGGTCACCAAGAGACCGGGGCCAGCAGCTCGCAATAATGGAGGGGCTGGAATTGCCCAGGAGCATCAGCTCGGTTTTACCTCCATTAAGCTTTAGGGCGGAGATAGACATCCAACGATAAACATTGGCAAGGCAGTCGTGTAACACCTCAGGTTGTTCCGCCAGCTGAGTGAGGCCCACCACCAGCTGAGTATCATCAGCGTAACTGATGATCTTCACCCCCGAAGGGGCGACCACTCTTTCAAGTGGAGTCATATATATATTAAATAGGGTAGGGCTCAGTGATGAGCCCTGCGGGACTCCACATTGAAGGGGGATTAGGGCAGATTGCTCTGACCCTTCCCAGACTTGGTAGAAACGGTCAGAGAGAAAAGATCCCAACCATTTCAGGGCCGTCCCTGAGACACCTACCTCTGACAGACGTTGGAGGAGCACCTGATGACTCACGGTGTCAAAGGCAGCACTCAAGTCCAGGAGGATCACTGCCACTGACCCTCCTGTATCTAGAGTGCTCCTTGCCTCCTCCACTACTGCCAGCAAGGCAGTGTCTGTTCCATGGCCGGGGCGGAAACCAGTCTGGGAATCTCCTAGCAGGTGGTTAGACTCAAGATGGTGAGAGAGCTGACGGTTGACCAACTTCTCTGCAATTTTAGAAAATCCAGGCAGAAGTGAAATTGGCCTGAAGTTGGTCAAATTGGATGAATCCAGTCCTGGTTTTTTCAATAGGGCTTTCACCACAGCCTTTTTCCATCTCTGGGGCACTGTGCCCTGAGCGAGTGAAAGATTCAAGAGATCAGTCAGAGGAGTTGACAAGGTGTTAGCCACGAGCTTAAGATGTTTTATGGGAACTGGGTCACTCGGGGAGCCACTCTTCATCTCCAACAGGACTTTTATCACCTCCTCTTCCGAGAAGGGGCCCAAAGATGCTAGCTCAATCGAGCGACTTGTGAGGCTAGTAACCGGTTCATGGCTTTGAGGAATAGTGGGTAAGGAGGATAAGATTTTCTCTATTTTTGAATGGGAGAAGCTGGCCAGTTCCTCACATTTTTCTTTGGGATTATCATGCAACACTGGAGGGACCGGGGCATTCAGAAGTTCCTTGAAGATTTTAAACGATTCTCAAGAAGAATTGCTTGCTCTCTCAATCCTGTCGCTAAAGAAAATCTTTTTAGCGTCCTTCAGTGCGCTTTTATATTTCCTCAACTCCCTTTTGTAATTGGCCCGGCTTTCTTCCGTCTGCTCTCTCCTCCAAGCACGTTCAAGCCTTTTACAAGAGGTTCTGATGCACCTAAGTTCGGGGGTATACCAGGGGGCAGAGCCAATTCTTCTCTCCCTGACAAGCCTCCTTTTATTCGGGATCAGTAAGTCCAGAGAGTTAGTCAGCCATTCGCCCAAGAGCTGATCAGCGATGTTGGGGTCATCTACGGGGTGAGGACAGGTTCTAGCTAGTTCTTCCACCCAACTGTCCACCGGGAGCTTCGACCAGAGTCGTTCCACAATATGTTGTCTTGGTGCGGGGTCTCTCCGGTTCCCCAGCAACCAGCTAAACGGAATGAGATGGTGATCGGTCCAGGGGAGAGCCAACATCTGGAGAGCCTGTAGGTTCGCAGAATTAGCAAAAACCGCATCAAGCTGATGACCTCTAATATGAGTAGCTCCCATATTAACGAGATGTAGGTCCAGTGCCCCGAGCGAACTTAAAAAATCCCTTGCTACTACGTCATTGGGGTCGTCAAAATGAAAGTTGAAGTCCCCAAGAATGACAAAGTTGGACGAGGCAGCAGCCAGTGGGATAACAGCCTCCATGAAAGAATCCACAAAGTTCCCTAGCGTAGCGGGAGGCCGATACACAAGGAGGCCAGAGATAGAGACAGTAGAGGAGACGCGAAGGGTAAACTGACAACTTTCAGCGTTGTTGATGCCGCAGTCTACTGCTTTGCATAAGAATGTGTCTCTGTAGACAATGGCCACTCCACCCCCTCTCCCATCCGGCCTATCAAGATGGAACATGAGGTATCCCGGGGGGGGCGCGTTGACAATGTCGGGGTCGGAGCCTGTAGTCAGCCACGTTTCCTTCAGGAATAAGACATCCAGACTATGGTCCAAAAGGAGGGAGTGAACCTCCGTGGCATGACAAGGCAGTGATCTGCAATTAAGCAGAGCCATAGTCCGTGAGTCAAGGTCCTTGCGAGTGTTATGCGGGCCACAGGCAAGACAATGTTTAAATGCGGAACCCTCAGTCCAGTAGTAGCAACAGCTGGGGTGTCTGGCCGTGCGTAGAGCAAGCAGTGTGTCCCGCGAATACCTGTGAAAGGGGGTCCGAGGGCTAGAAGAGTTAAGCAGAGTGGTATGCCCTAAGCCCGTCTGGGCCCGGACGGGCACAGACGGGCTAGTCTTTGGCGTGTCTTCGGCGTGCTGAAGGTGTGCCCGCTGCGCTCGACCGCTGCGCTGTCGAGTTGTGAGCATGGTAATGAGGTGGAGGAGGAGTGGGCGTGGCTAAAAGCGATGGGCGTGGCCCCAAGTCACGTGGGAGCTTGACGCTGAAAGGGATATTGATCTTCCCTTTCAGGCGCTCGCTCTCTAAGCAATGTGCAGTTTTAAAATAACACAGCACACGAGTGTGCAGTCACAAGAAATAAAAGCAGTTTACACAAAAGTAAACCCCGGCTTCCGCCTCAGGGTCCTATCAGGTCAGCACCGGCTGCTTGCTCAGCCCGGCGTTTTGTACTTCCTGGGGGGGCGTGGCTAAAAGCAATGGGCGTGGCCCCAAGTCACGTGGGAGTTTGACGCTGAAAGGGATATTGATCTTCCCTTTCAGGCGCTCGCTCTCTAAGCAATGTGCAGTTTTAAAATAACACAGAACACGAGTGTGCAGTCACAAGAAATAAAAGCAGTTTACACAAAAGTAAACCCCGGCTTCCGCCTCAGGGTCCTATCAGGTCAGCACCGGCTGCTTGCTCAGCCCGGCGTTTTGTACTTCCTGGGGGGGCGTGGCTAAAAGCGATGGGCGTGGCCCCAAGTCACGTGGGAGCTTGACGCTGAAAGGGATATTGATCTTCCCTTTCAGGCGCTCGCTCTCTAAGCAATGTGCAGTTTTAAAATAACACAGAACACGAGTGTGCAGTCTTGCCCAGCATGTAATTACATTCGAGAAGATGTTGCCCATGTTATGTTTTTCTGCCAGGCGTATATAGCAATAAGAAAATGCTGGTTGAGCCCACTATGTAGAAACTTGAGCTTCAGGCAATATATGCAGGCGTGTAGAGCTTTAATGCACGACACCTTGCCACCTATTGTCTTTGCTGTTTCTCGCTTTTTACATGGTATGTGGCGACGAAGGAAAGGTTTTGTTTAAAGTCATTGTAAATATACCTGGATTAATTCTTTAAAAAAAAAAAAAAAAAAAAAACTATCTTATCTAAATTGCCAATCGATAACTATTTGTTTAATTAACTTCTTATCTGTAATATCAGTTGTTCGGTAAACAGAAATAATATCGAGTCCAAAATATCGATTGGACAAAATATCGAGTAAAAAATATAGACTGGACAAAATATAGACTAGACAAAATATAGACAACAAAAATATCGACTAATATCGACTAGAATAGCCAAAATATCGATTCAAAAATATAGACTAGACATAATATAGACTAGAAAAAATATAGACAACAAAAATATCGAAAATAAGGTAAGTTATTAATATTTAATAATATTTGAGTAATATAAATCTGTAGCGGGTTGTGGGTTTATAGGGGAATAGGGTGGGAAGTAATTTAATTATAAATAATTAATTATGTAAATTTAATGTAATTGTTACTTAAATAATAATTGGTAATTAATTAAAATATAATAGTTAATTAATTAAAAATGATTAATTGATAAATAATTAATTTTTAGTAATTTATTTTCTGTAGCGGGTTGTGTGTTTATAGGGGAATAGGGTGGGAAGTAATTTAATTATAATTAATTAATTATGTAAATTTAATCTAATTGTTAAGTAAATAATAATTGGTAAATAATTAAAATATAATTGGTAATTAATTTAAAATAAATAATTGATACATAATTAATTTTTTTAAATTTATTTTCTGTAGTGGGTTGTGTGTTTATAGGGTTCAGGGTCAGTTTTCAGTTTTTGGGTAAAGGGGTATTTTTAGGGTTCAGGGTCAGTTTTCAGTTTTTGGATAAAGGGGTATTTTTAGGGTTCAGGGTCAGTTTTCAGTTTTTGGGTAAAGGGGTATTTTTAGGGTTCAGGGTCAGTTTTCAGTTTTTGGGTAAAGGGGTATTTTTAGGGTTCAGGGTCAGTTTTCAGTTTTTGGGTAAAGGGGTATTTTTAGGGTTCAGGGTCAGTTTTCAGTTTTTGGGTAAAGGGGTATTTTTAGGGTTCAGGGTCAGTTTGGGGTTTTTTGGTAAAGGGGTATTTTTAGGGTTCAGGGTCAGTTTTGGGTTTTTGGGGTACAGGGATATTTTTAGGGTTCAGGGTCAGTTTTGGGTTTTTGGGGTACAGGCGTACGCTTTCTCTACTGTAGCACCCACTGGAGTGGGAATAGTAATTTTTACCCCTACGCTATCCAACGATCTCTGTAATGTAGCACCCACTGGAGTGGTTACATTAAATTTAAACCTTTTGCTATGCCACGGTAAATATATTCTATATGTTTTATTAATAACATGTATTTATATATATATGTATTATTATTATTAATTTTTACATTTACATTAATTATGTAATAATGTTACATTTATTTAATAATTTTAACAAAGTTTATATTAAATATATGTAATATTATAGTAGTTTTAACTTATTTTAAAGACATAAAAAAATCGATATTTTGACAGTCTATATTTTTAACACTCGATATTTTAAAGTCGATATTTTTGTACTTACCTTAGTGAAGATAGAAAGTCGATATTATGTCCCTCGATATTTTGTCATCGATATTTTGGGAACTCGATATTTTGGTAGTAGATATTATTTCAGTGATCCCAGTCGTTCATATTTATTGTTTTAACTACTGTGCCTTGTATGTATTTTAGCTGCACTTTTATGGTCTTCGACCGAAATAAAGTTATCATTGTTGTTGTTAATACAACACTTTAAAATGTTTTCCATATTAAAATGAATACGTTTCAATAAAAATGACACAATGTAAATTGAATGTTATCATAACAAGTTTCCTCAAATTTCCTTTCTTCTGAGATCGCAGCAACGCGCAACGGATAAGCTAGTCTTTAATAAAGAAGATGAGACAGATATAGTAAAAGCACCACTCAAAGCCAAGGTGGAGAAGGCACATCTTTTACTTTCTGAACATTTGAGAAAACATAAGGAGACAGGTTCTCTCACAGTTTTACAGAGTTTACAAGAGTTGGCATAAGGTCTGCAGAAGATTGTAGATCCCTTAGAATTGAAAAGATGTTTTTGAAGCATTTTGAGCTTGAGATGTCCTAAATGTGTAATATCCTTTTTAGAATCATTCAGCTGTAGGGACCCTATTTCTAAGTTCTTGAGGATCTCCATGGTTTAGAAATGATTGACTGGAGATGGCTAATGTTCAAAACAGCTTTGACCTTGTATTTAGTGCTCTGTTCAGGAGCACAGCTGGAACAGAAGGTGCATTGGACCTGGGGCCTTGAGGTGGGAGTGAGTTAACTGTGCCTGCTGGTGCAGACCTCGGGGAACAGCTCATGGGGGTACAGCAGGTACTGACTCATGAGCACTCACAACCTTGACCTGCCGGAGCAGGACAGGTTCTGACCACATTGAACCATTGAGGTCCTCATATGCAGCAACAAGAGTCTCTAAAACAGGTTCTGGCTAGTAGACAGGGTGCGGGAGAGCACCCTCAGGGGCATTATAGATATAACCCACATCTTGGCAAGATTTTACGGCTCTACCGAGTGTGCTTTCATTAGGCAGGCTCACACACACTGACCAGATAAGTGATGGGTGTGCAGCAGTGCCCGTGCTCAAGCGCAGAGCATACCACCCACCCCTGGCAGACAGAAAAGCAAAGTATAAAATGCCATGCTGTGTGGCCTATGGCACCAGACAAAAAAGTACTCCAAGAGGCACAGCCTCTCTGGCTGACAAGAAGGGGAGCTGAAGTCTGGTAACATAAATTGAGAAGAATATGTGAGACAGTGCACAACAGGCTGCTCTGACAAGTCAGTGTGGGCATGTGTTCTGATCTATGTTCGCTTTAGGGAGCACACCTGCGCGCCTGCACACCTTTCCTTTTAAACTGGAGCAGGCTCTCTTTTGGAACGCGTACGCCGAACATGCAGGAAGATTGACTGCAAGTGCTCATTTAAAATGAGTGATTTGAAAGTTTCTCTTGGTGCACGATGGCACTCACGCTCTGTGAGAATTCTTAAGAGAAGTGTGGAGGCATTCAGGGGCATTCTGTGCAGAATCGTGCTGATTTTACACACGTTGCCAGCTTGGGACTGCTACTTGGGTGTTTTATGTAAATAATTAAGGTATAGGAGGCTGGTGATTGGGCACTGTGCTGTTGGGCATTGTGTTGAGACCCAGCTGTTGGGATTGTGGGGCGTTAAGCAGTTTGTTGTGACTGGATACCCTCTCAGGTGATTAGTGTGATTCATAAATCAATTTATCATAACATAATGTAACATATGGGAAGGCACTTTCACTCTTGTAGAATAACTTTTATAAATTCTGAAAGCCTTTGTGTGATTTGTCATTCCCAGAGGATGCCACAAGTGCACAATCCACCTAGCTCTAGAATATTTTGGGCAAAGGAAGAGCAACTGTTTCTCGGTCTTATAGAAAAACATGCATGACAGACACAAGGTAGACACTGACTGTGCAGGATCCCATGTAAATGGAAACACAACAATCAGCAAAGTCCTGTACCCAAACAGCAAAGAATGTGAGTGTGTACATACTAGTCAGATACAATTTAGGAATTTCTCGGCCTTAGGCACAGTCTTATGCAATAGAAAAAGCCTTGTGCAGCTGTTGATGGAACTAGGCAACCCATTCAGAGCAGCAACTCTACCAGTATTTTGATTTGACAACAGTAACCACAGTAGGTGTGACTGTTGAGGGCTCTTTCCAAAAATTACCTAGGCCCTGGTCATACAACTATTTTTTTTTGCATAGGCCAACCACTTGATCCTCTTGGAGCTGTTTATAGTGAGAATATCAACAAAGCCCTCTCTAAAGGGTCGCAATTCCATAATGGCCCATAAGCGTACCCAATAAAGTACCACCGTTAGGGTGGCAAATGCAGATATAGGCTTAAGTTCAAGGTCCAATGTAAAAGGAACTAAGGGGGTGCCTCTATCCATTACTGTTAGAGCTTTTATGAAGTTCTCACTAGCTCCTGGTTGACCTGCGTGACAGTGGACCCATACTTCTGTGCCATATAATACAGCACCCCTTGGTTGGGCCGTCTCTATCACACCTGCTGAAAGAATCCAATACCAGAGTGCCTTTTTAGCAAATCTAAGAATAGCCCCAGCTCTATGGGTTAACAAAAGTGAGCTTTCAGAAATCTGTGGGGCCCTTGATCTGGAATCAGGCAGACGAAGCCCTAAATAGTAAATTCCTTGACCCTTTCCAAAGCGTCCCTTCCCAAGCTTACGGTACCCCTTCAACCCCCTGAAATAAGTTATATGCTAGGTTTTGGATGCATTAATTGTAAGACCATATAACCTACAAAACAGACTCAAATCTGTCAACAAGTGTTTGTAAACCAGCTCTGATGTTAGCTAGCAGAAATGTATCATAACCAAAGAAAAGGGCCAGAACGTTATGGCCTGCAAGCATGGGGGAATCATTGGCACAGTTTCCATTGATCCTTTCGTTGTGAGATCTGGACTTCTGGTTAACACTGAAGGATAGTTACCATTTTGTTCTCAAAATATACAGTGATAAAGACCAATATTCATGTTTGTATATGGCCTCACTAATTCAATACATCGCTTTAATACCTGCCAAATTGCTCTTTTAACATTTTCGAAACTCAAAGGCCCTCGTTCTGGGAGCTAGGTGATATTCATTTCTGCTGGTAACAAATATAGCAGTCGAATAGGGAATGACAAGTAATGCAGCAAGTACTGAATGAATTCCCAATGTCTTCTACTCTGGTATCTCACCGGTTTAAATCTGGTGAAATGTTCAATTGGGAAGCAGCTGAAAAATAAGGAACTAGCCTGGCAATTAGTTGTGGTTACTGATTCCTGCAGTAAGTCCCTCATATTTTAAGGGCACTGTCTGGATCCCAGTGCGGGACATTGTGATATTCCTGCATCCAGGAAATACTGATACCAATGGTATCCAACTCAAACCCCATTCATTACTATGAGCACCAAACTTGCTCTTTCCTATGAAAGGAAAAAATATGGAGGGAAGATCTACATAAATGTATGGAGTAGTGAACATTTTTAATAATACATTGCATTTGTAGAACGCCTAATATCCACAATGCTTATCTGTCTATGTAAACCTCTACTTACCCTGCCACTAGAATCACAAAAATGCCGAAATGTATGAATTCTAGATTTGCACATACGATTTACCTACAATTCCATATTTTTGGAGTTACAAAATTACAGATAAACCTTTCTGGCAAGTTTACTCATCATGCAGGAAAAGAGTAACCGTAAGGCAATAACAAGCGAAAGTCTGGCAGAAGTCAAAATCTTTTGCAAAATTCACTAGTTTCTGCTTTTTCTTCTTATGCAAAATAAGCTGCCATGTAGATTAACGGCTTCTTCTATACATTCTGAAATTAGGAAGGGGGTTGATACTTTCACAAACCCAATTTGAAAACGATGTCAGCATTCTTTTTATATCAGTACGAGTGACTTTTCAAAAAAATGGTTTCAGGCTTGCTTGGTTTCCCCATCTGTACATAGAAAAATCTCTTTGTTAGAGTTCCGCTTTATCTCATACCAGGTTCCTGATAGTAATTTAATGTTTTCTATTCACAATGTTTCTCTGCAGGTTTTGAATTGCTGTTTCCCCCTTATCTCAAATTTAAGATTTTTATCTGCTTAAGATGTCTTTTAAATTCCAAGGGTCATATAGTTTATTCCGAACAAGTGAAGCAATAACCTGCACACTCTACCTACGCAAGTGGAGCTGGAAATTTGCAAAGATTCTAAAGTTAAAGACAAGCAAATGGGAAATCCTGCAGAGTATTTACGGGAGAATTCTAGTTTTTTGCCCCTTAAAAAAAAGTACTAACTCCCCATAACTCTTCATGCCAGACAGAATTAGACAAATATTTTGGCAGGCTTAGTGCGAGCAGAATGCAATCTGCTTTAACATTTTATTTCACTAAAACAGAAAGTGACCTAGACTGAGTGCAGAGCTGCACGTGCACTAACTATGAGACTCAAGCGCAGCCTGCCCTCTGGCAACCATCCTCCGATTTTACAAGGTTTACGCAATAAATCTGAAGCGCAGGCCGAGCCCTCAGCACAGGAGATTAAAAGAACGTGCCTACATGCCGGAAAAGTTTTTTTTTTTTTAACGCGCAGCTCGTGTTGCTTGTATGAAGCAAGTCAATTTAATAAACAAAAATGATACCTGTGTTGATTGCAGGAGCTGGCGCTCATATAAATTCCTTATTTCACTCATGCTGGACAGGACGTTTGTGGTATCTTGGTTTTCTCTATGCTATCCTTCTCTACCTCTATTGGAATGTTCATGTGATGCATCTATCAGAATGTTGGTGATCTGCCTGACAGATTACAGTTGGCTGGGCTGAGCACCATGCTGGATGCTCCTGGTGGGGTCTCTCTATACATCTTGGAATAAAGCATCTCTAAACTACATCATCTCTTGTGGACATTTCATCATTACAACGTTGTATATTTTTAAACGTTTATTGGAACTTTGGCAGTCCTGCTGCACACTTCCAGCCGGATGTGCCCCGAGTCAGAGGCGCAACTAGAGCCAAATTTTGGGGGGGGGGACTAAGAAAAAATTTCGGGGGGGCTGAACCTTTAATCAGTAGGCCAGTAGGCAGAGTGGAGCTGCAGGGGCTCTTAGAAGGGGTGAAACAACCGCAAGGCCTGATTAACATTCAAATGGTCTTTAAAAGACCTTTGAAACCCGGAATCTGTCTCATCCCGGGCTGCCACACACGACTGGGGGTGGCTGAAGCCCGGTGAGTTCATTGGGTGTTGCGCGCCCGCCCCCAGTGCAGCCAAAAGCGAAAGCCCGCTCTCAAGCATTCTTCAACTTAAATAATACAACATTCTATGAAAGGCAGGCGCGATCTGCTCACGACGTTACATCACTAACGTGATGAGGACAGACACTCTTCAACTATGCCTGGACAAGGGTGGGACTTCCTATGAGACATACCAGGCAGCAGCTACAGAAGGAGAGCAGCGCAGCAAATTGTTTTAAGAATTACCGGTCCATCCATCTGCCGGAGGTGAAAAATCCTATAGACCCGGCCCGGTAAAATAAGTGCCTGTGCTGAGCACCGGAAAGCTCCGGCTCAAATTAAGCACTGGACTGAGGCTAGGGGTATAGGTGGGAAGGGTCAAGTGAAAACAGTAATGGGTTCATCTGAACTACTATATTCACGCCCTAATGTTGCAAATAAAAATATTTTTAGGTCGAGCCTGGGCGGCGCATTCGGTGCCCTGCGAGGCCTGCTGTATTTAGGTAGGGACTTGGAGCTATGACCACTTTCCGCCCACATTTTTCATTGGCTGGTGTCATTGTCCACTGCAAACTGTGGCTGTTCATTGGTCAAAAGGCTTAGTAGTCCCTCCTTAGTACCACCTTGTCTCAATTTGTAACCTCCCATTGCGACACCCTTTGTTACGTGGGTTGTTTCTTGGTAGGCTTTAATTACAGCCTCCAAGCACTATTTTCTCAAAGAGCATTGTCCTGCCTGCTGCTGCAGCCAGGACACGCTCTCTTCTAACGCTTTAAAAAAAATATTTATAGCACGCATTTGCAAGGCAATAAGTCTCACATTTGCGAGAGTTTAAGCTATTGGCTTTGTAAATGACAATGTCTTTTATTTACCTGTTTTAAAAACAACACATAAATAACAGGCATTGTCTTTTACAATGGCAATAGGTCAAACTCTCATAAATCCGGGGCCTATGGCATTGCAAATGCTTGTTTCAAAAAGTAGTAGAGGTCAGCAAAGCAGTCCTTGTTCCATTTAACTTTTTGACTTCATGTTGTATGGTGAATATGCAATGCTGCTTCCTAGGAGTATTTTATTTTCCCAGACCTGTTACAGTAATTTATTTGTTCATGCAGCTTATGAATCTTGTACAGCGGCATCATGCAAGCTCTGTTGCCTTCAAGTGTTTGGGTGAGTTTAGGGAGTGGATAGGGTTTATGATGGGGCAAGTTAGAACGCTCTGAAATTGCATCTGAAAGCAGTGTGAGTTTCTCCTAGTGCCTCACACTGTCAGTCAATCAATAAACTTTATTCGGTTTTCATTTACAAAACCATAAAAGTCCCATAAATACATACATAAAAACAGTAAGTTATTGACATAATATTAAAAAAGGGTCCACACAAATGAGTCATCTGTAAACGAGTCTAAGTAAATATACTAAACGTCCATAAAGTGCCAAGATCTCAATGATGCTTTTAAAAACCTACTATAAAAAAGATACAGTCATCCTTCAACATTTGTAGATACATAAGTGCTGGTCTGACTTGATTAAAATTCATTTTCTTTAAAATAGGAACTAGATAATACCTTCTAGGGACTACATACAGCTACATAAAAACATGAAGTGCAGCGAATCCTGTGGAGACTTTCCGTCGCAGCCACAGGGAGCTAGCACTTGACCTCTTGAGGCCCACTTTGGTCTAGCAAGCAAAAAGTGAAAAAGGTTAATCCGGAACCTTGTTAGGAGAAATTTCTCATGTGTCGACAGGGAACCCATGAGATATGGTTCTGGAACAGGCGTTGTAATTAGCGGAAGGTATGCCCGGACACTGGTTTCTGTGCCTCTTCTGCCTCCTGGTCTAGTCGCCTTTTGTTCAAGAAGGCTATCTTTGTTAATTCCACATCCCTTTTCACGATTACATCTGAGTTAGAAAATAGAACGCCCCACACAATCTGTTCAAACCCTCTTTTAATATAGATAAGCTAAGGGATACAAGCCATATTATCAAGGGGCAGGCACTCTTTTAAAATCGCTTTGGTAAGTATTAAATCACTATTTAGCCAACACTTTAACCAGAAGATCAGGGGGCGCAGAGCTAGAGTGTCACTTAGATAAGAGACCCCCAATTCCTTGTGGACTGCCATGTTCTAGGTTCCTTGTGGGATGCACAATAATCTTTTTTAAAACCCTTTTTCCGCAACCTGGAGTGGTTTTGTTGCCGAGTGCCCCCAGATCTCACTACCATAGGTTGCTATCGCTAAACTTTTAGCTTGATAAAATTGTAACATGGCTCCTGTCAGCTTCTTCCTCACTTTAGAAGCAAAGTTAATTATTGCTGCATTAACCCGGGCCAAATCCCCTTTTTTCTTCCGAATCAAGGGGTCCCATTTTAGTTGTTCATCAAATAAGACCCCTAAATAAGAGAAAACACGTGTGCGTGGGATTTTATCGTTGCCTGATCTAAACTGAAAGCTCCTTTTCGCTTGCTTCCCTACTTTCATGACATAGGACTTCGAGTTGTTAATGGTTAAGTCCCGATCTGTCATAAATCCCAGAAAAGCAGTTAAAAGGGTTTGCAGACCTAATTCAGTTCTCGATATTAGAACAGCGTCATCTGCGTAAAGCAGAACAGGAATATCCGGCCGTCCTACATAGGGGAAATCGGCCCGGTTGCCAACAGCACACTTTCTAATTCATTGATATAAAAATTATATAAAAATGGCGCCAGAATGCTACCTTGCCAGACTCCTTTCTTAATCTCAATGTCCTTGGTGACCTGTAAATCCTGGGAGTACCTAACATTAGCTTTTGTCGATGAGTGCAGGTCCTCAAGAAAGTTGACAATACTGTCTTCCACCCCCATTGCCCCCATGGACTTCCACAGCTTGACCCTGTTGACACAGTCAAAAGCGGATGACAGATCAATGAAAGCAAGGTGGATGGTGCCAGAATGTGCAACGGTGTATTTACTCAATACCATGTATAAATTGAGACATAGGGCAACGGTGGAACGCCCCGGCCGAAAGCCGTATTGGGCATCCGACAAAATCCTATTACCACTGAGTTGATAAGCGAGATAGGTCTGTAGCAATGAGTGCTATTTCTATTTCCCTTTTTTTTTGTAACTCTTTTTATTAAAGACAAAAATAAATAAAGACATTACAAAAAGGAAATCGACTCTCAGGTGAACACATACAGTTTCAACACATGGGTCATTGTGGCAAGGTACAGAATCAAATATAACAACATTTGACGCTAGGATCTTGGGGATTCCTGTGCTTCAAGGTCTAATCTCGGTGTAGGTGGTTCACAGATCTCTCCTCAGTGACTGTTCCATGCCCCCCACGTCTTCCCCCTCTTCTTCGGGCAACCCCTGGCTACGTATACTGCTTTCTCCCGAAACATACACCAGTCAAGGTCCTCCGCCCATTTGTTGACTCGGGGCGGCTGACTGGCACCCCCAGAGCTGAGCTATATTTCGCTTAGCCACCATGTATGCCAGCGTCACCCATTGTTTCTGGTACACATTTAAATCTGTAGGCTCTCACACATTCAACAAACATCTCCGGGCTTCTGGTCGTATCTCCGCACCCAAAACTTCCCACAGCACATCATGAATCGTCATCCAATATGTCTGTATCCCTTCACAGTGCCAGAGAATATGTATTAAGGTGACAATTTCTCCACATTCTCTCCTACAATCTCCACTCTCGGCTCGTCTCATTCGTACCAAACGAGGCCCAGTTATATAGGATCTATGTAATATCTTCAACTGCACAAGTCGGAGCCGCATCTGGATAGCGACTAATTTCGGGGAGGAGACCGCCTCCGTCCAGTCCTCATCATCAAGCTCTAACCCATCTGCGCTCCATTGGGCTCTAATCCGCTCCAATGGGTTCTCCATATTGTTGACCAATTTCCTGTATATCAGGGAAATAGTTCTCTCAGGAATATGCCCATCTAGTACACGGTCCTCAATAGGAGACGCCTCCGGGAGTACCTTGCCCTTAGGGACATGCGTTGTGAGGGCATGCCTCACTTACCGATCTATTTCCCGTTTTAAAAACTGGAACTATAGTAGAAGAAGCCCAGGACTGTGGACACCCGTTCTTTGCAGCGGCGTTAAATACGGACTCTTGAATCGGAGCCCAGAGCGAGGGATCTGACTTAAATAAGTCAGGGGGATCCCGTCTGGGCCCGGAGCTTTGTTAATAGTTAGCCCTAGAATCCCTTCCAAAATCTCACTCCTGCTGAAGCTAATCACAGCGTCCTTTCTATTCCTGGGTTCACTATGGTTGAGCTTGAGCGGGCAATCAAACATAGATTTAAAATGGAGTACCCACTCCTCCTCTGTGATATGGACCACTATGCCATCCCCACCATCCTTATAAAACAGGGGCCCATTCACAACGCTCCAGAACCTTGAACTATTCCTCAAGGTGCTAGAGTCAATTAGCTCATTCCATACTTCTTCCTTCAGGGTTCCCCTACGTTTGGCCAAGGCTAACATATTCTGTTCTGCATGCTCGGACCTCAGGTTGATTACTTGGTTTGGCCGCCAGAGCTTCCCTCAGCGGCTTAGCTGATTTGGAGCAGTGGGAGTCAACCTATCTGGGGCTATGTACAGCAATGCCACTAGCGGGCACACATAACAATTCCCATACTTTTGTTGCTAATACTTTATAGGCGCTAAAGATTTAGTTTGGGGTAGACCTCACCGATGTACATAGTTCCATTTTGTGGGCACAAGATAACTTCATGTTATTATCAAAAATATCAGGCGATACTTGCAACCACTTTAATCTATGTTTACTGTCTGTCGGTTTCAGCGTGCCACTGGAGGGGGCCCTACCTGATTTTACCGCTAAAGGGCCCGAGAAATTAACTGATACAGGATTATGGTCACTGAATTCAATATCTAAAATGTTAAAACCATTAAAAAAGGATTGTAATGATGCAGAGATTATGATAAAATCAATAAATGATCCTCTTCCATTTCCTTTAAACGTCGGTATAGGGAACTTAGTAAATGGATCAGATAAGAACATCGTAACCCCATGTCAAGATCATTCAGCATGTTATTCAACAGTTCCCCTTGAGAGTGGTGTTCAAACTGAAATCCCGGCATACGGGAACCGCCTAACTCTAAAATACAAGAAGTTGAGGGGTTACCACAGGGGTGAATATTAAAATCACCAGAAACCAGAAGGTTATAAGAACCTGGGCCCATGTATTTTTCTATAAACCTCCCAAGTTGGTAATATTACATTCCTCTAGTGGACAGGCCACCGAATTATAAAAGTTAAGAATTCCCCATCTAGTGTCCCCCCTAGTTGCTGACAGTGCCAGAATTCCCTGATGTGGAGTTAAAATCACCTGCAATTTGCAATCCACAGTGACGGAAATATAAGTAACCAAGCCACCCCTTGACCTGCCACTCACAGAAGAAGTGGCCAGAACAAAGATTGCCTTGTAGCCTTCTAAGAAAAGATTACAATCCACTGACCATGTTTCTTGTAGGCTAATTACAGTGTATTGTTTCACAAAACGTACCCATCGAGGATCTTGGAATTTATTAGCCAATCCAGCAATGTTCCAGGATTGGAAATTGTTGGGCCTCACATCTACAAGCTTCAGGGCTGGTTCCTTTAAAGTCTGGGGAGGTCTTGCTGGCAAGGGGCCGGGAACTACAGGAACCTGCAGTCAACCACAGTTCTTCAACCCAGATAGAGCTGAGAATCTATTTCCTAGCTCCACTGTTTGAGGATTATATAGCCGTCCCCCTTCTTCGCGTACATAATGAGCTGGGGTGGAGCGCTGTTGCAGAGGAACTTGTATATTTGACCATCTTCCTAGTTGGCGTGCCCTATGGCCATGCTCTGGCATCTCCCTATGATGAACTGGGTTATAAAAATAGCCCAATGGAAAAGCCTTAATAACAGAACCAGTTAATGGTGTGAGACTAAAGTCCCTGGATAGAATGCGCCCGGCAGTGAAGGGGTTATCAAAGTTTACAATAACACATTCTCCACTGTCCGTTTTACGCGAGTTCCCTACCCAGTTGACCCTACGTGCCATTAGGATATTTTTAGATACACGATGGCCCAAGGTGGTATTGTGTGAGAACCACTGAGTGAGTTTGTTCTTTAGTTGCGCAAAATCTTCTTTAACCCCGGTTGTAGGCGGAGATACATTCCCCAGTACCACTACATAAGGGGTAGATTCAGGTGGAACGTCTATTGTTGGGAGGTTCAGAGTATAATGATCCCTTCTCTCCAGCCCCCTTTCTCTATGCGACCTAGATGATCCTTCTCTACTAAGGGGCTGGCAGGAAATAGCCCGCACGTCGGGGCTACTAGGCCCATTAGTGTTACACCTATTCTTGTCTTGTGCCTCACCATTAGCTATAAGTCTTATGGTGGACCCACCCTCTGCCCCCTCCTGGGTATCTCTTTTTCCCCTCCTCACTGTATCAACTATGTTGATAGGTGGGCTCACTGCCGGGGTAACAAGAGGATTACGGCTGGGAATTCCCTCTCGTTGGGCTAACCTCCATTCTATTGCACTTATTTTTTTAAACATAGGGTCTAATAGCATGGATAACATGGTCTCTAACCTTATCCAGAAATTCCCCTCCTCGGGCCCTTGAGTAAATAAACTGCCATAGTCTGATTCATAGAAAGTGGAATACCCTCACTATCAACACCTGGGGGCGGAATAGATGGTGAGGGCCTACCGTGAGTTCCCTGAGTGGATTTTGGATTTGTACACCCTCGGTCCATTTTTTTTAAGTGGAAGATTCAAGCTTGGCAATCTGCCCTCTGGTAGTCGCCTTGGATTTCACAGTAGTGGGTTCATGCTCCTTGGGTGGACAAAGACCAGCATTTGTTGTTATAACTGATGGTACAGATAGAGATGGACTTGAGCTGGCAGTGGACACAACCTGGCTGAATGTCAGCAAAGGGCCAGGAAGTGCAGGGGTTAAGGAAAGTCTGCCTATCGGGGTTTGTGGATCAAGAGATAGCATTCGTTCTGTCAATTGAATTTCATGCACGAGGGCAGATTCCGCCCTCAGAATGAAGGCATCTAATGTACAAACCACACTATTCCCCGGGTTCACTTTCCGCTTACTCATGATTATTGTACAGTAAAACACCCTATATATAATACAACAGTCCTTAAAAAGGAATAGCCCTGTAATTATTAGCCAATTACTTAATGTGGTGTACAATGGGCAAAATGCAACATGCAATGTGCAAAAGGCAGGTCGAGGCTGAGACACACAGTACTGGAATCACTAAAGCAAGAACTCCCCAGAACCGTTATTACAGTCCTCAAAAAAGTGCTAAATGCATTAAAAAATAGTCAGCAGCATCTAATAAAAACAGTTAATCGAAGGAATGACGTTAAAGTGCAAAGTGCAGTGCAAAGTCCAGGCACACAGGACAGAGTCTATAAACCAGTATAATTTACAATACCAAGTATGGTGTAAATAGACAGTTCGCGACTCATTCAGCGTGGCAAAAGGATATTCCAGGTTTGCGAGGCTCCAAACAGTAACTCTACTGCCCTGGAATAAAAGTTAAATATCACGAAACAGTACCTGTAGAAGACCATGATAATAGATGAAAGGGGGGTGGCCCTGCCGTGCCTCTTCCTGGCGATGACGGGCAAGGACGGGCCCACCCTTGGCCCGGGCGCCGCCCGTGAGCCTCCCACACTGCGTGGGGCGCTTGACCTATTTGTAGCGACTCTAGGCGCAAGCTGGAACGTCAGAGGTGTGCCTCCGGTTGCAGGGGGCTGCTGGGAATTGTAGTTGCTGACTCGCGCTGGCCGTTTCCCTCATGGCATGCAGGAAAGCACCTAGCCGTTCCCCTCAAGGCACTGTGTCAGAGGTGCTGGCCGTTCCCCTCACGGCGCACAATGGCGGCAAGAAAGGTAGGTCTCGTGCCTCACACTGGGCCCTAAGGGTGTTCAGAATTCATGTTCATACAGTCTTTGGGCTCTCTGTAGAGCACAGAGTGGAGGTCTAATGTGTGCCATTTGGAACAAAGGAGACGTATAGCTGTCAAGATGTTGAGAGTGAAGTATTGGAGGTGGGAAAGTCAACAAATTAACAGGGTGGTCCGAGGGAAGGGTCTGGGTTGGCTTTATGAGCCTGTGTATGAGCAAAGTCCCAATAATGTGTGGTGTGTAAATTGGATCACTGAAATAATATCTACTCCCAAAATATCGAGTTCCCAAAATATCGATGACAAAATATCGAGGGACATAATATCGACTTTCTATCTTCACTAAGGTAAGTACAAAAATATCGACTTTAAAATATCGAGTGTTAAAAATATAGACTGTCAAAATATCGATTTTTTTATGTCTTTAAAATAAGTTAAAACTATTATAATATTACATATATTTAATATAAACATTGTTAACATTATTAAATAAATGTAACATTATTACATAATTAATGTAAATGTAAAAATTAATAATAATAATACATATATATATATATATATATATATATATATATATATATATATATATATATATATATATATATATATATATATGCATGTTATTAATAAAACATATAGCATATATTTACCGTGGCATAGCAAAAGGTTTAAATTTAATGTAACCACTCCAGTGGGTGCTACATTACAGAGATCGTTGGATAGCGTAGGGGTAAAAATTACTATTCCCACTCCAGTGGGTGCTACAGTAGAGAAAGCGTACGCCTGTACCCCAAAAACCCAAAACTGACCCTGAACCCTAAATATATCCCTGTACCCCAAAAACACAAAACTGACCCTGAACCCTAAAAATACCCCTTTACCAAAAAACCCAAAACTGACCCTGAACCCTAAAAATACCCATTTACCCAAAAACTGAAAACTGACCCTGAACCCTAAAAATACCCCTTTACCCAAAAACTGAAAACTGACTCTGAACCCTAAAAATACCCCTTTACCCAAAAACTGAAAACTGACCCTGAACCCTAAAAATACCCCTTTACCCAAAAACTGAAAACTGACCCTGAACCCTATAAACACACAACCCGCTACAGAAAATAAATTAAAAAAATTAATTATTTATCAATTATTTATTTTAAATTAATTACCAATTATATTTTAATTATTTACCAATTATTATTTAATTAACAATTAGATTAAATTTACATAATTAATTAATTATAATTAAATTACTTCCCACCCTATTCCCCTATAAACACACAACCCGCTACAGAAAATAAATTACTAAAAAGTAATTATTTATCAATTAATCATTTTTAATTAATTAACTATTATATTTTAATTAATTACCAATTATTATTTAAGTAACAATTACATTAACTTTACATAATTAATTATTTATAATTAAATTACTTCCCACCCTATTCCCCTATAAACCCACAACCCGCTACAGATTTATATTACTCAAATATTATTAAATAAAAATAACTTACCTTATTTTCGATATTTTTGTTGTCTATATTTTTTCTAGTCTATATTATGTCTAGTCTATATTTTTTAATCGATATTTTGGCTATTCTAGTCGATATTAGTCAATATTTTTGTTGTCTATATTTTGTCTAGTCTATATTTTGTCCAGTCTATATTTTTTACTCGATATTTTGTCCAATCGATATTTTGGACTCGATATTATGTCTGTTTACCGTGTAAATTATGCAACACACATCATGCAAAAATATAAGATGATGTCTTAAAAATTCCAAAAAGCATTTATCTTTAACATACGGAAGAGTTTCACTTTAGTATATCAGAATATTTCACGGCATTAAAAAGCATTTAATAAAATTGAGATTTTTTAAATATGAATTTAAAAACATTTATGACTCCTGCCAGGACAACAATGCCATTAGTGAACTAAGAGGTAAGTCAGTTGTCATGTGCACCCTACATATGGCCTATATTCTTATTATAGCCGGAAAAACAATATAGTTACATATATTAAATCGAACACAAGATATGTTTTGTACAGCGCACACCCATAGCTTACATATTCCAACATGATCTCTTTTGCAATAATGATGAAAAAAGAGACACATAAATGAAGCATTTGTTTAATATCACATAATCAGGTCAAACACGGAAGTTAAGATTGATCCCAGGTTTTTTGTTTTCACACTGTGCAACTCTGACAATAAATAGGTATCTTGTTCTCTCTCCTACTTTACATCATGTTCATGTTTGTCTTCAATTTTTGGCACATGCGCTGAGTGTGTGGGTGGCAGGTAGAAAGGTAGAAGCCACATGAAAGCTCAGCTTGTTTTGGTCTTCATGTCCAAGAGGATCTCAAGGGGAGCCAGAGTCAGGCATCTGGCTCAAACCTGCATTGGCTCACCCGCCTCTCCAAAGTGTTGACAGTGCCTAGTCCTAGTCAGATGCCCCAGTGGCTCTTGGGGCTTTCAGGTGTACCAGAGAAAGCTGGAGGATTGAAGAGCCAGCATAGCCTAGGTGAAGACAACAAACTGTGCAGTGTCAGCCCCAAGAGATGGAAACTCTAGCCACATGAAAGCTCAGCGTGTTTTGGTCTTCATGTCCAAGAGGATCTCAAGGTGAGCCAGAGTCAGGCATCTGGCTCAAACCTGCACTGGCTCATCCATCTCTACAAAGTGTTGACTGTGCGAAAGAGTGGAAGACTGATCCTTTGAGGGGAAGGAGGAAATGCATAATGAGAGAGAGCATGTCCTGTAATGGCATGCCATCCTTGACACTCTGGAGGAATCAATGGTCTGTAGAGATGTACAGCTAATGATATAAGTGAAATTGCACACTCCCTCCTACAGGCCAGCAAGAGGCTCTGGGCCCAGAACCAGCTGCATCTCTATAAAAATCAGACACCTGGATCAGACTGATGGCCGCAGTGACCTGCAGCAGTGACGCACCCGGCTGTCACTCTAAGCTTGTGCCATGAGGAGCACCACTTTCAACTCCTTCATGGCATTGGTGTGCATGAAGTTGCATTTCTCACACAACCCCGTGTTATGTTTGGGTTCTAGGCACCAGAGGTATATATCTGTTGTAGTCCAGTGTCAGGGCATAGCTAGCTCATCTCCTGTTGTCCAATAACAGGCATAGCTAGCTCATCCAATCCTTTGTTTCAATTTTGATTCTACTGCTTGTAGTCTTGTTGTTATGATGTGGTGAAAAAGTACATGCAAGAAATAAACATGACTGGACCAGCTAATCATGCCTGACATGGGAAACCTTGAGAGCTCTGTTGAATGCTTTTGCACACTATTCATTTCATTTCATGAAGCTTTATTCGGTTCAAATAGATGACCATAAAAGCACATACAACAACATGGTAAAAATAAAATAATAAATACAGTTAATACATAATTCATAATCATCACATCAGATAAGGTGTAGTTATTTATGTTAAAAAGGCATATCTAATCAATTAACCAGAAAAACAATTATATTTCTAAAAAATCATGCTTTTCCTAGCATTGATGCACCGATTTAAAAGCGTTGCAGTATAAAAACAGATATCCGCTGATTCCAAATTAAAAATTAAGTTCATAGCATGTGCAACTGTTCGTACTCCGTACTTAATAAACATAGGTTTCAGGAAAGCAATACGAAAGTAAGTGTACAGTTTGCAGAACAACAGAAAATGTACAGTGCTTTGGGTGGATACATTATCACACATACAGGGCCCAGTCGGATGATTCTTGATATTAGGATGGGCCACCAAACAGTGAGCCATTCCGAATCAGAGCCTGGTTAATACAAATTTGTGGGAATTCCTAGTCAACATGGTTAAATACAAAGGAAAACCTATAACAGTGGTATATTTGTTGTAAAAAATGACGGTAGACAAAGATCCGACTGCAATTGCCCGCTTTCTCCCCATAAATGTCAGGAAGATAGTTTTCATTTCAGATTTAGAGATCATAGATGCAGCACCAGGTTCATCTAAAAGATTGAGTTTAAAAATGGCCGAAAAACAGCCAACGACATATTTTAGCCAGGGAATGTTTTGATAATTATCCAGGCGTAAGCAATCTTCAACGATAGATCTATTAAATTGCTTATCATCCTCTAGCCAAATGGATCGCCAAGTCATCAAAGGCCTAAGGCCTAATAGATCAGTTAAGTGATTGACTGCAAGCTCTCGATGGATTAACTCAGTCGAGGCTGACTTGGGCAAACAGAGGAGCCTTTTTAAAAATAGATTTTCCTCCAGTTGTAAATCAGAGGCGCTACTGTGACCCCAAACTCCTGCCCCATACAGAGCTATTGTAGCACATCTAGCCTGGTAAATGTTTAACATATCCCTTGAACGACGATCCCCTATCTTAGCGGCAAATCTGTAAATACCGTGGGCATTTTTTGCAATTTTATTTCGGATATTAGTTAATTCATTTTTCCATTTCCTGTCATTAGAAAAAGTAATACCTAGGTAACAACATTTTTCCACCTGTTGCACCTTCTCTCTATCTATGAAAAATGTCTTTAAAACTCTAGCTTTAGCTCCACAGGCCATTGTGTACGTCTTCCCTTTATTTATTACCAGCTTTCTATCTTTAATGAAGGAAGAAAAACAGTCCATTAATCGCTGTAGTCCTACCGGAGTTCTTGATAATAAAATAGCGTCATCGGCGTATAAAAGCACCGGCACAGGTACACCGTTGATCTGAGGGGCATCAGCATTAACTTTTTTTTAAATGACATCAATTTCATTATTGAATAAAATAAATAAAAGGGGAGCCAAAACACAGCCCTGTCTAATTCCTCTTCTGACACTAAATTTTTGGGTGCATTCTCCTCTAGTACCGAAGCGCACACTGGTTTTCAGCTTCTCGTATAACCTGGCCAGGAAAAAGATTATACCTTCGGGTGCGCCTAGTTTCAGCAGCGTAGGCCACAGTAGTGCATGGTCCACCATATCGAAAGCACTACTTAGGTCTGCAAAGCAGAGATACATTGAGCCTGGTTTGGCTTCGGTATACTTCCCGATCAATAGTTCAAGATTGACACATTGATCGAGCGTACCGCGACCCTTTCTGAATCCAAACTGACTATCAGCTAGTATTCCATTCTGCTCAACCCACTCCTCCAATCTTACGAGCATGACTCTACTCATCACCTTGACAGAGGAGTCAAGGAGAGAGATTGGGCAATAATTCTTTGCGTCAGATCTCGTACCCTTTTTATAAATTGGTACTATAATTGATTCACCCCAGGTTGCAGGCGGCTCGATACACACAGCCGCATTAAAAACAGTAGTAAGAAGAGGTCCCCATACTTCTGGTGCTGCCTTATAAACATCTATAGGGGCTCCGTCAGGGCCCTGGGCTTTCCCTCCTTTACTGTTACGTATTCCGCATTCAATCTCCTGGACTGAAATGTCAAGTGGCAAGACTGACCACTGATTCTGATCGTTCACTAAAGGTCTATTGGTATCAAAAATATAAGAGAAATGGGCAATCCACCCTTCACTCGATACATTAGATGTTAACTCTGGAGTTTTGTCTTCTTTTAGGAAGGGGGAATTAACAGTGGCCCAAAATAGGGTACAGTTTGAGAGGTCTGTCGCTTGGTTCAAAGATTCCCAAGCCAATTGCTGTAATTCATGTTTCCTCAATTTGAGCTCACGCTTATACTCCATTCTCAAATGAATTAGTACATTTTTGTCCCTAGGCTTGTCTCCTAATGCCTGCTTGAGTTTAGTTAATGCGGCAGTGCATTGATGGTTGAACCAACCCGGTCCACTCCTACGTCGTCTGTTATTATGTCCAGTAAATTTGGCATCAATAGCTTTGTTGATTACGTTAAAAAGTAGTTGTACTCTTTCAAGGTCAAATCTATTTTCTAAAATAAAAATAATATTCGGCAGGCTCTCCTTGATTATAGAACTAGATAGTTCGTCGGCCTTTCCCCCTACCCATCTTAGCCTAACCCCATTGTTCCTATGAGGTTCTACATCAGTAATTGTATTACCTACAGCAACCAAACTACCTTCCCAAAAACTGGTATTCATGATAATTCGATTATGATCGCTTAGTGTAGTAGCTTCTATTTGCGGGGGGCACAATAAGGGATTATATTTGGTGACACGATCACATGGTCAATGACAGAAGTGGCATGCCAGTTTTTGAAAGTAGGAATTGCCAGTCCATTATTGTCTTTACAGCACTCCATTATTTCCAGACCATAGCAGCCCATAAGCTTATGCAGTTCTTCGCACACTATTCAAAGTAAATGTACTTAATGGCACACACATTTGAGTTCTGTCTTTCCTGTGCCCGTTTATGCTGTTGGAGTAAATGTCATTGGGTACTGTTATGATCAAGACAGTCTATAATACGTATGACGTAAATATGATTATTACATGCAACTAAGAGTGAGTCAAAATGAACCTTTTACAATTAAATTGAAGTAGTAGAACCAATTGACTGTGCTAGCTCACGCACTGCAGTTACCTGCATTGGTGGAGTGGTGTGGCTCACTGGTTAGAGGCGGCAGACCCGGAAGCAGAGGACGGCCCGGGACCAGGGTTCAATTCCCGACGCGGCAGGGTCGTGGACCAGGGTCAGCAGACTCGATAATTCTCGCCTCTGTGCCTACTGTAACCAGGGATCACACTTGGCAACTCTGGGCATTAGCTTGCCTCATCTCCACAACGGCCCCCCACATACGCCGGGGTAGCCTGGTTTCACCTTGGAGATACCCAGTAAGGACCATCTCACAGGGATAGCCAGGACGGGTTCCCCAGCGGTCTACAGCGTGGAGATACCCCATGTGGGGTGATTCATGCACTTTACAAGACATCATTAAATTACATTGTGCGTTTTACATGCTTTTGTTGCCACACACAGATAAAAGAAATTAGACGGAACATTGGTTATGATCTGGTGGGCCGATTTTTACTGCCAATTTCCTTGATATTAAAGCAAACGTTGCTTCCAGCATGCTGAAATCCATGCAGCCTTCCATACCTTGCATCACACCTTTTCCATGTGTCATTCACTATTTGGGGGACACTCTTATTGTGGTGCCTGGGCCTAACTTCTGTCCCTGTCCGACCCTGGATAATCACTTGTCACTGTGAAGTAGAATATGTTGGTATTGCCAATAATATGTTAGTTGATAGTCTAATGATTTCTAACATGAGCATTCTCATTTAAACGCACAGTTGCCTCTATAAGTCATCAAAAGCATTAACATAATCTCGCCCCTTCTCCCATGCACGCTGAATGTGCAGGGCCAGCTCTTGAGTTTTGCAGCCCTAGGTGAATTTACCCAACTGCTCCATCACGCTCGTGCCAGCAAGTTATTTATGTAACACATGTATTGCACCATCAACTAGGACCGTAGAAAGAGATTTCTGCTGCTGCCCTTTGGACCGTAATTAGGCCAGTCAGGCAATGATAGCACGTTAATTAATGAATTAAGAGATTGCTTTACATGAGGCACTCTTTTTGTTATTTATATTTATATATTTATACAATATTGTACAATATATATTATATATATATATATATATATATATATATATATATATATATATATATATATATATATATATATATATACTTTATTATTATTTAATATAGTTGCTACTCATCAATTTTTATGTCAAGGAGACGGACACATAAGAAGCATGTGTTACTGGGTTTGGTATACGATATTTGTAATCACGTGGCCTTTTTATTAGTATCAATATTATCTCATATATCATTGCAGAAAGAACATTTAAATGTAGCTTTCACTTCTTTTTCTATTCTTTTTCTTTTTTTTTATTTATGTATGCTCACATGTACCTCTTTAAATTTAAAGGAATACAGGACCACAGACTCAAAGTGAATGCATTTTGAATCAAACGGGCACGTTTAAAACCTCTTCTTTCCCCACCTCTAGGTAAATAGGATGTGCTCCTTGCATGTCTGTTTAATTGTTATGTTATGTTATGTTAAAATTACTTGCTATAGCGCACCTATCACCCTGGGGCATCTCGGCGCTGTTATGGATTCTGGTAGGAGGTGCAAGTCAGATAAAATTAATATAGATAGGTTTTTAGTAGTTTCCTGAATTTGCTGTATATGGGGGTCCCTCAAAGGGTTGTGGATAGCTTATGTCAGTATCTTGGGGCTATGTAAGAGAAAGCCTTGCCCCCGGTGCGAGTTTGACAAATTTGGGGAACACACAGGAGGCCTTGGGTGCTTGATCTGAGATTTCGGCCGGGTACATAGGTTGTGAGTTTTATCCCAAGAAAGCATGGGCTTTGCCTCTCAAGGCATTGTACGTAAGACAACACATTTTAAAGTAGGAGAGCTTCTTCACTGGGAGCCAATGCAATATCTTTAGCAGAGGTGCAGAAGGGGTGCTGGCGGGACGGTTCAGAACTAGTCTTTAACCCCTTGCATGCTCGTGACGGAACCATTTCGTCACGAGCCTCGGTAATGCTGTGCTGGTGACGGAATGGTTCTGTCACGGCCCGGCCGCGGCCTCTGCGCGGCGCGGCGCTGATTTCACGCCTGCGCTGAGCGTTCCATTGAGCGGGCGGGGCAGTGACTGAACCATTCCGTCACAGGCACAGCGCCACCGCGGCTCGTGACGGAGTGGTTCCGTCACGAGCATGGCGGCGCTGCGTGGCCCCCCCTCCCTCGCTCGCGCCGCGGCGGCGGAATTACCGCCACGGCCAAGGGGCTAATTTAAATTGTTTTGTTTGTTAAGAGTGATGTTTGGATACGGATTACACCCATACAGACATCTGAGTACCAGTCTGAAGCTGTGATAATCACGTTTACATGCTCTTCTACCCCTGGCAGTGGAGCGGTGAAGGTGTGGTGAAAGGGTTGGAAAGGTCAGGTTGTATGGCCAGCTCTGTGAACATGCTTCCTGTTCCTGACTTCCCACCCTTTGTACTCGACATATAAACATTTTTTTGTGGTGCTTCGAATAGCTGTGCTGCTTTTATAACACCTTTTCAATGTGTTTATGAGATGGGACAATCTGTATGGAGTTAATAATTCTTTGTGTGTATTAACCTGGGCATGGTAAATACACTTTAGAAGATAATTGTTGTCAAGGGAGAATTCATAGCAAGCCATCTATAAGGCATACTGCTCATTTTTAGGAAAATTGTTGACTTAAAGGTTCTTCAATGACGGTGGACACATGATTGAAGGTAAATCTATTAGTAGAGCTGTGATGTGGGTCGGATTGAGCGGCACCCTGATTAAGAGGGCGAGCCGTTTTGGAAAGGCTAACCACTTCCTAGTGGGCGATGTAAATTTATGTTATTCTTGTGCTCAGAGCTGAATTGTACACTGTCTTTTAATATCCTATGTTCTTATGAATTTTAGTTGTGCCGCAACGTTTCTTTGATAGCATTTTAAAAAGTGTTCATGCTACTGATTTAGCAACAGTATTTTCTTGCCTAGACCCCGGTCCACCACGGCGTATGCCGTTTGTTGCGGAGGGTCGCATAGGCAATTACTCACTTCCGCTTGGACTAACAAGGATGAGATTGCCAGTGCTCTAGTTGATCTGGCCCCCTTCCCTACTTAGCCGGGAGGAAGGCGCGGACAAACACAGCGGCGCGCCGGCGGCGCGCCGGCGGCGCGCTGAAGGCAAGCACGTCTGCGCCCGTCCGCGCCAGAACGCTGCCAGCTGCCACACCAATATCGTATTCTTGTGGGCCCCTTTCCCCGGTCATTATTACCCTTCGAAAATGGCTGTTATCACATCACCTCTCATCAGGTACGCACGGAAAGAACTTCTGGATTTAAATTCTCCCCTTATTGTGGCATCAGAGGCATTATTAGCCGATATTCGTAAGGCCCCTTGTGCTTTTAACATAGAGCGACTAGTAGAGAGTCGGACTGAGAGGGATGAAGCTCAGGCCGATTCCATCAGCCCAGCACAGGCGAAATGTACGGCTGTATAAACAACTGTATATTGGAAATGCCTGGTAATAAAGACAAAAGAGCATGCAGAAATACGAAAAAGATCACACTTGCTGCCTTTTCAGATAATTTTCAGATAGATCCAATAGACCTGAAGGCAAATGTCAACCTAGCAGCAATTCATCTGGAGTCAGCCGTTGGCAGGGCATTGGTTAGGATTGCTCCTTTACGAATGGTTAAATGCAGGGAGAAATTCTCACCCTGGTTTACAGACCAATTAAAAGATCTTAAGACCTTGACAAGAAATGCCGGGAAAACCTGGCGGAAAAGTAGAAACTTAAATGACCGTAAAACCTATCAAACCCTACACACTAAATATATGAGGGAAATAAGAACTGTCAAAAGAATGCACTTAGCTGAACGGATACCAAAGCTGAGAACTCTTCTAAGGAGCTCTATCAGATTTTAAAGGAATTTACTTCCTTTAAAAGTCCACAATCAACACCAAATACCGAAGAATAGACGGAAGAGCTCTCTAAATTCCTAGAGGATAAAATCATAAACATATGTAATTCCTTTGGACCGGATACTACATCTATTGAGTATCCAGAGCATGACTCATACATAAATGAATCTTCATGTACAGACGAATCCTCCCCGAGGTGGGCCACCTTTGAATTGCTTGATAATGAAAAACCATGCTAGTAGGGCGGAAAATTAAATCAGGCTCCCCCAATGATTAATTAACTTCTAAACTATTTGCCACCTTTGCCCCAGCGCTAGTGGATTATTTTTCTAGCCTTTTAAATAAATCTTTGGAAGAAGTGGAGGTTCCTAAAATCTGGAAGGCGGCAAGAGTCAGACCTATATTGAAAAAACCTGCCACAGATGCAAATGCTTTTACAAACTATCGTCCCATTTCCCTCCTGCCATATTCAGGAAAAGTGTTGGAAGCATTTGTAAATGAACAGCTGGTTAACTACTTGGAGACAAATGACCTACTCGATCCATCACAGTCTGGCTTCCGTGCAGCCCACAGCACGGAAACCGCATTGATCGAGGTTGCTGACAATATTAGGCTTGCCTTGGACAAACGTCAATCTTCTATTCTTGTCCTTTTAGATCTGTCGGCCGCCTTTGACACCATCTCCCACCAGATCCTGATTAGAAGGTTGTGGGAGTGTGGTGTCAGAGGGCAGGTATTGAGATGGTTTATCAGTTATTTGACCAACAGGACGACTACTGTACAAGTAGACAGAACTTTGGCCAGCACTCGGCCCGTCAAAAGAGGTGTGCCTCAGGGCTCTATTTTGAGTCCCTCGCTTTTTAATGTTTACATGGCCCCACTGGCCAAGGTGATCAGAGAATGCGGCTTTGACGTGTTGTCATACGATGATGACACGCAGGTACTGGTCACACTTGGCCCTGACGCAAATGAGACAAAAAGGCGTTTTAGAAACTGCATGTTAGAGGTAAAAAACTGGATGAGCCAAAACCACCTTCAGCTTAACGGCAGTAAGTCTGAGGTTATGTTATTTGCGAGAGCGAGTGAGCACTGGACCCAGGACTGGTGGCCTTCGAAACTGGGGGAGTGTCCTGTCCCAAAGGAATCAGTCCGCAATTTAGGCATCCACATGGATAACAACTTATTCATGAAGGACCAGGTTAACCATATTGTGGGCACCTGTTTCGGAATTATGCGGAGTCTACGCAGGATCTTGAAATGGATGCCAGCTGAAGCACGTAAAATACTGGTTCAGTGCCTGATTGTAAATAGACTAGACTCTGGTAATTCACTACTCCTTGCCATAAACGAGTGCCATATCAGGAAACTTCAGGTTTTACAGAATACGGCTGCTCGTCTGGTCTTAGGCCTGCTTCGAAGATCTCCTTCATTGCCATGTTTGAAAACCTTACATTGGATCCCTGAAAAAAAAGAATCACTTTTAAGACCTTATGTCTGGTTCATAAATACGTGTATGGATGGGGACCAAAATATTGGACCCAAAAACTTACATGGTATCGACCTGGCAGGCAGTTGAGATCGAGCACTAAGTTATTGCTCACGCCTTTTAGAGCTCAAACTGCCAGAAATGGAGGTTGTGCTTTCTCTTTTATGGCACCATCACTTTGGAATAAATTACCTCTGAGTCTTCGTACCGTCGTAGAACATACAAACTTTCGAAAAAAACGAAAAACCTGGCTTTTCTGCTAAAGTTCTTTCTATGGCTCCTTCCCTCTTCAGGACTGTCTGCATGCGCCACGAGACTCCTTTTGGAGGTGATATGTGCGCAATACAAATGTCCATACTAGACTAGACTAGGGATTGTGTTGCTCCTGCGTCACGTAAGGCAATGAAAGCCTGTAAATGGGATTTAATAATCCATGCAAAGCCACCTTGTGTGGCTCAGCATGGTTTGGTAAATGCAAGGTAATGCAAGGCAGAGCATTTCGCTATCTTGTGTTACCTTGGGGCAGAGAGGCGGTCGGTGGGTGGTGTTTGCATCCATCCAGAGATACATACGAGGTGGTGAGATGCACTCCTTCATTTCCCATTATATTCCTTATAAAACATACTCTTTAATTTCAACCAGGTCGGCATCCTCGCTTGCTCCGCGCTCCATCCAATTGCGCTGCAATGTAGTATGCACACTGGGGCACCATCTTCCGATCCCCATCAAGCTGCACAGCCCTTGTAACAAGTCCAATAAATTAAATTCCTAATGAACGTTTCATTTATTCCACCATTTTTACATGATTTATTCAACCTTTTTATCTGTATGTTGTCTTCAATTCATTTTACCCATTTTCTTCTTATTCATTTTCTTCAGCATAAACACAGGAGTGGACGATGTTTCTGCATGTCACGTTTATTAAAATCACCCAATGCATTTCGGTAAAAACCCTTCTTCGGGGGTGTCATGACATGTGCTGAATCTGTCTTCGTCCGAGATTCTAATCAAAAAAATCCTTTCGCATCTCACTCTGTTACCTGCCATCTCAAATTGCAAACCTGCGAAAAATTCATGCTCCTCTTGTGCGCGAGAACATCCATCCACCCATGGATTTTAGGTCATTCCTAAACTTACAAAGCTTTGTAAATCTGGAAGTGCCTTAAAATCGTACGCCTCCCAGACCCAGGCAAAGCGAGGAGAAATATCTTTATTTTTCTTCGCTGCTTCCTTTTTCTCTGTGTGATTTCAGGGGAAAATGCCTTTGAGGGTTGTTTTTTTTCACAGGCAGTGTCCCTCCCAGCACAAAAGCAATCCAGCTTGTGATGCAGACCCCCTTGCGCCATGTTTCAGGAGTGCCTGCAATGGCACTAGTCAGCACACAGTGCACCAGTGTAAGAAGGTAGCAGAAATGCACCATATCTGTGTAAATATTGGGCATTTCTCTTGTTTACCTTTCATACAACGCAGCAAGTTGCCTCGCTGTGCTGCATTGCGTGAAATGTTAGTAAATGTACTGCTAGATCTTTTGCCTAGTCCAAACCAGTTCTGGAGCACTCTGTTTACATTACTCCTTCTTTCCTTTCACAGTGCAGGGCAGAGACATCAGACACCCCACTGGAGGTGGAACCAGCATTGTGGAAGGAAAGCACTTTGTTGACATGATTCCTTCTCTTCTTTCACTGTGCAGGGCAGAGACATCAGACGCAACACAGGGGGTGGAGCCAGCACTGTGGGGGCCAGCACTGTGGGGGGCAGGCACAGTCCTATTCAGGTCCCAGATGCAATTCCTCCCTCCCATCTAGATGCAGGTCTCTCTATTCACCACTGGGCGGGCTCATTCTGTCTCCTGGAATCCCCCAGCCCTGTTACTCAAACTCCAGACAAGGAATACACAACCTAGCAGAGGCAGGCTTTGGATAGTTATACAAGAAAATACCTACTTTCTAAAAGTGGTATTTTCAAACACAGAATGTTAAAACCAATTTCACTAAAAGATACATTTTATCATTTTGAGTTCAGGCGTACTAAACTCGAATTTATACCATGTTCCCTGAGTCAGTTAGGATTATAAAATGTAATCATCTAACTGCCTATTCTGGCCTATGGAGAACAGATAGCCTTGCAATAGTGAAAAACGAAAATGGCTGAAATTCACTATTAGGACATGACACACACACCAGGGCTTGTCCTACCTTATACTTACAATGCACCCTGCCCTTGGGCCTACCATTGGGGTGTCTGATATGAAGAAAAGGGAAGGGTTAGGGACTGGCAAGTGGGTGCACTTGCCCAGTCAGCATGACAGTACCAGACTGCACACTAGCCCTGCAATGGCAGGCCTTAGACACACTTTTACAGGCTGCTTCTGTGAGTGGCACAACCAGTGCTGCAAGCTCACCAGCAGCATGTGGATTTACAAGCCCTGGGCACGCTCAGTGCACTGTACTAGGGTCTGGCAAGTAAACCAGACAAGCCAATTATGGAATTACTAATCCATACGTCAATTTACAATAGGGAGAGCATATGCACTTTAGCACTGATCAGCAGTGGTAAAGTGCCCAGAGTCATAAAACAGCCAACAACTGGTCAGAAAAAATAGAGGAGGAAGGCAAAAAGTTCAGGGATGAACCTTCAAAAAGGACCAAGTCCAACACAACCCCCTTCCAGCCAAAACGCAGGGTAGACCAATCACTACCTTGATGGGCTTCCCTGCATTGGGCGATAGAACATGGACCTGGCCCGCAACAGCAGGAGCATATTCCAGTTCTACGCCAATCTGAACCTATTTAATTGTGTGCTTATAATCAATTCCTCTGTCCATACTCTCAGGGCCCACCAAGCTAATCCATGGGGAACCCTTCTATTCACCTGTGGACACCACCTGTGCAGCATCTAACCTTAACTTAGTCATAGGTGTGTCCCAACAGATAGACAGCAAGTCACAGTGGCCACTGACAGAAGTCAGGGATGTGACCCAGGACTTATGCCTCTCAGGGCTCTCAAACCTCTGGGGGCTTGGTACCCTTTGACCATTCTCCCTCCTGACAGGTCAGGCATGACATCCTGGCACTAACCCACCAGCCCTAAGCCTGTTCCCAGTGGCTGGACCAGAGACTGGGGTGGCCTCTCCCATACCCGGCCCTCCTCCTTTGGGCTCTGTACCCTCCCACCTGGAGCGGTACCCCCTCCAGAATTGTCAGGGTGCCTGTAGCAGGTGTTCTGCACAATTCACCCACCAGTTCAGGGGTTCTATCCTGCAGCTGGGCTACCATGTCAGGGGGGACACCCTGAACCTGGCCCTCCAACCTAGGGTCTAAACGCTCAGGCTGCACCGGGGTCAGAGGCGAGGACTCCCTCCCTCTGCACCACCTTCCAGAGCACTGCACCCTCACAATTGGAGGGGTCCCCCTAGGAGCTACCTTGGTCAGGACACTGATTACAGTTGCCCTTTCCTCCAGTCAGACAACCTCTGAACCTGGCTTACCAAACCAGGGACCCAACCCTGCGGTTGAACACTTGCCTGGCAACCCAGGACTTCCTTTGGAGTGCATATACCCTCCCCGAGGGTGACACATAACTCATGTGTCGTGTGACAGTCGGCCTGGAGCAGATCTCCTGACTCCTGTCCCTCTGACAGTGCGCAAAGATCCCCGAGGACAGAAGTGGTGTCACCATGGTCACTCCTTGGTGACTCAGCCCTTCTGGCTGACCCCTGACCCAGTGCTTCCTCCACTGGGGACTCTTTCCCCCTCTCACCCCTCAGTCTGGACCTCTGTACCCTCCCAACTGTAGCCGCATTGCCAGACACCAGAACTGATACAGGCCTGATTACAGACACTCCCAGCTCACAAGACACTCAGGGATCCCCCTCAATGGGTGGCCCATCAGGACAGCCTAGGCTCCCCACCTGGTGTTCCCTTAAATAACCATCCAGGCTCTGAGACTGGGTTTTGGGCACCTGGGGACACACAGCCCCACACTCACTCCTCCACTGAGACATTACGTGAGCCCCTACACCACTCCCACTACAATGGGACATAGCTGGGCCACTCTGCACCACTTCCACTACTCTGGGTTGGAAGATACCTGAGCCCCGCCCCTCAGGGTCACTCACCAATGCCTCTCCAGACCCTCTAGACTCCACCAAAAGGTCTGCCTCCAATGTGAGCTCCCTGGGGTCAGAGAACTCACTCTCCAACAGGTGTTGGCATAGCTCTGGAAAACAGGGACTTGCAAAATGCTCTCCCATAATTGGATCACACAGCCCCCCCCGCCACAGGGGTTAACAAAACTATCCTTCACCTCACCATTCAGTGCCTCGCACAAGTACTCCACACCGTTCTCCTGAGATTGGCAAGACAGTATCTGACTGTCTCTGTCACTCAACCCACACTCTTCTGGGTGGTCTTCACACTCACCTACCAGGACTTCAACTTTGGGGGAACCCCTCTCCCTGCACCTCTCATCTAAAGTCAGT
The DNA here is from genome assembly GCF_964263255.1 of Lissotriton vulgaris. Classification (NCBI taxonomy): domain Eukaryota; kingdom Metazoa; phylum Chordata; class Amphibia; order Caudata; family Salamandridae; genus Lissotriton; species Lissotriton vulgaris. The sequence goes on from NC_141699.1 coordinate 907,821,697, forward strand.
AAAGTGTCCCTCCCACCACTAGGATCATGAACCCCTGTGCCAGTAACCCTATTCTCCTCAGGGATGTTGCTCACTACTGGAGCTACCTCATGTCCTTGAACCTCGTGGTGTATGTTAACCCCTTCCTTCAAGTCAGGCGCAACATATCTTCACATCGCTTAACCAAAACCCCCCACCATATCATCGGACCCAAACCAAGCTGCCACCAAACTCACACAATGGATCACCCACAGCGCTGACGAATTAGCACCCTTGAAAAACCATCAGATCAAACAAGGTAACAAAAAGGCCCCCTGGTTCAACAATGACCTTAAGAAATCCAAGAAGTTATGTCGTACCCTCGAGAAAACCTGGAAAAAAACCCTACCACTAACAACCTGACCACCTTCAAGGACGCCATCCGCAAACATCACCAATTGATCAGATCCACCAAAAAAGCAGCATTCAAGGATCGACTCGACAACAACTCCCAAAACAGCAAGGAATTATTCAACATCGTCAAAGAATTTACCAACCCCACCGCCGGCTCCAACGACATCACTCCCTCCCAAGACCTCTGCGACTCCCTATCCTCTTTCTTCCACAACAAAATCGACATTCATAACAGCTTTGAAAACCTATTCGAAGAACAACCCACTCCACCCATCTCCGATCCAAAACAGCACTCTCACAATCTCTGCGCCTGGAACCCAATCTCTACTGAAGACACCATCCGTCTGATAAACTCTAGCCATTCAGGTTCACCAACTGACCCATGCCCACACCACATTTTCAACAAAGCAAACTCCATCATCGCACCCCATCTCCGCGATGTCATCAACTGCTCCCTCAACTCCGCTACCTTCCCAGAAAGCTGGAAACATGCCGAACTCAGCGCCCTTCTGAAGAAACCCACAGCGGACCCCTCTGAACTCAAGAACTACCGCCCCATCTCACTCCTCCCCTTCCCGGCCAAAGTCATCGAGAAAGCCGTCAACAGCCAGCTCGCCGCCTTCCTTGAATCCAACAACTCTCTCGACCCCTCACAGTCCGGCTTTCGAGCCAAACACAGCACCGAAACCGCCCTCATCGCTGCTATGGATGACATCCGAACGCTATTGGACAACGGAGAATCAGTTGCCCTCATCCTACTTGACCTCTCCGCCGCCTTCGACACAGTCTGTCACAACACCCTCATACAACGCCTCAACAACGTAGGAATACAAGGAAAAGCCTTGGACTGGATCATCTCGTTCCTCGCTGGAAGAACACAAAGAGTCCGCCTCCCCCCATTTAAATCAGAGGCCACCGAAGTCATCTGCGGCGTACCACAAGGATCATCACTCAGTCCCACCCTCTTCAACGTGTACATGAGTCCCCTCGCAACCATCGCACGACAACACGACCTCAACATCATCTCATACGCTGATGACACCCAGTTAATCCTCTCCCTCACCAAAGACCCCAACACCGTCAAAACCAATCTACACGAAGGAATGAAAGAAGTAGCCGAATGGATGAAGAACAGCCGCTTAAAACTAAACTCTGACAAAATGGAAGCCCTCATCTTAGGATCGTCACCCTCAGCTTGGGACGACTCATGGTGGCCACCGGCTCTGGGCACAGCACCCACACCCACAGATCACGCTCGGAACCTGGGATTCATCCTAGACTCCTCCCTCTCAATGACCAGACAAGTCAACGCCGTTACATCATCATGCTTCAACATCCTACGCATGCTCAAACAAATCTTCCGCTGGATCCCCACCAAAACAAGAAAAACAGTCACCCACGCATTAGTCACTAGCCGACTAGATTATGGAAACACCCTTTACGCCAGAACCACAGCCAAACTACAGAAAAAACTACAACGCATCCAAAACGCCTCAGCCAGACTCATACTCGACATCCCCCATCAAGCCCACATTTCCGGTCACCTGAAAGATCTCCACTGGCTTCCCGTCAACAAGAGAGAAATGTTCCGTCTCCTCACCCACGCACACAAGGCCCTCAACGACTAAGGACCCGAATGCCTCAACAAACGACTGTCCTTCTACACACCCACCCGCCAACTACGTTCATCCAATCAAGCCCTTGCGGAAATCCACGCATCAATAGATCCACCATGGGAGGAAGATCTTTCTCCTACTTAGCGGCCAAAACCTGAATTCTCTCCCCACTCACCTCCGCCTTACACAGAACCACCTCTCCTTTAGAAAGCAGCTAAAAACCTGGCTATTCGATAAGTAATGCACTCACCCTCACCCAAGCGCCTTGAGACCCTCTGGGTGAGTAGTGCGCTATACAAATTTCTGAACTTGAACTTGCTCCCTCAGCATTAGATAACTCAATTTTGCTGCCACCATCTGAGCTGTACTCCACCTTCAACTCAGCAAAGCTCATTTTCTGAGGGCCCAAAGATCTTCTCCTCGGGCTAAGTCTCTGGACCTCATCAATCTCTCTCAGCTCTTCGTCAATTTATCTCATCCTCTGCTCATAATCCAGAAGCCAGCTATCTTTTTCTGTTTCTCCTTCATTTTCAGGGAATTCCTCCTTCTCAGGCTCTGCTGGTATTGTTGCCTTCCAGCTGGGTAACTCATACTGAAATATGGATGCCTCTAGATCCTCCCTGGACCTTCTCTTCACAGGCAGCCCCCTTTCCTTGCAAAACACACGTAGCTCCTTCATTGTGTAGACAAACATGTGCCAGAAGTCGAGTTCCATTTTGCAACAACTAACCAGAGCCATAGTATCAAAAATACCTTCAGGAGGACACCATAAAACTGAAAAAACAGTATGTGGTTGTGTTTGGTCTGCACTCACTAGTAGTGTTCACCAATCACTGTACATGAATCCCAAATGCAAGTCCAGAATCCTCACCGCTGCCATCAAGCCCACATTTCCGGTCACCTGAAAGATCTCCACTGGCTTCCCGTCAACAAGAGAGAAACGTTCCGTCTCCTCACCCACGCACACAAGGCCCTCTACGACTAAGGACCTGAATGCCTCAACAAACGACTGTCCTTCTACACACCCACCCGCCAACTACGTTCATCCAATCAAGCCCTTGCGGAAATCCACGCATCAATAGATCCACCATGGTGGAAGATCTTTCTCCTACTTAGCGGCCAAAACCTGAATTCTCTCCCCACTCACCTCCGCCTTACACAGAACCACCTCTCCTTTAGAAAGCAGCTAAAAACCTGGCTATTCGATAAGTAATGCACTCACCCTCACCCAAGCGCCTTGAGACCCTCTGGGTGAGTAGTGCGCTATACAAATTTCTGAACTTGAACTTGCTCCCTCAGCATTAGATAACTCAATTTTGCTGCCACCATCTGAGCTGTACTCCACCTTCAACTCAGCAAAGCTCATTTTCTGAGTGCCCAAAGATCTTCTCCTCGGGCTAAGGCTCTCTGGACCTCATCAATCTCTCTCAGCTCTTCGTCAATTTATCTCATCCTCTGCTCATAATCCAGAAGCCAGCTATCTTTTTCTGTTTCTCCTTCATTTTCAGGGAATTCCTCCTTCTCAGACTCTGCTGGTATTGTTGCCTTCCAGCTGGGTAACTCATACTGAAATAGGGATGCCTCTAGATCCTCCCTGGGTCTTCCCTTCACAGGCAGCCCCCTTTCCTTGCAAAACACACGTAGCTCCTTCATTGTGTAGACAAACATGTGCCAGAAGTCGAGTTCCATTTTGCAACAACTAACCAGAGCCATAGTATCAAAAATACCTTCCGGAGGACACCATAAAACTGAAAAAACAGTATGTGGTTGTGTTTGGTCTGCACTCACTAGTAGTGTTCACCAATCACTGTACATGAATCCCAAATGCAAGTCCAGAATCCTCACCGCTGCCATCAAGCCCACATTTCCGGTCACCTGAAAGATCTCCACTGGCTTCCCGTCAACAAGAGAGAAACGTTCCGTCTCCTCACCCACGCACACAAGGCCCTCTACGACTAAGGACCCGAATGCCTCAACAAACGACTGTCCTTCTACACACCCACCCGCCAACTACGTTCATCCAATCAAGCCCTTGCGGAAATCCACGCATCAATAGATCCACCATGGTGGAAGATCTTTCTCCTACTTAGCGGCCAAAACCTGAATTCTCTCCCCACTCACCTCCGCCTTACACAGAACCACCTCTCCTTTAGAAAGCAGCTAAAAACCTGGCTATTCGATAAGTAATGCACTCACCCTCACCCAAGCGCCTTGAGACCCTCTGGGTGAGTAGTGCGCTATACAAATTTCTGAACTTGAACTTGCTCCCTCAGCATTAGATAACTCAATTTTGCTGCCACCATCTGAGCTGTACTCCACCTTCAACTCAGCAAAGCTCATTTTCTGAGTGCCCAAAGATCTTCTCCTCGGGCTAAGGCTCTCTGGACCTCATCAATCTCTCCCAGCTCTTCGTCAATTTATCTCATCCTCTGCTCATAATCCAGAAGCCAGCTATCTTTTTCTGTTTCTCCTTCATTTTCAGGGAATTCCTCCTTCTCAGACTCTGCTGGTATTGTTGCCTTCCAGCTGGGTAACTCATACTGAAATAGGGATGCCTCGAGATCCTCCCTGGACCTTCCCTTCACAGGCAGCCCCCTTTCCTTGCAAAACACACGTAGCTCCTTCATTGTGTAGACAAACATGTGCCAGAAGTCGAGTTCCATTTTGCAACAACTAACCAGAGCCATAGTATCAAAAATACCTTCAGGAGGACACCATAAAACTGAAAAAACAGTATGTGGTTGTGTTTGGTCTGCACTCACTAGTAGTGTTCACCAATCACTGTACATGAATCCCAAATGCAAGTCCAGAATCCTCACCGCTGCCATCAAGCCCACATTTCCGGTCACCTGAAAGATCTCCACTGGCTTCCCGTCAACAAGAGAGAAACGTTCCGTCTCCTCACCCACGCACACAAGGCCCTTTACGACTAAGGACCCGAATGCCTCAACAAACGACTGTCCTTCTACACACCCACCCGCCAACTACGTTCATCCAATCAAGCCCTTGCGGAAATCCACGCATCAATAGATCCACCATGGTGGAAGATCTTTCTCCTACTTAGCGGCCAAAACCTGAATTCTCTCCCCACTCACCTCCGCCTTACACAGAACCACCTCTCCTTTAGAAAGCAGCTAAAAACCTGGCTATTCGATAAGTAATGCACTCACCCTCACCCAAGCGCCTTGAGACCCTCTGGGTGAGTAGTGCGCTATACAAATTTCTGAACTTGAACTTGCTCCCTCAGCATTAGATAACTCAATTTTGCTGCCACCATCTGAGCTGTACTCCACCTTCAACTCAGCAAAGCTCATTTTCTGAGTGCCCAAAGATCTTCTCCTTGGGCTAAGGCTCTCTGGACCTCATCAATCTCTCTCAGCTCTTCGTCAATTCATCTCATCCTCTGCTCATAATCCAGAAGCCAGCTATCTTTTTCTGTTTCTCCTTCATTTTCAGGGAATTCCTCCTTCTCAGACTCTGCTGGTATTGTTGCCTTCCAGCTGGGTAACTCATACTGAAATAGGGATGCCTCTAGATCCTCCCTGGACCTTCCCTTCACAGGCAGCCCCCTTTCCTTGCAAAACACACGTAGCTCCTTCATTGTGTAGACAAACATGTGCCAGAAGTCGAGTTCCATTTTGCAACAACTAACCAGAGCCATAGTATCAAAAATACCTTCAGGAGGACACCATAAAACTGAAAAAACAGTATGTGGTTGTGTTTGGTCTGCACTCACTAGTAGTGTTCACCAATCACTGTACATGAATCCCAAATGCAAGTCCAGAATCCTCACCGCTGCCATCAATGTTAGATTTGGGGGTCTCTAGTTGGCACAAGTAGGTACTTGTGACAAATAGGGACTCTTACCTCTAGTCATGGTAAGGAGGTACACTCCTAAAATAACCCCAGCTCACCCCCTTGGTAGCTTGGCACGAAAAGACAGGCTTATCTCAGAGGCAGTGTGTAAAGCATTTGTGACCACATACAGTAACCCAGTGACAACACTACAAATGGACATCATACAAGATTTATATAAAAAATAAGTATTCGTTATATAGACTTAAACACAAGACCAAAAACAACAAAAATTCCCTTTTGCTCTTGCCTCCATTTCTCACTATCTTCTCCTGCCTCCATAATCTTCGAACAATGACTGCAAGAGAGACAAGGAGCAAGAGCGCGCTGGCAGCCGGACCAGCAAAAGGTACTCTGGACAAATATTTTGTTAAAGCGGGGTCTCTCCTGATTGATGAAATTACGGTTCTTGAAAGGCGTATATCCCAGGAAATTGAATGGGTGAAAAGATCCTCTTTAGGCCCCATAGCTCATACTAGGACACCAGAAAATAGACCAGAACGTATTGAGTTAGACATTGGGGGAAATGGGGCCAGTGGGACTTTGGTCATGTCTGACATAACTAACTCTACCCTTCATAGCAATGCGAATAGTCCTGACGAGTTAAGTTTACTAGCCCTACCCAGGTCCCATGAAACCCCCCCTCCCCCCACACCATCTATCACTGTAGCTAACATGGCTGACACTAACAGTATAGCTAGCGATCCTACTCAGGGGGAAAGGGAAGGAGCTATACCAAAGAGGAAAAGAGGGGCACAAAATCCAGGGGGGCGCAAGGTTAAAGTTGCAAAGCGCAACCCAGTAACTGCGGGCAACAAACAGGGTCCAACTAATAAGGGACCCGCACAGTCGGATCATACTCAGGCACCACCCATTATGAATTCATCCCCACAGGCATTAGACAATGTAAATCCTCCTCGCCCAAATGTAACCTATGGCGACGATGACATTACTATGTCCAACATTGGCGCTCTTTTGAAGTCACTAATAAGCCCCCTAGAAGCACGCCTAAAAAAGATTGAGGCCAGGCTTGTGATTATAGAGAAAGCAACGGTGCAATTAGCCGACACTTACAAAAGAGATAGCAAGGCAGCTAGAGGAGGGGGGAGCCTAGGAACAAGAAGACTACATTAGAGCCCCTAGTGAAGGTTGGCAATATAGCTCCCGTAACATTACAAACTCAGCAGCCCACACTACATACTGCTACCCCTCAGTCAACTGACTGCGCCGTACCTCCCAGAAACACTGAGAGGAAAGCCCCAGTTACACAGGGAGTACATTCAATTCAATTCAATTCAAATGATCTTTATTCTGGATTTGGTACATCCATAAAAGTACATACAGAATGAAACACATTAAAACACATAAAAGCATGTATAAAAGTTAAAAGCAGGATTTCCAATTGGGTTTGAGCAGCATATATAACATAAGGTGCATAATACATAATAAGGAGAAACATTAATCTGTTGGTATATGCAGTCGTAGGTTTCAGTTTAACCACTCCCAATAATCATACAGATCCAGACATACATATAGTTGATTCTCTGTACAGTTTATATCGAAATGTTAAAGTGCAATGTGCATTCAGTGGCCATTATACATGTTCCATACTTGCCCTTGATCTCACGCAGACTTTTATAAAAACAACTTACAGTATATAAAGTCCCTTAGGTTATATTTGCGGAGAATCGGTAATAAATATTGACGGGTATACAATTTATAATGGCCACAGAAAAGAAAATAATGCAACAAACTTTGTTTCCCTCCTTCTGAGCATGGGCAATCCAACTCTTCTAAACATTTGTTATAGCCAAGGGGGAAGCTTAGTAGATTAACGATACTTCCATCCCGGAACCTGAACAAAAGGCTCCGGTTCCATCTTCCTGTTGGGATTGACAAGTATCTACTGGGCTTGTTTAGGTTATCATTGCCTGAGTCAGTAAGTGAAAAATATTTAATAACAGCAGGTTTCATCAATTCAGATCTCATTCGTTCCTCCTTGTATAGGTCAAGCAATGCCCGTTTTACACAATTCTTATGAGCGGGGACAATAGTATTGGGAGAGCTGAACAAAGAGCCATGTCCCACGCTCAGCAGGCTATTCTTGACAGCATTTAGCCAAGGTATATGGTGGGATCTTTCGTATGATAAGCAATCTGAAATTATGCTGCGCGTTAAGGATGCCGCTGGATTTGTCCATATTTTTATCCAAAAAAGCGCGGGCCTTGACCTAATAAAATCAGCAATGTATGACAACCTAAGTTCATGGTGACAAATAAATGTGGGCGCACAAGGAACTCCCCCCAGCACCCTCCTACAAAATCTGTTTTCCTCCAGCTGGAGAGACGTGCTGTTACAATAACCCCACACTTCTGCTCCATATGTCCCAGTTGGTTGGCATTGGGTGCGATAGATGTTGAGCAGGGGGGTAATAACATCGGCCAATTTCGGTTGTCGGAGAGATAAAATTGAGTTGATTGACTTCCCAATTTTATTCCTCGCATGGGCAGCATGAGGCTGCCATGAGCCTGTGTTAGAAAAAAGTAACCCTAGATAGGGTAAAGTGGTAGTGCACTTTAATACATTGTCACCTGATTTAATTGAGGTAATGTTGTACCTTTTAGGTCCACAGTTCATAATGAAAGATTTTTTAAAATTGGTATTTAGGCCCAAATCGGACTTAAAAGCAGCAAACCCTGTGATTAAAGTACGTAAAGCATTCGGGGTACGCCCCATTAGTACTGCGTCATCCGCATAGAGTAGGGTAGTAATGGGGGAACCCTTTATAATTGGTACATCCTTAGTGATCTTGCTCAAAGTCCAGCTCAACCCATTAATATATAGGATAAAAAGCAGTGGGGCGAGTACGCAGCCCTGTCTAACTAAAAACCACTAAAAAAATCAGGCCAGTGAACTTGCCACCGGAGGCGAGTCCATATACAGTTATTCTAGCTGGCGTTCCCGAGCTAAAACCCGACTATAAAGAACCTGTTCTTGCGTTAAAAAATAAGGTGGTCAACTGGCTTAGTACACACAGACCTCTCCCTCATGGAGTATCGACCGAGGTTCTTATGGTAAGGAGAGCCCCATGGTTAGGTAGCTCAAGGAAATCAATCACCGGAGACTGTGTCCTAATTAATTTTAGGGATCCTAGGACCGTCTCCCATATATGCAGATGGCCGCATCCGGACCAGGGGACATCCATTCAGGCCCTACCCCTATCCTTTTTCTACCCACCAACAGCGTGGACACACGAGGAGGCGGGATGGGAAACAATTTCTAGGAGGGGGAAGGATGGGTTGGCAGAGAGAAAGGAGCCTACCACCATCCCAGACCTCAGCATTTTGCCCACTTTCCGACATTCAACAGGTATAGCTGTTTAGATATGGTTGATTGACAGTATCTGGCCGAGATGGGGGAGGCCGGTGGTCGATTGGGTGGACCCAAAAAAGGAAAAATTACCCACCCCACTGAATTTTGTGATAACTCCCTGGGAAAGAGTTATCGGGACGGGGAAAAAAAATACTAAGGCGGCTCAATTGACTAATGTAGGCCCCCAATCCATTTTGACAGATATTATAGTCGAACAGGAATTATTGCCAAGCCTATGTGACACGGACACCCCATCATTGAAAACTACGTATCACAGACCACCCTCTCTAAAGATATTATCGTGGAACGTGGCCGGCCTGGGGAACAAATTGAACTGCCCGGACTGGAGCTCATTTATAGAGGGTATGGAGATATGTATGTTTCAAGAAACCTGGACGAGAGGGGATGGCCACCGTCCAGGCTTTGCGACATTCTCCATCCCGGCGAAATGGGGGGGAAAGGGGCGCCCCTCAGGTGGTCTTGTAACGTGGGTGGCGGTGGACCTGGGTTTTAAAGCCAGATCACTTGACACAGCCTCGGAGGACATTCTGGGGGTCTTACTGGAGTGGCCTAATCTGAGCAGACTGGCCGTAGTAAATTTCTACTCTAGGCCACTAAACATCACAAAGAAGTCGCGTACCATCGATGAATTATCAGTTTTCCTCAGCGACATCCCCCAGGGTACACCCTTTTTGGTAGGAGGGGACTTAAACTGCCATTTGAGCCTCTCATAGGCCTACTGGATGAACTTTCTCTAGAGGAGGAGGTAGTGTGGTCCGTACCCCCTACGTCAGCCCCCCCTCCCTGAACTTGGACCCCTCTTGCCGTCCAGATCACTGGCTTAACCCTGAAACACGTTGTGCGGGCGTGCAATGGACGCATAAACTCAGACATTCCTCCCAAATGCACATATAATAGAGTGGGTAGGGAATCCAGATTGGACTACATTTTGGTCCAACTCGCTTTATGGTCGCATATCATTGATTTTAAGGTGATTCCAAGGGGAGATAGCGACCATAATGCGCTCAAACCGAAATATGCACTCCCCGGCTTAGATGACAGAGGGGAAGCAGCACCCGCACCAGTAACTGCGCTGCCATTAACAAACAATAGACGGAGAGTGAGGTGGGAGAAGCTAGCAGTGAATGCAGAGAAGATTTCAGGGCTTTATGCCTGGGTCATCCCGACATTGGTCAAGGTGGGTGCATTAATGGAGCTTGCCAGCACCCAGGACATACACGAGCAACTGTGGTTGGCACACGAGGATCTCATTAGGTCCGTAGCGGAAGTCCTATTTATCACAGGAAAGAGTGGGGGCAGCCTTTCCAATCGCCCCACTTGGTATAACGCTGCATGCCGTAAGGCCAAATCAGACCTGCTGATTTCAATTAAGGCGGGTACAGACAGATCTGAGATTCAGGCCAGAAGGAGGGATTACAAGCGCTTGGTCACCAACGCAAAGAGTGAATGGGAACAGGAGGAGTGGGAAAATCTTGCCACCTCATTAGTTGGCAGGGATTCCTGCAAATTCTGGCGCATTGTCAATACGGGGTCCGAGGAGCCAGTTTCGGCTATTGAACCCAATATTTCAGCAGAGGCTTGGCAGGACCATTTTCAGTCACTCTACATGGTTGAAGATGGGGCTCCAAATCAAGTACAACCGACCACCAGTGGCTCACTGGAAGGGGAACCTTTTACAGAGATGGAGGTGCGAGCCGCCATTGCAGGGCTGACATCGGGCAAGGCGCACAGACTAGACGGTTTATCTGGCGACCTATTTAAGCAGGAGCCTTATGTATGGGCCCCTTACTTGGTGCTGATAATCAATGCTGTCCTGAAGGGTATGGAGGTCCTGAGTACTTGGCTGGGCGCAGAGATTGTGCCGATATTCAAGAAGGGGTCACCTCTGCTCCCAGCCAACTACAGGCCCATCAGCCTCATAGACGTACCCCAGAAAATATTTGGTAGGTTGATACTTGACCGAATTCAAATTTGGATAGATGAATCTGCAATTTTGAGCCCCTACCAAGCAGGATTTAGAAAGGGGGTCTCAACCATGGATCAGATTTTTTGCTTAAATCTTCTGTTCTGGACAGCGGTAATCTAAGGTGGCAGTTTGTACACAGTATTTGTGGACTTACGAGCCGCCTTCGACTTAGTGCCAAGAGCTAGACTATGGACCGTGTTGGCGGAGTTGGGCATTCCAGCAGATATCCTCTCGATCTTGATAAGATTGCATCAGGGGAATTTTGCACGTGTTAGGTGCGGTAGGAATGGGGCACTTTCTGGAAGAGTCCCAGTTGACAGGGGGGTGAGACAGGGTTGTGTGCTTGCACCGTCCCTGTTCTGCCTTTTTGTCAACGGGGTAATTGCCCTTTGACTAGGATAGGTGACATCGATGCCCCAAAGCTCAACGGCAGCAGGGTGCCTGGCATCATGTTTGCGGACGATACCCTGCTGCTGTCCAAATCCCCCATGGGAATACAACGGGTCTTGGATGGGTTCTTGATATTTTGCATGGAGCGGGGGCTTGAGATCAATGCCCTCAAAACTAAATACATGATTCTCAACCCTCCCTCCTCAACACGCCCCAATCCCACCATAGGCACTCTGAGACTTGAGAGGGTATCTAGTATTGAATATCTTGGGGTGAATATTAACCAAAACATGACCTGGGACACGCACCGGACCAAGGCGAACATGAAATTAGCACAGCTAACGGGTGGCATTTGCAGGATGGTGAATAGGTCAACCTACAAACCCCTTGGTCCTGTGCTCCAAATTTATAAAATGCAGGCAACGGGAGCAGTCACCTACGGGGGTAATTGTGGGGTCATAAACCAGCCCAAAATCTGTTCTCCACTGAAAATAAATTCATTAGGCAGCTGGTAGCTCTACCCTCAAGTACCCCGCTCCACCCGTTGAGACTAGATCTGGGTCTAAGACCAATTACTGAGGTGCTGGGACTGAAACCAATTACTTTCTGGCGTCGAATTTGGTGTATGCCTGAACTTATGAATTATAGGACTGAGCTCCAAGAGATCCTATCTTTACCAATGCTACACACATTCCCTGGTTGAGATATATTAAACAAACTTGTGAGAACCTAGGAAGACCAGAATTATGGCTAGACCCGGGAAATACATGCTGTAGGATCCCACGCAAACTCCTCTCAAGGGATTTCTACGAGCAAAATTTACACGCATCAGTAGAGAGTACACGGGAGGGGTCCCTTACTAATTTGTTTATCAAATTTAAAGATTCATACTACTTAGAGCACGTCCTTGATGGCATTAGTCCCGTTTTGACCAGGAAATTGTTTCTGCAGTGGCGATATGGCACACTCCCCCTCAGGGCCTTTACCAAACGCTGGGGCCAGCCCTCGCCCACAGAACAGTGCCCGGTATGCACACACCCTCAGGAAAATGATCTGCACATCATATTTTTCTGTAAAGCTTATCGCAGCTCTAGGAAGCACTGGCTTATCCCACTTTTAAAAAACTTAGGTTTTAGACTTCATCTTCCAGCATACAGAATTTTAAAAACAGACTCATCACCCCTGATTGTGTTTGCGGTGGCAACATTTCTAACAGCGATGTGGCATACCCGCACTCGTCATATAAAGTCACTCACTGATTTGTGAATAATGAAATGCACTGTTGACTTTTAACAATAATGTATTGTAACTCTTTCAAAATGTTTAACTTAAGGTTTTTAATCTCTGTTTCATTCGTTATCGATTCTAAACCGATTTTAAATTGTAGGCATATCTTTTATGATTCAAGCAGATCGAAATAAAGATTGAAAATGAAACGACTGTTTGGCCAAACTTACCCCGGGCCTTATTTCCATCACCTTTTTTTGATCAGATCAGAACAAGCTTTATTCGATTTTTGTGATAAAATCCTAAAAGCATACATTTAGGAACATTTCAATAACACATAAGTTAAAAAGTGGCATAGGGTTAAAATGTAGGAAATAATTTCACCTTTTTATATGTTTTCGAATATTGGTACAACTAAGACTAATATTTAGCATTTTTTAATCACGTCTATTTCCCGTCCCAGATTAATACAAGGCTATTTAAGTGCTTGCTAAACCAAGTGAAAATAGTATTTCTTTCTAGCGAGCTAGCTTAATAAATGTGTTGTTTATCAATGTGAAATGCAAATTCTTAACTGTTTGAATTGTTCGATTTACTTTTGTCTTCCAGTTTCTTTTTTAAAAGAAGCCTGTTACCAAAATCGGATTGTATGCCTTTGTTCTCTATTTGTGTTCCCTATCCACGTCTGCTTTGGATGGGCACTCTAGATTGGCACCCACCTAATCCCTTATACTGCTGACTGAGGGTACAGAAAAAATATTCAACATGTTTACTTGTAACTTTCAGAACTTTCGCATTAATACAGAATTCTCTGAAGTGCACTAATGTCACGTGAGCCCCCCAAAGCGACATCTACATAAACGTACATGTACCCCAAGTAACAACAGACTGAGCACTGCACCACTTGGACTTCATTTTCTAGTCGTGGTTCTTTTTATAATTTTTGTTTATGCAGTTCAATTTACAATCGAAATTAGTTTACCCGTCTGTGATTTGTTTATGCTAATCTATAGGCTGTGTTTGCTTGTGCACTGTTTTAAATCTAATTTATACTATACTGACATTGAAGTTTTTCAAAGACGTTAGACTCATTTATCCACCGCTCCATCACTTTATTATCTGAGATTTCTTAATGTTTGCCATTAGAAATATACATCATACTATCAGGAAAAATATCACAAGTGACGCAATGCTGGGAAAAATATTTTGGAGATTGAGATATCAGCTCTCTGCATGCAGTCTGCAAAGGAAACTCGTCTGGCTGTGGGTGCCAGAATTAAATAAAACATTTGTTTGCCCAAGAGGCTTATCCTGGCCCTGTCGGCAAGAGACACATATTATTGCAGAAATCCCAATTGCAACCCAGCAAAAGATTAGGTTGATATGATAGGCTGGCTGGTTTTCATTTATTTGCAATCCCTTGGCTGGGTGGGAGTGAGGGGCTGAGGGGTTTGGCAGACATTGCTCTGGATATTGGGGGACCTTTCAGCTTATTTTTCTTAGCAAGTTCTTTTTGGCAGGCATTACTCTAGGTATTGGGAAATCTTTCACTTTACTTTTGTTGGCACTTTCATCTGCACAGTCAGGTTCATGATGCTATGATGAAATGCGCTGTAAACGTTATCAAGGCCTCTGTGTGCTCCCTTCTCGTGAAAATATTTTAACCTATGTCAGGAAAGTTTCTCCAGCAGATTATAATTATCTTTTTGAGGTGGTTGTCGCAGAACACAGAGAGCCAGCTTTTAACAATAAAACACCTACAGGGTTCCAGCAATCGCCTAGGTTTCCATAATGGTGTCCAAAAGCTAAGGTTGCTTCTGGTTATTCCCAGTTACAGCTGATTAAGGAAAGACTGTGCTAGACACTATCTTATCTGAGGTGAGGCAAAAGAATAGCGGAGGTGCACATGATAGAAGTAGCATTTCTTCCCTGATTGACCTACTCGTTCCTAACCATTTTCATGTATGACAGATTTACTATTCTTTTTCAATTTTCCTTCTCAATATTTGCTTTAACTTGATTTTCAACTGATGTATATATTTATTGTATTTTTATTTTTTATTTTATTTGATTATGTCTGCAAAGATTCACCAACTTATTTTGCTCCTCATCAATATTATTGTATTACTGTATTGACACCTTTTTATTTTCAATACATTTTATTCTGAACTTAAAAAAGAAGTAGCATTTAGTTTATATGAGAGAAATACTTCTTCAAAATGCCTGCGTTTATTTCAGTCCGAAGAAAAGGTCGCTTTTTGACTGGCCAGATGCTGGGTAGCAGGGTCTCAAGGAGAGAGTATCGTGGGGCAAAATACTGAAAGGTAAGTGCATATAAGGCAATATAGATTTAGTAGTCATGATTCCACATCTAAGTAGCTTGAGCTTATTTGTACCGTGTAGGTACACATTTAAGTGGAGTTAGGTATAGAAAATCTAGACTTAGTCACCTATTGATATTTCATTTATGATATTCTGCCCCGGGTATGGTAAATGTTGTATCACTTGTATAGCGCCCGAATCACCCCACATGGGGTCTCTCCGACGCTTGTACAAATACCGCTGTGGAACCCTTGCTGGCTTTTTCCCTGTGAGGCGCCCACTCCTGGGCGCCCCAAGGTGCAGCCAGGCATCCTAGTGCTGTTGGGGCTGTTGTGGAGATTAAGCAAGCTATTGCCCAGAGTTGCAGAGTGGGCACCAAGGCGAGAATTATCAGGTCCGAGGAAATTGAGCCCAAGACCCACCGAGGCGGGAATTGAACCCTGGTCCCGGGCCAGACTTCTGCATCAGGGTCTGCCGCTCTAACCATTGAGCCACACTTCTCCATTGTGTCCCATCAATAAATAAATACATACATCCAGGATTTGTTAAGCACAAACTAATCACCCCTAAGGGTCTCAAAGCTCTGGGGGTCGTCCGGGAGATTAAGTGAGCTATTGCCCAGAGTCACATGGTGCAGAACTGCCGCTGGCGCCGGGAATCAAACCGCTGCATCACACCTCTCTGTCGATATTCTGATGTCTGTATTCAGGGTGTACACCGGTAGCAGTTCAAATAACCCAGCAGACTGATCTATCCCTTGTAAAAATCTCTGTATGATCTCAAAGTCACAGGTTCGTAACCAGCAGGTCCATGCCACCTTGCATCTTCTGATGTCTACAAAAAAAAGACGAGTGAGTGAGGTAACAATAAATGCATTTAATTCAGTGCAAAGATACCCGGCGGAGTAAACGTGCGCTTTACAAACATGCATTATATTATTGATGAGTTCAGCAATTGTTTTTTGCGTCACATTCGCGACACTTATGTGGATTCTCCATTCTGATTTTAAAACTCTTGTCCGTAATCAACCTACATCTTTGATTAGAACGATCTGTGGTATTCAGTGTAAAATTTAGCTACAAATTTAGTTAGATACAGGTTAAGTGAATAACATCCCTGCTTTGTAAACGTCATTGGCTACCTGGTACTAATAGATCTTTTTTAAGGGGTTAATTGTACCTGGGCACTGTCCACCTCTTTGCAGCACTGCATATTTTGTTTTAAATGATTCTGCCAGGGGCAGCTCTAGGTTCATGGCGGCCCTGGGCAGGGAGCATAGGTAGGGGGCCCCAGAAGAGGGGGTCCAGGCGGGGCGGAGGGCGGAGGCCAATTAAGAGGGGGGGGTCAGGGTGTTTGGAAGTGGAACAGAGCCGGAGGCCGCCAAATCCCTGCCAGGGGCAGCCACGCAAATATGTATCCATCCTCAGAGGATTATTATATTAAGGATATATTTTGGCGTGGCGGCCCCTGGGGTTTGGTGGTCCTGTGCAGGTGCACAGCTTGCACTGTAGTGTAGTTCCTATTTTCCCAATAGGCCCTGCGCATTGGAATAACATAAACAGTAGTATCGACGTAGAAGTGCGGATCTTCCAGGCCTCTACTGACTTTGCTAAACTTAATTGGGTTTGTTACCAACTAGCTCAGAGGTCACTGGAAACTTTCTTCTCTGAATAGGAAGTGATCAGCTTCCTTGGTACAGACAAGAAGGGATTCAGTTTTCCAACAACCGTGCAACATGACAACTTTGCTCCTCAGATAAGAGCCAATCTCTAGGGTCGTGTGAAACAATAGACAGTTATTTTACTCAGTCAGTGGTTGTGCAGATTACTTTCACACTATGCAGAGAATAGAGAGACGGGCGTTTTCAATAAAGGGTAACATTTATTGAACAGTCTTTCTTCTCGTACAAGAGAAATGAATTGCCACAATTGCAAGACTTGTTATTATAAAAAGTACGTACAGTAAGATGAGTATTACGAAATAATACTGTAAAAGCATTGATATGGTTTTTTAGCCATACAATGGTTTAAAATGAATAAAACATATATGCATTCATATATACATTAGGCTAAAATACTCAACTGGTGCTTCTAACTACACCTACCCCAGTGTACCTGACCTAAGCCTAATACTTGGGAGGGGAGTAAGTAAGTAGCTTTAAGTTAAGTTGGTTTTGCCAAGGTTTGCTTCAAGAATTCTCTCTAAGGGTTTAGTCAACACCATACCTCTGGAATAGAATGATGGAGGTCTGGTATCTTCTTCAGGGAACTCGATATCCCAGTCACTCGCAAGAGTAGACTGGAAACGCCGGAGCTGGATTTCTCTGCAGGAGAAAAGACAGCGTCTCTCTCAGCGCGTCGAGAAAGAGGAGGAGGGGAAGCGTCCGTGGGCAGCTTGCATCTGCTGGGCTCTTGCAGGGGACGGCTGTTCAGCTCCTAAGTACACCACACCATCGTTCGCTCGTTAGCAGTGATAGCAGTAGTGATAGCAGCGATGCTATCATCAGCATAACAGCAGCAACTTCAGCGAGACAGCTTCAGCATAACATGCAGCCTTTGCTTAAGGCAACGTTGGTAATATTTATACCTGAAAGGTGCCTTGTTTGACGTAAGTTTTTGGACATAAGACGTCAATAAAGATGTCACTAGGAAGTGATCGTCTATCAGTGCTCATTAGAGTTCTATTACTAATCAAAACATAGCAAGCGGGGCTTTCCCAGGTTGCTGAGTTTTTATCTTGTTGAAGAACTCGGAGTGTTAATCTAGGAATCTTAGATAGCAACTTCTGCTATGTCATTGCACTAATTAGCTGCAAAGGAAGTGGCAGAGGAAGAGATTCTGAAATGTGGCTCTGTTCGTGTGAGGCCAGAGACGAGTTTCTGAATATTGCATTTGATCGGTTATGCCAATATAGGGGTATAAGGGGATTATAGCCGTATAGGGGCATAAGGTCACAGTATTGATCAGGGTCCTAGATTAGAACGCAACAGCACATGCCTAAGGCGGCCCCTGATTCTGCTTTTAAAGGGAAGGCAGATATCTTTTTCCTCCCAAAACTTATGCTCCTGCGGTAAGGGATGTTAAACTAATTTTGGGGCCCGTTGCACTTCTCTGGTAGCACCTAGGTACCCCATGTGCTATGCTAGAACCCATTTGAGCACATTGGACCACTGAGGTCCTCATACCCATCAACAAATGTCTCTAGTATTAAAATTCACGAATGTGTGGGACCAGCTGTCGTCAACTCTCCTCGCGGTGCGGGGGGGAGAAGTGTGGCTCAGGGGTTAGAGGCGGCAGACCCGAAAGCTGAGATCGGTCCTGGACCAGGGTTCAATTCCCCGCCTCGGCGGGTCTTGGGCTCAAAAATTCCAGGGACTTGATAATTCTCGTTCCGGTGCCTACTCGACTCACGGGTTCACACTCTGCGACTCTGGGCAATAGCTTGCTTAATCTCCACTATGGCCCCTCGCGGCGGGATGCCTGGCTTACCAGGACGGGTTCCCAAGGCAAGCGCCTTGATGCCTGCGGGTGATACGTGCACTATATAAATCGCAATACATTCACCTCAGAGGGGGACCCCTTGGGCAGGTCCGCTGAGAACAAATACTACACTCAGAAGCAGCAAGGCAGTGAGGGAATGGGTAATGGGGGCCCCGCACCTTACCTTGCATGGGGGCCCCATGAGTTTATTTTACGCCAATGACCCCATGCTCTTTCCTGCCTTGCTTGCATACTCTTTTGACTGTCCTCGAGGCAGAGTCTTAGCCTTCACAGTCACTCTTACTTTGCTCAAGCAGGAGCATGATGTATGTTGATTTTGTTTGTACCGCACATACCTTGTAACTTAATTACTTCTATAAGTGTGTTGTCACCAGAGGCAAAGGTCAAGAGAGGCTACCCCCTTTAGACTACTGGTTGTGGAGTCACAAATGGAAAAGTGCATAATCAATCAATCAATCAATTCATTTATAGAGCACGCTACTAACCCGTGAGGGTCTCAAGGCGCTGAAAGGGGGGGGGGGTCGCTACTGCTCGAAAAGCCAGGTCTTGAGGTGTTTCATGAAGGTGGGATGGTCCTGGGTCATTCGTAGGTGTGCGGGGAGGGAGTTCCATGTCTTGGCTGCCAGGTAGGAAAACGATCTTCCTCTTGCGGTGGTTCTGCGAATCCGTGCGACGGTGGCGAGGGCGAGGCTGGCGGAGCGGAGTTGGCGGGTGGGAGTGTGGCAGTTTTTGAGGTATTCGGGCCCATGTCGTGGAGTGCTTTGTGTGCGTGGGTGAGGAGCCTGAATGTGATCCTCTTGTTGACGGGGAGACAGTGCAGGTTTCTCAGGTGGGCGGATATGTGGCTGTGGTGAGGGATGTCGAGGATGAGTCGTGCGAAGGCGTTCTGTATGCGTTGTAGTCGTTTCTGAAGTTTGGAGGTGGTTCCTGCGTATAGGGCGTTTCCGTAGTCCAGTAGGCTAGTGACGAGGGCCTGGGTGACCGTCTTTCTGGTTTCGGTGGGGATCCACTGGAAGATCTTTCGGACCATGCGCAGGGTGTTGAAACATGATGACGAGACGGCGTTTACTTGCTTGGTCATCGTGAGGGAGGAGTCAAGGATGAATCCCAGGTTGCGTGCGTGGTCCGAGGGAGTCGGCACAGAGCCCAGTGCTGATGGCCACCAGGAGTCATCCCAGGCGGAAGGGGATTGTCCGAGGATGAGGACTTCCATCTTGTCTGAGTTCAGCTTCAGGCGGCTGAGATTCATCCATTCTGCGACGTCTTTCATTCCTTCCTGTAGGTTGGTTTTGGCGGTGGCTGGGTCTTTGGTGAGGGAGAGTATCAGCTGGGTGTCGTCGGCATAGGAGATGATGTTGATGCTGTGTTTGCGTGCGGTGGCGGCGAGGGGGCTCATGTAGATGTTGAAGAGGGTTGGGCTAAGCGAGGAGCCTTGGGGTATGCCGCAGATGATCTCAGTGGCTTCTGAGCGGAAGGGATGGAGGCGGACTCTCTGGGTTCTGTCGGAGAGGAACGCGGTGATCCAGTCCAGGGCCTTTCCTTAGATCCCTGTGTTGAAGAGACGGGTTATTAGGGTGCGATGGCATACAGTGTCGAAGGCTGCCGAGAGATCCAGGAGGATGAGGGTGGTAGTTTCTCCGTTGTCCATCAGGGTCCTGATGTCGTCGGTGGCTGCGATGAGGGCAGTCTCGGTGCTGTGGTTGGTTCGGAATCCGGACTGGGATGGGTCGAGCGAGTTGTTTGTCTCGAGGAAAGCAGTCAGCTGTTTATTGGCGGTCTTCTCGATGACTTTGGCCGGGAAGGGGAGCGGAGAGATGGGGCTGAAGTTCTTGAGGTCTCTGGGGTCCGCTGTGGGTTTCTTCAGAAGGGCGTTGATTTCTGCGTGCTTCCAGCTCTCGCAGAAGGCGACTGATGCGAACGAGATGTTTATGATGTTCCGGAGATGGAGTGCGATGATGAAGGGTGCATAAGGAATCTCTAGGACAAAAAGAAAGATTGCAGTAATGGAACACCTTCTTCAGCTAATAGATTTCTACAGAATATTCAGACTTTCGACAATAAAAAGTTGCAACTCACCAAAAAGAACCCTACAATAGTAATGTGCGTGTTTGAAATACCTAAAAGGAAGAGTCCCTCAATGACCCCAATACTTGAGGGGTTTGTGGTGGAAAACGTTACCTTAATGTTTATTAGTATGTTTTAGAATTAACTCCTCTTTGTCAGAAAGATTCACTCTCAACAAGGCAGCAGTAATTTGTAGTTATTATGTTACATGACAGATTTTTAAAGCTCTATGAGCAAAAGGCCCAAAATCATCACATCATGCTCTGTTTCAACTAGCGTTTGGTAACTGAGCAGTGTTCCTTTGTCAAACAGGAACTGTACTCTGTTGTTGTTTTTTACATTATTGCTGAAACCACCATGCTTATATTTTCAAATAGGCACATATACAATCACCAGACCAGTTATCACTCCCTCTAGCCCACGAGACCACGCCTCTCTCACATATGTGATTGCTCATCTTGAAGTGTGAGCTACCACAAGGTTACTAGACGCTGATATAGGAGGTTATTGTTCTCCGTTCTATGAGGGGACTGCTCACCGACATAATAAGTGGCTCCTCTTTGATGTATGATGCTACTCGTCACTGGCCTTTGAGAGTACAGCTACCTGAATATTTGTAGTTATTGCTTCCTGACAAACAAGCCCGGACTAGGAATTTAAAACAGCTCTGGTAAAAATGATAAATTCAGCCACCATGTGCAGACGTGCTAATGCGTGCTAGAACCAGAGCAAGTCTTTCAAAAACAAAATTAGTAGACTAAGTCCTAAATGAAGTATACTAAGGATATATTGTAATGAATTTTATGATGAAAGTTTTATTGGTTTGATACTAAAAGTATTTTTGTAACTGTATATTGTAAGATTTTAAATAATCAAACAATAAAGTAATTACTTGCTTACTTACTTACTTTAAAAAAGTCTTTCAAGTTGCTGCTGGGATCGTGTAACTTGACCACCACCCCTGGAGGCCAAAACTGTCCTCCAAGTGCCGGGGTTACAGCTTCCTGGCCCCCTGGGGCTCCAGCCTCCCGGGTAACTTCCCGCTTACCCGATGGCCAGTCCAGCCATGCTGACATATTTAGTTACTGGCCCCTCCTCACCTCAATGGATTACATGCTCAGAGGTCAGTCGCAGGAGATTATGAGAATATGCATCCCTTATCAGTCGCGGCCGGCATGACTCACGAGTGGGGGGCGGGGGTCGCATGGGATGGGGTGTTGAGGGAGGAAGTTTAATTTAAAATTAAAAGAAAGGAAAAAAAGTTAACATACCTTCTCTGGCAAGGTCCTGTGTCATGTCTGCTCCTCTGCTGGAAGCAGGAAGCCTCCCTTCCCTCCCTCCCCTAAGCCAAGCACAACACTGCAATGGCAGCGTTGTGATTGGTTGGGACACCCACATGGAGGAGCTGCCCCTGGTATGCAGTGATCTTTGCCCTTTATATCTTGAGAGGGGAATTACTCCTGCCATCAGCAGGAGTAAATCTCTGACCATTGCCAGGGCCAAAAGGAGTCGGATAGGAGCCTGATATTGTCTACAAATGTTCACGTTTCTGGATGTTTCCTAACTTCTGAGGGGAACCATGCCTTGAAAAGTCTACTTCCAGCCCCTTGAGTGAGGTTTACAGATTTCTGTGCACATGTGGCAAAGAAAGCTACACTTGTGAATCGATTTGCATTCAACCAAAATACTTTTGTGAATTTCTGACAGACGTACTAAGTAGTCAAAACATATGTTTACTTCTGAATCTACCTTTGTGAATAGGTCACTATATGTTGCCTGATAGGAGTTCCCCTTGTCTTATCACAAGAACATTTGCCCATTTTTTTAGTTTAGTGCACTCTTGTGGCTGGCGGTCATTAGCACCAACGCTGAGTGTGTTGTACTTGTGCATTGACAGAGGTCAGTCACAGGAAAATATTGTAAATAAGGAGCTCTTTGTCTACAAAGATGTCAGTCCTCAGGCGCACTAATACCACTTGGTCTATGTACAAATTATAAAATAAATAACCCATGTATATGCATACAAATGTGTAATAGTCACTCGAAAGGTAAATTAGTGTGCCTACTGATTTAAGCAATGGTGCTATTTAGGTGCTCTCTGGTGCCTGGCATTAACAGCTGTTTATGCTCGCCTTTAATAATGTAACCATTATTAACGGCCCAGCACAGAATTATGGGCTTGACCAAAGACATAATAATGAAAAACGGCCACATGCATCATTGCACCCGTTTGTGATTCCTAAATTGCGAAAATTAAGGAATCGCAATTTAGAAATCGCAAACTGCAATGCATGAACAATTCGCATTTATTTTTGCGATTCTGTATTTTTTCTTAATTGCGATTCACAATTTGCGAATCGCAATTAAGGAAAACCCTTCCCATTGATTCCTATGGGCCAAAAGGCTAATAGGAATGAATGGGAAGGCATTCACATTTTGCAAATTTTAAATTGCGATTCGCAAAATGTAAATGCAATTTCAAGGGTGCATGGGGGAGTCCAAAGAAACCCTCCCTGCACCCCTGAAATGTAACTTTAGATGCAATTTACACACACACATGCCCCAAGGGCATGTGTGTGTGTAAATTAAAACTTGCAAAAATGCAAATTGTGCATATTTGAAAGTTTTCGGTAAATTAGCATGAAGTTCAACTTCATGCTAATGTACCACTTCCAAATTGCGAATTCACAATTAAAATTGATCATGCATTGCAATTAAGAAATCTGAAATTGCGATTTCTTAAATGCAATCGCTATTTTAGAAATCGCAACATGGTTGCGATTCCTAAAATTGCGAAATGCATGATGCATTCCAAATTAGTCAATTGCATTCGCAAACGGCCGAAAAATGCGATTCGCACCGTTTGCGAATGCAATTGACTTTGATGCATGTGGGCATAAGACTCTGGTTTATATTACAAGTCTTTGCTTCAGGCTTGCAGCACTTGCAAAATTAATGCCACCATTCTAAGTTTTCTGATTGGCTGAGTCAATCTTATGAACAATGTTATTTGTGTGTATGTCATTTAATAAGAAATTGATCATCAACATAATGAAAATATCTATATATCTATATATCTATCTGTATTCACTAAAAAAACGAAGGTTAAAGTGAAGTTCCAAGTCTGGTAATAATAACTCACTTTACATTGAAAAAAGCCTCTAGAAATTCACGAAAAGCATAGGTTAAAGTGATGTTATAGTTAGGTGAAAATGCCAGTTAAAAATACAATTTTAAACCAAAACAAAACTGAAATTCACAAGTTCTAGTTCACTGAGCTAACTATAAGTTGGACTCATGCTATTTATTTGAATTAATTTATAAAGCACAACCTCATCCCCTAAGGGATATCCCGGTGAGAGACCTTATCTTTGCCAGTTCCAATCAAGACGCTAAAGTGGCTATAACCAGGTCTTCAACTAGGGTGGTTGGGGAGTTAGCTGACTATGACATTTTATTGAGCTATGGCATAAAGGATTATGTGGATCACGATGCAGTTAATATGTAGGCGTCAAATGTAAGTAATGGCTCATGCATCCAAATGTAAACTTTGTATTTGCAAATGCCAATAAAAAGAAAAATGAAAAAAACAGGTCTTCAACTTTCTCCAGATACAAACAAGTTCGGTACTACAGGTAGATTCTGGGGGAGATTATTCCAGTGGGCCGCTGCCAACAAATTAAAAAGCAACCACCCATTCTGAATTTCTTGATTCTTCTACAGAATAATAAAGCACGATTGCCTAATCAAAGATTTCGTATAAGCTTGTAAAATGTAATTGTATCCTGTAGAATAGCTCGACCCATATCATAAAGTGCTCTGTACGCATGGCACATTAGCTAAAAATGTTGTCTTTTCCCGGACTGGAAGCCAATGAAGATGATTGAAAAGACAAGACTGAACTCCTGCTAGTCTTGTTGCAAATCAATGTTGCTGCAGCATTCTGAATAGCCTGTCGCCACGTGAACAAATACTCTTTTTTTTTAATTACATTTGTACTTTATTGCAGATTCAGTTTTCACACAGCTCGTATAGCCTACAACCCGGGGGCCGGCAGCAGTTCAAAGCAGCATATCCTCAAGTTCTTGGTATATTGCACACAGCCTTTATGCCAGCATCCCTGGGGCCTGGCGGCAGCAAAGAAGTATTACCATGTGTACATAGCAGACCCCCCAGGATATAGCGGCATGGATTGGCAAATTTAGCGGCACAAAAATGAAAATTTAGCGGCACAAAAATGGAAATTTAGCGGCATTTTATTTTGGGTTTTTTGCAACACCTAACACAGATATCTTACTGTTTGGGTTATTTGACAATATGGAGCCTAACCTAGCAGATCTTTACACTTTCTATAACCACCAACTGGGGCTACCATCCTTTTTGTGCATGTTTCCATCCCCCATACACTCACCACACCCAGTCTGCACATCTTCTCCACCTCTCCCTATGCTCTACCCCCCGACTTTCTGCCTTCCTATGTCCCACTTCCATACCCTCCACCCTGTCCTCCCACTACAGACCTCACCTTTCTCTCTCTCAGCCAGAAGTCATAACTTCTATTTTATTCTATGTTTGCACAGATAATTCTCTCTCCGCCTCCGCTGCATCGACAAGTTCTTCCAATCAACATCTCGTGTCTAATCTCCCTCCATTCTTTATTCCTACATCCACCCCCGCTCCATGCTCTCCCTCTCAAGTTGAGACCTTCCTGAATCCATCGAACAGCCTAACTTTCCATTTCCAGCTCTTCACTCGGTAGAAAATAAACAGCCATTTAGGGGAGAGCTTTACAAATGCTATCAATCATTCACAACGCTTTGTAGAGTAAAGAAACTGAGGTGTAGGAGTTTTCATTACCCTTGCGTACTCTTGTATTCTTGTTAATTCTATCCAGTAATTCTGGGATGCCACTGACATTTCTGATTGGTCCCAGAAAGACTAATGCCATAAAGTAATGAATCTCTGACGATGACCCACTACAGGAACACGCAGCTGAAAGCTCTGGAACCAGTCAGGACCTGGGCTGCTTGAAGTTCCCAAAGAAGACAAAGAGCCTTACAGCCAGCATGGAAATAACACTGCTGAGTCACTCAGGGCTTGCAATTAGGGCAGAAGCCTGGACGTTTTACCCGCGGGCTTATACTGCCTATCAGTAAACACGCAGCCCTGGGGGCCGGTCGGCCACATCTCCACTGCCCCCCTCCCACCCGGGCAGCGCTTCTTATTAACGAAGCTGGTTTTACACTCTTAAAACTTGCCTGCCAGCTTATCTCCCTATGTGTGCGGCGGGCCCCCACCAGCGTGAAGGACGGACGTACCTCCTGTCTGTGTTCTGTTCGCAGGCCGGCTTTCCTCCTGCTCCGAGTCCACTTCCCTGGTCTCTGAGGAAGAGTCTTCATGTGCGTCACTGCCGCTTCGTGCTCTCTCCCCCTCTTGCTGGTGTGGTGCTGGTCTTCTCCCTCTCTCGGCCGCCGTCCTCGACCTCCTGGCTCCTTCTCTTCTCGGAAACGGGCGGAAAGACGGCGAACATGGCAAATTTCGCGGGCTTTTTGCCAAATATCGCGGCATTTCCAGAGATCGGCCGATTTCGCGATTTTTTTACAAATTGCGAAATCGCGATAAGCTGGATGGTCTGACATAGTTCCCTCAGCAAACAATTAAGTAGCCGCTGTACTGCATGCAACAACATAGGACCGCACTTCACCACTCTGCTAAAGGTGGCATACTACGTCCGAACCCCACAGGTCCATAGGCCAAAAATAGTGTCCTCTATGTAACTGTACTTAACTCCTTTCCCCTAACCTACCCCTCCCGCCCCAACAGTCTCCAACCCGCCCAAATCTGTGCCTACCTACCCAACTTGTTGCTACATGTCTATGTGTTGCCTGTGATAGTCATGTGACTGACCCCGCGTCCTCCACTCAACAGTTTGTATTTTCCCAATGTGTGGAAGAGGATCCCCAGATTGCCCTCCCGCTACCTTCCCACTGTATGTGCCTCATATCTGTACAGCAGTGTAGAGCGCCCGTTATGTGAGGAAGTCCTGGAAGACTAGACCGTTACTCCCATCCCTCGTTATGCTTAAGTATACAAATCTTCTCTCCCCTGGGTCTCGACATCCTCATCCTGTACCTCGCCTATTTCCTCCCCCTCTAGTTCAGGTTCAGTATCGTCACTGTCTCTGGCGCTTAGATAGGTCCTGTACAGCCCCCAGAAATTCTTGGGTCGATTTTTCGGAGGCAGCAATTCACTGTACGTCTCCGACTGTGTGCAGCAGTACAGCAAGTCTGACGCCCACCGTTTCTTGGTCGGTAGTGGCCCCCTCATCCAGCATATAGCAACTATGCGTTTAGCGGTCAGCAAGGCTATATCCGCCAGGCGCCTCAGGGCCACTGGTAGCGTTTTGGAATAACCCAGCAGCGCTAGGGCCGGACAGGGCGGGATGTCTACACCTAGTATCAGTCCTAGTTCAGAGAAAACCTCCTTCCAGAATCTATGGATCCCAGGGCAAGACCACGCCATGTGGATGAAGTCCGCCGTCGGGAGGTGGCAGCGTTCGCATTCCGCTGAACTCCTCAGTCCGTACCTATGCAACCTCTCCGGCCTGTACTAGACACGCTGCAAGTATTTGAAATGAATCAGTCTATGTCGGCTATTGAGTGATATCTTCCTGGTATTGGTACAGCAATAATGCCACATCTCATCAGAAATCGGCGTCTGTAAGTCACGCTGCCAGTCCAGTCTAGCCTTGGAGATCAGATGTTTCTTGTGTTGGTCCCCCAGCTTCTTGAGATTTGTGACCAGTTTGCTGGACGATGGGTTTTTAATCATATAAGTGAGTTCCAGCACCTCTGGCGGTTCGGCCAGTTCTGGTCCAAGCAGTTCCTGCAGTGCACTGCGTACTCTGTGGAATTGAAAGCTGTGCAGCAGCGTCTTCCCCGTCTGAGACTGAAGTACTTGTTGGAGAGTTTTCACTATCCCATTAAGGAATAGATCCCCCATCTTGACTATACCTAGTTTGTGTAGTGCCTTAATCACCCCTTTCTCTGTCAGTGGGGTAAGCCATAACGCCCACTCTACGTGCATGAGTGGTGAATACAGTATTCCACTGTCTTGCACGCGCACCAACTCATGCCATGCGTGATTCGTAGTTTTTATGGAGTCCAATATCCCAGTTCTGCGGTCCACGGGATGCCATATCATGGCCGGGAGAGGGGTAGGGTCTGCGAACAGACGCTCTAACTTTACATGTGGAAAATCGGGATTCCCATGAATCCATGTATGAAGGTGCGCCGCTTGCGCTATTCTGTAATAACGCTCCATGTCCGATGCCCCCAGACCTCCCATTTCATAGGGAAGCATTAATGTCTGCCATTGGACTCTGGGTTGTTTACCTCCCCACGCAAGTCTGATAAGTGTCTGCGTGAGTTGCCGGAAGAAGGCTCTGGACAGTACCACTGGGATGTTAGTAAACAGGAATAGGAACCTGGGCAGCACCACCATCTTCATTATCGCTATCCTTCCCATCAGGGACAAAGGTAGCCTGCACCACACCTCCACATCATCCACAAGTTTATTATACGCCACTCCGTAGTTCTTGCGTACTAGTATCTCGGGGTCAGTGTACAAACGTATCCCCAGATATCTTATGGAATCCGTGGTCCACTGTAACGGATACTCCGAGTCAAACGGGTGAGTCACCAGCGTCAGGGGAAGTGCCACTGATTTGTTCCAGATGACTCGTAGGCCAGATAGCGCACCAAATCTCACCACCTCCCTTAATACAGATGCCAGATTTACTTCCGGTTCCCTAACATACAGTAGGGTATCATCCGCATCCGTGGATATGCCAATCTTGTAGGTAGGGAAATTGATCCCCTTGAGCCCATGGTAATCTCTGATCGCGCACGCTAGAGGTTCTGCCACAAGTGCGTACAAGAGAGGGGAAAGGGGGCATCCCTGTCTAGTACCTCTGCTTATCGCTATCGGGGCAGTGACCGTGTCCCCTAGTTTCAGCCTAGCCGAGGGTTTGTAGTATAAAGCCCCCAGCATCTGTAAGAAAGGTTCACCCAACCCAAATTTCCTCAGGACTCTTAACATGAAGGGCCATTCCACAGAATCGAAGGCTTTCTCCATGTCTAAAAATATAGCCACCGCCTTATTGTCTTACTACACATGTTGTATGGTGCCTAGCACAGTGCGGATATTATATGTCAGGTTCCTTGCAGGAACAAACCCAGCTTGTTCCGGGGCAACCAGCTCCGGGACCAGTATAGCAAGCCGTGCAGCCAAGACCTTCGCATACAGTTTGGCGTCAACATTTATTAGGGAGAGCGGTCTGTATGATCCGCATTCATTGGGGGGCTTCCCCGGTTTCGGTATTGTGATAAGGAGTCCCTCCCTCATAGACTTCGGCATACTACCCTGTTGGCAAATATCATCAAAGAGAGACATCAAGTGCGGGATGAGCTTATCTTTGAAAGCCTTATAAAAGGCTACCGTAAGCCCGTCTGCACCTGGAGGACTGCCTGATCTCATCCCCTCCAGCGCCTCCAGGATCTCGTCTTTCTGTATGGGCATCATTAAAAATTCCCTCCGGAAATTAGCCAGGAAGGGCATATTGATAAAACTGAGGTAGTCGTCAATTTCCTCTTCTAGTTGTCCAGACCTTGACTGATAGAGCCTAGCATAGTAATCCTGGAACTCTGCAAGGATGTCGCTTTCCTCCGTAACCACCTCTCCCCTGGATGTAACCAATTCCTCAACTACTAGCGGCCGCCTGCTGTTGCGCATTAGTCTAGCCAGCAGTGAGCCAGGACGATCCCTCTCCCCATAGGTGCGTGCCGTGGCATATTTCCCCATGTGTTGAACCTCTCTATCCGCTTCCTCATTAAATTCTATAATCAGTTTTTTGATCTGTTCTTCAGTGTCGCTATTCGATGCGTGTCTAAGTTGTCATTCTAAGTCAGACAGTTGTGACTCGAGGTGTCTCAGCCGTTGCCGAATGGATTTAAGCACCCCAGAATGTTTAGCCATCGTCATTCCCCGGATGTACACTTTAAAGGTATTCCACACCGTTTGAAAACTGTCCACCGACCCCACATTGTTGTCAAAGAATGTATCTATGTCCTCTGCTAACTCCCCTCTGAAGACTTCGTCCAACAATGAATAGGGGGGAAACCTCCAGGTGAATGGGGGAATTCTCCTAGCTGGAGCGTCCAGGAGCAGCAGTAATGGTGAGTGGTCCGATAAAGTGCGGGGCAGTACTACACATCTCTTCACTGAGTTGAGGAGGGAGTGAGATGCGAACCAATAATCAATCCTCGTGTGTATATCATAGTAAGCCGAGTAATGTGTGTACCCTCCCCTCCCGGGGTGTCTATGTCGCCATATATCCACCATGCCCAGCTTAATCAGTTCCGTCTGCACAAGAACGGCAGATGCCGCTGGGCAGCGAGCCGTCCCAGCTGATCTATCCAGTTCCGGACTCAGCACAAAATTGAAATCACCCCCCCACAACAATCTTGACCCAACATACAGTCTGCACATGTCTGCTAGGGAGGAGTAAAACTCAGGATTGTCGTAATTGGGACCATAAACATTCACAACCACTAAATCGTGTCCTTTACCTGTACAACGTGCAAGAAGATACCGACCCTCCGGGTCAGCGGCTAACTCTGTCAATGCCATCTGTGATTAGGGATTGACCCACGTAACCACCCCCCTGGAGTGTGTAGTAAAGCCCGCTACAGCACAATTACCCCCTAGGCCTCTTGCGGTCAACATTTTACTCGTGAGGGGAAGGTGCGTTTCTTGCAGGAGAGCAATATCAATTCGGTGCCTGTGTAGATAGCTCATTACCTTCCTGAGCTTGCGATAATCGTTCAACCCTCTAACGTTCCATGTCAACACTCTCACAAGGTTGTGGCTACTGTCCAACCCTAGGACCTCAGTATCCGCCATCTTATCACAATCTGTTTGGTGATTTTGTGCACATTAGATCCCAGACACACAGCTGTAGTAGGCAACAAAACATCCCAACTTCTCCAGTTGACCATACCCAACGTGGTCAGATAGAAAAGACCACCCCCCCACCCACAGCCGACCACCCCCAACCTGGTCAGACAGCACCCACTACCACCCCCCATCTCTCCTGTGTAACAAATTGACCCAGCAATCCCTTGATTGGCCCTATCCAGAGCCTTGGGGCCGAAGGCGCAGGGGTAGAAGTCACCAGCCAAAAAGCAGTTAAACACAAGTCCAATACTGCAATGCTGAAGTACTCCTTCACGTTGCCCCCTACTAGCATTCAGCGCCCACTGTAGTCCTTGATCTGCTGTCAAATAAGTTGATTCCCCCTCATGTAGGCTATAACCCAGCACATTCCAGTGAGCAGTAGTCCCAACTCTACTCAGCCCCCCGCCGGAGGGGGCCCAGTTCTCCACAGCGCGCTGAGCAATACAACTTCATCAGTCAAACCCGAGTGAAAAAGAAGAAGGTGCAATGGGAGAGGGCAAACAAAACCAAGGAGGGGGGGGGGCGCTCCGCAACAACAGAGCCATCTTGGACCCCAGTTTCCCTGTGCAGGAAAAAAGGATAGAATCCGGGAATCTGTGCCCTCCTCACCATAACCCTGCACCAATGGGACAGTACTAGACACATAATTGCTCACTCATAATTGTTCATAGATAAACCAGAAAAGTCTCACCCAGCAATAGTCTCTTAGTGTTCTTGCGTGCCCCCTCTGGACTCAAGTATCCGCTGTACAATACTGTTCCGGCGGGGGAGACCCAACCTAAGGACCACTCCCCCAGAAAGGGATGACTCCCCAATATTAACACACTGGTATGGCCAAGCGGTTACTTGCAACTTATTCCTGGTCCTCCAGGTGTGATGAGGTAGCAGTTTCCTCCCATTGGCTTCTCGGACTATTCCTACGTTCTTTAGCCCACTCCTTCAGAGACTTCTGCAGCTCCTTGGGGTCAGTAAAGAAATGTGAGTGCCCCTGTCTGTTTATTTGAAGTTTTGCGGGGTACAGCATCGCGTAGTCCAGTTCGAGATCGCGCAGCTGTTTTTTGTATGGAGCAAAACGTTTCCTTTCCTCTTGTACCTTTGCCGTGAAGTCCGGGTAGATCGAAATGTCCATGCCCTCGTATTGTAGTTTCCCTTTTTCTCTGGCCAGTCGTAGCGCCAGATCCCTGTCACGGTAGTTCAGTAGTTTCGCTATTATTGGCCGTGCAGGTGCTCCCGGCTGTGGTTTCAGTCCCAAGGAGCGATGGGCTCTTTCCACTATGAACATAGGGGAAAAGACGTCATCCCCTAGTAGTGCTCTCATTAGTTTCTCCACGAACAGCTCCATTTTGCCAGTCTGAGTGGTCTCCGCCACCCCTGTGACGCGGATGTTGGAGCGTCTTGAACGTGCCTCCAAATCCTCAGTCTTGTCTTGAATGACCTGCAGAAGTCTGCCAAACTGCTTGCGATCTTTATCCCAGTCCGATTGTGCCTCCTCCGCCTCTGTCAGTCGTCTTTCCGCTATGTCGAGCCGTTCTGCATGCTTGTCTACACTTTCCGACATGCGGTCCATGCAGTATGTCAGGGCGTCAAGCTTAGTACCAATCAATGCCATGCTGTCCTGGAGTCCCTTTTCCATCGATACCAGCATTTCACGGATATCTGCGCACAGGGAGCCGTCTGGGGCGGCACTCCGCGGTGATGCCTCCGGGGCTGTCACATCAGGCCCCTTCGCTCTGCGCTGATCAAACGATAACTTAGCTTGTGTCCTGTCGCCCTTCCCCATGTTGTTCCTGCTGGACATCGAAGGCCACAACTTTGCCAACCACAGTGCGCGGCAAGGGTGAACCAGTGTCACTACGCAATCCTATGTAGTCCTCAAGCTCCAAGTAGCAGCTTGCTACGCAGCAAGAAAAGGGCCCAAAATAGCGGCTTTGCGCGGGACAAGTTTACAAGCGCGGGCCAGGTCCAGAAGCCTTATAGTACTTCCACAACAAAGTCACCCCTTCTCCACTACACCTTCAGAGGATTGCAATGTTAGATCGTATTGCAATGACCTGCACCTCTCGCGCTCTGTGTAGATCAGAGCCCAGGGGCACTTCACTAACGTTCCACCGGGCCAGGGTCAGCACACTGCCATCCTCCCGCAATGAATGCAGCCTCCTTCATGCACAGTCCCGCACTCGCTAATCGGCTCTAGCCTGCAGGCACCGGGGCCACGCGCTGCTTGACAGACGGCAGGAGTGTAACAGGCGGTCTCCCCCAAAGAAGTCCAGCATCCGAATGCTATTCCGAGTGCTCAGTGCCGCTGTGTCGGTGGCTGCGTGCCAGTCACCCTTCCGCCACAGTCCCAGTCACCGTGGTGCCACACATACTTCAGAGGGTGGGTCGCACCAGCGCGATGTGTCGACTCGTTTTCGGCGGCAGGCCCGCACTGCCGGCTTGTCCTCAGTCTTTTTCGCCGCACGTAGCGTGATGCAGCCCGGGTGCCGCCGCAGGCCAGTCCGTGGATGGCGGCCTGGTCCGCCCCTGCGAACTCCTTGCACCAGCAACGCTCCGATAGCACTGTTTTTCCAGCGGAAAAAGGTCTCCGTCTGCTCCGGAGAGTAGAAGGGAAGTTCTCACCTACTTTTAGGGCTGTTAGGGCACCTTAAGGATAAGTTTGGCGAATTTTATCGGGGCTTAGGCGAGGAGCTCAGCGCTCACACGTCTTTCATAGACGCTGGCAAGCTCCGCTCCCCGTGAACAAATACTCTTCCTGCCCACATAAAGCGTGTTCCTGCATCCACCATTGTATTCACGCTGCATAAAAAACTTCAAATAGTTTCCTCAGAACAGCAAACGGGCCGTCAGGCAAGCACTAATCACCAGCAGGCTGGACTCTTTACACCAGAATCTCCAAACAACTCCTACATAGATTCCAGACCATCCAGAATGCAGCTGCAAGACTCATATTCGACCTTCCACACCGTACCTACCTCACACCGCACCTCAGGAAGTTTCACTAGCTCCCCATTCACAGGTGCAGCTAATTCAAACTTCCCACACACACATACAATGCCCCAAACAGCCGCATACACTTTAACTAAACCACCAGGTACTTTCTGCCTCATTTCCCTTGCACACATTCCCACATCCACAAAACCAAAATTGGAGGTCCCTCAGTCACACCCAAGACATGGAAAGGCCTCCCTCAACACATCAGTGCCTCCTCCTCATTTCTTGTGTTCTGCAATAAGCTGAAGCCTGCGCACCGACCCAAGCGCCGGAATACCCTTTTGGGCGATTAGTGTGCTAAACAAATCAATATAATATAACATAACACATGTTATATCACCAATAACATGTTAATTTACATGTTTAATGACATCATTGAGGACATCACTCGTTACATCACTGATCACATCATCCGCCATGCTGCTGCTCAATTTACTCTGCTATCCCGTCATCTCTTTTTGTTAAAAATGTACATATTTGTTTGTAATCACGGAGTATGCTCTGAACCTTTCCATTGTGGAAAAGGTGTGTATAAGTACGTATATATATTTAAGCACTAGAAAATGTTTTTCACAAATGTTTTCTAACCATACATTACGAAAAGTTACTATAGCATGTTCCTGGGCATAACCTGAAAAACCTTTGTGATAGGCTACCCACCTCAGACACTACTTCCAATCCTGGACTTTTGTGAAATAGACTAATGCATTGTGGGCATGGTAGTCTTGTGTTGCTTTCATTAACAACAACTACCATCAGGTGGAAAAAGAAACAGAAAAATTTACTTAGCTGAAATTATGTCACTTAATTGTGCAGAATTTGGATTTTCCCACGTGAATGATGAACAGAGTCTGGACCTGGCGGACTTTTGCTAAACCAATTACCACTTACAGATTCCGAAAATTCACTCTACTTGACTAACTTTTTTTCTTAAGTACGTCTGTGCCAAGGGAGGAAAATGTTCCAACCGGGAAACATATAGAATACTACATTCGCAAAAGCCGTAATAAGTGTCTTTCTATTGTGGAAAAAGGGATGGGACATTTCCGATTTAGTTGTGGTGTAGCAGAAGAGTGTTCTCTATAGTGAAAGTAATGAAAGAAAAGAAAATACAACTACATGTGCAGATGGACATTTGTGTTACAATTATGAAGTTGGAAAGCTGCTTGACAGACCACTTGGGCATGTCATACAATGGAAGCAGATTGCTCCATGGGAGGTTTGTGAATCCATAAGGCTTGGAAATCTCTTTCCAGTATTTATTTATTTTGAAAGCTTTATATAGTGTGAACAAGACTCTTACGAGTATCAAAGCGCTTTACAGACAAGCATAAGAAAGAAACCAAAAAATTTTATTTAAAAAAGGGATAGGTGCAATTATCGCTAGTTGAGGATAAAGTGCCTCATTCTGAGTGCTCTGGGAACATGATGTATGTTGCTACCACACTGGAAATGACCGAAAAAGAAGGGATTCTTCAGGTCGATACAGAGAATTGTCATGCATCTTAGTAGTGCATGACAACCAATACAAGGCTTCAAAGAGCTTTTTTGAGTTGGTAGTGTTCTACTCAATGGGAGTGCTTCGGATGGAAGAGAGATGAAGAGTGTGAGCGTGTGTGTGTGTGTGTGTGTGTGTGTGTACATGCATGCATATGAGCATGCTACATATGTGTGTGTGACCTCTATGGGTAGTGTTGCCATGTCTTGCATGAGGGCCAAAGTTGTGCTTCAATCGAGTTTTGCAGCTGCTCCTGGGTGGCTACCGAAGTGATAGATCACATACATTAAATGTTAGTGTATAGATGGATAGAAGCATGTGAGTACGGTGTGGTCAATTTGCAAAGTATTTTGCAATCCACTCAGTGTGGCAGAGACCCCTCAAATCGTCGTCCTGCTGTTGCATTTAATGGTACAAATGTGCTTTATCAAGTGTTGAAAGTGTGAAAATGAACATTGTAGCACATTCGGATAGCAAGCATCTCTGGAATGGTTTACATATTAGTTTAAACTACATTGACTTTACACAGAAGGGAAGGTTGGTAACCCTTGAAAGTTTTAGTCTTACAATTATGTTCTATATTATGAATACCATCTAGACGTGGCGGTAGAACAGCCGTTGCGATGGACATTATGCCACAAGCCATGTTATGTGTTCCGATGAGCTAACCCTGAAGAGACAGGGAGCAACCTACAGGAATAGGTGTTTTTCAACTTGACACAGTAAATTAACTGAGGTGTGGAGTATGGATTAGAACAGGTGCAGCCATTATGAAGCCTGCATTAGTATATGCTGTGGAGTCCACCCAAGAAGGTCAGGGATTAGCCCAGAAGAAGTAGGAACTTTGCCACAAGTCACTGCATATATTCAGACAAGTTCACACCAAAAGAAAAAAGGGCCAGCCCATGGGACTATGTAAATGTAAAAAGAAGTATACTACATGGTTTGCCCTGTTCTAAACTGTAAAACTTTGTCCAATAACACCTGGTGACAATTGTGTATGGAAAACTGATGAGTCTGTACAATAATTGATCCAATATTTTCATTCGCAATTCAGACACAAATTTCGAATCAGAAAGCCCCTAGTAATAAACCCAGGGTAAACGTGGAGGAGATTTACTATTATCAGAGAGGTTTGAATGAATCTCCTTTGAGAAATGGCTATAGAAGACATTTTTGACAAGATTTAAGTCCATCTCAGCTTATTACGACATCTTCTATCTAGCTTCATGTGGCCTTAAACCTTAAAACTTTGATGGTCTTCCATGCAGTTGCTAAATCAAATTGAGCTGTAGATCTGAATATCTCACACCGGTCATCTCTGTGCTGTGGTCAAGCTTGAAAGTAAAATGAAGATACAAAATTGGCTCATACTTCAAGGTAATTAAAGTGTGTTTTTCACAATGAAGTATGAACAAAAAAAGATGTACATCATTAGCAAAGGTGTTTTTAGGCAGTTCCTTTTCAATTGGGAATTTCATTTTTGAAAACAAAGGTATTTTCTTCTATCCTACATTTAAAAAAAAACTCATGTTTTGCCCTGTGGATGGCGTTGAATCACTAAACCCACGTATTGAAGCAAGGTGTTATCTTCCATCAGAACAGTGCGGCATTAAGAGGCTGTTGCATCAAATGCTTTTGGCAGCACTTGGCAACCATAAGCGCAAACATGGGTATTCTGTTGTGTCAGGATCATGCATCATTGTCACCGATGTTTGCACTCACTCAGACGCAGATTCAATTAGTCACACTACTGAACACATGTTTTGCACCTAACGGAAAACACTTCATAATTAGTCATGCCCAAATTTAGCCTCCATGTACATTTTTCAACCAAATTCACAAAAACATGTTTTTTCGTTGTTATTTTCTGACCACAGCCGCATTTTAGTTTAGATTCTCTTGACACATTATTCTTGTTTCTTTCCAAATCTTACTATATAGTACCCTTCCATGAAGCAGAACCACTCACTTCTGTGATTTTGTGCTTAATTTGTACTTTTTTCATTTTTAGATTTGACGTGGAGTGGCTCTCGCACCATTCATGGCGAACCCATAGTATTCTATAGATATTTCAAGGAATGTGTTCAGCCTTTTTAGCCATTGGCTTCGGTGACTCATGAACCTTCAGTATAGGCTTGACACATTGTCAATAACATCTTGGATCAGCCCAAAGGAGTATTTCAGTCTTACCTTCTTTTTGTTGGTTTAGATGTATCTTTCTGCTACCATTGAAATGTATGAGTAACCATTTTACATATGAAAAATACACTCTGTCATCACACATCTAAATCATTATCTCATGTTATATGAAATATTTATAAAGAGCAATGTTTACCCGAAGGTATCTTGGCACTGCTTCCGCATTAAAGAAAGATGGTTAGTTATTGAAATTGAAGATGCTAGTTATTGAAAAAGCAAGTTTTTAAAGCTGCCCTGAAAGGCCAGTGTTCAGGAATAGATTTGATTTGATTTTGAAAGTTAGTTCCAAAGTTTCACGGCATTACGTACAAAGCCTCGCCCTCCTCAGGAGGCAAGTCTGTAGCTAGGGATTATTACATTTTTTTTGCGTTCCTAGAGGGCAATTGTCTGTAAGGGCAGTGCCAATTGGAGCATTGTTGAAGGTATTCAGGGCCTCTCCTTTATAGACCTTTACAGGTGATGCAAAGGGTCTTAAAGGAAATTCTTTGGAAAATCTCGAGTCAGTGGACCTTGTCTGGTGGAATGGTGGAGTGGTATTGGGGAAGACCTAAAAGCATGTGAACCCCAGTATTCTGCATGTCTTGAAGTTTGTTCAGAAGTTGTTTTTCAGTATTCAGGTAGAGACTGTTGCATTATTCAACAACAGGATGAGATAAGTGATAACTACTTTCCGTTACTGCTCTGGAAGATAAGGTAAAACTTTCTTCACCACTTACTTACATGGTTGCCACAAACAAGTTTATAATCAACCTGGGTTCCTAGATTTTTAGCTTTATCAACTGGGACTGGAAGAGTGCCCATTTCCTGTGGCCACTAGCTAGGTGACCAAAATAGATGTCTTTACCAAAGAGGACCACCTCAGTTTTTCAAGAGGTTAGTTTAAGGCAGTTTAGGTTCATCCAGTCTTTAATTGCAATCGTATGATTTTTTTATCTCATGTTGGTGTTATCATTGCTATTTGTCAGAGAAACAACTATTTAGGTGTCATCCGCATATGACGTGAGGGAGAACCCAAAAGATTTGACCAGAGTGGCCAGTGACCTGACATAAATGTTGAATAATATTGGGCTAAGTGAAGAGCCCTGTAGGACTCTTAAAGGCAGAGAAAAAGGGTTTGATGTAAAACGGTTACAGTTTGTTCTCTATCAGTAAGGAAGGAGCTAAGTAAGATCAAGGCTTTCCCTTTAAAAACAATTTCTGCTAGATGGTCCACCACCACGTTGTGGTTGACTGTTTCTAAAGTCGCTGAGAGATCGAGCAGAATCAAGGCTGCTTTCCCTCCAATGTCTAGTGTGGCTCTTATTTGTTCTGTAGCTGTAATCAGAGCTGTCTCAGTGCTATGTTCACTTCTGAACCCATATTGTGTGGAATCTAAGATTTGATTAGCTTGGAAGTATGTTGAGAATTGAAGGTGTATTGCTTTTTGGACAATTTTAGCTGGGAGTGGAATGCTTGAAATAGTACGGAACTTATTGGGATCTTCGGGGTTCAGATTTGGATTTTTCAGCATTGGTAGGATGGAAACCTTTCCCCATTGTTTAGGAAAAATTCCAGTAGTCAACCTGGTGTTTGAAATGATGGTAAGGTATTTAGCAATTATGTCTGTGGCCAATTTTATTGTAAGAGGGGGGCATCGGTCCAGTGGGGAGCCAGATTTTGTGCCGTTTGCTCCTTATTAAAGAGGGAGAAGTGAGTTAGGCATTTAGGAAAAGCTGAAGAAGGGTCAGTGTTTTTTTCTGTAGTTGTCCTGGCATGAGCAGTAAAAATGCAAAAGATTGTTTCTACTTTATTGAGAAAGGTTTTAGGTAGTGCATTACAGAATGTCTATATTGATTCAATAGTTCTAGTGTTAGAAGGAGTGGCCAAATTGGTCACTGTTGGAACAACTCTTTTATTGAATTTTTAGCCAATTAGATTTTATGTGAGAAATACTGTGTTTTTTCTTCTTCTATAGCTTGTTTATATTCTAAGCGGTATTTCTTGTTTTTATCTTTTTCCAGATTGCTGTAGTTGCCTCTCCATTGGCGTTCTTGCCTTCTACATTTTAATTTTAGTGATTTCCGTTTTGCGTAAACCAGGGTGCGGACAGATTCCCTTTGGTTTGTTTTTGCTGTTTTATTGTGGCAAAAGAGGATATGGTAGTGGTGAGCCAAGAAGAGTAGTTAAAGGGACAATTCATCAGGATCACCAATGGTAGGTGGAGGGGAACCTGTTAGTCATAAAAGGAATTGCTCAGTCTGAATCTGGTGCTAAGCTCTATTGTATTTTTGATTGTTTAAAGGCCTGATATTTGGTTAGTTTTCCGAGATTTTTCTCTCAAATAGAATGGGTGGTGGTGGAGAATCTGTTAGTTGTAAAAGGAATTGCTCAGCCTGAATCTGGCGCTAAGCTCTATTGTAATTTTGATTGTGTAACGGTCTGATATTTGGTGAGTTTTCCGAGATTTTTCTCTCAAATGGAATGGCACAATGATGAGACCATAGCAAAGAGAGAGAGAGTTCCATACCATCAAGACAGGGTTGTTTGAAAAACTGCCATCAAGGGTATGGCCTGTTAAATGGGTAGGGTAGTCCACCTTTTGAGTAAGGCCAAAATTAGGGCTGCTGTATCTTCATCGTTATATGTCTCTAGATGAAAATTCATGTCACCTGATAAAGTAAACTCTGGGTGCTGGAGGCGAAGTTCGAGAATTCATTCAATGTATATACATATCACATTTATTGTTGTGCACTGCAGTAGCAATTTTTCAGCGTTTTTTAGCTATCAAGCGCTGTTATATTCCATATAGGTACCCTGATATAGGCCCAGGTAACTTCATAACCCTTCACCTACATTCTTCCCTACATTATACTTATACCGGTTTACAAGGACTGACTTTTTACCTATATATGACACTGCATTCAGAACGCTGGTTTTGCTTAGTTTGAAATCTCATACATTATGCATGAGGATTCTTGGAACCTCAGCAGGACTAACATCTCCTGAATAATATCTGTGTATAAAGTTCATGCACAACATCATCCTTAGTCCAACACAGTAATACATCGAGGAAGGACCTCTGGGGAGACATATGGGTATATCTACATCACATCTTCCTATGATCGACAGAGAAGACCAGGACTAACCAGCCGACACACTGACCAGAGACGCTGAGGTTCCTGCATGCAGACACTCCAGCTCACAGTGGTCTAAACACATCCCTCGCGGGGTGTACAACTCGAGACCAGGACAGGTTCCACAGTCTCTCACTTCAGGTAATGGGGTCGACTTTATCCTAGAGGGGTTCTTGGCTTAACACCTACACACATGCTAGGTACACTTAGGTACATCTAGTTAGGGCGGCATCGTAGGAGTACGCATCTTTTTATTATCATGTATTTTATATACTTGTATGTATTCATGATTACTGCAAGATGGTAGAGCTCTACCATCCATTTACTTTCATAGTACTTCTAATCCTATATATATGCTACTGTCTAATGGTTGTTGCAGCTCATTTATTCTACACCAGAATAACAACTGTTCAATAAATACTTATTGAAAACGCCCAGTCTGTTATTCTGTGTATCTCTCTAAGACAGACTAAGCAAGCACAAGTGACCGAGCGAAAAGTAGTATATTGTTTCCACGGTCCTGAGGGATCAGAGTTGTCCTGTTCGATGGTTGCCAAGAACTATTCTCTCTCTGGTAAGAGGAGATTCTAGCGACGCTGTGAGCTAGCTGGTACAAAATGCCAACATACCCGGTGGGGGAGTTCAGAATCAGTCTGACACCAATCCTAGAGTGTATGCTGTCCGAATTGTATAGGTTTTATAGTAACTACACGACAGCGCAAGGGCCAGACTTTCTGGCTTTGGAAAACCTTTTATTTATTTCATATATTACAATCTCAGCACCAAAGAGCAACCAATCTCTCTACAAAGACAATTTTTATTTCAGCAGGTGCATCTAGATCATGAGCAGTTTTATATGTGTAGTGTTCAGTTAACGTTTGATTACCAAAATCACGATATGATCGGGAGAATCATATCATTTGAAATGCACTAGATAGTAGGCTGTACGGTTGTTGTTTTTCCTCATACATAATTTACAAATATTTTCATATTTTTACATTAAACTACACATTTTCTCAAATGAAGGCACAAGAAGATAAAGTGATTTTCCCTGATCGACACAATAGTTTTTGGTGTACTTCCAAATCCACGATAAGAACTGAGGTGCTTGCATACTAAGTTCAGCAACTTTGCTACAAATTGAAAGATACTCATTAAATCTTCACACCAAGAAGAGTGTTTATCTTTACATATTAACCAGCTGCCTCCACTCCTATTCCAAACCAAAAATGTTGGTCTTACTTAAACTCCCCAAGAACATCTGCCTGCATGAAGGCAGAAATAAATAATGCCAAGATGCTGGTTACTTAGTCAAAGAAAAAGTCATTGTTTCTCTACCTTCATTCAGAAGAAGGGTAAAAGGGCAAAGCACTAAGGCTGTTTTTTTCTTTAATAAACATTGATTAAACAGACTTAGACCATTTTGTGAATTCATGTGGTCTAAAGTAATTTCTTTACTTCTGTTTTCATATTTTTTAGCATATTCAAACATTATTGATAAATGTCCTTCAAAAAGACAGACTACCTGCTACATTTAACATGTATACACTGCGTTACTCAATTAATTAGACCGAACATATATTACAAAACATACATTAAATACAAAATTGCAACATAAAACAATGTGAATTCCCACTACAAGCAGTCAAAAATGTACAACAGCCATATATATGGTTATTTCCACACCATTAGTAATTGAAACCTGTGGAGGCTGTTGTCCACTGTGTACATATATTTAAAGGTCTAACAGGGCAAACGAAATTATTCAACCAAATGCTCCAGATAGACAATTATTTAATCATTAGGGTGTTATCCCAGGGAAAGTTAACGCTGACGCGTTTCGAGCCCCTCAATAACTCTTGGGGTTCTCTTCAGGGCTTGTGACTGGATGAGATCTGGAAAAAAGCGCAGTAACATTTTAATGTGATTTAGTTCTCTCTATCAGTTATTTATTGGATACTAGAATCCCAGAGTTTGATCAATGTAGTCACAAAAGAGGGCTTCAAACAAGGAATCTAGGAATTTGAATATCTATCTAAAAAGAATGCCAGAATCCCGGTAATCTATTTTTTACCAAAAATCCACAAAGATCTTAAAGAGTCACTGGGGAAAATGGTTGTTTCCGGTTGTGACTCTTTAATGCAACCAATATCCAAATACGGGGACACTTTCCTGAAACCTTTCTTACAAGAAGTACCCTTGTAACTAAGAGACACCATGGATTTTATAAACAAAACAGAAGGTATGCACTTTATGTTGCATTTTTGTATTTAATGTATGTTTTGTAATATATGTTCGGTCCAATTCATTGAGTAACTCAGTGTATACATGTTAAATGTTGCATGTAGTCTCTCTTTTTGAAGGACATGTTTCAATAATGTTTGAATATGCTAAAAAATATGAAAACAGAAGTAAATTAATTACTTAAGACCAAATGAATTCACAGCATGGTTTAAGTCTGTTTAATCAATAAACAGCCATTGGTTAGTGGTCATGAACTTCTCTGTATAAAAAGATTTGTATAGGCCCGTACTGACCTCTAGTAGGGCCAAACCCCTTGTTCACATGGCCTAAAGTGGTGCTCCCCCATTCCTCAAGCCTCGGTTCTAGCTGGTGAGCTTCTGTCTCAATGCCAGTAGTACTGGGGCAAACAAGACCAGAGTCCATCAGGTGCAATTGTCAAGTGACTGCATCAATCAGAGGTTAATTGGTTACCTCAGTCAACGTTGCTGGAACTCTCCTCTGGGATAGGAGTCCCAAGGGGTGACACAGACAGCCTTTGAGTTTTTGATGAGTGACTGCTCAGAAGCGGCAGTGCTTTGAGGAGTCAGGTAAAGGTAGGGCCTGTTGCGATGAATGATCTTAAGGTGCCCAGGGTGCAGCATTGTGTATTGTATTCCAGCTTGGCAAAGTTTTCACTTGATGTCAAATACTCATGCCCGGCCTCTTGGACTGTTAGCGTGAAATTCAGAAAAATGGAGGGATCGGAGTCCTCATGAGTCAGAATGTCAGTGACTGCTTTTCTCAGGCCAGGCGCAGGGCTGCATTCTGATCACTAAAGTTGACCTTCTAGAGAAAATTGGGCCCAAGGTGAGAGTCTAGGGCCCAGGGATCAGTGAGCCCTTTCCACAACGAACAACACAAAAAGCTGTCAGCTCCAAAGGGGGTTTCGAGACGCCATATTGCCTGTGTTTGTTGTCTCAGGCTTACCTTAAGATCCACAAGTTGTTGCACAATGATCGTCCTCCAAGTGCTTGTTCCTCACTTTTCTGACATTTCGCACTTTACTGATGTAAACCTGCTCTTTTATTATAGGCAGCTGTGTTGTACTCAAGAGTGGAAATTCGAGTTTTAGCTGTAGTAATCTGTTTTCATGGTTGCTGAGAGCAGTGATTAGCTTGTCCACTCTAGAGGTAAACATTTCAATCGCGTTACCTATAAAAGTCAGGCTTTACTGGATATGCACTACATGCGACTTCATGTCATCATCGTCCATTTTTGTGGTGGCTGAGATAATAGAGCTTGTTGTGATGAGTGAGCTATGCCTGTCTTATTGGTTTTAAAGTGCATTTTAGCTTACATAGTGTCTCTCTTCCCCATCATGTATACAAGGGTATAGGCAGTTGGGCCCTGCCTAGAGCCCCTCGTTCCCAGCGTGGTGAGGATGTATGATCATTGGGGGATGCTGTGGCTGCTGGGGAAGCTCAGCTATGAGTAGAGTCTTAACGCCCTACAGTATTTATGCCGCAGATCTCACCGTTCTCAATGCAGTCCACTCCTCTGCAGCTCACTCCCACGTTGCTAGGGCAAGGGACTGGACACCAGGAAGAATGTTACACAATTAATACATTGGGGTCCACATCCACTTTTATTCCTGACACGGGAGTTACAGCAGGCTCCCCCCAGGTTGGTCCCAGTAGCGTGGCACAGCAGCCAATCCATTTGCTGTATAGTGTCTCTACATAGCACAGGGTTAACTCAGACTTCACCAAGATGTATGTGCCTCAGTGGTGAGCATC
Organism: Lissotriton vulgaris; assembly: GCF_964263255.1. NCBI lineage: Eukaryota > Metazoa > Chordata > Amphibia > Caudata > Salamandridae > Lissotriton > Lissotriton vulgaris. The sequence continues at coordinate 907,866,242 of NC_141699.1, forward strand.
AGTAACAGGCCTTGATGAGGGCAGCCACGTCCTGACCCAAGACTCCCGGGAGCCCCACAAGATCATGTCACCAGTGGTTGGTACTTTCAAGGGGATCCTCACCCTCTCTGCATATCCCCCAATACACGGAAGCTTGAGCAGGCTCCTCTCCATCCCCTTAGGGCACTCACCTGTCTCCATGGACCTGTTTGCATATCCTTCTCAATGCCCCTGTCCATGTTGCTACCTGCCATCACCACAGAGGGGAAAAAGTGGGACCTCCCAGCCTTTTTACATGGAATTCCATCCATGAAGCCAGGCCAAGGTAGGCCGCACCAACTGACACAGCAGTCGCCGCACCACCATTACCAGCAGTTATCACCCAGGTCAGAGCGCCAAATTCAGAGTGTGGCAGACTCCGCCATCTTGGACCTAGCCAGGTTAACTCACATATTCTGCATCTCTTATTTATTATTCCTTACCCTTCAATCTAATTCACTCATTCATCAGCTTTTACTCCTTATCCTTTACTCCTCATTTCCAATCTCTCACTCCTCAAACTTCCTCTCTTATTCCTTATGCGTTACTAACCAATCCTCGTCCCTCACTCCTCATTCCTTACATGTCATCCATTACCCCATATCACTTATTCATCATCCCTCACTCCTATCAGATCCCTCATTTTGAATCTCTCTCTTCTTAATCCGCACCCCACAGCACCCACTCCTCATTTTTAATTTTTTGCTACTCATTCATTACTTCTCACATTACTCCTTATCCTTCTTACCTCATTCCTTATACCTCACTCATCAGTCCTCAGATCTCACTCCTGATTACTCACCCCTCATTTCTCAGCCTTCCCCCTCATTTATTCTTTTGATGGTTAACGCATGTCTCACCTTAATTCGTATCCATCAGCCCTTATCCTTCCACATCCTTTACTCTTCATGTATCCCCTCTCACTCCTTAACACTCACTCATCATTCCAGATCTATTACTCATCCTACCTCCCCCTTGACTCCTCATTACTCAGCCCCTCCCTTCTTCTTCACTCTTCATTCTTTACTTCTCTTCTGTCATGCTTAGGGTCCGACTTACATGTTGGTAGAGAGGGAACAGTGGTTCCTGTCAATGCTTGAAATGTCCATCAGCAGACATTATAGAATTTGGCAGTAAGCATCGGTGTCAGGGCGACAGTGTAATTTACTCTATCGCTCGGTGGATTGTTGGCAGACCACCAAAATATAAATGAGTTCCTCAATGCCCTTCTTCTGGTTCTCACTTTTTTCCTCACCCCTCTGTCCTCTACCCTTACTCCTCATCTATCACTATCATTCAGTCATCCTTTATTCTCCAAACATAGGTCATCTCTCACCTTTAAACCCTTCACATCCCTCACTCTGCAACACTCAACCCATGTTTTAATGTTCTATCCCTCACCCCTCATCTCGCATTTGTCTTACCACATCCCCTCATCTTTTATTCCATCTCTTTATTTCCCATTCTTCAACTCACTCTTCATCACTGATTTGTCACACTTTATTCCTCACCTCTCGTATTTTTCTTTCCTCATCCCTCAAAGCTCATACCTCCCCCTCTGAGAAATGATCTGAAATGGACAAATGGTGATAACTTAAAATGTTGACCACACTGTCTGTTTCAGGACATTCTGATCACTTACATTTCATTACTCAGTTTTCTTTCCTATTTCTGTACCCTCTTGCCCGCACTCCTCTTTCTTTGTTTTTCATACTTTTTTAATCAACCATCATTCCTTAATATTATCTATCACTCTTCAGTGCTTAGCCCTGATGTCTGACTCCTCATCCTTCATTTCTCAGTTGTTAACTCTCATCCCTTACTTTTAATTACTCCTACCTGTAGTCTTCCTCCACAACTCTCACTTCTCATCTTGTATCTCATCCCTCATTCACGTTCTCCTTCTCCATCAGTTCTCATCCCCAAGACTCAAAACTCGTGCCTTATTCCTCTATGCTACTTCCTCACTAAATCACCCGCTTCCCTCACTCTTCATCCCTCATTCCACACTCTTGCCCCTGATTTCTAGTCTACAGCCATCCATTACTGTTCATCCTCTCTTCAACAGTAACACAGAAATTGGACAAAATATGTTTTCCTAAAATGTCCATCACCCTGACCATTTAGGATATCCTTAACCCTCCCTACTCATGACACAGTTCTCAATATTCACCCCATATTTCTCACTCATCATGCCTCACTGTTCCCTCATTCTACATCTGTCACTGAAACCACACCTATCAACCTTCGGTCCTCACACTTTATTTCTCATTCTTTACTTCTAATCTCTCACTCCTCATCCTCCATTACTCATTTGCCATCCTTCAAATGTGCTGTACCTAATCCCTTTTAAGACATCTCATTGCTCCCTCCTCATTCCTCAGTCATCCTCCATCATACTTCAGCCCTCGTCCCTTAAACCTTATCTGGCATACATCACTCCTCAAATGCCTTATCTGCCACTCCCATTCCTCATAACCCATCTTCCATGTCTCACCTCCCTCATTCCTCAGTAGTCACTCCTTATCTCCTGCAGCTCTTTACCATGGAAGTCATTTGGATGTAGTGAGGGGTCGCAACTGTGACCTCTGGCTTGCTCCCTGCTACTCCTGCCACTTTCTTTGAGACCCCTGGCTGCAAAGGAGGCAAATAAAGTACTTGCTCATCACTCATTCTTCTTCCCTCACACTCCCTTTTTTCTTCCTCAATTGTTACCCCTAATCCACGATTCTATATCTCTTGTTGTTTACCTATTCTTTTTGCTTTGTGTAATGAGTGAAATTAACAAAAGATGATGCCCTAAAATGTTCATCACCGTGTCTATTTTAGGACAATCTAATCCCTCACGCCTCATGCCTCGGTTCTTATTCCTCATTCCTAATCACTCATCCCTATCTCCAATTTCCATTATCCCAATGATTTACTTATCACCCCTCATTCATCCATTCACCACACCTGCTCCTTAACCCTCAACCCACCTCCCTTCAAAAATTGGAAAAAATACTGTAAACACTATACCTCAATAAATAATTTAGTACGGTGTATTTACAATTTTTAATATATTTAATTCTTTAAAATGTCTACCCAGTACTGCAGTAATACCTAGAAATGACTGTGCTACTTAATTTTTTTTTTAAATAACAAACATTCAAAGAAAACATACTTGCTAGGTACTAGCATGGTGCTTCCTAAACTTGCTTTAAAAATCTGTGAAACATATATTAAAAAATTTCCCTACCTATTACCCATTTAATAAAGTGATAATAGGGAGCGAACAAGACTACAATCTACTAGTTACCTATATCTAGGGCCTTTACCTAGAACACAGCCAAAATGTATTCAAAATTATATGGCGGCCTTATAATTTTGTAAAGAGAGCCATTAGCCAATCATATACTGCCTTATCCCTGTCATGTACCACGCAATACCGTGAAGTTACAGTGATATACTAGGTATATATTGTATTGCATTATCCTTGTGTAACGCATGGGCAACACACTATTTAAGTCAGATGCACAAAGTAATGCAAGGCCACCATGTGGTGCCCTGCATTGCTTGGTAAATTCGTAAATTCATTGTTTTGCATCTACATTCCAGCTGTTTCAACTACATCCATAATCCACTCCACTCTATTCCACTCCACTATACATCACTCCACTTTACGATATTCCACTGTGCACCACTCCAGTGTTCACTTTTCCACCCTATGCCACTCCACTGTATGGCACTCCACGCCACGCTGTTCAACTGTACTCCACTCCAATTTACGCGATTCCACTGTACCCTACTCCACTCTATGCCACTTCTCTGAATACCGCTCTACTCTACGCCACTCCACTTTGCACTAACTCACTGTACGCAACACCAGTCTATGCCACTGCACTGTGTAGTATTCACTCTACCCCACTCCACTGTATGCTACCCCGTTATATGCTGTTCCACTCAACGCAAATCCACTGTGATTCTTGACACCTTCCTTGCCTTTGATAGGCAGGCCAAGAGGATTATGTGCTCATATTTCTACATTATTAAAAGTTAAAAAAAAGGTATTTGCTTGTATTCCTTTTGAGCTCAGAGTTGCCCTAGGCACTGCACTCATTACAGCACGCCTTGACTACTGTAATGCTCTGTTCATAACCATTAATATTTCCACCCTTAATGTACTTCAGACTTGACTATTCAGAATGAGGCTACCCACTAGTCCTGGATCTTCCTAAACAATGGTCGACCAGAGAGGGCATTTGCTTCCTTCACTGCTGCTGGTCAGAAAGTGTGTGACCTTTAAAGCTCTCTGTCTCATTCATACTGCCCACCACTGCCAAGGGTTGTTGCATTTGAAAACAGTCTTTCACTGGCATATCCCAAATATACTGCTGAGGTCTGCCTCTCTCAGGAAGGTGAAAGAAAATTCCTAGATTTCATAAAGCCAACGCGGAGGGTGTGCTCTTAGTGTTGCCGCTGCTAAGCTGTGGAATACGCTAACTATACACATTGCAAGTCTCTCCTCCCATTCTTCCTTTCATAAGCAATTGAAAATGTGACTTTTCTCTCTGCCGTAAGTTATGGGGCTGGTCCTCTCTATTGTAGTTGCTCGCCTTAGCTAGTGCGTTGACACTTTCTGGTACAAAGGGCTCTATACATCTTTAAATACAAATACTGTAGGCCACGCTACTCTATGCTATTCCACTGTATGCCACACCACCGTACGACACAACACTCCACGCTATTCCACTATATGGCACTCCACTGTATTAAACTCTACTCTACACCACTTTACTCAATGCTATTCCACACTATACGACCTCAATCTGCGCAACTCCACTGTATGGTATTCCACTCTTCGGCACTCCACCGTACAGCTGTGCCGTACTCTGAATCCTAAATTACACTTATCTTCCTTTTCTCTACTCAGCCTTAAACCTTGAAAGCATCCTTTCCTCCCTTTACCTCTACATGCACCGAAAAACATTGTTAATTGAAAAAATAATTACCTCTGTAGCAATGTACTTGCGGTTAAGGTAGAAATACTAACCTGTGTGGTAGTTACCTGTGTGGTAAACTTATGTATTATAATGGATACCTGATAAAGGATGTTTCTTTCTTTTATTTTCAGTTAAATATTTGTCAAATTCATTTTAATTCATTCATTTTAGCCCATATCATATACTTTAAGAATATGATATTAATTTCAATTTCCAACCTTAATTTTAAAGCAAATCAACATTACTTCAAAGCATGGCATTTTCATTTAAACATGAGTCGTATTAATTAAACATGGCTGGTATTCATTTAAATATGTGCTTTATTTATTACAATGGATGCCACATTTATCTCAGATAGTTTTATATTCATTTCAAAAAGTGTCATATTCATTTTATTCAATCTCATATTAATTTTGATTTAGGGCATATTAATTTCAGCAGGTTGCATACTTGTTTAAAATTGGTTAATATTCATTTTAGCATATGCCATATTCCGTTCAATGGATGTTATACTTGTTTCAATGTATAACACATTCACATTAATACTTGACATGTTCATTTTAACATGGGCCATATAAATTTCATTGTATGTTATAATTATTTCAAAATATGTTATATTCACTTTTATTTGTAGCATATTCATTTCGGAGCATGCCATATTCATTTTAACGAGCAACATTATAATTTTAGTATTGTCAATCCATTTTAATGCTTGTTGAATTAATTTCAATGGGTCTCATAATCATTTCAACGCATTTCATAATCATTTTAGCCTGTGTCATATCCCTTTCAATGGGTTTTGCATTCATATTAACACTTGTTATATTCTTTTAAACAAACGTTGCATCCATTTTACCACATATAATATTCATGCCAATGTGTATCATACAACTTTCAATGCACTGCCTATTCATTTTGATAAATATCATGTTTATTTCAACGTTACACATATTCATTTTAGATTCAAACCAAATTAATTTGAATGAAGCTCATATTCATATTAGAACATGTCATATTAATTTTAACATGTGTCATATTCCTCTCAATCAATGGTATATTTGTTTCAAAAGATGTCATAATCATATTAACACTCTGAATATTAACTTTGCCATGTGTCATATCTATTTTACCTTATTTAATATCCATTTCAATATGTATCATATTAATTTCAATGCAGGCCATATTCATTTTGACAAATGCCGTGAGAATTTCAGTGTTGGTCATATTCATTTTAAGTCATGTCAAATTCATTTTAATAGAGCTTATATAAATTTCAAAACAAGTTAAAATAATTTTAAATTATCTCCTATTCATTTCTGTATATCTAATATTCATTACAATCTCGATAATGTTAATTTCAACTGAATTCATAGCCATTGCAACACATGTAATGTTCATTTTAAGGTATGTGATATTATTTTCACCGTACAATATACTCTTTTCAGACTATAAGATATTCACTGCTGTAGCTGATATTCATTTCAGCATGTGTCATAATCCTCTAGGCATTTGTCAGTCATTTCAAGAAATGTTCCATTCTTTTGTGATGCATATTGTAGTTATTTAATTGCTTGATATATTGTTTACAGTGAGTATCATATTTATTTCAGTATAGCTGATAAATATAGAGTATATCTGGTATTCAATTTAAAGTGTGTGTGTATTAATCGCTAAGTAGCATATTCACTCCACCATTCTTCTTATTTGTTCTTGTAAAAGTCAGATTCATTCTCCCAGGTATCATAATTATTTTGACGCATATGACATTCTTTCTTGTATGTATCATATTCATTGTGCAGCACGCAATGCATTTCAGGAGGTGTCCTATATGGGGATCTGTAATTTTATGTGAACGGCTTCCCATAGGAACATTACTTTACTGCCTAGCCTTAGTGGTGGAGGCACAGCACTGGAGAAATGAGAAGAGAACAAAGTTTGTTTGTTTGAGTTGGCTATACACCCACCCGTCTTTGCAAACATAGAGTTGTTTTTAGAAAAGCAAAATGCATGAAAACATCAATTTCATTTTGTAGTCTATGTTAAATGTAATCAGCTGCTATTTTTGTTGCAGAATACTGTAAGAAAAAATGGGCGCCAACGGTGAAGATATTGATGGTGACTCTGAAGATGACTTAAAACTTAATTTGAAAAGAGGAAGGCTTAATCCTAGCATAGACCGAGGATGGGCCTGGATGATCGTCCTCTCCTCCTTCCTTATTCATATATTTGTGATGGGCTCACAGATGGCATTAGGAATATTAAACATGGAGTGGCTTGAGGAGTTCAATCAAAGTCGAGGTTTGACAGCATGGGTTAGCTCCCTCAGCATGGGCATCACACTGATTGTTGGTGAGTACACCCTTATTTTTTATTTTTGCACAAATGCTTCAATTGTTAGTTCTTCTCTAGTGAATGCATTGAATACAGGGTGCCAACAGACGCTAATTATTTCTGACTATATTACTACCTAACGTTTTCTTTTAGTAATTCCTGCTATGAGGAACCCATGAGGAGGGCAGAAGATAGCCAGGTATTTTAAGAAAAATAATATTATTATTAAGGCATCTTATCATGTTTAAAAGGGCATTACTATGTAAATGTGTTTTTGCAGATACAAGCCCAAAAATTGCAAAGGAACTGTAGTTTACGTCCCTACGTTACCTCCCATTTCTAGATACCATTATACATTGCTCTTTCTATGCAAGTTCAGGAGAGACAAGGATCACCCTACTCACAGGGAACCAGGGTATAAGTTATATTTAAAAAAACATGGTACCTGTGGAAGCAATCAGACAGTAGCAATAATACTGATAATGATAATATTTGTTAAGCACAATGGCAATCAATAGGGAAAAAGATGCAAAAACTCAGAAGAACACTCATAGAGCCCAACGAGTAAATAACTTTCTTCTTTATAAATTCATGTAAAAGAAGGTGTAAGGTGTCCCAATTGAAATTAGAACCTATATATACAAGTGACAAATTGTGCCATGCTTTAAGGTTTCCAAAATACAAAAATGACCATTTCGACAGTATAAAATAATCATTTACAGCCTTCCGTGACAATGATGAAGGCTGAGGGCCCGATTCACAGAATGAACTTAAGACATTTGGTATTCACAGAATGCACTTACTACTATCTGGTATTCACAGAATGCACTTACTACTTTCGGGATTCACAGAATGAATTTACTACTTTCGGGATTCACAGAATGAACTTACTACTTTTTGGGATTCACAGAATGAACTTACTACTTTTCGGGATTCACAGAAGAGACTTACGACTACTAACTTTACGTCCGCTGCCGGGCCGTAATTTCCGCCACAGGGCCGGATAGTACGGCACTTTGGCGGACTTTACCGCACATCTGCGCAAATTCCGATAACGGGCCGTAAGTTACGATTACGGGCCGTATATTTCGATCACGGGCCGTAAATTACGATTACGGGCCGTAAATTACGATTGCGGGCCGTTTGTCATGTTAGCCAAGAGGAAACACCTGGCCAAGGTCCACCCATCCCCCAACATGGACCAGCTGACACACAGCAGCCAATCCCAGCCAACAGCTCCATTTTGCCATGGTGTATGCTGCCACTGCCTACCATCCCCCACCACGCTCCAGCTGAAGCTAATTAACACTAATTGACCAGTACCACAAAACACATAAAAGCAGTACACAGTGAAGAAACAGGTTTGGACACAGAGAGACTGTTCCTACAATGCTTTCAGTGACAGTGAACATGGAGCAGAGACGGAAAAAAAATTTCACTGCAGAGGAGACCACCATGCTAGTGGAATACATTGTAAGGCACCACAATCGCCTACATGGGCTACCACCATATTGCACCAGTGGGGCACAGAAGCAAGAACTATGGCAGCAGATAGCCACTGCTGTCTCAGCCCTGGGGGTGGAGAGGCGAACCATACAGGACATTAAAAAAAAGTGGCAGGACGAAAAGCAGAGGGTCAAGGAAAAATATTCCACGATAGAACTGCGCAGAATCCTCCCTGCTGCATGCCCTGGACCCCGCATCCAGCTCACCCGACAGGAGGAGGACATCCTGACAACAATACACCCCCACTTGGTCCATGGGCTGCCTGTCAGTGACGTCCGCCACGTGGTACCAGGTAAGTGGAATGAAAAGAAAATGTGCATGAAGAGATTGTCTGTGTTACACTGTCATGAAATTGTCCTAAGTGCATATAAAAATATGGTTAGTCAGAGACTCATGTGTCACCCACTACGCAGCACCACAAGTCCCAGAATGCTTTGCATCAGAAAAGGCTAATACCCCCCCACCCAATTAAAAACATGTGCACAGTACTGATGCCATACATACACAACCCAGCTAATTCAATAACTGTACATATTGACAGAAAATGTGCAATGACAAATGGAAATTTAAAAGTAAGTTTAATAAATAAATAAGCTAAAGACAAACATAAGCAGGGAAGCGCCAGTACCAATGTGACATGTGACCAATTCAAGCCTTGCGCAAACACTGATGTGTCGTGTACATATGGTTGTGCACTGTGGTGCAGGGATAGACAGATGTGTGTTGAATCTGATGGTGTGTAGGGGGGGCTTTGCTGAAGTTGTGTCGGAAGAGCTTTGCAACTCCAACAATATCCATGTACTGCCCATACCTAACGTGCTGTGCCACTCCTGACATCTGCCTCAAGCAGGCGTATTGTTGCGTCACAGCAGCCTCTGATAGGTGATACTGTGAAATAATGTAGAGTAGTGTATCCCAAACTGTGCTTCGCAGAACCCCAGGGGTCCGTAACACATTACCATGGGGTCCATAGGCATCATTTTTTAAAGCACAGAAATTTTCTTGTATAATTAGCAGCTTACCAGCAACAATAAACGTGTCAAGATAATGCCAGTGATCAATGTACCTGCTGGAGCATGAGGAGAATGTTGTTCTGTGGCAGCTGCAATGTAACAAATGTAGCACAGAGTAGAAATGTGCCTACTGCAAAGAAAGTATAAAATGCATCTTGAAAAGCAGTATTGTATGTACCTAGGATTGTGGTTACTGCTTTTGTCACAGAGATTCATTTGTTACTGTGCTCTTCATGAGTGACAATCATAATCTAGCAGAGGGACCTATAAACTGTCATCAAAGAGCTGCTTGCAAATTGCATGGTACCGGTTTGTAACTTAAACATCTCCCAGTTATTATTTATCCTGATGCTGCTAAGAAGAAATTATTGGGTAGAAAAACGTTTTGTATGCTAAAGGCAATGCTAGCCCCTGTGTCATGTTCTGAATACTGAGTTTGTGCTTTTCCAGACCAAGAACTCTTAAAACACTTCATATACACACATTTACATGTACGATTCTATGTCTCTATATGTGTGTGCTGGAAAGTGCTCTGACATTCTACATTGGTATGAAAGATGCTATAAAACAAATGAAATACATTTGACAGAGGGCCTATTACTTCTACATAAAACACTAAGGGCCAGATGTACGATCGGTTTTCAAATGCGCAAACGGGTTCGCTAACCCGTTTGCGCATGCAAAAACCTATGGGGCCATGTACATAGCCAATTTAGCAAGTTCAAATTTGTTTGCAACTCTCTAAATAGGTTTAGCAACTTGCGATTTGGAAGCAGCATTCCCTTCCAATTAGCGAGTCTCAAAAACATGTACAAATGTTTGTGGTCGCAAAACAGTCACAATTACCACCTACTTCAAGTAGATGGTAATGCATTTGCTAATGGGAAGGGGTCTCCGGGGGACCCCTTCCCCTTAGCAAAAGCAAGCAAAATAATATTTTAAGGGCAGGCAGTGGTCCCAGGGACCTCTGCCTGCCCTTAGCAAAATGTAAAGACAACTTTACAGTTACTTGATTGATTTTACAAAATGCATTGTAAACAGGCAGCATTTTCTTTTCTAAACTGCTATATTGAAAAGTTGGCCCCGACATGGTGGCCTGCAGAGCCCAGCAGGCCACCATACCTGGGAGGGCTGGCATTCCCAATGGGCTTGCAAATTGCGAGCGGCTCAATAATATAAATGAACCTCGCAATTAGCGACCCCATTGGGAATCCCAGACAGTGTCAAACACACTGTTGTACATTTCATTTAGTGACTCGCAAATTACCACTTGAAAAGTGTAGCAAATTGCGAGGCGCTACATTAAATAGTCGCACATCTTGACCCAAAATACTTAGTACTTTGAGTATTTGTTTTGTGTGCACACGTGTGTATTTTTCTCAAATTACTGTTAAAATGATTGAAATTTAACTCATACTAATTGCATGGGGGTCCTCGGCTTCCAGTGGTGACTCAATGGGGGTCCTCAGGAGTCAGAAGTGTGGGAACCACTGATGTAGATTACACTGACTCACTTGGATGCGGCATACTCCAAAGGAGTGCACACCCTGCCACCTCCAAGCTGACGTAGCGCAGGGCCTCACAACATGACGATTCACCATAGTAGCGTCACGGTGCAAATACTCCTAAATGTGTTGTCTGTTGTACACCACTGTTGTGTCACAGGAGTGATGCAACCACAGTGTAAATCTATTTTCCCCAGGGGCTTGTAAACCTGCCACTAAAGTCTCCAAACAGTACATCACCCTGTGCTGGCCTAAATCACAAAGCAGATGGTGAGAGTATCCTCTGATGTAAACATGTCCAACACCTATCCTGTTGTCCAATTTCCAATATGCCACGCCATTACATCCCCAACACACCACTGCTCCTACCTGCCCAGTCTGCGACAGTTCCACGCAATACTGTTATCACACAGAAGATATGGGCAAATCCCAGAAACTTTACACAAGCACATTTCCATTTGTCTACTTTTCTCTCTTCTCACCCATTGACACATCCAGCCAGAGCACCGACAACTTCAGTAGCAGAGGTCACCGCATCGCATAGGAGGATTCGGCAACGTACCGATGAAGGCATGTCAACCACACTAACTGGTAAGTCAAAGGAGATGGTCAAAAAGCATACATGGTCAGTAGACAACAGAGGGACAAATAGTGCCCAGCTATGTAAGACAACCATTTATGCTACATTTGCTGCATGACAATTGGAGACGTCAATGGACATTCACCGTTTACATATGACATTTGTGAACAGCGAAATACAAATTATAACATGTCTTGCCTCATCATACCTTTGTAAATGTGGCACACAACATGTATTACATCAACAGACCCAGAACGGGGAAAGCAATCCTGTAATCGAGGGCCACAACAAGTCAGAAGGGTGTATACACCATATTGTAATAGTGTTTGTAGACATAATCAAGAAGTAGCATTTGCACCGATACGGAAATGAAGACCAAACAGGGAGATAGCAGTCTCTGTAGTATTGACAATGCATACACTGTCCAACTTCAAATCTTTCATACATACTTTGTTCAGCACAGTCCACAGAGCTGATCATGTACTGCGTACATTGGATGGATAAATTTCGGACTTCAACAAAACACGATAGTGGACTTTACCTCTGGAGTCGTAGGCATGTCATTGTGCTATAGGTAGCATCAAGGTAGTGGGCCCAATCTAAGTTATATGTGGGATCACACATTACATAATGTATGACACACTACTGCAACGGTGGTGACCATGACTGCTTGTGCCCGTCCTGTGCCAGGAATCCAATGCATCACATGTGGCAGCAGGAATGTAAAGTTGCCAAACAAACTTATCATTCTAGGTACAATGCCGTCCTCCCATAACCCCAGACGCCCACTGACTCCTGCTACTAGGTTGGACTTCACATCTGCCCAGGGACCACAGACTGATCCGGTGCTGGGCCATGGTAAGTCAAGCTTGCTGAATGCCTATGAACTGTGCCTTTCACCCCCACCATATGTGTTGTACAACACTGTTATCCTGCATCACAATATGCTCACATGGGGCATTTGAACACATGGCCGATCAGACCCTGGTGGCAGATGAGATGCTGACACAAAATGTATGCCAAGTGTGTGCACAATGGACATACAATAGAACAATGTGTCATGAGAAACCTCCACAACACAACAGGCTTGCAAGTCAATGATATGCTAAATACCTAGGAAAATTAACATGCACAAATCAATATGAAATTGGCATGGCTGAGGCACACACTGGTGCCAGTTGTGTACCTGTGAGATGGGTGTAGGGGCTGCTGAGGTGATTCTTCATGCAGTTACACCTGCAAAATCATTTTGCTGAAGAGCAACAGGATAATCCAGTGCAGGTGCGAAGATTCAAAGCTTCTCACCTCCTCTGCAATGTGTGATCAAATCCAAATGTTGTCTTCTGCTTGCCTCCCTTCTACCATATCCACATGTATTGGCGAGTGTATGAAATATGAGGTTTGGATGTCTGCTGCACACACAAGACACTATCTGTTGTCATGTGAGTAGTACCATGATGTTGGAAATGGAGCATGGGAACAGAGAACACTCAAAGGATGGACATTAGTAATCTGCGTTCTCTCATTCAATAATGAGCTGTGTGACCTCATGGGTAGGGAAGCACATATGGGCAACATCAGGCCCCTGACAATTGCACATCTCACACATGAACTCCTTTCTGACTTCTCAACACACAACATTACACCCATGAAAATAGTCAGTCACAATGGTAAGGGTGAAATCAGTAACCTTCTCATACAAGCCTGTCAGTTGATGTGTCATCTAATTGATGTAAGTGCCGCATGGCTGTAAGGTTGCAAATGCTGCTTGTGAGCAGGTGCCCACTTGTTAAGTCAATGAGCTATGCATGCTGCACAGCGTCCTTGATTATCCACAAATGGCTAATGAGAATGTCATTTGTTCTCATAGCTACAATCTGTTGTACGAAAATATGGACATGTATTTCTCATCACAGGTGCTGACAGGATGAGACCACTGCAGCGGACACCATCCCGGGGGATGCATGACATCCTGGCTGCAGCTGTGAAACTGTCACGCACCTGTCCCTCAGGTAAATTGGGCATGAGGAGTGTCAACAGCTCAGATTACAAAGCCATTACATAGATCAAGATCCCCTTCTACATGGAATCAACAGTTGTTGATTACTAAGTGAAATACAGACCAGGAGTGACACATATGCATGTCTGTCATTTGGTGAGGCAGATTGTTGATAATGTTGTTTCTACCCTCTACAGCTATGTCTACAACTACTATGGTGAGACAGGTGCAGCAGGATAGACTAGGAGGGAACGCAAAGGGACAGAGAGTTGTGGCTGGAACTGGTGAGTTTGCTAGTATCATGTAGATCTCCGTGTAACACCTCAGGGCTATGGTGTGAGCGGCCATTTGTGGTGGTATCCAAACCAGATCACATGATCCTCATCTGCTGATGCAAAGTGCAGTAAATAAAACCCTGGTGTTGCTGCACATGTAATACCTGGTCAATCACCAATACAGTTGCAACCTCTGTGTTTCAGATGATGCTGTTAAAGAGGCTGACAGACCGACAACCAGTAGTGGCAGACGGGAAATCCGAGGGGAGAATCCCCTGATCCTCCAGGCAGCAATGTCGGCTGCAACTCATGCCCGAGAGGAGGAGGATCAAGAGCAAGAGGACGTTGCCTTTGAGGAGGATGATGAGTACAATTTGTTAGACTCCGGGGATGACAATACTGACGTCCCCGCCTCACATCTTCTGACAAGCAACGCCTGTCTGCCTCCTCTCAGACTATCAATACCACGGCAAATATCAACACAGACACAGCTACCACACATCCACTCACAGACATCACTCACTCACAGCCCTCACGTCCGGGACCGACATGGTGGTTCCCCTACCCACTCTTCCCTACGCAGTGAATCCCTGCCATTCTCTCCACCATCTGTGGGAAGTGCCAGCCCTGTTGTGGACCAGGTATCCCCTGGGAACCCTTCTCCTGCCCACAGACTTCTACCTGCCAGCCTCCCTGTTTTTGGACCTGCTCATCTCATCCCTGGCAGACACCAGCAGAGGGGGCCTGCACATGACTATGGTGGCCAGTGGGAGCAGGACTTCTTCCAACAGCAGGCAGGTGTGAGGCAGGACATTCGGGCCATAGGGGCTACCCTGTCTGACATATCTGGGTTCCTGCAGGACATGGCCCAATTCCCTCAGGGGGTGGACAGGGTGGGCCAAGCTTTGGACAGGATGGATAGCACTTGGCAGGAAATGTCTAGAAATACAAGAGACCTGATATCCATCCAAAGGGAAGAGAGTGCAAGACACCATGCCTTGGCCATGAAGATGATGGAGGGCATGGTGAGAGTGGTCCAAAGTCTACCTTCACAGCCAACGCAGGGAGGGGGACAATCATGTCGGCCTGTAGGACAGCACATCCCCACACCTGTAACACAAACTGCACAGCACCACAGCCAAGGTACACAAACACACCCGCACCCTGAACAGTCACTCCCACCACCCCCACTACCTGCCCAACCACCACCAACCGCTGCACAGTCACTCCCACCACCCCCACTACCTGCCCAACCACCACCAACCACTGCACAGTCACTCCCACCACCCCCACTACCTGCCCAACCACCACCAACCGCTGCACAGTCACTCCCACCACCCCCACTACCTGCCCAACCACCACCAACCACTGCACAGTCACTCCCACCACCCCCACTACCTGCCCAAACACCACCAACCACTGCACAGTCACTCCCACCACCCCCACTACCTGCCCAAACACCACCAACCGCTGCACAGTCACTCCCACCACCCCCACTACCTGCCCAACCACCACCAACCACTGCACAGTCACTCCCACCACCCCCACTACCTGCCCAACCACCACCAACCACTGCACAGTCACTCCCACCACCCCCACTACCTGCCCAACCACCACCAACCTCTGCACAGTCACTCCCACCACCCCCACTACCTGCCCAACCACCACCAACCACTGCACAGTCACTCCCACCACCCCCACTACCTGCCCAACCACCACCAACCTCTGCACAGTCACTTCAACCACCTCATCAACCAGCCCTTGTCCAGCCACAGACACCTAATGTGCAGACACCATTGGCACCTGCACCTCTTGATCAGCCTGGACAACACCCACAGACACGAAGGCGACGACCTCACCCCTCACCGCGTTCCTCCCCCCCACGATTGCGGCAACGCAAACATGACCGCCATTAAAATGGCTTATTTGTTTTGGGCTCCTTAGGAGTATTTTGACAATAAATATCTACTACTGTAATATTCTGTTGTGTAGTATGTCTCTTCTGACGATGTAGGCATGTGTGTGTGTGTGTGAGACAGGTACAAGTGTAACACATCATGGCAACACGTTGTAGTATGCATAGCATATGACTTACTAAATATGTGTCTATATTTGGCAATAGACATTCAAAATGAAGTCAAACTAGTCAGACAAAGTATAATACTGCAAAGTCATTTATGTAGGAACACAAAGAAACCGTCGGTTTGGAAGGGAGAAAGGAAAACAAATGATGATCTTAATGCAGAAGGAGAAGGGAACTTGGATTTGGGTGGGGCAAAACAAATATAATACGTCAGGTAGCGTCATGGGAACCAGTCTATTCACAAGGGGAGAAATAAATCATCGTCCAAAACAATGTCTCAGTCCAACAGTCAAGTGTCTTTCTGGTCATCATCCAGGAGCACAATGTCTAGCTCCTCAGGGTCAGATACATCCACACGTCTGGCTGATGCAGGAACAGGCACCACACGGGAATGTGACACACGAGGCGTATGGGGGGAACCAGTGTGGGCCAACGGACAGGGGGACACATTGACGGTGGTATGGGAAGGCACTTGGGAGATGAAAGAGGTAATGGCTGTGGTCAGGGACTGGAGTTGGATGCCGATGTTGTCCATAGATCGGACTAGGTCTGCTCGCATCGAGCGTATCTCCAGACACACCTGTAGCAAGATGCGAGCGGACATGTCTGGTTGACCCTCGACCATCCAACTCAAGTCCCCTGGCACAGCCACAGGAGGAACAGCACCGGCACTGGGGGGGGGGGGGGGGGGGGGGGGACACAGAAGGGACGTGGTGCCTCCGGTCCGGAGCCGATGTGTTTGGCTTGGCGGCCAAGAGTAGGGAGACCGGTATCAGGGGATTGAGCAGGAGCCCCCGATGGCATGGGGGACTCTAGAGGTACGGTGGGGCAGATGGCAGGCCCAGATGGAATGTTGGCCTTCCCCGGGGACACCTCTTTGTGACCCACTGGTGATGTATGTGTGGGTGAGGGGCCATCCCCCACATCATGGTCCGAGGTGTCCGGTTCGTCACCCCCCCCTTCATTGTCCACAGCCTCCACCTGGGACATAGTACCGGTGTAGTGTTCGTCTTTATCCCGGGTGGGTGAAACCCTCTGGCCTGCAGATGTTGATGGCTCCTCCACCTCCTCCTCCTCCTCCTCCTCCTCCTCCTCCTCCTCCTCCTCCTCCTCCCCTTCATCGCTAGTGGAAAGAGGGTTTAGCCGTCGCCGAACAGATGGTCTAATCCTCCGGACTTCTTCCTGCGGATCTCCTGTCTCATCAACCGTGCCTGCAGAAATATAAGCAAAATCTTGATGTGGTGGTTTTTCCATGCATGACGCTACACATACATAGAATAGCCTAGGTCCAAATTTGTTTAACTCTAATCACACTGTACAGTTATCAGGGGGCGATTTACAACTTCTGGCGCATCTCCGCTAATCAGCAGAGGTGTGTCTGATGAGTTGTAACGCATCAGCCCACCCGTGCGTCACCCCTGTTGGACCACATGTACTAAGCGGCACACTGTGGCGCTTGGGTGGGCAGATGTGTGATGCATCCCCGGTGGAAGAGCCGAGCTTTGCTGTAGTGGCGTGGCAATTGCGGAGCCGCCGCCAGCAAGGCTCGGGGGTGCACGATCGCTGACATGCTGCGGCAATCCTAACACCTGTTTCAAGCAGGTGCGTAGATTTGACTTCGCTTGGCCCTAATAGTGACTGAGTGGTATCTTGTAGTTTCACTCAGCCACTTTTAGGATGCAATCCTGCACCGTATGCATCACGTTGTAATAATCCAGCAGCATGGCGCTTTGTGTGCTCCGCCGCTGCGTCACTAAAGTGACCCAATGGCGGTGCAAAGAGGTGCAAGTGCCTTGTTGATCTGCCCATCAGTCCTTATGGACTAAGTGGTGGTTGGGAGCACACTGCCTCACAGTCCCAGCACAGTTTGCCCCTTTGCATCCGGGTATATGCTGTGTACAGTACTAACTAACTCCTGATTCATCTGTGTTTGCTGGGAATGCTGCCAAGTTATTCTGAGGTCACAGTAACACTCACAGGAACACAGCAAAGCAAGATGATTTACTTTGCTCTCCATGAAACTGCAGCTCTCTACTGATGAAGCGCTCATTCCAGGAACACGTGTCTAGGGATATACAGCAAAGTCAGCAGCAATTTTGGTGTATCACTCCAGATTATTCCAAAGTGAGTTTGGAATGTGTACTGCATTTACCAGGATGCAAAGGGACAAACCGTGCTGGGACTGTGAGGCAGTGTGCTCCCAACACCCATTCTGTCCATGCACTTACATTACATGTATGCACACTGTCATATACTGATTTGAGTTTGACATGGACATCTCATGTGTATTATTGTGGCTTGCGCAACTGAATTATCCAAACCTCAACCTTGGCATTGTTGTGATCTGTGTGTCGTGTCACTGCTGCATGTACCAGTTCAACTACAAGTCCACCAGAGGAGAACATGAAGAGTCCAGATATAAATGATATTGGCCATTGATATTGATTTGCAGCTATTTAACGTCTGGACAAGTGTCATCTGCATTGTAGCATTGTATGGGACAAGACAAATGTGGGTCACACATCCACGTGGGGTCTGGAGTACTCCTCTAGCTACATTGTGTGTCTAGCCTTTTGATGTCCCCACACATCTTCAGACAATCCAGTGCCACATAGTGACTTACTTGACTGACACGGTAGTGCAGTATCACCGCTGAACAGTGGTGGGCAGTTGTGTCAGCTATCTGTGCATGTGAAATGTCATACAGGCCACTGAGGGTCAGACGTCTGTCAGTGGTCACACCTTGCAGACCTATGAGAACTTGTGAGTGATGCAAGGATCTCAATATCTGTCTTGACTCCAAGGCACATGATGATCTGTCTCAATTGTAACACAACGCTACAGGTGCAATGCTAATCACAACATCCAATCCCCCATGGCCTGCCATGTGCAGACTGGACCGTCTCTGTACCATCGCTCATCCAATGCACACATCCGTTATGATGGACTTGGTACAATTGTAGTGGTGCTGGCAGAGCAGAATTCAATATGGATGCATGAGTGTGGCTCATTTACCCAGTTGTCATGAGAACATTACAACTCCCAAAGTGCACTCTGGCCTGTATAGTCCATATGCCACAGTGTGCCTATCAAAACTTGGTGACTGCTGCTTGGACATGGAATTGGCTAATGGAGGCATGGGACACACAATGGTACAGCACTGTTTCACTCACATCATACTCCCAGACTCATATTGCATATGATGAATTTACTAGGTCTATGCTGCTCGTGCTCCTCCAGCTGAGCATGGAGGGTTGGCCACGCTGCTCGCAGGACCCTCCTGTACAGTGGTGAGAGGCGAGGACGATGTACATGGTGCTGGGTGGATAGGCCAGCCAGCTCCGTAGCCTTGTGACGGGCCCACCGCTTCAGGTCCTCCCAGCGCTTGCGGCACGTCCTAGCCCTCCTGGTGAACACTCCCACTGCACTGCAGCGCTCGGCGATGTTGGCCCATACCCTGCCCCGGGCTGCAGTGCTCAGCTGTTGCTCAGGGTCCCCATATAGCTGAGGGAATTTCTCCAGCACCCCCTCCACCAAGATGTCCAATTCCCTGTCTGAGAAAGGGGGGGCTCTCTCCTCATATTCCTCAGCCATTATGGGGAAATTGGTAAGATGAGAGCAGCAGGATGCCTGTGGATCTGATCAGTAAAAGGGGATGACTCTGAATGACCACAAAATGGCTGCCAAGTACTTCCTGTAAAGTATTTCCTGTCTCCCACTTGATGTATCACCTTGCCTGTATGCAATGATGTGGTCTAGTTTATTTTCGTAATTTACGGCCCGATTTCGTAGTTTCCGGTTCCGGAGCGTCGTTTACGCGCACGCGCACTACGATACGCAACCGGAAACTACGGTTTGGCGCCGTAACTTGCGAAAATGACCCGGAACACATTATTTCATACAGGAAATGTTATACAGGTAGTGGGAGACAGGAAACACATCACAGGAAGTATTTTGCTGCCATTTTTTATTCATCCTGGGCCATCCACAATCAGTAAACAAATCCACTGCCATCCTGTTGTTCTGATGTAGGAAAAAGTGAAAGGACAATGCAGGTGTTATGCATGATTATGTAGCAAAAGGGGGAACAGTTCATTTCATGTCATTTATGCACTGACAGGGGGTAGGGGGCTGACAACATCCATCCGACTTTCCTATTCTCATACTTTGCATTATGGGACATGTAGTTCATATTGAGTATTCAGTATCAGAGTTGCACGACGTGTCATGTAACATTGGTGTGGAGAAGTGTGGATATGTCAGATACATATGGGGGCCGCTGTGTGCCCCAATTACGCCACAGTAGCGTAAGTTTATTGGCGCAGCAGCGCTACGCCAACTCCATGCTGTGGGGTATCTTCAACGTGACGCATCTGTGAAATGTGTCATATTGTATGGCCCTGCACCGCAGTTGTGCGTTCCTGCACAGGGGGGGGGGGGGGGGCGGCCTTCCAGCACACATACGCCACCAAACAGTGGGAGCATGAAAAGTACAAAATTACACTGTCATTTTCGTAGCCATGCTGCGTCCCAACCCTGCACCTGCTTGTAGGAGACGTGAGAATTGATGCTGCATGTTGGGCATCGGCTCGCCGCTTGCCTTGCTGGAGCTGCTTTGCGCTTGCGACCCAACTCCAGTGGTGCTTCACCTTTATGACAGCATAGGCTTCACACTTCTGTCTATACTTGGTCCACAGCGCACAGCTTTGTACATGCGGCACATCCATGATGGCGCAAGGGATGTCTGCTGTGAGGCACAATTACTTGGCCATCCCTGCTGATATGCAGAGATGCAACTCTTATTGTAAATCTGACCCATGGTGCATGATTCTAACATGACATCATCACTCACATTCTGGGCCCATCATTTGTGGGGGAGTCAATTCTCTAGTGGTCTTAGGCCTGAGTATGCAACCTTTTGTGATTTGGTGACCCATCCTTATGAGGTCCAGGTATGTCTCTCAGGACATGTATTGTTTGTCATCAGCGTGAATAGTTTGTTTAAGGGATGTCCACTACGCTGATCGCTGACATGGGCACGTGACCTGAGGCACAATCCACCTTTTGACTTCTGTCAGCAGCTGTGATTTGCATGCAGTTAGTGTGGTTTGGAAAGTCGTCTCAGGGTGGGATTTATGGACACTGTTGTGTCTGTCCACATTTCATCATTGACAACAGACAGCAAACCACATGTTGTCCGTGGCACTACAGGTTGCTCATGCAAAATATGTGGCAACTAGCAGATCACGGACTTGCATGCCCTGACGTCGGTCATGTGCAATAGCCCGGGCTCCCACATTCAGAGCTAGTCGAGGGTCGAGAGGCATGTGTAAGCCATGCATTAGAGCAATGTTGTGCAAAACACAACAGGCTAGTATAATCTTGCACACAACTACTGGGGAGTACAGAAGCACACCCCCTGTACGGTCGAGACATCTGAATCGCGACTTCAACAGACCAAAAGTGCACTCGATGATGGCTCGAGTACGTATGTGTGCCCTATTGTACCTACGCTGAGGTACAGTGTTAGCACGCCTGTAAGGGGTGAGGAGATGTGGAGAGAGTGCATACCCAGCGTCACCTGAGGAGGGAAGAATGGGAAGTTGTTAACATTTCACTCTTTGACTTTGACAGGACATGATCTATACATTCATACATGCAGTGTCTGTTGGGCCATGTTTCTTATTGTACAATCGTTACTATTGGGGGGCATTCATATATTTACTTGACGCATATCACCCATTTTCAGTGCTTGGTACTTACCCAGTAGCCACATGTTACCAAATTCTCCAGCATCCATACGCCGAGCAAGAGGTGACATGCGGAATATGAAGCTGTCATGTGTACTGCCTGGGAACGCTGCATGTTCATTGATGAACCTTCCACTGGCATCACAGACTGCTTGAACATTGATGGAATACCATCTGTGTCTGTTGCAGAAGATGTGTGCAATGTGGCGGGGTGGCTGAAGGGCGACATGGGTGCAATCTATTGCACCCAGCACACGTGGAAATTGTGCAAGGAGATAAAAATCTCTTGCTGCCTTTTGTCTCATGTCCAGTGTATATGGCATTTTGATGTAGTTGGGGGCTCTCTCAGTGATGCATCTCAGTACCTGATGCAGGCACCGCGACTGGCTCGCCTGGGAAATGCCCGCATGGTCACTAGTGACCCTTTGGAAGGAGCCAGTAGCAAAGAAGTGGAGGGCAGAAAGGATCTTGAGGTATGCTGGTATAGCATGTGAGCAGCAGGTCACAGAGTCAAGTTCCTGCTCCCACTCACATACCATTTCCAGGATTACTTCAGGTGGGAAACGGTACCTGGCCCTTACATCCTGGCTGGACATTCCAAATAGGTTGATCCTCTGCCTGTAGATCCTCTGTGCTCTCCTCCTCCTCCTCCTCAAGTAGTTTTGCCGCATGGCAAGGGGTAGTGCTACAAACACGTTCAGTGACATCCTGAAAAGGGTTTTTTGTGTCTGCTCAGCATTCATACATGCTGCAGGGCTGGGATTGGCTGCTGTGTGTCAGCTGATCCATGTTGGGGGATGGGTGGACCTTGGCCAGGTGTTTCCTCTTGACTAACATGGCAAACGGTCCAAAATCGCAATTTACGGCCCGTAATCGCAATTTACGGCCCGTAATCGTACTTTACGGCCCGTAATCGCATTTTACGGCCCGTAATCGCATTTTACGCAAGTGTGCGGTAAAGTCCGCCTAAATGCCGTAATATCCGGCCCGGTGGCGGAAATTACGGCCCGGCGGCGGACGTAAAGTTAGTAGTCGTAAGTCTCTTCTGTGAATCCCGAAAAGTAGTAAGTTCATTCTGTGAATCCCGAAAAGTAGTAAGTTCATTCTGTGAATCCCGTAAGTAGTAAGTGCATTCTGTGAATCCCGAAAGTAGTAAGTGCATTCTGTGAATACCAGATAGTAGTAAGTGCATTCTGTGAATACCAAATGTCTTAAGTTCATTCTGTGAATCGGGCCCTGAGTATTTTGGTTCATTTTATAAGCGTGTTGATGGCTTTTGGACCTCTCATACGGTAGTAGGTCCCATCAGGACCTTACAATGAGGGACACCTAAAATCAGATAATGTAGGAAAAAGGGATCCGTGGTCTAGGTGGAGTAAGAATGACAATGGTTGAGAAATGGCAGAAGGAGGGGGTATACTCCATTACCTGTGTTTGGAATGGTACTCTACCAGATAAGTAAGGTGCACACCCATGAAAAAGTGACTCAATTTCAATTTCAAAAATGAGTTGTAGGGAGTGACATTACTTACATGGGGCCAGGCCGGTGCTATTTGAGCAGAGACAAAAATGGCACCTGGGGTGTTTAGCTTCGATGGTCATGTGTAATATGGTTAAATAACTCACCCCAGTAAGTGGGAGGTGATCTGATAGTTTTTTCAGCGTGTATTCATTTACACGTCAAATGTATAAAAGGATAACCCAAATATGTATAGTTATTTTGGGAAATCAAACGAGAGGTAAAATTAAACAAATGGACCGGTCTATATACCACTCCACTCCTATAGAGAACTCTTACCACAAGTGAAGATTGTATATTAGATAGAAATCCTCAAGGACATGGGGACATTTAATGTCCTATCGGCAGTTGCCAAATAGCTTTACCACTGTGACAAGGATTGCTACTGTCTGCCTCCGCTGGGATACTGACTTGATTGCAGTGCGCGGCATGTTTATGTTTAACCCCTTCCATGCTCATGACAAGGTCAGCTCGTCATGGGTGTTACCTGCGCTGTGCGTTTGATGAACTGACCTTGTCATGAACAATGGGATTCATCCAGGATCACCACAGGAGGGGAAAACCCCCTAGCAGCCAAGGTGTTAAGGTAGCCGATCAGGTTGATTCACCAGACCAAGCGTGCAGTCCAGAGTACCAATTCTCTAGGCCATGCTACGATCAGGATTGCCGATCTAGCATTCCATTCTGCTCAGTGAGTCGGGTGTTTTTTGTAATAAAATTGCCTTTATTGAAAGTTATCGGGCACAGTTAAAATATATTACTTGGCTTATTAAAATGTAAACGAAGTTCAGTGAGTAGTTCCTGTGCTTCTGTGTTTAATGATATTAATAAAAATGAATTATAAAAGTTTTTGTGTCATGCATATCGTATCCAGGTGTGCACACAGTAGACTAAGTGCTTGGAGGTTCACATTTGATTGACAATAAAGTGTTCTTATATACTTGTTATTGAGCATAAGTTCTACAACTACAAATGTTAGTTTGTGGAGTAAAGAACGGAAATGTAGTCCGTGCTGATGGTGGATAGAAAGTAAGGAAGGAACGAAAAGATCAGTTAGTATGCTTTTAAATGGTTAATAAAAAGTATATGGCCATCTGCGCATTTAGCAGACCAGGGAATTTTCTTTGTAGGGATATATAATGTGCATATTATGAAAATGCGGATAGTAAAGAAGTAACACAAGGAACACTTACAGGGGTGAGTTTATTTATCCATATTAAACTGACAGTGTCTCAGATGGACTGTATCCATCTCAGCTAAAAACCCCATGTGTCTTTTTTTGTCTCCTCTCAAATAGCGCCCGGTTAATTTCTCTCCCTACATCTCATTTTTGTCACATTTTCAAGGGTGTGCACCTCACTTTTCTGATAGAGTACCGTTCCAAACCCAGGTAATGGAGTATGCCCCTCCTTCTGCCACTTCCCAACCATTGTCGTTCCTACTCTACGTAGACCACTGTTCCCTTTTTCCTACATTATCTGATTCCAGGTGTCCCTCACTGTAAGGTCCTGATGAGACCTCCTACCCTACGAGAGGTCAAAACACGGTTATAAAACGAACCAATGAACTCAGCCTTCATCATTGTCACGGAAGGCTGTAAATGATTATTGTATACTGTCTAAATGGTCGTTTTTGTATTTTGGAAACCTTAAAGTATGTCACAATTGGTCACTTGTATATATAGGTTCTAATTTCACTTGGTACACCTTACACCTTCTTTTACATGAATTTATGAAGAAGAAAGTAATTTACTCGTTGGGCTCTATGAGTCTTCTTCTGAGTTTGCGCATCTTTTTCCCTATAGTTTGCCATTGTGCTCAACAAATATTATCATTATAAGTATTATTGTTAATGTCTGATTCTTTCTATGCGAGAGCATCGATATCACAAGCTACTCATATAATGTTTGATTTAATTAGTAGGAGACACCGCTTAAATCAATGTATACAGTAGTATATATTGGGTTCACTCCTCTTTCTTATGTAATAATTTATGCTTTTTGTGATACAGTGTGGTAAGTTTTGTTAGAATTTAGCCTTGTACTTAACTCCTTAAATAAGAAATAATGGATTATGCTGCTCATTGGGCCCTTTCCCACCCTGGATATCCTTACCCTGTCCCCTTAGATCTAGTTTTTACCTTTTTAGAACTGGGAGCTGAGTCCCGAGTCCTAAGATGGCAGCCACCACATACCTTGTTGATGCGCTGACAGTGAATCAGATGTCCCTCTGAGATCTGACAAGTCTGCAGAGTTCCCACAGCATATGTACAAAGGTTTTGAGCATAAATTGCTCAAAAAAACTGAATGGATTTACACCACATTACAAAAGTACGCTTTCTGGATCAAGATTTAGCTTTCTGCCCAATTTGGTGTAAATTTGTTCAGGCGTTTGGGCTGTAACTATGTATAAGGGTTCCTATGGAAAAATGAATAGGGAAAGCATGTTTTTGGGGGCCTCCCTTTTTCTCAGCCTCTGTTTGAGGATCACATCGAAACTTTCCACGCACAAACAAGGCAAAAAACAGCACTTCTTTGCCTAGCTTATGCTCACTGCGTCACTGGAACCAAGCTGTACCTGGCTGATGTGCCCAAACTAGTTGCTTGTATTCCGGTTCAGGGATGACCTGGCCTGGAAGTTCAGGCTGGACTGTTCTCATGAGGAGCAGGGTCAAGACTGATTTGCATATGGCTGGGTCCAAACTGAGGTTTTTTTGGTGGGCAGAAAATGATGGATTGGGATGCGGCCCAAGCGATTTCCAGTGGCTGAGATTAATTCTAGTATTCCATCCATCACCGTGTTATTTTTGCATTTGCCACCCTAAATGCACTGGGTATGCCCAGACTTGAGTCCCGGGTTCACTGTGCCACTGGAACCAAGCCATACCTGTCAGAAGAGCACTAACTAGGGTGAAACTGGTCCTTGGTTGCCTGTGTTCCAGTTTAGGGAGGACCTGGCCTGGCAGTTCGGCCTGGACTGTTCCCATAAGGAGCAGCGTCAAGATTGATTTGCAAATGTCTAGGTCCAAACTGAGATAACATGGTGGGCAAAAAATTATGGATTAGGATGTGACTCTGGTTGATTGCCAGTGGCTGAGGTTAAATCAAGCATTACATCCACCACCTTGTTGTTTTAGCACTTTACAGTGGGATAGCCTGAAACATATAAAGACACTTAGGCAAAATGTTCATTTTGATGATATTACATCAATCAATCAGGGAATTGTAGGCGCGCCACTCACCCATGAGAGTCTCAAGGTGCTTAGGGGGGGGAGGGTCCGCAGATCTGTTTAGCTGAAGAGCCAGGTCTAGAGGGTCTTCATGAAGGTGTTCAGGGAGGGGGGTGTCTGATGTCTGCCGGAAGCTCGTTCCAGGTCTTGGCTGCAATCTTAGAGAAGGATCTTTTGCCTGCTCTGGCTCTGTGGATTCGCTGGGTTTCAGATCAGAGGTTTCTTTTGGGTACATGGAAGTGGATTCTGTCGTTGAGGTATTTAGGTCCGATGTTGTGTAGTCATTTTTAGGCGTGAGTGAGGATTTTGAAAGTGACCCTTTTCTCCACAGAGAGCCAGTGGAGACTTCTTAGGTGTTGGCTGATGTGTTCGTGTTGGGGGATGCTGAGGACATCACCCAAAAATAATTAACAGGGAGTAGTTGACAACAGGACCTTTTGGCTATACACTGATTCCAGCAGTGAGGAACGCTAAAACAGTCTACTGGGGGAAAGGAAGAGACTTTGTATTCAGGAGTCCTCCTGCCTTAGTAACTTCACACCGGCCACATATTGGGACATAAAGAGAGACCCTGACAATCACAGTGCAGGACGCTAATTCAATCTGTTGGGGGAGAGGAATAATTTAGTTGCACCAGGAAACTATAGTTCACAGAATCCTGTGTCCTCTGTAACTCCAGCCTATATTAGGACGGAAAAAAGCCCCTGAATCCCAGAGCGCTGGATGTAAATTCAATCTGCTGGAGAAAATGATTACTTTGTTGGACTGAGAAGACAACATTTTCCTAAGTCTCCCACATTAACATCTCTCACCTGCCTACATGCTGGTACACAAAAAGAGCCCATGACACCGGCAGCATGGGACTAGCCTGGGTGATGACTAGGCCAGTGGCAGGCTCATTAACACCATCCAATCTAGGCAAAGGAAGGGCAGGCCACCCCTTTGGCTTTATTCCTCAGCCACTAAGGTATTGTTGTACTTATACTTTTTTTCTTGCACCATGGCATATTTTACACCAATATCATTTAATGTGAATTTGCCGTCTCACGAAGTCTTTACTGTGCCAACTTATTCACAGGATTAGTTTTCTCAGGGAATTCCTACAGAAGTATGTGCTAGGAGTGCCCTCACTTTGTCTCACAACCTACTTTTACAATTCTGAAAGTATTTCTGTCATATTTGTTCGGGGTTTTGAAATTATTGCCATAGATATTAAATATCATCAAATAATTACCAAGTAGGAATATCATCTTAATCAAAATATACAGATATATCACTTTCAAAATAATAACAGCCAGATCTCATTTAGTCACTGAATCCCCTTGCTTGGCTTGGTTTTGAAAATAGCATATTCAATTTCATAGATTTGAGATATAAGTATCCACCACTCATTATTAGATGGTGGTCATCTTCTGATCCATTGTCGTACAAGACGTAACCGAGCAGTGATGATAGCAACAGTGACAATCAGGCCAAATATTTAGGAACCGATAGTTGAATACCCAACATGACATTAACAATAGATGGCTCAATATCACTGTGAAGATGTTGTATTGAGAAGCCCTCGTAATGAGTGTCTCAGTATTTTTCATTGTAACTTTCTGGTGGAAGAAAAGCATGACGTTTCCGAAGGGAACATACAGGCTATGAGATACCATTTTCCCTGGATAATGCTTGTTTTTGCTATGGAGTAAACAATGGAGAGGCATGTATATGCTCGCTTTGCAAGTGCTCTGGATTTGTGTTGCCATTGACTTTGCTAATGCTGAATGATTTTAAAGTGTGCTCGCATTGGCAAAGCCAAAAGCGGCAACCAGCCATCTTGGAATTATAGAATAGAATGTTTGCTTACTTTCAAGATGACCACTGTTGAAAATATGATAAACACTGTATGTTTGATAAGTCCAGTTTAATTCCTTTAACACCACCAACTTGATGCTGCCAGTCTCTCCAGTCCTCAGCCTCCTAACTGCCAACATATAGTCATTGCCATGGAGACAGGAACTAGAAGAGCAGAACATTAAAATAAAAGCATTCTATGTTACAGCTGAATGAATACAACGCATCCCCTATACTAAAGGTAAAAATACAAGAAAAGATTAAAAGAAACAAATACAACAACATTTGAAAGTAACAATAGCAAAAACTAAGGATAATAGGTATCATTTGGAATTATGATGCATTCAACACATAATCTTTAAAACGTGAAGGAACATGATGAGATCTCTGAGGAAATCTTTTGGAGGAATTCTCAGAAGATCTGGATAATCCAGAATCAAAAGAATTACATTTAAAGCTAGGAGGGAATGTAGACACATCACCGTCAAATCTGACAAGCTTAGACATATTCCACTTGCAACCATTTTGCATGGTTACAACATTTTTGTGAATGGAAGCAATAATCAAAGGACCCATATACTCAGTGATCCCTTTTTTATGCAATCTTGTTTTTTTTAAACTAAAACAATGTCACCAACATTCCAAAACTTGATTTTTACATAATTCTTAAAATCATACCTCTCCTTATATTTTGTTTGATAAGATTGAATCCTAGACTCTACTTCCTTCCTTTCCAAAGGAACAATGGCTTGAGGAGATAACCACCCGGGATTCAGTTTGGAATGAGCTTGTCTCCTTCTTAAAACTTGTAAAGGAGAACTCTACATTACATAATTCACGGCAGTGCAATGGGCCCACCATGTATCACGTAAAACATCTTTAAGAGAAACCTTTGCTTCTAAGGCCCTCTGCACACAACTTTTCACAACACGGTTCATACGTTCTGCAAGGCCATTGGCCTGTGGAGAATAAAGGGCCGTCTTGAGATGAGTTATTCCCAAGTCATTTAAAATAAATCTTCCATATCTTTTGAAGTGAGTTGCACCCCATTATCTGTAATAAGATACTTGGGAATGCCATCACGCGCAAACTCATCTTTAAGAAAATCTACAACAACCTTAGTGTTAATTATATTGACACATCTGGTGGAAACCCATTTAGAAGTATAATCAACTAGAAGAATCACAAATCTTTCAGCAGGAGGCAACAAACCAAAAGGACCCATGAGATCCAAATCCAACTTTATCCAAGGTTCATTGGGAATTATGACTGTTGACAGGGGTGCTAAATTGACACACTTGGATTATCATTTGAAGAGCATTGAAGACAATCTATTACTACCTGCTCTACCTGATGATCCATATTTGGCCACCAATATCTTTCACACAACCTTGACTTAGTGAGGCTCCTCCCAAGGTGTCCTTCATGTGCCAAAATAATTAAATTGGATCTCAAACCAAATGGTGGTATTAATCTTTCACCTCGTACTAAATCATCATGCAAAAGAGATAATTCACCTTTAACAGATGAGGAAGGAATAAGGTCAGAATCAACTCTTTTGGTGTGTGAGGGCCAGCCTTTGATCACAAATTCTTTGACTAAGGGAAAAAGGGAATCATGAATTCTAGCATCAGTCCATTCTTCTTAACTGATTGCAGGCTCTCTGACCCAATTGACTCATGGCAACTCAAAATCAGCAAAATCATCATAAACATCTAAAGGTAATCTTGACAAACAATCAGCTATTGTGTTTGATAATCCAGGAAGATACTGTACTTGAAAATTAAATTCTTCCAAACCTCCACTCCAACGTTTTAATGTTGGAGTTAACCTTTCACTCTCCATGCAAGAAAATACATGAATAAGAGGTCGTTGATCAGATCTCACAATAAAAGGAATACCCCAAAGATAACATTTAAAACGCTTAACAGCCCACACAATTGCGAGTGCCTCTCTTTCTATACAAGAATATTGTTGTTCATTCTTCTTTAATGCTCTAGAGGCAAAAGCAATAACTTTTTCAACTCCAGCATCTACCTGGGTGAGAACTGCACCAAGGCCTGAGAAACTGGCATCTGTGGTGAGGAAAGTTTTTTTTGTAGCGTCAAAATGACCAAGACTGGGAAGTGGACTGATGGTGTTCTTGACAGATATAAAAGCTTCATTGCAATCATTATTCCATTGGAAATGGACTCCTTTCTTTAATAAATTACTGATTGGTTCAACTACAGATGTAAACCATTTGATGAATTTAGCATAGAATTCAGCTAGGCCTAGAAAAGGCCTAACTTGATCTTTACCACAAGGGGTAGGTGCATCAACTATGCTCTTAGTAAGTTCAAGTTTTGGTGGTATGCCTTCACCAGAAATTACATGACCAAGATATGTGACCGAAGATACACCAATTTTGCATTTCTGTTTGTTAACAGTAAAACCTTTGTCAGATATTCTTTGTAATACTTTCCTCAATGTAGCATCATGGTCACATTCATTGGTATCATAAACAAGGATATCATCCTGAAAAAATAGGATGTTTGACATATCACCAAGAACCAACTTCATGATATGTTGAAAACATGCTGGGCTGATGCCAACCCGAAAGGCATCCTGACAAATTGGAAAGCCCCAAGGGGTGTTCCAAAAGACGTGAGATGTTTAGAGTCATCATGAAGTAATACCTGGTGGTTCGCCAAAGATAGATCTAATACAGAGAAAACTTTTGCTCCATTAAGCATAGTAATTGATTCAGCAATGTTGGGAAGGGTTGGCGATCTACCCATATACATTTATTGAGATCCCCGAGGTCCAAACACATCCTAATGTTCTTCCCACCATCCTTAGGAGCCAAAACCACTGGCGCCAACCACTCTGATGATTCAATCTCCTCAATTACATTTAGACTAATCAGTCTATCAAGTTCAGCTTTCAATGGAGCCATCATCATGTTAGGAACCTTCCTGACTTTGTGCACACATGGCACAGCATTTTTCTTAAGAATGATGCAATGTTCAAAATCCTTTAATAATCAAAGCTTATCCGAAAAAATTTGAGGAAATTCTTCAAAGAATTTGCTGGAGCTTGAATTGAAATCAATTAACATTACCTGGTCTGAGGACTTAAGGGCATTGGAATTAAGAATTATTCCCAAATCCCTTTGGTGTCTCCATCCTAAAAGGTTATCACCTCGATGTGCCATATATATTTTTCCAATAGTTTCTCTATCCTTAAAGTTTATTCTCATAACTGTATAACCCACTACATCAATGCTTGCTCCACCATAACTGATTGGATTGATGTCAGGAGAGTGTAATTGAACATCAGGAAAAGTTTTATTCCACACCTCAGTACCTACCATAGTAAAAGGAGAACCAGATGTCGCATTCTGGCATGAAAATAGGTTCAGCATCTATAACCCTATCACTTCTCACACTAGACACAGTCATTCTTGGGTTACTAAACACTTCTTCCATATTATCAATACTATAAAGCTTGTTGCCAGATTTGCAGACCATGGCATAATGACCTTTCATACCGCATTTAAGGCAAGTGGCAGATTTGGCATAGCAGTTGGGAAAGCTGGGGGAATGGTTAGTACTCCCACACCTATAACATTTCACTTTACCACGTTCAAAGTGGAATTTTGTTTTTGGATTAGGAGTTATTTTACGTACAGCGTCACTCACAGTTTGTTGGACAACTGTGGTGGAAACCTCATTAATACTACTAGGTGATAAGGTACTGTATGGGATAGGTTTGTGCTCTTTCATTTTTTTCACCCAACCAGAAGTGTTTTCAACCCCTTCAAATATAGAAATAGCTTCTTTTAAAGATAGATTTTTAAACAGAAGCTTTTCTTTAACTCTAGGACTATTAGTACATCATACAAGTTGATCAGGAATTAAGGACTCAGTTAATTCTCCAAACTCACAAGTTCTAGCTAAAGTCTTTAAAGATGCTATGTAATTTCCAACGCTTTCAGTAGGTTCTTGAACCCTCATGAAAAATGTGTGTCTTCCTAACACTACATTTATGTGTGACCAAAATAATTCTTAAGCATTTTCATGGACATTTCAAAAACATCAGCAGGTTGTCCAGAACCCTCACCAATAAGCAATTCATCAATGCTGTCATAAATGTTATGTCCTTCAACACCTAAGTTGTGGAGGTGAATCGATTGCTTCCTAAAAGCAGAAAATCTTTCACCACCTATGGCCACTAAGTATGAATCAAAAAGGTTCTTCCAGCGTTTCCATGGGAGCAAGGGTTCACCCTTCTCACATAAGAAGGCAGGAGGTTGGCTCATGGAAGTGGATGACATGGTACCAAAAAGACAATGAATAAAAATTAAGTAAAATAAAGACTTAATAATAATATTGTGTGTTTAAGTCTAAGCAAATATGAGCACAGTTAACCAATAAGCCAATAGACAGAAGAGTAGTCTATTTAAAAAAAATGAGTTCCAATGTTAAGATATATACATTACACCCTAATCTGCATTAGCCAAAGCGTAGAAGAAGTAGTCTCAAGTTTAAACTGCCAAAATCCTTTATGTGCAAAGAACTGCGATGTTTAAAATCACTTGCCGAGGAAATTTACTTGAGGATTAGTACAGCATTAGTCTTAGAGCGTTGTTATAGAAACGCTGGTACTGTACGCTGTTTCAGTAATTCACATTGAAAGCTTGCTGTGTTTATCGCGTTGCTAAGGAAACACGAATACAAAATGGCTGCACGTCGGCGTCAAGAAGTCGCGCGTTTTTTGCGTATTGAGTCAGCGGCATCCAGAAGGTCGAAGGCTCTTCGGCAAGATGGAGGACGTCATCGGTTCTATCCATGAGAGAAGAACACGCGCAGCAGCTCCCTCAAACACAGACTGTTTGAAGGTAAACAGAATGTCTACCAACCGCCGTCGCCAGTGTTAAAATATGATAAACACTGTATGTTTGATAAGTCCAGTTTAATTCGTTTAACACCACCAACTTGATGCTGCCAGTCTCTCCAGTCCTCAGCCTCCTAACTGCCAACATACAGTCATTGCCATGGAGACAGGAACTAGAAGAGCAGAACATTAACATGAAAACATTCTATGTTACAGCTGAATGAATATAACAACCACCTCTTTGCGTGACTCAACATCAACATCTTGAAGGTATAGAAAATAATGTTTTCATACTTTCAAGAGAGCCGCTAAACTGCAAGACACAATGTGACAACTCAACACAGCAGACTTTTTGAAAGTGTTGTAAAAAATATTTTCATACTTTTAAAGTGACTGAACCCCACTATTGACGTTGATAAGGCTGACACCTTTTGAAGACATCCGACATTGGCAAAGCCAATGGTGGTAGGCAGTATGGAGCATGACAGGACATCAGTGAAGGGAGATAAGGAAGTAGCAAGAGCTGCAGGGAATTGCAGAAAGACAACATTACGGGTATCCAAGCCTGCCAACAGAAGTCTGGTGTGTTGCAGAGAAGCCATGCATCTCAAGCCTGTACGGGCAGAGAAAAGGAGGGTATAGTTTGAGTAGTGAGGGAAAGACCTCAAGTCAGCTCTGAGTGTACACAACGCCAAAAAGAACCAGTGTAGCAGGTTAGCTGTCCTGCTATCCTGGG
This sequence comes from Lissotriton vulgaris, assembly GCF_964263255.1. NCBI lineage: Eukaryota > Metazoa > Chordata > Amphibia > Caudata > Salamandridae > Lissotriton > Lissotriton vulgaris. The sequence continues at coordinate 907,900,484 of NC_141699.1, forward strand.
CTGCCAGAAGTGTGGTGCACGGCATCCTCTGGCCAGGCGTGGCCAGATGGGAGGTGATGAATGGGCGCAGACTGCACGTGGTCCGGCAGCTGAACTAAAACGTGTGTGTGTGTGTCACGTCAACTGGGCTGTGACATAGGCCTCACTGCGTACATCACCCAGTGGCCTAATGCCCCAGCACATTGGCGACAAGTGCAGGATGCATGCTCATGCACCCCGGGAGATACCATAAATGGCAACAAAAATTAGAGGTATTTAGAAAATACTGTGAACCCTTACCAACAGAAGATCCTCTTCTGGAAGTGCTATATAGATGACATCATCTTCTGAGGCAGTTCCCGATCGCACAACTCTGGGATGGCATCCTGGGGTCCTTGCAGGGGGAGGGCGCGGTCAGAGGGCTCACGTAGAGCAAGCTATGATGGGCGAGCGCCATGGGGCGACAACTCAGTAGGCGGAACCATCATGCATCGTGCCCCCCCCCCCTCCAGCTCTGGACACCGACCCCTACGCGCGCAGGCCACAGTCACGGTCAGCCATCCACACGAGTGCTCACCAGCAGACGCCACCTCGCACTTCGCCCCCAGCTCCAAGCCGTTGCACCGCTCCCGCAAGTACACTCCACCCCCCCCCACCCCTTCCCCTTATATGTTTACATGTTTGAAGTATCGGAATCCTGAATCCCAGCTGTAGCCTCAGCACCCTTCCACGCTACGGTGGACAGACGCCACTAGCCGCGCCCCCGACAGCAACTCCAGGCGCAGACGACATTTGCTACGACAACAGCTAGGCTACCCCACTTGACTGCTCCACGCACCGCTAGCCAGGCAGGCGACCGGCGAGGCACCACAGCCCACAGGAGCTGTCCCATTTCAAGTCTGCGTTTATTTGCGCGAGCGCACCACTGACCCACTAATATACTGACATATTATCAGTGTACACTGCTCTGTATAGAGGGGTCTTCTTTTAGCACCGTGCAAGCAGGACAGACATGTCGCGGCGCAGCCGCGGAAGCGACATTGGGACATGCCGATATGAACTGTTCTGTTTCGTTTGCTGAATTCATGGTTTAGTTCTAGAAAAATTGTAAAACAAGACGTCACTTATAGACCTGTTTATTTGCTGAATGAAAGTGATGTGACCGTAATACCTGAAGTTTAACCTGCCAGAGACAAGTGGGGCGCAACAGCACACCCTCCCCTGCAAACCCTCACCCTCAGGATCTACTGTCTTTTTGCAGCCGGCCTGCAGGGTTGTAGGCTTTGCTATATGTACTGCACTTTTGGACACTAATAAACGTCTTACAAAAAAAAAAAAATAGATGACATCATCTTAATCTGGGAAGGTAACAGGGAGAGTTTGGAAGAATTCCACAGTTGGATGAACACCAGAGATAAGTGGCTCAAATTCATCTATACAGCCAACAATAAAAGTCTAGATTTTTTAGACATTAACATCTTTACAGAAAATGGAACTCTACAAACCAAAACCTATTTCAAGCTGACAGCAAAGAACAGCCTAGTCTCGTACAAGAGTTTTCATCCCCGCCCTCTGAGGGAAAATATCCCCTATAGTCAATTTTTACGCTTGCGACGCAACTGTAGCAAAACAAGAGATTATAAGATGCAAGCTGAAGATCTGTGCACCAAGCTGAGACTTCGAGAATACCCGGAGAAGACCATCAAAAAATGCAAAAAAAAGAGCCATAAACCAACCCAGAGAGAGCTTGCTGGACACCACCCCCAGAATAATGGAAAAGGGCTTGACTACCTGTGTAACAACTTATAATGTGGCATCAAACAAAATAAAGAAAATCGTTCATAAGAACTGGAAAATCATGACATCAGGAGCATTAACCTGGCCGAAACCAAGATTTGCAAATAAGAGGACTAGAAACTTTAGAGCCATCTTGGTACATATCCGACCACCACCACAAAAACGTGGTGACCAAAGACCACAACTATGGGACAATCCGCCGGTGGTGGGTCATTATCCCTGTGGCTCATGCTCTGTATGCAATTTAACCACTATAACAAAAACTATCAGGTACCATACGAACTGTAATACCACTCATGTCATCTACATGATCCCCTGCCCATGTAGTTTACGCTATATCGGGATGACCTGTTGTAAGGTCAAACAACAGATAGGTGAACAAGGAAGCAATGTGAAATGCCAGAGAATGACAACAAAATGAGCAGTCATTTTGTAGAGGCAAAACATACGATAAATGACCTGAAATGGGATGTTCTAGAAACCCTAGCCACTAAAACACACAATGCAGAAAGAGTACTATTCGAAAAAGAACAAAGATGGGTGCATCGCTTACGAACCAATGAATGTGGACTCTACGACATCATACCCTGGTTAAGCCTCAATTACTAAAGAATCCGTACATGACATAAATTCAACAAAGACTGCCTGTTTGAAAAATCAAAAATATCTGACGAAACAAATTCATATTGACTTTCAGGCATAGTCCCTAGAAAGTACTTTGATTTCAATACCAAATCATTTGATGAAACAAATTCATTTTGATTTTCAGGTACAAACCCAAGCAAGTCCTCTTATTTCAAACCACATGTTTGCAAAATCTAAAACACAATCCATCAGGAGACTCCTGTGTTTGCACTACTTCTGCGTACAGTGTTCATAAACTAGACCACAACATGACCCTACTAAATGTGATGATCTGGACCGGATTCAATTGCATTATTCCTCTAAAAACCTTCCTCAATAAGAGAATAACCCCGTGGCAGAGCCAGCACAAGCAATGTACACAATTCCTTGCAAGGGATACCATTTCGGGTATTCCAGAAACAATGTAATAAATATCCTGTTTCCTTTTTTATTTTTTATTATTTGTTTAAAATGTTTTGAAGTCCACGCTGGACTCATTTTTTAGGAACTTAAAATCCCAAACTGGGTACTCTACACTGAGGTTAACGTCACTGTTTATAGAACGCATAGTCTTTTGTCTATTTTTATCCTTTGTCCCACACACATTAAAAGTACAGGAAATGAATCCCCCTCCACATCCGGGGATCGAGAGGGAGAGACAGCACAAGTCGTGCGCACCCTGCACACGAGGTAGATGCGACGTTTGAATGGAGTCTTCCCATCAGAACCGTAATGTATCAAGCAAATGCCGAATGTGAGTTTGAAATATATACATGTCATCTTTTCCAGCAGGCATACCCCTCTGGGACCACCCGACGAAGTCGGAAATTACTGACCAAGAGGTACGCTTTAGAGGGACAGCTGGGGGGTACCATCACATAACTTTGGAACGCCCGTTAAGAGTCATTTATCCATATTAACCTTTTGTCACTGTCCACACTAAAACATATTGATACCGCGGAGCTGTAAGTTTGTAAATAGCCCCGACATGAGTATCTATCGTAAACCGCTATGTTTGACAACCTATTGGTATAGACAAAGGAGTTAAGCGGCAAACATTATACTTCAAGCAAAAATACTTGGGTTTGTAAACTGATTAACGTTGAATCTAGAACACAGCTTTAGATGAGCATTTTGACATATCTAATTAACAAAAAACACGGATGCCACTGTTATGCACCATAGAATCTACAAAGCTATGTCGGAGGTTGCCCGCAACTTCCATTTGCCCCAAAAATAGAAACCTCAAATGCAGCATACAAAACAGAATATTTAGTAAGTTAAAAACTATTGTGTTACGGCAACACAGTGCTTCACGTATTTAATGAATGAAACATTTTTGACAATAGAACGAACGATTGAAGGGACTTCATTAGGGAACACCTCGAAAGTAGACTTCACGGGCATATGATGACCACATCATACCATAAGATCATAAGTACATAGTGCTCTGAACACGTACAATTGAGAATTAATAACTGAACAATGAGAGATTATTTGCCATTAGGAATCATACCAAAAGATCTTAAGTACATAGGGCTCTGAACACATACAATTGAGAAATAATACCTGAACAATGAGAGATTATTTGCCATTAGGAATGAGCGAAATATGTCATGTTAAGTATGTAGAGAATTGCCATTTTTTTAGTTTCTTTATTTATACAGAACCTGCTACAAATTGATACAAGTGCAGCACTCTGTTAAATGTACAGCATTCTGACACAATCTGTATATGTTTGTACGTCTTGTCTTCCTCCTTTTTTGCAGGTACTTTCAGACCTCCCCAAAGTCAGTTTAATATACCTAGACTAACAGAGACCCTAATATAAAGGTCATTATCAAATTTCTCACTAGTTTTAGGTCCTGATGAAAGCCTATCTGACCCCTCCTGGGCAACCAAAGGCTGAAACATGTCGACCTTTTTTATGGACTAAGATCAGTGCAGAAAACCCCTAACTCCCCTTTCAGTGCACGCCTAAGATTTTAAAACAGCCTGAACCCAGACCCAATACCTTTTCTATTTTATCTGGCCACTCATGCTTTTTAACATTTTTCACTCACTTGTAATTCACTGTTATTGATCACTGATCACTACTGGTTTAACCAGTGGTTTACCTCCGGGTGGAGGAAGCACAACCACATGATGATGCTGCCACATACCTATAAAGGCGGAGAACCAAGATATACCGCCATCCGAACCTTGGCATGTGATGGAGGGTTTTTTATTGGTACCGTGAAACGAAAGAACTAAAAAACCCTGGTGACCTAGGACAAGTGATCCATTCCCCCTCTAATTTTTTTAACAAAAACATAGCAACAGCATCTCATAAGACGCTGCCATTACGCGTGTATAGCCACGACAACCGCCCAGCTGCAGACGATCTTTGTCCCAAAGTGGCCCCATGCTGCATCAATGCAGACAATCCCCCTGCAACGAGAGAGAAGCTGCAACACCACAAGGCCAGTGAGCAGCAGGAGAGAGAGGAAAAAAAGCAGGAAGTGCACGATCGAAACCATCTTTGTGAGTACCTGCCTATGCCGCATAGCATACACCCCCTGCTGCCACAGCTCCAGAGATATAAAAAGGGGATCTGATAAGACAAAAGAGAAGAAAGCATATAACAAGGAAAATATAGCATTAAAGTCAGGGGCACACAAGACTACCTCACTGTCCCCACCAACTGTTGGCCTAAGCTAAAGTAGGAAAAAAAGGAAATAAAAGAAAAACAGTACTAAGAGGTGAGATCAACAACTTTAAGAGCTAAATAAAACACAGCGCTGCCCCTCATGGCCAATGAAGCGAATCCTGCTCAGGCCCAGCAAGAGAAATGAAACAGCGTTGACGACCACAGCCTACATGTGTCATCCACAATGCGGGCTCTGCAATCAAAGCCCTCATTGACCACGGACATCAGTCAAAGTAATGGGTGTCCAGCAATACAATTGACTCCAACCAAAGCCATTGTTAAGTCCTTCAAATACCAAAGTCTTCGTATATGAGAGTCTGACGCCTCGACCTCTCCAAGGGCGCATGATCATGCCAGTGCAGTCCAACGATCGCAAAATCACTTCTACGTTCCACATAATCGACAAAGAAGCCGACACCTAAGTGGGAAGCCACACCTCAGAAGACCTGGGGCTTGTGTCATTTGCCCGAAACCCCCCTGGTTAGGGTGGCTCAAGTCCACAATTGTCAAACTGCACATTGGCCCCACATTCACACGAGTGGCACATTGTCATCGCCGTGTACCATTCCATCTGTGACCTCTGGTGGAACAAGAACTCAACATTCTCAAAAAACAATGCATGATTGAGAAGGTATCGGGGGCTACACCATGGGTCTCCCCGATGGTAATAGCAGAGAAACCGAAGCAGCCTGGAAAAATACATCTCTGCATTGACATAAGGGCCCCAAACCGGGCAATCACACAAGAATGCTACATCACGCCTACGATGGATGACATTGTAGACCTTAGTGGCTTCAGGTGGTTTTCTAAACTAGACTTAAAAGCAGGATACCACCAGCTACCTCCAGCTGAAGAAAGGCGATACATTACAATGTTCAGCACTGATACAAGAGACTTAACTTTGCCATATCGCCAGCCACTGAAGTCTTCCTGAACACCATACGAGAGGTACTGTCTGGGCTGCCCTCGTGAACGTCAGTGATGAAATTTTCATTTATTCGCGAAGGCGTCAGAACACCACCATCATCTCTGGGCGACATTGAAGCACCTATGGGAGCATGGGGTCACTTTACACTGAGAGAAGTGCTCATTCTTTCAACCATCCATTGAATTCTTCGAGTCCATGTTTAATCAAGAGGGAGTATGTACTCGTGTGGACCCGACTAGGTTCCCCAAAAAGCCCTTTTCCACGCATATACAAAGGTGAGGATAGCCTGTTTAAGTGATTTTATTAGTATTTAGATGTAAATAGGTTAGAAGCTTGTTGCAAAACGGATGTCTAGCTGCCTCCTCTGAGTCTTCCTAAACGTTGTCCTCCTCCTCTGTCACACCGATGCCGATCTCAGGTGGAGAGACAGGTTACCAAGGGAAGAAATAAAGAAAAAAAAACAATCCTCAGGCTATTGCTCTTTCTTGGAGCTTAGAAGGGGTTGGCTTTGTGCACACCTCCACCAATACCTTACTAGTGCAGAGCCTAAGTGAGGGGTTGGTGGTTTATTTAGGTGCACCTTGCAATCCTGCCCACCAGCCCTTTAGTGTAAACAAATGTGTGCTAGGTACTTGCTTGTATCCGCGACCCTCCTGGGCCGTGCTGAGGGGAGAACCAGCCGCTTTCCTTCCCTCGTCGACTTGGTTTTCCTCTGGCTCATCTGTGACCTCCTCTATAGCCTGTACGCTCCGTTTTCTCTCCTCCATGTCTCCAGTCTCCTCACTCCTTGTGGTCCCTTCGTGTCATCACTCCTCCTTGAGCTCCAAACGCCGAACTCCCATGCCTTCCTCTGTTGGTCTTTTTCTATCCTCCTCGCTACAGACAAACTCTCTGCAGCGTATCTCCGGCACTGGAAAGCCCCCCTCACTTCCGGTTTGGCATAGTGCGGCTGCCATGTTGGAAGACCCGCATTTGAGTCGGGACTCACCACAGAGTACAAGTGGACCCCTGAAAATCACAGACTATCAAACAAGCACAGATGGTGACCTCTGTCTCTGAAGTACGCACTTTCTCAGCATGGCTACTTATTGTAGCAGATTCATTCCAGGACTTGCCACCCTCATAGAGCCCCTCAGACGGATGGTCGGTGGGTGTGGGCTTCCACGGAAAGAGGACTCAATCCAGAAGGTCAAGGACGCACTTCTCGACAACAATACAATGGCGTACTTCAATATAGCCAAACCCACAAAATTACTAGTAGACGCTAGCCCCGTCATGCTCGGGGCCAACCTAACCCAGGAACACAAGGCAGGCCGATGAGCAATGCTTGCCTTTGCCAGTAATGCCCTGACAAAGACTGAAGCACATTATGCCCAGATCAAAAGGGAGGCATTGGCAATTAAGTGGGCATGTGGATACTTTCATCTGTATGTGAGTGGTCCACCCTTCAAAGTTATCACAGACCATCATCCCCTCGTTCCCCTTTTTCGTGGGATGACTTCTCATCCTCCACCGAGGATCAAAACATAGGCTATCCAGCTACAGCAGTACCAGATGGAAGTAGAGAGCCCAGCAAACTTCCTCTCACGTCACCCGGTGCCACTGGAGGATACAAGCCTTGACACCCGGGATGTTGTCAAGGAATACCTCACTGGCCGCTTGCCCCAAAGCTCTAAGTCTGAGTGACATCAACAAAGCAGCACAGCCTGCCCCAGTTCTACAACAGGTGACTGCAGTTCACAGCGGAACATGGCAGAACTTTCTAATCGATGCCAATGACTGGTCCAGTCTGGACACAGAGAGATTAATAAAGATGTGGAGAGTTCAGGATGAATTTAGCACCACTCAAGGCACCACTCAAGGCGGAACACTCCTGCAGGGATCCCGCATTGTAATCCTTATCGCCAGCGGTGGCCAGCACAGGTAACTGCGGGACCGGCTGGGAGTGGGGAGAATTTGACAGAGAACAGAATAGGTTTAATTGAATAAATAAATAATATCTATTCTGTCATCTGTCTGCTTCCCCGCCTGCTGCGCCCCGCTCCATTGTGCTTCCTTGTGCCGGCCGCCGCTGCCGATCAACCAACAGCGTAACATGACGATGACCAATTAGGACACAATATGTATTTCTTGCTATTGACTCATTATTTGTGTGGTAAAAACTTGTGCATTCATTCACAAGGGCCAACTTTCAAACTTAAAACTGCAGATCAAGGTTTGGCTGCTCAATATCCATTTGGGCTACCTGATTGAGTGTGTCTTGTGTGTTTGTTTGTGGAGCCCCGCAGGAGTTTGTTTCTCTATCTTTTCTTCCCTCTCTCTTCTTTCCCCGCTTTATTCCTCTTTTCCTTTCTCTTCCCTTTCTCCTTTTCTCCTTTCTCTTGTTATTTCTCCTCTTTCTATTGCATAGTGATACTGTTGATGCTTTTTATTATGCTGATCACTAATTCTTTGTATTCTACAATACTTATATGCAATGTATCCAATGAATTATTTGTAACTCAGCCACCATTGATATATTATTCTTTATCGCTACTCATCACCTGTATCACTTTTTATTATGTTTTACTATTTATTTACTGCCTCAAATTCTAATAAAATGTTTTAACTTAAAAAACTGCAGCTCATTGTTTCATTTGAAATTCAAAGTTTCTTTAAATTTTGTAACTTCTGAGTTGGCTGCTTACTAACATTAAAATTATGAAACTTTGCCACTCTTAAAACAGAAACTTAATGTGACATTTGAAAGATACGGTCATTCAGTTAGTGGTGTTACTCCTCAAAGAATAAGGTATAAAAGAGGGCATTAAAGTAAGATATTTAAAAAAACATTTTCTCCAAATAATACTCTAGGTGCAGACCTATTTGCTTACATTACTAAGAAATTAAGGCTTTAGGTTCAATCTTTATTGCATGGAGGCCCAGCACTTGCTGTTGGTGCACTAGCAAGCAGTTTAAAGTGTGTGCATTAACCACAAAGTATCTTGTAAAACTGGTTAGTATACGTTCAAAATACATTACCTGTGGAAGAGATCAATGAGGCATAAATAGTGGCAGTGACATTACTCATAGGGTAGGGTTGTATTGCTAAGAAAGGGATTATGCTTTCGAAGAAAGGATTAAGTGCTCGTAGGCAGGGAGGGGTTAGAGTTTCGATGGATTGCTTCAATGTGTCATTTCAAGATGGAAGTTAAGCAGAGAATACCATTATAATGGAACGATAATATATGTTAGATGCCTGTGGGTCCTAATATGTGACAGCTGAATGGAATCATAATGCAGAGAGAGCTATTAAGTGTGTTACTAGCAAGTTGTTTAGTCATAAACCGGATGTACCTTTAGGTGTGTTTTCAAAACTCTGTGAAATTAAGAATATCAACAACGATCCTCAGATTTAATATCACCTTCAAGTGCAATTTGATTTTTTCTTCTTATGGTCTTTTCTGAACCACAATGTGCTTTGCTATGTTGTTATGTTATTTGGATTTGTTGAGCGCACTAATCACCTGTGAGGGTATCCAGACACTTGAGCGGATGTATGATTCTGCAACTACTGTCTATACCACGAATTCCTAAACCACGAAGGTTAAACAACGAGTAAAGCCTAACAACTTCGGGGCATATTATCAAGGGGGTTTATCTCCGTTTTTTTGGCTTTAAAAGCAAAGAAAGCGGAGATAAAATGATCTCCCTATTACCTAGCTGTCGCTAACACCAGTTAGCGACAGCTAGTAGGAGATAGCGATCATCTTGGGGCCCACTTTGTATGTCAGCGATAATTATCGCTAATGACATGCAAAGTGGACGTGCCAAGATGTTAGCGACTGGAAACAGTCGCTAACATCGCTATCTCCTATTACCAACTTTTGGAGATATTTGCGCTAAGCGCGAACATCTCCAAAAGCTAACACCGAGCAGTTCTTAGCCATGTTATCCAATGGTGGGTGGATAACATGGCTAAGAGCATTAGCTCGGTAATGCATGAATATCGCTGACTTTTCAGCGATATTCATGCATTTCGGCCGATTTTTATCGCTTAGGAGATAAACCTTGATAATAGCAAGGTTCCTAAGTGATAGAAATCGCCGCAGCTCGGCGATGAAAATATCGCCGCTAAACCAACAAACAATAATTATCGCTAGTTGTTGGTAATATGCCCCTTCATATTTAACAACGATTTCCTCAACCACGAAAAAATACCACCTTCTTACTGGCCAATAGATGGCGCTATTGATTTTATTTTCCCTCCTGAAACGTCCTTCTGAAGAGTGTATGTGCTCCTATAAAAATGTATTCATAACCTTCACTCGTAGTTCATATTTTGCATTGTTTTTCAGCTGTAAAATGGATGGAGATGCGAGTCATAAACATCTGCTTTTTCCCCACTGTTAAGCGTCCATTCAAACCTAGCGCAGGCACATTAGCAAATTAGGAGTTGGATTTCTGCGGCTGGCACTAATATTCTTCATTTATTTAACCACCCACTTTTAATATACTACTCCTTAAAAAAAAAAATTTAAGTATTAAAAAAACATTTATTCTAAGGATTGACCTACCGTTGAATATCAGCAAATTCTATATTCGCTTTTTCAATTTAGTGCATTCGAGCTGGATAAAACCATACTTTTCCCAAAACTCTTTTTATATCGCCAACCAAGGTGCAGACAAAACGATAATGCTAATATTAGCATTAAACAATGCCAATCTCAACATTCAATTGCAAACCTATTCTTTTCGTCACAGGATGAATTTTGATTTGGCAGAGATGAGTGACGTATCTCTCCAACAAAGCCCAATCGTAGTGAGCATAAGGGGATGGTAGGCGGAAGCATAATGGGATGTTAGGCGGAAGACAGCGGAGAGAAGTGACGTACAACTCCGGTGTTCTGTAAGTTGTTGTTCCGTCCTTCGTTGTTCCGGCCGACGTTGTTGAGTAGACTTCGTTGTTCTCTCCTCGTTGTTCCGGTGAGTCGTGGTTCAAACATCGTCGTTTAGGATGTTTCCCGCTTGAGCAGGTGTGTTGGCGTGTAGTCCCCGCAGAATTATTCGAAGAGTCAGATCTTCAGCCTCTGAAGTGAGGAGGAGGCCATGATGTGCTGAGGAAGGTCTTTCTGTGTTTTTGGGCGTGATGTAGAAGAACGAGCGATCTCCTGCTCTGCATTGGAGAATGCGCAGATGTGTGCAAGGGAGAGTGAGGCAGAGCACAGGTATCTGGCAGGCTGGTGAAAGTGCATGTAGTTGCTCAGGTATGCTTGTCCAATGTTATGTAAGGTTTTGTATGTGTGCGTGAGGAGTTTTAATTGGCTGAGTTTGTGAATTCGGGCCAGTGGAGCTCCTTGGGGTACGGTGTGATGTGAATGCTGCGCAGGAGGTCACGTAGGAGTCCTGTGACGGCGTTCTGGATGGTCTGAAGTCTTTGTATGAAGTGCTAGGAGATTCTGGCGTGGAGTGCATTGCCAAAGTCGAGCCTGCATGTGATGAGTGCTTGGGTGAGGGTCCATCTGCTGTTCTAAGGCAGCCACTTGAAGGTTGTTCTGAGCATGTGTAAGATGTGGAGGCAGGCTGTGCTCACTGCATTGAATTGTGCCATCATGGCGAGCTTGTTGTCTTAAAGTCCTCTACTAAAATCACTCTTGGACCTTGTTTTCCACTTAGCCTAGGTAATAATTGTTCCTCAAGTTTGAGCGGGATTTTCCTGCTGCCACCACTTTTATCTTTATTCTTGATGATGAAATTCCTGTGTTCAATGACTTCAGGTACCAATGCTTTGCATTTAATTATCTTTCCTTCTACCATTTCTAGTTTACTTCTGTTGTTTTAATGTTACCCCATGCTGCATTTTTTAATTGTATTGTTGATCTCATCTCCAGTTATGCCCCCTTGTTGGTGTAAAATGTGGTTGTACAAGTTTTTTCTGTCACTGCCAACTTTTATCTGATGTTTTGATGTGTGGGGTACTTGGAATGTAAACAACTTTTTCGGCATTGGTCACAAAGCACTTTAAATTCTTCATTTTTCCATAGGTCGCTCCCTTTTCTTTTTATTGGACTTACATGTGCCGCTTTTGTGAACCCCAGGACAAAAAGCCTGCTTCAACTTCACTCTCCTAGGGCAGTGACAATGTTTCATAATTCTGTAAGGGCATCTTATCCTGCAGCCCCCGTTTTAGATAATTTCCAACTGGGCATATGGAAACAATTGTGGGTTCATTGGTAAGCTAAGGTGAAAGAGATGTCTCCCCACAAATAACTTTCGTGTTTCAGAACTCTATACCCGTGCACCACTTGAAGCAACAACGGTGGTACTGCATAACAGCGCTATTGATATTGACTAGGCTGAGTTACATTGATTGGCCATGACTGGTGGCTGCTTAATTACACTTTGAGCTATTGATATCCTTTTCTTGTGGATTGGCATGATATTTGCAGCAGTGGCTCCTCCGCTAAGGCGGAGAAGCGTCGCCCCCACCTGCTGCTGCGCAGCAGGTAAACACAGAATTATAAAATGGTCATTACCATTTTATTAGTCTGTGTGCCATCATCCAGGCTAGCGTAAGCGTGATGTTGAGGGGCGGCGCAGACTGATTTCTGCATATTGCAAGATGACTGCTTCAAGTGCTCAGTGCGCATGACAGATTGGCTGTCTACAGCCGGTCAAACTGTTGTACACATTTCTGAGCCTGCAATCCCATTGCTGTAAAACAGCCGAGAGATTGCAGGCCCAGGCCCCCTGTATCGAAATAAGCACTCGCTTAGTCTGTTCCAACTAATCCTGGAGCTGGTAACAGCAGGAGAGCAGCTCCAGGGTTGGTTAGATTTGCATACAGAAAGTAAACCACTTTCCTTTCCTGCTCATTGTTTTCGGGAGCGGAGAAAGGCAACATATCAATGAGTTTTACGGTGCAACGATCCCTACCACTTTTTCTAAGTTGCTAGTGATCCAGCGGGCCTAAAGAAATTCTGTCTCATAAGCACTACTCTACACCACAATACTCACCATAATTCATAAATTCATCGCAAGGCCCATAAATGACTGAGACAAAAATTGACCAACTGAATCATGTGACCTAATTAATCAGAACTATTCACAAAACTATTTATATTTATATACATCTGCAGTTTATCATTGTCATTTTTATGAAATGAACTTTAATTAAGCCACCTAGGCAGTGGATTAACTAATGGTAACTAGACTCGAAATAATCAAGACCAGCTTGTCATTTCAAAATCTATTTTATTAACTTTATTAACATGTAAAGAGCATATTCAAAATATTAATTCTTTATTTGCATTTAATAAGCATCATTTTTTAAGTAAAGGCACATTAGACTATCAGTTCAAATCAAATCAGCATGAAAAGTATTTTAGCAAAAGAATCTCATTCCCTAAAATCCTATTTCCCTGACTAAACTAAATGGAACATAAAGGGAAAAGCATAAGTTCGGATTTCTCTTACGTGAGTCAAAAGTCCGTCAGCATCTCACGGTCACAGGAACGAGCCAGCCAAGCTCTTCCCAAGGGGCCAGGTTTTATACCTTTTCTTTATCTAAAACTAGCTAAAAGAATACATTTAGAAAGCCATCCTGTGAATTGATTGGCTGACAGCCGTCAGTCCATGTGAGATCATTGCCTCTTCTTTCAGAATCATATTTTTCCTTACCGCCTTTGTCCATTGTCTACGAGTGACATTAGCTTCCGAGGATCTTCGCAACATTTTATTGAATAACAGTTCGTTGCTTCCTCAGCTTTGGCCTTTCTGCTATATCCTGTCCTTGGCAAAGTTATACAACACGAGGCACAACCTGCACAGTTCAGTTCCACGTATTTGTTTTCTGAAGATTATAAACGACAGACTTTTTATTCATTCTTTGCTGTGCACAGCTCGTCATGACAGGACTTCAAAAACATCCATTTTAAGTTAGGCCTCAGGCCTCTTTTACGAAACTCTAGTATGCAAGAAAACACAAGACATCAATTAATTTAAGTAATGAAAGTCATTCTGTTACCCACCCCCTTCACTAATGTTAACCCATTAGTTTATGTTACCTAGCTTTAAGCACAAGAATGCAACAAACCTTTGCCACATTAAAGACATGACATAGACAAAAGCACATTTAAAAATAAGCACATGCTATTATTTAAACAGCCGCAATTAATGTTGACAAAACGAAAAGACAAAGTTAATTTATTATTTTAAACATACTGGCAAATGCAACAAGAGCACATAATGTTAAACCCGCATGTTCATGTAGGTGCACATTACTCTAGGTAGAATTAATACAAAATCATGCAAAACTCATTAATATTATTATTTATTATGGAAGTTCAATTCAGCGAATAAAAATGCAATTAATTTTAAAAGTTCGCTTCATCAACTCCCTCATCTGGGGATTTCAAAATCACCAAACAATACCAAAAATTTTACCAACATTTTAACTTTTGAAGACGTCACATTATGAAAACTTTCTGTGTTAGTAATTCTAAACTCCTGTATCAGCAGTTTGTCTGGAGCTCTCATATTGAGCCCTACGAAACTCTTCCATTTCTATCTCCTTCTCCTGAGCCTTTCTGAGTTTATAGATCCTTCTCTTTTCCCTCACATGCTTCTTTCTCTTGTGAATCATGCAACTAATTTTTAACAAAAGTGTCACTATAACAATGATTATTACTGGATAAAGTACTTTGCCAATGATTGAACTGCCAATTTCACCAAACCATTTCCCAATTGCCTCAAACCTTTTGCTCAAACGTTCTGAAACATTGTCACTTTCCATGGGTTCTATTTCTGAGTGAAATTCAGTGATACTTTTGATTAGCATCTCTATGTTCTGGCTTTTATCTGGGATATAAGTACAGCAATGCTGGACATGTAAAATCCTACAGACTCCTCCTTCTTTTGCTAGCAGAATGTCTAATGCAAGACGGTTCTGCATAACCATACTTCGGGTGGCAACAAGTTCAGTATTAACTAATTGGAAACCACTTGCAGTATCAGTGGGCAATCTGTCAACAATTGTGGAGACCTTTCTAATTTTAATTGCATTCAGGGTTATTCCCACCATAGGAATTATTACACCATATATGTCTCCCATGATCTCAGAGAAACTTTCTCTCTTGTACCTGTTCAGGTGTTTACCAATTTCAAATGAACCTTCTCCATTTCTGTCCACATGGAAATTTTTTGGAAAGACTAGACCAAGGTAGCACGTCTCATACCAATGGTCTGGGAGGCTAAAGTAAGCTTTGTTCCCACAAACAAAATAAATTCCAGGAACAATTGGATCTTTGCCACCTTTAAATCCCCATCCCCCTACAATACGATAAGTATCCTCGCATTGACTAGCACCGACAAAATAATTGTCGTACAGCGTGTTGTCTCTTCTAATACAGAATTTTCCACTAACAGGATCATCTATGTGAATAGCAGCATATCTATTTCCACCATTAAGCTTCTCATCCTCGAGCTGCCAGAATTTGGATTTAGTCTGTTTCAGCATCTCATTTCTTTTATAAATCGCCCTTCTCTCCTCAAACAACTTGAGAAAAGATCTTTCTTCATCTCTCATTTTGCAAGTTAAATTGTTCTTGTAAGCATATTCGTAGGTAAGTTCATTAGTTACCAAAAAGAATTCCCTCATCTGTTTAGCAGGTCTGACTTTGTTTAAGCTATTTATAACTTTCAGGTTAACAAAAATGTCATCAAAGTCTGAGTAATAGTACTCCAGACGACCTGCTTGATAGAACAAGCTAGCTATAACACTGCATGTAATGCCATAAGTAAGGGGTAACATGTTATATTTGACCCCTTCTGAAACTGAAGCAAGAAGCTTCACACAAACATAACAATCCTTCACATCCATGACTTTCACATATTCTGACAGAAGCCTTGAAAAGGAATTAGTAGAAAAACCACAGACAAATCTATCTTGGTGGATCTCTGGTTTGTGCTCAATAACTCTATTAGTTTTGCCTGCAACATCATGAACAGCTTGTTTAGATTCAGCTTTGCTTATCATATTAACCTTGTAGTCTACCTTGTCTATGCCAAGAGGAAAGATAACTGCCAAAATTAACCAAACTAATATAATTAAAATCACACAAATAGAAGACATTTTACAACATCTCCTAAGGATAGCACACCTTGAATTGTCAGTATTAGGCATCCTTTTTTTTTCTTTACAAAGTTTGTACTTAAAACAAAAAATTTTAAATAACAGTACTATATACATACCTCCCCTTTAAAAAAAAATTTTAGTAACCCTCTAATAGCTTTTCTTCAACCTTGCGTCTTACATCAAAGTGTTTTTCCGGCTAACACAATTTTTTCAACCTTGTGTCACCTAACACAATTTCTTCAGCCTTATGCCAAAAATAAACCTCAACCTAAAGAAAATAACATTTAATCAATGTCACTGTTTTCTTCCAAATCCTCCTGACTACTACTACTGATTTTCACTACTGGTGGGATGATGATGTAGGTCCACTCAGGAGACACACTTTTGATTTGGCTTCAATGGTCTTTTGCCCCTACTGCTAATTACTTCCATTTTCTTTCCTGCCTGACCCTTTTTATCTGAGTCACCCTTTTGACTTGATATCTCGTTAATCTGCTCCTTTGATTTGTTCACCAATTTGAATTTTAGATTTTCTTTTGGCCAATTTTCTCCTTTTCTCAAGAGTTTCTTCTCAGGCTCAGTTTCGTTACACTCAGCTTTCCAAGCCCTTTTTCTGAATTTTCTTATTTCAGACTCTTCATCACTCTCATCCGAATCTGTTTCAGAGATTTCAATTCTATATCTAGGAACTTCTTTACTCGGCAGCTTCACTCTGTTAGGAACATCATCCTTCTGCTGGTACTCTGTAATTCCCTATTTCCCTGACTAAACTAAGTGGAACCTAAAGGGAAAAGCATAAGTTTGGATTTCTCTTACGTGAGTCAAAAATCCGTCAGCATCTCACGGTCACAGGAACGAGCCAGCCAAGCTCCGCCCAAGGGGCCAAGTTTTATACCTTTTCTCTATATAAAACTAGCTAAAAGAATACATTTAGAAAGCCATCCTGCGAATTGATTGGCTGACAGCCGTCAGTCCATATGAGATCATTGCCTCTTCTTTCAGAATCATATTTTTCCTTAGCGCCTTTGTCCATTGTCTACGAGTGACATTAGCTTCTGAGGATCTTCGCAACATTTTATTGAATAACAGTTCGTTGCTTCCTCAGCTTTGGCCTTTCTGCTATATCCTGTCCTTGGCAAAGTTATACAACACGAGGCACATCCTGCACAGTTCAGTTCCACGTATTTGTTTTCTGTAGATTATAAACAACAGACTTTTTTATTCATTCTTTGCTGTGCACGGCTCGTCATGACAGGACTTCAAAAACATCCATTTTAAGTTAGGCCTCAGGCCTCTTTTACGAAACTCTAGTATGCAAGGAAACACAATACATCAATTAATTTAAGTAATGAAAGTCATTCTGTTACCCACCCCCTTCACTAATGTTAACCCATTAGTTTATGTTACCTAGCTTTAAGCACAAGAATGCAACAAACCTTTGCCACATTAAAGACACGACATATACAAAAGCACATTTAAAAATAAGCACATGCTATTATATAAACAGCCGCAATTAATGTTGACAAAACGAAAAGACAAAGTTAATTTATTATTTTAAACTTCCTGGCAAATGCAACAAGAGCACTTAATGTTAAACCCTCGTATTCATGTAGGTGCACATTACTCTAGGTAGAATTAATACAAAATCATGCAAAACTCATTAATATTATTATTTATTATGGAAGTTCAATTCAGCGAATAAAAATGCAATTATTTGTAAAAGTTCGCTTCATCACTAGTCGCCCCTGGATACTTGCTAACAGCTGTTCATCCCATTGGACTCCCATCTTAGCTCTTCTTAACTACCTGGGCAAGTGGATGGTAAATAAGAAAAATAAATCACTGGAGTGGGAGACAAATAGCGGCTTTTTAACCTCATGATGTATTCAGAAACAATTGTGTCTCTGAGCTTTGTCATCCTCTAGTACCCATGACAGTCCTGGTGTTACAGTGTTTAGGTGTGTTTGTCTCTGCAGTTGGGGATGGAGGCCATGAGTTGAGCACATGGGAGAGGTGTGTAGAATAGTATTGCAATTTCTCACAATTTCAACTTATTTAGCTGACCTAGATTGACTTGAGGAGTGCATCACCCACACACCATCAATTCATTACAGTTATGCTGAACAATAGGTGTTCTGTGCACATACATGCATTCTTTATATGTTGTGTAACCTTACAGCTTCTTATACCAAATAATATTAATTTGAACTAGGCTGATAGATCACCAGAGTAATTGAGAGTAGAGGATGTATGACGTTACAACGCATACTTTTACTCCGCATACCATTACAACGCGGTATTCACAACGCATACCACTACAACGCATAGCGCTTTGGGGTGCTGGATAGTGGTAAGTATAATTTACTATTCTAACTCCAGTCCCCGTGGACCCTAGGGAAGGTGTTGGATAGTAAATTAAACTTACCTCTTATCCTAGAGCGCCCCCCAGCGCTATGCGTTGTAATGGTATGCGTTGTAATGCCTGCGTTGTAGTGGTAGTGCGTTGTAAAAAATGCGCTGTAACAGGTGAATACCGAGAGTAGATGTCCTTGGAGGTACTGAACTCATTTCATGGCAATGAAGGGCAGTGATCTGTGTTGATTCTGAGCGGTAGGTCAGTTATTGGTTCTGGGACACCTGACATAGACATCTGCTTCCACTTGCAGGGTATAATACCCTGTACCTTCATCAGATATTTCAGACCCTGAATACCATACTCAGCAATGGCTGGTAAGCCTTTTCTTCTGGCCATGGAGTAAGTCCACACCTAACCTATGTGCCTCCAACTAACCAGGCCTTCTTGGTTTAGGCCCATCAGGTGGATATAGCTACTAGAAATGTGGGCCACCCAATCAGTATGTCACTTCTAGTCTCGGTTAAAAGCAGATGTGTTTGAAAGGTTCAAGGTATGCATGCATAATGTTGTGGAATTGTTGAGATGCAGGAAACTGAGCAGACTGGAACAACCTCCATTGAAGCAGGGAATCTCTGCCACCTAGGCAGAATTTCAACTTTTAGTGCCTGGAACATGAAGAAAAGACCCGCTGTCTCCAGGTTAAGGGACACAATTCACAACCACATCATAAGCGGAGCTGAAAACAGAGAGGAGAGGGCATTTGTAGTATCTCTCACAAATATGCAGCAGTCACTTGTGTTAATCTCTTTAAGAAAACATTTAGTATTTTTCAACCTAAAGACAACTAATGGCTGGCCATGGTGTCCCCTAAATAATAGCTCGAAGTACTAGAAATATACTCACAGTATATGGGTCAAGAAGTCAAATTGTCTTGGTAAACACAAGGAAGCCTGTAGAAGGAAATAGGAACAGTTCTTGGAGTAGGTTCTCCAGGAGCTAAATAACGGAGGATGTTAGTCACTATTTGGAGGCATCTTTATACTGGCGTTTGTGAAGGCCTACTCCTTTATTACAGATGAATGTGGGTTAATCATCAGGAATGTGCTCAGTAACAAAAGTGCAGTGTAAGCCCAGTGCTCAAGAATGGAGGTGGAAGAAAAACTACCAGGTGAGGAGGCCGTCTTGTTATGCTCCCTACCTGGTTCTCCATGATACGTTTTTTGTTTTGCTGAGGGTGTGAGGCCATAATTATCCTGCAAGATCTTTCTGCCCCTAGCTACCTGATTGTTCCTCCTGCTCTCCTGTTAGCCTCCTGAAGGAAGGTCTAGATTCTCCCTGATCACAAGCCCTCCCGTATACTGGCTGTGATTTCTGGAAAATGGGTAGGGTTCCACTTCACACTCATCACCTTTCCTTGTGCTTCCTGATTTAATGGAAGCTCCATGACTGAACCTCACCTCCCAAGTTTGAAACCCACTCTGGGATACCATTTGAGAGATGTCCCATAGGGCAGGCGAAGTGGCATCGGCTGTTGTATGCAGAGTGTGTGGAGCCTCGGAGTCATCAATTCCAGTTATTAATTATCACACCGGATAAAGGCCAAATAATGTTTATAGTCACTCAGTTGCAGTTTGCTATTTCCTATGAAGGGTTAACGGACTTAGGAGGTATCCACATATTTCATATATTCATGGGTGCAATACATTGTAAAGAAAAGAAAAACAACTCAAATTCCAAATTGGCTCAATTTGTAAATTTCAACATCTAGCAATGAACCATGACAATTTAGCTGTAATAACACAAAATGTTTTCAATTAACTAAATAGCTCTGACTATTCTATGTACAAATGTGCACATTCTTATTTGTTCCGCTGACTAGAAGAAGGGTCTGGAGTCTTCAGATTTGGGGCACCTGAATACAGACATCCTCACAAAGTAGAAGAGAGTCCTCCTGCTCCCCCCTTGGCTTTACACCGAATACCCTGCCTTGTGCACGCCCACATCCCCCTTTAAGCTCTATAGCTAGAGGACGTCTGCACTCATATTTTGTTAGTTGTTCCAGTGGTCCTCATGGTTAGGGCAACCTAAAGTAGGAGAGCCTCTCAAAACAGCTGTGCTCTTCCTTTTGTCCTATTGGCTCTCCACCCTTATTCCCTGTCCTCTGCCCACCCACATCGCCTTCAAAGCTATATCTGCTGCCACGCAAAGCCAACACGCCTGAAGACTACTCATTAGATTCAGACATTTTGCGGACGAGTAAGCAGAGTACTCTTTGTTTAGTGGGTTTGAAATTGAACTATACTATTTGAATTTGTAAATTGTGAGTTATAAAGGACTCATTTTTAATGTTAAAAACCTTGTACTAGACCAACAGTTCTCAACAGTTCTCAACCTTTTGATTTATATGGAGACCCTTCAGGAAGATAGAGACCCTGTCCTAAAAAATCTCTAAGTTTTGATCATCAAAACACAAAAATAGAGAAACAATATTCATCAAATAAATACACAAATTGTGAAATATTGTATTTACAGTACAAAGAATAAATATTCAAAAAACATAATTTGCATTTTAATATGAAGTTTAGAGCTTTTCAGAATTCAAAAATCCCTGCACTTCATTTTTTTTGTATATTTCACACTATTTACTTTCTCTTGCCCTTGAGAAGGCTTTACTGAGTGTGTAAACATTCCTATACTTTCAAAGATTTGCAAACATTGCCTATAAATTTCAAGGTTTATGTGTGTTCATATGTTCTTGCAGGAGTTCATGCCCAGGAATGCACAAAACCATTCCTGTGAACAGATTTATTTCCAAGAAAGAACTTGAAGTTAGCTGAAGGGAATGTTGGATTCAAAGATGTGTTCACCTTCCATTTTAAGGGGGATGGGTTCTGCCGCTGCTTTCTCAAGGCACTTTTGTGGGAGTTTGAATTTATGGGGGCCTGGGCCTGTAGAGTTGGTGGGCCCTAATCGGTGACTTTTCAGACCCAGAATCCTACAAGGAGCTAGCAAATACACTGAGATCTGTGTACCTTTTTGTGCTTCCGTGTTTACTAAGATGGCAGTGGCTACCTTTGTTAGAATGGGTAAGTCCACACTACAGTCTCCTGGGTGGCAGTGACACTGATTTCCTGTGGAGGAGGTGTATATAGAGCAACATTTGGAGACTCTCCACTAGAACTTGGATCACAGGGAAGTTTTTTGTCCTGGACATAGTTCTGCCCGTCTCACTCTTCCCTAGATTCCTCAAAAAATCCTTCTTGAAACGGGGCGCCACCCCCATTCCCTTCCTGCAAATTGCTTCTCCTTCACATTTATTGCCGTATTCTTTTGCCCTAAGATCCATCCCGCATTTGAAGTTTGCAACTTTCCAATCGGATGGACAAGGACAAATATAGAACTACGTATCCCACAATGCACAGGCCCAGTAGCGCTGGGATATAACCAGGTACACACTCAGCATCCATCTTGGATTTACCGCAGAACGCCGTAGGCGAGGACAAGGGAGCACACAGGTATGTTGTGCTCGCGCTTCTACCATGCATTAAAGACAAACTCTTGGTTTCTAGAACCTTTAAACTAACTCGTTCCGCTATCTCCACAGCGGATGCTTTCACGCCCCTTGAGAAATGGCAAATTGCAACGCGAATAGAAGGAAATAAGAAGTTCCAGTTAATAACAGGCGCTATTAAAAGGTATGTTTTTACATCAAATTCCCTGTTAGAAAATGGTGATCATCCAAGAAACCACACTTATACATCCCCCTTGTCCTTCTAGCGTTCACGATCCGGAGTCCTTGTGACATCCGTCAGGCACACAACGCCATGACGGCGGCAGTCGCCAGCTTCCTTCAATAAACCAGTTGAAGGTATGTCCATCCACAATCCACTTTAATCCCGTTTGCACTACGGCTTTACGAGGGCATTTTTTCTTATCGCTTCATTCATTTTTAGGTGACCCCCCGCCCCTTCCACCCATCGCCTTGGTAGTACAACGAGAAGTTTACATATAACCAAGAAGGCTTCAGCACGATCATACCTTGCGTGCCAAATCTCTGTCCCACGAAGTCCCTTGTTCTCAAACTTTGGTAGGTTTACTAATTGTCCTGAGTGTCACTCAGAAGCGAGGCGAGCCTAGAGTTCGATAGATTGAAATTCCTTTTCCCCTTTTCATTGTCCCCCCACAGACAGATTGACAGCGCCCTAATGAGACTCCGGGAAATCAATGCCTGGATTCGAAACGTGTCGGCTTGTTAAAAAGGAGTAACTGCCATTTAATCCTTTATACCAGCATTTGCTGGTGGCAATAACAGCCATAAATTGTCTTGACTCCTTCTTTTTCTTACTTTTCTCATTCCTTATTGATGCTTTATTCATTTATTACATTTATATATAATCACTGTCTTTTTGTGCACATGTATAAATTGTTTTCTGTTTGTATTAGATTTTCCCTTGATTTGTTTCATGACTGTTTATGTGTCAAGTTCAGTACATATTTTGTGTAGATACAATTGCAACAATCTTGGTGTAAATATGTGATATAGATATTTGTTTTTGTATGCCTTTAATTATTGTCTCTGATAAACTTTGATCAATTACGAAATAATTGGTATAAATAAAAGTACCTTGTCGAACTTGACAGTTAGCGTTTTCGACATTCCTCAAGTGTGGATGTAAATGTAGGTGGCTAGGCAGTTCTTGTGTGTTTGCTCTCTGGACATAGCTGTGGCACAGAGCAGAGAAAAGATTAGAAGCTCTGAGGATAGGAGTGGTACAGTATAGCCTGCAGAGGATAGGATTGGTTACAGGCTGCAGCATTAGGCTGGGCCGTGGGTTGGAAGGGACAAGGCTGGGGAGTTTTTTTATCACCTACTAAGTTGGAGCTGGAATGCTCCCCTCTCCATATATACAAGAATGCCACCTAAAGAGCACACGATGTGGCTCAATAAAAAGGATCCTAATTATTTCAACCTTAGGACCAAGATTTTAAAGAGTCCTAAGATGGGGGCCTTGAGGCAGCAGGGGTTCTGGAGGCTCTGGAATCATGTGGGCTCACGCAACGTGTTACCGGAGCCACCCATCGTGCAGGACATACACTGGATGGTATCTTCTCCAATGACCCTCGTCTGACTATTAAGGATCCGATCCATCTATCTTGGTCTGACCATCTGGCGGTTCCTTTTCTTTTGGAACGCCATAAGGTAGACTTCTGCAAAAAAGGGAATCACATAATGGAAACTACCAGAAACTTCAGGAATATCAATAGCGATTCCTTCGTGCCCTGGGCTGCAAGCCTTTCTATCACTGGCTTAGACAGCGTACAGACTGCAGTCGGCCACTTTGAACAGGTTACCACTGAGGCCTTGAATAAATTGGCCCCAGTACAGTCTCGCCGCCGAGCCAGAAAGAGACCATCTGCCCCCTGGTTCTCTGACTCCCTCAGACTTCTTAGGCAAGAAGTGAGGAGAAAGGAGAGGCTCTGGCATGCTAGTTGGGACCTCAAGAACAAGGAAGCCCATAAACTCCTTGTTAAAAAATATAAAGCTGAGATTGTGCAGGCTAAACAAGAATACTTTGTCTCCATGACCACCTCACTTTCCTCGCCGAAGGAGCTTTTTAAAACTGTTGACTCTTTAGTCAAACTGCAAGCCCCTGATCCTGTTATTCCTTCGCAGGACTTATGTGATAAGATCGCCTCCTTCATCCACACCCAAATTCAGGAAATTCACCTTGCCCTCGAGGAACAAAGAGCTTGTATCAGTGTGCCCACCGCAGGGGTTGAGATGAGCATGATTACTACAGACATCTCCCCACTATGCACCCTGGACTCTTTCCCCCCGCTGGCCTTGCAAGATCTGGAGTTACTGCTAAATAAGACCAAGTCTGGTTCTCCCCTGGATACCTGCCCACTGAAAGTCATCAAGCAGTGTAGGGAGACTCTCCTGCCACCGTTGCTAGAGGTAATGAATCTAGCCATTAGAGACGGTATTTTCCCTACAGAATGGAAGAAGGCGGTAGTAAAACCCCTGTTAAAAAAGGCCTCCCTGGATCCGGGGGTCCTAAAAAACTTCCGGCCTATCTCACTGCTTCCTGCTCCTGCGAAGATGCTTGAGGCACATCTTAACAAGCATCTCGCTGGTTTTGTAGAAAGCTCGGGATGCCTAGACTCCTCCCAGCATGGATTTAGGAGAGAATTTAGCACCGAGTCAGCCCTCACCATCGTGCTTGATAAGATCCGCACGACAGTAGATGGGGGCCAGACCTCCCTCCTGGTCCTGCTAGATCTATCTGCGGCTTTCGATACCCTCTCCCCCTCAGTACTTTTATCTCGGCTGAGGGAGGTGGGGGTGAAGGACACAGCCCTGGATCTTTTGACCTCTTTCCTTACGGGGAGGGAACAAAGAGTCAAGCTGGGGGAGTTCCTATCTCCATCCCGACCAGTGCTGTGTGGGGTCCCTCAAGGGTCGGCACTTAGCCCGACCCTTTTCAACATCTATGTGACCCCACTAGCCAAATTAATAAGATCTTTCGGGATGGAGGTAGTCTCTTACGCAGACGACACTCAAATCCTCGTCTCTCTTCCCCATTCAGATGTACTAATCGCCTCCAAGTTTAGATCTTGTATGGAGGCGGTTGGTCATTGGATGATTCAGAACTCTCTTAGACTGAATGGGGAGAAGACTGAGGTGATGGTGTTTGGGGGGAAAGAAAATATCTGGTCAGCCAATTGGTGGCCTGACTCACTAGGAATATGCCCTTCCCCTACAACATCTGCTAAGAATCTCGGGGTGTTGATAGACCCTGCCCTTGACTTGGGCAGCCAGGTGAGCAGAACCGTCTCCACCTGCTGGGGTTTGATTCACACCCTACGAAGGATTAGGAAATACCTTTCCTTGCAGGCTAGAAAACAAATAGCTGACGCACTCATTGGTTCTCGTTTGGACTACTGTAATGCACTGTATGCTGGGCTTAACAGGAGCCACCTGCAGCGCTTACAGGTAGTCCAAAACGCCATAGCCAGATTTGTTCTGGATATTCCCAGACGCTCCTCGGCCACTGCGGCCAGGAAAACGCTGCATTGGCTACCGGTAGAACATCGAATCCGGTTCAAAGTTCTATGCATGACCTACAGAGCCATCGCCAAAAATAGCGACACAGGAATTGGGTCCATCATTTCCCACTACATCCCTGGAAGGAACTTGCGTTCCTCCGGAAAACTGCTTCTGACAACCCCCCGCGTACGTAGAGCTAGATGGGGTGGCAGGGCCTTTTCCACTCTAGCCCCTAAATGGTGGAATGATCTTCCCCTGGACCTAAGATCCCTTCCGTCTTTACAGAATTTTCGCACTGCCCTAAAAACTCTTCTCTTTCAGCAAGCTTACATGTAAGGTCTTCTGTCCCTTTTCTGATTACATTGTTAGGCGCCTTGATACCTGCGGGTTATTGTTCTTGCGCATTACAAATCTCCTTCAAATCAAATCAAATCAAGGGATGGCCCAGTCCCAGGAAGAACGCTCATTATGTCCAGGCTGAGAAATCTGCTAGGTGCCATGCTGAGGATTGAGCTTCAAATGACTACAGTCATTGAATCATTAGAGGACAGCAAGGGCATGGAAAATGCAATGCATAACTACAAGGAGAAGGCCCAAAATGTGTTGGGGTTTGAACAAAGTGTACTTGCCACCCATCTGGAATCCAAGGCAGAATACCTGGAAATTGGGTTAAATCTAAAAAAAAACTCTGCATTTTGGGAATGTGACATTTTGATAATACTGAGATGTTAGAAAGTCCTAGAGGTGGCAAGAAATGTTCTAATGCAAATTTTGGGTATCAGTAAACAAAAGGCCTCTATTAAAGGCCTGCTGGAATGGTACTGTGATTGTCGAAGTGAGTAACCCTGAACAATAAAAAGTAATCTCCTTAGCTACAGCTAAGAAGAGGAATCTGCGCTTTAAGGCCATCAACATCTTCTCTTACTCAAGCCATAAGACTCTGCTGCGAAAAAAGGAAGTATAGGTCTATAAGAACTAGCCCACCAACTACAAACCTCCCTTTCATATCCAGTCAGGTTATCAGCGTACTCGGGGGGAATACTTTATTGTTTGTTAACCCTACTGTCAACCAAGAACATCTGGCTTCAAGGAAGGACAGTATATTACCAAAATTAGGAGAGGGGGTGACTTAAAATGGTCTCACTAGCCAGTTACTGTGTTATGACTCACTTTCAGGTTGGCCCGTCTTGTGGCTGGATGGTCTGAGGCAGTCAGACCTTTTATCCAGAGTACTTTTCATAGTTACTAATTTTCAGATTTTATTATTGGTACTTTGTCTCTCTCTGCTCTCCTTCCCCCCAGTTTACACCTGAGACAACATATCAGGCAGAAGAACTTCTGAAGATGTTATTAACCCAATTGGTTAAGACCTATTATTATTTTGAGACAGATGAGTAGATTATTGCTATTTCCTTCCTATTATTTTGTGAGTTCTGTTGTATAATGCAGATGATGTTGCTTTACTGAATTTTAAAATGTAAACTAAAAAAAGTACCTTCAGGGTAACTGGAAACGGCAACAGTAACCTAGAAGTGGAGATTTTCTATGTGAGGGAAGGTAGGAAAAGTAGATAACGCCGGTACAGGAAGGGCCACTGTGGTCTACTCAACGTTCCTACTATGAGCACAACCCACTGCCACAATTAACATCTACTAAATTGGATTTGTTACAGGTATGGTGGAACAGAAGGATGTTTTACTAGATGAATGTATTTTCAGATTTAAAAAGTTGAGGGCGCGGTCACGCTTACAAAAAAAACATTAATGAACATAAAAGTCTACTTGCACCTAAGGATATGACAAGAGGTGAGGTTCTGGAAATAGATGTACTAGGGGTAACATTTATCACAAATGCACATATATACTGATGCCATGCACTGTCACTTGGTTAAAGAACTATAAAACTGGATATTGTAGTAAAATCATTGGGAATCATGAATAAAGTCCTACCAAAACCTGGGAAACCCCCACTCTTATCACTGCTTAACTGTGATTAAAAAATACTCATCAATGGCATTCCCAACCAGTTGAAGTTACTGGTCTCCAGTCTGTGTTTTTTTTGTTCAAAAAGGGCACGTTCAGGGACCAGGTATTACAAAGGCATTGAGGAAGGTTCACCTGATCAAGACTGTGGGCCTCCCTAACAAAGGGGATAAAGCCCTGCAAACACACTTAAAGCATTCATCTCCTTTGACCAGAAGTGTTTATGAAAGGTCACCAAGAGAGTATGATATTTTCCTATCTTGATTCCCTTGATAAAAGTTTTGAATATAGCCTTATAACCCACTGTAGCTGGTTGTACCGGCCATTAAAGGCATGCTCCAGCATTAAAGGCCCGAGACGAAGGTAAGGGCCTTTAACAATGGAGCGGGACTTTAATGCTGGTATAGTCCAGCTACAGTGGGCTATAAGGCCATTAGAACATTCGACCACTAGAGGACAGAATGTTCTAACAAATAAACCAGAGGCCTCATTGAGCCAAATGTGAATGGAATCCCCTCGGGCTCTGTGAGCCCTTTGTTCGGAGCAACAGCTGTCAACAAACATTGGAATGTTGGAGCTCCGGGTTTCTACCGGCCATTGGAAGCCTGGAGCACTCCATTGTTTTTAATGGAGCTCCTAACAATCCCATGTTCTAATATTTAATTAGCCGATATGAAAACAATAGATAACACCACTGCAAACTTTCCTATCTATGAAAACACTAGACAAGGTTGGCTGCTGTCCCTGGTGCCATTACTCTTAGCTATGATTAAAGAAAGAGATGTAAATTATACCATATCAGTAAGTTCACAGAATAGTCTTAGTGGGGCAAAGTGATTGCAAAGCAACACATGGTACTTACTATGAAGGTGCCCCTTCCTCAGATCAAAAACTGCTTTGCATTGCTTTGAGTTTGTCGGACATTACTGGGGCAGATCAGAGCAAAATCTCAAAGAATTTGATGCAAATCTAAAACTTCTAAGATAGTTGAGCTAGCCATTGTGTAAAACCATAAAGCTTACTTGAAGCAGGAATAAACACGGGTAAATACGTTCATTTGGAAAAAAAACGATACATTGCTTGTGTGCTGAAATGCATAACACACATCCAGTGCCTCCGAAACCTTCTCAGATTGTCTAGGTATAGGAAGGGTATGCTTCCAATACATATTGTTAGCTAGACAATGCACGCTTATCGCTGAACCGTGGTTCGAGACTATGCATTGCTCAAGGCAGCTTTGCTGGAGTACCAGCACAGGGATGACATTCAGCCGGTCATTCTTAGTAGATATGGCACTGGATTGTTTTTTCCCACTTAAATAACACAGATTTGGATGCTGCTCTGCTTCGCATGAAAAATTGCTAAATCTGGGTCAATTTTGGCATATCAAGAAAATCACTGTGTTACTAGCCTAATAGCCCGTGTACACTCTAGTGCTGGAAACAGTGGAGGAGTGCCATCTGGCTGATGCTTTAAAATCATTTGGAACAAACGTGAAGTGTACTCCTTGAGAGGAAACTTTATAGAGATAACTGACATTAGATGGTGTTCAATATTTTGATTTTGATCTTAAGCAAATGCAAAATCATTTACAAATAACTATGTTGCAATGCTCTAATAACTGTGTAACCTTTGTAACGATGTAACCTGTAACTATGATCTGATGCTCATGTAAAGCGCTCTGATACCTCCGGGTCTAGCCAGCGCTATATAAAACCTTTAAAATAAATAAATTTAAACAAAGTGGGGATGGTGCTATTTGAGAGACCAGAGACTTCCAAGTACTATGTCACAATGCTTAAAGTACTAGCAATCCTTATATAGTAATACATAATTTTCAATGTACCACAACATTTGAACTAGATGGTTTGTGAGGGCTGAAAGTCACCCAGATCAAGTAGATGGTTAGAAAGCGTAAATTGAGCTTCGGGAGAAGGCAGCTGGTCGATTTCAGTTACTTCACCACACACATGCATGGCCAGGCTATGAATGGCTACCAGAGGGAGTCTTTATTTCAAGATGGCGTATTTTGAGAACTATGAACTTTGTAGAGCATACAGGCCTTGCTATGAAATATACACATATATACGTTCAAGTGTGCCAGCCATGTACTGTGCTCTCTATCTTTCATTCCCTGAAATATGCATAGATAGTAAGTTATGGGATAGGTAGTGTGAAGCAGCAGAATTCAGTGGCAATGTGTTAATATTATGCAAAGTCTTGTATGAAGCAGTCTGGACTCTTGAACTAGACAGCAGCAGAAAATGCTTATAGACTGACTTAGTGGGCAGGAAATTGTTCTTGTGCCACTCACGTACCAAAAGGTCTAAAAAATCAGTAAACTTATGTTCGTACACTTCCAGATTCTGCACTACCTGTAAATTAACACAGGAAACCAAAGTTTTTCACTACAGAAAACTGAGATTTCCCTAATGCCAAGAGATTCTGGGTACTACCCTTCAACTAGGCTACTCCTGCTCTGCCATCTAAACGCTTTGGGGGAGGCGTACGGGTGTGTGGTAGGGTTCACCAGGCTACTTACTGAGACTTGTATACAGGGCCTTACATTCCAGCTGTGGGTGCAAAAAGCCCTGGTTCTCACAAATGGCACAAAGAAGGTACTCTACAAGAATGAATTTGTTGACCAGGTAGTATTTTAAAAAGATACTTACATATGTGGCAACTAATGGGAAAAAGTTGAACCAAGTGGTAGGCGACTAGAAAAGAGAAATCCCTAACTATGTGTGACTAGAAGCATTTTATAAGCTTAAATGTGATATTTCGTAATATTGAAATGCATAAAACATTCGTTAGTTTTCCCCCCAAAATAAATATTGCATAATTATGTGACTTTGAGAAAACTAATTTTTCCTTCTGTTTCACGACAGGACCTTTTATTGGTTTGCTTATTAACACATGTGGATGTCGTATGACAACGATCTTTGGAGGAATACTAAGTGCCCTTGGTTGGATCCTGAGCGCCTACGCCACAAATGTGCTTTACCTCTTTATCACATTTGGGGTCTTAGCTGGTGAGTCTCAATGCTTACAGCTGATTTTATATTTATTACAACTGTCTAGATGTAAGTCTCAATTTAGTGCTACACAAACATTGATTGAAACCGAAGGTTTTTGTCGGTTGAGCATCTCTGTTCGGTCATCTACTAATGGACAATATTCCTACTTTCAGTGCTTATTACATGGGCTCTCATTGGTGCCAATCAGATAGAAAAAATGAATCATTGAAGATACGCGATAGTAAAAACTCAGTATGGGCCAGATTTATCAAGTGATTGCATTGCACTTGTGTCACGCAGGGTGTCACAAGGGCAAGAAAATCCATACATCAGATTTACCAAGAAACACAAGGCAACCTTGCATGGCACTGGATTACTTGGTAAATCGAGAATAATGCAAGGCAGTGCAAGTCGCTGCCTTGCTTTACTCTGCCCTGGGAAGGCATTCCATGTGTGTTCCCATGCATCCGCCCATGAAATTGGGTGCATTCCTAAATTTACCTTGAGTGACAGACCTTGGAATGCATCAAAATGCTATGTCTTTCCAGGAGAGGCGTAACAAAGAGAAATATCTTTATCTTTCTTCGTTGTTTCCTCTTTCTATGTCTGCTGCATTCAGTAGCACACATAGAAAGAGGAAAAAGCCTTAAAGGAATGTTTTTTGTGCAGGAAGGTGTTCCTTACTGCACAAAACAATCCTGCCTTCAATGCAGGCATCCTTGCACTATGGCACTAAAGGCCCCTGGTCCCGATCGCATTCCTGGTGACCTACACAAATCAGAAC